>NC_133660.1:16192973-17517973 GCF_037893015.1 Macrotis lagotis | reverse complement strand
TTTTCTTGGCAAGGATACTGGTTTGTAATTTCCTTCTCCTTGTACAGATGAGGAAACTGAGGCACACAGGGTGCAGTGACAAGGTCCCTGGAAGGGGGAACGGGGGGAACAGAACCAGGGACCACAAGATCAGACGTGTCTCCTGGGCACGGCTTTGGGCTAGCTAGGGCAAGCCTCCGGGAGGCTGGGCTCTCCAGGGCTAGAGACTAGGACCTTGGTCCTGGTTTTTTCCAAATTCTCTCTCCCCCAATCACGGTGACCATTTATTACCGGGCCTTGAGATCTCCAACAGGAATGTGGTGAATGAATCCAGGTAACCCACCCTGGAAAGCCAGGGCAAGGGTCCTTCGACTTTCCCTTTGGGCCCAGGTCCCAATTCCACATTCCCCGTGCCCCCTTGGAGACTGGGGGGCCCCAGAGAATGGAAGCACCCAGAGCCAAGACCCGGCTGTTCTTGGTCCCCACTGTCCCCCCGGCAGGTGCTTAAACGATCCTGGCTGCCGGCTGCCTAGAAGTCTCAGGCTTCATCTTACAGACGAGGAAACTGAGGCGCCCAGCGTGGCGGCGACCTGGGCGCTGGGATGAGCCCGGACCGAGCCCCCATGACTCTCCTGGGGGGTGTTGGGGCGCCCCGAAGTCCCCCCGGGATCTGGTCCTGGCCCTGGGGCACGGCCCCCGGATTGCCGCCCCCCCCCCCCGTAGCCCAGCCCGAGGCTATATTTAACCTGCGTGGCAGACAGTCCCTCTGCACTCGGCCCCGGCCCCGGCCCCGGCCCCGGCCCCGGCCCCGGCCCCCGGCCCCGGCCCCGGCCCCGGCCCCGGCCCCCGGCCCCGGCCCCGGCCCCGGCCCCCGGCCCGACGCACCTGGCTGGCTTGGGCCTGAGCGCCGGTCCTGCGGCGGGTCCTGCCTGCCTGGCCCGGGCTGGAGGGGAGCCGGGAGGGGGCCGGGGGCGGACAGGCGGTGTGGCCGGAGGGCGGCTGCTTAAGTGTGTGCGCGGCCCGGGCGCCCGCCTGGGGCCCGGGCCGGGAGCCGGGGCGGGGGGCGGGCCGGGGCGGGCCGGGGCGGCCATAGGCCCAGCCCGGAGCCGACCCTGCCCTCGGCCCCGCCCGGGCCGTCCCCTCGGCCCCCCCCATCCCTGCCTCCTCTTCATCAGCTCAGCTGGATCCCGCGCTGTGGGCAGGAGCTAACTCCCTGCCCCTGCCCGCCTGGGGGGGGGGGGGGGCGGGGAGCGAGGCTTCCCAGTCTTGGGGTGTCCTTCCAGAATCCTGCGCCCCTCGCACCCCCTCCTGGCTTGGCCTCATCCAGGGATGAGCTGGTCTCTGATCTGGTTGGGGCGCTACTCACGCCCCTGAACTTGGCCTCCCTCTAGGAGAGTCCCGGCTCATCTTCCCAACAGCCCCCTGGGCATCTCCAGGGAGAGGCCTTGGCCGAAGAGAAGGCGCCCGTGCCCCCCAGGGATGGCCTGCACTGCCCTCCCCATTGGGCTCCTGGTGGGGCAGGCCCTGGGATGCCAGCCCTAAATGATGGTCTGCCGTTCCCTGCAGCCCCTCCACCCTGGAGTTCTTCCCTTCTCCCTGGCTCTCACCAGCAGCAAGGTCCATAATCCAGGCCTGGAATCCCAGGAGCAGGAGTGACATGGGGTGGATGTCAGCGGCCTTCCCACCCAACCCCAAACAGAAAAGAATAATCACCCCCCCCCCAGCATGGCTGGACCATGGGACCTCTAGGCTTCCAAGAGAGGGGGCCTGGCACCTCCCTAAGCAGCCCAGGGTACTTTGTGGGTTCTGTCCTTCAAGGCTTAACCTGATGGCTGTGCCCTGGATTCCCTTAAGCCCTGTGACCTACCCCCTTCTTTAGACCAAGCCTCCCAGCTCCTCAGAGGACAAGTGCTGGAGACCCTTTACCCTCTCCGTTACCAGCCCTTGCACACACCCTCAGGCTCTTCAGGGTCTTCCTCATCTGTGGCACCCAGTTTGGGAGGCCTGACTCCAGGGGAGGTCTGACTGGCAGCATTGCCTCCCTCTGCCTGGAGGACTTGGCCCTTCTTCCTGCAGCCCAGATGTCCTGGGCTTGTTCCCTTTCCTCCTTTCACTGCTGACCTTTGAACATGCAAGTCACTCAGACCTCCAGATCTTTTTCAAATGCCCTCCCCCATCAAGTGGATCTCCCCCATCTTATACTAGAAATTTTTTAAAACCCTGAGGTATGATTACATTACATTTTTTACTTTGCATTTTTTTTGTTTTCTACATTAATCCCAGCTTGCCAAGCTTTTTCTGTTATTCAGTAGTCCCCAATCCAGAGGAAGGTGCTGGGAACTTGTTGCACCTCCAGGGAGAAGAAGCCCTCTGAAGGAAGAATCAGTGACTATGGGACAGCCAGAAAGCAAAGACAGGGGCTCAGGGGAGCAGCAGCTTCAGCCTTGGGGGCACAGCTTGGGGGGGGGATTGTAACTTTCTGGGCCACTTAGAGCTGATTATCCCTATAGAATGGAAGGAGGTGACCATCCCCACCCCTGCCCCACGGTGGGGTGGTGGGGAGAATGGAGGGGAGCTCTTCTCAATTTACCCCTCAGGACCAAGTCAGATTTCTGTTTCAACTCTCAGCATCATCTCGACTTCCTTTTGTGACTTCCCTTTGTGCCATTCATCTCTAGGGTAGGGACCACCAGCCAGCCTTGAGCAGTCCGTGTATGGAACTGATTGGTCCTTGAGGCTAATTGCAAGCCACCAGAGCTGCCAGTATGTCCTGCTTTTGAATCCACTCTGACCCACTACCTTGCTTAGCATGATTGTGCTTTGTTTTCCCAAATCTTGGAGAAATCCCTTCCCTGTGCCCAGCAATTCTCATTTCCCAGGTATTGCTGTGTCTGCCAGACTACTGAGCCCATCATTCCCCCTCTACGCAATGAGGAGACTGGGAGAGGTGATGTCCAAGGCTCCCAGGCCACCCTGGGGAGGAACAGTGGGACTTTGTTTCCACAGTCAATGGCTCTTGCCTCCTTGCCAACTTCATTCAGATCCCTTGGAAACCCAAGGGTAGCTTTTGTGACTGAGGGCATCTCTAAAACAGATTCCTTTGCTGCCCAAATTTACAGGCCAGTGAAAGCTTTGTTCTGGGGATCCCCAGAGCCATGAGACCTTGAACCCTAATCCCTGGAAATTGGTGTTGGCACTTTGGCTCCCTATTCCATGGCAAGATTCAATTCATTTCCCTGAGCGCTAATTAGGGATTTTTAAGGGACCTGGAAGATTAAGGGTTGTTATGTGGGTTTGGAGATACTAGGCTGCCCTCTAGGCTCTGCATTCTACCCAAGGTGCCCACTGAGAAGAGAAGATGAAGGGCCCTTTGGAAAGGCAGCCTGGGGACATATTGGGAGTCACTTTCCATGCCATTTGACTCTACCCATCAAAGGAAGCTTCCAGGCCAGGGCAATGATATGTTGCATTGAGAGACCTTAGAGCCATCTACAGGTTGGAGGCTTATTATTTCTATCCTCTGGTGCTGATCTCGGAAAATGAATGCACCATGGCACAGCCAGGAAAAACTGCCCATTGAAATCAACCATGTTTACCCAGGAGGCTTCTGCTTGTCTATTGACCATACCTTTATGGAATATAGACTGCTATTTTGACGTGAGAAATAAGGTGATTTCTGGAAGGGCCCAAGTTACACAGTGCAAGAGGTCACTAAGACTAGTTTATGGCTGACTTTAGAAATGTCTGAGAAGATTCTAATCACAATGTTAACTACTTGCTACTCATAGTCACCCCAAACTAGGGGAATGAAGATACTGAATTCAATAGTCCCCTATCTCCATCTGGGCCTCGTGTTCTTCCTGGTCAGGTCTCACCCATCTATGACTCTCCATCTCTTCCAGGTCTCTCAAGGCCTGTCCCTGGGTCTTGGAAATTTTCATGGGATCTGTGGGGTCACTTCTTTCTGGCTTTGGAGGCAACTGAAGATTAAGCTGCTTTGGAGACAGCCCAAGATTTTACCAAAATCTTATTGCTGGAAGGATCAGTGATTGCCTCAAAAGAGAAAGAAAGAGGGAGAGAGAGAGAGAGAGAGAGAGAGAGAGAGAGAGAGAGAGAGAGAGAGAGAGAGAGAGAATTTCCTCCACCAAGTCAATTTATTCTCTCTGGTATAGTCAAACAATAGGGAGGGAGAGAGAGAGGTTGTGACTTGTCCAAGGTCATAGGATCATAGAGCTGAAAGGGAGCTTAGAGATCATGTGATCTTACTTCCCTCTCACCAATTTCAAGATGAAAAAGAAGCCACTTCCCCAGTGGCTCCCATCACTTTTCCACTAGCAACCAATTCCTAACTTCTTTGCCAGTGGCAATACAGTGTCTATGGGACACTCCAAAGACAACATCACTTCTATTTAAACCTTTTCTTGATTCATCCTCAAATATTCAGCACTGTGTTTCCCCTTTGCCTCCTCTTCCCCACCCCTCCGCACCACTCTGGTTCCTGGATATCCATCCCTGAGTATATCTGTATGTCCTCTGACTTCCCCCTTTCCTTCCTCTGTTCCTTTGGAATAAGGCCAGGCCATCCAGAGCCATATTCGCATTTTGAATCTCCCCCATCAGGTACCACAGGTACCTAGGTGGTTAGGGTTATTCCATATTAGGAAGTGGAGTTCCTCCAGCTCATGGCCCATCTTTTGTGCTTTCTGTTGAGCCATGGCCTTTGATGTTGCCTACTTCCCTAGATTTTTGTCTCCAGGAACTTCTGTGGATCTCTGAAAACTTTTTGCAGTGAGTTGGCTTCTCACTAGGGTATCTAGCTTGGTGGGTTTAAAGCAGCAGATTTCTGGTTTCCCCCTCTTCTTTTTGCAGATGAAAAACATTTAAATTTTAATTGTTACTCAGCCCTTTAATAGTAGGAAATTTTGCTTTTCAGTAATTTGGGGTTTTTCTTGGCAGAGATACTAGAGTGCTTTGTCATTTCCTTCTCCAGTTTATTTGACAGATGAGGAAACTGAGCCAAACAGGATGAAGTCACTTGCCCAAGTTAGTAAGATAGCTAGTAAGAGTCTGAGGCTGAATTTGAACTCAGTTCTTGACTTCAAGTTTAGCAACACTTTCTTCCTTGATTTCAATTAACCCTCACCAACAGACACCCTTAAATTTTAGGAAAACAAACCTTAGTGTTAGCTTGGGAGATCCTGACCTCTCACGGGTCCTTGAGGGCTTAGTTGATGTTTATTATTGAAAGAAGACTGCCTTCTTTGACTTGGTCCCTGAGGCTGTAACTATGGGAAAACAATGAATGGAAATCAGAAATGAGAAATCAGGAAGCCTTGAGGTCTGGCAACTTTTCTTAATTACAAAGCCCTGAACTAGACTGAAAGGGTTCCATAAAGGGGTAGTGGGTTTTTGCTCCTCTGAGGCTACAGGCTGCAGGCTGCCCCTTCTCCATAGATTCAAGTTGACCCTGTGACCCTCAAGGTCTCTTCTATGCATTGTTTTAGGGGTTGTCATTCCAGCCTGAAGGATAAGACTTAGGCTTCCAGAGCTAACCAAGATTTGACTAAAGAAAGGACAATTTTGAACAGAGAAAAGAATCACCACTTTGAGGAAGACTGTCCCTTTGGGGGAAACCCCATGGGTCCTGAATGTGGGTAGGTAAGGTTATGGTTCTTCAATCTGCACCTACCTTGGTCCCAGGCTTTGGGGTCCTGGGATTCCTTGGAATACTCATTCTCCACTTGTGACTCTTTTCATGGGATTTAGGAACCCAGAGTCTGGAGAAAGACTAAGAGAAATGGAGGCATCTCTCCATTGATTACTTGCCTGTTTGTATCTGTGTGTGTGTCTGTGGGGGTGTGCATATGTATGTAGAATGTGTATTGTAGGGGCGGCTAGGTGGCGCAGTGGATAAAGCACCGGCCCTGGAGTCAGGTGTACCTGGGTTCAAATCCGGTCTCAGACACTTAATAATTACCTAGCTGCGTGGCCTTGGGCAAGCCACTTAATCCCATTTGCCTTGCAAAAAAAAAATGTGTATTGTATGTGAGTATGAGTGTATGTGTGACAGAGAGAGACAGAGAGAGACAGAGAAGAAAAACAGAGAGACAGAGAGACAAAGAGATAGAGACAGAGACAGAGACAAGGAAACAACAGAGAGAAACAGAGACAGAGAGAGGGATACAGAGAGAGACTGAGACAGAAAGAGATAGAGAGAGACAGAGAGAAAGAGGAGACAGAGAGACAAAGAGATAGAAAGAGAGAGAGACAGAGAGAGCCAGAACCAGAGAGACAGAGACAGTGAGAGAGACAACAACAGAGAGACAGAGAGAAACATAGACAGAGAGAGACAGGGATACAGAGAGAGACAGAGACAGAAACAGAGACAGAGAGAGTGTATGTATAAGAGCCATGGAAGCAAAGGGGGCTGGAGCTCACTTGTGCTCACAGGTCCAGGATTCCAAAACTTCCTCCAAAGCCCTGGGGGTGCTTTACATCAAAGCTCCCTGTCCCAAATGTAAACCCTGGATGAACCAGGGGCCCTGGAGGGGGTTGATTCATTCTTCGCAGCAGCTTCTAGGCATTAGATCCTGTTCCATGTAAACAATCTGGGGTATGGCCCTGCCAGGCAGCATTTTATCAGACTTCCCTGTTCCCAAGCCTTGGATTCTTGCCTTCATCCTTACTTCCTTATTTCTGTCAGGGCAGATCCTTCCAGGCCCCAGGTGTTCTGAGCCAGTGTCTCTTGTCTGGATCCTCTCTTCTCATGGCTGCAATCCTTGATACCTCTCATCTGGACAATGGCAATTGCTCTTCCTCCCTGGTCTCCCTGCATCTCATCCCTCCTCTCCCCAGTCTAGCCTCACTGGCATAGGGGGAATGGAGCAGGCAGCGAGTGAAGAAACTGCTTGACCAGGACTGGAGGCCCTGGGAGGCCCTTCCTAAATCTATGCTCTGATTTTCTTCCCAACCAGCCTAGAAAGCAGGAGGTGTCCTACTCTGCCCCACTGGTCCATAGCTCCTTGGGATATCTGGGGTCCCTCTCAGATTGCCAGGACCATGGCTGATCTCCCTTTGAGTCTCAGGCTTTCTATCTCTTTGTCTCTCTGTCTCTGTCTCTCTCTTTCTCTCTGTCTCTCTCTGTCACACATACACTCACACTTACATACAATACACATACTACACACATATGTACACCCCCACAGACACATACACACAATCTATCTCACTTCATATATCTCAGGTTTAATTGTGAAATCAAAGCCCCTCATGGGATTGGAGAGAGCCAATGAAACACTGTTGGGGTTCCTCCAACCTCACCCCTTCTTGGATTACCTTCTAGACCATTTCCCCAGACCGAACTGCTTCTCCATTCTCTTCCAGTCACTTTTCTCCTGAGGAGGGGATTAGACAGACTGGGAGAGGCTCTATCCAGTATCCCAAACCCTTAGTTTACACGGTCAGTCCAGGGCCCTCCCCAGACTAGTACAACCAAGCAGTCAATGAACACTTATTAAGTGACTACTGTGTGCCAACAAAAATCAGAAATTCCGCAGATTAGAATATGCCAAACAAATCCAGTAAGAACTAGTCTGTTGAGGGTAAGTTAGGATCTCAGTCCAAACCTGGAGTGAGCAAAGAATGCTTTTTTCTTGGGGGGTGGGTCCCTCTCTGCAGTCTTATGAATGACAAGCAGTGAGTTGTGGCCAGGACCCCCATCTGTCTGTGGCGGGTACTGAGGAATCCAGCCCATCACCCCCTCTTCTCAATCTCTGGATCACCTCCCCACAGCTTCCTTCCAAACCTCTCCAAGGGTCAGTAAGCAACTCAGCTAAGTGCTTTCTACAAGGACTCCAAGTTGCTCCAGTGTCTCAGCCAATCTGGAATCTTGACTCCCTCCATGTAGGTAGCATGCAGAACAGAAACGATTTTTTAGATCACCCCTAGCAGAATGTTCCTTAAGCTTGAGAGACAGGATTTGAACCCTGGACCTCTGGCTCTGGAGCCAGTGTATTTATCCTCTTTGATCCTCATTTCCTGTCTCATTCTCTTTTCTTACAGTTGAGGTTCTTCAAGGAAAGTCTGTAGCCATTTAAGAAATGTCATAGGCAGTTGGAGCCAGTGTTCTCCTGATTTCAAGCTACTTAGAGTAAGGAAATAATGTTGAACTAGGCAAGAGACTTGGATTCCAATCCTGCCAGGGTGGGGGGGGGCAGCTAGGTGGTGCAGTGGATAAAGCACCGGCCCTGGAGTCAGGAGTACTTGAGTTCAAATTTGACCTCAGACACTTCATAATGACCTAGCTGTCTTGGGCAAGCCACTTAACCCCATTTGCCTTGTAAAAAAAAAAAAACCTAAAAAAAAAAAGAACCAATCCTGCCTGGGAGGCTTACTAGCTTCCTCTCTTGGAGCCTCAGTTTATTCATTTGCAAGATGGGGAAAATAACCTGTAGCATCTTTCTCACAAGGTGTAGATAATGTCTCTGACAACCCTTGGCAACTCCCAGTGCACTACAGATGTGACTCCCATCAAAAGACTAGTAATTCCTTGCCACAGTCACCTAGATTTGAGCCTGCCACTGATCCAGGAAATAACCCCTGGTGTCTGACTCTTGGGGTTTGCTGAGAGGCAAGGGAATTTCAAGGGACTTTTGGGGTGATATTTTCCATCCTCTACACACCCACACATACCAACCAGATCCCAGTAAATAGTGATTGTTCCTGCAGAGGAGATTTACCTTGGCTCCCCAACAGGGGTGAGTTGACCCTTCTTCATTCTCACAAGGGCCAAGCTCTCTGAGCTTCTGGGATTAGCCAAACATGGGAATATTTCCTCCAGTTCTTGTTGGTAGAGGCTTTGAAGTTTTACCTCCACTATGTTTCTAGCCATCAGAGAAGAGGGACAAGAGAGGTCCAAAGAAAAAAGGGGGGCTGGATTCCAAGATGTGTCACCTGGGTCTGAGTCCCACTGCTGCCACCAACTAGCCACGTGACCGTGGATAAGGCAGTTCTTGTCTGGGGCCTCAGTTTCCCATGCTGTAAAATTCCTGGATTCCAAGCTAGAATAAGATTTTGAGCTGGAGAGTCATTCTTTACTTTGGAGCATTGACCTGGAATTGTATGATTTCAGAACATTTCTGGGAAAGTGTTTATAGACAATTAATTTGTAATTGCTATAGAAGTGACTTGCCCAGGGTTGCACAGCCTCATGCCATGGACTAGACTGGACTCTTGATTCCCAACCATTTATCCACTATTTCATGGTCTGGACCAGAAAGAATGTTAAAGACCTTCAGTCAAAGCCTTCATCTTAAAAATAAAGAGGCTCAGAGAGGTTGTACACTTTCACTAGAGTCACACAGCAATATTCAAATCCAGCTTCTTGGAGTCCATATCCATTACCCTGCCTGTTGCCCTTTGCCGCCCCACACTCCCTCTCCTGTATTTAATTCTTGCTCCTATTCAGTCTCAGGACTTAGGGCAGAACTTTGCACACTGTGAAAGATTACTCAATTCTTGTGGATAGATCTCATTCCCATCATTCCCATCCTGTGACTGTCTAGTCCAAAACCCCATATCACTGGCCCCCACCCCTTGCCTTGTCCCCTCAGAATGGAGGCTCCTGGGGCAGCTAGGTGGCACAGGGGATAAAGCACTGGCCCTGGAGTCAGGAGGACCTGAGTTCAAATCTGTACTCAGAAACTTAATAATTACATGGTTGAGTGACCTTGGGCAAGTCACTTAACCCCATTCCCTTAAATAAATGTAATTTTTAAAAAGAATGGAGGCTTCTTGAGTGCAGGGACTATCTTTTTTGTGTCTCAGGCACTCAGATTACCAAATATTTTACTTCCTGAATTCACTTATTCATGCTTCCATGGATTCATTCATTCATCGTAGCTAAGGAGTCCAGCCACTGCTGCCTCCATCATGTCACCCCGTTTGTGTGGAGCTATAGGAGATATCACGCCATGGGACAACTGGAGGAGGTTCCAGGGCCCTTTGGGCCTATGTGCCTCTTATGAACTCTTTCCAAAGCACTAGAGAAAGGGGACAGACACCAAGACCACAACATGGAAGTAGTCTTGTCCTGATGTGACCAAGTCTGGTTGAGTCAATCCAATTGAAGTTGGTGAGCACTTATTAGCTGCCTACTGTGTTCCATATACTGCCTAGGGGCTGGAGATGCAGCAATAAAAATAAACTATTCCTGACCTTGGAGAGCCTAAATCTGACTGCTCATCTATTGGGGGGGAGGTGGAGGGAAGGGGATGATAGGAGAGGGGAGAGGAGGCTCACTGAGAATTTTTTTTATGTTGAGATTCCTGAAATAGAAAGATGTGGTTCATAGGGTAAATGCAACCAAGCCCCAGTGGGTATTGTGCCCCAGAGAAAAGAGAAGTTTATGAGGTGCCCCTTGATTAACCCCATGACTTTCCTTTATGAGAACCAGACTTCCTGGGCTTCACTTTCTTCATCTGTGAAATACGGATGACACAACACAACTAATGCAGAAATGTTTACATGATTGCACATGGATAATCTATATTGGATTGCCTGCCATCTTGGGGGGAAGGAGGGAGAAAATATTTGAAACATTGAATTTTTTAATTTATTTGAAACTTATTTGAAATCTCATTAAAAATGAATGTTGAATACTATCTTTGCATGTAAAAGAGAAAGAAATAGGAGTGATAAAGGAGTCTCCAGCAGATGAATGGATAAAAGATAGGAAGAGTTTTCAAAAGCAAAATTGCAGACCATGTGAAAACAGGCTTCCAAATCACCAAGAGAAATACAGACCATGATGAGTTCAACGTCTCATATCAAGCAAATCAGCAAAAAAAAAAAAATCACCAAAATGTGACTGAAGAAAGGACATCAACATACTGTGGGGGAAGTTTTGAATTGCTTGGGACAGTTGAGGATTAAGTGTAACCCCACTTCCATCACTGGCAGGTTACATAATTTCCTGAAGGAAAGTCTTGTGATGCTGCTTGTGTGTTGGGTATCTGGAACAGGTTGTGACCTATGATTGGTCAAGAGACCTCTGATCCTGGGAGGCTGCATATGCCTTACCTGAAAGGATGAGAACTAGAGAGGCAGAGACCAGAGATAGAGACAGTCACCTAGACAGAGAGAGAGAGAGAGAGAGAGAGAGAGAGAGAGAGAGAGAGAGAGAGAGTAAGGCAGAGACAGACAGACAAAGAGACAGAAACAGACAGAACAGAAAGAGAGAAACAGAGACAGAGAAACAGAGACAGACAAGAGAAGGAATAACTTCTGAATAGGAGATAATAGATCACTCTGAAGTCACAGACACATGGGGGAAACCCCCCAAGGTCTCAGCAACTATACTGAAAAATGACTTAGAAAGTATTTCCCTTTTAAGATTCTTGTCTCAAGTGAAAGAGGGAGCAAGTAAACATTCTTTTTTTGGTGGGGGGTGCAACACAAATGCCCAAGGCCACACAGCTAGGTAATTGTTGAGCGTCTAAGGCTGGATTTGAACTCGGGTACTCCTGGCTCCAGGGCTGGTGCTCTGTCTTCTGTGCCAGCTAGCTGCCCCGAGCAAGTACATTCTTAGAACTAAATTGACCTTGTCTTTAAGAACAATTTGATAACATATAATAAACAGCAAGTGTTAAATCTGATCATATTGTTTAGCTTAGCAAACTTAATTATAATAACATCAATAATGATTAGCATTTATGTAATTTTATTTTTGCAAAGCACTTTCATTTGTGGTATCATAACAATTCTGCAGGGTTGGTACTAGCACCATTTTGCATAGGAAGAAACTGAAGCACATAGAGATTACGTAATTTACCCAGGGTAATTTAGCTAGTAGATGTCTGAGGCAGAATTTGGATTCCTCTTCCTAATTATGGTATGGATCTAGTGGGATAGCTAATGTAACCTACCTGAAAACATTTTTAAAATAAAATTATATGTACAGTGAAAAAAAAAGATTCTTGTCTCCATTATTGAGTTGAGATTTGACCTCACTCCTGAACAGTTCTATATAGCACCATATACACAGGACTTATACAGACACACACACACCCTATATAGCACCATATACACAGAACTTATACAAACACACACACACACACAAAGAGAGAGAGAGAGAGAGAGAGATACACACCACATCACACCATACTACAGCATACAGTACTAGAGGACTGCTCTTTAGGAAACTCAACTAGTCAGCAGCAGTGGAGTTATATAAGGAAGCGTCTCTTTGACTCCAAGATCCCACTAATGAGCTTATAAACCCAAGCTAGAAATATCTTTGGTTCTAGGATCAACATTCTCATCCATCAAAAAGAATTTTGTTCATTGACTCTGGTGGAAGGAAAAAACAATCCCTCTGACCGCTATGAATTTAGTCAAAGTTTGTCTCAACATTTCTTGCTATTCAATCCTTCCAGCCCAGAGGGAGATCTAACTAGGCAAAGCTGCTAGGATTCTCCCTGGTCCAAGTATGCTCACTGACATTTTAAAGTAACCAAGAACAAACAGAAATTATATTTTAAAAAATCCACAGTCCACAAAGAAAAAGTACAACACTTGGGGTTATTAATTTGCTTTAAAAAAACAATAATAATGTCAATATCAAGTCACCCCTGGAGAAAAATCCTTCCAAATCAATCATTCCCTCTAAGGATCACCTTTTCAATCAGTCAAAAGTGACCAAAGATCTCTGTCAGATTGAACCAGCAGCCATAGTCAGTCTTAGTTAGACCCACAGCCGAGACAAATTAGCTCTCTGATGATTGTGATTCCTGGGAATCAGGATCCCTCCCTGAATTTCCATTCAAGGAAAACAGATTAGGTTTTTTATTCAGGTGAGATGAAGGACTACTAGATTGCAGACTTCTTATACTTTTACTTCTTCAGGCAACTAAGACTTCAATGCATATGCTTCAGAGGGTTGGGGATACCTAGGCAGCATTGGTCCCTGTCCTCAAGGAGCTTACAGTCTAATTGAGGTGATAATATGTAAAATCTAGAGATTGTATCAAAGTTCAACTCTACATTCTGTTCTCTCACATTTTTTGGCCCCTCATCCTATCACTGGCAAACTTCAGCCTTGGATCCCTCCCACCATCTTCTGCCCTTTTTTCTTCTTATTTATGGCTAAATGAAACTGTTCTGACTGGGTCCACCACAAATTTAGATTAGATCATCTTATGGACCCTCACTGTTTTTAGGCAATTCTTTTACACCTCCCTAATTAATTCACTCTCCCATTCACCACAGTGGTTTTTTCAAATTATTTCATCCTTCCTCAAACCTCCCATCCTCTCAGCTGAAAACTTTGTCTCATATTTATTTAAACTGTCCTCCTTGGAAGTTCCCTTGATTCACATCTTTCACCCAATAGAAGTACCTACAGCTGTGGTATACAAACCTCTATATCTCTCCTCTTCCTTCCTCAATGGTATTTGGTATTTGACTCACAGTTTTTCTCTATTCTCTAACTTCTGCCCTCATAAACTCTGTCTTCTTCCCTCTTCCTCATCTCACATGACTCACTTTCTTCTCCTTTACCTCTATCTCTCATAAAGCAGTGGCCCTTCTTGCCAAGGCAAACCTCTCTGCCTGCACAAGCAATTCTACTCCACCTCATATTTCAGAGTGGATTGTTCCCTTCCTCATTTCCACTTTTATTTCCAATCTCTCCCTCTGTACTAGTTGCTCTCCTGTTGCCTATAAAGTCACATTTGAACCTTTCATCCTTGCTAACTATTGTCTCATATCCCTCCATCTTGAGAAGCCATCGACAATAGATGCCTATACTTCCTTTCCTCTTGTCTGTTCTTAACATTGGAGGTTTTATGGACTCAACAAATAGCCACTACCTTAGACTTAGTTACTACTCTTACTAGTCCTTTGGCATTAATGAGGATCACTCAGCCCATTTAGTGCCTACCAACACACCAGGGTCTGGGGCTCCCATGACCAAATGAAATGGCCTCTGCCCTCCATTCCGTACAGGGAGACAACATACAAAATATAGGAAGTGGGATACAGGACAAAACCAGTAATTTCCTTAGGCACTTAATAGATGTTTAATAGGTGAAAAAGCAAATCCACCTCACTGAAGGGAGAATAGCTCAGCTCAGTCAGTGGAGTACTAGGTTATGAATATTTTGGCACTGGTCACTTGGGGACCTAGAGAGGCTTTGAGATCTGCCCCATGGAGGGAGTGCCCAAACCAAGGAAGTCATATCAAGTCTGCTATTTATATGGCAAGACAACCTGGTGCCCCAGGATTTATGTTCCAGGAAAATGTCCTGGAAACCAGAGCTCTGGAATGTCTTCTCCAAATGCCATGTTTCCATGGAAATTGTTTGTACAATAACTGGTAAATCATCAAGCCTTTGTGAAGGGTGATGATATTTATCCTTCGTTCTCAAAGAAGACCATGACATCAGGGATGTGATGCCATGGGAGGTATGTGAATTGGATTTGAGTGGGGGGGAGGGGCTGTGCTAAGTCACCAGATTCACTTTCTCCTCCAGAGCCATTTGAGCTCAGTGGCCAGATGAATCAGGACAACTGGAGATAGATCTGCATGCAAGATAAACAGAGTTAAGTGACTTGTCCAAGAAAATGGGTCACATTTGAACTCAGGTCTTCCTGACTTCAGGGTCAGCGGTCCACCATTGTGAATACAAGGACAAAGAATGAAACTTTTCAGAAATACCTAGTACCTATAGAGAGCTAAATGAGATAAATAAAAAATGAATAAATACAAATCTCCACAAAGTAGTTATCTGGAAAGTGCAGTTTGTGAGGGAGGCCACTGGAGATTGGATGGATCCAAAAAGGCTTGTTGCTGAAGGAAATGCTTAGGCTGAATCTTAAGGAAGGGATGCACTCTATGAGAGGAAGGGGAAAAGGGAATGTATTCAGATATGTTTGATAATCATGGTAAATGCAAAGAGAAGGGAGACTGAAGGCATGTGAGAAACAGTAAGGAGAGAGGTGTAAATCTGGGAAGTTAGAAGGGGTCAGACTATTAAAGGCTTTAGAAGCCAAATACAATTTTATATGTTATCCCAAAGGTGATAGGGAGCCACTAGAGTTTATTGAATAGGCAGGGATGATATTGTCAGAGTCATACTTTAGAAAGATCAATTTGACAATTGAGAGGAGAGTGGATTCTGAATTTAAGAAAAGACAGAAAAGGTCAGAAAACCAATTGCAGAAAATTGTAATAGTCTTGCAAGTGGCTGGACCATGGTGGAATCAGTGCCATGTAAGGAAAAGAGATGCATATGAGAAAGATATTATGAAGATAGAAACAACAGGACTTGGCAACTGCTTGGATTTGGAGAGTGAGAGATAGTGAGGAGTCAAGGATGACCCTCCTAGGTCTTGATCTTGGAGTGGGGGAGAGATTACTTGTTTGGAGGAGGAGAAGGTTTTTGGGGAAAAGATAATGAGATAATGAGTTTGGTTTTGGACATGCTGAGTTTAGGATGTCAGTAGGACATTCAGTTGGATCTGCCCAATAGATAGTTGGAGATGTGAGCCTAGAAGTCAAGAGGGAGAAAAGTATATTTGAGAGTCTTTTGCATGATTGTTGAGTCTTTGGGAGCTGCTGACTCACCAAGGGAAATAGTATGGAGGGACATTCACGGTGAGCTAGTGTAACCTTGGTGGAGCTCCATCAAAGGAACCAGAGTAAGTGTGGTCAGATAGGTAGGAGCAGAATCAGGAGAGAGTGATGAGCCTAAATCCTAGAGAGATTAGGCCATCAAGAGGGAGAAGGTGGTCAACAGTATAAAGGTTGCAGATGCAACTATGAGAATTGAAAAAAGGCCATTAATGTATGCCCAAAGGGCTATCAAACTGCATACTTTTCGACCTAACAATTTACTGCTAGGTTTGTATCCCAAAGAGATCACCAAAAGGGGAAAAGGACCTATAGGTACAAGAATAGTCATAGCAGCTCTATTTGAGGTGTCAGAATTGGAAATTGAGGTTATGTCCATCAGTGGGGAATGGTTGAACAAGGAGTGGTATATGAATAGAATGGAACGGACTTGTGCTAAAAGAAATGATGAGTAGGCAGATTTCAGAAAAAACCCAGAAAGTCTTACACAAACTGATGCTGAGTGGAATGAGTGGAACCAAGAAAACATTGTCCATGGCAATAGCAACACTGTGTGATGATCAACTGTGATAAACATAACTCTTCTCAACAATATAGTGATCAAAGACAATTCTAAAAGACCTGCCATGAAAAATACTATCCTAATCCAGAGAAAGAACTATGGAATTTGAGTGCAGATCAAGAGCTGACTATTTTCACCTTTTTAATTTTGTTTTTTGCTTTTCTTTCTTGTGGTTTTGCCCTTTTGTTATGTCTTCTTTCATATCATGGCTAATATTATAAAAATATAGCTAACCTGATTGGACATGTATAACATATCAGATTACGTACTATGCTAAGGTGGGGAGAGGGAAGGGTGGAAGGGAGAAAACTTAGCTGAATGTGAAAATTATTTTTACATATAATTGGAAAATGAATAATAAAAATATATGTTTAAAACTCTATTAATAATTAGAAAAATAAATCAATACATTTATGGTTAAAAAAGAAAAAATAGAAAAAGGCCATTAGATTTGGCAACTAAATGATCATTGGTAACTTTGGAGAGGGCAGGTTTGGTTGGAAGGATGATTTCAGGAGCCAGATAGTAAAGAGTTAAAAAGAGAGGTGAGAGACAATAAGTTCCTGAATTCCAGAGGAATTGTAGGAAAAGAGAATAGGGGTCAGATGCAAGAGATATTGTGGACGTCAGGATGGTAGGTTTGTTGAGACATGTTGACTGAGGAAGAGTGAGGAGTCCAAGATCACTCCAAGATTATGAACTTGAGACCCAAGTCAACCAGATGACAAACTTGGGCACTCTACCTACTCCCTCTACCCTCTGTGTTGGCTTAGCTGAGTTACATTCATTGCCTCTACTGGTGTGTGTTTAAGTGTACAGGGGTTACCATGTTAGATACCTTTAAAGAATGTGACCAACATGGTCATCAACTATGTTAAGCATGGGGGAAAATCATTTGTTCAAGGTATTATAGTCCTAGGAGGATCATCCCTCCCAATAAAATATTCATTTGCAATTCGCTTGTGCCTGGTCATCAGAATAACCGAGGAGTAAATTTTTTTAACTGAGTGCCTCCTCTAATCATGCTGCACTAATTGTCTGCCCTAAGTCTTTGATGTTTTGCCCAATGGGTCATCTTGGGGGAATTGGACTTGACAGTACCACTTCATGCAGTGCCAATGGGCTTAGACATTGTGGCAGCAGTGTGGCGAGAATACCCTACCCCGCCATGGACACAGCTTATGATTTTGCTGAGTTTGTTACTTCCCTTAAGTTCACGGTTGAGTGGAATTAAGATAGTCCCAACATCCAACTGTCAGACAGAATCTCCCTCATGAATTTGGTGTTGATTGATGCCCCTAGGAAGAATGAGGAGATCAGAGGGCCCACCACCCCTGGATTCCTTTAGACCAAGTGTGCTGAACCTTTTTCGTGTCCTGGATCCCTTAAGTATTGAGATAAAAGCCATTTTCAGAGTAATATTTTAAAAATCATACAATAAAACATACAGAATTACAAAGGAAATGAATCATGTTGAAACAGTTTTTTAAAAATATTTTAAATTCAGAGATGCCAGTTTAAGAAATCTGCTTTAGGGGCAGCTAGATGGAGCAGTGGATAGAGCACTGGCCCTGGAGTCAGGAGGACCTAAGTTCAAATCAGAGCTCAGACACTAATTACCTAGCTGTGTGGCCTTGGGCAAGCCACTTAACCCCATTTGCCTTGCAAAAACCTAAAAAAAGAAAAGAAATCTGCTTTAATGGTGACCCCTCATTTCAACAGAAGTGGGGGAGCTATTTTAAAGAACCAAAAATTTTTAAATGAAAATTGTTAAAAGAAAAGAGACTGAAAGGTATTCCCTGCTTCCCTGCCTTCCTGAACAGAGCACATAGATCAGCTTCAGTAGGAACCATGGCATAGGAGAATGCCCAAGAAACTCAGGACCAAAGAAGGACTTTGATTTTCAGCCTTCATATTGACAAACTGTAGGACAATGAACAAACCACTGGATTTCATTGGTTCTTGATTTCTTTATCTGTGAAATGAGAACATAAACCTAGGACATAAATCTCAGCAGCAAAATGAGGGAGTTGACTAGATGACCTGAGGTCCCTTCCAACTCTATAGTCTGTGGTCTCACCTAGTAAGGTTGCTATAAGGACTTGTGAAACTGAAAGAGTTTTGGAAATGATGGCTCTTATCAGGAAATGAACGTTTTCTTGACAGTTTGGGACAGTCACTTTGAATAGAAGTATACTGTAATGTAATGATAGCCTCAAGAATTACTATTGTACTGGGCTCCTTTGCCCCTACCTTGATGGTCCTCTATGAATACTCATGTCTGCTTTTCCTAGGTGATCTCTATGTCTTCACTGTGGAATCCTTGGCCTGTGGCCACCTAGACTACAAGACCATTCATTGGAAAGAGAACCTCTTCTCCCTTCCTTCTCTTCCATCACTCAGATACCTTTTGTCCCTCTTACCTCCTTCAACCCGGTCTCACGAGTTGAGGAGGTCTCATTCCTCACCAAGGTCAATCTTTCAAACCTGTTCAAGTGACCCCATTGCATCCTGTTTCCACCAGTTGACTGACCTCTCTGTCATCCACACTCCTTTATTTTTTAATTGAAATTTTATTTTATTTTTCCAATGACATGCATTGGTAGTTTTTCAACATTCATTCATTTGCAAATTATGAGTTGCACATTTTTCTATCTCCCTCCCTTCCCTTCCACTTCCCCATGGTGGTGAATAGTCTGGTAAAAATTATACATGTGCCTTCATGTTTAATATATTTACATATTAATTGTGTTGTGAAAGAGGAATTATAACTAAGGGGAAAGGAAAAAACCATGGAAAAGGAAGGGAAAAAAATAAACAAAAGCTTTTTAAAAGTTAACCTAGTATGCATTCAAACTCAGTAGTTTTTCCCCTCTGGGTGTGGATGGCATTGTCCATAGTAGGTCTCTCAGGTTTGTCCTTGATTTCTGACACACTCATTTATTTTTAATATCTCTCTCTCTCTCTCTCTCTCTCTCTCTCTCTCTCTCTCTCTCTCTCTCTCTCTCTCTCTCTCTCTCTCTCTCTCTCTCTCTCTCTCTCTCCCTCTCTCTCCCCCTCTCTCTCCCACTCCTTTTTCTTCCTCTCCCTCTCCCTTCCTCCCCCTCCCCCCTCTCTTTTTCTATTTCTCTCTCTCCTGGCCCCTTCTCTACTGTCTGAAAACTGCCCATCCTAAAAAAAAAATAATCCTTCCATCCCTGCTATTACCCCTTGTCTCTTCTGCTTTTTTGTAGCTAAACTTCTCAAAAAGGTGTCTCCAATTGGTGTCTCCACTGTCATTCCTCTCACTCTCTTCTTACCCTCTTATAATCTGATTTAGGATTTCATCCTTCACCCAAACTTCTCTCTCCAAAATGATCGGTGATCTCTTAGTTACCAAATTCAATGGCCTTTTCCCAATCCCTGAGTTTCTTTGACCTCTTTGCAGCCTTGGACACTGTTAAGCCCTTTTTCCTCCTTGAGACTCTCTTCTCTCGATTTTCAGGACACCCCTTCCTCCTGATTCTCCTCCCACCTCTCTCTCCTTTTCTGCATCCTCCTCCAGGTAACTCCCTCTAAGTAGGTCCCACAGGACTCTGTCCTGATCTTCTCAGCTCCCATAGTGATTTTCACATCTACCTATCCTGTCCCAGTCTTGCTGCTGATCTCCAATTGCCTTTCAGACATCTTCAGATGGATTTTCAATAAACATCTTCAACTTAATATGGCCAAAACAAAGCTCATGATCTTTCTCCCTAAACCCACCCCCACCTTTTCCTATTTCTAGGATTGAGCATAACTGACAGTGAGAAGGCACCAGAATCAAGGGGGAATCAGGAGAGACTTCTGTGTAGGTGCAGAGAATGCACACCCCTCACTATTAAGAGATCTACAAAGACCCCTGCCCTGCCATACTCTCCCCCTCAATCAGTCCATCTTCTTTCTCATGCCCCCAAATCTCTCATAAGTGTAGCCTTTGGGATCAGCATGGGTACAGTTCTTGGTTGGGTGACAGGGTGATGGAGTGGATAGATAGCCAGACTGGTAATCAGAAAGAGGAGATTTTGAGCCCCAACTCTGGCACAGAAGGTCAGGGTGACTCTGGGCTCTTCTCTGGGTCCCAGACAACTCTCTGACCCTATACATCACTGAGTAGGGGCAACCGCTGAGTTCACTTTGGTCAAGGGCCAATAGATGATCCACTATGTGAAGGCCTTCAATTTCAACTCTTTGATGATGACAGTATCCTATGACTGGGCAGCGAACATCACCAGATGACCATTGTTCAGGGAGAAACTTGGGAAATTAAAAGTACTGCACAATTTCCCCAAATCATCCAACCTGCTTCCTTGGGTTCATTTCTGGACTCTCCTCCATGTCTGTCCATCCAAGAACAGGGGTCTTTGTAGATCTCTTAATAGTGAGGGGTATGAAAAAAAAGAAAAAAAATAGTGAGGGGTATGCATTCTCTGCACCTACACAGAAGTCTCTCCTGATTCCCCCTTGATTCTGGTGCCCTCTCACTGTCAGTTATGCTCAATCACTTCTCTCAAGACCTTGTTCTCTACATGTCGCTTTTGTTAGATTGGGAGCTCTCTGAGGGCAGGGATTTCTTTTGGATCCCTGCTGTTCAGTGCTTATGAATGTGTGTTAATTTGACTTGACTCAACATTCATAGAAGCTAGAATGGGAGAACTAGATCAGAAGTCACATAATCTCCCCTCTCCTCTGAGAATGAGGAAATTGAGACTCACAGGAGCCATGAGACTGGTCCAAGGTTACACAACCACATGTGGATAGAGCTAGAAATGGCATCTCATGACCCAACCTTCCCCAGACTTTCCTATTCCTGTGGCAGACCCCCCATCTTCCCTGTCTCTCAGGAGCATACTCCCTCTTACTTGCCCACATCCAATCAGTGTTAATCAGTGTTGTTAGTTCTATTTCCACAGAATCTCTTTTTTTTTTTTTCAAGGCAAATGGGGTTAAGAGGCTTGCCCAAGGCCACACAGCTAGGTCATTATTAAGTGTCTGAGACCGGATTTGAACCCAGGTACTCCTGACTCCAAGGCTGGTGCTTTATCCACTATGCCACCTAACCGCCCCCACAGAATCTCTTAAACCCATTTCCAGGGTGGCTAGGTGGCGCAGTGGATAGAGCACGGCCAAGAGTCAGGAGTACCTGATTTCAAATGTGGCCTTGGGCAAGTCACTTAACCCCATTTGCCTTGCAAAAACTTAAAAAAAAAAAACCCATTCTCCCCTTCTCTTCAGATCAGTCACCTAGTTCAGCACCTCCTCACCTATGCCCTGGATTCTTACAACAATTTTCTGAAGGTTTATTTAAGACTGGGTCACAAAGTTTCAGTTTTATTGGAATAATTATCTTCCTCAAACACAGATCTGACTCTTCTCTCTTCTCATTGTCCTTATAGGCTCCCATTGTTCTAGGGTAACATAGAAACATTTAGAGCCCTCTAGGAGCCTGTTCTCACCTACCTTTCCAAGCTTATTTCATCTCCCTTCCCTTCTCTCTTTTCTAAATAAACTGCCCTACTTGTTCTCCCTTTCATTGCCTTCCTTCTGCTCGGGCTCTCTTTCCCACCCATGCAGGGGAGTTACTCCCTTCTTACATCCTCCTGTTAGAATTCAGATTGTCCTTCAAGGCTGAGAAGTCAACTCCTACACTTAGCCTTTCCACTCCCTGCCAGGCCACCCTCTCTTCCTCCTCAATTACCTTCATTTGATTCCCTGGGTGCTTTTGCTTCCCTCTAGAAAAACAGAGGGTAAGCATTCCTTCTTTATTTTGTCTTTTCAGCTCTGATGGCCACCCTTTGGTATCAATGGGCATTTATTAAACACCTACCATTTGCAGGTCATCGTGCTAAACCCAATATACAAAATACACACAAACAGGCAAAAAAACGGATCCAGGGATTTCTCAGGGAGCTCACAGTCTAATGGGGGATTGTTGAAAAACTATGTACAAATAAGTTAGGCTCTTAGGCTGTCAATATGCATTGATTAAGGGCTTACTATGTGTCAGTCACTGTGGGAAGTGCTGAGGATGCAGAAAGAGGTGAAAGACAATCCCTGCCCTCCAGGAGATTGCAATCCAATGGGGAAATGCAATCAAACAAGCTATCTACAGGAAAACTGAAATAATGAATCAAGGCAAGGCACTAGAGTTTAAGAAAGGATTGGAGACACTTCTCAAAGAAGCTGAGACTTGGAAGAAGTCACCTGGGGGTGAAACCAAGAGGGTGAAGTAAAGGCAAGGACTTGCCAGAGCTCTTCTCCAAACTACTCCAAATACCTTTAAATAATGACTACAAAAATTCTAAAGCAGCAGAACCTACAAAAAAGACAGGGTGAAACAATTTTCCAGCCCAAGACAATAGGGAAGATTCAGGGGAAGGGTCATCAGTGCCAGGGTGAGAAAGGAGCCCTGTCTAGCATAGACCTCAGCAGCACAGACCCGACCTCAGCAGCACAGGCCCAACCCCAGCAGACCAGGAGAAGGCCTAGGAAGCCACTGAATCAGCAACAACAGCTGATTCTGGAACTCTCAATCCAGGGATGCTAAGTGAATTAGAAGGACATTACAGGAATCTCTTTGCTATCCCTGAGGCAGGGCTCCATTTTTTCACCTATATTAAGATCTAGGTCACAGTTTGGGACCCCAGTTCCCGGAAGAGGAGGACGCACAACAGAGCTCACTGCCTTAGCAGAGGAGGGAATCTCCTCATAGTTCTAGGGCAGAGGGGAGCATTTGTGATCACCCACAGACAAGAATACAGCCTAGGAGAGTAGCCATAACCTCTCCTTAGATCATAAGATGTTAGAAAAATTGAACACTCTCAGGTCCCTAGAAATGTTAAGCAACTGCAAAAACTCCCCAAAACTTGAGCCAGTGCATCCTTCACAGAGCCCCACCTCAACAAAGAGTTAAAATCATGTTATAAGTGGGGGAAATGAGCAAACAATAGAAGGAAAAAAATCTGACCATAGACAGTTTCTATACTCATAAGGAAGATGAAAATACATACACAGAAGATAAAGTCAAAGCTTCTACACGCAAAGCTCCAAGAAAAATAAGAATTGATCTTAGTCTATGAGAAAGCTCAAAAAGAATTTAAAAATCAAATAAGGGAGGTAGAGAAAAATTCAGGAACAGAACAACATTTGTGTTGAAATGGATCAAATTGAATTTCTGCCACACAACTTTGTTGCTCTATCACAATTAAATCTTGTCCACACTGCCAAGAGAAAGAGGATTTCAGCTGTGTGGGTCACTTCCTCCGCTGAAGTTCATCACTATCTCTATGTGAATAGTTTCATCAACTTCTGTGGTCCAAACCATCTTCCTCCTCTACTGATAGGTGTTGCCCAACTTCAGCTGGTCCCTGAATAGAGGCCTGGGGATTGGCTCATCCTGTATACTTGCCCTCTTGGTTCCAGATCATGAGCTCCATCAATAGAACTTGTGAAAACTCTCCACTGCAAGGCATCAGAAGAAGACACCTCAAAAGAAGATCTTAGTAAATGATTGTTGAAAGAATGAATGATTGCTTGGAACATCATATTTCCTTTTTAACAACTCCATTATGCTAGAAGCTGGTGAACTGGCAGTCATTTAAATCCTTGCATCTCTCTGACCTTTGTCAGAGAGATAATTTTACATCATACACCCCACACACACACACATGCATATGCTCATGCACCTGTACACATTCAGTGCCTCTTTGCTTGTTGGAGTTCCTTCTGTAGGTAAAATCCAGATTTCTTCCTCCTTCTACCACAAATTTCACTTTCATGGCATTGATCCATGGGTCCAGATTGGTGGAGTTCTTTAGGATCCCACTTCTGCATGCCAACCCTAACATCTCTGATGGACTATGTCTCAGTAGGTAGCTAGCACAGATAGATACTTTGCTACAGACTATGTCACCTTCCGAGTGACCTTTAGAGAATGCCTAACTATAGACTCCTGAAAGTTCTTTTCTCATCTTGCATATGGGTAAACTAAGCCCCAACCTCCTCAGGTTGGTACTACCAAGGCTCACTGCTTCCCTTTCTACAGTGTTATTGCTTCATCCATTGGATCCTTTCAACATCATTCAGGAAGGATGATGTGTTAGGTGCCCCATCTACAGATGAGGAAACTGAGGCTCAGAGAGAATCTTGGCTCACAGGAGTGAGAGCCAGAAGAGGATGCAGAGACTGTTCTGTCTAGTCATCTCATTTTCATTATTCATAGATCAAACAGAAAGAGAAAGAACTGGGACTTGAAACCTCTTTCCATCTTATCTTATGCTTCCCATGTTGCTTGGATTTCTTGAACAAATCTGGCCAGATGCAATGGGTCAGAGTCTCTCTGCACCTTAATGAAGGGGGAGGGTCCCTCACTTGGGTCAAGGCTGGGGGGGGGGGGGGAAGGGTGTGGTCCAAATAGAGAGTGGGTCCTACTTGGTGACCACTGAGCAAACAGAGGGCTGGCAGGCCCAGGACAGTTTGTCCATTAACCTTTGGGAGTTTAAACAGAGGGATGATTGTGGCAAGGCAGAGGCTCGGGAGGAGGAGGGGGTGGAGGTGGCATCTGGTCCAATCATTTGTGCACTTTTCAAAGTCAATCAAGGGGAAAAAGGCACCTGTGGGGGTGAGGATGGGTCTAGGGCAGGTCTTTAGATCAGGGCCATCATCAGCGAAGATTTTGGTGTAGGGCTTCAGGGGGCTGTTTTCTTTGTCTTATCAGGAGGCCCAAGTTTGATCTGGGTTGAAGGGAGATTCTTGTTGAGGCCAAGGACATCATAATCACCTTTCCAGTCTGGAAGAGACTGCTTCCAAGTGCAAAACTTCAAGGAGGTCTTGGAAAAACAAAGTCAAGTTGGGCTGGCAGGTCCCCCAAGCCCAGCTTTTGATTGTCAGTCTCATGCGCTAGCCTGTGATTAGCCAGCCCAGGGGGTGTGCAGGGGGTGGGGGAGGACTTAGGAAGCCACTGTCACTGTTGGGCTCAGGGCCAGCTGAGAGGTTGAGCAATTAGTGGGGGAGTCCAACTCAGAGGTTTTCCTGCTGGTTCAGTACTGATTGACAGGAGCACTCAAGGAGTGTATGTGTGTGTGTGTGTGTGTGTGTGTGTGTGTGTGTGTGTGACTGTGTGTATGACTGTGTGAGTGTGTAAGGGTGTGGGAATGTGTGTATGAGTGTGTGTGAATGTGTGTGAGTGTGCAAGTGTTTGTGTGAGTGTGTGTGTATGTATATGTCTGAGAAAGAGAGAGACAGAGTGACAGAGGGACAGAGAGACAGACAGACATGCATATGCACACATGTATGTATGTTCTCTGTTTCCAAGAAAGCTCTGATTGGTTTTTCTTTGGATATTTGGGGGCTGCCTGGACCATATTCCTACAGGATATCAACCCTTTTCCACAAGGCTCTTTTCCACAAGGTTGGTGGAGCTGTGAACTTGGCCAACCTTTCTGGAGAGAAATTTGGAACTATGCCCAAAGGGCAAAAAAATGTACATGCCCTTTGATCCAGAAATACCACCACTGGGTCTGTACCCTGAAGAGATGATGAAAAAACATCACTTGTACAAAAATATTCATAGCAGCCCTGTTTGTGGTGGCAAAGAATTGGAAATCAAATAAATGACCTTCAATTGGGGAATGGTTTAGCAAACTGTGGTGTATGCATGTCATGGAACACTATTGTTCTATTAGAAACCGTGAGGGATGGGAATTCAGGGAAGCCTGGAGGGATTTGCATAAACTAATGCTGAGTGAGATGAGCAGAACCAGAAAAACACTGTACACCCTAACAGCAACATGGGGGTGATGATCAACCTTGATGGACTTGCTCATTCCATCAGTGCAACAATCAGGTACAATTTGGGGCTGTCTGCGATGGAGAATACCATCTGTATCCAGATAAAGAGCCGTGGAGTTGGAACAAATTTAAAGGACTATTCCCTTTAATTTAAAAAAAACCTGATATCTCATTGTCTGATCTTTCTATCTCTTATACTTTTTGTTTCTTCCTTAAGGACATGATTTCTCTCTCATCACACTCAATTTGGATCAATGTATAACATGGAAATAATGTAAAGACTAACAGAATGCCTTCTGTGGGGGGGTGGGGGGAGGGAAGTAAGATTAGGGGAAAAATTGTAAAACTCACATAAAATCTTTAATTAAAAAAAATATCTCAGATCCCACACATAATTCTCAATTCCAGGACTCCCTGTGGTCAACTTTAGACATCTGCCCAGATCTTTCAAAATCAAAACCACTCAGAACTGAGAGAAATCTTCTAGGCTCCCTCTGGCCTCTTTTCATTTTATGACAGAGAGGCACATGGTCCATCCCCAAATCACATAGCTAGTGAGAGTGTGATTCTCAGGTCTTTGCAGTCTGAAATTCTACCTCATCTGGGGAAAGAACTTGCCATGTGATTAGTGAAATCCTGCAAGACATAAGCAGCCTATCTTTATGCTTGCTACACCCCTGGTAGCACTGGGCTACATGATACTGATACACCATCAACACAGAGCTTTTCTTGATTTTCAAGCTCAAGAAACATTGTCTTCTGAAAACATGGCTTCCTTGGCCTTCACAAATGGGAGTGTCTGGAAGGAAGAGAGGGGCTCCTTTTATGCTTGAGTTGGAAGTATAGGCCATCTTCTTTGAGTCACAAAAGGTGGTCATAGGAGAAAGGCTTAGCCATTGGCAGAGTTCAGAGGAGAGATCAGGGGTGCAGATGAGTACAACTTGGATTAGTCAGGAGCCTGACATTCCACCCTGGATATGTCATTGGTTTTTCCCCTAGAAGTGCTTTCTTTAGGAAGCCTAGTGGAAGGACTAGTGGATCTGGAGCTAGACAATGGAAATTTAAATTCTGACTCTGCCACTTACTAGCTCTGTGGCTGTGGAACAGATGACAACTTCTCTGTGTCTCAGTTTCTTCAAAAGATGAAGGTAAAAATGGCATCTGAGATCATTTCCAGACCCTAAACTTTGACTATGACAATGTTTATAGTTCAGAGAATCAGAGAATTTATAGAAGTGTACAACCCCCCCCCCCCAATTTTACAGGTGGCTCAGTGGGACAGTGGTTAGAGCATTGAACTTGCAGGCATGATGCTGAGTGAAGGGAGCAGAACCAAGAGAACACTGTACACATGAATTTCAATATCGGGAATTGATCAACCCTAATGGAGGCAGCTCCTCTCAGCAGTTCAGAGAGCTAGGACAACCCTGGGAGACCTGCTATGGACAACACCATCCACATCCAGATGAAAACAAAACAAAAACTCTTCAGAATCGGAATGAACATTTTTGGTTCATGTTTTTCAAAATTTCTCTTCTGTATTTCTTTCTTATCTCATGGTTGTATTTCTTTTCCCTTCAACCTAATTCCTCATGCCGAATATGACCAATCTGTGAACATGTTAAATACAAATTTATGTGCACTATATGCACCTGACCGTTTGCCGCTGCGGGGCTGGGTGGGAAGGAAGAGTGGAAGGAAATTATATAACTTCAAAATATGCATCTGCATGTGGATGAATGTTCAAATGCTTTCATAACATATAATGGGAAAAATAAAACATCAATAAAAAATAAGAAAACAAACACAAAAAAAGAACTGAAGTTCAAATCTTGTCACAGGTGCTATGATGAATTATTTAAACCTGAAAAGGGACTAGCTGAAGGACCCAGAGACATCACACATTTTCAAGTACAGTCAGCTCCCAAAATTCTATCCAGTAATTACATAGAGAACAAAAACCAAAACTGATTTCTGAAATGCTTTGTTTGGAATTTGAAAAAGCCCTTCTTGAGTTTGCTTTATAAATTCAGCAAAAATAATTCAAAATCGGCTGAAATTTGCTACAAGTATCTTGAAAAACATATTTTCCCAGAATCCTTGGAAGCAGTTACAAAGAAATTTCAGGACCTACACACAGCAACACATACCCTGATCATTGCTGCAGTAAACATCATAAGAGAGACTATGGTGCTCTGAAGACCCCATTCCCAGAAGTATCTCAGGAAAGCTATTGCAGAAAGACAGAAGTTTATAACAATCTGTAGGCCAGAAAACTTGAATGCCACCTCACTTAATTAAAGGAGGCAAGAAGTAACATGTGGAATGGAACACAGAAAACAAATGTACAGGCAAATTTTAGACTTCAGGCAACATTTGAAGGTAAAAAACAAAATGTAGCTTGATCCTAGGAATCCAAGAACAAAGGAATTGATTTAACTTCAATCAAAATCTTTATTATAGAGGATTGATAGCAAAGACATCAAGGATAAGGAAGATTCTCAAAGAAGGTTATGGAAAACTACTGTCTCAGTGATCTGAAGTCCAACACAATGAGAATGCAACTTGGACAAAACATGTAAAACATAAAAGATTATACACCATCAGTATAGTAGTTTCCTTAAGGGAGATGACTGATCATTACCTTTTATGCCAAATTTGAAAGCAGTAGGTCCAGATACACATCATAACTATTGACTGGAAACCTTCCCAAGGCGACATGAATTACTAATCATCCTTTATCATCTTCCTCTCAGATTCAAGTTTGATTTCATCTTTTTTCTACAGAAGATAGTTCCTGTTTATTAGAAGAGAAACACTAATGACCTTGCCAAATATCTACAAATGATATACTTATTTACTCTTCCATTCTACTTTCATCCTACTAAACCATTCACTCTTCCCCCTTTAGTCCCCCCCCCCCAAGCTCTAAATTAATGTAACAAAAAGGGTGGACCCCAAAGTCCCAGAGTAGGGGATATAAAAGACCACCTAATTTCATATTTGGTAATCATTGAATTGGCCACTCAAGTGCCATAGCATTTAAGCCTCCTTTACTCATTACTGCTAAATTTTTGACTCTGTTAACTAACATGCTAACTAGCATACTACTAACACAATAAAATGAACAATTAATAGAAAATGTAGCATTTTCAGGGAGATAAGGTTTTTATTTTATTAAATTAATTGATTTTTCCAATTATATGTAAAGATAGTTTTCAACATTCATTTTTGTAAAGTTTTCTCCCTCCCATCCTTCCCCCCCCACACATATTTTCATATTAGTCATGCTGTAAAAGTGAAATCAGAACAGAAAGGGGAAAACCATAAGAAGGAAAAAGTAGGGAAAAAAACAAATTTTAAAACAGGAGAAAATAGTCTACTATGATCTGCATTCAAATTCCATGATTCTTTCTCTGGATGTGAATGGTATTTTCCATGGTCACTGCTGAGAAGAGCTAAGTCATTCATAACTTACATAATGTTGCTGTTAAGGTGTACAACATTCTCCTGGTTCTGCTCACTTCACTCAGGATCAGTTCGTGTAGTTCCTTCCAGATCTTTCTGAAATCTGCCTGCTCCTGATCTCCTATAGAAGAACAGTGTTCCATCACATTCATATAGCACAGTTTGTTCAGTCATTCCAAACTGATGGGCATCTCCTCAGTTTCCAGTTCTTTGCCAACAAAAAGAGCTGCTATGAATATTCTGGTATGCAGTTTTATTACCTTTGGGTATAGTTCCAGATTGTTCTACAGAACTCCATCAACAGAGTATTAATATCCCAGTTTTCCCACATCCCCTCCAACATTTATCATTTCCCTTTTCTGTCATATTGGCCAATCTGATAAGTGTGTGGTGGTACCACAGAGTTGTTTTCATTTACATTTTTCTAATTCCTATGACTACAGAGTGCTTTAATTTTTCCATCTGAAAACTGCCTTTTCATATCCTTTGACCATTTGTCAATTGGGGAATGATTTGTAGTCTTATAACTTTTACTCATTTTTCTATATAGTTTGGAAATAAGACTTTTATCATAAACACTGGTTGCAATAATTGTTTCTCAACTTTCTGCTTTCCTTCTAATCTTGGTTTTATTGATTTTTTGTGTAAAACTTTTCAATTCAATGTAATCAAAATTATTCATTTTATAATGTTCTCTATCTCTGTTCATAAACTCCTCCCCTCTCCATAGATCTGTTCATAGACTATTCCTTGTTCTCCTAATGGCTTTTTATGTTCTCCTATGGACTTTTATGACTAAATCCTGTACTCATTTTAACATTATTTTGGTATAGGGTGTGAGATGTTGGCCTATGCTTAGTTTCTAACATACTATTTTCCAGTTCTCCCAACAGTTTTTGTTAAATAGTGAGTTCTTTTCCCAGAAGCTGGTTCATCAAACAGTAGACAAGTAGAGTCATTTTCTACTGTTTCTTTTGTATCCAACCTATTCCACCGATTCACCACTCTAATTCTTAGCCTGTATCAGACAGTTTTGATGACTACTGCTTTATAATATAATTTTAGATCTGGTATGGCTAAGTCACCTTCCTTTGCAATTTTTTCTCCTTAATTCCCTTGAAATTCCTTCTGGTGAATTTTGTAGCTAATTTTTCTAGCTCTGTAAAATAATTTTTTGGTACTTTGATTGTTATGGCACTTAATAAGTAATTTGATTAAGTAGAATTCTCATTTTTATTATATTAACTCAGCCTACCCCTGAGCAATTGACATTTTTCCAATTGTTTGGTCTGACTTTATTTGTATGAAAAGTGTTTTGTAATTGTGTTCATAGTTTCTGGGTTTGTCTTGGCAGGTAGACTCCCAAGTATTTTATGTTGACTATATGGCCTTCTGTAAATATTTTCTCTGTGTTAGCATAGAGAAAATAACATACAGGTAATTTAGGGAGGAAGGACACTGACCAATGGGGGAACAGGAAAGGTGTGATATAAATGTTGGTATCCAAGGTTGGTCTTGAAGGAAATAAAAGATTTTTTGAAATGAAGACTAGAAAGGAAAGAATCCTAGGCATGGATTGACTTAGACATGGAGGAATGGCCAAATACAAAAGTTTGGAGACAGGAGATGGAGGGTTATAGATAGATAATTTTAGTTGAACTGCAGAGCATATATAGGATGGGGTTTAATTATAATTTACCTGGAAAGATCAATTGAAATCAATTTGTAGCAGACTTTAAAAGTCAAACAAGAGTTTAATTTCTTCTCTGAAGGACAGGATAGTAAGCCACATAGAAAATGATAGATTATCAACAGGGATGGCATTAAACAAATTGCTGTGCCATGTGAATTTGTTTACAGAAATGGAGGGAGGTCATGTCACCCAACAAGGTCAGGTCATGGATGCTGGGAAGAGTCATCTTTATAGAGACTGAACACATTAACCAGTGAAATTCTACAAGGAAACAGTAAAAAAAATGTGAGATTTTACTAGAAGTTGCAAAAATTTATCTCCTACTGAATGCCTAAAAAAGATGAAATCTAGGGGCCATGGTGACACACCAGATTCTCACTAACCTTCACAAACTAATGTAACAAATAGCCATCCTAGAAGTATAATCCTCAAAATATCCTTGCAAGACAAACTGCAAAGGCCATGAAACCCTATTCCAGATAAAACTGTTGCCCAGCATCACCTAGATGTCATGTTGCCCTATTAAAAACAAAGAAAAATGCTTTAAATGTATATATCCATAACCAAAGTGTATCACTTCCAATTCACATGGAATGAAAAGCTTTAAAATATCCAGCTAGACAGTTTTATCCAGTTACATTTCTGTCTAACCTTAATCCTGTCCTTACTATCATATTCTATAGACATGGCAGGAGAAATTCAAGCCAAGTGGGAACTTGAGGAAAGATCCATTGTCCCCATTATCCTGTATCTGCTTCCAGATATGCAAGATGAGCTGCTGATGTCCCAGTGCAGTAAAGTAAATGTTGGACCAGCCAACCTTAACAGAATGAGAACAAGAGAGCAATGTGTGTCCCTGATAGAAATAAATGAACTATCCACTCGATGATGAGAAGAATGAGAAAACGAATAAGGGCAATAACTCTTGAAATTTTTAGGGTGGTTTAAGGCAGCTAGGTAGTGCAGAGAATAAAGCATCCACCTGGAGTTAGGAAGACTTATCTTCCTGAGCTCAAATGTGGTCTCACAAATTTGGTAGGTTTCTGACCCTGGATAAATCAATTAATCCAGTTAAATGTTAAAGGAGCTGGAAAGGGAAATGACAATCCACTCTAATGTCTTTGCAAGAAACCCCCAACAGAGATCCCAAAGAGTCGGACTTAGTCGAAAATGATGGATGAGCAAAAACAAGAATTGCAAAGCTTCATATACATTCTCTAATTGGCAAATCACCAGTGCCTCTAAGGTAGGCACTACAAATGTTATTTTTCCCATTTACAAAAGAGAAAACAGGAGGCTCAGGGAAGCTCAAGGATTTAGCCAAGGTCACACAACCAGTAGCTGCCAAAGATCCAATTGGAGCCAAGATCGACCAAGCTCCAAAGGCAGTTCTGATCTTCTATTTAGCCACAGACTGTCCTTCTTTGTCCTCAGGGACAAAGGAGTCTGGTATGATCAATAAGTCACAATGAATCCGCAAAAATACTGATTTTGAAAATTCCCCCTCCCCTCCAATAGAAGCACTACACCAAAAGTCAATAGTTAATATATTTATTAAGCTCCTTCTCTGTGCTGGCTCTGTGCTAAGTGCTAGAGATCCAAGTACAAAAAAGAATGTCAGTGCTTGACCTCAGGAATCTTACAATCCTAACTAAGGCAGACAAAACACAAAAGAAAGGTCAAAGAAGTCAAAAAATGAGTTCAGGCAGGTGGAAATGAGGAGATGTTGACTTTAAACCAATTTCCTTAAAAGGCAGCTGAGGAGCTCATGCTCTCCATACAGAAGAATGAGCACCATGGCTCATTGGATAGTGCCCAAGGATGAGATTCCTAGAGCCTGGTGGAGGACTCAAAGAAGCCCAAACTGAGTGCAACTAGCCGGGAAACACACCCTGCAAAGCAGGAAGGATCAAAGTAGCACAGGGAGTAAGAGTAAAATATTCAGATTTGAACCCAGTTCCACTGAGTGCAAATCACACGGTCTTATTACCATGCCATGTTGCTGACCTTTCTTGGTCTTGTTTATTTGTCTGTAGAATAAAATGGGCAGATGGGTCAGACAGGATGGTTCAGGGGAAAGAGCCCTGAACTGGGAGAGAGGGGACCCCCATTTGAATCTTGATTCTGCCATTTGGGCAAGTTCCTTCATGCCTTTGGGCCTGTTTCCCCATTTGTAGAATGAAGAGGCTGCATTCCCTGGCCTTGATTCCTTCTAGCTCTACATCTGTGCACCTAGAATCCTCTGAACTTGGTCTCTAACATTCTGTGATTCTATAATTAAGTGGAGCAAGTAGCCAGGCAGTCTTGCTAGGATCTGAACTGGGTTGCACATCGTCCCTTGCAGAGGGAGCTGTGTGGGAAAGTGATGCAGTAGCAAGAGCTGGACAGAATCCATGGTAACAGCCCAGGAGGGAGGTCAGGATGGCCTGGACTCTGCACTGGCTGTGCTGCTGTCCAGGAATCCTGCTCTTCCAGTTCCTAGGATCCTGCTTCTCTATGGGAAAACATTTGTAAATGCCCTCCATGTACGGGTATTAACAAATTGTATGTGTTTCTACTAAACCGATGAGTATAAATGTGATAAAACATGTTAAAACTTACATGAAAAAAAGTAGACATCTAAAAAGAATGAGATGAGATGAAATACTATGTAGTACTGGAATCAACTGGGAGCCAGTGAAGTTCATTGAGTAGGGGAGTGACAGATCTGCACATTAGGAAAATCACCTCAGCGACTGTGCAGTGGATAATCTAGAGAACTGGTCAGTTAACAAACATTAATTAGGCACTTAGGGATGAAGCAATGTGCTACAAATGAGATTTAAGAAAGATGAAAAACAATCCCTGGCCTAAAGAAGTTTGTATTCTTATAGGAAGGTAACATGTAAGTAGTAAGAAAAGAGACAGAATATGTAAATCACAAGTAGGTTTGGGAAGATTGGGAAAGAATTCATGTCAAAGGTATGATTTGAGCTGTCTTTTGAAAAAAAAATATATTTTTATTTAGTATTTTCTTTTCTTTTCCCCAGTTATGTGTAAAAACAATTTTTGACATTTGTTTTTAAAACTTTGAGTTCCAAAATCTCTCCCTTCCTCCCTTCCCCCTGCATACCCATCCCACTGAGAAGGCAAGCAATTTGATATAAGTTCTACATGTGCAGTCATGCAAAACATATTTTCATAATAGTCATGTTATGAAAGAAAACATAACCAAAAAACCCTCTCAAGAAAAATAAAGAAAGAAAAAAGAAAGCTTTGGTCTGTTTTCAGATACCATCAGTTCTTTCTCTGGGGAATGGAGAGCCTTCAGAGCTGCCTTGGGTCCCTGCATCATTGAGAAAAGCTAAGCCATTCATAGCTGTTCATCCTACAATATTGTTGTTACTTTCTATATAATAGCTTTCACTTTGCATTAGCTAATGTAAGTCTTTTCCAGTGTTTTTTAGAGCATCCTGCTCATCATTTCTTATAGTAGAATAACATTTCATCATCATCATCATGTACCACAATTTGTTCTGCCATTCTCCAGCTGATGAAATTTCCTCAACTTCCAATTTTTTGCCATAAAAGAGCCACTATAAATATATATCTTTTTCCTTTTTAAAATATCTTTTGGGACACAGACCTAAAAAGTGATATTGCAAGGTTTAAGAGCATACATGGTTTTATAGCTCCTTGGACATAGTTCCAAATTGTTCTTCATAGTGGCTGAATCAGTTCACAACTCCACCTACAATGTATTAATGTCTCATTTTTTCCCCACCTCCCCTCTAGCATTTGTCATTTCCCTTTTTTGAACTGTTAAGCCAATCTAAATGGCATGACATAGTAGGATCTCAGCATTGTTTTAATTTGCATTTCTCCAAATCAATAGTGAGTTAGAGTATTTTTTCATATGACTGTACATAGCTTTTATTACTTCATCTGAAAACTGTTCGTATCTTTTGGTCATTTATCAATTGGGGAATGGCCCTTTATTTTATTCAGGCCTCTATTTGTTGGAAAAATGGGACTTTTCTCACAGAAATTTGCTTCAAAATTTTTCCCAAGGTTAGTATTCCCAATTGTATTTTCCTCCATCCTATTTCTCCCCCTCTTTATTCTATTCTCTGTCTCCTTTCACCTTGTCCCTCCTTAAAAATGATTTGCTTTGGGGTGGCTAGATGGCACAGTGAATAGAGCACCAGCCCTGGTATCAGGAGTACCTGAGTTCAAATCCGACCTCAGACACTTAATAATTACCTAGCTGTGTGGCCTTGGGCAAGCTACTTAACCCCATTGCCTTGCAAAAAAACCCCAACAAAAACTAATAAATAATATTTTGCTTCTGAGTACCCCCTTCCCTAAACTGTCTTCCCTTCTATCATTGCTATACCCAATCCTTTCTTCTAGCTAATTCTGATGAGAATAAGGTTCACTTACTCCTCTCATCTCCCCCTCTTCCCTTCCACTGTAAAAGCTTTTTCTTTACTTTTATGAGAGATGCTTTACCCCACTCTACTGTCCCCTTCCCCTTTCTCCCAGTATATTCCTCCCTCATCCCTTAATTTTCTTTATATTTATTTTTAAGTTTGTTTTAAATTTTTATTTGTTTTAGCAAGGTAATGGGGTTAAGTGACTTGCCCAAGGTCACACAGCTAGGTAATTATTAAGTGTCTGAGGTCATATTTGAACTCAGGTCCTCTTGACTCCAGAGCCAGTGCTCTATCCACTGTGCCACCCCTTAATTTTATTTATTTTTAAATATCAACCATTCATATTCAACTCAAGCCTGTGCCCTCTGCATATATACATACATACATATATATATATATATATATATATATATATATATTCCTTCTAACAGCCTTAATAATGAAAAGTTCGTATGAATTACCAACATCATTTCCCATGTAGAAATATAAGGAATATAACCTTAGTAAGTCCTTTCTTCTTTACCTTTTTATGGTTTTCTTGAGACTTGTATTTGAAGATCAAATTTTTTGTTCAGCTCTGATCTTTTCATCGGGAAAATTTGAAAGTCCCCTGTTTCATTGAATATTCATCTTTTCCCCCTGAAAAAATATTTTCAATTTTGCTGGGTACTTAATTCTCTTTATTTATTTATTTGTTTGTTTGTTTGTTTGTTAAGTAAGGTACTTGATTCTTGATTGTAATTCCAGCTCTTTCACTCTCCAGAATGTCATATCCCAAGCCCTATGATCCTTTAAGGCATAGGTTGCTAAATCTTGTGTTATCCTGACTGTCATTCCATGATACTTGACTGTTATTTTTAGTTGCTTGCATTATTTCCTCCTTGATTTGGGTATTCTGGAATTTGGTTATAATATTACTGGGAGTTTTCATTTTAGAATCTCGTTCAGAAAGGATTGGTGAATTCCTTCAATCAGGGCAGTTTTTCTTTTCTTTTCTTTTCTTTTTTTTAAGGTTTTTACAAGACAATAGAGTTAAAGTGACTTGCCCAAGGCCACACAGCTAGGTAATTATTGAATGTCTGAGGCCAGATTTGAACTCAAGAACTCCTGAGTTCAGGGCCAGTGCTCTATCCACTGCGCCACCTAGCCACCCTAGGGCAGTTTTTCTTGATAATTTCTTGAAAGATAAAGTCTAGGCTTTTTTTTTAATCATGGTTTTCAGGTAGCCTGATACTTTTTAAATGATCTCTCTGGGATTTGTTTTCCAGGTCAGTTTTTTTCTGAGATATGTCACAGTCTTTTATTTTTTCATTCTTAGGTTTTTGTTTTATTTTTTTCATGATTTCTCATAAAGTCATTAGCTTCCATTTACTCATTACTAATTTTGAAGGAATTATTTTTTTCAGTGAATTTTTTTTACCTTTTTTTCTCATTTGACCAATTCTACTTCTTAAGGATGTTTTTCTTCAGTGAATTTTTGTGCCTCTTTTTTTTTCATTTGGTCAGTTCTGCTTTTTTAAGGCATTCTTCTCATCATTGGCTTTTTGCGCCCGCTTTTACCATTTGATATAGGTATTGTTTTAAGGTATTGTTTTCTTCACTATTTTTTTTTGTCTCCTTTATCCATGCTGTTGACTTTTTTCACAACTTTCTTGCATCGTTCTCATTTATTTTCCCAATTTTTCTCTATCTCTCTTATTGATTTTGAAACTGCTTTTTGGGTCAGCAAGATGTCACAATGGATAGAACTCCAGCCCTGGAGTCAAGAGGACCTGAGTTCAAATTCAGCCTCAGACACGTCATTCTTACATAGATGTGTGACCTCGGGCAAGTCACTTAACCCCATGGCTTACCAAAAATATAAAAAAGAAAGAAAATCCTTTTTTGGGATCTTTCAAGACCCAAGATTGATATTGTTTGAAGGTTTTAGAAAAAGGAGATTCTGTCCCTCTAGAATTTGTTTAGAGTCATTATTTAAAGGTATTTGGAGGGGTTTGGTGGGACATCTCAAGCAAGTACATGTCTTTACTCCACTATCTTGGCTCTACCTCCTGAGTTGAGTCTTAAAAGAAGTCAGGGAAGTTGAGAGCAGAGGTGAGGAGGGAGAGCATTCCAGGCCTGGGGAAATGGGGAACACTAATGCAGAGAGTCAGAGATAGTGAGTTTTGTGTGAAGAAGAGGTCATATCTGGAAACTGGTGAAGTTGGCTCATCGAGTATGTGAAGAAGAGTCAAGTATAAGAAGACTGGAAATGGAGAAAGGGGCCTGTTTATGATGATTTTTATGGATTAAATAGAGGATTTATATTTGATACTGGAAGCAATAGGGAGCCAGTTTCAGGATTGAGTGAGGAGGGAGATAAAAAGATCAGATTTAGGTTTTAGAGTAATCACTTTGGTAATTAAGTGGAGGACAGATGGGAAAGGAAGGGAAGGGAAAAGGAAAGAAGGGACAGGAAAAAGGAAAAAGAAAAGGAAAGAAAAAGAAAAAAGGAAAAAAGGGAAAAAATCCTTCTAGATCTGATTGATTCATGGAAGAATTCTATCAATTTTTTTAAAGAACAGTTAATGTCTATACTATATGCCCTTATTAAAAACTGAGAAACAATGCACTCTATCAAACCCATTTATGAAACAAATATAGTCCTAATAACTTAACCAGGGAAGGAAAAGGTAAGTAAAGACAACTATAGAAAGTATAATTTGTGGTTATTAATTTAAAGATTTTAGGGGGCAGCTAGGTGATACAGTGAATAGAGCACCAGCCCTGGAGTCAGGAGGACCTGAGTTCAAATCCAGTCTCAAACACTTAATAATTACCTAGCTGTGTGACCTTGGGCAAGTCACTTAACCCTATTGTCTTCAAAAATTAAAAAAAATTAAATAAAATCCTCACAAATAGACTACAGTATCCTGATAAATCATTAATTATGATCACATTGGATTTATGCTAGGAATATAAGGATAGTTTAACAACAGTAAAATAATTACCATTTATCATATTTTTAAAATATCCAAAACCACATGATTTTTCAGTAGATACTTTGAAAACACTGACAAAGTATAATGCTCATTTAAGCTAAAAATCCTACAAAGTATCAGAGCCGAATAATTTTTTTAAAAAATATGAAAAAGTATCTCTATAATATTAAACACCAACATTGTATTCAATGGAGCTTTACTAGAAGCTTTCAGTAACAATAGAGGAGTAAAACAAGGATATTCATTCTCTCTATTATGAAACTACTAGCAGCAGCCATGAGACACGAAAAAGAAATTAAAGGTATAAAAAGATAGATGAGTGGAGCTAAAATTAACTCCTATCTGCTGATGACAATGAACAATAACTCGAAAAATCTTCAGCAAAGATATAGGCTACAAAATCAACCCAGAAAAGTCAGCAAAGTTTCTAGATCATTATAAGGTGTTTGGGACAGTCAGCATGTGCAACATGCTCAGTTGAAGAGGCTGGGGAAGTTGCTTCCAAAAAGCCCTGATGACCTTCCATAGAAATTAGCACCCCAATTTGGAGCATGTGCAGACACTTTGTAACTGGTTCCAATCTGTTAAAGATGTGCTGAAGAAACAACTGTTGATTGACTGGTGAGCATTCAAAAGGAACTAATTAAAGCCAAGATAAGTCTTGCTTTTTCCTGCCTGGTTGACATTTGAGTAAGAGAGAGACATGCTGTAAGCCTTTGGATGAAGGGAGACCTTGGACCTTTCCTATCCAATTCCAGTGTATCCTCTCTTCCTTTTCTCCTTGTGTTAGTTTATTTCTGCTCTTCAGGGAAAGAGTGTTGGAGACAGAAAAGACCTTGTGAACTTTAAAAGATCAGAATTATAACTTTAAAAAGCCATCAGAAATCTGAGGGGCTGGAATCCACTCTGGGATTTATCAGAAGTCACACTGAGGAGTAAAGACAGTCAAATAGGAACTACAGAGATTCAACTTTTGTCATCGGATAATTCAGAAAAGAATTTGTTGGACTGAATGTTATATAGAAACTGTTTTAGGTTTGAACCCACCTTTCTCAGGGACTGAGGTGGAACAGGGGAGAGTGTGTACCCAGGTGAGAAGGGGAAATGTTTATACATTGAACTGTGGAACAGGACTGGGATGGGATCATGGACTGAGTTCCCAGAGTTCTGAGCTAGTCTAGGAGGATGGGGATGTCTAAAGATTACCTTCACTTAGCCTTGGGCCCAGGGCTAAGATATTCAAGGCTGGAAGCATGAATGTAGTGCTCACTTAGAGCCCAGCATGTCCAATGGGGGATTGCTCACAATAGATCTTGAACTCAGTGTCCTGAACAGTAAAGTATCATGAGGAGTTTCCCAGAAAGGTCAAGATCACTGAACCAATCCTGAAGGAGTTCTCAGCTGGGTCAGAATCATCACGTTGCCTAGAGCAGATGGCCAGCCAAAAGACTGACCACACAAACACACACACACACACACACACACACACACACACACACACACACAGAATTGAGGGGTGGCTAAGTGGAGCAATGGATAGAGCACTGGCCCTGGAGTCAGGAGTACCTGAGTTCAAATCCAGCCTCAGACACTTCATAATTACCTAGTTGTGTGGCCTTGGGCAAGTCACTTAAGCCCATTTGCCCTGAAAAAATCTAAAAAAACTTGCTAGGAGGTCAAGGATGCCTAAGACACAATGCAGAAGAGGAGAGTGATTTTTAAACTCTTATAAACATAGCCTCAAAGGATAACACAACTTGGTCAAGGACCAGTTAGAATCCCTAGAAGAAATTAGGCAAGATGAACTGATGCTGCATGAAGTGAGCAGAACCAAGAGGACATTGTTCACATTAACGTCTCTGAGAGATGATCAACTATGATGGACACAGCTCCTCTCCATACTTCAGAGATCAAGGGTAACCTCTTATGGACAATGTCATTCACATTCAGGAAAAAACAAACAAACCAAAAACCCTACAGAGTCTGAATGCAAAGCAAAGCATATAATGTTCACTTTTTTAAAACATTTTTTTTATCTTTTTCCTTTATTTCTCATGATTTTTTTCATTTCCCTTAGTTTTAATTCCCCTTTCACAACATGACTAATATGTAAATATGTTAAACATGAATATCCACGTACAACTTTAACCAAACTGTCTGCTGTCTTAGAGAGGGAGGAGGGAAAAAAAAATGTGTAATTCATAAATTTGCAGATGGATAAATGCTGAAAAACTACCATTGCATGTATTTGGAAAAATTAAATAAAATTTCAATTACAAAAAATAAATTATGCAAGAATTTAAATTATATTATAAATTAAAGAAGAGTGATAGAAGAAAGCGATGGACCACCAATGAGAGCACAAATTATATACAGAGAAAGATATTTATATACATATATATGTGTATATATATATATATATATATATATATATAATAGGAAACAAAGCAGTCGATTGAGGAAGACATTGTATTACATATCTATGATAAGATATGATTTGATATCCAAGGAATATAGACAACTAGTAGAAATACATGACCAAAGGTCATTCTCCAGTTGAGAAATCATCAAAAGATATTAAAAATAACAGTTGTCAAAAGAATTGCAAACTATTAACAATCATGAAAGAATGATTCAGATTATTAACAAGTGAAATACAAATCAAAAGAGTTCTGAGATTCACCCCCAACAAACTGGCAAAGAGGATAAAAGATGGAAATAGTCCAAGTTGGAGAGATTGTGAAAAAATGAGTACACTAATGCATTGTTGCTGGAGCAGTAAAGTGGTACAACCATTTTGAAAAATGAATTGGAATTATGGAAATTTTTTATGGAAAAAAATGAAAAAAAATGTCTATACTTTTTGACCTACAGATTTCACTACTATATTCCAGAGTAGTCACTGACAAAGAGAAAATTCTTCACATACAGCAATATATTTATCTCAACCTTTTTACCGATTAGGTATCCAACTAAGAATTGGAAACAAAGTAGATGCCCATTGACTGAGGATTGACTAAACAAATTGTGGAATATGTCAGTGGATACTACTATTAATATGCTGTAAGGAAATATTATGTGATAAAATATAGAGAAGTAAGGAAAGCCCTATATGAACTGATGCAGAGTTAACTCAGCAGCATAATGGGCATAGTAACCACAACAACTTTAGTGGAAAGAACCAGACGAAACAATGCAAAGGAATGTTGCAGAATTACCAAGAGCAAACTTGGTTCCCAAGATGAGCTATGAAAAGACATTGCCCCATCATGCTTCTCTTCCACAGAGATGGAGGTTCCATAATGGTAGAATGTTACATGTAATGCCAGATTTATTTTTCTTTTTGACATGATTAGTTTTTGATGAATTTTTTTCTCTTTCACTTTTTGAAATGACCCTTGTCATAAGACATGACTCTCTTGGAAGGTGAACAGTTGGAAAATAGGGAGAATCTAGGTGATGTAAAATAAAAAAAAACAGCAAGAAAATCTGTTTTTAACCAAAAAAGAGAGAAAAGAGAAAAAGTAAAGATACTGGGCATATTCAGTTTTCTCAAAGATTATTGCTATTTAAAAGAATGGAGAGGTGGAAGAACAGATCTTGTTATTGGTCACTGCCCCAAAGTGTAGCATATACATATGAAACCAAGTCACCTACCTATAGCAGCCAAAAAGTGACAGATGATGCGAGAAGACCTATCTTCTCTGCCTTTTTGATTGGTTGATCCCAAACCCTTTGGCACTATCCTCATTTTGAAAATCACTGCTATGGCAGAAGCTGGCACTTTGCTGTTGCTCCCTTTGACCCCCCCCCTTTGGAATAAGACTAGGATGAGGACATTTGGGGTTTGACCTGAGCCTTGGTATCCACTGAGTGCCCTCATCTGAGCAAGGCTTGGGATGAATCCTCTAGATTGAGAGGCCAGAAGCAAGTAGTCAGTCATTATTGTAAATGAGCTAAGTTCACAAGCTTGCTAGTGTCTGAGCTAGGAGATATATCCAAGGTGGAGAAGGTCAGCTCTGGGAGCCAAGGGCACAAGCAGAGAAATGGGCCCTAAGAACTGAAATACCTCAAAAGTTTGCACCTAGACAAAGAAGGTTACTTCCACTTGATGCCCATATCCTTTGGAGCTCTGATGTTTGAGGCAAAAATTACTCCCCTCCCCCCAACCATGTTCTTATGGACTGCTAAGCATCCCTGGTAGTGGTCATTACTTGACCCACAGCAGTTTTGTATGGCAGGGGACATGTTAGTAAAGGGCAGAACTCCTGATTAATGAAGTCAGGTGTGGTGCCTGGTCCTCTTATCTGATTCACTACCTTGGAACTATTGGACATTGATGACCATAGGTGTGAATATATTTGGTGCACTAACTCCCTCATCCTTGGGAAGAGGACAGACATGAACACCTATAACTGCATTTTTCCCTACAAACTCCTTCCTTTGACTCAACTTCCCTGTTTCTGTTTATCTTCCCAGTTACTGAGGATTCAAGCCTGGAAATCATCTTAGAGAATCACCTCACACTCATCCTCAGTCTGTGAGGGTCTGTGTCCTGTCCATCTCACTTCCACTCCTTCCCTCTTGTCTATCTTTGCAGTCCCAATGCAACCACCCAAGTGTGAGGTCTTCCTCCAAGGGCATACTGGCACCAGCTTAAACCTGCTGGCAAGAACTCTGTTTAAAATATTTAGTACAAACACTTATACCTTTCAGATCCACAATACAAATCAGGACTTGATTTAGTGTTTTATTGATTGTCTGGTCTAGACATAAGAAAATGATAGAAAAATGTTAATGATATAGATTAAAAGTCTTTCATGAATACATTTTCCCCTTGGAGAGCTGGATGCCAAATATTTCCCAGTACCTCCTCATCTCTTCTTGCCTCAATGGCATGAGGGATGCCCCACCGCTCTGAGCATTTTGCTATAGAGAGAGGATTTGGAAGCATGGTCAGAGGTGGCCGATCCAGATAATGAGGAGTCTGGATGTATGCCACATGGACATGGATTGATGGAATTCTAGATGTTTATTATATCCTTGCTGGGAGCCATACAGCCTTCACTAGAAACTTCTTGCCCCATTCTACTTTTGAATGTCTAGTTCCTAGGAAATTTTTCTTTCCGTTGAACCAAAAATTGGCCATTTGACCTTTCACCCCAAGAAGCACCAAACTCAGCCCAGTTCCTAACAGCAAGAACATACTGAGTAAACACTTCTTGACTGATGAACCTCCCTCTCTTGCCCATGGTAGACTGTCTAAAATATGTCATCCCCCAACTACTTCTTCTCCAGTCTCAATGACCCCAGTTCCTTCAGTATTTGTGTGATATCTTCTCTGGTCCTTTCTCTGTCCTGATTGCCCTCCCCCCACACGTACACCCGACTTCCTCCCTTCCCATCTGCCTCCATGCAACTTGTTTCTGCTTTGTCTTTTGACTACATCATACTATTGTCTTCTAAGGACTTTATGACCCACTAAAACCCCCAGCCCTTTCCCATCAGATTTCTTGTCTAGTTGTACTCTTTAGTTTTATAATAGCGAAACAGATTTTTTTAAAAGTTGACTATAGGACTTTACATTTATGTCTGTTAAATTTGATATTCTTAAGGAGGTGGAGGAATGGTGTTCTAGTAACATCAGTGGGCTGCAGGACCCTGATGCCCCTGAGTACTGAAGATGACAACAGCGGCAAGGCCTACATTTGAACCTGCAAGAGGTGGAAGAGTAAAAGGGGAAGGTGATTTGAGTCAGCTTTCCAAGCAATATTCAAGCAGAGATCTACCTTCTCATACAAAGATTAAATACAGACAAATAACTCAAGATGCTCCCAAAGAGGTTCGCAACCGTGATTTCAGGTGGGAATTGGGAGAGAGAGAGAGAGTTGCTGCAAGAGAAAAAAACAGAGATCATCCAACTAGAGAGCACACAACCTCTTCTTCTGTGTCTAAGAAACCTCAGTTGGATCAGATTCCTGCAGCCAATCTTGATGCAGATGATCCTCTAACAGATGAAGATGATGAAGATGAAGATTTTGAGGAAGAAAGTGATGATTATGACACTGCTGCTCTACTGACAGAACTAGAAAAAATAAAAAAAGAAAGAGCTGAAGAACAAGCCCGGAAGGAACAAGAACAAAAGGCCAAAGAAGAGAGAATTCAGATGGAAAATATCCTCAGTGGAAACCCTCTCCTTAATCTCACTGGTCCCTCTCAACCTCAGGCCAACTTCTAAGTAAAGAGAAGGGGGGATGATGATGTTATCTTTAAGAACTGCGCCAAAGGAGTAGATGAACTGAAAAAAAAGGACAAAAGATTTGTAAATGATACTCTTCAGTCAGAATTTCACAAAAAGTTCGTGGAAAAATATATCAAGTAGTACAGTTTTATGTGCTTAATTATTGAAAAGGGGCTCATTCAAACTTTAAGGGTCATTCTGGCTTTTAGCTTGGTCAGGATTTTCTTCCCATGGACTTGATGGCTTATAGATTTCCTGCCTTTAAAATTTTAAAATACATTTTTTAACTTTATTGGTCAATAATATTTTATTTGATAATGGCATCCTCGATCTCGAAATTGGTTTAACCCCTCTTCCTACGTTGTTGATTTATCATTTAATAAACCAGTTTGTGTTCTGTGAATGTTTCCAGTTGTACTATTTTTTTCTTGTAAAAATGTTGTATGAGAAAATCTGGTTTCCAATAAAGATTTTAATTGTCTAAATACCAAAAAAAAAAAAATTGATATTCTTAGACCCTGTTCATCTTTCCAGTCGATTAAAATCTTTGGGGTTCCATTGATGGCATCCAATGTGCTTGCTAACTTTGTCACTCTCCGTTTCATGGCATCTGCACATTTGACACATGAGTCATCCGTGATCTCAACTAACATCCAATGCTAATAAACGTGGAGCCCCACAGAATCCTGTCTCGAGCTACTCCACCTAGAAATTTCCTTCCATAGTCACATGAACCTATTAATCATTATTCTTGGTGTCTGGTCCTCCAGACAGTTTGGAATACATCTTATGATTCATGTCCAGTCCATAACTGAACATTTTGCTCCAAGATAGCATGAAAAACCTTGTAATTAGACTAAACCCAAAATGAAATATTGAAAGAACTGAGTATGACTCAAGAGTCTCAGGACCAGATGATGATGGAATTCAATATTTTAGCCATATCTAAAGAAAACATAAAGAAAGCATCTGACACAATGGCAAACAAATTTTTTTTATCTAAGGAAAAGAATAGGGAAATATTCTATAAAATGACACAAAAAACTGTGAATAGAATTGGAATTTATATAGACAAAAGTTATACAAAATTTATACAGATGGAGGACATATCAAGGAGAGAAAGCTTAAGTATTCTGAGATTTCCTAAAAATGGTGAATGAAAGGACAAGTTGCCAACAGTGAGGTCATAGGAGCTGCTAAACCTCTTTAGTTGTCAGATGCTTGGAAGTCATTTCAATGTGGATAGAAGCAGAAGGCATGTACGAGGACTGAGAATACAGTTATTAATAAAACACTAAAGAAGAGAGCAAGAGATTAAGAATCATATTTTCTTATTAAGCAGTGAAAATCAGGGGAAGTAAAGACAAATATACAGAAATCCCTAAGTTTTTCTCCCCCCCCCACCTTGAATGCTCCCCTTCTTTGAGAAAGGATTATAACTTGAGAATTGAGAAGGGACCTTAGGGGTCAGCTAATTTGATCTCCTCATTTCATAGGTTAGATAAATTTAGCCTCAGTCCCTCTGGGCTTTAGAAGTGGGCTGCTTCCGGCTGTGACTTCATAGGCTTCTAGATTTATAATCTTCTCCAGGAAGGGACAGAGTTGGGCTAACTCAAACCTAGCTCATTTTATAAATGAAGAACTGTGTCAGCCAATCAGTTAATGAGAAATTATTAATCACCTATTATGTTCCAAGCACTTTGCTAAGCCATTGGAACCCAAATATAAAATGAAAGACAGTCCCGGCCCTCAAGGAGCTATCATCATGCTAATGTGGGAAGATAATACTGAAAGGAGATTAAGGAGCGGGGGAGGGGGGGGGGGGGAGAAATTTAGGAACCAGGTTCCAGGAATGGAGTACTGGAAGTCCTGGGGAGATTCAGGAGTACAGGCGAGAAGACATATAGCTGCTGGCCTAATTGCAGGTTCTGGGAGGAACCAGCCAGGCAGGGGAAGGATTCAGAGGACAGAAGAAGGGACCACAATGCAGAGGAGACTTCCAGTGGGATCAGTTGTCCAGCTTCCAGAGTGAAGAGGTTCCTAGGCAGAGTAGAGAAGATAGGATGGAGATGAGGGAGGAGAAAACACTGGAAAGGAGAGTGAGCTGCCTCTCAGAAACATGCATCAAAGACAGGATTTGAACCCAGACCTTAGAATTTCCAGTTATCTTTCCACTTTACTGATTTGTGTGTGTGTGTGTGTGTGTGTGTGTCTGTGTGTGTCTGTGTGTGTGTGTGTGTGTGTGTGTGTGTGTGTGTGTGTGTGTGTGTTTGGTCAGACCAGTCAGGTCCTGCCCTTTTTTCAGTTTCATTTTCTTCAAACCCAATTGCTCTTCAAACAGGGAGCATCTCATCTGAGGGGGAAGGGACCGATGGAGGGGTTTCAATATCATTGATGGTGAAATTAGTTTGCTGAAAGTAGGAAAGCCAGCAGATAAATGTTTCATTTCACTGATCTTTGTGGTCCTCCATATATATGGTCATATCTACTAAAGCAGCTCAGTGGCACCACAGATAGAGAACTGGAGCCAGGAAGACCTGAGTTCAAATGTGACCTCAGACATTTACCAGCTATGTAATCCTCAGCAAATCACTTCACCTTATGTGCCTCAGTTTCCTCATCTATAAAATGAGTGGAGAAGGAAATGGCAATCTGCATCTTTGCCAAGAAAACCCCAAATGGGATCAAGAACAATCATGACGTAGAGCATCAGCATCAGCTAAGGGACTGAGGCTCTAGGTATTCTCTCAGATGACTTCATGGTCAAAAATAGAAGAGGAAAATTACGATTAGGAAAAAGTCCCTCCCATCCCTAGGGACTTGCTTCCCCAGTGTTTTACCGAAGGACAGATGGTCTCAGCTGAAATAGAAAGGACTTAATAACCAGCAGTGCATCAGCCATTGGTGACAAGTTTTTTGATCCTGTGCATTTCCCCACAGGATGTATTTATGGTAGATTCATAGCTAAAAACAAAAGTTCTATTAGAAATGTTGCTAAATTATTCCTGTCCATTGATCCAAAGATCTCAGGTCCAAGGAGGTTAAGGACAGCAAGGAAAGACCCTTATGTGTACTTATAATCCTAGCTGCTCTTTCTGTGAATATCAAAAAGGCACCCACCAAAAATGTGCCCAACAATGAGACAATGGAACAACAACAAAATGTTCTCCAGAGAGACTGGGACGGTGCCACAAGACATGGGCCAACTTGTACAACAGGATGCAGGGTGAAGAAAGAAGAGACTAAAAGCAAAGACATGAGTACCAGGGAGGAAGTAGAGACCACAACCAATCTAAGAGCATATTTAACAACAATGGCACAGCATCTCAGGGCGGCTAAATGCAATATTCCTTTTCCCTGTTACTAGTTAGGCAAAAGCCAACAGGCACAGAGCTGGTGGCTACCATCATACAAGTAGGCCATTTGGGTTCATGGTCTTGGAGGGAAAGTGGGCCAACAAAATGTATTTGTAGGGAGTGTGGAACATAGAGAGTGCACCACTCCTGAGTTAAGAGAATCTGGGCTCAGATCTCATTTCTGATGCTTACGACTTGTGGGATCTCAGTCAAGGTACCGAATCTCAACTAGCCTCAGTTTCCTCCTCTGTATAATGAGGCTGTTAGATTACAACAGTAGTGTTAAAGGGATCCCTGCCTCCACATATTGACTTAGAAAACCATCAACTAAATATCTATTTTGTATTGTATTTTTATTTGCACATTTCCTATATACATTTTCATCTTGTTTGAATGATACTCAGTTTTGGAGACCTGGATGCTTGAATTTGACAGCCTCTGAACCAGGATCTTTTTCACTTAGGATCTGCTCATTGTAAAATAAAGATGTTTGAAAACAGGAGAAGATGACCTTCCCAGGGAGCTCACATCCCTGACAGGTCCAAGGGTTTGCCACAGGAGCCAGAAACAACTCAGAGCACTTTGGCTCATTTCAAATAAACATGTAAAAGCAGAGATTGTAAGGAAGGCAACTATTTAAACTTCAAGGTGCACTAAGACTTCTGGGACACCCTGGATCTCATGGTTACTGCCATTTGTTATGTTCATAATAACAAAGACCATTATTTTTAAATGCCTCCAGTCACTAGAACACAAACCATTCCACCTTTGAATTTTAGCCTTAGGGCTTAGATATATGGAATGATGAGGAAGTATCCACTATATTGAATGAACCCTAGCTTGACCAGGCTCCACAGTCCATCCATCTGTCCCTCCAGGTTATGGCGTAGTAATCAGAGACTTCTGGGTGGAACAGTGCACTGAGTACTAGGCTTGAAGTCGTGAAACCTGAGTTCAAATCTAACCTCAGATAGCTGTGTAACTGAACTTTTGTTTGACTCAGTTTTCTCAGTTGTCAAAATCTTCACCTATTTCAAGGGTTATTATGAGAATCAAATGAGAAAAGATTTGGAAAACTCTCAACTCTACAAATTCCCTTCCCTTTTTTCTCTACTTGATTCAGTACTACTAGACCTTCTGGGGAGGATGAGTCAGTCAGTGATCCTGAATCTAATTACTATCTCCAGGATTCCAGACAAGAACTCCTTCCCTGCTTAGAGACAAATTGGGAAGCTGAGTGCGGTCTGGAGCCGGCGTGATGGCGGAGGCGGACCCCAAAACTGTACAGGACCTGACCGCTGTGGTTCAGACCCTGCTCCAGCAGATGCAGGACAAGTTTTAGACCATGTCAGATCAGATTATTGGCTGAATTGATGATATGAGCAGTCACATTGATGATCTGGAGAAAAACATCGCTGACCTTATGACCCAAGCAGGGGTGGAAGAAATAGAAGGGGAAAACAGAGTACCTGCTACACGTAATAGTTAAAGGTTTTGTTAATAATTTGGAGTAGATTCTGGAAAATATTTTTTGCAAGCCAAGAGGTGAATGAACAGCTTTTCTCAACTAACTACTGTGTGCAAACATTTTTTATTATAAAGCTTGTATTCCTCGAATATGCAGTTTAGGTTTCAAAGTGATTTATTTTTTGATTTCTTGTGCGTGGTAGCTTCATAATATAATACATAAAATGTGTAAACATTAGTTAGTAAACTAAAAATTCTGACTACTCTTAGCTAAAATTTTAAAAATTTTTAGTGCATTTTTTGTCAGGTTATTGGTTGTTCCTTTTGTAGTAGTTTCAGTTTAATAACAAATTGCCGTGAGTTTTTTTTTAAGAAATATATTGATTTTTTTCAATTGTTATCAGACCCTCTTTGTGAAGTAAAAGACCCAGAGTCTATGGTTTGTAATTCTCAGCACAAAATTACTGTTGTACTAATAATGAATAAATGATATGTTGACCATATTTTTAAAGCAGACAAAATAATTCAAGCATTTTGTATTTAGATGTCTGTCATTACTGTTTCCATGATTGAGAACTGTACCTAAAAATCTACTGTAAAAAGAACTAAAAAAGGAGTGAAATTGATTGACAGTAACTACTGCCACTTTTTAATACACTAGAGGATTTGGATAGTGACAGTATCACAATTCCTCACAAATCTAGGTACAGAAAATAACCTTCTCTGAATTGCATTCACTGGTTAGAATTTTTGTGTGTCATAACATTTCAGTAATTCAGTTATAACATCAAAAGTGCTCACTGTAAGAACTTGAGGGGATTTTAAAACCCATTTAAAATCCATACTTACCTGTGCTATTGATTTTAAAAGCATTTGTCGATTAGAAGAGTAAACAAGTGGCCATTGTGAATTCTTGTTCACTTATTAACTTACTAACTGATGAATGCCCTTATTATAAGCTTGGATTTTTTTAAAGAAAAATTGTAGGTTTTGTTGTTTACCTTTTTTCTTACCTAATTCCTTGCACAATAACATTTTTGTAATGGGTTATAGGTGAAATGGAAAATACCAAACATTTTCATCATTTCATATTTTCTCTATGTTTTAATAAAGAGGTGAGGGACAAAGATTGGATATCCAGATGACTTATTTCATCAAATTGCTCCTGTGTTTAAAAAAAAAAAATTAAAGTCAAGATAAAGTTGAAGAATGATATAGAGGTAGAGGGTCATTTTTCCTGAAGAGGAACTTTTAAGTGAATATTTTGTGATTGTAGGAGTAATTTTCTGTACCACCAGATAGTTTATTGTATTGTTATAAATATGAAATAAAGTTATAATGACAACTTGTTCTAGTCTTAATATTTGTTAGAAAATTAAGTAAACTTAAACCTCTGTTAATAACCAAACATTTATAAGTGCTTACTATATAGAAAAAAAAAAAGGAAAAAAAAAAGAACTCCTTCCCTGGCCCTGATTCTAGTTTGTCTCTCCCTATTCAAATCAAAACTTCTTGAGGAACAAGACTGACTGACTTTTGGCTTCTCGGTATTTCGCCTTCAAGGAGCTGGAGCACCCTACCTTTTCCCTCTTCACTAAAGAGTTCCTCGTAGCTCTGGGCCCACCCAGGTAGTACTGGACCAGGTGTAGTTCTAGGGGCGTCTTGCCTCTACCCAGAGGGCTACACTCCTTTTCTCATCATCTTTGTATCTTGCCATCTCCATGTTGAGCTTAGATTTTGATCTATGGATGGAAATGATCTAGGTTCAGTTTGGGAAGTAGAAGAGAACTGAATATCCAGTGAGGATCAGGTATGGGACAGGGATTTATTTCCTACCAAAAAACATAAAGGAGGGGCGGCTAGGTGGCATAGTGGATAAAGCACCGGCCTTGGGGTCAGGAGTACCTGAGCTCAAATCTGGTCTCAGACACTTAATAATTACCTAGCTGTGTGGCCTTGGGCAAGCCACTTAACCCCATTTGCCTTGCAAAAACCTAAAAAAAAAACCATAAAGGACTCATCATGCTTTCCTAAAAAGATTTAAAACAGAATTGTACAATTGGCACTGCTACATTTTATCTGGATTCTATATGTCAATGTAATGAAGCCAGGATTTGGTTTCTCCCTTGGTCAGTGACTGTCTACATTGATGAACACTCCCCCTGAGCAGTCAAGGTCATAACTGAGAGACTCAGGACCTCTTGAATTTAGAAGACTACTTCTAGAAGACAGATTCATCTCCAGATTGCTATCTGATGACCTATACTCAGGAAGGAAATAAAATAAGAGGCCCTAAAGGCTTTGAGATTTTGTCTCAGTCTTGCCTAAGCAAAATGAATATATTTTATTTTAGCTGTCATGTGCTCACGGCCACGTGGCAGCTGGGGTTGGGTAGAAGGCAATCGCTTCTCCTTTCCACTTCACAGACAAAGGCTCAAAGACTCTTGCCAGGCTCTGCAGATGATAAAGTAATGGAGCATATGTCACTCACTTTTTAAAAATAGTAATTAATATTTTCAAATTGCATATAAAGAATTTTCAACTTTCTTTTTTTATAAGATTTTGAGTTCCAAATTTCCTTCCCTCCCTCCTTCCCCTCCCCACTCCCTGCGACAGTAAGTTATCTGATAGAGCTTATACATGTATAATCATGTAAAATATATTTCCATGATAGTCATGTGGAAAAGGGAACAGAACAAAAGGAAATTTTGCATTTCTCAAGTCAAGTGATTTACAACATTTTTTCCATATAATTATAGATAGCTTTGATTTCTTCATCTGAAAACTGCCTGGGGAGTGACTTATATTCTTATAGATTTGGCTCAGTTCCCAATATAGTTGAGAAATGAGACTTTTACTAAAACATGTCCATTCACTTTTTTTTTTTGCAAGGCAAATGGGGTTAAGTGGCTTGCCCAAGGCCACACAGCTAGGTAATTAAGTGTCTGAGACCAGATTTGAGCCCAGGTACTCCTGACTCCTGGGCCGATGCTTTATCCACTGAGCCACATAGCTGCCCCAGGATGGGTCCATTCACTTTTAAAGATTCACTGTATCATTAGTTGGAATAGCCAGGTGGCACTGGAGTCAGGAAGACTCACCTTCCTGAGCTCAAAAATGGCCTCAGGCACTGACTAGCTAGTTGATCCTGCACAAGTCCCACCCTATTTGCCTCAGGTCTCTCATCTACAAAATGAGCCAAAGAAGTAAATGGCAAACCACCCCAGTATCTTTGCCAGGAAAATCCCAAATGGAGTCATGAAAAGGCAGACATGGCTGAAATGAATGAACAAGGACCATCTACTCTTTCTCTTCATCTATTAATAAAAGAGAGTCTTTGGCACATTGGGGAAGCCAAGGGTAAGTTGAAGTAGGACATGGGAAGGGTGAGGCTGATACAGACTACCATGAGGGAACAAGGGAGGGGTGTTCTGGGAAGACTCTGCCTTGGCAGTCCATATACCCTTCAGACACATAAGAACTATGGAGTTACACAGAAGTAGATGGTCTCACCCTTTGCGTAGACATGGGAAAGTTGGTTTTATTATTATTTCTTAAATAAGAGATGGAAAGGAAGTAAGATGGAGCAGAGTGCAGGCAAAAGAGATGCCCAGGCCATGATGCCAAGTCAGAGATTAGAGACAGGACAGCTGAAAGTGAAGAGGCTGTGGCCTCCCATTTCCTGCTAGAGTAACTCTGCCCAGGACCACTGCCAAAGGTGAGGGGAAAGGGTCTCTAGAGGGGCCCTCCCTATGTCTAATATACTCTCTTGGAGGAAGTCAGACATTCATGGCAATATAAGGACTTAACAGGTTTTCTGAAGGGATAGATCCATTAATAGGGAATGACCTGATGCCAAAAAGAAGGCCCAACCTTCTGATAAATGAAGGAAGAAGGTATTTGGAGCCCCATTTGTGTATATATATATTATAATGATAGAGTGATTTAGACTGATGCTCCCCTTGGTGACCACATCTCTCCACTTAGCAAGGCAATTAAGCATTGCTCTAGGCAGCAGATTAAACATTAATCAAACACCTTCTATGTGTTGGGGGTGGATAGGTGCCCTAGTGGAAGATTGGTGTTCAAATCTGACACTTATTAGCAGTGTGACCCTGGGCAAGTCACTTTATTCTGTGTGCCTCAGTTTCCCCCTCTGTAACATAAGATGGAGAAAGAAATGACAACTCACACTAGTATCTTTGTAAAACAAACTCCAAATGGGATCACAAAAAACCAAATATGACTGGAGCAGTTGAACAACAACAAATTATTTTTAAAAATTGAGAAAGAGGGGCAGCTAGGTGGCGCAGTGGATAAAGCACCGGCCCTGGAGTCAGGAGTACCTAGGTTCAAATCCGGTCTCAGACACTTAATAATTAACCTAGCCGTGTGGCCTTGGGCAAGCCACTTAACCCCATTTGCCTTGCAAAAAAAAAAAACCTAAAAGAAATTGAGAAAGAAAGCATCCTTCTAATTGAATTATCCAGGGGTCTTAAGTCCAGAGCTCTCTGAGGTTGAAATGATGCCATACATGTGACCTGTCACAGTCTGTGTGGTAAGAAATAATAGCCAGTTTTCATTTCTGGAGAAATCTTTCTGGAGCTGAACATGTCCAGAACTTTCTCACTCTCATCTTGATCCCACAAACAGGGGATTTCTGAGGAATCTCCAAACCTCTCTTGTTTCTCTGACCTGAATTCTATGTCCTACCACAATCTGTGCTATCTACTCAGCACCACCTCCATTTTGAAGCCATTTGTATCAAAGTCCTCCATAGACTTTTCTACCCCTTCCTCCTGGGTGTAAGGCCAATTTTCAGCCTGGACATCATCTTGTTTATCTTCATTATGGATTCTGCAAGAAGAGATGTTCCCCAGGGGGTTGCAGCACTGATGCTTCTCATTGCTTTGAGGTGTTGCCAAAACCAATAAGACAAGCCTCTTTGTTTGCTTGGCCAAGGAGAACCCATGGGGTATGCTTTCATTGAGTTCCAAATTCTTCTTGTCTTCTGTCTTTGTTCATTGTGAGAACATCAGTGTTATGTTGTGCTCCTTCCTATAGTCTTAAGTTGCTGGTCATTTAATGAAGATCTCACGTTGAGCACCTCCAGTTAGACCAATAGTTCTAGGTGGGATATGGGTCACCATTTCTACCTCTCTGCCACAGAAAGTCAGTGTAAGACCAAGGGTCTTGGTCATAGGGAGACATAGTCACAGGCTTCTGCACCTTGTAGCCAGGTGGGTCTCCCAATAGGGTGATTCTCTGGTCCTAGTCTTCCTAGTCCCAGGTAGCAGCTATGGTCCATCACTTGAATCCTTCAAGGGCTCTGGAGAGTTAATACTACTTACCCTATGTGGCCCTCAAGAGCCCAGGTAGGATACAATGAGGCCTCATAAAAGTTTCCAGGGATCTCTTTTCATCCCAAGGACAGTCATAAGTGCACCTGATAAGGGGATAATGATTAGATGAGATAGATTGGAAGTGGAATCTCTTTGTCAGCTTACATGGTCTCTATTGGAATGGATGGGGATGTTGATCCTAGATCTAGATCTGGGAGGACCTCAAAGACCATGAGGTCCATACCTCTCATTTCATAGATGAGGGAAATGCAGTGGTTTGCCCAGGGTTGGCTAGTTAGTCAGGGACAACGGTAGCTTTGAACTCAAGTCTTCTGTTTCCAGGGTGACAGCCCTTGATGCTGAAAAACACTAGAATAGAAGAGAGTCTAGAGTGAGGAGGTGCCACACACTTGAGATTTCATAGCTTGGGGACCAGTATGGAAGGGATTCTCTGAAGGACAAACCACATCTTCAGAGTTGGGAGACAGTAGTCACATTAAATGAGTTTGCCAAATGTCAGAGGTCTAACCAAAATACTTACTCAGATCATGAGTCCAAGCAGTTGTCAAGTAAATAGTTAAAGAAAAAAGGGTATAGTTCTGAGTGGCATGAACCTAGCCTGGGAATTGGGGGACAGAGGTGGGGTCCCTGGGCTGTCACAAACTGGCTGGATGACCTGGGGTAGCTCCCTATACTTTCTGGGCCTCTGATTCCTCACTTGTAAAATAAGGCAATAAGGCTGGATGATCTTTGAGGACTCTTTGAGTTCCAAAATTCTGTAAAAAGATTCTGTTTTTAGTAGAATCTTTGGGGTGAAGAAGGGTGTGGGATTGTTTGCAGAGAAATGAAGATTTGCAGCTGCCTCACACGAGCCCAGTCCAACATTAAGAATATGATGTAAGTTTTTTTTGCCTCCTTCTATTCTTAGCCTGACTTGACATGGATCTCAAGCTAAACTTGGACACATTTTTTTCCTCCCCAAAGACCAAATAATCTGCTTCCTTGTTAGATTCTCTCTGTACAGGGCAGATCTTCACCCTGTTTTCCTCCTTACCTGCTAGTTCAAATTCAACCTCTTTGTATGGGAATATGGAAGCCCCTCTGTGGAGTTAATGAGGCAGAGTGTCAATGGACCAATGCCATGAGTCTGTCTGACCCATCGACTGGCTGCAAGACTTGCTGCAAGTCCGGGCCATGATACAGACTGATGCCAATGTCCATCAGCAGTGATACTCTCTCAGCCGGAGCAGCTATGTAGGGCTGGGCTGCAAAGGGCTACTTTGGGATCATGGGATGTAGAACCAAAAGGGACCTGAGGGATCATGGATGTCTTGGGGAAGAGAGATCAGACTTGTGGGAGCACCAGAACTCATGGGCACCATGACTGAGAGACAGCTTTAGGGTCAAAGAAAGGAAAAATTTCCTAAACACTAGTCATTCAAAAATGGAATGAGTTGCCTCTTGAGGAAATGAGACCTTCACCTCCAAATGTCTAAGAAAAGACATCATGGTAGGGGATGGAGCACTGGATATGAAATCAGGAAGCTCAAGGGTCAGATTGTACCCCTGGCTGATCCTGGAAGAGTCAGATAATCTCTGAAAGTTTCATCTAGAATATCTGAAGCCCCTTTAGCTTTCAATCTATGATCCCATGTGCTAGATGACCACTTTCAGACATCATTGTAGAGGGGTCAGTTCAGTTCAGAACATTTATTAAGTGCCTAAGCCTGGTGGTAAGGATAAAAAGAGGCAAAAGAGAGCTCCCATCTTCTAGGAGATAACAATCTAATGGAAGATAGAATAAGCGAACAAATATGTACAAACAAGCTAGACACAGGATTAAAAAGGCAATAATTAAAACAGGGAAAGCACCAGAATGAAGAGGTATTGGAAAAAACTTCCTGTTGAAGATGGGATCAAAACCAAGAGGCAGGGGAAATGACCAGGGAAAACATTTGGAGCCAAGAAATGGGTGTCTTGTTCCAGGAAGAGCCAGGAGATCAGTATCACTGAATGGAAGAGTATGTGGCAGAGGGGTGAGGTATAAGATGACTGGAAAGGTAGGGAGGGGGCAGGTGATGAAAAACTTTGAATACTAGTTGAAGGATTTTGTATTTGATCCTGGAGGCGATAAGAATGCAATGGAAGTTACTGATTGGGTTGATAACATGATTAAACCTGTGCTTGCTGAAAGGCATTTTGGGATCTGAATGGAGGATAGAATGGACGAAGAGAGACTGGAGACAGGCAGACTCACCTATTGCAAAAGTCAAGACGTGAGGTGATGAGGGTCTGCTCCAGGGTCAGGGCAGTGTCAGTGGACAGAAGGGGGAGTATTCAAAAGATAATGCAGAGGTGAAATCCACAGGCCTTGGTAACAGATTGGATAGGATCTAGAATGACTTTTAGATTCTGAGCCTGAGTGACTGGAAGGATGGTGTGCTCTTTTACAGTTGCTGTTGTTTGCCTTTTGCTTTTGAAGAAGACCAATGACATCACATGATCTTGTCTTGATTTGTGGGTGAATTGGATATAAGTGAGGCAGTTACACACAGTCATCAACCTCACTCTCTTTCCAGAGTCATCAGAACCCAGGGATAGGACCAAAGTTAGGACAACTGGTGATTGCCCAGGCTGTAATGAATGACCTTGGTATCTTTAATGACTTACTAAGCTCTAAGTGTTCCACAGTACCTGCTTCATTGGCCTTCATGGCCATTGAAGCAAACTGTTCTCATCTAGTCATTCCTCCAGGGGATGCTTTGGACAGTAAAAGGGAAGGTAAGAAGATGGGGAGAAGGAAAATGAGGTCCATTTTGAGCATGTTGAGTTTAAGTTGTTTCCTGAACATTCAGTTCTTAAGGGCATTGGAGATGGGAGACTAGAAGTCAGTAGAAATGTTAGGGAAGGACAGGTAGATTTGAGAATCATCAGCAAAGAGATGATCATTAAATCCATAGGAGTGGATGTGATCAGGTATATAAGGACCTTGAGATCCTAGCCAACTCTTAGCTTCCATGATTCTGCTCAGTGGTAGAATACTTATGTTTGAGAAATCACATGGCCTTATTCATTTTCTTTGGCTACTTGGAATTTTCTGTTCTGTAGCCAGCAGTCTAGTATCCCATATTTTTCTGGGACATTTTGTTCAGCCCTGCCTACTGGGCTTCAGGAAGCAGTGATTATCCTGAGATATGTAACGTGACCCTCACCATAACCTCTTTAGGGGAAAAATGGGTTTTCTAATAAAATATTCAATCTCTCTCTCTCTCTCTCTCTCTCTCTCTTTATGAATATGTACTATATATATATATGTATATACACGTATATACATATTGTTTATATCATGAACTTTCTTGCCTTCACATATTTGCCCTACTTAGAATGTTCCCTCTCCCCAGGTCCAGATTCTAGTCATCCTTCCATACTCCTCACTTCCCTCACTTCTCACTTAGGTTTCAATTTCTTTAAATGAAAAATGAGTGGGGTGGTTGAGATGACCACCACAGTCTCTCCCAGCTTGAAATCTCTATTTCTATGATGCTCTGAACTTGAACAATCAAAAGACACCTTTTGAAGGAGGTGCCCTTTAAAATAAACCTTGAAAGGAGCTAAGTATTAGATGTTCTAGGAGATTTCCCCCTCCTCTTTCCTTTTGAATAATAACTTGCATATTTTATTTTTAATTGAATTTTTAATTTATTTTGAGATCCATACTTTTCTTTCCTATCTTCCTCTTAGATATTTTAAGAGGTGAAGATGATGAAAAGCATTCCAAGACAGGACATAGCCTCTGCAAAGGCATAGGGATGGGAGATAAGCCTTGTACAGGGAACAGCAAGTAGATAAGAGATGTGGAGAGTAGATTTTGTGATCAGGAGTCACATGCCATTATCTTGGAAAACATAGGCTGGAATATTGTTGTCAAAAGCTTTAAAGTTCAAACTGAAGGATTAAAATTTCACCTTAAAGGTCATGTGGATCCATTGATGACCCTTAAGCAAAAGAGGGATGGAAAATATCATCTTAAAGCTTGAAATCAGAGTCTGGTGAGCAGAATCAACAAAGGTCAAGCAAAACAATTTTCCAGTCATAGTCAACTTGGGAAGTCAACAGGAAAGGTCCATCTCAACCAAGATTGGAGGGCAAGCCTAGAGTTCAGAGCAAGGCTAGGCAGTAGTTGCTTAGGGAGATCTCAGATCATGAACTGTGGTGGGGTTAGACATCTGGTCAGATGAACCTTTACTGGCCTGGGTGAAGGAGCCTGTTGCATTGCCCACACACAGTTCTGGATTGCAGGCCCAGAATCATAAGGATCAATAGCACAGGGGAGCTGAGGCCCTGGTCACCATTTTTCAGAGGGAAGTGGAGGGCTTAAGGTTGTCCCAGGGAAGTTAGGTTCCTTAGTATAATTTCTAAGACAGAGGGAGAACATTTGCTATAGAGGCTATAGGAGAATGGGGGACCTGGTCATAGTCACGGGACCAGGAGTGCTACTACTATTAACAATAGGGGAATAATGACTTCCTGAGTAAAGACCAGAGCACAGGTCAACAGTGATCACACCTCTCTTTAGATTACACTGTTTGGGAAGCACCAGAAACCTAGATTCCCAGAGCTAGCTCTGAAAACAGGAGCATGAAAAACCTGAAACTTGAGATAGTCCCCTCACCCATCTCCAGGAGAACTCACTTTCACCTCAAGTTTAAAGTCAAGAAATAGGTTGGGAAAATGAGCAAATGATGAAAAGAGAGCCCGAGGATAACAAATTATTCTGGGTCAGGGAAAATCAAGACACAAACCCAGAAGAAGATAAAGATGTCAAAGCAGACACAAGCAAAACCTCAGAGAAATATGAATTGTATACAAATCCAATAGGAATTCTTGGAAGAACTTAAAAAGGATTTTAAAAATAAAATAATAGAGATAGAAGAAAAATTGGGAAAAGCAATGAGAGATGCAAGAAAACTGTGAAAAAGAGAATGAACATCTTAGTTTTAAAAGCACATTTTTAAAAATAAAAATAAAAAATAACATCTTAAAAATAGAAATGACCAATTGCTAAGAGAGACACAAAACTCCACCAATGGAAGAAGGCCATAAAAAGTAAAATAAGCCAAATGGAAAGGAGGTACAAAAATTCACTAAAGAAAATAGCTATTAAGAGGTAGAATTGAGGGAGCAGGTGGGTGGTACAGAGGGTGGAGCACCAACTCTGAAGTTAGGAGGACCTGAGTTTGGATCCAGACTCAGACACTTAGTAATTGTCTAGCTGTGTGATCTTGGACAAGTTATTTAACCCCATTACCTTGCCAAAAAATATATTAAAAAAGAAGCTACCTGAAAAAAAAAATCTCACCGAAGAAAATAATTCCTTAAAAATTAGAACTGGGAAAGTGGAAGTAAATGACTGACTCTATGAGACATCAAGAAACAATGAAACAAAATCAAAAGAATGAAAAGACAAAAATGTGAAATATCTTATTGGGGGGAAAAATTGACCTGGAAAATAGATCAAGAATAGATGATTTAAGAATTGTTGGACTACCTGAAATCCATGGTCAAAAAATAATAATAATAAAAAAATTTTAAACTTTTTAAGCCTAGGCATCATATTTTAGGAAATTATCAAAGAAAATTGCCTGATATTCCAAAAACAGATGTTAAAATAGATTGAAAAAAACTCACCTCCTAGAAGGGATCCCAAAATTAAAACACCCAGGAATATTATATTCCAATTCCAGAAGTCCCAGGTCAAGGAGAAAGTAGTGCAAGCTTCCAGAAAGAAACAATTCAAATATTGCGGAGCTCCAGTCAGATTCACTGAAAATTCAATAGTTTCTACATTTAAGAATCAGAAGATTTGGAATATGATAATTTAGAAGGCAAAGGAGCTAGGATTACAACTGAGAATAACATGCTATATTCAACAAAATTGAATATAATTCTTCAAAAGGAAAATAGATATTTAATCAAATAGAGGATTTTCAAATATTCCTGATGAAAAGACCAATGCTGAACAGAAAAATTGACTGTTAAATACTAGACTCAAGAGAAGCATAAAAAGTTAAACATGAAAGAGAAATCAGAATGCACTCAGTAAAGTTGAACTATTTTACATACTCTGTGGGAAGATGGTGCATGTAACTCCTAAGAAATTTATCATTATTAGAGCAGCTATAAGGAGTATACTGAGACAGAAGGCATGGGTGTGAGTTGACTCTGATGAGATGATTTTTAGAAAGGGGTGAAGAAGAGGAATGTACTGGGAAATGGAGAAAGTGTGAAGAAGAATAGGAAAATTATTTAACATAATAGAATGCAAAAGGAAAAGCATTTATAATGGAGCAGAAGATGGGGGAGAGCAGCACTTAAACCTTACTTTTATTGGAATTGGCTTTAAAAAGGGAATCACATACACACAGTTGGATATGGAAATCTATCTTACCCTTCAGTAAAGTAGGAAGAGTAGAAAAAGAAGAGAAAGGGACGGAGACTGACAGAAGGGAGGGTGGGCTACTCAGAAACAAAACAGACTTTTGAAGAGGGACAGAATAGGAAAAGAGATTGATAAACAAGAAAAAAATAGAGTAGAGGTAAATTCACAATTAGTAATCATAACTGTGAATGTTAAGGTGATGAAATCACGCATAAAACAGAAGTAGATAGTAGATTTAAAAAGATTCAACAATTTAGTGTTTACAAGAAACAAGAGAGGTAAACATGAATTAAAAACTGAGGGACAGGGGCGGCTAGGTGGTGCAGTGGATAAAGCACCAGCCCTGGAGTCAGGAGTACCTGGGTTCAAATCCAGTCTCAGACACTAATTAATTACCTAGCTGTGTGGCCTTGGGCACCCGTTTGCCTTGCGAGACAAAAAAACAAAAAAAAAACCTAAAAAAACTCCCAAATTTGGAACAAAGTAATCTAATCCTAAAGAATGAATGACTCAAAGAACAAATCATAGAAACAACAAAAGTTTCATTAAAGAAAATGATAACAACGAGTTGACTTAATCAGAATTTATGGATTGCAACTAAAGCAGTTCTTAGGGAAACTTTTATTTCTTAAAATGCCTACATCCATAAAATAGAGAATGAGCAGATCAATAAATTGGGCATGCAGCTAAAAAACTGGAAAAAGAACAAATTTTAAAATCTCCATAAGTAGAAAATTGGAAATCTTGAAAATCAAAGGAGAGATTAATAAAATTGAAAGTAAGAAAGCCATTGAAATAATCAATAAAATTAGGAGATGGTTTTTATTGAGGGAACCAATAACATAAATAAACCATTGGGTAATTTGGCTTTAAAAAAAGAAAGAAGAAAACAATTATCATTATCAAAAATGAAAAGAATGAATTCACCGCCAATGAAGATGAAATTAAAACATTTATTAAGAGTTATTTTGCCCAATTATAGGCCCATAAATCTGACAAAGTAAAAAGGGTATTTACAAGAAACATATAAAATTTGTCCAGATTAAAAGAAGTAATTGAATACTTTAAAAGTCCTATCTTAGAAAAAGAAATTGGACCATCAATGAGACCTCTAAGACAAAAATCCTCAGGACCAGATGGATTCACAAGCAAATTTTACAGAGCATTTAAAGAATAAGTTATCCTAACACTACATAAACTATTTTTAAAATAGGCAAAGGAGTCCTACCAAATTCCTTTTACAGAACGAATATGGTGCTGATACTTAAATCAGGAAGAGCAAAAACAGAAAAGAAAACTATAGACCCATTTTCCTAATGAATATTGAAGCAAAATTTTGAATAAAATACTAGCTAGGAGATTATAACCATATCACAAAGATCATGCACTATAACCAAGTAGGATTTATGCCAGGAATGCAGAACTGGCTCAATATTAGGATAAACTATCAACATAATTGACTATATCAACAATTAAACCAACAAAAATTATTTGATTATCTCAACAGATGCAGAAAAAGCTTTTGCTCAAATGTAGCACTCAATTCTACTAAAAACACTGGGAAGCATAAGAATAAATGGAACTTACCTTAAAATAATGAATAGTATGTATTTAAAACCACCAGCAAGCAGTATCTAGAATAATATAAGCTAGAAGTCTTTCCAGTAATATCAGTTGAATGTAGGATGCCCATTATCATCATCATTATTCAATATTGTTCTAGAAATGCTAACTATAGTAAGAACCAGAAAAAAGGAAGTGAAGGAATTAGAATAGGCATGAGGGAACCAGGCAATCAGTCTTTGCAGATGTTAATGGTACTTAGAGAATTCTAAAGAATCAACTAATAAAATTAGTTGAAATAATTAACAACTTTGGAAGAGGTTTCAGGATATAAAATAAATTCACATCAGCATTTCTATATATTAAAAACAAAGTTCAGCAGGAAGATAGAAAGAGAAATTACATTTAAAATAACTAGTCGGTATAAAATTATTGGGAGTCTACTGCCAAGACAAACTCAAGAACAATATAAACACAATTACAAGGCACTTTTCACACAAATAAAGTCAGATCTAAGCAACTGGAGTAATATTAATTACTCATTGGTGTCTTTCACAAAAAAATAGTGCCTAAGAAAAGGAAGTTTACCTGACAGGCCATCAACTTACATTGAGTAAATAATGATACAAAATTGGTATTTATAAGTTCATCCTATTCCCTAGGGTGCATATACAGTTCCCCCACTCTGGCAAAAGGAAGCATTCAATAATTCTATTTATTATTATTATTATTATTATTATTATTAGTGATATTTATTGAAAACAATGTTTTACATAATAAAAAATAAAATTATTTTTAAAATAATTATTTCATCTTTGTCTCATCCTTTTCCATTTCTATATTTGGATTTTTTTTTTAATTCTGTTTTATTTCCCGGCTCCTATGTGCCTCTTTTTTTTTTTTTTTTTTTTTAGTTTTTTGCAAGGCAATGGAGTTAAGTGGCTTGCCCAAGGCCACACAGCTAGGTAATTATTAAGTGTCTGAGGCTGAATTTGAACTCAGGTCCTCCTGACTCCAGGGCCAGTGCTCTGTCCACTGGGCCACCTAGCTACCCCCCACCTGCCTCTTTTAATACCAACATTGCAAAAGGAAAAAAAAAAACAAAACTCCTGTACAAACAAGTACAGGTGAGCTAATACAAATATTTTTATACATATGAATCTTTTCTTCTTTCTTTGGCCTCTGGGATATAGCACTAGTAGTATAATTGCTTGATCAAAGTGTATGCATAGTTTGGTAGCTTTTTGAACATAATTCCAAATTATTTTCCAGAATGGTCATAATTTCATGTTTGGGTATGTTTTCTAGTGTACATCATATGTGTGGGTGTATATATGTATTTATATATTTATATTATACGCACATGCATGTATATATTAGATGATGTTCAAGTTTGTTTTTTGGTTTGGTTTGGTTTGGTTTGCAAGGCAATGGGGTTAAATGGTTTGCCCAAGGTCACACAGCTGGGCAATTATTAAGTGTCTGAGGTCGGATTTGAACCCAGGTTCTTGTGACTTCAGGGCTGGTATCCTATCCATTGCCCCAAGTTTGTTTGTTTTTACTGATTAAGTATTCCACCAAGTGGAAGAGACATTAGAGATTGCATAGTCCACCAAAGTAGACTTCCAAAGGTCCTACATGTCTAGGGTGCAGGGTGGGAATTTGAATGTGAGTTCTCGAATTTTGAGCCCAGAAGGTTAGGGAAAATACTGCTAAACTGAACCAGGATGTGTTGATGTTGCTACTGTTGAAGGTTATTTTGTCACTGTCATACTTGTGTTCATGTTCATTGTATCTCATTAGTCAGTGAAAGATGTATTCCTGACATCCTCCAGTTGGGACCAGACATTTTCTTCTCCCTGGGGATCTTGTTCCAATGAGGGGTGAGGTCAAATTGAACCCTCAGTACAGCCAGTTCAAGTCATAATGAGGATTACATCAACTTTTTTAAAGATTTATTGATGTCTTTCAATATTCCATTACAGACACTTCTGGGAATAACCTCTATTCCTGACACTCTCTGGGTAGTAGAATAATACTGTCGTCCCATAGGCATTCACCTCTTGCTGAGAGGAGGGAGACAATTCCATAAATTTAGGCAGGTTCTTGCATGTGTGTGTATTTGCATGTGTGTCATGTATGTGTGTAGATATGTGTGAGCTACCTCACCAACCTCACACCAAGTGGGCTACCAGAGGAGGTAATGAATTCTCATCACTGAGAGATCTTTAGTAGGGGGCTAGGTGACCCCTTGTGAGGGTTTTCATAGAGAAGAATCTTAAGAGTGAAGTGACTGGGTATCAACACATGGAGATCTCTTTCCAACCATCCAGACCCCTTAGGAAGTGTCTGCTCAGACAAAAGACCCAATTTTAGGAACCTACAGAGGAAGAGACTATCCTTTGACTTTGTTGTTCCCATGTCTCATGTTGATATTTGTGATAGGGATCTACTCAGAGATGACATGGGTGCTGAGTGTTTTTGGCTAATGGGCAAGCTTTTGTTAGCTGGTAGGCACCAAAACCCAAGAGAGACTTCCGAGAGAAGGCACATTATATCGCTTCTCAGCCTTTTGGCTAAGATCAAGTGTAGAGAAGGCACATTTTGAGAAGCACTATGTCTAATCAGTAACATAGGGAAAAATTATGTTTCTTGTCCCAACTCATCCTGAATTACCTTCTTTCCCAGTATTCAAGTGAGGGTTCAAGTAGAGAAGTTTTGACTCTGGGGATCAGGCCTCTGCTAGGGAGCTATGAACAGTTACAGGGGGAACAGCGACTGACATCACCTTTGGGGAGTTGGAAAGAATACAAGCCATAGTATATGAATGGTTTGGAATGCTATTGTTCCATAAGAAATGATTAACAGGCATATTTCAGAAAAAACTGAAAAGACCTTAATGAACTGATGTTGAGTGAAATGGAAAGAACCAGAAGAATGTTATACACAGTAATAGTAACATTGTATGATGATCAACTATGATAGACTTAGCTCTTTTCCACAGTACATTGATCAAAGACAATTGTAAAAGATTTATTGGAAAATACTATCCACATCCAGAGAAAGAACTGTGGAGTCCGGAGAATACTCTTTTCACTTTTTCAAATTTTTTTTTGTTTCTCATGGTTTTTCCCTTTAGTTTTGTGTCTTCTTTCACAACATGACTAGTATGGAAATTTTTTTTTTGAAAAAAAATTTTTGAAGTCAGTTGATCTCAGATCTCTTGACCTTTCCTCCAGTAAGTAGTTCACTCTGTTCTTTTATAGAAACTGCTTCAGCAATTACTGTGCCTCCAGTCTGATTGTTCTCTAACTTTGAGAGAGAGAAAGCAAGTAGAAGGTAACTCCCAATTGGGATTAATGGAATAACCTTTGAGAAACCAGGTCAACCTCACACCAAGATGAGGACATATCTGATGGGAGTGAGGATGGGGGATCTTTCACAGGCATAATTTCTTAATTTAGCCCAAGATGCAAGACTTGAAGAGGCCTTGGATAAGAAGATAAAGATATATGTGGATAGAAAGATACTAAGTTTTACCAATCTTACCTTGAATGTGAGCAGACCCCAAAGTCGGTGGAGCCAAACTTACCAGAAGCTGTTTCATAGATACTGGAAGGTCTGCTGAAGGCCTAGAGCAAATCTCATGTCCCCTACCTGTTAATTGTCCCCCAAAGTCTGTTTTCTGGACCCTTTTTTCTTTTCCCTCTATATACTCTCTCTTAATGACCTCCTCAACTTCTCTGGGCTTCTAGTTGTCCTTTGTTTTCCAAGACAACCATGCCAATCAAATTAATGGTGGCATGACTTGCACATTATGTTTATTTTAGTGAGGGGTATGTTGTGCAAAAACATCCTTCTTACTTACCTTTTCCAGAACCATTTCAGACTATGGCCTGCTTTGATAGGAAACAGGACTTCTGGTGATGTCTGAATGATGCAGGAATCTCTTGGCCTTTGAATGGTTTCCTTTCTCAAATCGATGTAGGTAGGTGGCAATGGCCTTGGAGTCAGGAAGATGGGAATTCAAATCTCACCTCAGATACTTGACACTTACTAGCTGTCTGTCCCTGATCAAGTCACTTAACCCTGATTGCCTCACATCCAGGGCCATCTTCAAATGATTTTGAAGGAGAAAGTAAGGCTGGTGACTTAGCATAGCACTCCCTCACTCAAATCCAATTCATGAGTTTGTCATGGCATCACTTCCCTGACATCATGTCTTCTTTGAGAATGAAGTATAAACATCATCATCTCTCATATCAGCTTGCCAGGCAAAGTGCCAGTATGTGGTTATCTGGAGACAGAATGGTGACACCATGCTATATTCCAACCTATTTCTCGATGGACTAATTACCATCTTTGCACCACAATGTTTCAGCAATGTCAGGCTATGACAACATGGTACATCCAAATCTTACTCTCATCAATGTGATCTTTCCTTTCAGGCATACAACCATACTCCTGCTGGAACCCAAAGACTTTGGTTTCCTTTTGACTGGTCGTGAGAATAACACCGCCAGCATCATTTATGGCTGTAACTTTGACGGTATCTGATCATCTTTGAATCTCCAACTTTTGTTCTTGATTAACGAAAACATTCTTGGCAAATGCTTTCCATCTTGCGCTGATCCAAGAATTTCATCTCTGGTGGCACAATGTCCCTTTTAATCATGGCCCCAGTTCTGAAAAGCAACAAAATAGAACCAGGGTCCTATTCCATTTTTGTTTTGGTTTTTGCAAGACAATGGGGTTAAATGACTTGCCCAAAGTCACACAGCTAACTAAGTAAGTATTAACTGTCTGAGGCTGGATTTGAACTCAGGTCCTCCTGACTCCAGGGTTGGTGCTCTATCCACTGCACCACCTAATTGCCCCCGTCCTATTCCTAGCTGGGGTATCCAGGGGACTCAAGCCTGTTTTGAACAAACACTAATTTTTCCTAAGAAAACACTTGAGCTTCTTGGGAAACTCATTGGGGGTAGTCAAGAGGTAGGGGCTGGGATAGGTAGTGGCTCGCCTTGAGGGGGACCGCCATCTTGATCCTAAGATCTAATGAGCTTTTTAACTGTAGCAACTTTAATATACGCTATTGGAGCTGGAATTACCGCAGCTGCTGGCACCAGACTTGCCCTCCAGTGGTGGATCCTCGTTAAACGATTTAAATGTACTCATTGCAATTACAGGGCCTCAAAAGAGTCCGATATTGTTATTTTTTCATCACTACCTATATGAAGATGACACAGATAAACTGATCCAATTCCAGCCTCTCCAATCCCACATCATCAATTGTCTATTAGATATTTCGAACTATAAGCTCCAGAAACACCTCAAACTCAAAAGTATCTAAAATGGAACTCTTTATTTTTCCCCTCTACAACCAAGCCATGTCACCACTTTCCCAAACTGTCCTATTTTTGTCAAAGGCACCTCTTAGGTCTTCCATCCCAGTGTCATGCTTGACTTTCCTTAACCATTACCTTGCCAACCAATGATCTAATCTTTTCATTTCTACTCCTACTATGCTTCTAGGATCTGACCCCTTCTCTCATTTCCATAGCATCTTGGTCAGACTCTCATTATCTATTGCCTGGACCTTTTTACTTTAAGTCTTGCCCTTCTCTAAACCATTTACTATATAGCTGCCAATATGATTTTCCTAAAGCATAGATCTAACCCCATTTCTCCCTCTACCAATAAACTTTCAGTGGCTTCCTATTGCCTCAGACAAAGCTTTAGCTCCTGTATTGTCTTAAAAGCATACACACACACAAAAAAAGCATACACAAGGGGGCAGCTAGGTGGTGCAGTGGATAGAGCACCGGCCCTGGAGTCAGGAGGACCTGAGTTCAAATTCGACCTCAGACACTTAATAATTACCTATTTGTATGGCCTTGGGCAAGTCACTTAACCCCATTGCCTTGCAAAAAAAACCCCCCCCCAAAAAAAGCATACACAATCTGACCCCAGTCTATCTTTTCAGTCTCATGATTGATTCATTCTCTCATCTGACTCTGCAATCCAAAGTGCTCCTCTTTTACAAGACTCTCTCTCCCACCCCCATGTATGGTCATTCTCCCGAACCTGGATGCATTTCCTATTCTCCTCTGTTTTAGAATTTTTCAATTCTTCTAAACCCAACCCAAATACTACTTTCTACACGAGGTCTTTCCTGATCCCCAATCACCTGGCATTGAACTGTTCAGTATTTATTTAAAAGTTAATCTGTATGTGTTTATTCTGCATACAAATATACAGAGAAAGGGGGAAATGTTTATTAAATAGTCTATATGTTTATTTATTTTGCATATACATATATATATATATATATATATATACAGGAAAAAAGGAAGAGAGGAGAGAGAGGGAGAAAAAAGGGACAGAGAAGAAATGGGGGGGAAGTAACAGAGTGAGGGAGGAAGAGAAAAGAGAGAGACTGAGAAAATGAGAGAGATTGAGATAAAGACAGAGAGAGAAGAGATCAGGATAGAGGGGAGAGAAAAGAGAAAGAGAAGAAAAGGAGAGGGAGAGAGAAGTGTCTTCTTAAATACAATGTAAGCTTCTTCACAGCAAGGATTATTTCATTCTTTGTTGTTGTATTTCTATGGTGTGGCATATAGTAGGCACTTACTAAATGTTTATTGATTAACAGATTGATTTCTATAGACTGATGTAATATGAAGCTGGCTTTAGATTAGATTCTGATGATATGACTCAAAATTTGAATTGTACTTTTAGGTTTGGAAAGTATTTTACACATATCTGAGTACTATCACAATCTAATGACTTGAGTACCATATTATTATTGTATTCACTTGATAGTTGAAGAAACTGAGGCTCAGAGAGGATAAGTGGCTTGTTGGTGGCCACACAGCTGAGTATCAGAAATGAGGCTTGAACTTAGGTTTTCCTGGACTCTAAATTCAGCGCTCCATTGGACTTAGCATGACATCTCACTGCCTCTCTCGTGTTTGAGGTTACTGTATTTTCAAGCAATATCCAACCCTCATCCCTCTGAGGAAATGTTCCTGGGCTTTGTTCCCACATAGATGTTTCACTTGCCCCTAGAGAAATGGAAGAATCTGAGGGGGGAGAAATCTTGCATGTGTTTGAAAAACATCCAAATCTCCATGGGCCACTGGAGATCATAGGGATTTGGAAGAGTTCTCAGCAAGCACATCCTCAGGAGTGAAAATCCTCTGACAGCTTGGAAGGACTCGGCAAAGACATGGAAGGAGTTCCTCTCCAGAAGGGACCACTTGCTGGGTGATCGTTTGGATAGGAAGTTGACCAGAGGACCTGATGACCCCTAATGAATATTGGGACAGAGATCTGGTTTGGTGAAAAGGATGAGGTTAGGACAATCTGCTTTCTAACTCTCTGGAGAGCTGGCTCTCCGATTGGCTGATAGTCCAGTCTGTCTCACATGGTTATCTCCTTACCTAGTTACTTCAACTAATATATCTTAAGGACTTATGAAAAAGTGATAAAGTTCTATTGTTGACCAAATTTGCGGGGGGGAAGGTTGCAGTTGGTTGGTGGTTGTTGTCTTTCATTCTCAAAAAGGACCAAAATGACATCACCATATTGGGGTGAAGGTACAACCTGTTTGACTATTTCTGATAAGACCAATGCACACTTGGAAGACTCCACCATAACAAGGGGACAAATAGTCCATCTGAGCATTTGGAGTGGAGATGTCTCTAAATGTGTGCATCTCATGTTCCCTGGCCTTGCTCATAAAGCACAGCACCTTCTTTGATATGGGCATGCTTCTCTGGGTGGTCCTGTGCCAGTGTCTCATGTCTCCCAATCAGTTCCAAAGTTCTTCAGGGAGACATTGGAAGTGCTTTTGTATCACTTTTTCTGACTTCCATGACAGCACTATCCTTATGTAAGTTCCATAAAATTGTCCAGCAGTCTAGTATACTTTTGGCATTCATGTAACCAACATGTAACCAACCCATTGAAGTTGTTCTCTCTGCAGTATTGTATGGCTGTTTGGCACTTTGGTTCAAGAAAGAATCTCAGTGTCTAGTACCTTATCTTGCCAGGGAATTGAGGTATCTCCTTGCAAGGAAGATGCCTTTTCAGCAAGCATCTATAATGTCCAGAAAGCATTAGTGGAGCAGGCCAGGTCATGTGGTCTGTTACTTCTGTCTGTCCATGCCAGTGAAACTCACTCCTCTCTCCCTTGATGTGGATGGGGCTTCCTGAGAGCACAGCTTTTCCATCTCAGATTGCATATTTCTGGGACTGTGCTGGCTCCCACTTACCAGATGGGTCTTTCCAAAAGTGGTCCTCTCTCTTTCATGGTACTCTTGAAGAGGACAGAACAAACTCTCACCTCTATTAACTATGCACCTCTCAACTCCAATCCAATTTCCTCTATAAAATTTCAAATTAAATTCACAAAACCTTTAATAAGTGCTCTTTCCACATTAAGTTACATAATAAAAAATATCAAGGATATCAGAATTATTGATGAGTACATTTTATGATAGGAATATTTAAAAAAAAAATAATAGGCTCCCTAGGGTTGGCTAGGTGGCGCAATGGATAGAGCACTGGCCCTGGAGTCAGGAGTCCCTGAGTTCAAATCCAGCCTCAAATCTAGCCACATCTAGCTGTGTGGCCTTGGGCAAGCCACTTAACCTCAATGCCTAAAAATAATAATATCAATAATAATAATAATCTCCCATAATCTAGATCAAGAAGGCACCTTTGAGTACAATACTCTTATTTTACATATGAGGAAATTGAGGTTTACAATGATTAAGTGACTTGCCCAGGATAACGCATCCAAAAACCGTCCAAGGCAGGATTCAAACCCAGCACCCCATCTATTTCTCCAGACAGCCTCTCTAAGTGAATTAAAATAACTGGTAAGAAACTATTAAGTTTGTACTAAACTAATTTACTTTCAGGGAGAAGAGAAGACTTAAAAGACTTCTCGGGGAGGCACAGTAGAAGCAAGGACATGTTGCAACCAGCTTACTCTAGCTTCATTGGGAAATTATTGGGGGGGGGCATGGACATCTAGAAATTGGCAGATGCAATAACTCAGACTTTGACTTGGGATGTTGCACATTAAGACTTTAAAAAGTGATGGGAAAGTGTGCCTCATGTGGATTAAACTCATAAATGTATCATGTGTCCATCTACCAAGTGGCTGTGACCTCTGTAGAAAGGCTGTCCTGGGCTTTTTGGTAGGACATTATGGGGCTCTGATGGCAGGGGGGCTGTATCATGGGACCATCCCTGTCCCCACCATCTGTGATCTATCATGTCCTCTCTCTCCCTCTCCTGATTCTGTTTCCTACTGGCCAAGTTCTCTGGCTTAGCTTTCAATATCACTCCCCATGTCCCTCTCCTCATCTCTCCTAGTACTGGCCTCCATCTTTTTCTTCTTATAGCTCCTCTTTCAAAGGAATAGGGGAAGTATGGCATCAGGGAGTATGGACAGGAGGCATGAGTTGGCAGTGGGAACTGGGACTGGTCCAGAATGGCATAAAGAAGAGACCAGCAGGTGGGTGGTCTGGATCTGAGACTGACAAAGGGCTTCTTGGGAAGGTTCCAAGGTGAAGGCAGAGGCCAGTATGTGGGTGGCCTGGATCTGAGGCTGACAAAGGGCTCCTCTGGAAGGCCCTAGGGGAAGACAGGTGGGTGGTCTGGATCCAGGCCTGACAAAGAGACCCGGAGATGGGAGGTCTGGATCCAGGCCAGTATGTTAGAGGTTAAAAGTGGCAAAGGGGAGACCTGAATCCAGGTCTTCTTAACTTCAAGGCTAAGAAGCTACATTGCCACACTGACTCTTTTTTTTCCCTTTTCCCTTGGAGCACAGTGATATGTTCTTCAAGGCATTCAATGGTCTCCTCTAAGAGAAGAATTAGCTTGCCCTTTGCCCACATATGAGTGTACCTTGGTCCTGGAAGAAACACAAACATTGCACACTCCTCATAAGTTACTTCAAAGTTGTCTTGACCTCCCTACTTGTATTCCTCTCATTGCTTTGGGCTAGTTTCTTTGACTTTAGCTCCTGGGACAAATTTATTCCATCTTGCTGATTTATCCCCCAGAGCTTTCTGAGAAGTTAAAAGTTAATTTATTTAGGGAGGTTTTTTCTGATTGTCAGCAATGGGAGGCAATCTGCTTCAGAAGACAGGGAGAAATGGAAGATTTGAGAAGGAGGGGAGGTTAAAAGGAAGAGTCTGTTGGAGAAAACAGGAAAGGATGAGCTCCAGAGAACAAGTGGAGGAGTTGACTTCCCAAAGCAAAGAGCCACCCCATTATCAGAAACTGAGGGAGAAGAGGTGAGAGTGACGCCTATTATGTCAAAGGGTTGTATCCACTAAAAAGTAGGAAGCCAAGACCCAAAGGAGTGAAGTGAGTTGTCTAAATCAAGACCCAGAGTTCATAAATTTTACAGCTCCTTAGAGGTAGCAAACTTTTCCTTCTGTCACATTGCTCTGGTGGAATCAAATACACATCCACATATAAAAGGAGCCACCATCTTGCCCTGCCAATCCTGTACTGTCTTTCTGCATGTATCCAGAAAAAGTTGCTTGTTTATCAATTTGTGAATCTTAAGTCCAAGTTCCATTAATCATTGCTCTGATGCTGAGTCATGGTGAGGGACTGGAAGGGATTGTCTTTGGCATTGAACAAACACGTAGTGGTAGATATTTTCTTTTGCCTAGGGAAAAATTTCTGTTGTTGGTGCCGGGACCTTTACCTCTCACTTCTCTGTCTTTCCAGGAATCCTTTGTGTATATGGAAAAATTGTTGGACAAAAGTTTGGAGACACGTCTTGAAACATTTAGTGAGCAGCTATTATGTTCTAAGCACTATTGTTTGTAGTTCATCCTTGAAGAGGACCATGACATCAAGGAGGTGACAAAATGACATGTAAGTGAATTGGATTTGAGTGAGGCGCTGCTGTGCAAAGTCACCACCTCACTTTCTCTTCTGGAGTCATCTGGGTCCAAGAGCCAGATAGAAATCAAAAATGAATGGAGATGCCCTGGATGTGAGGCAATCAGCATTAAGAGACTTGGCCAAAGTCACACCAGACATTGTGCTAAGCACTGGTGATACAAATACAAAACAAAAAAAGAAAGAAAGAAAGAAAAGAAAAAAGAAAAGAAAAAAGAAAAGAAAAGAAAAGAAAAGAAAAGAAAAGAAAAGAAAAGAAAAGAAAGCCAGTGGCTGGCCTCAAAGAGCTTATAATCAAATGAGGGAAGGCAAGACAAAAGGAAACTGAAAAGGTGGAATCCCAGCCTAGTGCAGAAAAGTAAGAAATGAGATTTTCTCAGCTGGGCTCCCTCCTGAAATGGAGTTCAACTAGAGGGCTAGAGTCCTAAGGCTGATGGGACCATGAAGGATGATGAGGTTTTCCCATTTCCTTGTATCTGAACTATCTTGGACTTACTTGAGTAATGCTCAGTCCTTGTGCAATTGCCTGCTGACAATTTGCCCAGCTCTGGGACATACATGACTGTTTTTGTGTTCTTTTTCATAAGTACAAAACTTTATTGAAAAAGAATCGAAGAACAGAATGGACAAGAAAGAATGAGAAACAAGTGAACTCAATAACCCCAGTGTCAATTAAATATGAGGCATCAATTATTGGGGGTGAGTGAGGGGAAGAATTCCTTCTTGGATAAGAGCTGTTGGGAAAGGGAGCAGCTAGGTGGGGCAGTGGATATAGCACTGGCCCTGGAGTCAGGGAGGACTTGAGTTCAAATTCAATCTCAGACCCTTAATAATTGCCTGGCTGTGTGACCTTGAGCAAGTCATTTAACCCCTATTGCCTTAAATAAATAAATTTTTTTTAAAAAGAATTGTTGGGAAAACTGGAAAGTTGTTTGGTAGAAATTAAGTTTAGACAAACAGCTTATACCATATGTCATAATAAACTCAAAGTGGATTCATGCCTTGAAAATATAAGGTAATAATATTAAAAGAAATTAGAAGAGTATAAGATCAGGTATCTTTACAGAAGGATAATTGTTAGGAATATTCTCAGGATAAAGGTGATGACAAAGGATAGATTACATAATTTCAGTTCCATAAAATTGAAAAGTTTTTTATAAACACTTACAATGCACCTTGGATTAAAAAAAGTGCTATGGGGGCACTTTTTATATCAAAGATTTAAGCAACTGACACAAATATATGTGACCAAAAGTCATTTTCCAAACGATAAGTGGCCACAGTCCATAAATATTCTAAAAAAGAATAATTACACATTATTCACAACTATATGACATGCAGATCAAGGTACCTGTGAATTTTCATCTCCTATCCAAGCAAATTGGTACAGATGGCAAACCATGGAAAAGGTCAGAACTGAAAGGGTTAATGAAAGACAGAAACACTGTACTAATTATACTCTTGGTGGAATCTGAATTGGTCCAATTGTTCCAGAAAAAGTAATTTGAAATTAGAATTTCAAAAAAAAGTCACTAAAATGTCTATACTAAAATGTCTCACTCCTAGGTGTAGCATCATTCAAGACCTATGTGACCACATACACTCCCCCTTTCTGGACTAAACAAACTGTCTGTCTTCAGACCTGTAGATCTGGAATTTCCAAGTTACCACTTAAACTACCAGGTTCCTAGAAGTAAACTAAAAATCCACCTTTCTGTCAATTAGGAATCTGATAAACAATCCTTATCTAATCTTCCCATGGTTTCCAAATAGTTCATTGGTTTTACACTTGCGTAAGCTTTAAAACAGTAAAAACAGTCACATGCTGGGGGACAATAATAAAGTCTTGCAGCCATCATTACCTTAGTTATGTCTCTACCTTCACACAAACCTCTCACTACATTCATCAGAGGGGCAGTTCTCTATGTGGTCCTCCTAATGCTCTGGTTCTCTCATCTTTCATCCAAGTGCTGGTTTCTGCATTTGTGTATTTTATCTCCCCCCCCATTCAAAGTTTCTTTCAGCAACTATATTAATCACATATGAAAGAAATACAGTAATACCTGGTATAGACTCACACCCCAAGGTGGGGGGGGGGGTCAAAGAGAGAAGGAAAAGTCCCACAGAGTGAAGTAATGTGATGGTAGCAAAGTGATACCTTTAAAGTGATAGCTTTTCCCTGTGGCAGCCAAAAACTGGAAAGAAAGGGGATGCCTATTAGTTGGGAAAGATAGGATAACGTATGTAATAGAATATTGGAATCATAAGTACAGTAGCAGGAGACCTTTCAGTCTAACCTTCTCATTTTAGAAAGATGAATAAACTGAGGCCCATGGAGGTTAATCAACTTTGCCCCAAATTAAATTGATTGTGGGGCAGCTGGGTGGTGCAGTGGATAGAGCACTGGCCCTGGAGTCAGGAGGACCTGAGTTCAAATCCGGATTCAGACATTTAATAATTACCTAGCTGTGTGACCTTGGGCAAGCCACTAACCCTATTGCCCTGCAAAAATCTAAAAAAAAAAAAAGTTGATTGTAAATGTTGCAATTTCTTCATTTCCAACTTAGCTGCTCTCCTGAACCTCATTATAGTCTCCAAGAACTCACCTTCCTGCAAAATTATACCAACTCAGAGTATGTACATCCTCAGCAGCCTTTGCCCTTGGTCTTGTCCCTCATTCTGATTGAAGGAGGAGAGTGGATATGACAGGGCAACTTCCAGGCTTTCCATTTAGGGATAGCATCAGGGAAACCATGTCATTTCCTACTCAATTGCAGGACTTCATGCCCCAGGCTGGGGACCCTCCTCTCCCTTTTCAGTCTTTGGAATGTGTTGCTGCTCTCATGCGACCGTGAACTCCTTGAGAGTAGGGACTATCTTCATATACTCAGATCTAAAGAATATAGTAGTTGCTTAATAATTTTTATTGACTGACCGGGCTCTTTCCAGTATACTCTACTGCCATCGTCACTGTGTTGCAGGAAAAGATGATTATGAAGAAATCAGAGAGTCATAGGAAGACTTATATGAGCTGATTCGGAGTAAAGTAAGCAAAACTAGGAAAATATATGCATGACTACAAAAATAGACATAGAAAAAGCAAAAAAAAAAAAAAAGGATGCCATTATAATGATCAATCTTTAGAGGAATTAAGAGTTGGGAAACCAAGGAAAGGAAAGGAATAAAGGGAAAGTGGGAAGAAAAGAGAGGAAGTTGGATAAAAGGGGGTAAACACACTGAAAGAAGGGGCATTCAGAATTAGGAAACTATGGGTGTGCACTGTTAGACACAGTTGATGTGTTAGTTGATTTAGCTGACCTGATTCTGTCCTCTTTATATTTTTGTCACAAGAGTTGGATAACTCACTTGGTAGGAAAAAGAGGAAGGACATATCTGGAAACGGAAGATATCAACAACATTTTAAAAAGATACAAAAGGGCCAGAATCAAATATCAGCACCTGGATTTTCAGAACTGGGTCATAATGAGGATGGGGAGAGAGGAGATGGGTGACAGAATTGGGATTCAAACAGATTTTGAGAGATGGGGGGAAATCTATTAATTAAACAGAGATCAGTGCAAAAAAATCTACTTAAAAAAATCAACATCCAGGGGCGGCTAAATGGTACAGTGGATAGAGCACTGGCCCTGGAGTCAGGAGGACCTGAGTTCAAATCCGGCCTCAGACACTTAATAATTACCTAGCTGTGTGGCCTTGGGCAAGCCACTTAACCCCATTGCCTTGCAAAAAAACTAAAAAAAAAACCCCAAAAAACCCAAGGTCCAGGATAAAGGATAGGAGAATGGTACTTATTTCTTGTATTAAAAGACCTGGGAGTTCTAGTGGGCTGTACTATTCCAATGAAGAAAACAAGGGAGGAAATCAGCATTTATTAAATTCCTACTGTGTAACAGCACTGTTCCTTTGCAGTATTATCTCATTTCATCCTCACAACAACCCTAGAAGGTGGGTGTTTTTATTATTCCCATTTCACAGCTGAGGAAAGTGAAATCAAGTGACTGTCTCAGAGTCATACAACTCGTGTCTGAGGCTAGATTTGAACTAAAGACTGCCTGATGCCAGGTCCCATTCTCTGTCAGCTGCACTCTAAACTGTCCTAAGTGTGATGTGGCAGATTAAATGCCAGTGTGAACTGTGAGAGGGAGACACTTCAGAGAGACCTTTCAGGTAGTCTGGGATGAGAAGGTGCTTTGCTCAGTCAACTCACAGCTTAGTGATTGTGTTTGTGGCTCACTCCTTGAGAGGCTGAGTCCTATGCCAACAGTTTTTGCTTCTTTTTAGGTCAATGGTATCTGAGCCTCAGAACTGGAAGGTATGTCACTGACCAACCATTCCTCCTTTCACTGTTTGGGAAACTGAGGACTCAAGGAGGGGACTTACTCAGGATCACCCAGGGAGTCCCCAGCAGAGACAGAACTTCCCAACTGGGGCTTTTCATTGTCATGGTTCTCCTGATAGAACATTAGCTCCCTGAGGGTTTCATTTTTATTTTTTTATATGGTACCTAGCCCAGAAATCAGTCACCTATAGTATGCATGGGTTTAATATTGAATGCTAGACAGAGTGGAGGACCTTTAGCTTGGAGAAGATTAGATTTATGGGACACATGATTGATGTCTTTACATAACCGAAGGTCTGGCTTGTGGAGGAAGGATATTAAGGAGCGGTCTTGTCTTCGCAGAACAAAACAACAGTGTTGGAACGGGCATTCAATCTTGGCTCTGCCTCTTAATGCCCGTGCGACCTTGGGTGACTCCCTAAATGTTTGAGGTTCCTTCTCTGTAAAGTGAGGGTAGTCAGATGAGTTATCTGCATCATCATCATCATCACCATCCTCATAACTAGTGAAGACAGAGAGAACCCAGTGGCCAGAAGGTGGGTTTAGGAAGCCACCCTGACTCCCTCTCTCCCTTTTCCGGCGGCGCCCAGCGAGACCTCCCAAGCGCGTTTCGTCCGTCTGGGATGTCCCTGATGATTCAGGTGTTTTCTCCCCACTTAGGAGTGAGGTCAGAGACTAAGCTTTTGCCTTCTTTTGTAGCCCCAGGATTTGGGGGTGTCCGGCTCCTGGGGGACGCTGGCCGACTGACTCTAGGCCCAAGGCCGGCCATCTGTAAACCGAGCGGGGCTTCCCGGGACCCCGTCCCACTCTGACCCTCTGCTGGGATTTTGTCCCCAGAAGGTGGCCTGGCTCTTCCTGCGGGAAAAGATCCCGATCATCGGCGCTGCGCCCCTCCGCCCCCAGGGGGCCGCCCCCGGCTCCCCATCCGACCCCCCAGGAAGCCTTTGTCCAAGCAGCCCCCCGCCGGAGGAGCCCCGCCCCGGCAGGCGCTGGACCACGAGCGCCCCCCCCGCGCCGCGCATCCTCCCTCCGTCCTCCCGCGCCCGGGGCGGGCGCACCTGGGGCCGGAGCATCCTCGGCGGCGGCGGGCGGGGCGCGCGGGAGCCGGGCCGCGCAGGCGCACAGGCCGGCCGCCGCGCCGGGCCCCGCCCCTCCCCCTCCGCGGCTGGCAGGAGGCGCAGGTGGCCGCGGCAGCCCGGCGCCCGGACCCCGGCGCCCCCCCCCCGCAGGAGCCCCCCGCGCCCCCCGCACCCAGCCGGCCGCAGCAGCATGGAGCACATCCGCACGCCCAAGGTGAGGCTGCGAGGGCGGATGGGGTGGGGTGCAGAGGGCGCCCCGGGCCCCCCGAGGCCAGATCGGCCCGCTGCCGCTCCCTGCATCTTCCCTGTGCCCCACGCCTCCCGCGATGCATCCTCCCCGTGCCCATCCCCCCGTGGTCTCCATCCCCCGTGCCCATCCCTCCCGTGGTCTCCATCCCTCCCGTGCCCATCCCCCCGTGCCCATCCCTCCCGTGGTCTCCATCCCACCGTGCCCATCCCCGTGCCCATCCCTCCCGTGCCCCATCTGCTCTGCATCCCGGGTTGCCGGACCGGCTGCCCCGTCCCTTGGCCCTGACCGCCACCGGAGGGGCAGTTCTCTAAGTTCTCCAGGCCGGGCAAGGGCAGAGTGTCTGTGTTGGGGGTGGGGGGATGGAGAGCCCAAAATGTCAGCCCCAGAGGACTCACCGGTGGGTTCAGGGGGGCTGGGGGCTGGGCTCAGCCTCTCCTTCCCATCCTCCTTCACCAGTCAGCTGGGAGATAAGACCTTGACCCCCCGCCCTCCCATCCCTTCCCCAAGGGGTGGGGGTGGGGAGTAGACTTGAAGCCAGCTTCTGTGGGAGCCCACAGGGAGCTGGGCATGCTTGGTTCCAGCTCCTAGGCTTGTGTGTAAATCTCCCCCCTCTGCCAGAGGAAGAGGATTAGATTCCTAGGCTGCTGATGCCAGGCTGCCCCAGATTGCTCTAATATATGGATTGATTCTGCCCCAGGGAATTAGTTGTTGTTTAACTAGTGGGCAAAGGCCAGGGAATGGCAGCCTTCTGGGAGATCTTGGGCCATCTACTCCCTGGGACCCTAGCAGGGCCTGGAATGAGCAACCCAAGACTCACATGTCCCAGTGGACCATGCCCTCCCGAGCACCCCTTTGATAGCCTCTCTGTTGCGTTCTCAACCAATCTCTATCCCATGATTCAGTTTGCCAGCCAAGTTGTCCAAGTCAGGACTGCTGGGGATGCCAGGCCTCAGAGCTGGAAGGGAGAGAGGGCCCTTACCTCCAGCCTGCCCAAGCCCCTCACTGGACAAGGCACTCTTTAATTAAGGAGCAAGCATTTATGGAGCGCCTTCTATGGACCAGGCTTTGTTGGCCTCAGGGGGTTGCCCCGTTCAAGGAATTGACTGCGCCCAGAGGGAATACAATGCCAAAATGTTATGGGAGTGGGGAGGGGAGAGGAAAGCATTCACCAGGGACCAGATGGGAAAGGACTTGTGTAGGAGGGAGCGCATCATTTCTCTGGGACTCAGTTTCCTACTCTATCAAATAAGGCAGTTGGACCAGATGCCCTTTGAGATCTCTGCCAGCTTTGTTGCTATGATACTGTGACCTCGGGCCTCTCATCTGTAAATGGAGGCTTGTTACTTATTCTTGAAGACATTTCAATTCTCTGATCTCCTGCTGCCCTCCTCCCCCCATTCCCACCCCAACTGTGGAAACCATTCTTAATCACTGGTTCCTCCCCTCTGGAATGAGGGTGTGTCTTGGACTCTGAGACTTAAACCCAGGCCTCTTTCCCGCCGTCTGCTACCCCTTAAATATCATCTTAGCCCTTCTTAAGACATATGCTTCTGGTCACAGGAGACATGTAACAAAGACTTGCCAACTGGCTGATGGGTCTGCCCCCCCAGTGGGGATGTTGGCCTCCCCTGCTATATTAAGGGGGCAAGGGGGAGCTGAGCGGCTTTGTCCACCTGCCTCTCTGTCTGTCTGTCCTCCCTTACCCAGCATCCTGGTTGTATTTCTGCAGCTTCCCTGAAGGCAGTCCTATTGAACGGGAAGGATGGGTGTGGGATTTCAGAAGCAGCTCTAGCCCCATGTGACCCCATTGCAGGGCTGGGGAGGGTGTGTTCGTGGCTGTGGAGAAGCACCCTGTTTGGTCAAATCTGACAAAGATTTCTTGAGGTAGCTAATTTTAATTTTGGGTCAAGGGGGTTTCTCCATCACCTTGAATATGTTACTACTTTGCTCGTTGGTCCTTGCTGGGAGAATCCTAAAGCTTTATCAGCTCAGAAAAGCTGTGAGCAGTGGCTCTGAAATTGCCATTGTTCTAGAAGCCTCAGCCATCTCCCAGAGGTGTGCGCACTCTCCAAAGGAGCTGATTTCAGCCTATTCAGCCGGAGTCCTGTCCTGGTTCTCCCATAGATAAGTCATTCAGTGAGTTCACAAGCATTTAGTAAATGTTTGCTCCATGAGAGTCGCTGTACTAACTGCTGCAATTACAAAGAAGGGTAAAATCAGCCTTGCTGCCCTCGAGGAGCTTACATTCTAGTGGCAAAGACAGCTTGTGAGTAACTTTGGCATATGAGATAAATCCAGAGTAGGGGCAGAAGGCACCATCAGGGGAGAGGACGAGGACTTCTTGCAGAAGGTGGAGCTTGAAGGAAGCCAGGGAAGAGGGAGTCTGTCAGATATTGGTGACAGCCAGTGCCAAGACCCATCAGGAGATGGAATGCTGGGATCCAAGAATAGCATGGAGGCCTGGGTTGTTGATTCAGGGAGCTTGTGGAGTCGGAGGAAGGTGTTAGATGCCTGGAAAAGTAGGAGGCCAACAGAAGATTTTATATTGGATTCTAAAGACAAGAGAGAACCCTGGAGTTTATTGAGTGTGGGGTAGGGTGGTGACATGATCAGACTTGCTCTTTTGGAAGATTAATTTGACAATTCAGAAAGTGAACTGGGGTAAGAGAGATTTTAGGTCACCAATCCCACAGGGATCCAGGTGTGTGGAGCTCTTGCCCCAGGACTGTGTCAGTGTTAGAACAGAGAAGGGGTCAGATGGAAGAGGTGTGGAAAGGAAGAAGATTTAGCAACTCTGTGGATAGTGGGGAGGAGGTGAGGTCTGGAATTTGAGTGACTGGAGGGATGGTAGACCCCTCAGTAGAAAAAAGGAAAGGAGGGGAGAAGGGAAAATCTTGAGTTCTCTCTCTAGGGCTCACCATAGTTCCTAGAACTAGTAAGCACATAATAAATGCTTGATTTATTCATTTTTATTCTGACTTTAAATGCATACAAAGAGTATCCTGCCCACCCCTAGAAAAGCCCAGAAAATTCTGGAGGAAACTGAATCTCCATTTCCCACTGCTTGCTTAAAAAAGAAGAAAGGAAGAAGAAGAATGAGAAGGAAGAGAAGGAGAAAAAAAGAGGAAGAAGAGTAGAGATTAGGTTCTCTATTTTCAAAACTGTCCTGCTGGTCTGTTCTCCCTTCTGAACATCTCTTCTTAAAACATGTCAGATAACCCTCTTTTGGGCATCACTATTGCCATTTTCCTTACACACACATTGACTGAATGAAAAAAAAGAACCCTGGTCACAATAGCTGCCTAACTTTTTGTGAAGTTTTGGAATAGTCAATGTCCTTTATAAGTGGGTTATCATTGGATTTCTTTTTTAAAATTTTCAATTATTTATATATTATATGCAAATAGTTTTCTACATTCATCCATTTGCAACCTTTTGAGTTCCCATGGCAGGGAACAATCTTATCTAGGTTGAGCATGTACATATTTCTATATTAGCCATGTTGTGAAAGAAGCATTGGAAATATGGGGGGAATAAATCTATGAGAAAGAAAAAAACATAAAACAAATTTTAAAAGTGAACATAACATACTTTATTCTGCATTCAGACTCCATGGTTTGGGGTTTTTTCTCTGAGTGTGGATGGAATTGTCCATGGCAAGTCTCTCAGGATTGTCTTTGATCACTGAACTGCTGAGAAGAGTGGCATCTATCATAGTTGTTCATCTCACATGCTGCTAATATGTCCAGTTCTCCTGGTTCTGCTCATTTCACTCAGCATCAGTTCATGTAAGTCTTTCCAGAGTCTTCTACCATCTCATTGGGTTTCTTGATCATTATCTGGTCTAGTGTGAACTGCAGGGTTTTACTGGAGTGGATGTTGTTCAGGCAGCTGTTTTGGTAGGAAGAACCCTAGTCAAGACGTGTTGAGAACGAGATGCCTGTGGGGCCAGTTCAAAATGTGCAGGTGAACTGGAACTTGGGTCAGGAAGAGAGTGAGAGAGAGTGAGAGTGAGTGAGAAAGTGAGTGAGTGAGAGAGAGAGACAGAGACAGACAGAACAGAGAGATGGGGATTGGCATAGCTGCCTTGGATCATTCCTTCCAGCTCTAAATTTGTCCTCCAATGATTCTAGGCTCTCTATTGTCTCTGGGATCAATGCAGACTCATCTTGGAGACCTTTCCCTTCTTTCACAGTCTGGCTTCTGCTCTTCTACACTGCAATCAGCCAAACTCAGCTGCCTTGCTGTTGTCTGGCCCATCTCCTACCTCTGCTCTTTGGCACAGACTTGCCCCATTCCTGGACTGCATGTCCTCTTGGATCAAAATTGAATCTGAGGTCGACTGTACCAAGTCAGGAAGGCCTGGGGGCCATTTAGTCCAACTTTTCATTTTGAAGAGAAGACAGAAATGCAGGGAAGAGACTTGACAACTACCCAGCATGTTGTCAGTGTCCAATGCAGAGCTGAATTTGAACCCTGGTCCTCTGTCTCCAGAGCCAGAGTATCCTCCTCTGTGCTACCTGTTCACTTTCATTGCCCCTGCTGTAGGGAGACTTTCTGATCCAGCTAGTTGATCGAGTAAGCATATCCAAATTCACCCCTGCAGAATGTAAGTTTCTTGAAGGCAGGGCTGGTTTTTGATTTGGTCTTTGAGTCCCCAGTCCTAACCAACTCATTCAGAGTGAATGGGTAATGACCATGTATTTTCTCAGTCCTTTTGTCTCTTGTCTTTTTCTTTCCCTGCCTCTCTCTGTCTCTCTGTCTCTGTCTGTCTGTATCTATCCATCTATCTTTCCATCAATCTGTCTCTCTGCCTCTGTCTTGCTTTCTCACACTCTCTATCTATCATTTCTCTCTCTGGGTACCAGTTTTTCCTGGTTATATCTAGAAAGTCTATTTGCTTTTTGTCTCTTCTAAGCTCCCTGATGGCTCAACCTTCCTCTTCAAACTCTTTCTTGTTTCCTCCATTCTCAGCCTGTTCTGATTTCTGCTGCCAGCCAGTGAGGGAGAGGACAAAGGATCCTGCATCTTTTCCTGGATTTTCCTCCATCCAGTTTGCTGTATTTGGCAGGGCAGAGCTCCATGATGGGCTCTTTGGACCATTCTTCTATGTGGCTCAATGGATAGAGCACCAACCCTGGAGTCAGGAGAACCTGAGTTGAGATCCAATCTCAGATACTTACTTAGCTATGACCTTGGGCAAGTCACTTAACCCTATTGCCTTGCAAAAACAAAATAAAAATAATGTTTTGCTTTTAGAAAAACTATCAATAAAATTAATTTTAAAAAATATGATGGGGGCGGCTAGGTGGTGCAGTGGATAAAGCACCGGCCCTGGAGTCAGGAGTATCTGGGTTCAAATCCGGTCTCAGACATTTAATAATTACCTAGCTGTGTGGCCTTGGGCAAACCACTTAATCCCATTTGCCTTGCAAAAACCTTAAAAAAAAACCTTATAGTAAGAGGAAAAAAAAGAATATGATGAAGGGGTGGCTAGGTGGTGCAGTGGATAGAGCACCGGCCTTGGAGTCAGGAGTACCTGGATTCAAATCCGACCTCAGACACCTAATAATTACCTAGCCGCGTGGCCTTGGGCAAGCCACTTAACCCCATTGCCTTGAAAAATCTGAAAAAAATAAAAGAATATGATGAACTCTCAGGGTGCCATAGGCATAGAGAGGAAAACCACTACTAGGTTTAGGGTATTAGTCACTTAAGCATTAAGGGGGCCCTTGATGACGTCCATAGTACCAGATTTTAGAGTTTTCCATCATTGGTCCCCGCCCCTTCTGGGTCCCATCTCCAGTTTTTTCAGACAGAAAAGGAATTGCCTCTAGCCTTTCTCCTTCCTCTGCTCCTCTGCAAGCTCAAGGCTTAATGAAAAAAATTATTTTTCCTTGCATAAAAATTGGAGGCTGTGACCCAGTCCCTGAAGGGCTCCTAGGAATATGAGCATGAATTTTAGTAATCAGTGATTGCAGAAGTGGTGGACCTTGCCAGTGATAAGGACGCTGTTGTAGAACTTTCTTACCTTGTACCTTGAGCTGGGTTAATCATGGTGTCATTTGCTCTCAGGGTCCTGGAAACAGCAGCAATGCCCAGTCACCACCATCATAGCTCCTGTTTATTTTATAAAGTTGTTTTTGGTATCTTCCCTTCTTGCACTGGCTTTATTTCCAGATATATATTCTTTACTATTTTCTAGGGCCATTTCATTTCATCTCTTAGTTTGAGTTTATTTCCATTGTTGTGACCATTGTGTGTTTGGTTTCCTTGGTTCTGCCAACTTCACTTTGCATCAGTCAAGTGCTTTTCTGAATTCTTTCTAGTGTTAATTTCTGAGGGTGCAGATTAATTTACTTTTATGTATCAGTTTAGTTTAACTATTAATCTATTTATGGGTATCTCCTTTTTCCAGTCATCTGTATCCTAAAAAAATATTTCTATGAATAGAACCCTTCTTTCTGTCTTTAACCCATGTTTAGCAACAGGCTCTCTGGGCTAAAGGGTATGGGCATTTTAACCCCCCCCCATTTTAAACAAAATTCCATAGTGCTTTTTAGAATGGTTGGACCAATCCCAAGAGTCTATTTGTGTGCCTGTCTTTCTTCAGTCCCTCTAACTTCTAATCTAATGATTGTTTTGATTTGCATTTCTCCTATTATTAGTAATTTGGATCAGTCTTTCAGATGGTTATTAATAGTTTACAATTCTTTTGAGAATTATTTTTTTCATATCTCTTGACCACATTTCAATCATTTTCAATCATGTGTGACTCTTAGAGGTTTTCTTGGCAAAGACACTGGAATGGCTCACCATTTTCTCTTCCAGTTCATTTAACAGAGAAGAAAACTAGGTACACAGAACTAAGTGATTTTTCCCAGGCTCACAGAGCTAGTAAATGTCTGAGACTAGATATGAACTCAGGTCTTCTGATTCCAGGCTGGTTTCTCTATCCATTTTGCCATCTAGCTGCCTTTGCCAATTTACTCCATGAGAAATTGCATTGTCTTATATCATTTGTGTTAGCTCCCTATATCTGGGACATCAAATCCTTATAAGACATGTTGGATGCAAACCCTTTTTTCCACTTAAACATATTTTCTTATCCTAGTTGTGTAGACTTTATTAGTGCAAAAGCTTCACTTACATGTAATTGAAATTATTTCATCCTTTATAATCTGGTCTATGCTAATTTCAGTTAGAAATTTTCCTATTAGGTATAAATGTTTTCTTTTAAAAATGCCATCATTTGGGGTGGCTAGGTGGTGCAGTGGATAAAGTACTGGCCCTGGAGTCAGGAGTACCTGAGTTCAGATCCGGCCTCAAACACTTAATAATGACCTAGCTGTGTGGCCTTGGGCAAGCCACTTAACCCCTTTTGCCTTAACAAAAAAAACTAAAAAAGACACACACAAAAAAATGCCATGATTCTCTTCTTATTCATTTTTTTTTCATTTAAGTCAACCAGCATTTATTGGATGACTATATAGAAAGATAGGACTAGTTGTTATGTGTTGAAGTCTTTGGACATAGGAAGATTACAAAATAAAATTCAGTAGACATTTATTGCACTTGCGTGTTCACAGCAAGAAAAATGGAGGACAATGTTCTAACTCTCCTAAAGAGTTAATAGTCTGATTGGAAGCAGCAGTGACAAAAGAGAAATGTGAAGCTGAACACATAGTCTGAGGTTAATGTCACTGCTCCATTTTTTAAAGCTCTTCTAATGGAGTCATCCTTAGAGTCTGAAGAATATTCTTCTGAGCATTTACTGAAGTGGCAGATCCTTATCTTCAAGGTTAGGATTCAGTATTTGGATGTGGCATTAACTGTCAGGAACCAAGGTTTCCTCTCTTTTCTCCCATTCTTTTTCTCCTGACTTCCTTCCTCTGTCTTCTCTTTGCCAAAGAACATCTAAGTCATCTTTTAATTTATTGTTATTGTTTGACTTTTTTTTTAAAGTTTTTGCTAGGCAATGGGGTTAAGTGGCTTGCCCAAGGCCACACAGCTAGGTCATTATTAAGTGCCTGAGGCCGGATCTGAACTCAGGTACTCCTGACTCCAGGGCCGGTGCTCTATCCAATGTGTCACCTAGAGGCCCTGTTGTTTGACTTTTAACATTTACATCACACCCCCCTCTTTTGAGTTTATTGTGGCATGTGGTATAAGACTTTGGATTAAATCTAATTTCTGCCAAATTGCTTTTATTTTTTTCCTATAGTTCCACTCAGGTAGAGAGTTCTTCTCCAAAATAGTTTATGTTATCTGGTTTATTGAACAGTTGGTCTTTGATTTTAATCATTTCTTATTCTTCTTTTTCTACTATGCTCTACTTTTTCTTTTTTCTGTTTATCTAGCTCCAAATACTTTTGATGATTACTGTTTTAGAGAAATAATAAGTTTTTTCCTTCTTTTTCTCATGAAATAGAGTTAAGGGACTTGCCTAGGGTCATATAACTGGTAAGTGTCAAGTGAGACTAGTTTTGAATTCAGATCTTCCTAATTCCAGGGCCAGTGTCTGTCCACTTTATAATTCCTTCCTCATTAGTGTCATTTTTAGATCTGAAAGTTCTCTTCCTTTTTTATCTCTGTTTTTTCTCATTTGAGTCTAAATCTTTACCTTTTCCAAATCAATTTTGTTATTATTTCATCTATCACTATATAGTAGCTCTCTCTCCACCCCTGCCCCTTGACAGTTTGATTGGTATAGCACTCAGTTAATAAATTAATTTACTTAGTATCATTTTTACTATATTGGTACAGCCCAGATTTGGAAAATGGATATACCTCCAATTAAGTCTTTATTTCTTTAAATAGTATTTTGTGATTTTATGTTTTGTCTTGAATGTGCCTTAGTAAATTGGTTCCTAGATATTTTATGGTTACTTTGAAAGAAATATTTCTTTGTATTATTTCCATCTGAATTGTGTTGTTCTGTTGATAAGTACTGAGAGTTTTTGTGGATTTATTTTGAATTCTGCTACTTTCCTGAAATTATGACCCCATTTACTTTTTTTTGCTAATTTCCTGGTGTTTTCTAGAGAAACCATGTTGTCAATAAATCAGTGTTTATTAAGCACCTGCTAAATGCTAGACCCTGACCTAGTCACATACAAAGATGAAAATTAAGGTCTTTGCCTTTAGAGAACTTCCATGAGGTGGGGGAGGGGAGGAAAAGATGTACATTTAATAGAATGTATATATTAAATAGGAAAGTAATGAAGGGAAGATATTGGTAATTGGAAGGATCAAGGAAGGACTTTGTAAGTTAAAATGAGTCAATTTTTTTTAGGTTTATTGCAAGGCAAATGGGGTTAAGTGGCTTGCCCAAGGCCACACAGCTAGGTAATTATTAAGAGACCAGATTTGAACCCAGGTACTCCTGACTCCAGGGCTGGTGCTTTATCCACTGCGCCACCTAGCTGCCCCTGATGAGTCAATTCTTGAAGAAAATTAGGGACTCTGAGGCAGAGGTGTGGAGGAAGAGCATTTCAAGACTAGAGGGTGGCCATTTCAAAGGCATGAAGACAAAAGATAGTGCTGTGTGTGTGTGTGTGTGTGTGTGTGTGTGTGTGTGTGTAGGAAAGACAATTTGTAGTCTGCTTCCTTAGGCAACTGATTACAATTCTACTCTTTTGACTTCCCCTCTCTATGATGGAGAGGACCTTTCCATTTCCAGAGTGTGGGAGGGGAGAATTGTATGATGAGAAGGGGCCATGTTCTCATCACCTCTTTCAAGAGCCTGCTTCTCAGTCCTCCTACCTCATAACTTTTCTCAATCAAGCTCATCTCCTACAGAACTATCAGGAAATACCCCTAAAATTCCAGTCTGACCACATCTCCCTGCTATTCCATAAACTCTAGGGGTTTCCCAGGACCTCCAGATCACCTAATCACTCCTCTCCTTGGCATAGAAAGCCCTATCAAAGTTGTTGGCTTCCTACCTTGACAGCTTCCTCCATTTTACTCTCCTTTACACACTCTATGATCCAGTTCACCTCTGTCTCCTGGCTTCTGGGATTTCTTCCAGACTCAACTCAAACTCCACCTTATGCAGAACTTTCCTAGTCCCCTCAGATGTGAGAACCTTTTCTTAGAGATTAATTTCCATTTACTACACAAACACACACACACACACAGTGTTTATGTATGCTGCATATTTTCTCTCTTGGAACCTTTTCTGATCCTCTTAATGCTCTTTCTTACCCAACTTTTCCTGCCCAGCCTGTCTGACTCTTGTCTCCATCTTCTTGTCAGTTTTCCCAGTGTCCTTTAGACTCTCCCAACATCCCAGTCAACACTCCTTTGTTATGGTTCACCCCAATATCAGACCTAGAAGTTTGTCCTAAGTTTTGGCAAACCAGGGCCAACCTTTTGATAAATGTCAGACCTCCTTGGACTGAGGAACATAAAGGATTTGGTGCTGATAACTAGAGTGTGTGTGTGTGTGTGTGTGTGTGTCTGCTCTGCTAAGCTGAGGCTTCTTCCTCATCATCTTAGAATCCTCAGGGAGGTACCTTTGCCCCCCAAGCTGTATCTCAGCCAACATTCTCATTGAAAATCTTTAGGAAAAGTTACAAAGCCTTCTCTGCAAAGGCTCCCCAATCTTCTTTCAGGAGCTTGCATCAAATTAGATCTACTTGGTGATGGAAACACTAATTAGAAGGGGGGGATCTCATAAGTAATTTGTGGTCTGCTTCCTTAGGCAACTGATTGCATTCTGCTCTTTTGACTTCCATCCAGGATGGGGAGGATCTTTGCCATTTCCAAAAATGGGGACAATAAGAAGCTCATAGCCCAAGTAATGTCATTTTCTTTGTAGCAACCTCTTTCCCATATAAAACATTTCCACATTCTTAGTAGAGGTAAGAAATAAACCTACCTGATCTTATTCTTACCGTCTTACTCTCACCATTATTTGGCCAGTCATCTCTCTGGAACCCTGGAAACTCAAAAATTGTAGTATTTCTCATGGGCATATAAATGGGACCTTTTATATAAAAATGAAAAACGTGTATGCCATCTTGGGTACTACACACTGAGGGTACTGACACATCACAGAGCTCATTTCTGAAGGAACTCAGGTGTTCTTACCTTCTTCCATTATCAGATGATCTGAGACCAGAAGCCTCCATGATAGCAGATAGCTGATGGAAATCCACCTCTCTCCATGCTTCCTTCCTCCTCCTACTTGTGGGATTGTTTCCTAACTTCTCACTGGTCAATGGGGAACTTCCAACTTTTTGCCCATCCATTTCGCCCTACTGATTGATCTGGCAGCCAACACAGAAGTGACCATCCTTTGCCTCAGTGAGAGACTATGTTTTAAGTGATTGCCATAGAGCTCTCACTCCAGTCAAGTCTAGAGTCAACACTTTAAAAAAATAATCCCCACAGTATGTTTCCTTTGTTTCTTAACTGCCTACAGCCAGAGTGGTCACCCAGTGGCTTATTCTGTTCTTAGCCAGGTTGGTCCTCAGGAAGGCAAGCAGAGATCATTGTAGAGACCCTCCTTGGAACTTCTCTGACATGGCTCTTGCACACACCCAGAGTGACCTTCAGGTCCGCATCACGCTCCAATAATATATCAGAGGAGGACTCTCAGGCTATTTTTAAAATCCCCTTTTCATAGATGGAGACCTCCTCTTTTCTGTTCTACCTTTTCCAACAGCTTTCATTGATTTATTCAAGACTAAGGATTGTTATAAAAAGAGGACATTAATGAAACATGATTTAGAGGAATAGATAAAAGTCATAGGTTTCCCATTTTTTTCCTCTTCTTTTTCCTCTCAACTTCCTTAGATCTTAAATGTTCACTGATTGCATGGTCCCTACTTGGGTCTGTAGTCATCTCTTTGAAGATGGACTGTTATCCTGTGAGTTGGAGGGCAGGCCCTTGGCTGTCTAGTGATGGTTAAGCCATGCCCATCAGACATACTACTGCTTCTTCTCCAAATCTTCTTACTCCCCAGCTCACTGGACATGTCTTGGGGGGGAGGCACAACCAAGGTAAGGAAATGGCAGCCTTTGTTGATGATGATATTGAGGGGAGCATGGTTTGCCCAGGTCAACTGGCCTCTAGTCATTGGGTGCTTAGATGATTCATTCATTCATTCCGGTGACAGTAGAGTAAGAACAGGGACTGTCTTTCCCCTTTTTTGTATCCTCAGAGTTTAGTCCAGTGTATGGCACCTAGTAGGTGTTTACTCAATGCTTAGCAACTGCCTGAGTAGGGTTCCTGAATTTTCTGGTACCACAAAGACCAGAAGGACAGGGAAGTCAGCAGAGGCAAATGTTGCACTCAGGTCAAGAATGTCAAGGATTCAAGAAAGGTCTTCATAGTTGACCATTGAGAAAGGGATCCCGGAGATGGTAGTTTCAATTGAGAGCCCAATTACAAAGGGTTGAGAAAGGAATGTGAGATGACAAAATGGAGGTAATGTGAGTAAAAAGAAAAAGCACTGTCTTTTTTTTTAGGAATTTGCCCATAGTGGGGCAGCTAGATGATGCAGTGTATAGAGCACCTGCCCTGGAGTCAGGAGGACCTGAATTCAAATGTGACCTAAGACACTTAATAATCACCTAGCTGTATGACCTTGGGCAAGTCACTTAACCCTACTTTCTAGCCAAAAAAAAGAAAAGAAAAGAAAGGAATTTGCCCATAAAAGAGGGGTGGGGGGCTAGGACTGAAGGAGAATTTTTTATGACCAGCATAAATTTCATCTTTTAAAAAAACAAGCCCTATTTTTTCTTACTTTCTTTCAAGTATGAAGAGAGTCATTTGTGACTTGTGTTTTAAGTACAAGATCTTGCCCAGATGCCCTAGCTTTAGAGTATATAAAGTCATTCCCTGGCCATGTCACCCAGCCAGGAGAACAGCTCTCAGTGCCCCAGATTGCTTGGCCAAGAACAGCTTGGGTCAGTTTTTTTCCTAAAGCCTCCACCCACCCCCAGATCCCCCACTTCTCCAGGCTATGTCTTGGGGAATAAATGCATTTCCCAGGACACAAACTCCCTCCTCCTCCTTCCATCCAAGTCATTAAAAGTAGTTTAAAAATAATTCCTCCTTAACATTTGATGGCAGGCAATGACAACTTAGTTTTAAACAAATCCATATTTACTTTACTTCCCTTATCCCTTTAATAAAACTTGGCTTATCACCGATTCCCGGAGAAATGTAATTGCTAGCCAAGCTGGGTGATGTCACATGGTGCTAGAACATGGAGGATGCCATAAGGGAAGATATCTCTCCTCCTGGAAATACAAGTCTTTAGATGGTGAAAATTCTATTGTGTTCCAGACCCTTTTCCCCCTTCATGGTATGTGGGAAAACCTGGAGAGGAAAAAAAGACTTGGGTTTATCTAACTTTGCTGCATGGCCTTGGATCAGTCACTGAACCACTGAGTTCCATTTTTCCTGAACCCTTTCTCTCTAGATTTGTAATTTCATATCTTTGGAGTTTTCCATTGACAGAGTTCACATCCCCCTGTACCTAATAGACACACTGTTTAATCACTAGGTGATCTACCCTTTGGTGATGAGTCTCTTGGTATATGGCTTGAGTGGTCCTCTGATAATACACACAGATCTGTCATTGATCCTCAAAATCTTGCCAGTTTAATGCAAGGAGCTTCCCATTGGTTTTTATCCTTACCTTCTAGAGCTAAGAGTCACCAACACATCCAGAATCTTCTAGATAGGAAGGGCCTTAGAGGTCACCAAATTCTGCTTATTTCTCCTAAGCATATCCTCTTTGTTGTTGCTCTGTCATTTCAGTCATGGTTTGCCTTTTCCTTCTCCATTTCATTTGACAGATGAGAAAACTGAGACAAATAGGGGTTAAATGACTTACCGAAGGTCATATGGTTATTAACTGCCTAAGGTTAGATTTGAATTTGGGAAGATGATGGATTTGTATTCTCTTACTTGACCTCCTTTCTCTTTCATAATGATGTAGAGGTGATTTATAGTATCTCCTGAAGATTAAGATTTGGAAAACATGGTAAAAGCTTCACAGATGGGGAAATTGAGGCAGAGGTGAAGTGACTTGCCCAAGTTCACTCAGGTGGTATCAGGAGCAAGTTGGTCCAAGTCTAATTTTGTCTTGCCCAGGGTCTTAGAGAGATTACAGAGGGTTGACCAGAAGTATCCTGGTGTAGACTTTGCCTTTGTTGATCTTTACCCAGATTCTTTCTCTTGAATCCCACCTTTGATTTTTAGATTTCCTCACAGGACTAGATCTATTGACTTTGAAGCCAGAAACCTGGATTTGAATATTGATTCTCCCTGTGTAACCTTGGGCAAATCACCCCAAGCCTCAGTTTCCTTAAATGTTAAATGAGGTAGATGGAACAGATAACCCCCAAGATGCTTTTTGAGTCTAGCAATCTGGTTTTTTTAAAATATCTGATATCACTGGGAAGAGAAGAGGAGGAGGAGGAGGAGAGGGAGGGAAGGAGGAAAATAAGTGTTTGAGAATTGGAAAAATAATGTTTAATTAAAAAGAAAACAAAAGTAAAAACTTCTCTTCCTCCTTCTCACCCTCCCTCATCCCCATAATTATTCTGTTTAGTTCGAATCAGGTACAACCTTCAAAGCCATATTTTAGGCATGAATCTTATCCCAGCAAATCTTGGTGCCACCCATGCTTTCTCATTCAGTCAGTTAGAAAGCATGTATTAGGCACCCACTATATGCAAGGTACATTCATCTTATTCACTCCACTGGCTTCGTGCATTTGTGTAGAGATATCTGAAGCCATGGACTCTGTCTTTTTTTTTTTTTTTTTAGGTTTTTGCAAGGCAAATGGGGTTAAGTGGCTTGCCCAAGGCCACACAGCTAGGTAATTATTAAGTGTCTGAGACCGATTTATCCACTATGCCACCTAGCCGCCCCCTAGGACTCTGTCTTCTTAGAATGAATGCATGCATGCCTGTGGGCTTGAATGAGTGGACATTTATTAGGCACCTGCTGTGTGCAAAACTCTTGACCCCAATAGAGAATCAAGGCTGGGCAGTATTATCCATTTGTATTGAGCCATGAGGCCAACTCCCTCCCTCCCATGGGGTCATGTTGCCCCTGGAGCAAGGCAGCAGGGGGACATGGGATCTATCTTCGCTGGCTTTGCGGCAGGGGCCTTTGCCACTCTCTGGATTTTCCACTGGCACCAATAGAACAATAGCAGGCCAGGGGTAGGGTGCAACCAGGACTCCCAAGATTCAGTTTGTCCTGGGCCAGCAGTGAGCTCCAGTTGGCACCACTTGTAATCAGTTTTTCCGTGGTTCTTCCAGAACCCTGTAGGCCAAGGCCATGGGCCATGGCTGTCAGGACCATTCTCAGAATTCTGACCAGTCGCTCCAAAGGGTCAGACCCCTGTAGAGACGCTGGAAGGGGAAAGTCAATCTCCGAATATGGCGTGACTCCCGAGGCTGGGAACAACTGACTGCCTTGGCCAGGAGGCCACCCTGGGGGCTCATCCTGGGAGTTGAGGGCTGGCCATCCACTCTTGTGCTCTTTTCTCTGGTCGTCTTTTCCTCGCTTCCTCTCTAATCTGGGCTGCATTGGAAATCCCCAGGCTTGATGAGGTTATTTCTGCCAGGCACGGAGGTGGTGAAGTACATCAGTTCTGGGACCATCTTGTCCTTCAGCCCATGTGCCCCTGCAGGCTGCCTTGATGCTATCCATGGGCAGGGCCTCCTGGCAGTTATTTATGAGCAGAGGCTGCTGGCTCCTCGCCCTCCCATTTTCCTTTCTCTGCTCTTTCCGAGAACTCGCCGTGCTCTCATTTCTCAAGGAGCCAGGGCTCCCTGTCACCATCTATTTTGGCTTCATTCTGCATCTCAGCTTATGGGTTTTAAATAGCTCCTTCAGGCAGAGGGCTAATACCTTACATACAGCCTGAAGTAACCTGATAGGCCAGTGGTAGTCTGCCAGCTGCCTGTTTGCAGATGGCCTGGCCCATTCTGGGCTGCCCAGAATCATTTAGGCTTTTATCTCTGTCACAGACTGAGCAGAGTGACTCAAGTCTGCCCATGGGGGAGCCAGTTTGACTTCCTTTCTCTAGTTTCCATAGTCATGGGACCGCCGATTAAGATTTGGAAAACATGGTAAAAGCTATTTAGTTCAATCTCCTTTTGCAGATGGGGAAATTGAGGCAGAGGTGGAGTGACTTGCCCAAGTTCACTAAAGTGCAAGTTTCTCCAAGTCTGATTTTGTCTTGCCCAGGGTCTTGGAGAGATTGGAGAGGGACTGGATGAGGGCTTGACTAGAAGTATCCTGGTATAGAGAAGGGTATTGGCTTTGGGGTCAGAGGACCTGCACTGCCACTCAGTTACAAGCTGTGGAAACTTGAATAGGATATTCTACTTTCCTGGGCCTCAGTGTCCTCATCTGTAAAGTTTGGGGTGAGTCAGTTAACCTCTGAGGCCTCCTTCTACTCTCAACCTAATTCCCAAAGGATTCCATGAGGTTATACTCAAGAGCCCTTCATGGCCAATCTGGCTTCCGAGTTTGAGAAGCCCTGTTCTCATGGGGCAGATTGGATTGGAGTGAGGGCTGAGCATTTGGGGAGTTTTGTGTCACCAGACCCTGCCATCCGCTCACTGCAGCATCTGTTTGTGTGGAGACAGTGTTAGCACGAGGCTCCCCTTTTTTGGAGCCACTAGTTCCTCTTAAAAGCATCCAAACTCACCAGGCTCTCAGATTGAATATGTTGTTGTAGGAGTTGCTGCAGAACCCCTCAGGGATGACTGCCCCCCCAGTAAGCCTTCCAGACTGCTCACCACTCACCAGGACAGCTTCTTCTTTGGCTGTGCCCATTGCTTTGCCTCTAGTTCCTGGCTCCTGTGCTTCTCCTCAGCCCCCCAGTAGGATGGCATCTGTTTGCTTTCCAAGTGGAGCAGTCCTCATTCTTAGAACCTTTGGGAGCCTTTGTCACAAACACGAACTAAGGAGCTCTAACTAATTACTAATTGAAGCAGAGTTAAATGGGTTGCCCAAAGTCATACAAACTAGTGTCTGAGGCTGATTTGAACTCAAGTCTTCTGAACTCCAAGCCACCGAACACTCTATTTACTGTGCCAACTATCTGCCATAGGACTGAGAACTGGAAAAGGACCTTTAAGGTCATTGATTCTAACGCTCCCATTTTACATGTGAGGAAATTAAAGCCCAGGGAGGTCCAAGGCCCCACGGGTAGGAAATCTCTTCCCCCTAGGATGTGTAGAATTTTGTCCCACTGACTACCTCCTTCTGCCTTCCCTGCATCTGTCCCTTGACTCTGACAGACTCCACATTCGATGTCCCCTTGGTGAGGGTCTTTCCCTTACCTCCAGTCACCTGGCAGATCCTGTCACTCCCTCAGCATCTTTCTCACCTTCCCCTATCATTGCCCCCACTGCCTGCTCCAGACACACAGCACCACTAGCAGGACTGTTGAACTTCCTCCATTGGCTTCTCATTTCTGTTCCTCCCTTCCACCATCGCTAGATTCACCTTCCTTTCACATGAAATCATTTGTGAACGGCACAGCTGTGATATTAGCATCACCCCCAGATTGGATTGTGTCATCTATACTCTCAGAATTCTTCAGAGCCTCCCTATTTTCTGCTGAATTAATTCTAACCCCCTCACCCTGGAATTCAAGGCCTTACAAGGACCAGGCGCCAACATCTCTCTCTAATTGTCTTGTGCCATTTCCTGGTTCCCTGTCATGTCATGAGCTGAACTGGGTGGCTCCAGTCTCTTCCCATCCCTTGTCCAGTCTCTCCTCATCCCTTGTCTGCCTCCATGACTTTGTTGAGGTGGCTCAGTGGTGTGGGAGAACGCTGGCCCTGGAGTGAGGAAGGCCTGAGCTTTAAGCCTGCCTCAGACACTTACTACCTGTGGGAGCGTCCTTGAATCTCTATCATCATTGAATCCCTATGGGCTTCAGTCCTGTGGTGTCATTAACTTCTCCCTAGTCCATCATATGATTCAGAGAGCCTCTGGCTGGCTGGGTAAGGTTTCTCCAGCTCCCTTATTAAATTGACAATTCTCCTGACAAGTCTTTCCTCCAAAGCTCTTGTTTTTCTTCTTTCTTTCTTCCTTTCTTTGTTTCTTTGTTTCTTTCTTTTTTGGTTTTTGCAAGGCAATGGGGTTAAGTGAATTGCCCAAGGTCACACAGCTAGATAATTATTTAGTGCCTGAGACTGGATTTGAACTCAAGTCCCCCTGACTCCAGGGCCAGTGCTCTACCCACTGTGTCACCTAGCCATCCTAAACTCTTGTTTCTTTTCCACTTCTTTCCTCTATAGCTCTGGTTTAATTTATAATATCCTTTTTTAAACTCTTTCTTCATTGCTTCCAGAATTTCTAGTGGACACTAGTGCACAAACTTTGAGTCTTGGAGATGTAGATTTATTTTCCTTTCTGGAATTGTGTCCTGGATACCCTCATCTTTGTAATAACTCTTTGTAGTCTGCATCTTCTGTTTACTCATTCTTCCAGTCTTACTTCTTGAATTGGGACTTTGTGGTAGGAATCCTGGCACTTGCTTGGGCCTCATTTGCATTCTCCAAGGTCCTGGGCTGCCTTCTCTGGGTATTTAAGCCTACATAGTTTATCTTTTGGAATATCATTTTCCAAGCTATGGAAAGTTCTACATTGCTCAAGGATCTTATGGTCAGTTCAGGTGAAGTCTTTCAGTGCTCTATAATCAGTGTGGTCTAGGATACAATCTGATCACTGCTGTAGTACTCTGGACCCATTTTGAATTAGGGTCACACTGATGGATGCTTGACCCTGGTTTTAGCTTCTGTAGACTACTGAATGTTCCAGAGGGTCAGAATTGGAGAACAGCAGACTTGTTGCTGCTTCTATTTCTTCCTAGCATGAAATCTTTTTGGGGCTGGGTTTATGTTCCTCAGTGTACCAGCGACCCCAGCCCAGTCCTCATGCCAGCAGGGTTTGCATGGGGTCTTTCTGGTGGATCCCTTTCCCAGCTCTTTCACTAGTCCAGACACAAAAATCGACCACCTGTGGTTTTTCCTTGGATTAATCAGTCACTGCTTTCTAGTATTCTTCTTTGATCTTTTTTTTTTTTTTGCAAGGCAGTGAGATTAAGTGGCTTGCCCAAGGTCACACAGCTAGATAATTATTAAGTGCCAGAGGCTAGGATTGAACTCAGGTTCTCCTCACTCCCTGTCTGGTGCTCTATCCACCTAGCTGCCCCTGTCCTTGATCTTTGTTGGAGTAGAATTGTCCATACTGCTTCCCTTTATTCCACCATCTTTACTGGGCTGGTTGTACTTTTTTAAAAATATTGACTGACATACTAACTGACATAATCACTTTCCCTTTCAAATGCCGTTGGCCAAAGATGGGAGCATTACAGTCAATATTTAGATCATTGTGAGTCAAAACAGGGAAATTCATGGATATTTGGAGGTCAGTTCCAAAGAGGTGTGCTCCAAATTAAGTCACTTTGGAATTACCAGTAAGTCCCATGTGTGACTCAGGGAAGGGGAAGATGTAAGGCTGGGCTACTGGACTTTTCCTTGGTATTCCCACCAGACTGCTTGGATGCCTGCCTGTAGAGGGCTTTGAGGGTTCCCATGGCCTCGCACTACATGGTGTATGCCAGGGCAGACAATACTAGGCAAGCTTTCCCTCTCTGTGTCAGGGGAAGACAAGGAGGGTTTGTAACACAAGAACTCACTTTTCTGTGGGTTTCAAAGTGCTCTATTCATAACATCCTGTGAAGTAGGTGGTGCATTGTGTTGATTTGTATAATAATGATAATAATTTTGAGAATACTTCAAAGTTTGGAAAGCTCTTCACAGTCTTGATTTTTATTATTATTGATTATTATCATCATTGATTGTTATACTATTATAATTCTAAGGTTTTGTTGTGCTACTCCCAGGCTGCTGAAGCAGCAACAAGCTCTTAGCAATGAGCCAGTCTTGGCAGGACTCTGAGAAAGTGTTGAGTTCTTTCAGTGATGGTTCCTGTAAGCCAGAGATTGGTCTGGGACTCTGAGGTGCTTCTCCCTCTTGGGCTTTGGATATAACTTTTTCTCTGCTTCCCAGATTCTCCAGCCCAGGGAATGACCTACAGAGCTTGTCTTTCTGCCTCTGTTTCTCCCTCTCAGACAGTGAGAGGATGCCAGCAATACTGGAGAAGTTTCTCTTCTCTCTGGTCCTCAGGTCAAGCAATAGTCTAACCAAGAAGCTGTTCCTTCTCAAATTTTTTTTAAATCAAAATTCCTTTTAAACTGTTGTGTTTCTGCCTTTTTTCAGTCATGTAAGAAAGGGGTAATGCCTTCTATAAGATCTGAGAGTTGTATCTAAATAAATCTCCTGGCCCCAACATGTGGCTTGCTTTCCACCGTACTTACATCTTCCTCTCTAGCCAATTTCTATGACCTCTGGAAAGAGAGCCTGAGCCTCAGGGAGAGGAACTTTTCACAAAGGTGACATTTTGGGCCCCTCCTGCCTCTTGTCTTTACCTGAAATCTGTGTTCTCCTGAGCCCTCTTGAGTAGTAGGGTAAGGTTGTATTAGAACTGAAGTGTGACATGATGGAAAGGACACTGGACTTGGAATCTGGAAGATAGAGGTTCAAATCCCATTTCAGACAATTCCTAGATGTGTGACTCTGGGCAAGTCATTGACCACTCTGACCTTCAATTTTCTCCTCTGTAAAATGAGATGGTGGACTCTAAAGTCCCTTTTAGCCTCAAGTCTATTACCCCATAACTGCGATGAACATTTGGTCCAGGCTTCTTACTTTACATAAGGGGAAACTGAGGCCCTAGGAGGAAAGGGATCTATTTTGAATTTCTGTTGCTATGTTTATTCTAGTTATCATGCACTTTCTAGGTGTTGAACTTTGGATGAGAGAAGAATTTAAATAAGCCAGAGTCCCTGCCCAAAGGAGCTTACTGTCTACTAAAGAGTTGGATATGTGCCCTATTTACTATTATCATAGCCTTTTGAGGGCAGAATATTGGCAAAACGGCTGATTCGGCTTTGGACTTGTCCTTCATTTGGGGGTGAGAAGACTGCCTGGCTAGTTCTGACCATTTTAAGAGAAAAGTGACTGATCTGCAGGTTTGATTTCTGGGTCTTTTCAGAGGGGGTGGCAGCCCTTTTGAAACTTGGAACCTGCTCATGTATATGAGACTCTATGAAATGAAATTTGAGCTTAATTAAGGATATTATTACAATCAGAGGGACCCTCCTGACCCGGGGTAGTAGAGCAGGGTGGAGAAGACAGGCCTGAGGCCTTCCCTTCGCTGTTTGTGTTTGCCATAGGAGACACTCCTTCCTGAGCCTGCTCTCTTGTTTGTACCTGGTCCCTTGTAGTTCTCCAAGAACTTTTGGCTTTTTTTTTTTGTTTGTTTCCCCAGAGCTCAGCAGAGTGTCTGACATTCGGCAACTGATTATTGACAGATTAATTGACCCTCTCACTCTACCCTGTGGAGGAGGAGATCTAGGGTCATCCCTCTGAGCAGGATTGTGCCAGATGGTATTTCTGACAAGTCATCCCACCTCTGCCGCACACCTCCAGGGATGGGAAACGCACAGCTCCCCCCCAGCAACTGCTCCCCTTGTTAGGAGAGTTCTATAATCGGCCTCTCTGCAGTCCCTCTCTTGGGCCTAGTTTAGCCACGCTGAAGCCTCTGTCAACTGAAGTCTCACCCACTCTCTCAAGCCAACCCTTCATAGACAGTCCACACCCCAAAACACCAGCCTACTCCTCCTCTGGGGCTCAGCACACAGAACTGCTGCTGTTGGGAAGAGCTGGCCAGACCTGGCTTGGCTTCCAGACTTCCCGGCAGGGAGAAGAAGGAGGCCAGTGTTTTGGTGGCCACTCTTCCTCTGTGGCCCCTTTATGTCATCTTATGGCTCTGCCAAGGGAAGGGAAGGGCCACAGATGACCTGAAGGCTGTGTGCACAGAGGGCCTGACTGGGAAGCCTCCTCTTCCCTCTCTGGGAAGATTTCTCACTGCCCAGCTAATCCCCACCTCCCAATCCACCCTGTGAAATGCTGTCTGGCCATTCTGGAGTATGTAAGACATGGTCTTGGTGTGCTCCGAGGTCCATTCTCCCCCAAAACCTTGCTGACCAAATTTACATTACTGAATCTACACTGGTTCTTCGGTGTGGCAAGATAATCTTTGTCATCCCACCATCATGACTATCTCCCTAAGTGACTCACTCTCCCACTCATCACAGCAACTTTTCCAAACATTTTTATCCTTCCTCAACCCTCCCATGGATCTCCTTTCCCAGCCCCCACCATCTCAGCTTTGTATTTTACTGAAAAATTTGAGTCTATGAACCGAGAATTTCCTTTTCATTTTACACCCCTCAGATGCCTTTGGCCATTACAGCCTCCTTCACTCCTGTCTCCCTTCTCCTTACCAAGGAAGATACTCTCCCCACACGAATGATCCCACCTCACCCTCTATTCTGCAGAAGATTGCCCCCTCTGCCCTCCTTCCCCATTCAATCAGATCTCCTTCATCTGTCCCTGGCCACAGGTTGCTTCCCTCCTGCCTATAGGCATGCCCCTGCTGAGCATCTTCAGAGACTTCCCCCATTTAACCCCTCCACCTCCACTTGCTGTGATCCTATATTTCATTCCTTACATTTTTTTCTTTTTCCTTTTGCTTTTTAATCTTATTTTTATTTTCTAGGCCTTCTTGTTCTTTCAATATTTATTGTCCCTTTCAAAGGTATCTGTTAGCAATTTGATGTAAAACACAGTCTCTTTCTGTATTAACCTTCTGGGGACTCAGTATATCATTACATCGTTTTCAAGTTGCTGTCCTTCTGTCTCCTTTATATCTTTTTATCTTCTCTTATGATGCAGTTAATGTTTGAGTCTGTCAATAGTAGAGAAAGGGATTTTATTTTTAAAGTTTGATCATTTTGTTTTCTTATCTCTTCATTGAGTTATTAATGATTTAGTCAATTTTGTTAGGTTTTTACATTCTTCAACTTTTGTTTTTTAGTTCTGTTTTCCTTTTATTTTAATGTTTTCTATCCTCTTTTTAAATTTTTAATTTATTTTTTGGTTACATATCCTGTTAATTTTGGAGCTGTTTAGAATCTTAATTTGTTTATTTTCTAGTTCTTTGACTAATTCTACAGCCTCCTGAGGGTCTCCCAGGGTCCCTCTTGCTCCCTTCTCCAGGTCATTCTCTATGCAGTTGCCAAATTGATGTTCCTACAGGAAAGAGCTAACCATGGCAGGCCCCACTCAAAAACTCCAGTGGGTCCCAGGATCCTTAGGATAAAATACAGGTCATTGTTTGGTGTGACCTTCATATCTTGGCTCAGGCCTACCATATTTCATGGCCCATCTCAGCCAAACTAGCCTCTTCAGCTTTCCTCAAGGACCATAGTAGATCACATTTTCACATCTCGGTCCAGGTTGTCTCCCACACTGGAATGCCCCGTCCCTTTTTTTTTTTAGGTTTTTGCAAGGCAAATGGGGTTAAGTGGCTTGCCCAAGGCCACACAGCTAGGTCATTATGAAGTGTCTGAGACCGGATTTGAACCCAGGTACTCCTGACTCCAGGGCTGGTGCTTTATCCACTGCGCCACCTAGCCACAACCCCCCCCCCCCCCCGTCTCTTTTTAGAAGTGGAAACCCACTTCCAATGCTGCTTCCCCTCCCCCTATTGTTTTAATATAATTTATAAATACTTTTTCCATGTTTATACTCTGTATTTTCTTATAGGACCACTTATTATTTTCCCTGATAGAATGTAACTCCTGGAGGGATATGGGGGTGTTCTGGGAGGACTAGCATTTCTGATATGAGGGCTGCTCATTCACCTTTAGTGTCTACCTGCCTCTCAGCTCTCATCTGTGACTCCAAGAAACTGAGGCATGCTTGGAGGTCACACCCTGGTCAACCATCTCAGCAGATAGGCCAAACCAGGTTGAGGGTAACTGAAGGACCTCAAACCTATCAGGGAATTAGGGAGAATATCTACTCCAAGAGTGTAAAGACTTTCCTCAACAGAATGAGCAGAGGACAACCATTTGTTCCAGCGGCCATGACCTTGGCTGAAGTAGGCCACGGAAGTGCTTTGAGTTTGGTCTGATAGGGAAGATGCCGAGGTCATCCACTGCGTTCTGGGCCATCCCATCATCCTGACTTTGGTCCTCTCACTGGACTTTAATGACACTGGAAGAGTGAGGACTTTGTACAGCTCTGCCTCTCTTCAATCCAGTTCGTGGTCAAGTTGAGCCATCGTCTCCATGACGTCATTGGTTCTCTTCTAAAATAAGGGATGAACAACAAGGTTTAAAGTTTGCAAAGGGTTTTACAAATGTCTCCACATTTATGTTTTAACTCCGCTTTTTTACATGCATTTTTAGAATGTTTCTCTGACATCGACCTAGATTTGCCTACTTGGAGCTTCCTCTTGTGCTCCTGGTTCTGCCCTCCTTAGGCCATGTAGGACAAGGCTGGTCTCTCCTCCATGTTCCACCCTTCAGAAATCTGATCATAGCTCTCGTGTACCCCCCAAACCTTCCATTTCCAGGCTAATATACTCTACTCCTTCATCTGGTCCTCCTAAAACATGGACTCCAGGCCCTTCTCCCTCCTCTGCTTACTCTCCAGTTAAGTAGTACAGTGAATAGAGAGGGCTGGAGCCAGGAAGACCTGAGTTCAAATCCAGTCTCAAACTTTTCCTAGGTGTGTGACCCTGGGCAAGTCACTTAACCCTGTTTGCCTCAGATGCTTCATCTGTAAAATGAGCTGAAGAAAGAAATGGCAAACCATTCTAGTATCTTTGCCAAGAAAATCCCAAATGGGGTCAGGAAGCATTAGCCATGACTGCAATGACTGAACGGCAAGAGCAACATCAGCAGCAACAAGGATGACAACAAAGATACTGTCCAGCTTATCAACTTCCTTCTTAAACTGTGGGGCCTGGAATTGACCCTAGGGCTCCAGTACTATTAAGGCTCCAGATACTATTAAGAGACCTGCCCACTGAGAAGTGCCCAAGGCAGGATTTGAACCAGTCTTCTAGACCACAAGCCCACTGCCCCATATAATTTAACTGTTTGTAAGGTGTTAGCAGTGCAAAGATAAAGAATGCTTCACATGCCCATTAGTGGTATAGTATGGGGGAGACTATGAAGACTGGTGGATCAGGTCAGTAAGTAGGCTTCCAGGTCAGTCAATCAACAGTCATTTATTAGGTACCTACTATGAGATGGCTTAAGTGCTGGAGATACAAAAAGACAGATCCCAATGCCTGCTCTCAAGAGGCTCACAGTCTAAAGGGGACCACAGTTTACAAGCAATTGGATTCAAATATCCAGAGTATAAATGAGAGAGAATCTCAGAGGGAAACTTTCAGCAATGGAGGGGAGAGAGAGAGGCTTAGTTGGATTCCATGCATGGGAGGAATCAAAGAGGGCAACTAAGGAAAGAGATCATCCTGGGCAGGAGAGGCCTTGAAGGGGAGAGGGAATGGAGATGTGCTCAGAAGCAAGGATAGGAGGGCTCCATCCCAGACATGGAGGTGAATCCAAGGATAAACCTCGAGGTGATGTGGCAGGATGCTTGAAATAAGGTTGGGAAAGGTCTGTAGAAAGTTTGCATTTTCACCTAAAGGCAGTAGGGAGCCAGTGAAGGTGACAGGGTGGTGATGCTGTGAGACCTGTGTTTTAGGAAGATTATCTTAACAACAGTATGCAGGATGAAGAGAGAGGGAGACCAGAATGAAGGCTCTGTTAGCAGGTTCCAAATAAGACAAAGAGGGGGCATCTAGGTGGCACAGTGGACAGAGCATGGGCCCTGGAGTCAGGAGGACCTGAGTTCAAATCCAGCCTCAGACACTTAATAATCACCTAGCTGTGTGGCCTTGGTCAAGCCACTTAACCCCACTGCCTTGCAAAAACTTAAAAAAAAAAGTACCAAATAAGGCAAGGACATTTTAGCATCAGACAGTGGGTTGTTTTAGGTGGTAAAAGGAGGAAAGAATTAAGTTTTTAAAGTCCCACCATGTGCTACGTGCTTTATAAATAATCTCTCATTTGATCTTCACAGCAACTCTTGCTACACAGGTGTAGCTAATATCTCCATTTTACAGGGGGAAAAAACTGGGGCAGACAGTTGATTTGTTCAGGGTCCCACAGCTGGAATGTTAGAATTAATCAGTCAAGATGTATGCTGTGTCTAATATGTCCCACTAACTGCTAAATGCAAAAGTCAGTGCCTCCCTCAAAGAGCTTACAGTCTAAAGGATTGCCAAAGATGATTCTAAGGTTATAAGCCTGGGAAATTTAGTGGTGTCATCAGCACAAGCAGAGAAGTTGAGCAGCAGCCGACCAAAGGTGTTCACTGTCATGGAGTGATGGAGAGATCCTGCACAGAATCCAAATTGGAGAAGAATTCCCTGTGGATGATGAGGTCCTCCTGTTGTTTCCATTTTTAGGTGAACTTGTGTTCATTAAGTCAAGCCCTGAAACAGTCCTGAGCCTCATGGAGAAATAGGTGACCACTGAAGAAGAATTTGTTAACCATCCACATAGGAAAAACCAAGTGGATGAAGAATTTCTGCTCACTTAAGGACATACAGTTAGATGGAGAACTAATCTGTCTTGTCTCTCTCTCTCTCTCTCTCTCTCTCTCTCTCTCTCTCTCTCTCTCTCAGTAGAGACAGATGGAAAGTAAATTGGGCCCAGAATTACACAGGAGGAAGAGGAGGGGAGATTTACCTTTGAGAAATTACAGAATTCCTTTAATTATTTCCAACTTCTCCCAGCAAGGGTGATATATTTCTTTAATATTAATGATCTCATTAGGGCATTAATATGTCTATGGGACTTGGAATGCCAGTTTTAAGAGACCTAAAAATGTGAGGGACTCATGGTGGTTAGCAGGAGTTGTGATTCAGTCATTAAGCGTCTATTAAAAGCTTTGTGTATACTGTGCATTATGCTAAGACTTGGGGCTACAAAGAGAGCCCCTGCCCTTGAGACATTCCCACTTCAGATTTGGATCTTTGTTTGAGATGGATAGGATGATGGTTCTTGGTAACAGGAACAGAGACCTTCACAGTACCTTTTTTGAGAATGTGTCTCTGTATAGCTATTTTCCATCCTCATAAATTATCCATTCTAGAATGTCTACAGGAATCAAAATCAAGGGCTGTTGTCCATATTTGACCCTTAGACTCTTCCCATTTTTTTGAATGTGGCAAAGTCCTATTATAAAAATCGTTTCAGGAGTATCAAAGTTCAGCATGACCCAAGGCTGACTCATCCTGCTCTATTCCCCCCCACCATGTACTTGCCCTGGGCACCCCCTTGCTTGGAAGGCACTCCCTTTCTTCCAGCTTCTAATATCCTTAGTTTTCTTCAGAGCTGAGCTCCAGTATCTCCTTCCACTTGGGGTCCTTCCTGACCTCTCCAGAAGTCAGTTCCTTCTCCCTAAATTACCTTGCTTCAGTTTTGTATATCACAGAGAAAAAGTGAGATGACTTTGTTGGTTGAGTCTGCAGGGCTGGGCCATTAACCTCCCCTGTATGGACCCAGCCATTATGTTTGTAGGATTGGTTTAGTCTTCATTGGGCTGGTGGGGTGTTATCCCCCCATTCTCTTTCTGGATGACTAGTTAAATTCCCAGCCCTCGAATCCTGGGGATGAAGCTAATTATAGTAATCATTATGGTTGCAAGTCTAAAAAGGCTCCCAGGCAGGGAGGGGGTGCTAAGAGAGCTACACAATTCAGGTCTGGGTCAGTTATTTTATTTCTACATAAAAAAAATGCAAGAAATGGGAGAATTCCGGCAAACATTCACAGAATGAATAGGATTCTCTCCCTTAACTTATAACTTTGGATGCAATCGGCTGCCAAGCTAATATTTAAACTGCCCTGGGGCAATAAAACAGTGACCAGGACTGCTAATTAGCCCCATGACATTTCACCTCAGCTGGACACTGCCTAATCCAACAGCCAAACTTGGGTCAGTCTTCTTTCCAGTGGCTGACACAGGTCCCAGAGGTGACCTTCAGCCTCTGAGGCGCTGGGACCCTGACAGCTGCTCTCCTGCAGGCCTCCCAGGACCTTCAGACCTTTCACCACCAGTTGTGAATATTTCCACCATATGATAATCTTTCTCCTCCAATCAGTAAAAATGTAAGAGGAAAAAAGGCAGCCAGGGATCACTGGGAGCAACTGCCTAGCTGAGTCCCCTGGGGAGCCGCTGTAGGGGGACCAGGATATCAGACAAGGACATGGACATGAGCGGATTGTCTTCCCAGGCTGCTTTGAATCCTTCTTTTTTTTTTTAAGGTTTTTGCAAGGCAAATAGGGTTAAGTGACTTGAGGCCGGATTTGAACCCAGGTACTCCTGGTTCCAGGGCCGGTGCTCTATCCACTGTGCCACCTAGCTGCCCATTGAATTCTTAATAACCATAGATGATCATGAAACAGGAATCTGTTGGATTGATTTACATTTCTCTTCTTATTAGTGATTTGGAGAAGTCTTTCCATAGGGCTTTTAACTTGGCCCTTCTCTTGGGATTTGTTGGTCAGGTCTCAAAGTTTGAGACTTCTTTCCCATGATTATTTTCCACTGAGGAATAGCTCTTGGCCACAGATAGTTTTTTAATAACCTATTCATCTTGGTTATCATTCTTTGAGATATTTGTTTCAAAGATTTTTTCCCCCTCAATGACAACGGTGGCAATGTTGTCATTAATCTCAAGGTTGCTGTGAAGGAAGAACATTATAATAGAAAGCAATTATTTTATTCCTAATTTTGTATTCTTTAGTTTTTCACTATTGAGTGTTTGGTTTTTCCTTAATCTAATTTTCCTTTTAAACATTGCCTGATGCCTTTATTTGTACTCTAGTCATTTTTCTGAGTGTCCTTACCCCTACTGAAATCTCTTCCTTGTAACCCAGAAAAACTGGAGACATCTGACTGCCTAGACAACACTTCACACCTGCCCTCCTCCCCTTTCCTGTGAAGAGGAAGAGACTAAGTCATCTGGGTGCATTACCAGCCATCTCAGTTGCTCCCATTTACACAACTGTGGCCTTCCTGTACTCTCCTGGCTCTGTTCGCTTCCTCCCTCACACTGCTTCAGTTCCCATCACAAGACATCAGTTCCTTGGAAGTGTCCTCTTGATGGACCAATGCGTTGGTCAGTTGACTTTTAAATTGCCTGCTAAGGCCCACTGACAAAATCTCCAGTGTTCCCAGCTCTGATTTAGTCCCCTAGGACCTAGCCCAGTTGTGCCCCTAAGAAACATTGAGGATAAATGCTTGTTAGAGTGGATTATGGGTTTGAATATTCATATTAATTGCATTGAATGTGTGGAGAGAAGCCAGGCTATCTGGTGTCCAATCAGGAAGTCCTGGGTTTGAGTCGGTCTATCCTGGCTGTGTGACAGGTTGGCAGGGACATCCTCTCTTGGTGTGCAGGTCATTCTTTAGATGTCAGGAGGCCAGAACTGCCTTATGAGAGGGCATTTCTTTATACTAATGAGATCCTAACCCCCTGGCCCCCATTCCTCTTGAATGTATGGATGTTAGATCATAGGAGAGCATGGGCCACTATAGATGGCATGTGTGTTATGTCCCAGTGTTGGGCCTGTAGAAGAACATGAGATATGGAGACAGATAACGGGTTCAAGCTCCAAATTGGTTCCTTCCTCCCTGGGTGATTGTGGGCAGGTCAAAGGGGGCTAGGGGTTCATTTTCCTCCTGGGCAGATCTAGGAGCTCCCTCCTGATGGCATCCTGCCAGGTCCCTGCTGGCTTGGCATCTTACAGCAACCTATAGTCTGGACCAAAGCGCTCCAGCTCATCTTGGCCAGACAGCTGCTGTACTATAGCTCAGACACTGAGGGTGATCTTTGGGAAAGAGGCACATTCAGTCTGTCTCTGGCCAACTTGGGCTTGGTGGAACTGGCCCAGGTCCTCCTGACAGAGCCCTGAGAATCTCACCAACAGTCCCTCCCCATCACTCCCATGAGGAGCACACAGCAAGGTTTCATGGGGCCCTGAAAATAGGACAAGGCCCCAGGGCCAGATCTGAATCAGCTTACCTGCCAACAGAACAGAGAATGTTCAGCTGTTGGCCAGACATCCATTATGCTCCACTGGTTTATCTTGCTGATTATCCTAGAATATTTGGAGTCTGGAAGACCTGAGTTCAAATCCTGCCTCAGACATTTATAAACCAGACAGCTGTGTTATCCTGGACCCCCAGCCCCAATTTCCCCCTCTGTAAAATGAGGATAATTGTAATACCTATCTTCCAGGATTGTGGTGAAGAAAAAGGTGGAGAGCTTTTCCTTATTAGCGCTGTTCTCTGTTGTTGCTTTTGTGAGGCCCAGGTTAGTAAATGCTATTAATTACTCTTATTAAGTAGCTGTTGGGTATGCCTAGCACTGCGGAGAGAGGAATCAAAAGGAGTTAGGGTTTCCGGCCCTTCCTAGGACTTTTTTTTAAGGTTTTTTTGCAAGGCAAACGGGGTTAAGTGGCTTGCCCAAGTCCACACAGCTAGGTAATTATTAAGTGTCTGAGACTGGATTTGAACCCAGGTACTCCTGACTCCAGGGCTGGTGCTTTATCCACGCCACCTAGCCACCCCCCTAGTACTTTTTAAAGACCTAGAGGCTCTGGGTAAGTAGAGGAAGATGAATTAAATCTGGAGCATGGGATGAATTAAAGATGTCCCCCAACCCTCCCCAAGGGGAGCCTGGACTCAGTGCAGACCTCATGTGTTCTGATGGCAGTGAGGAAGCCGCCAGACAGTCACCCCTTTAGACTGCCTCATTCTGGCTCCAGGGCCGCAGCCGTGACTTCTCTGCCCACATGTGCGAGCCCTGCCCCCGCAGCCAGCATTGTTCTTAAAATAAAAAGTTTCCTCATTTCTTGCTTGATCACATGTGGCTGGGAAAGTCAGATTCTTTATTGAAATTTGTCTCCATGCTGGATGCTTTTCTCAGTGGTGCCCTTTCTCTTTGTGGCTTTCAATCCTTTCCTCTCCCTTCAACAAGGCTCCTGACAGCTGGGTTCCCCAAGGACCAAAAACTTGGGAATCTACTGGCTGCTGCCAAATTCTGGAAAGCAATTTTCCACCAGCAACTTCTAGGCTTCCTATGAAGACATGGAAAAATCCAATTCTGCCTTCCAGCTGCCCGATTCAGATGCCTTTGCCCACTCCATGGAGTCATCCTCAAATATCTCAAATAAACCTTTGGTCTCTTCTCTGTTGATCTGCTTTGCTTGGACAAAACAATTCCTTTCCAACAAATCCCCAAATAAACTTTTTCTAAAAAGTGTATCCTCTGGAAGGATAAGAAGCTTAATCCAGGCACCATATTTAAGTACCTTTGACGTGCTTCCTGTTGGTTGTTCAATCACTTCAGTCATATGTGACTCTTTGTGACCCCATTTGTGGTTTTCTTGGCATAGATACTAGAGTGATTTGCCATTGCCTTCTCCAGCTCATTTTGCAGATGAGGAAACTGAGTTAGACTGACCAGGGTCACCAGGCTAGTGTCTAAAGACAGATTTGAACTCAGGAATGATTCTTCCAAAACAACCTTACATCAACTGGAAATTGGACCTGGGTCTCTACCATGGGAGGTGGGAATTCTGCCACTGAACCAGCCCTGCCCACAGATCTCTCTATTTGACTGTCCTGAAAATAGAAAGAAAATGAAAATGGGGGCCTCTGTTTCTCATTTTGTTGGGAGATTCAAAATGCAGGCAGATCAGCCAATTGATTGAGGAAGATGAAGGTACTAGACTATGGGTATCAGGAGGGGCTTCCTGGAGGAGACAGAACCTGGGTGGAGGCAGAAGGGAGCTCAGTATTCCTAGGAAGAGAGGAGGATGTAATGGATGTATCCCTTCACGTGGGCACTCTGACATGGGCATTAGCCTTTGTCCTTGACAGGGCTATCTTGTTGTTCTTCTGCCTTAACTTTAATTATTGTGCCAGCCTGGCTCATTATCTTTAACCTGACTGATTGGGTTGTTTTCACTGGCGTTGTGGTGGAGATTGGCCCAGTTGTGCCTGCCTTCTTCATTTAGCATCATTCCCTACAAGTCTTCCCATGTCCCTCTGAATTCTTCATATTAACTGTCTCTTCTGGCACACAAACATTCCCTTACATTCATGGGGGGATGGCAAAATCCCCCAGTCACTGAGTAAATTTAATTTTCTCCTTGTGCTACCCAGTTACAGCACCATGACCATTTGATCCATCATGGTCTTCCTTTTCAGTGGGTCAATATTACCCTCCTTGAATATAGTACCAGCAGTTCTAAATTCCAATTCTGAGCTGGGTGGCTTTGGGCAGGTTGTTTCATTTGTTGCTCTCAGTTTCCTCCTATCAAATGAGGATAAGAGCACATAGGTTACATATAGACAGATTTTGTGTTTGTTCAATTTTATTCATATATATATAGGAACAATTGTATCCAATTTTGATCATGGGGACCAAATGGAGGAATGGGTGGAAGACTCACTCTGAGCTGCCACAAACATGGAAACCTCAGTAGGTAAAGAATAGAAGAAATAGTACTCTGCCTCCCATCCCCTCCAACTTGACCTCATCTTGGTGACAAGAGATTTTGGACCAAACTGGGCCCATGGCGCCCTTGATAGGCAGTGCTGGTAAAAGATAGAAGGTTGCTCTATAGCCTGACTCTGGCTTCATTAGCATGGAGGGTGCTTGCCATTCAAAAAGCAACCTAGCTGGGGCACCTGGGTGGCGAAGTGGATAAAGCACCAGCCTTGGAGTCAGGAGATCTGAGTTCAAATGTGGCCTCAGACATTTAATAATCACCAGGCTGTGTGGCCTTGGGCAAGCTACTTTACCCCAATGCAAAAAAAAAACAACAACCTTAAAAAAAGCAACCTAGCTAAGGGAAAGAGGAGACAACATGCAAAGAGCCATGTTCAAACACAATGTTTACCGAGTAAATCGAGGTTAGTCTGTGAGAGAAGGGGTGGTGGGCTGTGTGGTCTCACCATTGCTTGGCACCAGGGAATATTTTTTTTCAGTCATTGACAAAAATAGACATTGATGTTCACTCCAAAACTCTGAGGAAAGCTCTGGGCTGCTGTCCTCAGAACAGTGCTTAGACTCTGGGGGCTTTGGGATACAGTACATTGGGGGAGATATCAAGTGATGGATATTGGGACTTGTGTTTGTGGTAGTGAGTCCCTTTACTCTAGACACTACTGAAAATTCTGACTCTTAGAAATGGATTTCTCTGTTCAGGTAGAGAATGTCCGTCTGATGGATCGAACATCTTCCAAAAAACCAGCCCTGGGGACTTTGTATCTGACGGCCACTCATGTCATCTTTGTGGAGAATGTGCCTGAAACCAGAAAAGAAACCTGGGTGTGTACTGTCACCACTATCCATTATTACACTTTATTATTCATAAGATATTTTGTTAGCATTTTGTCATTTCCATTTTGGGGGTGGGAAATGCTGTGAAGCAGTGATAGATTGGTTTTGTCATCTCCTAGATGCCCACGTCCTGCTGAGCTCCATGGGAGTCTTGACCTTCATCAGCCAAAGATTTGGGTACTTCCTGTATTTCTGTGGTCCTGGAAGCTCTTCCTTGAGCAGCACTAAAATCATTGCTGAGTGAGGTTGGAGAGAGGATACTGTAGGGAATGAGTTGGACAGTCATCAAACCCTCAGAAGCCACAAGTGTTCAAGGAAAAGGATTTGGAGTCAGAGGGTTCAAATACTACCCAATCACTTGCCATGGGCCACATGACTTCCCTGTGGGCTTTGGTTGGCCCTCCTGTAAAATGAAGAGGTTGGACCAAATAGCCCGTAAGATGTTGGGGAGGGGGCCTTAGAGGCTGCTGTAATTCTGGCATCATGTCCTTTTCCTCAAGATCCTGTCACGAGTTTAAGAACTCACAGCATCGGATCTAGTGGCCAAGGCCTGCAAAGTTGTTTGTCCTCAGAAGTATAGAAAATGAGCCGTGTTACCCCTGTAGTATTTTTTTCATTTCTGAAAGGAAAAAAATGGTGAGCCCAGTCATAGAAGAAAAAGTAATGAATCAAGTCACAATGAAAAAAGTGATGAGTCCAACTGCTCAGTTAAGGAAAGTGTTTACAGACAAGACTGTGAGGCATGGTGCCCAGCGGAGGCATGAGGCCAATCAGTCACAGCATTGGCACTAGAACCCAGAACTGTAGTCCTCTCAACATCCTATGGCATGGCCCCAGTAGACCTCTTTGCAGAAGGCTTGCTTGGAGGAGAAGCTCGGATACAGAGACACTGTCTCCTAGGAGTTCTAGAGATAGGCTGAGGGTGGGCTGCTGCTCTTCCTCTCCCATCTTCAGATCTCTTGACCACCCACAGTGGAGAGGACAGAAAGTCCAAGTGGCTTTTGGCCTGCACTGCCACTGAGATCCTGGAAAAACAGTGGCCCACCTCTCCTGGGAGCCATTATGAGCTCTCTTTGATTGGGTTTCTTTGTGGTGATGTCCCCAGTGGCTCAGGATCTCTCTCTCCCACCCAAAGAACTCTGGGCCCACATGCATTAGACCTGATCTCTGGGGGGCTAGAAAACTGACCAGAGGGTCACTTTCCATCTTTAACCCACTGTCCCCAAATGGAGTTCATTCAAGAAAACCTCCCAAGTCCAGCTTAGGGATGACTTATGTGTCCCTTTTTCTCAGAGTGGTTAGCAGAAGCCCCATCTCCTACCAGGCATCTGGGACACCCTTGGAGTATTAGGTATGGGGCAGCCTTCACTCCAGAGTATAACTAAGATGCTTACGTCTCACAGGAGAACATAATAGCCCACTGGCTTCCCTCTGCTTCCCACAAAGAAGATTGAGGAAATCCTTGATCATTGAAGAGCTCCCTCCTTTCCCATTGAGTCCTAGACAATCTCCCCAAGACTTGCCAATCACCCTTTGCATTAGAGCTTCTTGCTGATTAATATTGGAGGCTGATGAAGAAGCAACCCTCTCTCCCCCAGACCTAGAATTCTCTACTTCAATAGGGACCATGTAGGCTGTCCTTGTTCTTCAAGAGATCCCCACCTCAAGAAACCAGATTTTTCTGGAGAGCCTATTTGAAGTAGTCCGGTGTCTGACCTCTCAAACAAGGGGGTAACCCCTGAAGTAGCTCCCTCAGCAGCCATTAGAGTGACATGCCATGGGCACATGAGCTGGTCTGTTGACCTGTCCTCTCTCTGGTCCATCTTCCCTCCCGGATTAACCTGTTTTGGTTAGCAGGTGGTCCGGGTCAGACTTTCCCTGACTCCTGACTCCTAGGATCCTAGATCTAGCAACCTTAGAAACCAACCATTTTATAATTGTAGAACCCAAGACCCAGAAGGGCCCCGGGTCCCCCAGTGATGTCTCAGCCCCCAGGTAGGGGATAAGAAGAAGGAGGGAAGGGCAAGAGAAACACCTAGAAACTGATGTTTCCCTGAAAGAGCCGTAAATATGCAATAAGCATATCTTCTTCTTGGCCTTTCTGTGTTTCAGATTCTGCACAGCGAGATCTCCTCTATTGAAAAGCAGGCAACGACGGCAGGGGGTTGCCCATTGCTAATCCGCTGCAAGAATTTCCAGGTGCTTCACCTCGTGGTCCCTCAGGAGCGAGACTGCCAGGATGTATATATCTCCCTCCTCCGCTTGGCCAGGCCAGGTAGGGCCCAGAGAACAAGGACTTGCGAGTGAGCTTTGGCACATTGGAATCCCCCTTTAAGTCTGCATTTCTCAATCTTTTCCATGGGAATAGTGGGAGTTATTTTGTCACCTGTTTTGTCAGAATAATCATTAGGAGGCTGCCCTAGCATGACTTGCTCTGAAACTCTTCGGGATGACTGCTTCCTTTTCTAGACATTCACTAAACACCCCTTTAATAATGTTTGTTGTTGTTACTCAGCCATGACTATTTGTGATTCCATGGGGGTTTTGGGGGTAAAGAGATTGGAGTGGCTCATCATTTCCTTTTCTAGTGGATTAAGGCAAATAGAAGTTTAGTGACTCCCAGAAGATCATACAACTAAGAAGTGCCTGAGGCAGGATTTGAAGTCATGCCTTCCTGATTCCAGACCCAGCACTCTATTTTCTAGGTCACCAGTCTGCCTTTCTGCAAGGAATCCAAGTCAGGCTCATTGACCTGTGCAGGTTGTGGATTCCATTTCTTAAAATTCAGGGCATTTCTCTTTCCTCATCCCTATAGTCCTGGTCCTGCTTTCCAGGACCTTGTCAAGACCACTGAAAATAGCCCAACATGACTAGTCCTTTCAGTAGTTCATTTACTCTGCTGATCCAAATGCATCAGTGGCCACAAGGTCCTCTCTTATCCTGGGCATCCCACTTGGAAGGCCATTTTTATCCTTCCTGTTTCCATATAAAAATCATTCTTCAAAACAAAACAAAAACAGGGGCAGCCCCAGGTGGCATAGTGGATAGAGCACTGGCCCTGGAGTCAGGAGTACCTGAGTTCAACTCAGGCCTCAGACACTTAATAATTATTACCTAGTTGTGTGATCTTGGGCAAATCACTGAACCCCATTGCTTTGTATAAACAAAATAAAAGAAAAATTATTCTCCTTGTGAGTCAGAACAAAAGTCAAAGCTGAGCATCTACGTTTTTTTTTTTGTAGAGTTATTATCACATGGATTTAGACTGGATGATAATTGAGGCCCAGAGAGGTCACTGGCAAATCTGGACCTTGAACTCAAAAGTCAAGGGTCTTCAAGTTCTGTGGTCTTCCCACCATTTTTACCACAGAGCCAAAAACCCTGTTGTTTTTACCGTTGGCTTTAATTTCCTTCTCTGGCTCAGCACATTCCAAGCTTTATCATTCCTGCCTCTAAAAAGCTGTGTATTGATACCTACCAAAAGAGATACTTCATTGAAAAGGTGGGCACCAAAGTTGGATGAGCAATCCTCCCCCCCCCAGAGGTGCACACCTACCCCCTTACACTGTAGCTGAGTTAGAATAGGAAGCTAGCAGATAACACTGATTCCTCCCCACTGATTCCTCTGTAGAGGTTGCTGGGGCGGGGGGGAGTTGGAGGAGGAAGCCCAGAGGCATGATGAGCTATTCCAAGATTTCCATGAAGGGGCATTGCTTCAGTCTCTATAAAACACTTCAGTCAGGAGTAATCAATGTGACTCGTAGAAGCTATGGCATACCCAGCAGCCCACATCCTGTAGAACCATCTTGCCCAACGAACTAAATCAGATTGAGAGTAACCAATGGACCTCAAGCCCATTGAGGAGTTAGGAATGGGTGGCTGAGAACATGGTTCCATGGCCATGAAGGTAACTGAAGGCAGTGCTGTGGAGGGCTTGGAGCTTAGTTAGACATTGAAGATGCCAAGGTCATCCATGGCACCTAACACTGAAGACTTCAACTCTACCTCACTTGAATCTAATCCATGCATGAGCCAAGATATCACCCCGTGATACCTTGATCTTCTTTGAAAATGAAGGATGGGGGGTGGCTAGGTGGCGCAGTGGATAAAGCACTGGTCCTGGAGTCAGGAGTACCTGGGTTCAAATCCGGCCTCAGACGCTTAATAATTACCTAGCTGTGTGGCCTTGGGGAAGCCACTTAACCCCATTTGCCTTGCAAAAATCTAAAAAAAAAAATGAAGCATGAACAACATCATTCTCAGTAATTAGATGATAAACTGTGAACCCTAAGAACTGTAAGAAACCTTAAAATAAAGGGTTAAAATAACATAACAGAAAAATATAGATTACACATGAAGATTTATTCTCTGGGATTTACCAATAAACCTACAGGTGGAGATTATCTCCAAGATGGTCATATGGATCTAAGGGAGACACTGAAATATTTATCCAAAAACAAAGACTAGGGAAAAATCTTTAACTATCCTTAGTGGCCTAGCCATGGAAGTTGCACAGCATCTCTGTCCAAGACTGCTCTACAAAGATTAACATCCTCAGGGACAGCTAGGTGGCACAGTGGATAGAGCACCAGCCCTGGAGTCAGGAGGACCCGAGTTCAAATATGACCTCAGACACTAGCTGTGTGGCCTTCAGCAACTCACTTAACCCAACTGCCTTGCAAAAGAAAAAAAGATTAATTTTGAATAATAGTATCTGAATTCTGGTTGTCTCTTCCTGGGAGGATGTGTCTCTTAGCATTCTGCCTATTGTCCTCCTTAATTTGTAATTAAGAAAGGGGGAGATAGCTCAGTATCTTAATTTATCTCTAGTTTTGGCAAGGTGACTGATACGAGTATCCTCTAAAGGAAATTTATCTTTCATCACAATTTAGTTTTAATGTTATTTTTTTCACAAAACTTAGTTATTACTATGCTGCTGAAGGGGTGGAAGGGTTTTCATTCTCCTTTAAATTTCCCAAGAACCATTTACTCCACCACAATTATGACTCGACCCTTAATTTGTTCTAGATGATTCTAGAGATATTCAAAATTGGGTGCAGAAATATTCTAGGGAGACTGCAGAAGAACCAAATGAGGGGACATTTGGGTGATGGACAAGTAGACTTTGTGACTTTACTGTGGATTTTGTTCCATAATGAAAGGATCGCCAAGTCCTATTGGTCTGATCAATGTTAAGCAGGCACGTCTCTGCCACTGGTCTTTTGGTGATTTTAGAATGAATTTATTTCAGTTGCATGGGAAGTTGTGGCTCACTTGTGATGTTATTCAAAGGGCCCCCTTCTAAGAAGGCTTTGGTTCTGGCCTCATGTAGACTCAGATTCATCCTGGGGTGGGGCAACCCTGATCCTACCTCCACCCAAAGAAGGGGGCCAAATTTCTCTTTTTTTTTTTGTCCCTGCCCTGGAATAGAACTGTGAGGGGAAACCTTGGAAATATAGCTTGGTGTGGCTCATGTGGCATCTCTCCCAAAGTGAATATTCCTGAATATTCCCATCCCTTCTAGCAATGGTCCCCTAGTTTCTGTTCTAGAGTTCCTGAAGACAGTCGCAGTGTGACTATCAGGTATCAGGCAACAATTTATTTCCTCAATCATTTAATCAATAAATATGTTGAAGTATGTACTAGATTGAGCAGCTGGGTGGCACAGTGGATAGAATATTGACCTTGGAATCAGGAGGACCTGAGCTCAGATCCAGTCTCAGATACTTACTAGCTGTGTGACCCTGGGCAAATCACTTCACCCTGTTTACCTCAGTTTCTTCATCTGAAGAATAAGCTGGAGAAGGTAATGGTGAACCACTCCAGTATCTGCCAAGAAAATCCCAATTGGGGTCACAAAGAGTCTGACTGAGCACCACCACCAGCTATGGGGCTAAGCCCTGGAAATACAAAGGAAGGTGAAGGACAATTCCTGCCCTCAGGAAGCTTCCAGGCTACTGGTCTATAACTCTGAGCAAGCCCTTAACCCTCTTGGGGAACCAGGAACTCTCTAAAATTCTAAATTACAGATGAGGTCCTGATTTGCATTGCTGTACAGAATTTCCTCACTTGGGACATCCCCACACCAGGAAATTCCGGGTCTCCTCCCTCTCCCTCTCTGTCCCTAGGATTTAGAATTTTAAAACTTTCTTAAGGGATTTGCCCAGAGTACAAAACTAGTATGTCAGAGGCTACTTTTGATCTTGGACCTTCCTGATCCACATGGTTGTGGCGAAGGGAAGACCCCAAGCTGGCTGGGGTCAGAGGATGTTCACCACTGCACTGCCTACTTCTTCTGTAAGAGCCCTTGGGGTGCCCTCCATTCCCAGAATGCCCTTATTCATAAAGGAATCCTTAACTCCTTTCAGGTGCCTAAAGGAAAGGCCTCTTTGATTCAGTGCTTGTCAAACAATATAAAAAAAGAATAAATGTGAATAAATTAAAAAACCAAGCACAAGTAGGGAAGTAGGAAGAAAATTGAGAATTCTAAGAAGCAGCGGTGGGGAGGGGGGCATCCTAGGCATAGGGCACCGCTAGCTCAAAGGTACAGAGAGAGGAGAGAATCTGGCATGTGAGGAACAGGGAGAAGACTTCTTTGACTAGATCAAAGAGTGGCTAATGGAGCTGCAAGGGTAGATGGGAGCCAGATTGTGGAAGACCTGCAATGTGACTGGAGGAAGTTGTACTATACTTTTGAAGATGAGGACTGATATGGTCATGCTGGTGCCTTGAGAAGATGATCTTGGCATCTGGTGTAAGATGTTGGAGGAGAGAGTCTGGAAGCAAAGGGTCTCTTAGGAGGCTGGGCTTGGACCAGAATGCTGGCTGTGGGAGCAGAGAGAAGGGAACTGAGCCAAGAAATGTCTTGGAGACAGAATCAGTAAGAATGGACCATCAAGTGCATTCACCTGAGAAAGTGGCCACTTCAACATCTATGCCAACTATGGAGTTACATCTCCCACCCCAGGTTTCTACTCACCCTGGTGGCCAGGCCACGAAGTTCTCCCTTGGAGCTGGTTCAGTAATGAGGTGATGACCGACATGTCATCACATCCCTGGTGATCAGGGCTGATGATGCCCCTGGGATGGTCATTCCTGGGCTTCTAAGACTGGACTCCAGAACTGCTGTTCTCTGCCTCACTTTGCCTACCTTTCAGTAAATACCTCTAGTCAGGGAACCCCAAAGTCATTCTTGAGCCCCCAAGTTTCTTGTTATCCCATCCCAAACACGATGGAAGGGCCATAAGCCTCATCATGGGGGGAGAGGGATCATGGGCAAGGAGGAACCTCCACTGATCCTGGAGGTATGGGAGGGTCCTCAGTGGGCTGAGATGCAGGAGTCCATTCCAGCCTTGGGGACAGTGAACAGATACCAAGCTGAAGACACAGATTGAGAATAGAGGAAGAGAGCAGCCTGGTTCTGTTGAGAGGTTCCAGAGAGGGAGATGAGCTTGTAGAGATGGGAGGAGTCTGATGATAGCAAGCCCAGAAACACAGGCCTTCCTCATGGGCAGGTTTGTGTTTAGCCCTGGCCACCAAGGGGGCTTCTTGGGAAGATGGCTCTGGGCCCTTCTGGTGCCTCTGGGGGGCCACTCTCCCACTTGGCTGGACACCTGCCTCCCTCTGACTGGAATCCTCATTGCATCCATTCCATACATTCCTTACTCAGTAGGGGCAAGTGGACATCCATCCCTCAGTTGATCTTTCAACATTTCTGCATTTTGTCCTTGTGCTATACTTGGGGGCTAACATGCCCTAGAATGTGATTCTTCAATCATGTCTGATTCTGTGGATTTTCTTGGCAAGGATACTGGAGTGGTTTGTGCCATTTCCTTTTCCAGCCCTTTTTACAGATGAGGAAACTGAGGCAGACAGGATAAAATGACTTGCCCAGGATCACACAGCTAGGAACCCTCTGAGGCTGAGATTGAACTCATTCCTGACTCTGGGCCCAGCCCCACCTCTCCACTGTACCACCTAGCCTAGGGCAACTGGTGCCTAAAGGCTGGGCTGCTAGTCGTGAAGTCTTGGGTTCAGATTCCACCTCCGACACTGTCTGTTTCTGTGACTTTGGGCAAGTCAGTAGAGTGCCCCACTGGCTCTGGTCAGAGAGGAGGTAATCTCCCATCTCCCGGTGTAACAATAGCTGGATTCTTGGGTGAAAATCCTCCGAGGTCCCTCTGAGGTTGGTGGCTCTGGGATTAAAGTTTCCCTCAGTTCTGCCTAGAGAGAGAGCTGGTACAATTGGGTCAGTCTCCTGCTCCCAGTAGAGACCTTGCCCCAGCTTTACTGAGGAAACTAGGCCAGCCAGACCCAGTTGCCTCCCCCGCCCCCCACTCTCTGGGGTATACCATTCTCTCCTGACTCTGAGGCCCAGGTGGATCTTCCAAGGGCTGTTGTTGGTCTTATACGTTTGTTCCCAATCCCTTTGATCCCTTCTTCAACACTGCTCCTCCACCACCCCATCTGCTGGTTCCTTTCCCCCATTTTTTGTGGGTTTCCCCATTCTTTCGTGGACCCTGACATCTCTAAGTTCACATCCATTGTTGCTTCTCTGATCTGACTTCTGACCCCACCGATGGACGCTACTCTCTCTGCATGGCCATACTTGGTGGTTTGTGGCTGTCGGCATAGGGAACCTTTGGCCTGAGGATCCAGACCCCCAGATCCCTGGCCCCCAGCCCTGGACCCTCAGCTTCATTTGTCTTCCTCAGTTCCTCCTAAGTGACTCCAAGAATAACTCATTATAGACACTGACAAAGCATTGTTTGTCCCCCTTAAGATTTTCCTAAAGTTCCTTGTTTCTCCCTCATATTTCCCCAATTAGATTAGAATCTCTGGGAATTCCCCATGTTTGGTTTAAAAAAACAAAAGTCTGCTGTTGTCCTTTTACTTTTCAAACTCTTCCTTCTGGCATTTGGGAAATATTGTGAGTCCTCCCATTGCATGTTGCCTTTATCCCTGATCCTGAGTCATTAGCAGCTTTCCTTGGTGTGTATCCTGAAGTCCCCATTAATGAAGCTTTGCATAAAGATCAGGGAAGGAGAAAGTGAGGGAGGGAATGTCTGTTCAGGATTATTAGTCCTTGGATGGAAGCCAAAGGAGTGGAGAGGCTCCCTGAGTCCGTGCCAGTCTCTCCTTCAACCAATCTGGAGGAGGCTGGCAGGCAGAGGCCTGGCCAGGAAGCATGACTTGTCATCCGTAGGACTGCTGAAGACACCATCCACCCTTCTAGGGGATCTCCACCTTGCCTTTCACCCTTAGTTTCCTTGTCTGGATGTGTCTGTCTCTGAGGACTCTGAGTCCCCCATTTTACAGATTAGGACACTGAGGCCCACAGAAGTTTAAGATCACACAGATTGACTCAGCCACCAAGAAGAGAAGTTGCCTGGAATAGATGTGGATCAAGAAGACTGCTTTTTACTCCCTGTGTGGCCTTGGGGAAGTCATCTCCCTCCCTACACCCCAGCTTTCTAATCTCTAAAAGAGAGGTTTGAACTAAAGGATCTCAAGGGACCCTTCTTCCCTGAACCCCGGACTCCAGTGATCTTCCCTGGTGGTGACCACAGTTGTGTACCCCAACCATACCTCCCCAGTCCTGGTGGCTTCTGCAGAGGGGGCTAATCAGACCACAGAAGGATCTGGGTCAAAACCCAAGAAAGGACCCAGCAGCAAAACCCAGAGGCTCAAATATCTATTGGCAGGTAGTCAAAGTTTAAATAACAAATGAGAGGCAGCTGAGATCCTCATGCCAAGTGGCAAATTTGGCCTTACAGGTATCACTAAGACTTGGTGGAACAAATCCCACAAATGAGTCATGGCTCCCTAGTCTATCTTGTCCATATGTGAAATAGAGGAGAGGTAGCATTGCATACAAAAAAAAAGAGGAAAACATTCAAGTGATGGAAAATATCTGGGTGAAAGTCAATGAATTAGAAACAAAAGTGGTTTTATCTTTGGTGTATGCTAGAGACCACCTGGTCAGAAAGTGGAAATAGATGAGGAGACTGGAAATTAGATTACAAGCTTGCACAAAGACTGGATAGTGGTGTTAGGGACTTGGATTATCCAGATATCTGCCATTTGTTAGAGTGCTCTCTCTATCTCTGTCTCTGTCTCTGTCTCTCTCTGTCTCTCTGTCTCTCTGTCTCTCTCTCTCTCTCTCTCTCTCTCTCTCTCTCTCTGTGCACACATGTCTTTGACCAGATTCAAAGCACCACTGTCCCATGCTTTGCTGCAACTCTGCCCAGAACTCTCCAGCACTCACTCCCAGGCTTGGAGTTTGGCCCCATGCTGTTGAGCATCTCAATCAGTGACTTAGATAAAGGAGGGCACGGTCAGCTCACTACCCAAGCAGGTGGCGCCTCGCCGGCAGGGCCTGCTGACTGGGATTTTCAAAGATATTGAGAAGTTAGAGTGAGACATTTGGTTGAATCCGATAGGATGGACTTCTGGAGAAATAAGTGGAGATTTTACTGAAGTGGAAAAATTCCACATAACCCACACAGGCTATGGGAGGCAGGGTTAGAAAGTAGTTGGTCTCAGGGCAGCTAGGTGGCACAGTGGATAGAGCACCGGCCCTGGAGTCAGGAGTACCTGAGTTCAAATGCGGCCTCAGACACTTAAATAATTACCTAGCTGTGTGACCTTGGGCAAGCCACTTAACCCCACTGCAAAAAAAAAAAGTAGTTGGTCTCAAAAATACCCAAGGCCTTAGGAGACTGTCATTTCCCTAGCAGTCAGCAGTGTGATGTGGCAGCCCATATAGCTCTGGGGACTTTGGATTGCATCATGAGGGGCAGAGGGGTCCCTCTCTATTCTGCCAAGTCAGATCTCATTTTGAATATTGGATTTGGTTTGGAGGGGAGCCTAGTTTTACAGGGGCAGGGATGGGCTGGAGAGGGTCCGGAGGAAGACAACGCAAATGGTGAAGGGTCCCTGTCATGTGAAGATTGGCCAGTTGACGCAGGAGTGTTCCAGCTCACTAAGACTTGAGCTGAGGGGTAGGGAGGAACTTGGCCATTGTTCCTTGAGGCAGTGACTAGACAGTGAGTAGAACCAGGGTCAGAGGCAGGAGGCAGAGAGGCCACACTTACTCCACAGTGTTGTTATCCCAAAGTGAGAACACTGGGAAAGACTACCTGTAAAGGCAGAGCCTCCGCCTCCTCCCTGAAAGCCTTCAAGCAGAACCTACCTGGGCAACCCCTTCAATTCAGTGAAGCCCAGGTATCCTGGAGTTCTCTCTCCCCTCTGATGGTACCTCAAAGAGGTTTGCCATCAGCCACATTTTGAGGGTACAGGAAGCAGAGACACATGGCAAAGATAGTTTTTTCCTGCCAGTCGCACAGATGGTTAATGAGGAGGTGGTTTGAAGCCTTGAATGGCCGATACCAGGAAACCCCAGAGCAAGCCGTGGGAGAGCTGAGACCAGAGTTGGGGCCAGAGCTATGACCCCAGAACCTACCCCCCAGATCAGTGACAAGTCCAGGGTCACAGAAATAACCAAAGAGCAGAGGGAAGAGAAGCCTACACCCCAGGAAGTCCTGGGCTCCGACAGTCTCTGATGGAATCACCCACTTGGTTGGACCATCTCTAGTCCTCCTGCTCTATATCTGACCCAGATGCTACTAGAGGAGAAAGTGAGAGAGTGAGACGGATGACTACATCCACTTGCTTACATGTCATGGCATCACCTTCATGATGCCATAGTCTTCTTTGAGAATGAAGGACAAACATCATCAATCAAAGAATTGTTCCACCTGGTAGAGAGATTATTTATCACAGTCCCATTATGGTTAATTATATCTAATTAATAATTACACATAATAAATTATATGATGAATCATCTTACATAATTATTTTATAAGCATATATCATTAAGAATACAGAATATTTATAATTGGAGATAATAAATTAGATAAATTTATAATTGCAGATAATGAATTAGATATAATTAATACAAGTAAAATCCTATTTTCTGAAGGTTTAGAGCTAGCAGGATGTGAGCCCCAGGTGCCACTTAGGACATCCACCAACTGTACATGCATGTGGTAGAAATTTATTTGTGTGGGGGCAGCTAGGTGTCACAGTGGCTAGAGCAATGGCCCTGGAGTCAGGAATACCTGAGTTCAAATCTGGCCTCAGACACTTAATAATTCCCTAGCTGTGTGGCCTTGGGCAAGCCACTTAACCCCATTGCCTTGCAAAAAAGCCAAAAACAGAAACAGAAAAGCATTTGTGAGACCACCCCTGTAAAAGCTATTGAGAGGGGATTCTTGGTCCTACAGGCATGTCACAAATCTTCCTTTTATAAAGGAGGCCCCAAGGAGATGAAGGCCCAACCCAAAGTCCCTCAGGTGGGAAGCGGAGGAATTTCATCCTCTGATGACAAGGCCACAGAGATCTTTCCTCTTGACCATCTGCCTTCCTGGCAAGGCTTAGGAGCCAATACTTTAAAAAAAAAACCTGGCAATTTTCTGCCTTGGAAGATCTTGGAGCATTAAAGGAAATTAGAAAAATGCCGTTTCTATTTGTCTGCCCCCAGATCCATCTGAGAGGATTCGAATCTGTCAGTGACTAAAAGTCTGTTGATTCTTGTGTTTTTATTGAACCCACTGGTGGCCCCAGGGTGGGGGTTCTTTGTGCCGTCCTGGCTTCTAGCAGAGTGTGAGAGAGTGGAGGCTCAGGTGGCATCTGCTCTCACTTGGTGTTGGGGACAGAGAGCTTCCAACCCTCGGGGAAGCCCTTCCCAAGCATTGTGGGACCAGAGAAGGTGTTGGGTGGCTCCCAGCTTGAGGACCAGGATCTCATTATCTACACTCTGACTTCTATCTTTCAGTGAAATATGAAGAGCTCTTCTGTTTCTCCTTCAACCCCAAACTGGATAAGGAAGAACGGGAGCAAGGCTGGAGACTAGTGGACCTCCGTGAGGAGTACCAGCGCATGGGCATCCCCAACAGCTACTGGCACCTCAGCGATGCCAACAGAGACTACCGGGTGAGTGAAGCAGGTGATAGAGACCTGGATGGCAATACTTGAGTCTCCCCACTCTCAGATCAGACCTCCCTTCTTCTCCTGCTTTGTGGGGGAAAGCTGTGAGACAACAGAGGCTAAGAGGTTGGGGCACTTGTTGGCCAGCTCCCCTGCCCTGACTGGTCAAGGTCCTCATCACATAGCAGGGGCTCCCTTCCCTCGGGTAGCTGATCCTCTACTTTTCTCTCAGGGAGGAGAACCATCTTCTCCATCCTTTTACAAAGAGTAACAATGTAGAGCTCTGCAATGAAAAGAACATGGTGCCGGAAATCAGGAGAGAGAGATCTGGGCCCCCATCCTAGCTCTGCTCCGAGACTGTGTGCAAAAGTAAACTCACTCCAGGTCACTGCCATGCCCCCCCCCCCAATAAAGGAGGCCTCTGGATCAATCTCCAGGGCACTTTCCATTTCTTCCCGCTACAGTTTCTGATGGTAACAGCCATGTCGGGTTTGCTTAAACTTCATGGAAAGTTGATTAAAATTGCGCTCCATCTCCAGAGAAAGGACCCCTGGCTTCTGAGTGCAGATCAAAGCATCATTTTTTTCACATTCTTCTTTCCTGCTTTTTTTGTACAGTGGCCAATATGGAAATGGGTTTCGCATGATTTCATGTGACTAATTGAGATCACATTGCTGGCCTGCTCAGTGAGTGGAGGAGGCAGGGAGAGAATTCATAACTCAACATTGGAGAAATGAATGTTAAAAATAGAGAAATATTAACCCCGTTTGCCTTAAAAAATAGAAAAATAATGAAAAATATATAAATATATAATAATATAATAATATATACAATCTATAAATAAAAACCTAAATAGAAGTTTCTGTAGACTTGGACCCAGAGAAGGTTTGGTTCTTTCTTTTCTTGAACTTGAGCTGGGTGTTCAATATTAAATGTATATCTAAGATGCAAATATTCAAAAACATGGGAAGCTTGGGAGCTTTCAAAGAAGTCATACCTGGGAGTAAAGTTCTAGAGCCATCCATTGGAAGGGGCCTGAGAGTGTCTGACATGTCTCACTGATGCTTTTAGTGTTTCTAATCAGGTTATAGGCCTTATTAAATAGTAATAATGTGATACCTTTAAAAGAAAGTCCAGATTATGTTTAGAGAATAGGAAATACCTGGGTCACTGAGAGGAGTATCATGAAAAGGTCTGGAAAAATAAATCTTGAATGCCCCCATAGACTTGGGATATCCCTCAGTATGCAGAAGGCAATTGTGGACTTTTGAGCAGAGGAGAGCTGGGCCTGGGAGTCAGAGTAATCTGGCAGCCAGCCAGGAGGGAAGGAGGCACAATGAACTCAAAACTCATTCCCTGGTGGGGCGGCTAGGTGGCGTGGTGGATAAAGCACCCGCCCTGGAGTCAGGAGTACCTGAGTTCAAATCCTGTCTCAGACAGTCAATAATTACCTAGCTGTGTGGCCTTGGGCAAGCCACTTAACCCCGTTTGCCTTGCAAAAACCTAAAAAAAACCAACAACAACAACAAAAAAAACTCACTCCCCAGGGCCTGGTCCAGTCCCTTACTAGAGGGTGATGTCAAAAATCAATTCGTCTGGATGGTGCTGGATAGGAGGGGACATTATTGATGGGTAAGCCAGGTCATTGAATTTGCTCCTGCCAGCTTGTCATTTTCCTTGTGTTTCTTGGGGTTTTGCCTTTGCATTTTGACAGCCCAGCCAGGGTTTTGTCTAGCAGATCCTTTTCTTCTAGTAGAGGAACGCAGGAGGGCCAAAGCAGATGGCACAGCCATCTCTCCTGAGCGGGAATGCCCCATTCTTCAGCCATCATCTGCTGCCTCTGTGGAGGGATGTGGGCCTCAGTGGGCATCCTCTGGAGCCCAGATGGGTCAATCATGCTTCACTGGATCATGGCCAGCCTTCATATTACTGAGTACATAGCTTTCCTGGGGCTGCTTCCACAGAATCCCAGAAGTTAATCGTTGTAAGGCTTCAGAAACTGTTTAACCCCTCCCTCAACTCCAAATCATACCCCCATGTAATATCTCTGACACAAGGTCATCCAGCCTGGGCTTGAAGACACCCTAGGATGGGGAGCCCACCACCCCTCTGGCAGCCTATCTCAGTTCCGGTCTGCTCTTGGAGTGATGAGCTTGGTCCTGACATCTAAGCCAGGTGGTTCTACCCCCTGGGACCATGCAGAATAAATCTTGTTCTTCTCCTACCTCACAGACCTTACATAAAAGATAGTTATCATGGCCCTCTGGAGACTTCTGCTCTCATCTCTAGGAAAAACATCCCCAATTCCTTCCACTGATTTTCCTATGACCTGGATTTGAGCCCATGGACTTCTTTGATCTTTATCCATTCAGAAAAGGCTTCTCATGTTTCTCTGAATTCCTCATAGTCATCATTCCTAGAGACACAATACCATTCATTTCCTGCATCCGCCACAATCTGTCAACCATTCCTCAATAGATGGACACAGACTTTGTTTTCATCTTTTTCCTACCCTAACAGATGCTGCCAAAAATCTTCTGGTGTATCTAAGAACTTTATTTCCTATTTTAAATGTCTTTGGGATATGTGTCCAGGAGTAGGAGGGAGATGACTTAGTAGATAAGCAGAATTGGATTTGCAGTCAGAAAGACCAGAGTTCAAATCTTGCTTCAGGACATTACTAGCTGTGTGACCTTGAGCAAGTCTTTTTTTTTCCCCTCTAGTTACATGCAGAACTAGTTTTCAACATTCATCCTTTTGAAAGCTTTTGAGTTCCAAAATTTATACCACCATCCCTTTCTTGCCCCCTCTTCATATACGATCATGTTTAATATTTCCATATTAACCATGTTGTGAAGAATTGGAACTAAGGGGGAAACCATGAGAAAGAAAGAAAAGGAAGTTTAAAAGAGAACATAGCAGGTTTGGCTCTGAATTTAGACTCCATAGTTTTTAATCTGGATGTGACAGCAGGCACTGTCCATAACGGGTCTCTCAGGGTTATCCTTGATCTCTGCACTGCTGTCCATCAGAGTTGATCATCTCATAGTGTTGTTGTTAATGTGAACAATGTTCTCTTGGTTCTGCTCACTTCGTTCAGCATCAGATCATGTAAGTCTTTCCAGGCTTTTCTGAGGTCTGGCCACACTTGATTTCTTACAGAACAGTAGTATCTTACAGAACAGTAGTATCCATAACATTCCTACCTTGTTCAGCCATTCTTCACATGATGGACATCCCCTCATTTCCAGTTTTTTGCCACTACAAAAAAGAGCTGCTATAAATATTCTTGTACATGTGGGTCTTTTTTTTTTCTTTTCTGTGATCTCTTTGGGGAATAGACCTAGTAGTGAAAATTACTGGATCAAAGGATAAGATCAGTCTGATTGTTCTTTGGGCATAGTTCCAAATCCTTCTCCAGAATGGTTGGATCAGTTCACAACTCCACCAACAATGTATTCTAGGCAAATTATCTTTTTTTTGGTTTTGTCTTTTCAGTAGTCCAACTCTTGCAAAGTGGTTTAACATTTTCTTCTCCAGCTCATTTTACACATGAGGAAGTTGAGACAAATAGGAAGAAATGACTTGCCCGGGGTCACACAGCTTGGGAAGTGTCTGAGTTCAGATTCAAGCTCAGATCTTCTTGACTCCAGTTCCAGTGCAGATATATAGATATTTATACACACACACACACACACACACACACACATATGTGTGTGTGTGTGTGTGTATATATATATATATATATATACACATCAGCTATTATGTCAGTGAATTAATGATTGATGATAATGATGATGATGTGTATGGCATATTGAACTTGCAGTCCACTAAGACTCTCAGATCATTTTCAGATGAGTTGATGTAAATCCAGCCTACTTTCTTCATATACTTCTGAAATCAAATTTTTTAGAGCTAAGTTTGACTATATATTTTTCCTGTTTCAGTTTCATTTCATGAGCACAGTGGTATTATACCAAGATTTTGTTAAAAATTGTCTCTGACTGTTCATTTAACAAGCCTGTCTAAAACAATGATGAAAATATTGAAATAAATAAATAAAAGGTCAATTCTAGATCCCAAAGGTACTCCATAGAAGACTTCCTTTCAAGTTTACCTTGTATCATTTATGTCTGCATTGGGAGGTTGAGCATTCATTATTATCCTGCCCATATCTCTATTCTTACACAAAGATGGCATGAAGACTGTCTCAGGCTCTGCTTATATTCAGGTACAGTATTACAACATATTTCCCTAATCTGCCAGCATAATAACCCTGTCAGAAAATCTGACACTACTGTTTTTGTTGAAACCTGACTCTTTATGATCACTGCTTCCTTTTCTAAATATTCATCAACCCTCCTTTTAAAAGTGCATTGTGGGGCAGCTAGGTGGTGCAGTGGATATAGCACCAGCCCTGGAGTCAGGAGTACCTGGGTTTAAATCTGGTCTCAGACACTTAATAATTACTTAGCTGTGTGGCCTTGGGCAAACCACTTAACCCCGTTTGCCTTGCAAAAACCTAAAAAAAAAAGTGCATTGTAAATTTTGTTTAGAATGAAAATCAAGCTCATTAGACCATTAGACTCATTTATTCTTTTGTGAAAATCAAATCAGAATTTGTCCTTCTCAGTCCTCTGTTGTTCTTTCTTTGTCCATTATTTTTCCAAAGCCCTGTCTTGAATGATGTCATATCCTCCAGGCCTTTCAGTACTCTGAGCTATAGTAACCCTGGACTTGACAGAGAAAGAATTCACCAGTTCCATTATCTCTTCTCCCCTGACAGTATCCCATTCACATCAGGTAGCTCCGGTCCTTTTTTTCATCCCTATCTTTTCCCCACTCAGGATTAAAAATAACCACAGCATCTGGGTTGTTCTTTGTTTGAGCACCTAGATGGTTAAATGTTTGTGAGAGCATTGATACCTCAGAAATTGACAAACAGGAGTGGCTAGGTGGCGCAGTGGATAAAGCACTGGCCCTGGAGTCAGGAGTACCTGGGTTCAAATCCGGTCTCAGACACTTAATAATTACCTAGCTGTGTGGCCTTGGGCAAGCCACTTAACCCCGTTTGCCTTGCAAAAACCTAAAAAAAAATTGACAAACCAGGGCTTGATTGTTTGATTGATCAACTAGATTGAAAAAGGTGTTGGACAAAATGTCAATCATCCAAATTAAACCTAAAAATGTTTAAGGTACCCATTCCTCCCTCCCCCAGAGAGTCAGTTATTAAACATTTGAAAACATGCTTCTGCTCCCAAGGTTTGCTATTCTTTACTTTTACATCCTTGACTATTCATGAAGGACCACCCATGCTTTTGTATGCATCTTCTGGTACTTTGTTTCTATCTTCTGTATACCTCTTTGAAAAATCCAAGTTGCAGTAGGGCAGTGTTCAATAAATTATTTGTGAAAGAACTTGCTATTTTTTAGAAAACTTTCTATCCGTCACAATGAGCTCAAAATGAACTTTGGACTCAAATATTAAAGGTGGACCATAAAAATAAATTAGAGGACAATCAACTCAGTTGCCTTCCATAGCTCTTTAGATAAACAGGGAACTCTTAACTAAACAAGGAACAGAAACAATCAGAGCTTTGCCAGCCAAGTTTGATTACTTGGAATTGTAAAGTTTTGCACAATTAAAATGAATGCAATTAAGATAAGAAGGGAAGTTGGCACTTGAGATTAAAAGAATCTTTGCTTCAAATAATTTGATAAGAGTTTGCTATCCAAGTTATAGGGGGATTAACCCAAATAGATAAGCAAAAGTTATTTCAGAATTAATATACAAAGATGATGAACAAACGGTTCTCCAAAGAAGATTGACTAATTGTGAATAAGTGTATGAAAGGTGCCCCATGTCTTTAACCTTAGGAGGAATGCAAATTATAGGTTTCAACTCACACCTAGCAATTTGGAAAATATGAAAAAGTTGGGAATAATCAGTGTTGGAGGGGTTAGAGTTAATAGATGCATTAATACTCTGGGGATGGAACCATGAGTTTGTCCAGTCAGTCTGGAAAACATTTCAGAACTCGGTTTAAAAGGGGACTAAATCATCTAGATCCTTTGACCCCAATATCTTCTGGTCAAGTATATATCCCAGAGAGGTCAAAGGTAAAAATGCATATTCATTACAATAGTTATTAGAGCATTTTTTAAGGATTTTTGCAAGGCAAACGGGGTTAAGTGGCTTGCCCAAGGCCACACAGCTAGGTAATTATTAAGTGTCTGAGACCGGATTTGAACTCAGGTACTCCTGACTCCCAAGTCCCCGGCTGGTGCTCTATCCACTGCATCACCTAGCTGCCCCCTAGAGCATCTTTTCTAATCACAGGTCAATGCCCATTGATTGATGAATGGCTAAGACATTTTAGGGTGTGATTATTATGGAATGTGGCTGCACTCTGAAAAACTGATGAATGAAAAAAAACTCCAGAGAAGCACTCGGAGTCTTAAAGGAACTTATAAAAAGTGCAATAAGAAGAATAAGGAAAATAATATAGAGAACGACAACAATATAAATGGAAAGAACTGCAACCAAAAACAATCATGGCTGAATGTTATGAAATTAGAAGGGTTGACTGAACTGGGGGATTGTGGCACAAGAACACTATAAATTGGCTGATGAGTTGGTTAATTTTGATTAATTTTTCCTTTTTCATTTTAAAATAATGATAGCTCTTTGAGAAGGGGTAGAGGAAACATGTTCAGAGGTATCATTGATATTAAAACTAAAGATTTTAATAAAATTTTCAAAATCAAAGTTGTTGAATTACCTGTATATCCACATTGGCTGATTTAGACAAATCTTTCCCCATTTACTGGAACCATTTCTCATAGTATATTCACTTTCATTCTGGAGAATTTCCCCATTCCTTAGCCCCAGGGGCAGGTGTCTCTAGAATTTTTGACCTTCCAGTTTCTCCTTTCCTTTGAACCCTTTGATATCTGCCCACCCCAAATTGAAGGTGCATGTCAGACTTGGTCCATTTTTCCATTCCTCTGATAACAAATTTTAGAATAAAGAAGTCATTTCTTTACAAGTCATACCCTTTCCATCTGGAAAACTAAGCTCTTCCCCATTGGAGAAAATACTAATACATTGTTTGTTTCTCTGCCTTTTGAAAGAGTAAATGCTCCCAGAGGTAGATGGAGCCTCCTTATTTACCCTGCTCTCAGCAGGGAGGGACCTTCAGTTCTATGTAACTGTGATATATTTGGTCCCCAGGGGAATGGAAATGGAGAAGACCTAGCTCCTGCCATGTGAAATGAGAGGGGGAAATGAATGCAGAGAGTGAACCCAAACCATAAATCTAAGGAAGTCTGACTGGTGCTCATACCACAGATACCCAAAGCCCCCAGGCTGGACTGCAAACCGCAGCGTCCTGGGACACCTGCCTGAGCTCAACCTGCCTGTCCTGCCTAGCCTTGAGAGAGTACAGGATCCCCTATACTCCAAGGGGAAACAACCAAGGCGGGTTCTGGGAGCCACTGTAAAAGAATCTTCTGCTAGCTCTTTGATGACATTCAAGACACTGCTTCAGCCTTGGTTTTCTCTTTGTACAGAATGCTGTGTGAGTTGTAACCAGTTTCTAATCCTTCCTGAACCTCAGTTTCTTCATTTGTTAAATGAGGGACTTGGGCTAGATGATCTCTGAGGTCCCATCCAGTTCTAGGATCCAAAAATCCCTAGGGGAAGAAGGTGCCCCCTAAACTCTTCTGTATTTTTCTTCTGAAGCCCCATGATGAAGGTCCACTGTTCAGAGCTGTGTACTCTCCCTTTCCCTTCCCCCTCTTCCTCCCTCTGTCCTTCCACTTCTTTCTTCCTCCTCCTCCCTTCTCCTTCTTCTCCTTCTTCTCCTCCTCCTCTTTTCTTCTTTCTTCTCTTCTTTCTTCTTCTTCTCCTCTTCTCCTTCTCCTCCTCCTCTTCTTCTCTTCTTCTTTCTTCTCTTTTTTCTTCTTCTCCTCTCTCTCCCCCCTTCTTTCCCTCAATCTCACTCTTTCTTCCTGCCTCTCCCCTTGAATTCACAACTTGGAAATTCAGCAAACCTGGTGCTTGGGTCTTAATGAGCAGCTATTACAGTGGATTTTCTAAAACCACCCTTGTATTCTGTTGGACAGGTGTGTGACTCGTATCCCACTGACGTCTATGTCCCCAGGTCAGCCACTGCACATATCATCGTGGGCAGCTCCAAGTTCCGAAGCCGCCGGCGGTTCCCTGCCTTGTCTTATTACTATAAAGACACAAATGTGAGTCCAGAGTTCTGGTTTTTCTTCTCCTAGATCTGCCTTCTCCAGTGGGGAGGTGGGGTGGGGGTCCTGGCAATGTGGTGTGTACTCTGACCCTGCGAGATTAGGTGTGTACCCTGGTGACCTGTACTCCAGGTGTAATCATGAGCCTCTTCAGACACCCTTAGTCACTGGCCCGGCTGTGGTCTTCATTCCCAGTCCCCTTGAGAGACCCATGAGTGTGTCCCCAGAGCCTTCCTTGGCCCTCAGAGGAGCGGGGTTTTCTTGGGAGAGTGTCAGGGTCAATAATTGAGTGTCTGTGGAGGGTGACTTTAAGCCGTAAATAACCAGAAAGTTTCTAAGCCCCAAGGGTCCTGTTCAGTGGAAGGAGCTTCAAGTCTGGAGACCTGGGTTCAAGGGCTGGCTCAACCACTCACATTATGTGTCTCTGGACAAGTCCTTTGCCTTCCTGCTGTCTGATTCATCTTTTCTCTAAAATATGCTGAGTCCTCCAAATAATGGCTTGCTGACTTTGTTGGAATAGACTGAGCACTCTTGTAATCCCCCCCCCAGCTCAGATGGACTGTTCTTCCCTGGTAGAGAATGTCAAATGAAGCCAGAGGCTGCTTCCCAAGATGGCAGTGACCTCAGAATAAATGGCCAGCCCTCTGAGGTCACTCAGAAGGTACACACTCTTCTGGACCAGTATTTAGTTTGAAGCAGCTAGCCCCGAGCCTTGGGAGTCTCATCTCATCTCATTCAGACCAAGGGAGGGCCAGGTGGACATCAGAGAAGAGTCATGACTTACATACAGTCACACAGCTCATCCATGCCAGACCCCAGACAGGGTGCCCAACTCAGAACCCATTCTGCTGACACTAATACTGTTCTTGATGCTTGGGAGGTGGAGGCTTGTCCCACTCCCAGAGCCCCCTGGAGCCCCGGGCCGGCCTCATTGAACAGAGTTTGATTGCCTCCCCCAGGCCTCCATCTGCCGGAGCAGCCAGCCCCTGTCTGGCTTCAGTGCCCGCTGTCTTGAGGATGAACAGATGCTACAGGCGATCCGGAGGGCCAATCCTGGAAGTGACTTCATGTACGTTGTGGACACGCGGCCTAAGGTGAGGACAGGGACCCAAGAAGGGGCATCCATGAAAGGGAGCAAGACGGTGACCATCCCCTGGAGGGGAGGGGAGGAGAGGTCCAGCCCCAGGGGAATGTCTGTAGTTTGGCTTCCTCAGCACTTCAGGACCTGTGACTGTTTAAATGTGGCCAAAGTTGCCCATCCTGACTGGAGCAAGTCGGTCACCAGCGGCTGTGGCCAGAACAGGATATTGCCCTCTGCTAGAAAGTCTGCATGAGGCAGCAAGGTCCAGGCCAGGGTCCAGACCTGCTTCTCGCCTTTGTTATTCTAGCCAAGAGCTTGTCTCTCCCTGGCCTCAGTTTCCTTCTTTGTAAAAATTGGGTGTTGGATGGGAAGGTCAGTGAGGGCTTTTCTAGCTTCCCACTGTGGTTTCTAACCTGATGTCCCAGTCAGGGGTATTGGAAACAGAATTATCCCACAGAGCCCCTGGAGAAGGGAGCCACTATTCAGCCAGCGGGCAATATCTGACAGGGCCACAGCCTCAGTGAGCCCTTCTCTGCACTCCAGCATCTCTGGGGGTAGCTCTCTGAACAGCACAGGCGTCGCAGCAGGGAGGACAGCTTTGGCCCAGCGGACCGTAGGACCCTCCAGAGGTCTTGTGCGGACTGGAGGGCTTGCGGTGGGTGGTGCCCAGCTCATCTAGGTGTCTGAATGCCTTCTCATGGCATCTGGGCCTCCCAGGTTTTGAGAAGAGCAGAAGGAAAAGAAGGGAAACTAGAGCCCCCACTGGTGGTCCTGCCCCCAGGGGCCCCCCTCCCTATGAGTCAGGGCAAACAGTGCCCCCTCCTAGAGAAGATAGAGGTTAGGGCAGATCAGGGGCATTTCCCTGAGGGGGTACTGAACACAAAGAATGCTGACTTGGGGGCAGGGGGCCCTGGCTTTAAGTCTTGTCCTCCTGCTAAGGGGGTGACCTTGGGCAAGTCCCTTCCTCTCTCTGACCTTCATTTCCTCCTCTTTAAAATGGGGTGGGGGGTGATACCTAGCCTCCCCCCCAGGCCTGCATTTCTCAGATCTGCCGGGTGAGGAAGGGAAGAAGGTGCTTCACTTTTACCATCTGATGATGGGGGGCCCAGCCCGTGAAGGCGGCTGTCTGTCTATACTGGGCCCAGGCTGTCCTGTCCCCCAAGTTTTGGGCTCTCCAGCCCCCAGCCCCAAGTGTTCTGCTCTCCCAGGGGCTGCCCCCTACTCCTCCCATGTGGACTAGAAGCCACCTGCCCTTAGCAGTCCTGGGCTGTCCTGTCTCCTTCCTATCTGGAGCCTCTTGATGCCCCAATTCTGGGCCCTGAACTGGGGTTTCCAAAATCTCTGGAGAGAGAGAGAGACACACAGAGAGACAGACAGGCAGACAGAGACAGAGACACAGAGACAGACAGACAGAGAGAGAGACAGAGACAGATGGAAAAAGACAGAGACAACAGAGACAGAGAGAGGAAAGAGACAGAGACAGATGGAGAGACATACAGACAGACAGAGACAGAGACAAAGAGAGACAGAGTCAGACAGAAAAAGACAGAGACAGATACAGAGAGAGACAGAAACAGAGACAGAGACAGAGAAGGATAGAGAGAGAGAGAGACAGAGATGGAGAGAGGGAAAGAGGCTGTCTCTGGCACCAGGAGCTGCCCCTGGCCCTGAGCAGCAGCTAGGAGGGCCCAGAGCCAGAGCCAAATCCAGATTGAGGCATTGGGGAGGCTCCGTGTGGGGGAACACTTGTAGCTTCACTCAGAGAGAAGAGGCTGACTCTGGGGCCTTAAGGAGTCAAAAAGCTGTGCCCTTGACCTTTTATTCTCCTCCCACCATTCTCCCTCTCCTCTATTTGGCCTCCTCTTCCCCACCCCGTCTCTGTCGCTGTCTTCTCTCTCTCTCTCTCTCTCTCTCTCTCTCTCTCTCTCTCTCTCTCTCTCTCTCTCTCTCTCTCTCTCTCTCTCTCTCCCTCCCTCCTCACTTTCCCCATGGCTTTTGTCCTGCAGACCCACTGCTGGACCCGGCAGAAGTGATCCCTCTTCCAAGTGACCCCTCTCTAGACCTTGAAAGAACCTCATGTCCCCAGAGCCTCTAGTCTAGTCATCCTCTATATTTATGTCTCACAAAAGGGAATGGTCTGCAGGCCCCTCACCATCCTGGTTCCCCTCCTCAGCCCACCCTTGGCTTTGCCCATGTCTTCCCAAACATGCAGTGCTCCTGGGCTGAGGGTCTTCTTGGGGAGGTCACTGGTGGTCACTAGCAGAAGAGTCTTGGGACAGTGACCGCTATGAGCTTTCTGATTCTTCTCTGTAGCATGGAGGGAAATGGCTCCAAGTTGGTAGAGCCCCACCAAGCTGGAAAGCTTTGGGGTGAGGGCCTGGCATCCCAGAGCAGCTTCCTTGGAGCTGAGAGGCTAGCCCTGTGGATTTGCCAGCCTTAGCCACTTTGGGAGGCCATGAATCTCATGGGGTCCTGGGCCTCCTCAGGGAGGAGGACAGCCAAGCCCAGGTCCTTGGAGTGTGGGAGGGAGAAGGTGCACAGGGGAAAACGCCAGGCTTGGGTCCACTCCCTTGACCACATTAGGTTCAGGCTGGCTGTGAGCCATGAACCCCTTCTTTTTTCAATGTGGATCTCCTGGTTTGATCAGTTTAATTTGTGCCTGGGCCACATAATTATTCTACTTTAGGATCACACAAATCCTTCAGGTGTAGAATAGGGAAAGACGGTTGGCTCTAGAGCCAAGGACTGGACTGTATTCAAATCCTACCTCGTCTGCTCATAATCTGTGGCCTTGGGTTAAGTCTCCTCCACAATCTGGCCTCATCTTCTCCAACTCTAAAATGGGGGTGGCGGCTAGGTGGTACAGTGGATAGAGCACTGGTCTTGGAGTTAGGAGTACCTGAGTTCAAATCTGGCCTCAGACACTTAATAATTACCTAACCGTGTGGCCTTGGGCAAGCCACTTAACCCCATTGCCTTGCAAAAACTAAAAAAACTAAAATAAAAAAGTAAAATAAATAAAATGAAAGCCGCAGAGACCCCTTCCAGCTCTAGATATACAATGTGTCCTTGTGAGTATGTGGTCTTGGGCAAGTTACTTCATTTCCTTGAGTCTCAGTTTCCTCATCTGTAAATCTGGGGCTTGGACTAGACAGCTCCTGGAACTCCTTCTAGCTCTGGTCCAGTGAGATGAACTGTGCCCTCTCTGTGCCTCAGTCTCCTCCTCTGAACAAAGAGGGGCTGGCCCCTGAGACCCCTCCTCACTTAGACCCAGGATCCTATGAGCCTTTTTCTCTGAGGTTCCACCACCATTTTCCTTGACTGTGCTGCTTCAATGGTAGGTCAAATACCGCCATCTTCTGGTGGCTGGATGAAAGGCCTAGACTAGACCTAGCTCAGTTCTGGTTCTTCACTTGATGAGTTTGGTTTGTTGTTGTCACCCCTGAAGCTTCCAGGTCACCCACCTCCCCCGGTCTCTTCTCTTGGTGGATGGGTGGGAGGGCTAAACTTCAGTCACACAAATTGAAGAGCAGGGAGGAAATGAAGGGTTTTGGGTTTTTTTTTTTTTGGCTTCAAGAGATGATCTTTTGAGGACCAGGATACAATAGCAGGCAAGTGACACCAGCCTACTGCGATGGGGCTGGATCCATGTATCAAGTCATGAAGTTCTTCTAGTATCTTCAATCATGGAGCCATCAGACATTCTGAAGCAAAGACTATGAGTCCCAAGACTCCCTCCACTCAAGATTTTTCAGGGCCATCCAGACTTTCCTCCAAAGCTTGACCTCTGACACCCTCCAAGTATTTCAGTTTACCATCAGATGCATCCACAACTATCTTCTCATCACTGGTGGATTTCAAGACTCTTCCCTGTTAGAGTGGGGTTAGGGTTCAGCTTTCAGGGAAATGCCCAGTGGAAGGACCACTGGGGAGGCTGGCTAGCTTGTGAAGACTGAATGAGATATGTATTAAGCATTTGGAAAATTCATTATCTTCAAGAGCATGTCACGCCTCTACAAATTAGTCTCACTTTTCTCATTGGCTTTTGGCTGTGTCTTCATAAACAGCAGCAGCACTTGATGGCCAATTCCTCCAAGGCCTTCTGTCCAGTGAAGCAAATCATTCCATCTTTGTTCTCCCTTTTCTACAGAGGAGGAAATGGAGACCAGAGAGGGGTAGAGACTTGTACAAGATCATCCTGCTGGGGGTGATAGAGCCCAACCCCATTAAAAAACCACAAACAGCTCTAGTGATAGGTATAGATCTAGAAGGGTCCTCAGAGACTGCTGTGACCACCCCATCCATTCACAGACGAGAACACTCATTTGCTCTAATCCATACCTGAAGACAAGTGACCATTGGTTGATTAATCTGGGAGTGGATGTCGAAGCCTGAAGCCCACCAAGGAAGGGGCTCCCTACCCCCTGAGGTAGCTCTCACTGATAGAAGGTTTTTCTTCATCTTGGACCCAGATGTGCCTCTTTAGAACCACCCTCACTGCCCCTGGCTCTGCCCTTTGGGACTAGGTCAAGCAAGTCTACTCTGACTCATGATCACCCTTCTAGTATTTGACTGCAGCTCTCATTTCCTTCCTGACTCTTCTCCACCCTAAATATCCCTGCTTCCGTCAGATGCTAGCAAGTCAACCAGCATTTATTAAGTGCCTACTGAGTCTCTCCACCCTAAATATCCCTGCTTCCGTCAGATGCTAGCAAGTCAACCAGCATTTATTAAGTGCCTACTGAGTCTCAGGCACCATGCTAAGATGAGGCACTGGTGATGGAAAGAAGGGCAAAGTTGGGCTTCACTCCCTAGGAGCTCAGATTCTTTTTTAATTTGTTTATGTAATGTTTTATTTTTTCCCCAATTACATGTGAAAACAATTTCACATTCATCTTTTTTTTTTAAATTTTGAGTTCCCAATGGCCTCCCTTCCTCCCTCCCCTCCCAAGGAGGGATTCTGATGGAGAAGACAGCATGCCAATTCCAGTGTCTGTATGAGATAGATGTGGGATAAAGGATCAGCATCTCAGAAGGAGAGGACCAGTGCAGAGGGTGGATAGGTCCTAGCCCCACCACCCCCCCAGGCCTGCTGCTACCACCAAGTGAGCATAACCAGGCTTTCTCTGCCTTTCAGCTCAATGCCATGGCCAACCGCGCAGCAGGAAAGGGCTATGAGAATGAGGACAACTATGCCAACATCAAGTTTCAGTTCATTGGCATTGAGAACATCCATGTCATGAGGAGCAGCCTTCAGAAAATGTTGGATGGTGAGTGAGCCCACCCTGCCATCCTCTCCCCAAGCTTAGCACCCATGGCTAACCAATGCCACTCCTGGTCCAAATGGCAGGCCAGCCCAAAGACCCAACAAGGTTGGGATACTGGAGATGCCTGGGAGGGCAGGGCCCTGTGAGCAGGATTGACCTTGTGGTTCTTGGACTTTGATTGAAATCAGAATTTGGAGGCATCATAGAGCAGTGCAAAGATGTCCAATTCTGGAGCCAGAGGATCTGGGTTCAAATCCAGTTCTGTTTTTATATCCTTGGGCAAGTTTATAGGTCTCAATTTCCTCATCTGTCAAATTAGGAAGAGGAGCTTGATGGCCTCTGAAGCTCCTTCCAGACCTAGATCCTTGGTCCTTGGATTTATTTGGGTATGTATTAGATTATGGAATCATGGAGAGACTTTGGAGGCCTAGCTGGAATTGTTAGGAAACTTTTCCAGACTGAAGTTCAGAGGATCACAGAACTTAGAATTTTGGGGACTTTCAAGATCATTTGCTTTAACTCCACCACTTTAAAGATAAAGAAACTGAGCTCCAACCAAGGAAGTCTCCATAAGCATTTCTTGAGTCAGACAATGTGTTAAGCCATGGGAATGCAAAGAAAGGCAGAATAAGCCAAGTGACTGACTCCAGACCATGGAGAAAACAAGTGACAGAGAGAGGATTTGAACCCAAGTCTTCTCATGTGGGATTCAGTGCTCTGTCCCCTGGGGCAGCAGTTGATGTGAGACTGAGTTAATCCAGAAGCTTGGATAGAATCCCTCAGTTGGTGGTGTTGAACCCAAGCTTCAGCCCACCATGATTTTGCACAGCCCAGATACTTGTTGCCTTAGAAGGCACTAGGAGGAAGATAGGAAGCTTCAGGTGTGATGCTAGTATTCCAGGAATAGTTTGACCAGACACAAGAATAGGACATCTCTAGTTCTAGACATTAAGCCTCTAAATATAGTCCAGGTGGTATGAACTTTTGCCACTGCCCTATGACACTGTTGATTCATATTGTGTTTGAGGACCACTGAAACCCCCAGATCTTCCTCCAAACTGCTGGCTGGTCATGCCTTTCCCATTTTATGTGACAAAATTCTTTTTAACTTGAACATAATCCTCTGTATCCCCAGTAAATTTCAACATAGAGCCCTAACCCGGCTTTGGGAATTCCACTGTCATCCAGAGCACTGGCATTTTGGCTGATTTTTGTGGCATTGTCATCTTTATGTCTGTTCCTTTACCCTAATCACTGATAGCATGTGAAACAATCCAGGGCTAGCTTACTCTAGCTGTGTGAACTGCCCACCTCCATTTATGTTCCTGCTTGGCATGATTGTCCTTTTGGGCCTCTTCTTATGCATGGTCATCAGGAATCACATGCCAAGATAATGTACCACAGCCTCCTTACACCCCTGGCTATCTGATGCCCATTACCCTTGGGTCACCTGAAAGATGAAGTCTTTTAAGAGCATCCTCTTCCATGGTCTAGCATCACTTGGAGACAATTTTTGTTACTAAGATGGAGTCTAGGACCAAAGGCTATACAACTTCCCAGGTGTGACCCAATGCATTCTCTTCCTCTTGTTTTGGTCTCAGCCTGGTTCCTGCTCAGCCATGGTGCCTATGCTCACAGTGGCTAGACCTGCAAATGATTTAAGTTCTTTAGACTATACATCATAGGGAGTAAAAGCTGTCTCATCCACTTGATTTTCCCTATGTTAGATGGCTAGGGCAGTTCATTCTGAATGGAAAGCACTTAAAATCCATTTTTGTTAAGCAATTTTTATTCTATTTCTACCTGTGTGCCAGCAGGTTCAAATCTTGCTTCATTTACTCCCTAGCTGAGTTCTGGGCAAGTCACTTCATCTGTCTGCCTCAGTTTCCTCATTTATAAAATAGCGATAATAATAGTAGGATCTACTTCCCAGGATTATTTCAAGGATTAAAAGCATTAATAAGTGATGTTATTTGTAAACTTTGAAATGTTAAATAAATATTAGTTGTTGCTATTATGATGACTATTATTATTGTCTATGATGAGATCCTCCAGATGCTCCAAATGAATGGGAATGAGATTGTGCAGATTGACTCCAATGCCAATCAAAAGGGCTGATCGTCCATAGATCCAAGAAAAACAAGTGAAGATGATGAGCACAGTTGGACTGACAGCCCAGAGTTTGTCTGGACAAACCACATGAAATATAATGATTTGGCCCCATAATTCAATGAGAGAGAGAAAGTGAATTGATTGCCTTCAGAAATTTTCCAAATTCCTTTAATGGCACTCAGTCTACCATCTTGTTCATATCAAATGTTCTCCAGTGTGGTTATCTGGCCATAAGACAGAGCTTCTTGGATGACTGATCTATAGTGGAAGGGACTTCAAAGGCCCCTAGTCCAGCTCCATCATTTTAAAGATAAGGAAGCTGAGGCCCAGGGAATTAAATGACTTATCCACAATCAAACACATGGTAAAAAACAGACAGGATTTAACCCCAGGGGTTCCTGCCCTCTTCACCTTGTACCACACACTAGAAGTCTTTAAAGGACTAAAAATGAGTATGATACAGAGGGCAAAGGAGAGAAGCATTATAGATGTGAGTAGACCACACCAAAGAATATGAGGAATTTCAGAGATGAATAAGAAATGCATACCAAGAGAAAGAGAAGATACCTTGATCATGTAGCAAGAGGGAGACATGGAAGGTTCCTTTGGAACATCAAAAGAACTTGAGAAAGGTCACTGGTACATTGCATGGTCCCGCCATGATGAACTTATGGGAGAGTGTAGGCAAGAGTGTCTCTGGATAGGTAAACATGGATAACCATGATATGCATCAATTGTTTGGAGTTACCATGAACATAGATCCATTTCAGTACATGAGAACTGAGGAGGTTGACATGTTGGTTAGAAGGTAATGACAATTCTCTTCACTTCCTTTTTGGGGTATTAAGGCCTTCTGTTATTTTCCCAATTATTGACTAATTTGCTGCCTTTCAGATTCCTTGAGAATCAGTAAAGGCAGTGCTTCCAGGATGGACCTCCTCTGTGTCCTATTGGCTTTATAGAATGTCACTCCATCTTGGCTTTCTTAGGTGTCATTTCTGCTTTTTAGGCATTATATTAGGAACCATATTGGGAACCATGACACTTTGGGCACATTTGGAGCCCTCTAAAGAGGTATTGCTACTGTCCCCAAAGGGAAAGACCCTCAAACCTGTCATTGAATAATTAAATCCCTTCTACTTCACAGTAGAGTGTGGGCTTTGCAACCTTTGCTTGGATCCACCTGCCAAGAGAGGAGATCACCACTTCCCTAGGGACATATTTGGGTTTTGGATAGCTTGTTAGTTAGGAAGTTTCTTCTTACCTCAAAACTAAACTTACTTCTTTATAACTTTCTATCATTGTTTGTGGTCCTACCTTCTGTGGCCAAACAAAATAATCATTCTTCTGAACGTTTCCAGTGTTTGAAGTTGTGCCCACGTCCAGGCTTTCACAACACTAAAGATAGTCTAATGTCATATCGTCAGATCTTTCCAATTTTGTTGTCCCTTTCCCTTTCATCTTTAGATGCTTTGGGGATGACCTAACTGAGTTGCTCACCAAGCATTTGGTAAACTGTTTTTCCTTGCTGTTTTATCAGGAGACACCATCTTCCTTAAGTCTTGGCAAAGCATTTATGGTATCTCTCCACATTGCCTTTGGCTGCCATGTCTCTCAGCTTTTCTAATGAAGTTTCTTTTCCCCTTGCTGTGGCTATTGCTTTCCATTGCTTAAACTACGGTTAAGAAATAGATTCAGCCTGTGTTGATGTTTATTTGATTATTTACTTTCCATTCTTTGGATCATTAAAAAAAATCACGGTAGGGTAACTTTCATTTTATTTCTGTATTCTTGTCTTTTTTATTAGAATTTTGCATCTGTTTTGCCAGGTTGTGAGTAGGACATCTTATTCAGGAATAGTTCTTCCAATCAAATGGCTTCCCAACCATTTCATTTTCTGTGTCATTTTTTTTTGGTGTGGTCCCTTTCTATGGTCTTCTGTCTCAAAGAAAGTACCATGATATTTAAGTGAGATTCTTCACAAACCTCTAACTTCTTTGATGAAGCATTTTTCCAAAATATTTTTTACCATTTTCTGCTATCCCATCTTAGCATCCAAGCCCCCAGGGAGGGAAATGTATTATATTTTGTAATTAAAATTATAAATTATAATGTGCAACATTATATGTAATATAATATTACATTACAAATATAAATTGTGAATATAATTTGGAGGCTCTTATGAAGTTCTTTGTAGAATTTCTTTAGTTCCTCATCTTTTGTGAGATATATTGGTGTATCCACCACAGTGATCCTCATAGAGACCTTTTCACTCCTATTTATTAGGAGATGCAGAAGTGATATTTTTGTTGACTCGTATTAAAACCTCCTCTGCTTTTCTTTCCAAGGAGAACCTATGAGTTAGTATCCACCTGCTTTGGTCTGGCCTTATTATAGAAAAAATGCCAACAGAGTTAATATTCCATGCCTCTGGCAATTGGTCATTCGTTGGTCATTGTACCAAGCTCTTATGGGTAGTAAGGAAATGGTTCATATTTATAGCTGATCTAAAAACTGTGAGATGATTCTTGTTCTCAGCCTCATCTCCTTCCTTCCTCTTAACCACCAGAAAAGAGGCTGCCCAGGGCTGAGGTCCATCTTGTCCTCATGGATTGCCAAGGCCAATGTCTTTATCAGTAGGGTCTTGCTTGCTTATAGTGAGCTTTCCAATCCTTAATTGGGCCTCTCTCAGCTTTAGGCAACTTCTCCTCTGTTTCTAGAGGCCAAACAGAAGGAAGATAATGGGACTTAGAATAATAATTATCACATGATTTTAAGACCAATTGCAAAGTTGAGCATTCAATAATATGGTCCCTGCATTTCAGTCTGGTAGAATCTCACCCTTTCTGAGCATAGCCTTCAAGAAATCTGACTCACCTCCTGGTGATGATGGATCAGCGGGAAATGACCTTGACCAGAGTCACTTGATTTTGAGTTCCAAGAAAATCCCCATCTGTATTTGGTGGATCTGGGGTCCAGGATCCAGGTTTAGTCACTCAGAGTATTGGCTGTGCTGGAGCTTACTTATACCTCCACCCCCCTCCAAAATACCTTCCCAAGGAAGTGAAGTATCCTGAATAGGAGGAAAAAAGGAGTTATGGTGGTGGAGGCCAAGTCAACAGAGAGGAGGACACATAACCTCAAGAAAAGTCCATATCCAGAATGGCCTATTGGAATGAAGTGAGGGGTCCCGGGCTGGACATGTGGTTTCCCTGGTATGGGATGCATTCCCAATCAGCACAGGCCAACACTTTCCCTCTAATTTAAACCTAGAGAATGTTCTCCCCACCAAATGTCTCAAGCTGGCACCTCTGCTCTCAGGTCCTTCTTTGTCTTGCCTCCCTGATTCTCTAGGGAGGATAAAGTTGGTGGACTTGATACTACTGCCAGACCCAAGAGCCCAGGGACAAGTCTTGTAATGTGTAGACCTCCCAGAGCCTTTGACCCGCCTCAGAAGGCCCCCTCTGTCCTGGGTTCTGGTCTGTTTGCAGATGACAGGCTTTCAGGGGGGCAGCCGGGGTGGAGTAGCCCAAGTGGTCACTCCACGTCGTTTCCTCCACCAGGCTTATGGCTCTTGTCGACTCAGCTCTCTAAAGCAAATATGAATAGAACTGGGTCCCCATGGTAGCTGACAACAAGGGTGCTTCCTCATCAGCCGGTGCATGTGCTTCTGGTGACAGCTGAAGTGGACTTTTGTTCAGTAAAACGGTGTGTAAATATTGGTTGAGAATCAGTGTGGGGAACAAGTAAATGGGCCTCTCTGCCGCTCCTGGACTGACGTGGGCAAACAGAGCCGCCACATTGGTGCCTTGCCGTTTCAGTCCCATCTGTTTTGTGGAGCTTAATCATTTGGCCAGCTTGGCTTTTCCTGCTGTCTTTTGACCTGGGCAGAGGGTAGAGTCATTTCAGTTTCTACCTTGAAAACAAGCTCATTAGAAAACCTTGGGGGCCCAGGTGGCTTCCCAAATACATATTCATTAATATTCATTTCTGAAAAGAAGAAAAAAAATGAAAGAAGTTGTTCCTTTGAGGGGTCTGCCATGGCCAGAGTCTCCAGTAGCCAGTACCAATCAGCAGATCAATATTTATTGAACATCTATTACAAGCTTTGGGCTAAGCCTTGGGGACACAAAGAATCAAAAGACAGTCCCTGTCCTCAAGGAGCTTGCAGTCTAATGAATTGTAGGAGAAAAGAAGCAGACAGTGTGGGGAGGAGGAAGCCCTAGATGAAGTCTGAGATGCTGCTTTTGAATCTTGGCTTTAGAATAATCACATCTCCTCTCTGACCCTTGGTTTCTTCTCCTGGGCAGTTCTTCTGGGATTGAGATGACTCCTGAGATCCATTTCTTCTTTGATTTCTCAACCCATCTAAAACCCTTTCCCCATACATTGGGCCTCACTTCTGAAGCCCTATGGACACAGAATGGGAAGGATTGAGATGTCTTTTCTACCCAATTCCCTGGGCTGTTCAGGATCCATTCTGAGGATGCTGGGAGGTGTTCTTGGTGGTGGTAGTTGTGATGGTCCTTCTTCTTGAAGAGGACCAGTGACATCATGAGGATGACTTCTTTGCTCGTGTGTAAATTGGATGCGAGTGAGTCAGAGCTGTAGACAAAGTGAGAAGAATTGACAACCCAAAGCCACAGTGTCTGTTTTGAAGTCAAATCATGCAGAAATTCAAATGACGGGAAGAGGAATTTGGATTCATCTCTTCAGGGCTACTCAAATTATCTCAGCTTGTCTTCTAGGATATAGTGGCTAAAATTCTCTTGGGCTGTCAGTTATTTAGTCACCACACCTAGATAACAGAAATCAGGCAGAATGTCCCCAGTGAGGTGGTGCAGTGGATAGAGCACCAGCCTGGGAATCAGAAGAACTTGAGTTCAAATTTGGCCTCACTTAATAATTGTCTAGTTGTGTGACCTGGGGCAAGTCACATAAACCCCATTGCCTTAAATAAATAAAAATTTTAAAAAAGAATGTCTTCACACTAAGAATAGGTCTTTGAATCTTTTGTAAAGTGAAAAAGCCCTCTGTTACAGAGAACCAATTTAGAATTAAATACTCTAGAAATAATTTGAGTCTTTACATGTGGAATGAATTTGAGCAATAACAAAAAAGCCAACTAAGAAAGAAGTCAATTCTTATCCAGCCAATGTTTTTGTCTTATTATGTCTATCTAGTTCTCATAGTGTGTGGTCTGTGCATCCAGGGGATCTTCAAGGTCAAAACAATTTTCATAATAATATTAAAACCTTCTTGGCCTATTAAATACAATCCTCTTTTCTAATCATATATCTGAGTGTGGGACTGGATTTTCTTCAGATAATGTAGCCAAAGCAACATTATCAGAACAGATTAAATTCAGAAATAGACATGATAAACCAGCTGTCTTCTATTAAGCCAGGCATTCAGGATTTTCAAAAAATATGTTAAAATGATGCCATTATTCTCACTAATTATTTTTATTTTGAAAAATTGCTAATTTTCTTTTAAAATGTTGCTTCTGTTAATATATGTATTTTAGATGAATGAATAATTTTATATATATACATATATTATATATATATATATACTTTCTAGTATGTAATATATTATTGTTGTCATGTCAGACTCTTCAGTACCTCATGGATCATGACACACCATACCCTTTTGTCCTCCACTGTCTTCCAAGTCTGTCCAGATTCATGTCCGTTCTTTCCACCCTCCTCATCCTCAGCCTCCCCTTCTCCTTTTGCCTTCAGTTTTTTCCAACATCAAGGTCTTTTCCAATGAGTCCTGTCTTTTCATTATGTGGTCAGAGGATTTAAACATCAGCTGTTGCATTTGACTTTTCAGTGAACAGCCTGGATTAATTTCTTTAAATCCTGGCTTATTTGATCTCCTTGCTATTCAAGGGACTCCAAAGTCTCCTTCAGCACCACAATTTGAAAGTGTTGATTCTGCGCATTCAGCTTGCCTTATAGTTCAATCCCCCAATTTATGTTGCCACTAGAAAAACCATAGTTTTCACTCTATGTCCCTTTGTTGGCAAGGTGATGTCTCTACATTTTAGTTTGCTGTCTGGGTTTGCCATTGCATTCCTTCCAAAAAGCAAGTATCTTTTCATTTCATGGCTGCAGTCACCATCTGCAGTGATCTTTTGAGTCCAAGAGATTGGAATCTGACGCTGCTTCTGTTTCTTTTCCATCCTTCTGGACCAGTCACCAAGATCTTGGTTTGTTTGGGGGGTTTTGGGTTTGTTGGCTTTTTATGATAAACTTCAATCTTCTTTTACACTCTCCTCTTTCACCTTTATCAAGGGGGTTCTGAATTCTTCACTTTCTGTCATGAGTATCATCATTTCTCCCAGCAACCTTACTTGTGGCTTTTGTTTCATCCAGCCTGGCATTTCACATGATGAACTCTGATAAAAGCTAAATAAACATAAAGAAAACATAAAAGTGACAATATACAGCCTTGTTGTATTTCTTTCACAATCTTAAACCTATCAATTGTTCCACAGTTGGTTCTAGCTGTGGCTTCTAGACCTATATACAGGTTCCTGAGTAGACCAGTAAGATGATTTGGTGGACTCTTCTTTTTGAGGACTTGTCCCATTTTGTTGTGATCCCCACAGTCAGAGGCTATAGGACAGACAATGAAACCAAAGTTTTATTCTTTCTTTCTCCATAATCCAGTGAATGTAGGCAATTTGGTCTCTAGTTCTTCTGCCTCTTTGAAAACCAGTCTGCTCTTCTGTTCAGTCTTCGTTCACATAATACTAAAGTCCAGCTTGCAGGATCTTAGGCATAACCTTGCTGGGCTGTGAAATGAGTGTAATAGTTTAGTAAAATTTGAACATTTCTTGGAAGTATCATTCTTTAGGGGTGAGATGTAAACTGATCTTTTGCAATCCAGTGTCCACTGCAGTCTCCCAAATTTGCCAGGATATTGAGTATAGTACCTTAACAATATCATCTTTTAGGATTTTAAATAATTCAGATGGAATTCTTTTGTCTCCAGTAGCCTTCTTGTTAGTAATACTGCTTCTTATTTTTAATATCGTTAGATATCAATCCATCTGAACAAAAGCTCTTTGGGATTCTCAGTAATTTTTAAGATAGTAATTTTTTTTTTATTTTGGGGGAGTTCAGAAACCAAGGTAGGATACTGCTGGTCTACTACACCAAATCTTTGTTGAATTTTGGTCAGTAAAATCTGTTTTCCTTTATGTTCCAGTCCCTCTTTGACAATATCTATATATATACATTTATATATATAAAACATATATAATATATATAAATATATAGTATAAATATAAATTAACAAACAAATAAATGTTCATTTTTAATGAGAAGATGAAGCATTATAGAAGTGGGACTGTGACTTCTGCTTCCAATCACCTTGTCAAAATTTGTTATATGAAATTTGAAAAATGCTGTCCTTGGTATTTGTAGCATTCTGGAAGCCTTTAAACTGAGAGCTACCCTTGGTCCATCAGCCGGGAGCCAGGGGCATTTTGTCCAGATCTCCTTCTAAGGGGCAGGGTCTCTTTCTAGGATACAGGGTGATTAGGGACTGCGTTAGCAGCATTACTAAGCATAAGTGGATGTTTCTGTCATCAGCATCATCATTTCTCCCAGTAATCTTACTTCTAAGTGGTCCCCATGGAGAGACCCAGGTGAACAGTGCAAAGTGTTTCTGAAGTTAGCTGGTAGAACTGCCCCCTGCAAATATAATTGTTGGGATCCTTGTTTTTACAGAGCATTTTCTTCTTCTAATATGTGTGGAATAGCCACAGACAATTATGTCCTCCCTGAGCCTGAAAAAGCTAGTAAGAACCACTATCGAAATGAACTGAAAAAAAATTAGCCTGCATTTACAAAGCACTTTAAGGTTTTGCAAAACACTTTACAATCTTATTGAATCTTGACAATAAGCCTGGGAGGTGGGGTTATTAGGATTCCCATTTTATAGATGAAGAATCTGGGGTTCAGAGAAAAGGAGTTTCTTCAAGTCAGTGGCCCAACTGGAATGTGAACTGGGCCCTCTGGCTCCCAAGGCTAGGGATTTCTCTCCCACCCAGAAATTCTTTCTAGTCTTACTCTTTCACAAAACACAACATCCAAGGGGGCATCTGCTACCATTCATTCAGTGGGCTGAGCACCAGTGACAATGGCAGAGTCAAGACCCTGGCTCCTACCAGTTAGGGACCCTTTCCATTTTCTGGGCCTCAGTTTCTTCACATGTAAAATGAGAGAGCAGGCCATGAGCTGCCAGCTTCACCAGGGGTGAGTTCCCATTTGAAGCCAGGGCGTTAGCACCCCAGAATTCATCGCAGCCTGGGTTGTTTTCTAGTATGTGAGCTGCGATCCCCGTCGATGAGTGACTTCCTCTGGGGCCTGGAGAATTCCGGCTGGTTGAAGCATATCAAAGCGATCTTGGATGCAGGGGTGTTCATTGCCAAGGTGAGTGGTCTCATCAGCCTGGGATGTCCCATTGAATCTTAACAAAACCTCCCTGCCCTCTCTGCCTTATTGCCAGAGGGAGCCATTTGTCCCTTGCCAGCCTAGAATGCATCCAAATGGCACTAGATGGTACAGTGGATAGAGCACTGGCCTTGCATTCAGGAGAATGGGAGTTCGAATCCAGCCTCAGACACTTGCCTCTTACTAGCTGTGTGACCTTGGTCAAGTCACTTCACCCCAACTACCTCACATCCAGGGCCATCTCCAGTCATCCTGATTTCTATCTGGCCATTGGACCCAGATGTTCTGGAGGAGAAAGTGAGGTTGGTGACTCAGCATAGCAACCCCTCACTCAAATCCAGTTCACGTGCTTATCATGGCATCATCTCCCTGAGGCTGTGGTCTTCTTCGACAATGAAGGACAAACATTAGAAGGTATCCTTCAGAGTCCATAGAAATGACAGTGACATCATCTCCTGGCACACTAACCACCTGCCTCTAGATACCCTGGCATCCCCAAGCTGGAGGAGAGCTCTGTTTCTTCCCCCTCCCCCTTGGCCCAGGTCCAGGCCTGACTGCCCCACTTTGGCTGACTCCATTCCCTGTCTTTATTTCAGGCTGTGGCTGAGGAAGGGACCAGCGTTCTTGTCCACTGCTCGGATGGCTGGGACCGAACGGCCCAGGTGTGCTCAGTGGCCAGCCTCCTCCTGGATCCTCACTACCGTACCCTGAAAGGCTTCATGGTGAGTCTGGCCATCCTGCCGGCTGCCAAACGCAGACTTGGAATCTGCCTGTGACCCCTCCTCTACTCCCTCACAAAGATTGCCATCAGAAGGCAGAGACTGAGGCCCCTTCTTCAAGGCCAAGCCTCGTGACTGCGCATCTGCTCACCCCCTAATGGGCGTAGTCCATTAACTTCATCTGGGTCACTGACCCTGCCAAACCCAGGGCTGGGAGCAACGAGCCTCAGAGGGTTCAGGCAGTATCTGAACAGGAAACCTCTCGTAGCACAAAGAAAGCACTTAACAAATTCTGATTTCTGCAACATCTCCAAAAAAGTGGACACTCGATTTCTTTTTTAATACCTCCAGTGATGGGGAACTCACTACCTAACAAAGTAGGCTAGGCCTTCACTGCCTGAAAATACTCCATATTGAAGTACATTGCAGGTTTCTATAGCATCCATCCATCAGTGGTGCAGCTACTACTGGGTTCGCCATCATCAAGGGCCCACCTTGTCTTGCTTGTGTAGATAAAAACGATTGGCCCCAGACTTGACCAGAGAAAGTGAATTCCAATCCTAATTTTGTCCTCAGGATGCCAAAGATTCTATTGCTTTGGGTTCAATGTGGAGTTGGATGTGGACTGCCCCTTGGTGTAGAGGGTTCTTCAGAAGGTGGCTAAGGCTTCCCAACAGCTGTGGGAGGAGCATCTGTGTTCCTCTCCCCCAGGTGCTGGACCACAATATCATGGTTTCTAAGCTGCCTTTTTCTTTTTTCAGGTATTAATTGAAAAAGACTGGATTTCCTTTGGGCACAAGTTTAATCACAGGTAAAGTGTTGTCCTTGATAACTTCCTACCAACTAACTTTAAAGTTGGGAGTTGTTTTGGGATGCTAGAGGATGACCCCTCGAGAGGCATCTGCCATCTCAGCCAGCAAGGAAGTGTATTATTCCTGACATGTCTCATTAGCAGGGGGATAAGAGCCATTTCTGGCTCGCACCAGGGCTGGCTGGCTCTGATGTATTTTAGTTTTTCCTTCAATTGAGAACTCACTGAAGCCAAGACCCCATCGGTGGATCCCACAACTCAAAACACTTTTCTCAATCTCTGGAACTTTGGGTAAATCACTTCTCTGGCTGGAGTCTCAATTTCCTCAGCTGATAATGGGGCGGCTAGGTGGCACAGTGGATAAAGCACCGGCCCTGGAATCAGGAGTAGCTGAGTTCAAATCCGGCCTCAGATACTTAATAATTACCTAGCCGTGTGGCCTTGGGCAAGCCACTTAACCCCATTGCCTTGGAAAAAAAAAATCTAAAAAAAAAATTTCCTCAGCTGATGAGTGAGCTGTCAGTTTATAAGACCACCCTGGTCCTTGCCATTACACATTCTTTGAAAATGGAGGATTGGTTTTCCTTTTTCATGATCAGATTGTGTCTTCTTATTGCCATACTTTTGGTAGAGAGCGAAAATTGTATTTGCACAGCTTTACAGCTGAGACACCTGAGACTCCGATGGATCTGTGGCTTGCAGTTAGAATAGTGAAATCACAGGTAGTGACCTTCCAAAACTGTTGAATTTCCTTCTGTATTCACAAAGCACATGGTCTGGCCTTTACCAGCTTCTGGGCCTCTTCTTCTTTGTGAGGTCAGGGACCCTGGACAGGCCCCTTAGCCTCTGGGAACCTCAGTTTCCCCCTATACAGCATGGGAATAATGATAATGGCCTTGCTGACCACCCAATGATAAGGGACTTGCTGACCACATAGGACTATAGTGAGAAGCACATTTTGCTGTGGAAAGGGGAAGTTTCAGGCTGGGACTTGTGTAAGTCCATCCTTTTCCCAACTTTTCTGTGAAGGACCTGGGGCTACTTTGGGGTCCCCTTTCTGTTTCCTTGACTTCACTTCTTTCCAGTGGACATATCTGCCCCATTCCCTCATCCTCCCTCATCATGTCGTTGTAGATACGGCCACCTGGATGGTGACCCCAAGGAGATCTCTCCAGTCATTGACCAGTTTCTTGAGTGTGTCTGGCAGCTCATGGAGCAGTTCCCCTGCGCCTTTGAGTTCAACGAGAGGTTTCTGGTGCACATCCAACATCATATCTATTCCTGCCAGTTTGGGACCTTCCTCTGTAACAACCAGAAGGAGAGACGGGAGCTGAGGCAAGTTGTCCAGGGTCTCTGCTCCCCTCTCCCAGGAAACCCACCACCATTAAGGGCTTCACCTTCTAAATGGTAGCATTTTAATTTTTTAAAATTTATTTAAGGCAGTGGGGTTAAGTGACTTGCCCAAGGTCACATAGCATGGCAATTATTACATGTTTGAGGCCGCATTTGAACTGAGGTCCTCCTGACTCTAGGGCTGGTGCTCTATCTACTACACCACCTAGCTGCCTCAAAACAGTGGCATTTTAAAGATTTTTCTTTGGTCCAAAGTTGAAGTTGACCTTTAAGGGGAATTGAGTTTGATGGAAGTCAGCATGACCAGACCAGTTCAACCAATATTTATTGATGACAGGAGCAAGACAGGTAACCCAGTTCTGTGATTTTTTGGGTGTAGAGCAGTCCCAGAGTGGTAAGTCACTCTTTCTCAATGGATGGTCTGAAGAAGTTACCCAAAATGTCATAGTATGTTGATCCATTTTGCTAATTTTTCCCTTCTTCCCCTTTTTCTTTAAAATGATTATTTTTTAATTACATAGTCTGACTATCTGGGAAGGAGTTGGGGAAAGGGGAAAATATAAGGGGAGATTGAGTTGATATAAAAACAAAAGATACCAGTACAAATCTATTATTTTTTTTACAAAGTATCTCTGGAGCACTTGGAACTTGAGTGACTTGCCTAGGGTTAGTTGCTCAGCCAACAAGTGATAGAGGTAGGACTTGAATCCAGGATATCCTCCTTCCACAGCCAGCCCTTTAATCACTACCCCTGCTGACTCTAAACACATTTAACTGTAAAATTTTCAGGTAGGTGTTGCCATAGTGCATAGAGTGCTGGGCCTGGGGTCAGGAAGACTCATCTTCATGAGTTCAAATCCAGCCTCAGATAATTACTAGCTGTATGACCCTGGACAAGTCATTTACCCTATTTGTCTCCATTTCCTCATCTGTAAAATTATCTGGAGAAGGAAATGGCAAACCACTTCATTATCTTTGCCAAGAAAACCCCAAATGAGGTCATGAGACACAAATGAAGAACAAGAAAATGTTTAGGTTAAAAAAACATGACAAAAAGCCAGGTTTTTACAGCATTTTCACATGGAATTTGGTGAGTGCACACTTGAATGCTTTGGTAAATGTAAGGAATTTCGGACATTTGCTGGTCCCTTCAGGGGAGAGGATCCCCTGAAAAATATGCCTGTCATCCTCTGCCTGAGCATCAGTCAGGGACCCTGGGCTCTCTGGCCATCTCTACCCCTGAGGGACTGTGAGGGCAGAAGAGCCACTTCCCCTCAACGGGCTTATCTGTAAAATTGGGGGGGTCCTTCTGGTCTTGAAAGTCTTGCAGAGAGAGGCCTTGATTCTTGGGAAGGATTTCAGGGGGTTTTCTCCTTTCTATCTCTCAGGATTCAAGAGAGAACTCACTCTCTGTGGGCTCACCTGTGGAAGAATCGGGCTGACTACCTGAATCCCCTGTTCCGAGAGGACCACAGCCAGGCTTGTGGGATACTTCGACCCCCAACCAGTCCATGCAACTTCCTGTACAAGTATGGGAATTCTTGTATTATCTTCTTGGGGCATGACAAATATTTATGAAGGACTTACTGATAGCTGGGCCTGGGCTCAGCATCTGGGAGGTAGAAGGTACCGCTGTAGCCATGGACCAGCCAATCTTCTAGGGAGATTACAGCACAAATGCACATCCTCCAAATAGGAATATATTTCAAAATACATACAATAATATCAACGAATGAATGAATGAATGAATGCCTTTCACTGGCCTTCCTTTAGGCCTCTCCCTCCTCTCTTCTGCTTCCTGACTCCCCTAGCTCCCTTTAAGACTTAATTAAAGGGGCAGCTAGGTGGCATAGTGGATAAAGTATGGGCCTTAGAGTCAGGAGTACCTGGGTTCAAATCCGGTCTCAGACACTTAATAATGACCTAGCTGTGTGGCCTTGGGCAAGCTACTTAACCCCATTTGCCTTGCAAAAAAACCTAAAAAAAAAACAAAAAACAAACAAGACTTAATTAAAGTCCCACCTTCCATAGGAAGACTTCTCTGTTAATTATTTCCTATTTATGCTGTAGTTAGTTTGTTTGAACACATGTGTTATTTCTTGTTGCCTCCCCAGTTAGATTTGAGCTGCCTGTGAGCAAGAATTATTTTTGCTTTTCTTTCGATCCTCAGCGGGCTAGACTTGGGGTCTACCAAGTGCCCGGAATATAAATGTTTAAGTATTGATGATGAATGCATGGAGGAATGAAAGGATTCCACGAGGCACTTGCCCTCAAGGAGTTTATACTCTAGTGGAGGGGAGGGGTGGTTTGGGAGGAACCACCTTGTTCTGGGATGGCCTCCCCCTGCCCAGGAATCATGGCCCAGCTGATTTGATCATGGCTCCAGAACCAGAGGAGTTAGCCTTGGGTAGAGGCCAGTGAGGGTTCTGTCTGGGCTGTGGAGATGCCCAGGTAGCAGTGAAGGGAAGCATGACTGGACCTTGCTTCGAGAGCGACTGGGGAGATGGTCACCCTTCAGGACATTTGCCAACCCTTGATTGGAGAGATGCAACTCAAAGCTGGATGATGTGGGGGGTGGAGAGGGCTGTGGGAAGGCTGCCTAAGGGATGGGGCATTTGTTGGGCTTAAAGGGAGTCACCTTTGGGAGTGTACTAGAGACTCAGGGGAGATTAGAAACATTGCTTAGTTGCAATGAGGATGGTCAGCGAACAGTCAGCAAGCAGTAATAAAGACCTTCTGTGTACCAGGCACTATGCTAATAGTGGGGATAGAACGAAAGATAAAAAGTGATCCCCGCTCCAGGGAATTTCAAAATAGTATACTTTGGCCTGTCCACTCCACGACTTTCCTTCCTCATCCTTCCCACCATCTCCATGGCATTGGTTTCTGTGGCCTGCTCTCCCCTCTCTTTTTTGTGATGCCACTGATGCTTCTGGGATCTCACGTCAAATCTACTAGTGTTTCCCAACACCCCACGTTGCTTTCCCTGGTTTCCAATAAGAGGTGAAAATTCATCAACAGTAAAGATTAGGGGGGTGGCTAGGTGGTGCAGTGGATAAAGCACCAGCCCTGGAGTCAGGAATACCTGGGTTCAAATCCAGCCTCAGACACTTAATAATTACCTAGCCGTGTGGCCTTGGGCAAGCTACTTAACCCCATTTGCCTTGCAAAAAAACCTAAAAAAAAACCCCAGTAAATATTAGGGCAGAAATGGTTCACTTGTCTGTGTCCAGAATTACCCCCTGCTGAGCTTCATAGGGAATGAGGTCTTCACCTCATTTGTGTCCCCTCTGGCGTCAGTCTGGCTGGAAAACCTGTATCTTTTTGATCTCACCTCAGAAGCATGAGATAAAGAAACCAAAGATTAGTGAAAGTAAAGTTGTCATTACTCTAGTCCCCATGGTAAGAGTCCCAAATATAGAGAGATGTTTGTGTGAATGCACATTGTGAACCCTAAAATTATAAGAACCTTAAGAACATAGGGTTAAAATAACATAAAAGAAAAATATAGACTAGATGTGAAGTCTTATTCTCTAGGATTTACTGATAAAAACCTATAGATAGAGACCATCTAAAGATGATCACAAGGATCCAAGGGAGACACAGTCATATTTATCCAAAAACAAAGAATGGGGAAAAATCATTAACCATCTTTAGTGGCCTGTACATAGGACTTTGCACAATATCTCCATCAGAAACTGCTCTACAAAGATGATCATCTTTGAATCTCTTCCTGAATTCTCCTCTTGTCTCTTCCTGGGCAGATGGTCTCCTTACATCCTGAGCATTGTCCTCTAAATTTGTATAACAGCAGGGAGACCTTTGGAATCTTACTTTTTAACTGGGGAACATGTGATCTGATATGAAGCCTGGTATTCTTTTTTTTTTTACTTTTTTTTTTGCAAGGCAATGGGGTTAAGTGGTTTGCCCAAGGCCACACGGCTCGGTAATTAATTATTAAGCGTCTGAGGCCGGATTTGAACTCAGGTCTTCCTGACTCCAGGGCCGGTGCTCTGTCCACTGCAGCACCTAGCTGCCCCTAAGCCTAGTATTCTCTAAGGGGAATTCATCTTAGTTATGAGAAATTATTCTTTCACATTTATATCATGTACTCACAATATCCTATAAAAACGTTGTTTTAAATGTATGTTTTAAAATACGTTTTAAAATATTTAAATATATATGTTAAACGTTATACATATATTAAATATTGTATATATAATTCAATATATATTCAAATATTTTAAAACCTATTTAGAAGGTGTTTAGAAGATACTGCTATAGGTGATCAAAGTTTCATAGATACAGACATTTGGAAAAGCAAATCATACTGGATGTTGATGTTGGGTAGACCGAGGTATGGGGCCTTGATTCATATTTCCTCTTCCTTTATTATTCTGGGTGCAGATTGTGATCTTTACTCTGAAAGTCCATTTGTTGCTGCCCACATACAGATTGCTAGGTCAGAGAGGGCTCAAATCTCAGGAGCTAGTTGTTTCCTGTCATTCTCATTTTGTGTGATCTTATTGGAAGTTTGCCTTGTGCCTCACAATGCCTGGTTTTCTTCTTGAAGAAAGTCTTTTTTTTTTTTTGGCAAGGCTATGGGGTTAAGTGGCTTGCCCAAGGTCACACAGCTAGGTAATCATTAAGTGAGGTCAGATTTGAACTCAGGTACTCCTGACTCCAAGGCTGGTGTTCTATCCACTGCGCCACCTAGCTGCCCTTCTTGAAGAAAGTCTTAAAGAAATGAAAATATAATAAAACAGCTACTTTGTTTTTGCTTAAACATAAATCCATAAAGAATCCGATTAAGGGACCTTGGTGAACTGAAGAGTCATTATATTGTCCCTAGTTTTAAAACAATGACCTTATAACAAGGTGTGGCAGATTAAATCCCTAGAAATAGTGTTGGTAGGAAGGAGAGGTTGTTGATGGGTGTCAAGTATCCACCTGAGGAGCCAACTGCCACCTTCCACATAGCTTGCACCATGGCAGGTGTTACAAGAACACCAATATCCTCATTTTAGAAGAAAAAGATGAGGCTCTGTGAGCCCCAACTTGAAAATGACTTGTTCATGGTCTAGAGTATGTAAGATGGGTTTTGGACCTGTTCACTATCTGCCATTATCCCAGTATAGGTCAGTTTGTGGATAATTGGATCAACATCTCACATTTAAGTACCAATAGTTATCAATATTTATACCCTAGGGGTGACTAGGTGGTGCAGTGGATAGAGCACCGGCCTTGGAGTCAGGAGTACCTGAGTTCAAATCCAGTCTCAGACACTTAATAATAACCTAGCTGTGTGGTCTTGGGCAAGCCACTTTAACCCCCATTTGCCTTGCAAAAGCCTAAAAAAAAAAAAATTTGTAACCTAGAAATGAGGTGACTCTTGGTGTCCCCCACCTCCCTGCCCCTACTTCTTTCTGCCTCTCTGACATTGTCAAGGCAGAAGCTGATGGAGATTGCCAGGACCAAGGGCAGTGGGAATTCAGTCTCCGTTTCCCAGGTTGCCATGTTCTTGGAAAACAGCCTCCACATGGCTCTCAAGCCCAGTCACTGACCGGAGGAGAGCCTTCACCTGGAGAACTTTCTGCATCACTAGATTTTCAGAACACAGTGCACTTGCCTTGTTGGACTAACACCCCATCAAGTTGTGACCTAAGCTGGAGGAGCCTTCAAGCGTATTAGTGCTTTGGCTACAAGTTCTGGTGCTAACCCTGACCATATGTTCTTAAGAGCCTAGGGAGGAAGAGGAAGGATATTATGCAAGTGACCCCTATATTACAAACCATCCTGGATATTTTCGTCTAAGTCTAGGGTATGGGGGAGAATCAGCCTCAAAACAAAGCAAATTAGCATGGGCTGGGAAACAAAAAAAAAATTAGAAATAATGACTGGCTTCTAGTTTGGGGTTCAATAGTCTGCTGTCATATCTGGTTTTTCAGTGCTTTCTTTGGCTTACTGACTATTTATGGTATTATGATTTTACTTGCTGTGGATCAAAGCTGTAGGTCTTTCAAAATTGTCTTCACAGAGTGGTCAGTGTTGTATTCTCATTGGTTCTGCTGCTTCCAGTCACTTCCTTCTACATCAGTTCATCAAAATTCTCCCAGGTTTCTCTGAATTGTCCCTTTGATCACTTATGATAACACAATAGTATTTATCACATTCACAGATAATAATTTATTCAGTCATTCTCTCAGGCACCCCCTTAGTTTACCATCACAAAAAGAATAAAAATAAATATATTCATATATATGGAACTTTTTCTTCTCTGATCCCTTAGATTGTAGGTTTAGTGGAACTATTGATGGAGGAAACAGTCTGTACAACTAACTTTGGGGCAGTTCCAGATTCCTTTCCCGGATGGCTGTCCAGTTCACAACTCCTCTGGCAATGTATTAATATGCCTCTTTCTCCAACATTTATCATTTTCTTTTATCTGCCATTTTCCTTTTTTGAGGGCATTAGCTAGTATAATAGAATACTTATTTTTGGAGTCAGGACAGCCTGAATTTGAGTCCTTCCTCACACATTTACTAGCTGTGTGGCCCTGGGCAAATCACTTAACCGCTCTCTGCCTTAGTTTCCTCATATGTAAAATGGGAATGATAATAGCACCTACCTCTTAGGATTGTTGTGAAGCTCCAGTGAGACATAGTGAGTGCTTTGCAAACCCCAAAGTAGGATAGAAAAAAACTAGATATATTGTTTTCAACTTTGCCAATCTGATAGGGGTGGGGGGGGGGTGTTGAGATTCAACTTCAGGGATACTTCAGTTTGTGTTTATGGTATTATTAATGGTTTGAAGCATTTTTTCATATAGCTTGGATAGCTTGATTTTTTTCCTTTTGAAAATTGCCTAATCATTGACTTAATTGATAAATATCAATTTAGGAATGGGTCATGTTCCTACAAATTGGAACTGGTTCCTCTTTCAGAGACACCTGTTGCAAAGATTTTTCCTAAATTTAGTTTTGTTTATATTAAACCTCTAAAATTTTGTATAACTCAAATTGTCCATTTTAAATTCTGAATTCTTTGTCTCTTGTTTGATTGGTCATGAATTTACCATTATTCATTTCGTTTTTTCCTGTCTTTTTTTTTTCTTCTTTTGGTTTTTGCAAGGTGATGGGATTAAGTGATCTGCCCAAGGCCACACAGCTAGGTAATTTTTAAGTGTCTGTTGAACTCAGTACTCCTGACTCCAGGGCCGGTGCTCTATCCACTGCGCCACCTAGCTGCCCCACCTATCCATACATTTGATAGATAATTTATTTCTTGTTCCTCTAATTTGTTTATGATGCGACCTTTTAAATCTGTCAAGTGACTACTTGGAGTTTGTCTAGATACGTAGTGAAAGTTGTCCGTTTTGAAGACTTGTTCTTCATGGCCTACAAGAAGCAGGCTTGCCCATCTGCACTGCCACCCCTGGCTTACTAGCAGAATTCCTTCTCCAAGCCCAGGATCCCACCTTTAGAAACCTCCTCAGAAAGTTATTCTTGGTACTTGCATTCTTTCTTCTTTAGCAGGTGGACAGCTGGTTCACAAAACTGTCTTTAGGTGTCCCTGATGGGACTTTGACCCTGAAAATGTCTTGGCAGTAACCCCCAGGCCTCTGCTGTCTTCTCTAGGTTTTGGAGTGGAATGTATAATCGCTTTGAAAAAGGCATGCAGCCTCGCCAGTCAGTTACTGATTACCTAATGGCGGTGAAAGAGGAAACGCAGCAGCTGGAGGAGGAGCTGCAAGTCTTAGAAGAGGTAACAGGCCTGAGGCCAGTGGCCTTTTTTCCTCATCTAACTCTCTTGTGTGGATGACTCGCCAGCTTCCCCGTGGCCCTGTCTGCCCTCCTTCCTTCCCTCCCTTCCATCTTGTTGGCCACCACCGGACCAAGGCCAGGTGGCTGTCAGGAGGAATGCCGCCCCCAGCTTCAGAACCCTGTTTCAGTTCAGACCAGACTTTCTGCCTACTCATCCTCCCTGTCCAGCCCCGATCTAGCCTCACTCTTCATTCCTTCTCCCATCCCCAGCCCCATTCTCCTTCTGATTGTTGATGGATCCGTTGTACCAATATGACCAACCCAACTGCAGACACCTTGGTGTCTTTCCTCATGGCTTCCTTCCCCTTGCATTTTCAGTGAGCCTTCCTCCTTCCCCTCCGTCCCTTCCTTCCCTTCTCCCTCCCTCCTTACCTCCCTCCCTCCTTCTTTCCTTCTTTCTTCCTTCCTTCTTTCATTCATTCCTTCCCTCCTCCCTCCCTTCCTTCCTTCCTTTTTCTCTCCCTTCCTCTCTTCTGGATATCCATATATCTGTGGTTTCTCCTCCACATTCTAAGGAATGTGGATTTGTTTAAGACAGGTAGAGGAAGACTAGTTTAGATATTGATAGAGCCCAATTCATAGAAGGTGTACCAGAGTTAAGTCTGAAAAGAAACAAAGAATTCAGAGAGTCTGTGGGCAGGAAGAAGAGCCTTCCAGGTCTGTGGAATTGGGGGGGGGGGGGGAGAGCAATGACAGAATGACAGGGAGAAGAGGAGGCATGTACACACAAAGCCTGGGACACTAGCTTTCATGACTCTGGGCAGGTCACTTACCCTGTCTGCTGCTGCTAAGAGCACCTGCTATTTGTCCTCTGAAGCACTGGCTCTCCTTGGCTCTCCTTAGCTCTCCTGGGCTCTCATTGGCTTTTCTTAGCTCTCCTTAGTTCTCTTGGGCTCTCCTGGGCTCTCCTTGGCTCTCCTTGGCTCTCCTTAGCTCTCCTGGGCTCTCCTTGGCTCTCTGCTTGTTGGTTCTTGTGTTTTGGAGGGAGGAAGGAGGCTCTCTTGGTGCTTTGTCAAAGCCTTGATCTTGTGAGCTGGGAGACTCTGGGGTCTTCAATGCAGGCTGGGTAGTGGGTCAGAGCGCCCCTGCTTTGGGTGGGGGTGCCCCCAATGAGTGCTGCATCCTTCCCCAGAGCTGGGAGCCCATTGACTGAGCAGATGCAGAGCCAGGGGCCATCACCCCAAACTAAGGGTAACGTTTTTCTATTTAGCGACTGGAGAAAATCCACAAGATTCCACTGAGTCACAGGCCAGGGAAGAGGGAGCCTCCAGCAGCACTGTCCGCCTCTCCCCCCAGAGTCGGGCAGCCCCCCGCTGATCCCAAAGCATCTCCCTCCTGGAGCCCTTCCCAAGGCGACGGCGACTCGGCCCTGATTCTTACACGGGAGACCTTGAAGAAGTCGGATCCTGATCTGTCTGCCAACAGCGACCAGGAGTCAGGGGTGGAGGATCTGAGCTGCCGCTCCCCGAGCGGGGGCGACTGCCTGCCCAGTGAGGACAGTGGCAAGGACCCAGACCCCGACGAGGCGGTGTTCCTTACTGCCTGAGCCCCCCCAAAGACCTGCCGGCCCCAGGCCACATTGCCCCTAAGAGAGGAACTGGCCAATTCAAAGGGCAGTGAGCCAGGCGAGTGGGGCCCGGGGGCCAGAGCCACGGGCTGCCCCTCTCTAAGGAGGCCTGAGCAGAGAAAATGGCCTTGGCCTTGTCAAGTGGCAGGAACCTTCCTCCCCCCTTCTAGGTAGCATAGGAAAATCAAGGAAGATTCAGTTTGTAAACGCAAAGCAGAGTCCTCGTGGAACTGGAATTCCAGGGAGGAAAACATCCCCAGGAATTTTCCTTTCCAGCTTGATAGAGAAATCCTGGGTCACTGAACCCTAAACCTTTCTTTTAACCTCCCTGAACACAAGCCTGAGAACCAAGCATGATAGTCACTGACCTAAAAACAAAAACCCACCTCTTTGGAAATTCCCCAAAGAGAGGTCCTGATGCAGAACAAGAGACAAAACAAAGCTTAGACCTAAAGGTTTGGGGGGAGGGAAGGGGTGGACTAGAAGCAGAAAAGGAAAGGCCTGGGAACAGGAGTCAACTCAGCAAATATTAAGTGCCTACTGGTTACGAGATTAGAGATGGCCCTTCGAGGAGCTGACTGGCTGGAGTGGGGGGGGAGCCTGAGCAAGGGAGCAAACACCAGCCTAGTGGAACAGGAGCGCAGTGAGGTCCAGGAAAGCTTCCCAGGGAGGAGGCACCTTGGAGGAAGAAGAGGGCATGCCTGCTGGGGGCGGGCATGGAAAGCTGTGGATCGGCCAGGAATGCCAGCTGGAGGCATTTGTGTTGTTTATCCTAGGGACAACAGGGATTCTGAGCAGGTTCCAGGCAGAGGACGCAGATGCCTCGGGAAGATTTTTGGCAGATTTGGGGAAAACTGAAAGGGGAAGAGGAGGAAACAAAGTGGGAGGCAATCCAGGCAAGGGATGCTCAGGACCAGTGACTTCAGGGGATCTCACGCACAACTGGACTGAGGGGACCGGGGTGGGGGTTCCAGGATGACTCCTGGGTGGAGGTGACATGGTGACTTGAGGGGAGTCCTCTTGCAGAGGTTGAGTTGGATGGTGGGTGTTCTGCTCAGAGCCTCCCTCTTCTAAACGACCCTGTGATAGTGTAGTCTGTGGGGCCCTGCGCTTACCTCCCGGCTCCCTAACCCAGGACTGGGGTCAGGGGAGGGAGGCCCTGGAAGGCCCTTGTGGTCTGATTCCCTCAAGTGGTAGATGAGGGAAAGGTGACATCCCCAGTTCCAGAGAAGAAAGGAGGGGGCACAGCCCTGTTTGGTGTGCCCTTCAAGGGTGGCTGGGAATGTGCTCCCCTCCTCCTGACTCAAGTCCCATGGAAATTAAAGCTATCGCCCCATTTTTGGTATGGCCTTTATCATGGAGAGAAAAGCCCCCAGCTCGGTGGCAGCCTCACAACCCTCTTTCCTCCCCTTCTAATGATTCTTACCACAGGCCCTAGAAACAAAGCTTCTTTTAAACAAGAACAAACCTCGGTCCCCCTACATCCATCACGTGAATATACCTCAGTGGCAAGGCTCTGCTGCACCGTGTGCAGGGCTTCCCCTCATGTTGGGTACCTAGGACCCCACTCCTTCCCCATCAAGAAACCCCCCCCACACCCTGGCACAGCCCTGATGCTCACTGAGGATGCTGGTGCATGTACCACAAGGGACTGAAGTTTAATGAGTGCTTCACCTTTGGTTCCAAGAGTTCTTGGTATCCGCAGGCAGGTGGGAAGAAATGCAGGGCCAGGTGGCCATCAATTCCTCCTGTGGTCGGTCTGGGCCTTGATCTTGCCAGACCTGGGTATCCTGAGCAGTGAATTATGGGCTCTTGCAGAGTCCCGTGATCAGAGGAGGTGGGAGAGCAAAGCCAATTATCATCACTGGTCTCTGGTATAGAAGCCTTCTTGGCTTCTAGGGGAGGAGAGGGGCTGCAGGCAGGCCTCCCCCATTCTGCCTCAGGGTTTCTGGATGCAAGGTGTACAGTTCAGCACATCTGACCCTAGTTTACTTTTGTTTTTTTATCCTAAATCTGCTTTTGCAACATCGGGATTAACGTTCCCCGTTCTTTCTACCTCGAATAATGTATTTGGCACTGGAGGCTTCCTCTGGGCCCTGGCAGACATGACTCCTGTTTTCCCTATCAGAATGTTTTCTTTTCTTTTTTTTTTTTTTTGCTGTTCTCTAGGGTTCTCGTTTGTCTCCATTTTAAAATAGTCTAGATCCCATCTGTCTGGACAAAGCCAAAGTATCATTGGTGATCCCCAGGTCTGGCAGGCTACTGCTCCCCCTGGTCCACTGCAGCATCGGGGAGTCCTTCAGAGATTGACTGCCAACTCCAAAACATGGGCTTTGCTGCCTGTGTTGACCAATGCCAACCCTGACAGCATCCTGAGGAGAAATGGTCCATTTTTACAATGTCATTTTTCCTCCATTTTATTACATTGTCACCCTATTTTACAGGTCATTTGAAAATTGCCTGTAGAGAAAAAAATCTGAATTACAGAATTTTAATTGATTGGTATGGTCTAAATTGGACAGGTTGAATAGTTACAATGCTGACGAGCGAGTGACCTGACTGGTTTTGTGTGAATTTGTTTTAAATTGCATCTTAAAAATATCTATTTCACTGTGTGACTTCAGTACGAATCTGTAAAAAGGGAACAGTGAGGGCTGCCTTCATGAAGTCAAGAGGAGGAGTCCTGAACTCTTGCGTGGGGCGTGATCCCTGACTGCACCAAGGCTGCATTTACAGGCAGATGTATCTGTGCAGCCGCCTCGGAGCAGTTCCCAAATGAGAAAGTAGATGGAATGTTGGTTCACTTGAGTGTTGGTCTTGTCCAGTATGTCTGTATATTGTGCTGATAAAAAGTGCTCTCTACAATAAATCCTTCCCATGTGAGTTCTGTTTTCACGAAGACCTTTAAAGCTTTGGTGCATATCCCTGGGGGATGCCGTCCTGTTCTTGGCAGGATAAGGACCACCTTCTCCAAGGCAAGTGCCTCTTCTTCCTTCCTCAGTCCAGCTGCCGGAGTTCTCTGTGGTGAATCTGCCAGCTTGCCCCGCTCCATTTATCCATTTGGATAAGACAAGATTCTGCTCTTTTGAAATCGGTTCTTTTGAGAGCCTCTCCACGGGTCACACTGTCTACTTCCATCGACATGACACAGACTTCAGACAGATTTTCCAGGTTAAAAGCCAAAAGCCAGGGGAGGGCTCCAGAGAAGTGGCCTCAGTGCAACCAGGGATTTTCATGAGGCTTGCAGTGCCACCATTCCAGTGAAGAGACTGAAAAGGGTGTCTTGACCTTATTTTAAATCAGAAGCAGAATTCTTTGTGCTGGAAAACCCTCAACAAGGCAACAGCTTGTATGAAGGAAGGAAATGACCACGGCCTAGGAAACTTCCTTAAAAGGACATTCTCCTCCAAGGTAAAATTTCCTCATAATTCTCAGAATGCCAGTTGAGAATGAAACCTGCACAAAGTTGGTGCTCAAAAGAGGGGGTTGGTCGAGCCAGCCACAGCCTGCGCCTCCTGACTGACCAGCTCATGCTCTTCCAATCAGCCCTGGTGGATGGGCAGAGGAGAGTGTCAACAGTGCTCAGCCCTCCCATTCCTCCCAGATATGCTGAGTCTCCTGTAGGGATCTACTCTGGTGATGCAATGAGTTTATGCTCAGGGAACTCCTAGCCCCCAAACCAAACTTTAGAAGTTGTCCTGGTCAACTTGAGCCTCTGGCCCTCTTCCACCCACAGGATATCAAGAGATTTAACTTGGCAGGAGATTTGGATGGCCAAAACAGAAAATGCTACTCACAAGGAAGTAGGGAAATGAAATGGCCAGGGCACTGGGAATTCCCTGGGCTTTCAGCATCAGCACTCCCTTTCACCTGGCCAATGGCAGTAGGATTCCCAAAATCACCCTTCCTCAGTTATCCAGACCTGAAACTCCTGATCCACTGGAGGAGACTCCTTCGTGCTCACTGGGGACAATTACAGTGACCATCACCCAGGTTTTCCCTGCTTATCTACTGGATCTCAGAATTGAGACCTCAGAGGCCCAAATTCCACCCACTCCTGTACACTCCATCCCATTCCTCACCCAGCCTGGGACTCAACAATGCCTAGACAGCCCCTTCCCCTTTTAGGAAGATTTTCTTCACTATTAGTCCAGCCTTCCGCTGACCAGCACAAGGGAAATCCCTCTTGCTCTTGAGCTAACCCAAGGCCCCCATGGTGGTGCTGAGGGCCAGCCCTGAGCCTCATGCCTCCCATTGGAGGGTCTTGTTGCCCTGGCACTTTGCCCTTACAATCTAAAGAGATAGCTGATTTTTTCCACAAGGAGGAACATTTCTAAGTAGGCAGGATTTGTATTGACAAAAGGTAACGTGCATTTAGTCCATCTTTACAAGAAAAGCATAAATGACTTTTATTTGATCATAAGATCACAGAGCTCCTGAGGGTTCAACCTCTCATGTTGAAGCATCCTCCCAGTTACCCAGGACACCTCTCTACAGACAAGTAGATGACCCAGGTCTGACCCAAGACCACCCAACCCACCTGGCTTCAAATCCACACTAGTGCTTCCCCACCCACGATACTTTCAGTGGTCTCTAATAAAAGGGGAGGGGAGAAATAGTTAGTCTGCGTCCTGATTTCCCTATTACCTCTGGTAATATTACTTATTCCCTCCTATTACCCCTCTTGTAACCTGATCTTTAGAAGATCCACTTCCTAATGCCCCAGCCTGGCCAGTCCTATAGGGCAGCTTCATTTGGGGAGGGGGGGAGGGAACTGTCCTTTCTGGACACTGCCTTCCTTTAAAACACCAAGCCAATACTTTTGCTGAGCAGATACTAGCTTCATTCACAGTCTCCTTTGTGATTTCAAAGGTGTGGCAGCAGGTCCTCGTCCTGCCACAGGCACAGGTCCCACTTGGCAGATGCAGCTTCATCTTCGTATGTGGCTGTGGCCAAATGCACAAAGATGAAGCCACAGTCCAGAGGGTCAGCCTTCTGGGGATGAGCTGCCTCTCAGGGCTCGGTGCTACTGGTCCTTGGATGACTGAGGGTCAGCACCCCCAGGGCCAGGCCAGGGCCAGGCTGAGATGGCTCCTCTGGGGCCACCAGAGTGCATGCTCCAAATCAGTTGCCACCGCATCCAGTGGTGGATCCACTTCTTGAAGACTTTAGACTGATTAAAAGTGGGCATATTGTCATGATTGCTTAAGAACAAATTTTTTTCCTGAAAAAATAAAGGCAATGTGATATTTTAATGACCATTACCCCTAGTAACTAAGATTACAAGAGGAAAAAAAACAAGCCCAAGACTTTATAAATAAACCAGTCCATTTCAGTTAAAAATATGAATTTAAAAGAATATGAATGTATAAAATACTTGAATTTATCCAAAATTACATGCATAGGTATTTAATTTCTAATAATCAGAAGTAGCAGCAGAAACTTAAATATGGTAAAAGACTTTATCAACAATAAATACAAAGGATATTTTTAGTGCAAAGAGTGCAGAAGGATTTCTCAAATAAAGATAATACAAGGCATCCTAATTGTATAGAATCAGGCCCAGCTCTACGCAATGTATACTGTTAATCTACTACACAATACAACCATTAGGATGAAATGCCTGTTTGCAAATCACATCTATTTAAAATGTGCTTAATTGGGACTGTTCATTCTTCTCTTGGCAGTTCCATTTATTCAGGAAAATCTGCAAAGAAAAAAATCCCAAATGAACTTGACAATGAGGTGAAAGGCAGCTGGCCAGCTCAGCACTTGGTACAAACCTTCAGGAACATCCTAAACCTCTGATGGGTCAGAATGAGCATCTGCCTATGAGGAGCCTGCGACCAGCCAGGTGCTGACATCAGAGAGGAAAAGGCAAAAAGCCACTCGGCACAAGCCTGTCCCTCCCTCCCCCATGCTCATGCACAGCAGATGAAGGAGTGAGAAGAGGAGCTCGAGTCTTCTGGAGGGGAGGTGGTGCCAAGGGCACATGTGAGGCCAGATAGCTCAGATTCCATCAGGAGAGGAGGGGAACCACTAAGGTGAAGGGTCTATTTTGCCATGGGGGGGGGGGGAGTTGAAGGGGGTATTTGGTAATTAGAGCTAAGCACAAAGACTACCCCACCACCACCACCCCAACAAGGTCCATGGAAATCCCCTATGCATCCCCCACCCCTCCCCAGGGCCCAGGAGGAAGGCTTACCTAGAGGGGAGCGTGGAACTGGGTGTGTGTGGCTATGGCCTGCTGCAGCTTCTCTTCTTTGGCTCGGCGACAATGGCAAACCTAGAGGAGAAGGTGGAGAAGGCCCCGTTGTCTCCACTGTCGCCAAGGCAAGACGTGAAGGCCACCTCCTCCCCCAAACTGGAGAAGCCCTGAGTGAAAGATGACTGTCTCTTCACCTTGCCTGGGAACATCCCATTCCATGAGGCCGATGGAGGGTTCATGCTCCAGGGATGCCCCAGGCACAGGCTGGGCAGGGCCTGCTCCTGAGGAGAGCCCAGAGGGAGCCAGGCTGGCCAAGCACAGGCCCAGGGAGCCGCCCAATGAGACACTCACATCAGGGACCATGTGAACACCCACTAGGACCTACAGTTCTCTTTTCCATGAAGCTGCTGAGAAAATCATCGATTTCCATTTTCCCCTCGAGGAAATCCTCAGCTAGGGTGTCCGACTCCTCCTCAGCCTCGTGGGCAGCCACCTTCAGCCTGGCCTGGAGGGCGCTTGCACTGCAGCTCTGAAAGAGACCGGGGGTGGGGGGTGGGAGAGGGGGCTCAGCAGAGGCCCCTTGCTCAGGGTCTGGCACAGCATCCTGTCCACAAGACCTGGAGAGGAGGAAAGCCTGGGGCTGGATGAGGCCTCCTTGAGCCCCTCAGGACACCTCAGGACTGTACCCTGGAGGCCACTCAGACACTTCCCCATCAGGGAATAAACCTCCAAAGCCACAGAGGAGGCTGGGTGATGTTTCTGCCTCACATGAGGGCACCATTAATGGACCAAGAGCAAAGAAATAGAGGGATATGAAAATATTTAAAACCAGATCCCCCCCACAAGTGAGCTGTGCTGACAAAAACTCCACAACCTGGAACGAGCTGACCTTAAGCTTGGTCAGGCTGCGTTTCCTTCCCATCTAATGATGGGAGGCCATGAGGATGCCAATGGGATTACCCCTCCCCATCTCCTCTGGTCTTTTTCCAGCTCTACCCCAATGGCTAGTAGCTTCGCTCACACTGAACCAGGATGTGGTTTCCCCTAGCCATTGCAGCCTTTTCTGACCAGGTCACTGCTGGCAGGTCAAGGACATTAGCCCCACAAGGCCCAGACTTCTTCCCCTGGCACCTGGTGGCTCTATCATCCAGACCAGACTAGGGCAGTCCTCTCTGCCTCCACACCTCATATAAGCTCCATCCCTACCCCATTCCACCCCTAGCTCTGTGGGCTGGATTCCTCCCGACCTTCACGCCTCAGCTCACATGTCATTATGAGACCCCCTAATACAGAGTGCTCCATAAGGAGAGCTGCCCTCTTTGGCTCAGAGAGCATGGATCCAGTGGGGACATAACCACTATCCAAGATGCTTCAACTGAAGAGGGCAGCTCTGGACTGCGCAAGGGGATCTTGGAGGATCCGGGGGAAGCCTGGTAGGGTCTTCACCTCAGAGAACCTGACAATGCGCTGAGACCAGCAGTGACAACAAGGAGGCCATGTGCGGCCCAGGCCCACAGGATACAAAGACATCCCACCTGCTCTTCCTCATTCTGCCAGAATCAGAAGAGTGCCCCACCCCATGCAGATAGAGCCCCCAATAACAGGGGCCCCCAGCTTTGTGATCATCCCCTTGAAGACAGTGAAGTGTTAAAAACCAACCACATCCCCACAAGGACTCATCAACCTTCACTCCCTCCTATGTCAATGAGAAGAAGAGCCATATGGAAGCCACTGGGATCTCCTGCCAATGGGGGACTATTTGTGGAGGAGGCCCGAGATGCAGGAGAGATTTCAGACAAAGGTCCAGAGACAAGAGACGGCAGCGCCATGGATGCCAAGAGAAAGGTCAGGCAGGACTGCCCAAAACAGTCCTCAAGAGAGGCATGGGCCAAGGTTGGGCAGCCTGGAGGCACAAGTGACCGGGGTAGAAGGGAGGCTGAGCAGAGAGTGCCAGGAAGAAAAAAGGGTCACGTCCGGAGAAGGTTTCTAGGGGAGATTCAGATAGTTGTACATGACTGGAGCATGCCCAGGTGACACCTGCCCCAAGGAGCACTCATCAGACCAACACCAAGTAGAGGAGAGGGGGGCAGGCCCTGGACAATAGCTAGCAGGTGTCACTGGCCCCAAGTCAGGAAGGCACCTCTTGGAGAAAAGCCACAGCACAGACACAAGTTCACTCAGGGAAAGGCACAAAGACTGGGACTGGAGGCCAAGGCCTCATGCAGAAGAAGGTGACTCATGAGAAGATGAGCTGAGATCCCTAAGGCTTGCTGGGAAGACCCTCAAGTTCCCCCAGATCCAAAGCCCTGGACCCCAAGGTGACCCTTTGCCCACCACTCTTCAGAGTCTCCCTAGCGAAGTCTCAATACTAAAGCCTCAGGAGTCAGGCCATCCCACAGCTCGGGGGCACAGCAATGAGCCTGATGGTCAGCTGACACAGCCAGATGGATCATGGCCACAGACCATACGGATGGTCCTGGTCCTAAGAAACACAGTTGTCTGTGATGATGAGGAGTCCCGGACCCACAAGTAACACATAATACAAAGTCCTACCTCGCTAAGCTCATGCTGCCTCTGCATCTTCTTTTCAAAGCCTGATTTCATCTGAGTGAGCAGTTCATACTAAAGAAGAGCAAAAAACAGCATGTTGGGCCTTTCTGGTCCTGTCCTAAGTTCTCTCTTCACAAAAATCAATGCACTGACCTTGTCAAGGACTGTCTGCCTCTTGGCTTCCAGGCTGGGCTCTAAGAGGAGATTTCTTCCTGCAAAATGAAGGCAATGTTTAAAGCCAGTCTCACCAGCCCTCCTCCTCCTCCTCCTCCTCCTCCTCAGGAAGCTTGGGGTGGGGACAGGCCAGACTTACGGGCCAGCTCTTCGATGCTCTTGACCAAATCGTCCTTGTCACTGATGACCTGCTTCAGCTGGGGCAGAGTGGAGAACTGCTCAAGGAAGGCTTCTTCTTGTTCATTCATGTCTGTTAGTTGTGACAGGCTGGGAGCACACAAGGAAAACCAATACCGACCAGGTCAAGGCCCAGGTGCTTTCAGACCCTTGTCACCATCTCCCATTAGGGTCTCCTGGAATCTGCTCCATCGCACCACCTTCTCCCCTGACCTTGCTCTCTCTTAAACAGTGCCCCTCATTCTCTCATCAACCCCATACTGGAGCTGAACCCACAGCTCTGTCCTGTATTTACTGATCTCTTGCTCCCCATTCTCCCCGTCCTCCCCACTTGGATCTCTGAGGCATCACCCCCCTCCTGCCTCTCCTCCCTGGCTGATCACCCACAACAGCACCCCCCCCCCTTTTCTATTGCTTGATGTTCTTACCAGGTACCATGGATTCCACAAGATCTCACTACAGAACCAGCCCTAGTCTCTCTTCTAAATCTAGTCGACTTCACCAACTAGGTCGTACCCCATCTTCCTAGTCTACAGTACTCCACAGCCCATTACTGTCCCATATCTGTTGAGGGCATCATCTTCCTTCTAGGCAGGCAGGTTCACAACCTTTGATTCCTGCCTCTACCTGCCCCTACCTATGGGTGTCTCCATCTTGTTGACATGTCTTTTACACTGTTTGCATGTCTTTTCTTTCGTCTTTCTTCTCTCCCTCCTATCATCTCAGACCAGACTCTCAGCACTTCTTGCCTGGCCCAGCCCATTCCAGTGGTTCCCTTCCTCAAATTCTCCTCTCAAGTACAGTCTGACGATATCAATCCACCACTCAATACAACTGAATGGCCAGCTTCTCCCCTTCATCTCCAGGCTCCTCAGGATCCTTTCTTCTACTTTAGGAGCTCTGAGATCTGGCCTTTTCGTCTTCCCTGTCACTGGCTCTCAGGACAGTAAGGGAAACAAGGCTGGTGGCAGAATCAAAGGATTCCTGTTCTTGTTCCCCCTTTGATGGCTCCCACCTATGTTACCATGGTAACACATCCTTGTCAAGGCCAGCAAAAGACCGGGAAACAGCCTGGCCCAGCCCTCTATGGAAACAGCTCCAAAGAAGACCAAACGTCTAGAGAATCCAACAAGAAACAAGAATGAGTCCTTTGTCTAGTCCAGGTCAGCAGAGGGCAAGCAGAAAAGGCTGCCTCCAGAGTCAAGAGAAACATGAAAAGGAGAAGAATTCTGGGAGTGATGTATTTACATTATGCATTCTCTAAGACAGTTGGAATAATCTTGCTATATTCCGATGAGCTTAAAAGAAAGAAATGTGAAAGAAAAGACCATCTCATGGTGAGTGAGAGACATAAGAATCCCTCTCATTTTCCCATGAACTAGTCAAAGGAGAATACAAGATACGGGGTGGTGTCGAAACACGTTCAGCTTAGAATGGGAGCACGAAACAACTGGGAAGTGGAGGGACTGAAGTGCAGGGAGGGATTAGTCATTAAAGAAATCCCCCTGTTGGAAGGATGGGGGAGGGGAGGCCCAGGTGACTGAAGCATGGATAAGGGGAATAAAAGGAACACATCATGCTCTTCTTTTTTAAAAAGGGTAGAAAGTAAATGGAAAACAAGGATTAGAGTACTAATGAACATGAGTGGGGTAGATTCACCCATTAAGGGGCTGGAGAAAAACACTCTCAGCTGAACTCAAAGAGCAGGACGACCCATCATTGACTTCAGAAAAGGCAAAACTCAACATGGATCTGATTCAGTCAATGTGCCAGCTGTCCTTAACAGCAGAGATATGAAGCAAGACAGCCCCCACCCTCAGGGAGCTCACTATCTAACAGAGAAGACAACATAAAAAACAAGTTTATGTGAGTAGGACAAATATGAAATCAAACTGTGGAAGCCAGAAGGGTGACTGGTCAGCTCAGGAGCGGGGCGGCCAGAGAGCCAAAAGATGGCTGGGGAGTGAGCTATGAGAAGCTGGGAAGTCGGGAAGGGCTGTAAGACATCCAACAGAGTATTTCAGATTTGTTCCTGGAGCGAGTGGGGTTGACAGGGTTGAACCTTTGTTTTATGAAAATCACTTTAGTGGCTGAATGGAATGAAGAGAAACTGGAGGCAGGCAGATACTCTCCAAGAGGGAGGCGAAGAGGGTCTGCACCAAGGGAGTGGGCAGCATCAGGAGGGGAAGTGGCTTATTTAAGAATGTCCCAAAGGTGAACTTGACAGACTTTGAGAACAGACTGGGAATGACGGGCAGCTAGAGTGGAGAGGTCAGCAGAGATAATGGGCTGAGAGACAGACTAGAGATGGTCACAAAACCCATGAAAAGTGCTCTAGACTCTCAGGACAAAACCCTGAGTTAAGAGACAGAGAAGGAGTGATCAGAGAGGGAGGAGAAGAAGCCATGGTGTCAAGACTGAGGTCTGAGAACTGAGCCACAAGAGATCACTGGTCACTTTAGAGAATGTGATTTAGGTGAAATGAAGAGGTTGGATGAGAAGGGAAGAAATGAAGATATAGCTTGTTGACATCTTTTCAAGGACTTTAACTCCAAAGGGCAAAAGAGAATAGTAGAGACATACATAGGCCAGCTGTGGGACTCCCTTTAGTATCCCTTTCATGGTCTAGTTCAACTTTGGTCTTATGAGAATATGTTACTTAACCTCTCTTTGCCTCAGTTTCCTCCTCTGCAAAATGAGAATAACAATACCCCCTTCCCAGAATTGTGGTGAAGACTAATTTAAATAATCATTGTAAATGAACCTCCAACTGAGCCTAGGGTAATAGAAAGGGTAACTACTATTATGACTAAAAAAAAGAAAAAGGAAAAAAGGATTGGGGAAACAAAGTGATTTTTTTTCAGAACAATCCTTTCCACCAAGTTGAACTATGTAAAATAAATTCCTAAAACGATCAGCAGAAATTTCTGCACCTCACCAACAAAACTGGGCAGAAAAACAAAGAAACGACATGCAACGAACTGACACGAGACCTGAAATGATGGGATGCTCAAAGACACAGACAGCAACTCACAGAGCCCCACTTCATGGAAATAGAGGAAAATGCAAACAATGGATGTGAAGCAGTCTAAATTGATAAAAATAAAGATGTTAAATTAACTTGCTCATGTTCAGTGCCATAACAGTCAAATGATCTAAAGACTGAATTATAAAGGGAGGGAAATAGGCAGCTAGGTGGCATAGTGGAAATAAGCACTGGCTCTGGAGTCAGGAGGACCCAAGTTCAAATTCAACCTCAAGACACTTCATAATTAACTAGCTTTGTGACCCTGGGCAATTAACCCCTTGCCTTGCATAAACTAAAAAAAAAAAAAAAAAAAAAAACTGGAGAACGATCTAGAACCCTCAAGGAAATAATTGAAAAAGCAGGCAGGAAGGGGGCCTGACAGGACTAAATCTCAAGGCATACCTCAAAGCCATGATCATGTCCAAGCTCTATGCTACTGGTTAAAAACCCGGTCCCTCTGTGTAACAACAGATAAGGTTCATGCAGACAAGAGCAGTAGCATTTGATAAAGCCAGACTCCCACAACACTGTTCCCCTGAGCTGCCCAATCTGTCCCTGCCACTCTCTAGTGGCGACTCCTGCAGCTCCCCGCTACCTCAAGGGTCTGTTTGGCTCTTCCGGCCAGTGTTAGTTTTCAGGAAGTCCCACAAACACTATGATCCGGTGACAATGGACACAGTGCTCTGACCTCTTTACCTCTGTCTCCTTTCTGGGCCCCTTAATGCCAAAGGACCTTCCCTCTCAAATAATCCCCAGTTCATCCTGTAGAGATCTTCCCCTATGGTGTCAGCAGCTCCTTGAAGGAAGATGGACTAATTCTGCCTTTCTTTGGTCCTAGCACATCTATGCATCCTGACTAGTTTAGTATGAATTGGCAGAAATCAGGTACAGACTAACATCTTGCACCACAGACTTGATAAAAGATCACAATGTAAATAAGTGAGAAGAGCAAAAACAACCCCCCCTCCCTTTTCTGAGCTTCTGGGGTTCCTGCATACAACTCCCCTCTTCTGTCTTGGGGCCAGAATGCTCCCTCATCTCCCAAATCTCTTCAAGGCTGCTGGTGTGAGCACCACCTCCTATGTGAAACCTGATCTTCATACTACTGTCTCCCCTAAAGTAAAAATTACCAAGTATTCACATGGGGCCCCCTCAGAAAAGAGTTTTCTGCATTCTATGGGGAATGGTCTTGTTATTGTTCACACCGGCCACTCCATCCCCCATTTCTGTGTCAAAATTTTGAGTTCCTGGCCTGGACAGACTTTCCTCTTAGAATCCTTTACTCATTTAGCCATTCTCCAAAACTGACAAATGGTCAGAAGATATGAACAGGCAGTTTTCTGAGGGAAAAAATCCAAGCTATTAATAGTCATCTGAAAAAATGCTCCACATCACTATTTAAAGAAAAACAAAAACCATTCAGAGGTACTACCTCACACCCACTAGATTGGTGAAGTTGGCAAAAAAGGAAATGACAAGAGCTGGAGGGGATGTGGGAAAGTTGATACGCTAATGCACTGGTGGTAAAGTTGTGAACTGGTTCAGACATAGAGAACAATGTGGAACTAGGCCCAAAGGGTTATAGAAGTGTGCATACTCACTTTGACCTAGCTACCTAGGTCTGTGTCCCAAAAAGATCAGAGGAAAAGGACCCATGTACACAAAAATTTATAGCAGCTCTTTTGTAGTGGCAAAGATTAGAAGAAGGGGGTGCCTACCCTCTGGGGGATGGCTGAACAAGTTGTGGCATGTGATGGTGACAGGGTAGTCTTGTGCAAGGAGAAATGCCCAGGAGGTGGTTTCACAAAAACTTGGCAAGACTTCTATGACCTTTTGCAGAACCAGAACAACCCTGAGGCAGGGGCTGCCTTTCTTTTGATGACTTGCCTCCCCGGGCTTACGCAGCAGTTGGCATGTTTACTGGACTCTATCTTCCAGGTGTCACTGACCAAAGCCACCTCATACAGATGGTACTATCACAACAAAAGACACTGTAGATGAACAAAATGAACTCAAACGTACTCTTTTGTTTCTTTTTTTTTAAAGGTTTTTGCAAGGCAATGGGGTTAAGTGGTTTGCCCAAGGCCACACAGCTAGGTAATTATTAAGTGTTTGAGGCCGCATTTGAACTCAGGTCCTCCTGACTCCAGGGTCGGTGCTCCATCCACTGCACCACCTAGCTGCCCCCACTCTTTTGTTTCTAATCACCAACTGCAAACAGATTAACGGAACCTTTCTTTTTTACCCCAAAGTAAACTATTTCAGAACATTCATGGTGTGTCCCTGTGGGATGTGCATTCAAGACCAAAAGCATTCCAGGCCTCCTCAATGAGAGTCAGAATTATTCAAAAGAAATGGTCTTGTATACCACAGAAGCAATGTAAAGATTAACCAGATGCCTTCAGTGGGGGGAGGGAAGTGAGATTAGGGGGGAAAATTGTAAAATTCAAAATAAGTAAATCAAAAGAGATGGGCTTAACCTCTAGGAGGAAAATTAAAGCAAGGAAAAAAATTGTCTTAGAGTCAGACTAAGACTTCTACTGGGGTGGCCAGTCATGGCGTCAGGAAAGTGGCACCTGTCTGGTCCTGGCGCTGGCAATGCCAGGCTTTCTCAGCACTAAGCTTTGTCTTTCTGGACACAAACGTGCTTTGCCCAGGCTCAATCCTCATGTCTTCAATCTGATACCTCTCTGCTCCCTTTGTCCTCCCAGCGATCTGACTCCTGAGGTCCTGCCTCCCACCTGTGGGTCTATCCCAAGGCACAGCCCTCCCCATTCTCTCACAGCTGCAAGCCAAGTCACTGCCCAGATGGCCATCCCCAAATGGCTTTGGACACTGTTCTTTCCCATCTACCAATCCTAGAAAGTACTGTTAATGTATTCCCCCCTCCCCAGCTCCAACAAATACTCTGGGGCCTCAGCCCTGTAAGGACAGAGTTCTTTTCAATTTGTAAGGCTCGCACTCAAGTCCTGTATCTTCCTCTGCTCGTGTGCTCATTTATACACACATCTCCTCCCAACCTTTCTTCCAAAAATTCCTCCTTCTGACCAGTGAAGCACATCTTTCTAGTGAGACAGGTTTGCATCCCTCATTCTTTGTCACCCCATGGAATCATCTGGGTGTCACAGGAGCCCTCATTGCTCTTCACCTGAGAATGCAATGGCCTCTTCCCTCTCCTTGCCCTGAGGCCTGGCCCCCCCAGGCCAAGCACCAGTCATTTATAGCAGCTCTTTTGTAGTGGCAAAGGTTAGAAGGAGGGGGCTGGCACTGTGGTTGGCACTAAAGGCCCTTCCCGGAAGTGGGATCACATGTGACTCCCCCTCACACATTCTTCGATCCAGTTCCTCTGGGTCACCTTTCTGGATCTCCCTAGGAGCTGGTGATCCCCCTCCAATAGTCTTGGCTTTACTTTGTATATACTTGGCGGTCTGGGGCCTGGCATGCCAGAGGTGTTTACTGACTGCCTGATATAAAGCTCTACACAGACCAGGCCCCAGGTTCTGAGATGGACTGAGGTGGCTACAGACCCCCAGGGGAAGTGCCCTTCTCTGGGATCGCCTCCTGTTGGCCGGGAAGCCCCCAGAGAGCCCAAACAGGGCCCAGCCCGGTCAAAGCCTAGGACCTCTTGCCTCCAGCACACCCCAACAGAGGGTGAAGCCCATTTCTCCTGCCTCCCCCAGGATGGAGGTGATTTATATGACTTATATGACTAATGAGATGAGCAAGGGTTTACCTGAGCTCGGAGAGTTCTGGAAACGCCTCAGGGATATCAGGCATCTTGTAACCACCCCCGTTTTGGCCTGTCTAAAGAAGGTAACAATGCAGTTAAAGCCCCTGTGAATCCTCTCCACCCCACCCACATTTCCAGGGGACTCAGAGATCTAACCCCAGTCTGGAATGACTGCTGCAAGGCAAGTGAAGTCCAAGGGTCAAAGGGTCTGAACATCACCAGCCCTGGCAGCAGGACCCAGGAGGCTGCAACCTCACTCAAAGATCAAGCATAACCCTCCTGTGCTGCGGGCTTCCCTACTATTAGCAACAGGCCAGCAATCCTGGTCTAGGAAAACCCCGGGCCAGCATTGTGCTGAGGGTGAATTCTGCGTGCTCCCCTCTGGACAAGTGAGCTGGCCAGATACCTACCAGCGTCAGGGCCTCGGTGGTGGGGACAGGCAGTGGCAGACTGGAGAGGAAGCCATAGGAGGGAGCAGCAGGCTTAGGGGTGGAATAACTGGAGGCCGGAGAAACATTGTCAGCAACTGGGACGGAAGTCATGGGTCTGTTGGCTTCTTGTGGAGGATAGGAGGGAAGGAATGGAAAACCCTGAGCAGAATAAGGAGGCATTCCCGCTGGGCCACTGTACAGGCTGAAGGCAAAACAAGAAGCAAGATGAATCTTAGAATGTGGGAGGAAAACCAACCAGACTATCCTTGAAAATGTGGATTTTGGACTCCAGCAAAGTGGAAAACCCAAGAGGGCAGGTACTCCAGACTCATTTCTAGTTAAAGTGAACCTGGGTGGCTAGGTGGAGCAGTAGATAGAGTACCGGCCCTGGAGTCAGGAGCACCTGGGTTCAAATCCAGTCTCAGACACTTAATAATTACCTAGCTGTGTGGCCTTGGGCAAGCCACTTAACCCCATTTGCCTTGCAAAAACCTAAAGGAAAAAAAAAATAAAGTGAACTAAGCCATCTCAATCAGAGAACTAGAGCTTAGGATGTGGAGTTTTTGTGCCAGAAACAGGAAAGCTCCCAGATCTCTTGATGACATGATGTTCCACGTAAGGAGAGAAGATGAAAAATCCCTTCCCCTCTGCTGCCAGAGCGGGGAGGCAATTCTTGGGTTCTGCTAGCAACCTGGGTCTGCTTTACTTGGAAGGTTCCTTCCAAATCTAACAAAAGACCCTGAACCCCTGGGGCCACATGGCCCTCCCTGAACTGAAAGTACCACCCAGAATCTTCTAGTTCCCAACAGCATGACAGGAGAACAAAGAGGCTGAGGATCCTGGTCTTCACTTTGGTCCCTCGCCATCCAACTGAGCCTGGACTCAAGAAGAGCCAAGTCTTCATGCTTAGCCACTATGTGGGGGACCTCAATTTCCTCATCTGCCACATGGAGACCCCAACAGCCCCTCCTTCCCTGGGTTAATATTGGGAAGACCTTAGCCCAGGGCTGGTTCCCTTCAAGACTGCACACTCACTGCTCTCCCCTGGACAGGTCTACCTGTCACCACCACACATCCCGGGTCTGCCCAAGATGTCATCTCTTGTTCTCCCAGAGGAAGGGTCTATCTAGCCCTCAGGCCTGAGGTGCTCCTGTCTATTCAATTCTCAAGTCTTAGGAAGGGAAGTTTTCCACAACTTCCTTTCTCATTACGGTAAGTGCATATAGGATGGAGGGGGGCCCCTGGATAAATGATTTCAAAAAAGAAATGAATCCACACCTCCTTTTTAAAAGGGTATTTCCCTAACAGAAGATGTCTTTTCCCCCTATGTACCTGAGACTACTTATTCCTGTACAATAGCTTACATTTCTAGCAAACGAGAGCCAATCAAATGTTTTCTTTTCTTTTTTTTAAGGCAATGAGGTTAAGTGACTTGCCCAAGGCCACACAGCTAGGTAATTATTAAGTGTCTGAGAATAGATTTGAACTCAGGTCCTCCTGATTCCAGGGCCAGTGCTCTATCCACTGCGCCACCTAGCTGCCCCTAAATGTTTTCCTTAAAACAACCCAGTGAGGCAGATAAGTGAAAATGTGCAGGATAAACCCAGAGAGAAATCTGCTGTCTGAGCAAACCCAGCACCAATTGGCAGTAGGAGATTGGCTTGACTGGAAAAAATAGTTAAGGCAAAGCTTCTCCTTTAGCAGAGACCTGGGTAAAAGGAAAATGATTTAGGAGGTGATGACTTCTTGAACTAAGCTGAAATACATTTCTAAATAGAGAGGCAAGTTTCCCCAAACCCCCGGTTTGTTAGGAATCATAGGCCTTGATTTATACTTACTAAGGAAATGCTGAACTGGGAGCCAAAACTGGAGGATTCTTCCAGAACTCATCCAAGAGACTCTGAATAATTTTTCCAAGGTCTGAGTGCATGGTAAACTGAAAACAAGTGTAATAACATTTTAGGACATTTATGTGATCTCTCTCAAAGACTATGCAGAATTCAGCCAAGAAAACAGGTATGGTGCCCTCAGTTAAAGCTAACCTTCAAGAGGGGTTACTGCTTCTTCAGAAGGGGCTTTCTCCCAGGAAAAGGACACAAATCTCGAAAAGGATACTTTTCCAGACTGTGGTGGCCAATAACTTGACATCCTCCCCCCAATACCAGTCTCGCCAGGTGGATTCCTCTAAGACCACAGGTACTTCGAGGTTAATAGGCCCAACTTGTGGTCCGGCCTTCAAGAATGCAGGCTCCCCTCCATGGCCCACTGAGGCAACAGAATGAAAACTTTGACTCAGTTGGACGGTCATACAAGATGCAGGGTCCAAAGTGGCTGGTGCTTCTGACCAGGGGGAGGCAGACCCAACTCCCAAGTTGCGTTTAAAACAGGTTTGTCAGTCACTTGCTTGGGACTCAAGACATGTCACCGATTGCTGAGGGGTCCCAGACCATCCCATAAAAATGAATCCCAGAGCTCAGACAACTGTTCAATTCTCCGGTGACTCAAGAGTACAGGCTGAACTTTATAGGTGGGCCTAGCCAAGGCACAGCTCCTTAGTCTGTTAGTCTCGCAGGAAGGTACATTAAAAATGCCAGTCCTGCCAAGAAGCAAAAACAAGGGCCTCTCAGTCCCAGAGTTTCAGAAGAGAGAATCACCTGCCACTGTGTACTGGTGAAATAAAGAGAGCAACTGCCAAGGAAACTAAGGTGAAGGTCCCAAGTGGAGCCTGCAAAGCCCCAAGCTCACCAAGGAAACATTTGAAACATTATTTCAGGGGCATTACTACTTAGCAGGGCTTTCCTATTTATTTGGATTAACCCGTACCGTATACCTACATTGTTTACTAATGGACAGGTAACGTACACTCCATGTTTGTCCATTAAATGATGTCGTATTGGAGGGTAAACACTGATCACTGGTTTTTCCTGAGGAAACTGAGGAGGAAGGAAGCTAGTGGGGTGAACAGAAGAAAAAGACATTGTTAAGTCCTACATTCAACACACATAGTTCCCCTAGAGCTAGACAATGAAAATTCAAAGCCTGGATGGCCACATGGGGGAGATCCAGGCTCGAGAGCCTTCGAAGCCCCTGGTGGTTCTACACATATCCTGAATGAGAAAACCCAGACTCCCAAAGGTCAGCGGTTTGATCAAAGTCACATAGCTCCAGGAAGTGCCAGGCCAGGCCTAAGGGGTCCTGATGCCTTCCTCTGCCCGGTATTGCCATAGGAACAGCTGCACTATGAGCTTCTGCCATCGCAAAAAGCATTTTACTAATGTAGTTCAATGTATTGAAATCAAACAACCCAATGCCAAAAAGTTAAGGTTTGGCCAAACTGACCTCGCGGTCAATCCTGTCCTTCCTTTGGCTGGGTCCCTCTTCCCTTGTGAGAAAGCTGAGGGCTTGGAGTAAGTTTTTGCTCCCTGTTTTGTACATTAATTACAACAGCTATTAAGACTTATCACTAAACAATTTGGGAATGTGGTTTTACATTCTACAAATATCTGTCCAACAGTCAAACCTCTTTGGACTTTGTAGCCATTGTAGCCTTGGTCCAGGGTAGGACTGCAGAGTCCAGAACTTTTTTCTTTTCGTTTTGATAGCTGTGTTTCCATTTAATTTTGTTTCCTTGCAAAGTAAATACTGACAGAGTGCTTTCTGTGGGGGGGTGGGGGGAGGGAAGCAAGATTGGGGGAAAATTGTAAAACTTAAATAATCTTTAATAAAAATAAATTTAATTTTGTTTCCTTGGAAACAGCATTTATAACCTCACTTCCTCCCCAGCCAAGGGCTAAGGAGTCTTGCTTTAAGTCAGATTTCTTGGTCTTCTAGGGCTCTCCTCTATCTCTACAGCAAGTACATAGGAAAGCCTCACAAGCTACAGACCCAGCCACCTCACCTGATCCATGGAGGTCCAAGTGCACTACCCCCAGTGGTCTTGGCGCTTATTGGGAAGACTTCCCAGGAAGCAAAACTAACCATCAAAGTCACCCATCCCTCCCAAGGTGCCCAGCTCTGAGAGGTACTCTGCCCCCATCATGGTCCCACACAAGCCTCGGGTGGGTGGGGGGGCCGCCAAGGTGTGACAGCAGCTTTCCCAGGACACTTGTTTAAATCCCTGGGAAATGGGAATTCCAATGACTACACTCCTCATTTCTCCCACACTTCCAGCTTTTCAACACAACAGGCCACAATTCCAGAGATCTGACTCGGGATGAAAAAGGATGCTCATCTCCTGATGGAGAAGAATAAGACACAGCCAGTTTTGCTCGTTGTTTTGCTCTTCTCTACATTTATGTATGTCTGTAATGTGGGTTTTGTTTTTCTTGTTTTCTCAATGAGGGGGTGGGAGTAGGTGGGAGGCAAAAAAGTCACTGTTGAAGAAAACAAAATTTAATCTTATAAAAAAGGGGAGGGGCCATCTATAAGGACTGATAAACTGTTATCTTCTGTCTGTGTAGGACTGGAAAGACCCTTAGTGCCTTAACTCATTAGTCTTCAGGCCTTCTCAGGCTACTGTTGGTCCAAAGGCAATTCTAAGGAACTAAAACTGCTGAGGTCCATCCATTGGAGGCCACTGAGTCTAACCAAACTCAGAACAAAGAGGAAGAGCTGGGCCCTCAACAGAAGGGCTGGTGTGAGTCCCAAGGCGCTGTGGTCAGGAGTCCTAGGCTCCTGTTTCTACGCCATTGCTCAGTTGGAGTTCCCTTGAATTTGATGAGTTTTGCTCTAAAATCCCCACTACCTTTTCAAGCTGCCTTCCTTCCTAGCTACCTTATACTTGAAACTACGCACCAGATCTTACCCTCCCTGACCATTTGTAGAATCTGACACAACTGACCCACCTCTCCCCATCACTTAACTCTATGACAAGACCTTCTCCTCCTGAACTTTCTTTCCAGGCTCACCAGACTTTCCTCATTTCCCAGAGGTCTTCTGACTCTATAGTCTTTGCTACTTCCCCCAATTCAAGCCTCCTTCCCTCAGAACCTAAGCTCCCTATTTGTGTGTGTCCTTTGGGATCAGCACAGTACTGGCTTGGGATTCCTCCTTCCCTGTCAAGTGTGGGATTGTCCCGAGACTCTGGACTCTTCTCTCCCCTTTGTGACCAAGGGCTAACTCCAGTCCCACAGCCACCCTGAGTCAAAGGCCCAACTTCTCCATCTTTCCCAAGGCTGTCTTGGATGACTGGCCCACACCTCCTCATTCCCCAGGACCTGCCTGCCTGGCCTAATGTCCTTAGCCTTACTAAGAACATGACCATCTTGACCATCTTGGGGTCTAATATACTGCTCCTGAGGCTGCACCCCTCCTGCCCAGCCTCCTCCGATCATAGCTTCTCATGGAGAGTCTTTCCTAAGGTTCCATCCCAGCTGTCCCTGGCAGAGGCCTCCCAGATTGAGGGTCCTAGCTGAATCTCCCTGCCCTGCTTCCCCAACTGCCCGTTGGAGCCTCCTGGAAACACCATGAATCCCAAGTGTCCACAGCTGAGTTCCTTATCTTTCCCTGTCCTCTTCCAGTTTCTGCCAGTCTCTTAGGCATCCTTCTTCCTTCTCCCCACTGTTTAATCGGCTGCCAAGTCTTGATGATTTCATCTTTTCACCATCTCTTGCACCTGCCTCTTCTCCCCCCCAAAGACCAATATATTTGAAGCCTTCAGCAGTGTGGCCCCCTCCTTGGTCTCCCTGCTCTAACTCGTCTAGACAACCAAATTCCTATCCCCATTACCCCCAGATACAATGGGGATTTCTCTGTTAGGCTTTAAACACCTTTCTAACTAGGCTCTGACATCCACTTCTCACCTCTGGTCTGGCTCTCACTCACGCCTGGAATGCCTTTCCTCCTTACTTCTCCCTCCAGAAATCACTGAGGGTGTAGCTCAAGGACCAGCTCCAATCTGAGGCCTTTCCTGTTCCTCCACCACAGCCTTCCCTCTTTCCCTCCCACTCCAACAACCTCATATTGATACCATGCTGTACAGACTTGCAGATGTTCCATTTCTGGTTATACTCTAGATATCTGAATGCATCTGGACCATCTTCCTGTTACAATCAAACCTTTGGGCCTATCTCTGTTGATGAAGGGAAAGGGAGGAGGGTATCAGCTCCAGGTCTCCCATGTTGATTCCTAGCCTGTCTGCTCACCAGGCCGCCACATGGGGCCCTTCACTCGAGCCATCCAGTTGACCTCCCATCTCTTCATTTTCCAATCCACAGAGGCCAAAGCAATCTTCCAGATAGGCACCTCTGATCCCATCATACTCCTAAAGGCTAAAAATGAACTCCCACTTCTTGCTATAAAAGGACCTTCATTAGAGTTTGGTCATCTGCGGGCAGCCGATTCTTCTACAACTTCCAATGGGTCCCGAGGACAGGAGCTGATGCCCCCAGTCATACATGGCCAATCCCTGGGATGTGAGCAATAGATAATTTCATCATTGCAGTGGAAAACTTCAGCAAAGGCAACCCTGAGAACCTCTTCCTCGAGCAAGATCAACCTGTATCTCCTACTCCTATGGATTAAGAGCGGCCTGGTAGAGAGCCACTCCTCAAGTTAAGAAAATCCAAATTCAGCTCAGTCAACATCTGTTAAGCCAAACACACTTAGGCGCTGGAGACACTGAAGGGTCAAATTCAAGTCCCTGCCCTCAAGGAGCTGATAATCAAATGGGGAGACAAGACCCATGTCTACCAACAAGCTCTACATAGGGTCAGTAGGAGATAACTCAGGAAGGGGAGAGGGCTTGGAAAGGCCAGGGAGGTCAGTGGTCAGAGCAGAGTAGGGAGAGCCTTTCAGGTCTGGGGACTGGCCAGAAAGGTTGACCACAGCCAAGGAGGGACGGTCTTATTGGTGGGACAGCCAGGAGGCTGGGGGGACACTGGACGGAAAAGCACGTGTTGGGGAACAAGGCATGAGAAACCTGCAAGGAAAGGACGGGGCTAGGGATGAAGGGCCCTGAATTTCCTATTTCCTTCTGGAGCCACTAAAGATTATCGACTAAGTCTTGGATCTTGGGAGGGGGGTGAGATCTGGGAGGATGTGGGTGGGTGGGTGGGGGGGGTGTTTTTGTTTTGGACATGTGGCATTTAGATGTCTGCTGGGCCCTCAGGCTGAGGTGTGAAAGGCAGCAGGAGGTTGGCTAAGTGAGCCAGGGCAGCTGGGGAGAACCCAGAGGGAAGCACACTAGAAGGAGGAGAGGATCAGCCGTAGAGCACAGGTGTGTTCTGGAGGAACCTCCAGCCATGGTCAGACAAGTAGGAGAACCAGGAGAGAACCTAGAAGGGGCTACAGAGGGGCAGTGAGGATCCAGAAAAGACTCTGGATTCACTACCTTGAGACCAAGGGTTGCTTTAGAGAGTGGCCTCAGGGGAACGATGAGGTCAGAAGACAAGCGTGGAAGGGAAGAAGAAGAGTATGAGAGAAAGGGGGGGCACCTATCTTAGCCCACCTTCTTCTCAGGGAAGACAAGTCCCACTTTCTAGCTACGTGACTGTGGACGAGGAACTGTGCCAGAGCCTCCCATCTTCATCCCTAAAATGGGGATGATGCTCGCCACACCTACCTCACCAAGCTATTTTCCAAATAAACTAAAAACGGGTGAAATGCTTTGTAATCTAGAAGCTTTAGCAGGAAGCTGCGAAGTGTGGAGCGTTAGAAGCGGGAGAAAGCAGCACGGCAAGCAAAGCGGGAGCCACAGCAGACTACTTACATGTTGATGTTAATCGTTAGGTTGTTTACCGTGAAGGGCAGTCTGTACTCCACATCTTTCTGTATTTCAGCCAAGCTGTCGGGGGAAGGCAAACAAGTGGAAAAGCATCATTAGTGTGGGACAGGAGGAAAGGGCCATCAGTCGGTCCTCAGCTGCCCGAGAAGGCCCTAGAAGGAGGCGGGCAGCTGGCACAGGGTAGGGTCTGGGTGTGTGGGTGAGAGTAAAGCAATCCCGCCCCTGCTGGGAGATGCTCGGGACTGAAGCCCCCCGCTTGGCGCCAGGCGCATGCCCACCCCGGGGGCCTCCACATCCCTCCCGGCAGAGTCGCGGTTCAGAGGGTTCTAACTCTTTTCTCCGCGGATGCTTTAAACTCTGGGCAGTCCTCGGCGGGCATCGGGGAAGGGGCTGAAGAGGGGGAGAGGCGGCCAGGGCGGTTGGGCAGGGGCACCGCACCTCCCCCGGCCCGCGGGCCCCCGCCTCACCCGGCGTGCGCGGCGCGCAGGGACTCGATGAGGCGCTGCCTCTGCTGCTGGAGGCTGGTGAGCGCCCCCGCGCCCGCCCCGCCGCCCCCCGCGCCGCCTCCGGCCGCGGGCGACGCGCCGCTCTTGCTCAGCGGGAAGAGCCAGCTCATGCCTGGGCCGAGGCCCCGCGAGCCGGGGCGGGCGGCGGCCCGAGCCGCCGGGGCATGTCAGGCCGCGGGGCCGCTCGCTGGCTCGCCCGAGGCCCGGGGGGGGGGGGGGCCCTGGATCGGTCCGGGGACGGGAGGGGACGCGCCGGAGCCGCCGCCGCCGCCGCCGCCGCCTTCCGCGCCTGCGCGCTCCCCGACCGCGGCCGCGGCGCCGCCTCCTGCGCTTGCGCCGTCCTCCCGCGTGCGTGCGCGGAGGGGGAGCCGCGGCACGTGACGGCCGTGCGTCCCCGCGCCCCGGCCCGGCGTTGCGCGCTGCGGGCTGACGTCATCGTGCGGCGCCCGGCCGGACTGGTGAGGAGAGGTGGCGCCGCGCGGCTCCCGCGCCCCCTTCTCCCGGGCCGGCGAGAGGCGTCTATGGGGCCGCCGCTGAGGCTTGACTCTATGGCGAGGACGAGGCGGAGGAGCACGACGACCGCAGCGGCGCCGGCGGAGGTCCTGGCGTCCGGGGGCGCGGCGGCGGAGGCGGCGGCGCGCGGGCACGCGGGGCGGGGCGGGGTGGGGGAGGGGCGCGGCCCGTGGGGGGGCAGGGCGCGGGGGCGCGCGCCGGGCCGGGAGCGAGCCGGCCGGGGAGGGGGCGCGCGCCGATGACGTCGGGGCTTTGTAGCGCGGGCCCAGGCCCCTCCTCGGGGGAGGGCGCCCCCGCCCGGGTCGGGCCCGGCGCCCCGGGAAGGCCCTCCTCCTCCTCCTCTTCTTCCTCCTCCTCCTCTTCCTCCTCCTCCTCTTCCTCCGGGCCCACGTGCGCAGGGCGGTCCGGGCCGCCGGGAGCGGCGGAGCGCGGCCCCCTCCTCCGGGGGGCGGGCGCGAGCACGTGCGCGGGGCGGGGGGCGCGCGCGGCGGGGGCGGCTCTTGGCGGCCTCGTCCTTGCCCTTGTCCTTGCGGGGGGGGGGGGGGCGGGGGTTATTGATGACTGTTGGGGCGGGGGCGGGGCGGGCCTGCCCCCTCCCCTCCCCCTCCTCCCGCCTTCCTTCCCGAACCTTCTCCGGCGCGCCGCCCGCCGCCCCGCCCGAAAGGGGAGGCGCCTCCGGCGCGGCCTTGGCCCCGCCCCCAGCCCGGGGCCGGACACGTCGGCGCCTCGGGGGGCCCGCGGGGCCCAGCAGCCTCAGTTTCCCGTCCGGGGACTTAGTGACTGTGTCTGGCCTGCCGCGTCCCCGCGGGCGCCGCCGGGCCCGGGAACTTGCCGGCGTGTCCCCGGGGGCCCCACTTGGGGGCTTCCTTGCCAGTAGCTTCTCACCCCCTTTTCCGGCCCGTTTAATAGATGGGGAAACTGAGGCAGACAAGTGGCTTGGCCGCGGTCACGCGGTGCCTGAAGCCAGGGGGCTTGGAGCCTGGATCCCCGGCTTGGGCCCCTGGTTCTGGCCCGGCGTGACTTAGCCGAGGGCCCCGGGCCCCTTTCTGATCCCGGGGCTGCCAGTGACCCGTTACTGGGTTAATGCGGTAGCTACCCTGCTACCTTTTTATCTGTGGCCTTCCTTTAAACTAACACATTTTATTTACAATTTTTTTTTCGAGAAAAAAAATCCTGGTTGTCCCTTAAGGGACCTTCAAAATTCTCAATTGTTTTATAGATTTGAAAGTGAAAGAAATCAAAAATGAATTTCAATGGCAAAAGAAGGAAGTAAACTACCTTTATTTTTCCTTCCCTATTCCTCCACTTCCTTCCCACCCAAAAACAAAAATCCATCTAGATAAAATACTGCCATTAGTGTGAATGGAAAGGCATCAACTCTAGAAGGCCATGTACCCATAGCCAAGGGTGAGTAGGGACCTTAGATCAGAAACAGTTTGGTGTTCTCCGTGCCTAACTCATGCCAGCTCCACAAGCCCCATTTCTCGTCTAGTCCTGTCGTTTTCTACCTCCATAGCATCTTAGCAGCACCTTCTGACACAGCCACTCCTGTTGCAGGTCCTCATTTCCTCCCACCAGAGCTATTGCTCAAACCTTCTGCTGGGTCTCCCTGCATGCTTCAGGTTTCTCCTGTGGAGTGACCTTCCTAAAACACAACCCTGACCATTCCACCTAATCCTCACTCAGTAAGCTCCTTGTTAAGGTCTACAATCACAAAATTCTTGGGCTTTTAAAACTCATCGAGACCTAGCCCCTTCCTACTGCTCCTGTTGTCCATGGACTTGATGATCCTGTGGCATTGGCCTGCCTACTGACTCCCACACATATCATGCCATGCCTTGACTCTTTGTCTCTTTCTTGGCCATCCTCCATGCTTTTTTTGTTTGTTTGTTTTTAGGTTTTTTGCAAGGCAGATGGGGTTCAGTGGCTTGCCCAAGGCCACACAGCTAGGCCATTATTAAGTGTCTGGGGTCTGATTTGAATTCAGGTTCTCTTGACTACAGGGCTGGTGCTCTATCCACTACCCCACCTAGCTGCCCCCATCCTCCATGCTTTGAAGGCCTCCTGACTTCTTTTAAGATTCTGTTCAAATCTCAGCTATCAAAACCCTAGTCTCCTCTCATCCACTCCCACCCCCTAATCTTGGGGCCTACCTTCCAATTGACATTCCTTTCCATTTATGTCACTTCTGTTTCAGTTTTCCGGGAATGTTTCCATCATTAGAATATGATCTCCTTGAGGGCAGGAACTATGTTTCTTTGTGTCCCCCCAAACTTAGCTCAGCATCTTTTATTGGAGACACTTAATAATGAATGTCTGTGGACTGACAGGTATAGTGGGGGGGGGGGGAATGGTGACTTTATTTTCACTGACCTCTGCTGAAATTGAGCATTTCCTTCACTGATTTAAAAACATCCCACAGTGAAATTGCTCCATTGGCTAACATAAAGCTAAAAGGGGTCTGTGACACAGAAATTAAGAACCTCTGCATTTGATGGCTTCTCAAGTTCTCTTCCAGATGGAACATTCTGTGATTCTAATTCACTTGTACCCTTTCTGGCCCATCCCTCATTTTACATCTGAAGTAGTTACAAGTCTTGCCCAAGGTCACACAGATGGTTAGTGTAATTTTATCAGAATGTGAACATTCCGTACAGTTGGGAGATAGACACTTTGCAAGTCAAGAAATCTAGGTTACTTCTGATTGGGAGGCAGACTTTCCAAGTAGATCTGTTCAGTAGGTTTACTGGGTAAGTCTGCTTTGGGGCCAGGATTTATTAATGCTTACTGAAATCGGGATATCAACTTGCTTTTTTATTTTTTTTTAATGTTCTAGGTACAAAAATAAAGGATAAGAAACCTTATTTTATAAAACGACTCTTCAATCAAGTGTAATATTTTGATGCTTGTTGGCATCTAAACCCTTTGTGTTCCCACTATGCCAGCAGCGACTGTAGATCATAGCCAAAGAATTTGTGAAGTTTGGGCTTGCAACCTGGATGACGAGATGAAGAAAATTCGTCAAGTTATACGGAAGTATAATTATGTTGCCATGGTATGCTCAGAACCCAATTTTTGCTTTGTGTGTGTTTTGCTGTTTCTGTTTTTTGTAAAATTGCTGCTGCAGTTGTGTGGCTTTTCTTTGATGTGTATAATGTGAGTGATGGAAAAGAAGAAAATCTTTAAATGTTAGAATTTTTTATTGTAATATAGTTTGGGGCTGCATTTTGTTTTCATAAGGTGAAAATTGAACAAATGACTTTTCTTCTCATAGAAAAAGGATTTTTTGCCTAGAGATAATCTGTGACAACTTGAAACTTCCTTTCTTCATCTTTTCTTAGTCTTTGGTCTCATTGCTATTTTCATAGGTCAAAGATTCTAAATCATGATTTCTGACTTTGATGCTCATTTTTCTTGAAATCTTCCATAGAGGAACCAATTTGCTAAAGATATTTTTTCTGCTTCTTTTGATTGTCTAAGCTTAGTTAGCAAGATGAAAAATAAAGTTAAACTTGTATTCTGCCAGGGAAGTGAGGTTCATTTATTTTTACATGGATATATGGTGTGTCTCCATTTCCCTTCTTGAGACGGTAAGAACTGAACCATATAGCATTGATCTCTTTTTGGAGGGTGGAGAAGAGGAAGATTATTGAACTAAATTAATTTTCTTCCACTTAACAAATGCAGGCTTCCGGGTAACCAGAAATCGGTTATTTTCTAGTCCTATAAAACTCTTAACTCACAGTTTGGAAAGTGAAACAGTTTTTGCTCCCTCACTAGTCAGGAGTGGGAACAAGGGAGAAGGGATAATTCTCACAGAGTTGCGTGGGTGTGTTTGGAATGTTTTTTTACAGTGATTTTTTCAGGAAGTAAAAAATGATGTTTTAGCCAAAGAAAATTTAAGAGCCAACGATGTTAACATAGGCATTGTCTCAAAAAGGGATTGGAAATATACAACGAATTGTCCCTTTGGGTTTTCTTTTAATACATAAAAGAACTGAGTTCTTGGTGCTGTGGTGTACTATACAACCCTTCTGGGGATGAGATCTGTGATTTTTTTTTCTCAAGTATAAGCATGTTTGATTGTCTCTGATGTGATATATCTTAAATGTCTTCCACATAGGAAGTTTTTGTTAAACAGGAAAATCCCCAAAATTGAACCTTTAAAATCACTGTTTAGTGTTAAGAAAACAGGTCTCTATTTAAAAAAAAAAAAAAAGGTTTAAGATGTTTCAACATTTAAAAAGATTTTTGTTAGGTTGCTCAGCCTGAGAGTGTATATATGAAGTGTAAAGTAGCACCTTAAAAGCAAAATTGTCTTTTTTTTTTTTTTACTTAAAAATTGAGTCCATTAGGAAAGATTAGATTATATTTGAGTTTTTTTGGTAAATCATGAATTTCTAAACCTTTTCCTAGGACACCGAGTTTCCAGGTGTGGTTGCAAGACCCATTGGAGAATTCAGAAGTAATGCTGACTATCAGTACCAACTATTGAGGTGTAATGTAGACTTGCTAAAGATCATTCAGCTTGGATTAACATTTATGAATGAGCAAGGAGAATACCCTCCAGGAACTTCAACATGGCAGTTCAACTTTAAGTTTAATTTAACGTAAGTTTTTTTTTTTTTTAATCTACCCCAAGTTTTGGTTTTTAGTGATTGAAAGTTGGGGGGGGCTGTCTTGAGAGACTATGATTGATCTGGCTAATAATCCTGAAATTCCATAAAAAGTGTAACTTCAAAGCTGAAACTTCATTTTTTGTTAAGGTTTAGACAAGTACTAAGTATTTTTCAGGCTCCGAGAAGGTTATCTGATTCAATCTAACTGTAGAAGTTGCACTGAATGACTTCTCAAAAAGTTATAGTCTATCTCACTTTTATGTCGGTCCTCTTGCTTGATTTGTTCTCTCTTTTTTTTTGCAAGGGGGCAGTGGGCTCAGGTGACTTGCCCAGAGGTCACACAGCTAGGTAGTTAAGTGTTTGAGGCCCGAATTTGAACTCAGGTCCTCCTGACTCTGGGGCTGGTGCTCTGTCCACTGTGCTGCCTAGCTGCCCTAATTTGTTCTCTTATTTAATATTTTTATTTTGAATTCTAGCAATCCGTTGGTAAATTTTGATATTTTTGTACTCCTTAGTAAACTCAAAAACTTTCTCAAGATGAGAGTTAAAGTCGATCTCTTGGGAAAAAATATCTAGGTTAATCTTTTTCCTTTGTTCTTTCTTGAGTCATCACTGGGGACGGTCTTTCCAGAGTATGCTATCTTTATAAGTTCCTCATGAATGAAAAATAAAATGTACCATACTAGCCAGGTGTTTTCACCTGATGCTTCAAATCTGCTTGCAAAAACTCCTTTTCTCAGCATTCCATTTGGTTCTTAAGGATACAGTAACATTGTCTCTATTCTTTACGAGAGTCATTTGAAATGGTTTTTAAAAGCTTATGAAGGGGCATCTGGGCGGCACAATGAGTAGAGCACCAGCCCCGGAGTCAGGAGGACCTGAGTTCAAATCTGTCCTCAGACACTTAATAATTAACTAGCTGTGTGGTCTTGGGCAAGCTACTTTAACCCCGTTTGCCTTGCAAAAAAAAAGGAAAACTCAAAAAACAATCCTAAAAAAAATAAAGCTTATGAGAAAGTGGTTTATGATTTTTTTTTAATGACCAGATCTTCTCAATGACACTTCCTCTTATCCTTTCCCTAAATAGAAGTTTCCTTTGTAGCAGAGAAGAACAGGTAAGCAAAACACATCACAGTGTTGACCTCATCTGTTTGTACATTTTTTTGTTCTTCATCTTTAGTCTTCTACCTCCCAAGAGACAGCAAGCCTGCTTTGTTATTGTTTGAGTGGTTCAGAGGGGGTCTTTGAAGGGTTCTTTACTTTCACAGTTGTTGTGGTCCTGTAAGCTGTTGGCCTGTTCTGCTTGCTTGGGTTGCCATTAGTTTCTTAGGTTCCTCTGGATTGTTCACATTTATCATCTTAATTAAAACAATTATATTTATAAGCCACAATTTGTTTAGCCACTTGTCAGTTGGCACCCAGGTGCCTTCCAGTCTTTTCCTAGGACAAAACATGTTGTCCTGGTTCTCCATGGGCCTCACCTTCCTGAACCCTCCCTGAGATCGTGCATCCCTTCATCCTGGCCTCACCGTCGTCTTTGATCCTTGCCTTGCTCTCCTCCTACTATCCTTCTTTCCTCTTTTGTTGGTGCTCTTGAGCTCGGGTGGGAGACGCAGCTGCACTCCCTGGGACAGCTCCAGGTTTGTGTCAACTGGGCTCCTCTACAGCATGTCCACAGATTCTTGTCGGAGTTTTCTGTACTCCGGCTGCTGCTTTGCTCAGCCACAGACACCTGGACTCCTAGTGTACTAAAAACATTGAGACCTTCATTTGTGAGTTCACCTCAGCATCTGGGTGTCTGTGCTATACAGATTATCTCATCCATAACAACAGCCCACATCGAAGTTCTAGTCTTAGCCTTGTTTTATTGGAGAGAAATTTGCCCAGGATCACACAGCCAGTAAGGGAGGATGAGGCTGGATTTGAACCCAGATTTTCCTGACTCCCAAGGCCAGCCCTCTGTCTACCGAGCTACCCCCTCCCCACCCAGTTGGTTCATCCCTCGGCCTCTCCTCTTGTTTCAGTGTCTGAGAGGAGAGCTTGTCTCTTCAATTATCTACACCCCCTCCAATTGTCCATCTTTCTGCTCTTGCTCCTTCTTATCTGACTTCAAATCTGCCCAGGTCTCCCTCACGCCTTTCCCTGTACATCTTACTCCTCCACAGGCTTCCCTCACTGTCAGATCCTGGTTGCTTCTGCTTTCTGAGCTCCCACTCATTTCTCAGCCTTTGCAATCTGGCTGTCAGGGTCCAGTCAATGGGTCTGAGTCAGGACTGAAAGCCCATTGTCATCCTACATCATCCACATCCTGAGGATGGGAGTCTCCTGTTTTCCTTTCTACATTTTCATGGACTCTGGATTCAATCCATCTCTGTCCACACGTCTACTTTTACCTTGTGCCCACCTCACGGGACTTGTCCAAGATTGTGTTCAGGGCCATCTCCCTAAATCCATCCTCCAGAATTCCATTTCTTTTGAACCCCATTCATGATGGAGACTAGAGAGTCCTCCATTTCATCATTTTCCTCGACAGCCTACTAAATGTCAGACTATGCCTTGCCTCAGTTTGTCTCCCAAGTTCTCTGACTCTGGAATTACTACCATAGAGCACAAGCTCCTTGAATACATTCTTGTATCTGCTTTCACAGCATCATGGATGGTGCTCCATAGATCCTTGTTGGTGGGGGCTCATGTTTAAACACATGTGTGTGTTTCTGTTTTGCTCATGCTAGCTTTAAGACATCTGTTGGGCATTTGGTTCAGGACATCCAGTATAGGGATAGGTGGAGAAGAGAATCTGAGTAGAGGTCAGCAGAAAGGTGAGGCTTGGAGGTCACTTGAGATTCATCTGCTTAGATGGTCATTGGATCTTTGCCCTCAGACAGCTACAGTTAATAGGAGTGATCCAGAGGACCCCTCCAGCAGAGGAGAGAGAAGGAGAGGGTGACCAGTATCCAAGGCTGCAGGATTGAGTAAAGGCCATTGGCTATGACCACTGAATGATGGTTGACAACTTTGGGTGGAAGGATGAGATCTGAAACCAAATTGAGAGGGGTAGAGAGGAGGGATGGTGGAGGCTCCAGGTGGCCTTCAAGGACTTCAGCTCCAGAGGGCAGAAGTCATCAGGGACCAGGGCCTGAAGGAAGACTGAAAGTAAGTGTGGGTGGGGAATCCCCTGAGCCCAGAGAGGGTCAGCCCTGGTGGTGACCACCTTCAGGTCACTAATTAGAGCCTTGGGAGCTGAGAGGTGGCTCTCTTTTCTCCCTTACAGACAGACCCTCTGTCATCTTAGTCTTGGAGAGGTACCTGCAGAGGTTGACTGGTTTCCTATAGGCAAGGCATGTCACCAGAACAGCTTCCTAGCTTTGGAACCCTGGGCAAGTCAGCTCTGTCTGCCTCGATTTAGGAAGAGCGCCCACCTCCCAAGGTTGCTGTGAGGGTTCAAGGAGATCGTCTTTACATAAGTGCAGAGCCCAGACTGGGTCCACCTGAAGTGCTCTTTCCCTGTATCTGTGCTGGCACAGCCAGGTTCACACATGGGTCTTGTGCTCCATAGGCAGCAACTTTATTTTCAGTGCTGCCTTTGGAGTGGCCCAGACACCTCAGACAGTGGAACAGGGGGGAAATGAGAGGCCATGGTCAGAGAAAGGGACTGCTCTGTGGGGCCAGCGAGGGTAGAGGCTGGGCTGGGGACTGATGATGGCTGGCCCAGGAGACTGGAGCTGAAAGGGGCATGTGGATGGTGCCAGATTTCTGATTTGGGGCTAGGTAGGTGTGTGACACAGGGGCAAGTCAGGGAGGTCAAGGCTGCCAAGGTAGAAGCCACATGCCTAGTGATTGTGGCAGCTGCCTCTTGACTGTTTTGTTTGAGCCCCACAGCATCCCTTTCACAGTTAAGAAAACTAAACCTGGGGGCAGCATAGTAGACATAGTAGGCATAGTAGACAGAGCGCCAGCCCTGGAGTCAGGAGGGCGTGAGTTCAAATCCAGCCTCAGACAGTAATTATGTAGCTGTGTGACCTTGTGCAAGTGACTTTAACCCCATTGCCTTGCCAAAAAAAAAAAAAGAGAAAACTAAAGCTGGGAGAGCACTTTCCTAAAAATAAGGGCTGTTTTTCCCTTCTATCCCCATGTTCAGGCCAGAGTCTCATATACACCAAGTGCTTAATCAGTGCTTACAGGACAGGCTTACTGTAGGGATGATCGTTGGAGCTGAAGCTCCTAAAGAGGCCACAAGTGGAGACATTCCTGGAGGGGAGGGCAGCTGAGCCTAAAACAGGCCTGGCAGAATGTGGACAAGGCCTGCTGGGAGTCCATCCAGAAGGGGAGATTGGAGGGGTACCTTTGGCTACTGGAGTGGCTTGGGAGAGGCAGTGTGAGCACCAGTTGGGATAGATGGAAAAGGGGAGACCAGAACAAAGGCCAATTAGGAGGCCAGTAGAGTGGGCCAAGTGATATATAAAGAGACTTGGGGAGGTGGAAGAGGAGTGTGGAAAAGGGGCTAGGTTCTCTTTGCAATATTCTTTTTACATTCGTGTCTCAGCTCAGAGAGCCATTCATTCCTCCATTCAGCAGCCAGGGCATTGGGAGCAGGTTTTGGTGCTCTCCTAAATGATGGAGGTCTTGGGATAGATGCCTAGCTGTGGGATCTCTGGGCCTGGGGGTCTTCCAGCCACTTTCTTGAGAAAGGATAGGCTTTTTCTTTCTCTGTGGACCTTCCTTCTATGTCCTCTCAATGGCTCTTCTCAAATCTGTTTGTAAACTTTAATAAATGTTCATTCTTTCCCCCCAGGCCAATACCTTGATGAGGAGGGTCAAAGCTGCCTTCCTGTCATTGTGCCCCCCCTTCCCCCCAGTCCTTTTTTCCCTTAATGGAACCTCATATCAGTTTCCCTTAGGAACACGTCCTTCCTAAGCCTTCTGTGGGACTCTTCTCCTTTGAAAGGAAGTTCAGTCTGCTCATACTTCTCAGCCCATACTTGTAGCTAATTAGCTAGAATTTGGGGTCTGGGGGTTTTGGTTTTTTGGGGGGGGGTTCTGCAGTGTTGGAAGGATTGGAGAAGGGAAACAAAGGTCATGGGGACATCTTTTCAAAAAATTCAGAGAAGGGGGGGTCGGCTAGGTGGCACAATAGATAAAGCACCAGCCCTAGAGTCAGGAGTACCTGGGTTCAAATCCGGTCTCAGACACTTAATGATTACCTAGCTGTGTGGCCTTGGGCAAGCCACTTAACCCCCTTTGCCTTGCAAAAAACCTAAAAAACAAAGCAAAATAAAAATATGGAGAAGGGAAGAGAAGGCCGGGCCAAAAAGAAGTACATACCAGCTGGATGTCTTTGAAAGCTGCAGATTGGCAGAGATATTTAGTGTTCTGCTGTAAATATGGAAATGCTTCTGTGTAAATTCAAAATAAAAAAAAAAAGAAAAGGACATGATTTGCCTAAGCTCACACATGTAGTAAGGATCATAGACAAGATTAGAATCCTGATCATGCAATCTCGAAAAATGGCTTTAATTTTTAAATGTGGGTTGCGGAAATCATTAATATTAAACTGACAGCCTATTTTATCCTTTTCTACTTTGTACTATAGGTGCACATTGTGGTTTCTAGCAGCACATTTGGAACATCCTTTCTGAATTCTGTTCTTCCCTCCCCATAGGGAGGACATGTATGCCCAGGACTCCATCGAGCTCCTAACAACCTCGGGAATCCAGTTTAAAAAGCACGAGGAAGAAGGGATTGAGACCCAGTATTTTGCAGAACTTCTCATGACATCAGGCGTTGTCCTCTGTGAGGGGGTCAAGTGGCTTTCGTTTCACAGGTAAGTTAACTTGAAAAGTTTGAATTTTCCTTTTCTCTCCCTCCTCCTCTTCCTTCTCTCTTCCCTCCTCTCTCCTGTTACTATCTCCTTTTCTCCCATCATCCCTTGCCCCTTATTCAGGGAGCCACCCCTCAGTACATTTAACAAACATTATTCATTGAGGCATCATCTCGTTTGTAAAGCATCTTGGTGAGATTGTTGCAAAGGATTTCTAGTTTTGCAGTGTGGGCAGAACAGCCAGCCCAAAATTTGTATGAAGTCCTTGCTGTTGGTCAATCCTCATGCTATTTGTTGGGAATACAAAAACCACAAATTGTACTGAAGAAATCCAAAGGTTTGGTTGCTATTTGAAGAAGAAATGATAGATGGTGTCTAGGTTTGGAAATATATATTAACAACGGAGATGAGAATACGATGGCACTAAAATCAGAATCACTGGATCTTCACTTCTCCCTCCACCGGAGAGACTGGTTTTCTTCAGAGGACACTACCTCTTAGTTAAACTACTTTCAAACCACAAGCCCCCTGTGGGGTAGAGAACATACGGGCTTTGGAGAATGTTGGTTTTGGTTCTTTAGCACTACACTCCAGTCCTTCAACCATATAGTAGGTGTTAAAGGCTTCTGTGGGAATCTTAACCACTCTTTATCACATTGTTCTTTGGGAAAAGATACTCTGTGTTCCCAGAAAAGAAAGGCTTTCTGGGAAAAATTGTGCATGACTCAGTTCTCCTTTTTTAAAAAGCTTTTCAGTGGATGCCGCCTTTTTCTTGTTACCACTATCCCTTGAGCAAGCAGAGTCATTTGGAATGGTTCCATGGTCCTTAGGTTTGTCACTTGAACATTCCCTTCCCCTACTTGACAGTTTTGCTGACAGCCCTCTGAACAGTGTCTGTCTTATTGGAAAGTCAGACTCCATTCACCTGGTTTTGAGTACAGGGCATAGGAAAAAGATCCAGTCTCCCAGATTGGCCTGAAATGGTCTCAGGACAATATCATGACTGAGAGGCATGTGTGTGGACCCATGGAGACAGGTCCCCCTCTGGCTGTGATGGTGGGTGGGTGACCACAGAGCACCAGACCAGGGGCCTGAAGAGAGACAGAGTGAACACAGAAAGGGAGCAGAGGTGGTTTGGGGGGATGCAGATTCAAAATTCTTTATGTAATTGGCATAATATGAGAAGTTATCTGTATGATGGAAAATTGCTTGAGATTTTCGTATTTTAGATTATAACTATATTTATGCTGAATGTTTTTTGTTTTTTCTTTTATTGAGACACTTTATTAGATATCCATCCTGTGGTCTTTGCTTTGGTTAGTTTTTGCTTATCAGTGTCCAGCCTGCTGCAGACTATCTGTAAGGCCCCAGATCATCCTTATGATGCTAGTTAGTGTGACTCTGGATAAATCACTTTGACAACTAGGAAATACTCTAGAGATGATAAACTTATTAGTTTGTTTCATCTTCACTATAATGGTTCATAGGAACCAGCTTTGAAGCCAAGGGTAACAGTCAGGAGATAATGATTTTTTTCCCCCCTGATCAAAACCTAATGCAGATGTGACTCTCACACTACATGGATGGGAGAGGGAGGCATGAAAAGCCTGTTGCAAGTGACTGGACCTCATTATACAAACCATAATTGGGAGTCAGGGTAGAGGTGCTTTAGATTTGGGCAGCTTGCACCATTGAGCAAGTGAATTGTGGGTGAATGGTTGGAGTAGAGGATACTCTCAAGTCCTTCCTCTCTTGGCCTGCCTTCAAGACCTCTAACATGTCAGACATAACTTCCCACCCTCTTGATAGGGTGGCCAAAATTCCAACGGGATAAACTCAAAGGCATTATCTGGCTGTGAGAGCGAAGGGAAAGTGTTTATATGTTTAATCAGGATGATGGAGCATGGAAGGCTCAACCAGCTTGTAAAATGAAGGAGGTCTTGGAAAGCCAGGAAAGTTATGGGAAGAGTAATCTGGCAAAACATGTGTCTGGTTGTACATGGAGGAGGATTATCATCAGGTTTTCTTAATGTTGGATTCTGTGACTGAGCTGGCCGACCAAGAAGCCTGCTGATACCATTGACAGGGATGGGGAAGTCTTAGAGGAAAAGGTGGTCTTGTCAGTGTCTGACAGGTTGAGCGTGTGTTAGTGACAGTGGAAGGTAGAACAGGGTGAGTCTAAGGGAGGGACCCTAGTAGTTGATGAGAGATGGGGGCCTCTCAGGAGAGGAGGATGAGGTCTCAGAAAGAAAAAACAGAGCAGAGGCTGGGACCCTAGGAAGAAGAACTTCAGGGAATGGATGTCTATCTTCATCCACTGGGAAGGTCTAGTGGGAGGACTCAGGATGGCCAAGATATGTGAAGCGAACTGGCACGGGGCAATGAAGGGGACAGGGGCTACTGTGGAGGGAAAGACTTAGGGAGGACCTTGTTACTTAGGCATCTTTGTACTTCACTTTGTAACTGAAGTGGATTCCAGGGCCAGGATGTTGAGTCGAACATAGAATTTTTTTCCTTCTATAATCCCCATGCTTTTTCTTCTAGTATTTTCTTCCCATTTTCTCACCCCACTCAGCTTTTTGTTTGGTTTTTCTGTTTTGAACACACACATCAGATCTGTTTCCTAGGAAACCTATCTAAGGGATGTTTGGTGTTCTGCCAAGTTTATGAAGATAGAAGGATTTTATAGTTTGGTCCCCTCAAGACATGGCTCCTACAATGGAAGGGTGCCCTCAGCTAGACTCCTCTCCCTTTCTTCCTGCCCCTCCCCCCCCAAAAGCAGTTTTGAATTTGGGATTTGCTGAGGCTGAATAGAGGATTCACTATGAACATAGTAGCTCTTTCTTTGGGAACAGTGATTCTTGTCTCAGTGCTCAGGATGGCTTAGAAATGCAGTAATGGTTCATTTGCTAGTGAACGTGATGGGAAGCCTTGTCAGCAGACTGACATGGCAAACCTTGTCAGAATTGGGAATCTTCCTATGCAAAATTCTATATAACTCTCTAAAACGTTTCTTTTTTGAGCTCTTAGATAGTGCCTCCCCTTGGCTCTATCAACCCAGCCAAACTGACTGTAGTCCAGATCACACGCTACACACCTGACAGTCTGCTTAGCCAAGATCAGAGATGCTCCCTAGATTGGTCAACAGGAGATGATTCTGCTAGAAATGCTGCCCAGTCATTGAGGGAAGGGGTGGAGGGAGGGAGGAGGATGGATGGGTTGCAGGGACTACATCATAGAACCTGGAGGTTTATTATTTAGTCTTGGGATTCATCTTACCTTTTCTTTTATTTGGCCCTTTTGTAGTGGTTATGACTTTGGCTATTTAATCAAAATCCTGACCAACTCTAACTTGCCTGAAGAAGAACTAGACTTCTTTGAGATTCTCCGATTATTCTTTCCGGTCATCTATGATGTCAAGTACCTCATGAAGAGCTGCAAAAACCTCAAGGTAAGGTTTTAATGTTGACACATGGTCCAAAACCCAGTTCGATACTTGGCTAAATAAACTAACACCAGGTTGCCCACCCAGACCAGGAGTGGATGCTCAAGACAGCCTTGTCTCAGTGTGGAGCTTGTCGTTCCTCCTTGGGTGTGAACTACTTGTATCCAGGGTGTGTGTGGGTTGTGGTACGTGCTGTTGACATTAGAACCAATGTCACCTGGAAGGTGGTAGATCTAGGTCTCCAGGTCATCTGTTCCGTGGCCTTCTGCAGAGCTTCAAGCCTTAGAGTAGACACTTTTCTTATTAGTATTTACAACAAAAACCAAAAAAATTCCAGTCTTTTTTTTTTTTTTTAAGTCATCCTGGCCAGAAACAGGTCCTCCATTCTTGGAGGTGGCACCTGAGGAATGGGAATGTGTCTATTTTATGGATAGCCTGGTGAAAGAAAGCCTGCATTTATAAAGGGCTTTATGCTAGATGCTAGGGCCACAGTGGTCTTCTGGGGTCAAGGAACTTCTTACCTAATGATCTAAGGAGGTGGGGAGGTTGCAGGTTTCCAATGGAAACAAGGCAGCCTGCACTGAGCCTTGAAGAAGATGAAGGACAAGTTTGAAGAAGAGAAGGAATAGGAAGTCAGCCTGGAACAGCCCCCGGACATCCCCTGGGCAGACCAAGCCACTGAGTTTGGATTGTCTTCATCCACTAGGGAGCTGCTAACCATTTTTGGAGGGGGCAGTAATATAGTCGGGGTACTTGTTTTTAGGAAGAAGAGAGGATATACAAATAAAATCCTCACAGCTTGATGACTTAGCGGATTGGGGGAAGCTGCTAGCATTTGTTGAAGTGAAGGAGAGGTCCAGTGAAAGTTTGAGAGCCATTAGTGTGAGATGTCAATTGGTAATTGGTTATCTGTGTCATGGTGGTGATTGAACTCCTGAGAGTTGATGAGATCTCTTGAGAGGAGTGGGAGGAAGAGCGAAAGCCAAAGCAGCTCCCCAGTTAGATGATGAGAGTCAGAGAACATTGTGCTGAGAGTCTGAGAAGAGGCCTTCGCTGTCCAAAACAAGCAAGAAGGATTGAGGACAAGGAAAAGGCCATTGGGTTTGGGAAGCATATGATTGTTGACACAGTCTTTGAGAGGAAAGTAACAGAAACCAGAGAGTGAGGGGTTCAGGAGGGTTGGGTAGAAGTGCCAAGGATTCTGAAAGATTCAGCAGTGAAGGGAGGAGGGGGCAATGTCAAACCAAGGCACTTGAAAGAGGTTTTTAGTAAAAGCATGTTTATTGATGACAGGGAAGGGAAAATGGAAGATCAGAGAAAATGTGGGGATGGTATCTAGGTTCTATGGGGAGGGGTGTGGGTCTTGGTAAAGAGGAAGAACCCGTCACAGAGCTCTGTGAAGGAGGAGGTAGGAGAAAGAAGAAAGAGGTAAAGAGGATTTCTAAAGCCAGTACCACCCTCTCCCCCAGAGCAGAGGATTGGTGAAGTGTGGGAGAGAAGAGAGGAGAAGAGTGAATGGCAGTTGAATGAAAGAATTCATTTTCTTTCCTTTTAGAATGGAATTAGCCAGCAGGGCCTGGGGCTTCCCCTAATCCCTCACAGTTCCTCAAAACATTTTATGGCTGCTCCCAGTGACCTGGAATGCCCTTTGAGCTAGACTGGAGCTCTGAAAGGAAGAGATGGGTGGAAACAGACTCACTGCCCTTCTTCTAGCCACTCTCCCTGTTGCTTCCTTGTATCCTGGGGCTGATCGAGCTTTAGAGACAGAAACAGGGGAGAGTTGGAGCCCAGGAAGATGGTCTAGTCACCAGCCCCTTGTTTTACAGAGGAGGAAATGGGGATCTCTGGAAGAGAGTGGCTTGCTTGCTCAGGGTTGCTTGCAGGTGGGAGTGCTTGCATGTTAGGGTTCTCTTCCTCCTCCAGAGTTCTTTCCTTCAATCCATTGTGCTGCAAGGAAGGTCATGGTCATTTGATCACATTGTGGGTGGGTCACAGGAACTTGTGTTTTTCTCTCTTTAAAAATTTTGCCACAATTGAATTTTGTCTTCATATCTAAATTCTTCCCCTCCTTCTCCATTGAGAAAGCAAGAAAAAAAAATCCATTACAGACATATATAGTCCAACCAACCATATAGTCCAACCAACCAAACTCCCACATTGACCTCATACAGAGACAAGATAGATGCCACAGTCTGCAGTGGGCCTGGAGGTGGAGGTCTCTAGAATTGTTGTGGGGCTCGAGGTCTAGTCTTTCAGGGCTGTGGGAACGTCAGCCACAGTGCCTGGATCATGTCATTTTTATCATAATAGGAAAGCTCACTCCCAAATGCCTTATCACCACATCCAGGGAAGTCAGTAAACCAGCAGCAGCCCCTGCTTGCCCCCTCCCTCCCCCTTCACCGAGTGTGTTGTCGCTCTGTGACAGGGAACCTTCTGCTTTTTGTGACAGGGTGGCCTGCAGGAAGTGGCGGAGCAGCTGGAGTTGGAGCGGATAGGACCACAGCACCAGGCGGGATCCGATTCCTTACTGACGGGGATGGCCTTTTTCAAAATGAGAGAAGTATGAAGACCTCCCTGCTTTTTACTCAGTTGGGTTTGGGGGGCATTCACAATTCTTTGTTCTCTGGCAGATACTTCCTGTGGGCTCATAGGACTGGGGAGGCGGCAGGGATTTTGTTCTGGTGACTCCAGAGTTCTTTTCCTGACTTTGGTGATTCTTTCCTCAGATGAAACTCTGATAAGAAGTGGTGGTCAGATAAAGAGCAGAATAACGTAGTCTGATCCCTTCCTCTCTCCCTACCCCTGCACCCCTGCCTGATGGAGGATTCTACTTCCAGGACATCCTCTCCTCCACCGTGATGCTAATGATTCCTCCATAACGTTCCCTCCAGCACAGTTACCGGAGCTCAGGCCCAGATTTGAAGGAAAGGGGTTTGTCAGCCAGGCCTCAGTTAGTGGCAGAGCTGAATTTAGAACCAGCAATGATGTCCTTTTCTTTGGCTGGCAGGACACAGGCCTCCTGAGCTGGCCTTGTGGCTTCTACCAATTGAATTCTTGAACAAGGCAGGGAGGATCACGGGGCTCTGGGAACCATCCCTTCTGCTCATAGTAACTGCTCATAAGAGTGGATGGTAAGGTGGGCGGAGAGCTGACTTGGGTTTGAGTCCTGACTGGGTGACCTTGGAACATACCCACACTTCTGAATTGCTGGCAATGCCCTGCATGATCCTCTGTAATCCTGTGTATGCCTCGCTCTTCATGAGAGGGGAAGGTTACCTGCCTCCCAGGAGCTCATGTTTGAATGGAGGAGACAAAATGTGAATAAACAGGTATGCCTCCAAAGGTGATGTTGATGGAAGGTAACCTTAAAGGAGAAAGCATTGGCTTCAGGAAGAACCTGGAAAGGCAACTTTGAGTTGAATTTTGAAGGGAATCAGGGAGGCAGAGATGAGGAGGGAGAGCAGTCTAGGGATTGATATAATCTTTGTGCCTCTGGGGAGAGGACCAGCAAAAAGGCCATTCTGACCCGACTGAAGAGGTGTCGGGAAAGAATGTGGAAGAAAATTAAAAAGGTAGGAGGTAAGGTCCCCTCAGGAAAAGTTTCATTCCTCTTTGGTTCTAGAGGTAATAATTATTCTGTAATGGGAGACATCATCAGAGTTATATTTGAGGATTGAGGAAAAAGTGATTGGATTTGAGAAGAGATCAAGTGCTTAGAAAGAAGACAGTGGGAGGTCAGGGGAAGAAATGGAGTGCTGAAGTTTTTTCCAAGAAAGGTAGCTGAAAAGAGGAGGAGAGCTATAGGACAACAGCTAGCAGGACGTGGTAGCATCTAGTAAGAGTTGTTTAAGGTGGTGTGGTGGAAATCATTGTAGTTGGCAGGGAAGGAACAAATCTTGGAATGAAGGTTAGTGTATAATCTGAATGTTTGAAATCAAATGAAAGGTTGGAGAGAGATAAAGAGAAAACATTCTACCTAAGAAGACCAAAGGGAATGGAAAGAAGGACTTTTGGGGGGAAATCCTCAGTGGAACCACAGAGGCTTGAGAGAAGAGAATTATTAGAAAGGAGAAGGATTCCCTTGCTGCAGGAGGGAATTCGTTCAGCATGAAGTGGGGCAGAGGAGGCAGATGGGAAGAGTCAAACAAATTTGGACCAAAGTGTACCTGTCCTTCCTACCAACTTGGCAGAAGAATCAGCTCAAACTCCTTGGGCTGACTTTGATCTGCATCTACACCATAAAAGTGGAGGCCTTTTTGGGCCTCAAAATGAACTCTTCGGGTAGGTAGGTAGGTAAGAAGAGCCTGGTGGGAGATGAATGGGAACAGAAATCCAAACTGAAATAGACCAACTTTTGACTTTGTAAAAACACAGTCTTGGAGAACTGTTCACAAAGGCTTGGAAGAAGCATCTTTTGTCCTGGTCCATGGAGTGTCCTCCCTGATACAGTGAAGATAGTCTGTCTCAAAAATCATCCAAAGAAGCTGCCTGCCCTAATGTATTTGAATGTAATTTGAAATACTTGGCTTTTAGCTCTATTTTGGAATGAAGTGAAGAATGTTAAATGCTGAAGATGGTGATTTCATTAGGGTTTGCAGTGGAATAAACCCTGGAGTCAGTATAGGCTTTCACATTCTGCCTGTGGCATATATGGCTCTAGGCAAGCCTGAAGTGGAATTTCTTCATTTGAAAATCTGGGATAGGAATCCCAGTACTTCACAGGATAGTCTGTAAAGCCCCTTGTAATTAAAGCATTATGGAATTGTCAGTGAATGTTACCTCTTAAGATTCTGGGAGGGAGGTGGTGTCAATATGACCGTGAGTGATTTACAAAAAGGCAACTGAAGCCCAACTTCTCTTGGCTTTGAGGCTTGTGCTCTCTCCATTATTTCCCTGTGCTGCTTCAGACTTTAAATGCCTCACTGGGTTTGTAAAATCTCTGTGCTCTTCAACATTGCTTGGTGTTGCATTTTCTTCATTTTTTAAGATGGTGATTCTCTGACAGTAATTGGCCTGCTTTAGATTGTTTAGCTCATTGAAGAATGGGAGACTTCATGTAACAATGTGATAGATTTTCTGTCCAAGAAATAGTGGGCGATGATGAACGAGTGACTGAATTGCGTAGAATGTAGACCAAACCCCTTTAACATCTTAAGTTCTCTGTGAAGGAGCCAGGGAAAGGAAAATATTTACTTATATCCTTAGCCTGTTATAGGTCCCTCTCAAGATTACTCTAGACACAGGTGGGGGGGGAATAGGGTCCTCTCTTGAGACTAATGCAGGACATAACTCAGTCTTGTGAATTTTGCAATCACCTACCAACGAAATGAGATTTCCCAGCCATCTCCACAGTTATTTCCTAGTGTGATTGGTAGCATTATTTCACCTTCTGCCAGAAATCTGTTGTACCACCTTAGCTCTTCTGCCACTCAGACTTACTGCCGACATGAATCTTCCCTTGCCAAGGTTCTCTGGCTCACGATCCAAGGGCACCAGCTTCAGCTTGCCTAGACCTAACATGTTTTTCACTCTCAGACATAGGCTGGGTTGCGCTCCACAGACGGCAGCCTACCACGCAGCTGACCAGGACTGGGAGTAGTGAGTAAGCCCTGCCGCAAGAGGGACTGTTGGGAGGAGGTTTGGGTTAAGCTGTCCTTTTCTTCACCATTCCCCTTCAGATGTTCTTTGAAGATCACATCGATGATGCCAAGTATTGTGGGCACTTGTACGGCCTTGGTTCGGGCTCCTCCTATGTGCAGAATGGTACGGGGAATGCGTATGAAGAGGAGGCCAGCAAGCAGTCATGACATGAAATGGATGGACAACAGGCCTTGGTGTTTGGAGCTACACATGTGCTTGTATATAGGTTTTATCTCCAGTTAAATCCCTTGGACAGTAGACAATAAGGCTTTTTCTTTTTTTACCCTGCCTTCTCAAACCGTTTTCTCTTTTGTCTTTCAGTACTAATTATGACCATTCCTTCCACAGATCCTGATAAGTAGAAGAGTCTTCAGGTTAAATTTGGCTGTATAATTAATCCATCTGTTAGCAAGCATGTGTGGCCAAGGGGAACATCCGTATCATACTCAATCTTTTGGTAAACATATCTAGTTGGTCTTAGTTTGTACCCCACACCTCTTCCCTCCCCATTCCCAGATTAACAAGCACTGACTGTAACTTATTGCCCTGTTTCATGTCTGTCCCTTCCAGTATGCAAGAGTTTTAGCTATTTGAGATTGTGGACCATCAATTTTGCACTTTAGAGAGTGACTCAGATCCACCGTTTTAGTAGAAGTTTGGGTTTTCCTTGCTATTAGCCTGAAAGTTGATCATTTGCCAGTTTTACACAGCACTCTCTTGTTTTGGACCCATGGAACAGAGTCTATTTACTGTGCTGCAATTTGTTGACTTGGCAAAGCTCTCCTGAAAGGGAAAGGGGGCTCCTGGAGAGTCGAGCCCCTGCTCACTGTCCCTGGGGCTTTGGAACCCCGCTCACCAGTGGCTTTTGGATCGGTCTCTGAATGGGCTTTGGGACTGAAGAAGTGCTTCACAGCAGCTTTCTGCCTGTGTGCCAGACCTGTCAGCACCCCAGTGGCGCAGCTGCGCCTTTGCCTTGGTCCGCTTCCTCGCTCGCTTTTACCCCTCCTTCGGCTGTCCCTCACCCGTTCCCTGTGATAGTCATATTTACCGAGCCCTTGTTTTGGCAACTCCACAAGTCAGTAAGTCCAAAGAGAGCAAGTCACCTTAGGTATGTCTTATACCAAATTAAATTAGAAGAGACGAGATTATGCTTTTGTAGTTGCTACAGAGACAAAAATGATTACGCGATTTGTTGTAAAACGACAAAACGACAAGACAAGTTAGAGTGAATAAAGTCACCTGAGAAGTGTAATGCTTGTTTATTTTGTGTGTATATCTTTGCAATATATTTTCTATATATTGACAGAATAACTGTGAAAATACTTTCTTAGCCATGTAGACAGGAGCATGTGAGCAGGCCAGAGCATGTGAAGGAAGACTTTGGTAATGGGTAACTTAAACGCTACTCAGAAATGATGATGGACGGCAAGTCATGGTGTGTGTGTGTTACCTGCACTTAACTCAAGTCGTATTAGCTGTTTGCCAGATTGGCTTGTTCCCTTGTACTTTAACATTCTTTTCTTGTTGAGTTACGATGCTGTAACTGGGTGGTCCTTCTTCAGAAAAGTTACTTGCAAAACAGAAGGTATTATTTGTTTTTAAAGCTTTTGTAAATAAAGGCTTCAAAAATGTTTTCTTACATCTATCACTGGACTGGTGGTCTTCTTTACAAATCCCTTTGTTTGACAGATTTTCCTTTGGTCTTCAGGGAGCTCTTCCAAACACATACTTCCACTTCCTCTGTGAAAAAAGGTGCCCCAAAACCTTCCTTTTGTATTTTTAACAGACCCTCCCAAGCCAGTCCCAAGTGAGGACCCAGACTCAGGGATAGAAGTAGTTGGCCCAAAGTCACCAGGTGAGCTGTCGAAAGAACTGTGGCTTTGAATGCTCTTTGGCTTGTACTGTACTCTTTTATTTTTCCCCATCAGATGGTCCTGAAAATTTGACAGTACTGTTACTAAACTGTTTCTTGCGGGTTTTCTTTACCTCTTTTTTATAGAAAGGCATAGATGGCTTTTCCTGCTGGATGCAGATTGGATTGCTCATTATCATAGCCCATTTTTATGAGTAGATTTAATTTGGAGGCATTTCTGAGAAATAAGATTATTTCAGATGTCTTAAGACATGATCACAATTTCATTGATAACTGCTAAATGAGTAACAGAGGTTACAAATGTAAGAGAGAGCGTGACTTGCCTCTCCTCAAGCTGGTGTCAGCCACTCCCCCCCCCCCCCAAGTCTATAGTCATTGCACTCTACCTTGTGCTCTTTTCCCAGACACATACAGACATTAAAAGAGTACAGCCATCCATTGTTAGAGTATTCTAACCATCCCTCAAGGTTTAAATGGCTAGTCATGCTTCAAGAGAACCATTTGGTAGGGTCAACTAACCTTTGTATAATCATGTATTGGAGTGTCTGTCCTTTCTCCCCATAACAGAGTTTTGTAATGTGTTCTCCCTCTCCCTGTTCCCCCTTCCCAGGAGAAGCTGAAAGACCCAGCTACTCAAGTGAGCATCTTGGAACAACTGGGGAAGCAGTCATAGTGGAAGGATTGATTAAATGAATGATTTGAAAATTTAGACTTTGAGTTAGAGGAGTTGAGCCTGGTACATTAACTTGGAGTGTGTTTTTAAAATTCATTACAGATAGGCTAGCATATATTAGATTATTCTTAGGGAAATTTCTAGTTTACTGCCTAGCTAGGCTCTCTGAAAAAACCCAGAAAGGGGATTTATGAGACTTCCAGTAATGTGAAACACAACAGTGAAGGAAAATGTCAGAAGACTATCCAAACCCTTTGATTTCCTTTCCAGGGTGAACATCAGTCTCTATTATTTTCTTTTGTCAAAGTTTACATTGCATGGTGGAAGGATTACATCACAAAACAGTGAAATGCACTCACTCTGGAGCATTTGGAGAATTTTTGAGATTAAACAGGAAAGACCAAGAAGAGGTTGACTAACACTTCTATGATTGTTCATTGACAATTGAACCATCATGCTTCAGATCCAGAGTGGCTAAATGATGAAGTAGAAATAGCACTAGATGGGGCAGGATGAGAAGTTTGAGGATGTGCATAAGTATATACAGAATAGGACTTGGCTGTAGCAGACAGAATTTTAAAAGCATTTGGGGATCAGTTGTCAAGACATGAAGAGGGAAAACAAAGATGCAAAATCCTGGATGCTATCATTAAGGAAAGGTGATAAGCAACTATTGACCTGAGGTCAGACTTTCTCCTTTACAAATCTCAATTATGTTCCCACATTCGGCCATTTCAAGCATATCCAATTCTTGATGTCTCCACTTGGGGTTTTCTTGGCAGATCCTGGGGTTTATTGCCAATTCCTTCTCCACCTTATTTTCAGATGAAGAGATTGAGGCAAATGGAAATTAAGGAAGGCCAGATTTGAATTTGTCTTCCTGACTCTGGGCTGGTCTTTGTCTACTGTGCCACCTAGGGGTCCCTATATTCCCACATGTGGAAGGTGTAGTGATAAACCTGAGAAAGGAGCAACAAGACTTTGTCAAACTATTCTACTACAGCAAATTGCATCTTTGGAAAGGACAATTGAAAGATACAGAGAATACCAGTTCCCGCTGTATTATTATTTAAAAGATCAGTTAAGTAGTCCAAAAATGATAGATTTAATGGAAGGTTTAAGAAGGAATGTGCACAGGATTTCTCCATGACTGCAATAAGAGCTAATAATCTGCTGTTCAAGTTTTGGCAAATACAGGCTCACCAAAGTGGGTATTATCATGGGATGTGTCCAGTGTACAGTCCAAATGGCAGAGGCATACATTATAAATGATGAGGTCTTCCTTGTAGTCAGATAATACTATAAAGTACCAAATACCACAGACCCTGTTAAGATCCACATTTAGCTATGATGTCTTTCCACAAGGGAAAATACAAGTGGGTGAAGAATGCTTTTTATCTAGATGATAGGATGTGCAGCCAAGCAGGTGAGTCTGTTCATCTGTATGTCTTAAAATCATAACAGACAGCACAACCCCAAATGAAGCAGACAAAAAAGAATGGATTAGATTTTAAACAAAATTCTTCCATGATATGATAGGTGCAAGTCATAGAAAGCCACTGCTTCAGAAGAATCAAAATTGCAGACAGGTGATAATGGAGACATGGTTGATATAAAGAGGTTTAACTTATAACAATACCTTCTGGATGATGTGTGATTGGAAAGGACCTGGGTCAATCATGTAGTGAAAGTTGGAGGTAATTGACGGCTTAATTGCAGCCCTTTTGCCAAGTAAAACCAAAAAACCTAGAAATCCTCCGGCATTAGGAGGTTTTTCTCTCTTCCCCTCCTCTCCCCTACCCTGTCCTGAGAGGATGGATGTGAATGCATAAGTGGGCAGAGAGCTATGCTTTGGGGTCAGGGGCGGGGGGAATATTTAATCAGTAATGAGATCATGGACCCAGTGAAATATTCTAAGAGGTGACTACTGTTTTCTGACTAAGAAATGGTTTTCTTTTCCTTACACATTCTGGAACAGTTTTCAACTTGGCACCGCAGTTTATAGGAAATACTCAGGTTTTTTGTTACTAAAAACATTGTAATTGAGTGCTAAGTGAAGCCATCTTCCTTTCCCTGAATTCCTTTCTGAAGCTTTTCTTTGACCCAGTCTTGAGTCTGTGTTGTATTAGCTACACATAAACCACTTCTACTGTTTGCCCCAACCCTCAACTAAAATCTCTTCATCTCTGTAATTAAGCTACTTAAGCAATGACCTTCCATAGTGAGTTCCATTGAACTCAGAACCTTTCAAAATCATCTCTGTTCTCCTCCAGCCTCTGAAATGCAATGGTCCAGGGCAGCTAGGTGGCTCAGCGGATAGAACACTGGCCTTGGAGTCAGGAGTACCTGAGTTCAAATCTGACCTCAGACACTTAATAATTACTTAGCCTTGTGGCCTTGGGCAAGCCACTTAACCCCACTGCCTTGCAAAAAAAAAAATGCAATGGTCCTTGCCAAACCAACCCCTCACTTTGTTTCCTTGATCCCACCCTCTTCCATCTGACTGTGTATCCCAGTTCTCTAATCCCTCTGAATCTACTAACTCCTTTGATCTTATTTAAACCATTTCTTGGTCTTCCAGGTACTGAAAAGGCTAGTTTTTAGTATTCTTTTAAGCTCTTACTCCCTCCAACAGACAAATTTTGAGAAAAAGATCTTCATCCACTTCCAACTCCTTGGTTTTTTACCTCACCATTCAACTGAAGGTCTTTAATTTTTTCCATTACCAACAATCCCATAATTGTACTTCTAAACATAGACCTGTCTTATCCTTTCCCCCCAGTTGAATGACATTGTAAAATCTCTTCTAATCCAACAAGTGTTCGTGTCCTATCACCTGGAGGACATCACACTAAGCCCTGAGATCTGAAATAAACTCGAGCTAGATCTAGAATCAGAAGAGACGTTAGACTATCAAGTTCGCCTCCATTTTCAGAGGAGCAGAAAGACCTAGAAGTTATCAGGAAATAAATATTTATTATACTTAGAATGTGCCAGGCCTCATGTGCTAAGTGCTGGAGATAGGCAAAAGAGAAGTCCTATTTTGGAGAAAGGAACTCACTGTTGAACAATGAGAACATGCCAACAGCTGTGTACAGAGAACTGCCATTCAGAAGGATTGGGGAGGTTTACAGGATTTTAGTTTGGACTTGAAAAATGCCAGGCAGAGGGAGGTCAGTTGGGGGGGGGGGGGCGGTGAGGAAGGGCAGTATGCCAAACCTGGAGTTAGTAAGTATCCTAGGCTGAGAGATGGGAGTGTTCATAGGGTAAGGTGGTGAGTGTCACTGGGATTCAGAATATATAGGAAATATAAACTGTATGGAGATTAGAAAGGCAGGATGGAGGCAGATTGATAATGGCTTTGAAGGTAGAGGATTTTCTGTTTAATTCTGGAAGTGAAAGGGGGCCACTGGTTTATTGAGCAGGCTGGTAACATAAGCCAACTCGGACCTTCTTTTAGGAAAATGATTTTGGCAACTTCAAGGGGATAAATTGGAGAGAGAGACTTGAGGCAGGCAGGTGTGAATCCAGGTCTGCACCAGGACCTTGGCAAAAGAGTCATGGTGAGGAGTCCAAGATGACTCCTGAGTTGTGAGCCTGAAGGCTAGGAGGATGTTGGTGCTCTCAGCAATAATAGGAATGGGGGGGGGGGGTAGAACAAAGAGGATGAATTCTATTTTAGATATGTTGGGTTTAAGATGCCTAAGAAACATCCAATCTGAAATGTCCAAAAGGCATCTGGAGATGTGAGATTGGAGGGCAGCTGACATTAAAGCTGGGGACGTCAATTTGGGAACAATCTGCAGAGAGATCAGTGAATCCATGGGAGCTGCTGAGATCACTAAGTGAAATAGAGAAGATAGGAACCAGGACAGAGCCCTGGGGAATACTAAGAGTTGGTATTGCGTCCTGGATGAAGATCAGGCAAGGAGACTGAGAGCACTCAGGTAGAAAGGAGAACTAGGAGAGTATAACAAGGAGGAATGGGCACTCAGTAATCATGTGTTAAGCATCTGCTGTGTATCAGATAGTGTGTGTACTGTGCATGGATACAGAAAGAGGCAGACAGTCTGTTCCTACTCCCCAGGAGTTCACAATCTAATGGGAAGGGCAAAAGACAAGCAAATATAGACAAAATGATGTATTTACAGAATAAATAAGACATAATTAAGAGAGGGAAGGAGTTGGTATTAGGAGGGATTGGGAAAGGTTTCCTTTAGCTGGTGAGATTTAGTTAAGACTTAAAAGAGGCGAAAGAGATCCCTTCTGTAGAAGGGAAGAAAGCCAGAGAGAATTTCCAGAATCAAGAAATGGAGGTGGAACCATCAGGACACCAATGTCTCAGATCAAAGTGTCTGTTTCAGGGAATTGGGTGTAAGGAGACTTGAAAGGTAAGAGAGGGGTAGGCCATCAAGGACTTTGAACACCAAACAGGATTTTCCTCATTTTGTTTAGCAGCATCAATAGTCTGCAGAGAGGTCAAGAATGAAGAAGGAGAAGAGGTCAATTGGACTTGGCAGTTAAGAGATCACTAGTAACTTTGGGGAGCACAGTTTTGGTGGGATGATAAGGTTGAAAACTCAGATTGTAATAGGTTAAGAAAAGAGTCAGAGGGGAGGAAGTAGAGGCAGTAATTGTAGATGGCCTTTACAAGGAGTTTAACCACAAAATTGAAGAGAGATCTGGGACAATTTGAGGGATGGAAGAATCAAGGGAGGACTTTTTTCAAGATGGGAGAAACATAGACATGTTTGTAGGTAATAGGGAAGCAGTCATTAGAGAAGGAGAGATTGAGTGGAGAGCACAGAAGTGGCCCCCTGCTGAAGAAACTGAGATAGAATGGGATTATTTGTACATGAAATGGGTATTGGCAAAGAGAAGAGCCACCTCTTTCCATGAGATGAGCAAAAGAAAAAAGTGGCAGAAAGCAAAACTGAGTAATGGGAGATGAGGAAGAGGGGAGAAGAGGGAGCTCATGGCCAATGGCCTCCATTTTTTTAGGTTTTACAAAAGCAAATGTCTCAGCTGAGGTGGGGACAAAGGGGAGCCATGGATACCTTGAGGCCATGGATGGCTTGAGGAGGGATGAGAAGATCTGGAAGAGCAGAAAGAGAGGTAGAAGAGGATTGCCTGATGGCAGTGAGGGCCCAGGAAAGCATGGCAACATCAGTTTGTGGAGCACCCAGTCAGAATGGTTACATGATTTTTTCCACCTTTGTTCAGTGCTTATGGACAGGATAAAGACTGAAGCTGGCCTAGACCTAGACTTAACTGGTGATATGATAAGGGGGCTGGAACTCCAGAGAGGAAGAGTCAGCCCCACATCATAGCCTGAGTGGTAGGATCAGAATTTAAATTCAGCTCTTTTCATGTCCTTTCAAGATTTCCCATTTAAAATGTTCTTGTAGGAAAAACTGGCCTTGAAGTGCTTCTCAGTGCCACAGAACAAACAAATAACACTCTACAAGATGGGTCTGGCCTAAGAAAGGTCCTGGCTTTGCTGCTGTAGGACTACTTGTGGAGGGTCATTTAGATCCATCTTTACTGGATGAAATGGCTGAGGTCACTTCTACTACTGTTTCATAAATTTACAATATCATCCAGCTCAACAAAGAAGAAACCAGTGTAGGGGATGGCTAGGTGGCACAGTAGAAAGAGCACTAACCCTGGAGTCAGGAGTACCTGAGTTCAAATTCAGCCTCAGAAACTTACTAATTACCTAGCTGTGTGACCTTGGGCAAGTCATTAACCCCATTGCCTTGCAAAACAAACAAAAACAACAACAAAAAAAGAAACCATTGAAGCACCTTCCTTGAAATCCTCAAGTAGGAAGGAGCAAGCACAAGATTGAAACTCCACACCTCCAGCTCCAGAGCCAGAGTCCTTTCCCTAGCATCCTCATGAAGATCTGATGAGAATGTGTCTAAAGTGTTTGGCACTGTTTATAATTCTTGTGATGGAGTAAATAATGTAACTGTTTCTCATTCCCAGGTTTTCTCCAAGACTGGTCTAAGCCATAGGGAGAATTTGATTTCTATCACTGGTCAAAAGAAAAGCACCATATATATAGGCATGCACAACAAAAGATGAATTCATGAAAAGAGCCCATCATCCTCTCACATCAGTGGTTAGCTAGTTGCTCTATGGTGTTGTGGGATCCTGGTATGAAGGAGTCCTTGGAGACAGTGTAGCCTCACCCTCTAATTCAGCAGGAGGGCCTCCTCTGTAGAAGTGCCATTCTCAGCCCTAGGATCCTGAGAGAGACCTGGAAGGGCCTTACAACATTACCTAGTCAACTTGACTTTGAAGAGGAAGACATGGAGTTACATCCAGACCTGAGATTTTAACTTCAAATCCAGTGTTCCCTAAAGTTTACTTCCTGCTCTCCTTCTGTTGATTAAACAGGATGTGTGACCCTACTTGAGGTTTTCTTGGCAAAGATACTGCAGAGATTTGCCATTCCCTTCTCTAGTTCATTTTACAGGTGAGGAAACTGAGACAAACAGGGTGAAGGAACTTACTCAGAACCCCACAACTGGGAAGTGTCTGAGATCAAATTTGAACTCAGGTCTTCCTGACACCAGACCCAGAGACTTACCCACTTTACACCACTCAAAGCTGAAGATCATCATAAATCATCTACTCTTGTGTCTTGTTATTGTTGTGGTTTGTTGTTTGTCCCTTTTCAAGGAAGACTACAACATCAGGAAGGTGATGTCAAGACTTTCAGTGAATTGGATTTAAATGTGTGTGGGGGGGTGCAAAGTCAGCAGTCTTCCTCTCTAGAGGGTCCAGTGGCCAGATATGGATCAGGATGTCTAGAGATGACCCTGGCTGCATTGGGAGACCTTGGCTTTTTTTTTTTTAGTTTTTTTTGCAAGGCAAATGGGTTTAAGTGGCTTGCCCAAGGCCACACAGCTAGGTAATTATTAAGTGTCTGAGACCAGATTTGAACCCAGCTACTCCTGACTCCAAGGCCGGTGCTTTATCCACTATGCCACCTAGCTGCCCCAGACCTTGGCTTTTTTAATAAAGTTAAGGTCTTTTATCAAGTGTCATGCAAAGAATGTCCTCTTCTACCTAATAAAAAAAAAAGAATCCATTTGGGAGGTAAAGATCTCAGGGTTTCTGGCCAAAACAGAAATCATTATTTGCACTCTGCACCAATCAGAGTCCAAGCTAGGTCTAAGTGGGGTCTGGAAATCTGTGATTTGGGTTTAAGTCAGGGTCCTTAAGACATCTAGCCTATAAAACCCCAATATCAAAATTTATATTTGTGCAGAGCACTCACAGTTAATGGGGTGATACCCTATATGGATAGAGGGAAGGGAAAGAAAGAAAAAGAAAAGAAAGGAAGGAAGGAGGAAGAGGAGAGAGGGAAAGAGAGAGACAGAGAGAGATGGGGGAGGGGAGGCCTTAATCCCCAAATGGGTATTGCTTCATTGAAACCTACCTTTGCCTAAAAAAAGCCAAGGTCTCCCACTGTATTCAGGGCCATCTCCAGATGGCCCCAGAGAGGCAAGTGAGGCTGGTGACTACACAACCCTCCCTCACTCCAGTGGCTAGGACATTGCAGAAGTGCCTTCGATTCTTTGGCTTTTTCTCCTAGATGGAAAATGTGTCTGGCTCTCTACACTTTATTTAAATCTTTCCAGTGGCAGACCAAGGAAGATAAATGACTTTATAGTTGTCCCTTCCCACCTTCTTCCCAGCACTGGAAGTTAACAATGCCAAAATCCCAAGTGTTATTTCTAGGACCCAGACAAGATCAAGACCACAGGCCTGGGCACTTGCCCACCTGGGCATCATTGACTGAAAGCTTTGCAATTCACCATTCCTTTCTCCTGCCAATGGGCAGTTTCTATGAAGCAGAATTGCTAGCAGGCAATAGTAAATTTGTCTGCTCCTGTTTTAAAAACATCTCTGAGAGAATGTGAGGGATGGGGCATTCCATGGGCTCTTGGGCTTTCCCTCATATTTGCGGGCGGTGTGGGCATTTGGTTTTAAAGGGACGCAGTCCTTTCCTTGGTCTTCAGATGCTTTGAGCCCAGTTGTGGAAAGAGCTTAGTTCCAGCCATCTCCCAGGAGACTCCTTGGAAACCAGTCTCCGGGAATGAATTTTTCCTGAACCTGTCCATCAGCTAAGCCCTAATCTGTTTAAGAATCAGCACACTGCCTATTAAGGGGGAGGGGAAAGAGGGAAAGTTGCCCCATCCACCATCAAGGGAGGTCTAACTATGGCCTTCTCCATCACCAGTGAATCTCAGTGTCCTGGAGTTATCCAGGACAGCTAGTAGAAGGGATGGCTCTGATTTCCCACAAGCATTCCCTGGAATACTTACACAGATAAGGTCCAAGTCAGACTTCTGAGATTAAAACTTGATGCAAACCAATGATGCAACATTGGACAGAAGCAAAACCCAAGTTCTAGTCTTTGTATCATGGGCAGAGTCTTTGTAAGATCTGACCAATGACTGCCACTCATTCCAGGGTCTTTTCACCCAAATTAAGGGGAGGTGGGGCAGCTCTAAAAACAGACTATTTGTACAAAGAACAGAGCTGAGGTTGCTTCAAAGTTTCTGAAAAGGCCTGGTACCTCTCAATGATGGGTTTTCTTCATAACGAACAACTCTTCTAGTTTGCTTTACATTTGGAGAAGGAAATTGCCAACCACTCCAGCATTTGCCAAGAAAACCCCCAAATCTCAGGAGATTTGGACATGACTGAAAAATGATTGAACAAGTCTGAAAAGCAAGTTTGATATCAGGATAAATTTCCTAATAAGGTTTTTTAATTTTTAATATAATTTACTTAAGGCAATGGGGTTAAGTGACTTGCCTAAGGTCACACAGGTGATTATTAAGTGTCTGAGACCAAATTTGGACTCAGGTCCTCTTGACTCCAAGGCCAGTGCTCTATCCATTGTGCAACCTAGCTGCCCCAAGGAGTTCTTCTTAAGTGAAACTGAAGGTAGGGAGTCTCTCTTGGCGTACCCTAACAAACATGAGAGACCTCTAAGGAAATATTGAATGAATGATCCTTTGGAGTGTTATAAGAAGGAAAAAATTTCTGGGTTTGGCAAATGACTCTGGACACTATTACTTCATATTCCAGAGGAGGAAACTGAGGCCCAGGGTGGATGACCAGCATGACCACTCTGCTGCTGGTGATACAGTTGGAACTTGACCCAGGGCTGCTGCTTCTGGTCCCAGGCACCACTCCAGAAGGTGCCTCTTGGGGCCACACCACTCTCAGATGGGCTCCTAGGATCAAGATTTAGAGTTGGGAAGGGCCCCCCACTGTCCAGAGGAGAACCACAGTATAGAAAGGTTATAGACTTGTCCATTATCACTTGGGTGCTTAGGGAAGAAGCCAGGATTCACCCCACATTCCTCTTAATCCAAGACAATGACCTCCCACCAATCACCCTCTTGACCGTGGGTGCCATTTGTGAAAAGAGACTAGACAATTCTGTGGCCCTGGTGAGGTGAGGGAGGGGACAGCTTGGTAGGACAGCTTCTAAGGGTCCATGCTGCAATTTGATTTGTTGTTTGAGGTTTCTCCAATCTTATTCCTAATACCTTAAATGATTTCTTTTTCTTTTCACTAGAAATCCTAGATTAATTCTGATGCTCTTTTTTCTTCTCCCAAATGACCTGATTGTGTGTAACCCTCTACCTGCTATCTATCCCGCCTCCCCTCCTCTACTCCCAGCCTGATCATTATTGCTAAGAATCTTATTTTTTTAAGTAGCAGGAAAATCAGAGTCTTAGAGCAGTGCAGTTCAGGGGTCATTTCAGCCATACAATGAGCTCAGTTAGACTGCCGTGAGCATCCAACAAGCCAGCGTTCCTTGTGGACATTCCAGGCAGCTCTTGGCAGTGACCAAGGTCACAGCATTTCTGAAGGAATAGATGCTCTGCCAGAGAAGGCAGCAAACACAAACAGCTACCACACACAACGGAGGCAGGCTGGCATAAGAAATATTTCTGTAGAGAAATGCCCAACCAGTCTTATTGTTAAAAGCCCACAGGAAGAGACTCCTCAAAGTCCAGACAAACAAGCATTAGAAGTTGCTGGGCAGACCAGATCTGCTGGGCAGATCTTCTGATGCCTCGAGTCAGAATCTGTATCCTAACATGGGTCAAGGGGAGGGGAGAGCCCTCAGGTACCAGCTACAGGTGCCCTCCTCAAATGGGGGCAGACACGGAGCTAGAATATTTCCCATTTTCCTTTTTAAGGAATAGAAATAAGACATGTATAATCTTTATCACATTGCTTGCTGTTTTGGGAAGGGAAGGAGAAAATTTTATAAAAATAACATTTTGAAAACTGTCTCTACATGTAATTGGAAAAACATAAAATATTAAGATTAAAAAAAAAGAAACAAGCATTGTGTCCCTTGGAATGAAGATTTCACACACAAGCCTCAACTTGATAAAGTTGCCTTTTATTAATGTATCTAGTGATGATAAACTGTGTTGAGTAGTTATGCAAAATATTTGAGTGAGAAACCCAAAAGGACAGCAAAAGGGTCAGATGGGGAGAAAGTGGTCATCCCCTTTGCCAAGGACCAGATTCTTCCCCAAGGCCCAATTGAATCTTGTCAGAGCAACCAGGCGCCAGTGTGGTCTCTGCAATGCCGCATTCCCAACCCATCACACATCCACCCACATGGCCTCCTTATGGAAACTCTGCTCCCGTAACAAATATCAAGTGCTAAATGAGTGAAATCTCAATGAGAACCATAACCCTTTGTAGAAAAAAACAAAAAACTCCTTACACCAAAAGCAAAATGAAGCTGTAACACATGCTAAGAAAACGTCTCACAGAAGAAATCCAGGCACATCAGATCCAAATCATTGTTGTTTCTCAAGAGGAAGATGAAAAAGAAAACTTTCCTATCCCTCCCTCTCGACCTTGAAGCAAGGCTGAAAAATGGACTCTGGTAAGAAAGAGGGATTCTGATGTCTTCTCTATACTCCCCCTGCCTGAATAAAGACTCGGGCTCTCCTTCCTTGGGCAGGAAGAGAGCCAGAAGGGGCCCTTTGCTGGAGCTCACTTTCCTGAGGCCTTGCCTGGTTTTCTATGGATGTCTTTGTGTCTTTGCCTAAGCAACCCCAGTGAGAGCTCCAGGACGTCATCATTTCCTTGCTAATTGGACTTCTAGGCCTATTAACAGGCTGCCTACACTGGACTTCTTGGGTCAGTGCAGTAAAAACTATCATTGTAAAATCTTAACGCATATAAAATTCATGGGTTCACCTCTCAAAATAGAACACGCTAATCAATATTCTGGCTATAGTTAGTGCATACAAAGGCACAAGGGTTTCTTGGTGGGGCAGAACATTTCATCATTATCTCATAGGAATTCCATTTCAGTTTCTTTTGAACCCATCCCCAGACCAGAAATAGTTTTCCATGGGCATCTGCAAAACTCTGTTATGCCACATACTTGAGGATAGACATTGTCTCACCACCACCATTTTGCTAAGAAAGAAGAGGGTATGCAGTCCCTGTGGGGTTATTTCTTTCTTGGCCTATGAGAGAGTCTAGTGGAAATGCAACCACTTTTCTGGGGTCAGAACTACCAGGAGAGTCAGGTTAGATATGAATTCAAAAACAGGCTCAATTGGTGGCTTTTATATGACCTCTTGAAGTTTTTGTCATCATAGTGCTATTTTTTTTATTGATTCTAGGGAGACTGAAAATGAGGAAATTAATTCTCAAGCCAATGGGACAAAGAAAATATTCCAGTGATCCCAATCACCAGTTGACTTTGTCTATGGTATTAGCTCAACTCTCCCCATCTAGATGTGCCTTTTGGAGCAGGGGATGGAGACAACTGTTGGAGGAGATTCTACTTCATCAGTCTCTTGGAAGTCAGAATCATTTCTCACCCATCTGAGGATGCTCCCATGATGATCCGATCTGCTCTCTCTGTCTCCTCACTTAGCACAGCTGGGAAACTGGACCAAACTTTAGGGGTCAGCTAATCCAATGATGAGGAACCAGAGGCCCAGAAAATTGGGCAGGGTCCCCTGGACACAAGAGGTTGAACTGAGAAGAAGGAACCCAGCCAGACTCTCAGATTGACTTCATGGTAACAGACTTCTTTCCTAAGGCAGATACTAAGAGATGGATTTGGGAGAGACTGACTTCTGACATGAAACTATTCTGGATTTGAAAATCAGCTGAGCCAATTAGTTAATTAGAGGGTTATTTGTGCTATCTGAACTCCTGGTGGTCAAGTTCCCACCATTGTGAATCTTCTCCAAGATTCACTAGGAAGGGAGAATGTTCTTTCCCTTCCACTCATCACCTCCCACTGACCTCTGAGCATCCAGTAGGGATTTCTGTTAGTTGAAACAATCTTTACATTTTACAAAAATTTCTGCAGTTCTGTTATGTCTCAAACAATGACACAGAGAAGGGATCATCTCTGCGCTTCTGTCAGATAGGTCTACCCAAGGAGTAAATGGAATTAACGGGCCAATTGTGGGATGTCCATCCTTGTTGAAGAGTCTCCTCTGGTGATCCCAGCACCATGACTTCAAACTGAAACAGAAAACAAGAGTCATCTCAGGGAGTCACCTAGAACAAGTCCCTCAAGGCAGTTCCTGAAGGTCAGGGAATGAAGACTCCTACAAGGCTCCAATGGGTGCCAACAGGAGCATAGGAATCAACTATCAGGAACTCAGTGTTTCAGAACATGATTCCATGCCAAATTTGATAATTCTTAGAGTATTTTGTTTTGTTCACAAAAACTTACCATTATGTGAAGTCTCTAGGTCTCATTTTCTATGGTCAGCCCAGGATTGCTCATACCTTGAAGGAAAAGGATATAATAGTACTTTGGAAAACATCTTCCACAGGAGCAAGACTGTTGTCCCATCCATCTATCGTTTCCCCACAACCCGCTCCTAATATTCTCCATCAGAGGCTTCATTTGGGGTACTGTGGCACTGGGTCCCTGGGGGATTATGTGGGTGATTCCCAAACAGATGAGCCCTTCCCTGTCCCCAGGTGCCTGTTGCTGGAGGACCAGCCTGGTTATATTCTGAGGAGCTGGCTCATCATCAGGATAGCTGCAGAGGGATAGGTTACAAGGCTCCATGGCTAACTCTATGGTCATCAATTAAAATCATAAACTTCTTTTTTTTGTTGTTTTGTTTTTTACAGGGCAATGGGGTTAAGTGACTTGCCCAAGGTCACACAAAACTAAGTAATTATTAAGTGTCTGAGGTCAAATTTGATCTCAGGTCCTCCTGACTCTAGGCCTGGTGCTCTATCCACTGTGCCACCTAGCTACCCCCAATCATAGACTTTGTGAAGAATTCAGTATTTTCCCCAAATAGCCTGCACGGTGTTTCCAATGCACAAGCTCAGTGGGTCAACCCCAATGTTCATGATACATATTTAGGGTTATAATAGAAAATACATAGAAATCCCATTAAAAGACATTCCTTCCTTTGGCCTCTCAGATAGGATAACACCTCTCAGAACCTTCCTTTAAGGAGGCAGCTAGCCAGATCTCCTTCCTTCCTTTCTAGGCTATGCTCCTGGACTTCCTTTAACATGTCCTTTCTTCTACCTTTGTATCCCCACCCCCACCCCTCCAATTTCCTTTTATGCATTGTCTTTCCCTCATTAGAATGTAATTTCCTTGAGTGTAGGCTTTTTTCTTCCCTATTTGTAATTATATTCCTGGTATCTTGTCAATCTACTGAATTTCATTTCCTATTCACATGTATGAAAGACAATGAACCCCAACTTGCTCCCTCCCCTTCTGCACTTCCAGAACAAACTTGTACCCATTACACAGGAGGCACCTGATGGAGTAGAGGAGATCAAGAAAGCTACCTCCTACCAGTAACATGCTTTTTTTCTCATTCATTCCAGACTTTATTCAGTTCCAAGTAACCTCAAAACCTTTTCCTTCACAATCATCCTTTTGGCTGCTTTGTTGATGCTTAGTCATCCTATTTGCTTGGTTTTTAAATTAAATGAAAACATTTTCAATGAGAAAAATCTCATTTTTTTCACTCCCACCTCAATGAAAGAAAACTAAAAACAAAACTCTAGTAATGAAGCTGCCTAGTTGAGGAAAACAAACTCTGGCATCAGCCAAGTCCAAATACACCACATATGGGCATATGTGTATATGAACAAATACGTGTCCATATAAATTCATGTGTATATAGGTCTAATTCTGCATATTTTGTCCATCATCTTTCCAGTCCACTAATCATCATATTGTTCAAAGTTCTTGTCTTTCAAAGCTCTTGATTGGTCTTTACAATGGTGCCATATTCCTTCATGTTTGACACAGTCTCCTAGCTGTGGTCATCAAGTTACAGAATAAGGACTATAACTGTATAACTGTAATGGGAGGACTGGCCTAAGAGGGCCCGATCCTTAGAGTATATATATATATATATATATATATATATATATATATATATATATATATATATCCACATACTCTTCCTGGTGGATTTTATTGTGACGAGCTGTTGTTCCTGCCTACTTTCAATCCAATACATGAAAGCTTGGTGAACCTACCTTCTGGCCATGAGGAAATGAAGACCTGGGATGAAAAGGAGTCCTTTGACTGGTTAAGGATATGAAAGGACTGATGACTCAGGAGACTCTGAATCAGAACTGAGTTCACATGGAACAAGGATTGGACTTTTCCCTCTGGCAAGAAGGGCTATGAACTTCCAGGTGGGAATAGGTCATCTGATGTCCTATCTCCTTCCAGTCCCTATCCCTGCCACTTCTGAGCATCATCTTTTTAAACCTTAGGTAGAGGAGTAGACCAAGAAGGTAGTCCCCAGGTGACCCATAAGTCTAGTAAAGTCATCAGAGATTCCACTGGCAACATGGGGTCAGTAGCAGAAACTACCAGGATGGTAATAGCCAACAATCAAAGAAACGCCTACAGATAGAGGTATAAAGACAGTGTCTCTAGAAAGCAGCTTCAGGAATAGTCATCCTTTGGGATGGAGAGATCAACTCTGGAAAGCTCAGTTACAACTAGGGGAAATCACATGAGGATTATGAGAAAAGGACTTCTGAGATTCAGGACTCAGGAGATATCTCTTGACCACACAAGCTCCTTTCATGTGTACTTCACTCCTATTGTGATTTAAGTCTGACCCACTGGCCCCAGGGGTCTGCAATATATATGGGAATAAATGGCAGTGGAAAGTATTTAGTAAATACTTTTTTTTGCTTTTCCTTCTCATGTCCTTTTCTAGAAGTTACTGACTGATTGATGTCGAAGGGACATACTAGATGGGAACTCATGTTTGGTAATATGAGAAGTAATGGCCTTTATGGTTACACCTAAACCCTGAGGGAAGAAGTAATATTCTTTCCTTTGGGAATTTATCCTGTTTTCCCAGGAGAAGCTGAATTCAAATCCAGTGGGCCTTTATGAAGATCATAGAGCTGCTGGTTTTCCATTGGAAAAGTTTTCCACTGGTGTAAAACATACCTCCACTGTGCCTCCTATGTTCAAAGGATAATGAGTTCCTATAATCCTTCATCTGATACTCGCCATGATGGAGAAAAGGATGACAAAGACATCTGGGATGGGAAGAACTCTCTAAAGGAAATTCTTGCAGAATGGAATTTGGTTCCTAATCTGAATTAGGTGATTAAAAAAAAATCCTTGACTGATAAGTGTTGAACTGGAATTATAATTTTTTCATGTTTTCAAACAGTCTTAGCTGCCTGGAACTTTGAGAGCTTGTAACTGTCCTGGGGTCACCTAGTCAGTAGGAGGACTCTTGAACCCAGAACTTTTTGCCCTGAAGTTGGTGCACTATCCCTTACACTGGGCTACCTCTGCATACTTAGAAACACCAAGGACTAGAGGACAAGATCTATCTTGTTGTCAGTATCCCTTGCTCACAGAACAGTTTGCCTCACTGGAGGTGCCTTTCCCAGGTAGAAGACAAATATTTGAAGGAAGACCCAATTCCGAATTAGAAAGCAGGATCAGACAAGAGCGAGGAATAAGGGTATTTATGATTTGTGAAAAACAAGGCTCTTCACAGCTGCAGATGAAAAAGCTCTAAATCTGTGTTCACAAAGGTTTAAAAATTAAGCTTCAAACATAAAGTGTTGAATTCTAATGAATATCAATGATGAATTAAAATAAGGAGGGTTTTCTATCTAAGAGAACCCTGGCACCTTGCCCTAATTTGTTCTTCACTATTCCAATACATTTAACCCTATGATCTAAGCCACACACACACACACACACACACACACACACACGCTCTGTATCAGCCACATTTCTCTCCTTATCCTTAAGTGCCATGAGCTTTCAAATGAGAACTAAGAAACATTAGGAGCCCCTAAATATTTTAAGGGGATTGGTAGGGGAGGGGAGGTGGGGTAGTGGAATGGAGAAAATCTGCCTACTAACTTGAGTTCGCCAGTCCAGGTTACAGAGCTCAGAGGGAGCCTTGAGGACAGCACTGAAGGAAAGGCTAGAAACAAATGACTGCTTAGCGATTTGAAAGAGAAAGTTAGCAAGTTGGATTCAGGTTAGAAAGAAATGTTAACTTATTTTTCCAAGAATTGATTTCTGTACTGTGATTTTGGGGAGTTAGAAGTAATTCTAAATTATGTTTTTGCAAGATTTGAGTTTGGATCCTGTTTTAAAAGCAAAAATCCTACAAGGTGATAACCATCCCTGGTGCTCCAGAACTCATCTCCCACTGTTCCATTGACATATAGGTCCAAGAGACTCATTCTTTCCAAGTCTCTCTCTCACACAGAGCAGTAAATAGCTTTCAATCAACACTAGCAGTTATGTAGGGAGAAATCCAATTACCCCAAAGTGAGCCCAAGACAATCCCTAAAGCAAATCATATTTGATCCGCACCATCAAGTTCAAATCTTCATCTTTCAAAATGAAGGAACAAAGATTATCTTTCTTACCTACTTTGCCCTTGTCTGGATTTGTGCTGCTGTCAGTCCAAGACTGAGAGTCAGTAAGAAGATGGCTCTGGGACTCCCTCAGTGGTTTGGAAGGAAATTGATGTCCTTCGAGGCTAGATGACAGAGAGAAGAAGGATAGAGAAAGGTGACAAATGACTTGGAGTATTATTGCCTAGAGGTGGGAGCTTGGAGAAATGACTTGGATGCTCTACAAGGGTGATGAGTGTCCAGCCTCAAGTGTGAGTAAGATGACAACAGGCCACATTTGATCACTAGCTCAAAAATAGCAGAAGGCGAACCCACCCAACGGGAAGTAAAACAAAGTCTCAAAGAAAAGTACTTCTCTACAACTTCTCTTGATAGCTAATCAAATCTGGGGAAACTGTTGAAAGCATGGCTATGGCTTCCCCTAGGTGCCCAGACTTTAGGAAATACAATGGCATCTTGTAGTTGATGGACAAGAAAAACAGTTTGGTTTACAGCTGTTGCTCACTTTCACCTGGTCCCCCAGTGGTCATTCAAGTGATCTCATTAAATAGAAAGTCATAGAACTTAGACTCTCAAGGGGGCACAGGGGTGGGGGGTGGGGGTAGATTTTGACCCTTTTCACATTAGGGTGAAACTATGAAATTTCAAAAATCAGATTTCATTTCACCTTTTAATGAAAGGTCCTTGAAGTCAGCAGCATAGGTTGTAGAAGTTACACAAATTGAGAACTAGAGTCAAAAAACAAAAAGAACCTAAAAGTATAGTTATCTCCTTTTGCCAGTGCCTACAGCATTTTGGACCTAGATTATAGTTTTCCTAGGAATCAATGGCATTCCTCCTAGGCAAAGGGTCTCTGCTAAGGACCTTGGATGAGGCAATCCTGAAGACTCATGGTCTGAGGCCTAGGCAGGTCAAAAACCTTTTCCAGTCCCCCTTAATGATAGCCTTCCATTGATCTCTTCTACTTAATCTCTCTTTAACTCACATGTTGTCTCCTCCATTGAACTGTGAGCCCCTTGAAAGAGGGATTATCTTTTGTCCGGCACATGGTAGGGGTTGTTTAATAAGGGTGCATAATTGATTGATTCCCAAGGTCACATAAGGAAGTGCCACCAGAGTCAGGACTAGCCCTAACGCAAGTGTCTTCTGGATCAGTACTTTATACTTCAAGCTTTCTCTGTCTCCCCCACCTTGACATGTTCTCCCTCCTCAGCTTTATTTCATGAAATCCCTGGCTTCTTCAAAGCCCCAGTTCAAGAGCCATCTCTTGCCAGCGGTCCTCCAGGGTCCCCCAGCTGCAAGAGGTTCCCTGTGGGAACCTACCTATTAGCCCAGATATTATATAATAAATATTATCATTTTACTTCGAATAAAACACAGTTTCTAGTATGTATAAGAACACATGTCATTTGACAAGAGTTTGGTCCTTTAAGGAGTTCTTCCATTTTAGTTCTGTTGGTTTGTGTTATCTTTACCACCCCTAGAGGGTTTTTCTAGTTACTCATTTTGAGTTCTGAGTAAGTCTTATGTAGACCAGTCTGAGTGATTCAGACAGGAATTACAGTGCCTATGGATGTCTCTGGTGCCCATCAGAATGGCATGCTTCAGAGGCCTATTGTGTCTAGGTCAGAACTACTTTACCCTAGGAAAATTTCCTCTGGTTGGTTATAAAATGAGTTTTTCTAAACCGAACTATATTTTCTAGTGTAAAATTGGAGGTGTGTTGACATTAATTAAATATGTGTGACCTTAAGATAGGAAAAATCACAATGCAAAATGTAAACCAACTCTTCAAAAGCATTTTGAAATTAAAATTTTAATTTAATTAAAACATACACATGCATAATAGGTAAATAAAAAAAGCTCAATAGTGATCATTTTTTTGGTCCTTTCTTTTCTTTTTTTTTCTTTTTTTTTTTTAGGATTTTTGCAAGGCAAATGGGGTTAAGTGGCTTGCCCAAGGCCACACAGCTAGGTAATTATTAAGTGTCTGAGACCGGATTTGAACCCAGGTACTCCTGACTCCAAGGCCGGTGCTTTATCCACTATGCCACCTAGCTGCCCCTGTCCTTTATTTTCAAAGAAGATCATGGCACAAGCAAATGAATTAGATTGGAGTGAGGGGGGCTGTGCTAAGCCACCGGCCTCACTTTCTATTCCAGAGCCTTCTGGGTCCAGTGGCCAGATAGGAACCAGGATGACTAGAGATGGTCCTGGATGTGGGGCAGTCAGGGTTAAGTGACTTGCCCAAGGTCATACAGCTAGTAAGTGTCAGAGGCTGGATTCGAATTCCAATCCTCCTGATTCCAAGACCGGTGCCTTATTCACTGCCATCTCACTGCCCCAATAGTGATAATAATGGTAATAGGATCTATTCCTAGGTATAATGTCTTGTTGAGCAATAGAAGATAAGGGTATCTACAGGAGATTGCCATTTACTGGATAGTGGGCTAACCTGGGACTAGAAGCCATGGATCCCACTCCCAACCCCATGCTTTTTGCTTTGAGGAGGGAAAGCAGCCACTTTCAATATTAAGGTAGCAGAGGGAAATAGCTCCCAAGCTCTTCTTCAGGGCAACACCCTCAAGCTGGCTCAGCTGATTGCTGAGGGTGGGTAGAAATGCTGTTTCAGGAACTGGGCTCCAATGTCTTTGGTGGCTGATAACAGCATGCTGCAAAGCCTGATCTGGTTGATTCTGTCCACCAACCTCTACCCTATGACTTTTGGCTCTCTGTCAATTATCTGACGTAATGGCATGGCCAGTACTGGTCCTTCAAGCCCCAAAGAGTCCAAGACAATCTTTCAAGAGAGGTAGGTACACACCACTCCCTCCCCTTCCCCCATTGTTTAAGCACAGCTATACTGAACAAACACAATGGCTAGAAAGATTTGCCCTATTTTTCTTCAGAGGCCATCTGTGAAAATGAAACCTATTCATACATATACACATAGTTATGTATGAAGGAAGAAGGAGAGAGAGAGAGAGAGAGAGAGAGAGAGAGAGAGAATTTTCTGTCAGGGAATTCTTGAAAGGAGCATCAGGATTTATTTTAGGTGGGGGGTTCAGGATTTTTTAAATGTAGTATTTTTTTCTTTTTGGAAGTCATACCCTTTCCATAAAATGCAGCTAGAATTATCATAAAAGTAAATTATAAAAGAATATTATTGGGTCCACCTCTCTCATAAATGCCTTTTAAAAAACCCAATTATCTGATTTGCTCCTCATAAACACTTTAGGAGGGAGTGATAAGATTATTCCATTTTACAGTTAAGGAAACTGAAAAAAAGGTGAAGTGACTTACTTAAAAGTCATATAGGGGCGGCTAGGTGGCGCAGTGGATAAAGCACGGGCCCTGGAGTCAGGAGTACCTGGGTTCAAATCCGGTCTCAGACACTTAATAATTACCTAGCTGTGTGGCCTTGGGCAAGCCACTTAACCCCATTTGCCTTGCAAAAACCTAAAAAAAAAAGAGTCATATAGCTACTAAGTACCTGGGGTTGAATTTGAACTCAGGTCTTCCTGATGGCAGATCCAGTGCTCTATCCCCTGGCTCATTCAACTACCCAGTCATGTGGCTCTTAGGTGCTTGAGGTGGAATTTAAAGCCAAATCTTCCTGACCCCAAGGCACCCTCAGTCTCCTATACCATGTTGCATAGAGTTTCTTCCTTATTACTATTATGGTTATGCCTCCTCCATTTTGTCTGACAGTTACAATAGAGGTGATGAAGAGACTTGCCCCAAGGTCACACACAGACTCACCATTCCTCAGCTGCAAGACCTCAGACTATTATGTCATCCCTTTCACTTTATAGAAGGACAAACATTTTTTTGAAGTTAAATGATTTGCCCAAGGTCCTATAGACTGTTAATGATAAAGGCAGGATTAGAACCCTGGGCTTCTGACTCTAGAACCAGTACTTGTTCTTTCCACTGTGCTATCATGCTCAGAATGAAACATTTCGGAAATGCATCCATAAGGATGAAACACGCTCCAAATGTATGGACACTTAGCTATGGAGCCACAGATAATGTAGCCTTCTACCTGATGACCTGACCCTCCAAGCCCTTGACCCTTGCCCCCCCTCAAGTTTGATGCTCTTTTCCAACAGGTTTGTCTTTAGTGGCATCTCCCAAGGGGTGACTCAGGCTTGGTCTTCGTGGTCACAGCCACCATATTTCACAAGCATGGAATACCAAGTCTTCATCCTAGTGTGGATCAAGGTGGGTTCTCTTGGGGCAAAGCCTCCCTAGGGAGGAATGGCTCTGCAAGAGTGGCTCATGACCCTCTTGGACCTTCACTGGCTTGCTCACCAGGAAGCCTTTGGGAGCACTCAGTGTTTTCCATCGCCTGTCTGAGAGAGACTCCTATGCTGCTTACATTCATAGAGGGGTGTAAGGTCCTCAATAAAAGCAATGTTGAGCTGCCACAGAAAAATATCACCATAGGGGTGGCTGGGTGGCACAGTGGATAGGGCACCAGCCCAGGAGTCAGGAGTATCTGAGTTCAAATCCGGCCTCAGACATTTAATAATTACCTAGCTGTGTGGCCTTGGGCAAGCCACTTAACCCCCATTGCCTTTCAAAAAATAAACAAACAAAAAAACCCCCAAAATATCACCATCAATATGTCATTATGACTATCAAGAGAAGAATGGAGAAACCACAATCATAATAGTTAGAGATAAGGAAGAAACTGTGCATCACATAATATAAGGAATAGAGTATGGGACCTGGAAAGGACTGGGTATAAGTCCTACATTTAATACTTACTGGCAGCAGGGGAACATTACAGTGAATCACTGGACCTTGAGGCAAGAAGACTCATCTTCAAATCAGGCCTCAGATATTTACTAGCTGTGTGTCTCTGGGTAAATCACTTCACCATCTTGCCTCAGTTTCCTCTTCTGTCAAATGAGCTGGAGAATGGCAAACCTTTCCAGTATCTTTGGTATGAAAAATCCCAAATGGGATCATGAAGGTTGGACACAACAACAATACTTACAAGTCTCTTCCCTTTCCTGGGCCTTAGCTCCCTCATCTGTTCGATGAAGAGGGCTGGACCTGATGACTTCTTTGAGTTTCAGAATAAGGATCTTAAGCATGAAAGCTATGAATATGACCCAGATGACCAACCCTTGGCCTGTCCAAAGGACTTTGTGTCTTCAGCACCATGAACATCCCTGTAAAGATGTCATTTTCAACCAACCCACATGCATGGTCTCACTGTGGCCATTTGGTGGCATTCTGAGGAGAGGACCAAGAAAGCATGCCAATGGGGGGGGCACTTAGTTACTTTTTGACAACCGGGGTCAGTCCAGCTGGAGTGGATTGCTGCTCGAGATCCTGGTTCACAAGGCAAGTGGGGAAGGAGCACCCATCTCCAAGGCTGCAAGCAAGCAGAGAGCCAGCATCAAAGTGCTGCTCAAAGGCAGCAGAACCCTCCCTTCCCAAGACAATTTGTGGAAAACATTTGTGCATGTGTCGCCCATTAGGATGGGGACAAGCCACCTGCCCACATGACCCCAGGTCTCAAGGACTGTCCTTATGAGACCCAGCCTAGCTGGTCCCTGAGGGGAAGAGGACTTCCCTGGAGTTTTACAAGATGACAGACATAATGATGCTCATTTTAGAGAGAAGGAAACAGACTCAAAAAAGGGAAGTGACCAGTCCAAGATTTCATTGAGCAAAAGAGATCTCGTTTTCAAAGCTCACCCAAACCAACTTACAGGCAGAGACTGAGGCCAGGGGGATAGTTTCTTGCCAGATGTTGACACCCAGTCACCCAGATATTAATCACCAGAAGGGAGATTTGAATACATCCCCTCTGACCATAGTCAGTTTTTCCCATGGTCCCATACTCTCTCTTACTGCATGTAGGAAACAATCCCGTGCCAGGTCATCTCTGCCTCACATATGTGAATTCAGAAAAGCTCTGCACCTGGAGAACACGGGCAGTGGCCAATACTTCTTCTCATCCCCAAAGACTTGGCGCAGGTTTTTGCTGAACCCCAGACTGAAGCCATTCTTGTCTGTTCCATGGCGAAAAACAGGACTTCTGAAAGCCTCTAGGCAAGAAGAGAAAGCCAGAGCATCAGCAGGGAATGCACCCATGCCTTGCCCTTGTTCAGAAAACCATCATTGAATACCTTGACTGAACCTAAAGAGGTGAAGTTATTCATGTGTTCAAGTATTAGATGTAGAGGGCATTGTGGTAAGTGGGGACCAGAATGTAGTTTTGAAAGAGGAGACTGATTAATATAGAAAGACAAAATCTTCCCCTAATGTAATTTTCAATAAAGTCCTTGGGACCTCCTTATGAGAGATACTGCCTCAGGGTTTCTGAGCCTATACCACAAGGGTACAAGCTCTCCTCAGAGTTGGAAGTTCAAGGAAGGAGGCCCAGAGCCAGGCTAGCAGGTGACAGATATCTGGACACAGGACCCATGAAATCATCTAATATGAGACAGAGAAGGGCAGCAGTCTGTGCTAGTGAAGGAGCTCAGTTTGACCACCTCAATAAGCCTTGGAGATATTTAAGGATAGGACAGGAGTTCATTAGTAGGATAGGATAGAAAACTAATGGGATCTATAAAAATGGTGCTACTTACCTAAGGTAGACTTGTTTTTGCTGACCAGCCAACAGTGGTAGCCAAAAAGAGAAGACAAACTGACGGAAAACATGGCGGCCGCAAAAAATAAGAACATAATGTGAAACTTGGCTTGCGTATCAGGAAGTCCATTCTACAAAGAAAGGAAGAAAGGATAATAAATGATCGAATGAAAGAACAATAAAGAATAGGGAAAAAAAGGAAAGCAGGAAGAAAGAAAAAGAACAAAGAAGGGGAAGGAAGGAAAAAAGCTAGAACGATAATAAGAAAGAAAAAGGAGGAAAAAAGGGGAAGAAGGAAGAAAAAGAGGAAAACCATTATGGAAAGGACTCATTGAACTTGTCTCCACTGAAAAACTTGAACCAACTGCTGACAGAGCTAGCTGATATATGACTTTTAAAATTTGGAAATCATTTAAATTTTCCATATTAACCTGGCACATTAATTGGAATTGATGTCTACACCCAAGGAAAGGTTATGGTAATGATTCAAAGAAAATATTCTAGTTTGAAAACCCAAGAAAATAGTCTTGATCAAAATATCCAAATTCCCAAGGGAAGGGAGTATGAGTTATATTTATGAAAGCAAGGGCATAGGAGCAGAGTGTACCTTTTCTCATAAGATACTAATAAAATAATTTGACTAATTTTGTGTCAGTTTGACCAACTGCAGTTGAGTCAGAAACATGAAGGCAATTTCATTGTGAGAGCTGAATGTTGCCAGTCTGTGCTCCCTCCCTGTACATCCCCACCCCCGGTTACAGGAAATACTTACTGTCCAGAACTTGATAAAATACTGTAAGTCGGTTGCAGCGATAAACAGGCAGTAGAGAAGGGAATAAGCCAAGAAAAGGAGGAAAAATTTGTAATTTGAGAATCCAACACAATTGTTCACCCTGGCAACAAAACGACAGAAACGACATTGTGAAAGCCTGGTCTTAGGGCCTCAGCTTCTTAGATTGAGTCACCAGAAGAGGCAAAGATACTGGAAGGCCTTTGGGGGGACTAAACTGGCAGGAAACATTTACATAGAAGGGATCGAGTTTCATTCAATGCCCTATAAGAGGCCAGGCAGGTGGTTTTCTGGATAAAAGGGACTCCCAGATGAGGAGGCTCCCTCTACCAATGCAGGTTAGCACCTCCCATGCAATGTAGTCTTAGATGAGGATTATCTAGAAAGAACACTAAGAGAAGAAGGGACTGGCTCAGAGTTACCTGGTGACTGGTGGACATGCAAGGCAAGCTTAGAACCCAGGTCTTTTTGACTTGGAGACTGGTGCCTTAAGCACCATGTCATCTTATCACTTAAAACCTTATGCCTCTACTATTACCCTTGGGATCTTATCAGCTACATACAAATATCAACTATTTCTTGATCTCTATATAACTATGCCTCCCTGTCGCCTCACACACATATGAATTTCTATAAACATTTGTTGAGTCAATTTTCAGTTGTGTCCTACTCTTCATGACCCCTTTGAGGATTTGCATGGCACAGATTCTGGAGTGGTTGACCATTTCCTCCTCCAATTAATTTTACACATGAGAAAAGTGAAACAAGCAGAGTGAAGTGACTTGTTCGGGGTCACACAGTTATGAAATGTCTGAGGCTGGATTTCAACTCAGATGTCCCTGACTCCAGACCATGTTGCTTAGGAAACTTCTTGCAAAGGAACTGACCTACATCAGAAAAAAGCTGGGCGGGCACATGAACATGATCCATGATGATTTGATCTAGTCTTCCAATCCAGATTCCCAAGGGCTCATACCTTGGTCCTCCCTAGAAGCCCCTGGTAATCCTTTAAATTATTTCTAAACCTGGAAAAGTGATAGGTGCGTCCTGGAAATGAGCAGGTTTTAGACTGGCCTGGAAGGAGTCCCAGATTCAAGTTGAAACTCTCCCTGAACAGCTGGTGGTTCTGTCCCTGAACTTTAGGGGGGGGGGGTCTCTCATTTCTTTTTTTTTTTTAGGTTTTTTTGCAAGGCAAACAGGGTTAAGTGACTTGCCCAAGGCCACACAGCTAGGTAATCATTAAGTGTCTGAGACCGGATTTGAACCCAGGTACTCCTGACTCCAGGGCCGGTGCTTTATCCACTATGCCACCTAGCTGCCCCAAGGGTCTCTCATTTCTGTAAATGAGTAGCTGGGAATAAATAGAGGAACTGGTGGTCTTTCCCTAGGTTTAGAGCTCTAGGATTCTTAACTTCCATTGCCCAAACCTGTCCAAACAGACTGGGGGGAGTCTGAAGGGCTCTTGACCTCTCTCTGGGCAGAGAAAAAGCCTTTCCTCCCCTCCCCTCCCCAAGTATGTGTAGTGGACACACCAGCATGAGCATGAATCTTTTCAAGAAGCAATGGATTGGGGCGGCTAGATGGCGTAGTGGATAAAGCACCAGCCCTGCAGTCAGGAGTACCTGGGTTCAAATCCGGTCTCAGACACTTAATGATTACCTAGCTGTGTGGCCTTGGGCAAGCCACTTAATCCCATTTGCCTTGCAAAAACCTTAAAAACAAAAAAAAGAAGAAGCACTCTAAGTCACTTCTGGTCACCCCTCTATAGGGATTAGAACCAAAATCATGGAAAGCTTTTCTTTTTCATTTTAACTCTCTTGGGTCCCAGGCCCAGAGTACCTCTGACATGTCTTCCAGCTCTAGAGCTGAGACCCTATGTGTGACCCTGGATAGATCACTTGGCCTCGTTGGAGAAGACTGGACTACAGGATGCCTGTGTAGCCTGACCCTGGCTACTGGAACAGGACAGCCCATTCCTCCTTGAGTTTGCTGATTCAAGTCATGTCTGGGACGTGCAGAAATGAATCCCAACAAGTGGGAGTAGGAGCATCCTCCCCTCTCTTCCCCCAGGCTTTTATCTCAAGATCACGGCTTTCCTCTGCTTGGGAGGGGAACACCAGGAGCTCCCTAAACCATCCTGCCTCCCATACAAAAGATGTCTTGCTAAGCTAAGCACTAAGAACAAGGCAGCAAAGAGGGAAGGGTACACTCTGTATCCTTGGCCAGGAACCTTCCCAGGTCTCAGCCTCATTTTCCTCATCGGAAAAATAGAACAAGACTAGAATCTCTGCCAAGCCCCTCTGAACCACATATCATTTCAATGTAGTGCTCTGCAATTTGCCTTTGTGTGTGTATGTGTGGGGAGGGGGTGGTTATTTTATCCTCTCCCCCATCTATTGTGCTACTTTGTGGGATGGGGAGGTTCCACAGGTCCTACAAATAAGAGGAGGCCCACAAGGATCAGCCCATGAGGCCTCTATTTCAGTCTGATGATCACTCTCAGGGCCATGGAGTGATAAGGTTTTAGACTGTCTCCAGAGACCCCATCTGCTTCTGTGGAGGCATGGTTCACACAAAAAGAAGACTCTTGCTTGGTTTTTTATTTTTACTTATTTATTTTTTTTTATTTTGATTTTTGCAAGGCAATGTGACTTGCCCAAGATCACACAGTTTGGTAATAACTAAGTATCTAAGACCAAATTTGAACTCAGGTCCTCCTGACTCCAAGGCCAGTGCTCTATCTTCTGTGCCACTTAGCTGCCCCAGTTTTTGATATTTTTTAATCCTTAATCTCACTGGTTTCTGTGGGACTGGAGCCCAATTGGAAGGGAATTGAAGCATGGACCCCCAGTCTGAGATCAGGCATGAATCTGCCCAGAGAGACTCCAGTGGAGTCAACCCTGCCTGGGTCACTGCTGATTATCAAGGTTGGGAGGTTGGGGAAAGTTCCTAAAGTTCTGTATGATAAGAAGCCATTCTTCTTGTTCTTATGTTTCATTTGGTGAACCAAGAAGGCAACAACTATTTTGGAAAAAAATGTACATGTTTCCTTTGAGCACAGATTTATGTTTCTTTCTTATATTCTGTTTCAGTAACAAAAATACAGGCCTCCCAAGGCCTTGTGACCCTGATATTACAAGACTTTGTCAGCAGAAAGCACAAACTCTGGAGGGGCCCACCACACTGGGAGAGCCTCAAGGACACTCCCAGCATCCAACATTGGTCTAGATTTGTTTTCTGATGACCTCCCTCCATAAGTGAAAAGGCACATCCCTGGGGCCCTAAAATTATTGGGCAGTAACCCATGAAACCAAGAACAACACAAAAATGGCCTCAGTTCTGGGTGGCTTCATCTGGAATTAGCAGAAGGTACTAAGATCCTTATCCCACTGACCAATGAATGGACAGACCCCCTGAGGGGAACCCACCCTGTCACATCAGTCATTTAGTTGAAAATGAAGCCAGAAGGCAAGAGGAAGATATAACAGATGACAGGATGGATGGATGACAGATTTACTGTTGGAAGAAGCCAATGGAGGAGATGGAAAACTTGACTTTATTGTATTTCAAGCCATCAACATTTTTAAGCCTTGTTGCCTGCCAGGATGCAAAAAAGCAGCAAAAGACAATCCTGCCCTCAAGGAGCTGGCAATCTAGTAGGGAACACAACAAGCAAACAAATATATATATAAAAAGGATAATTAAGAAAGAGAGAAGATCCTTGAATGAAAAGACATTGGGGAAGCTCCCTCTAGAAGTTGGGACTTTAGTTGGGATTTCCAGGAAGCCAGGGAGGTCAAAGCAGGAGAGGAGAATGTCCAGGACTTGGGGGACAGCCACGAAGAATGACTGGAACTGAGAGACAGTCTCAGGACACAAGAAGTATCTTGGTCACATTGTGATGCCTATGATAAAAATTTTTAAAAGACAGCCATGAAAATAAAGTAGCTTTTATAGAGCAGTTGGTGCAGAGAAGCAGATGAGGAGACCCAGTGTCAGTTTTGATAAGACCCCATCAGTGAAATTTCCATCTACTCAGACTGTCTAGAGTCAAAGCATCTGTGTTTAAGATCTGTCTCTGATACCATCTGTGGGATTGTGGAAAAGTCATGTAGCTTCACTGGCTCTCGGTTTCATCTGGAAAGAGGAGTTGATATCAATGGCTCAGTTTCCTCTCTAGAATCCTACAATCTAGGACTATTCTTTGATTTCAGTGTAAAATAATATAAGATAATAAGGAAAAACAGTAAAAAAAATTATGTTGAAAAATGTGGTTCCAGTTTTAAGAGTAAGAAAACTCATAGACTAGGCAGAAAATGAATGTCCATCTATCACGAATATTTTCTTTGGAGAATCATGAGGGGCTAGAGATTGTGAGCTTCAAAAAGCATGTCAAGAAAAGAAATGGATATTAAAACAGAGAGAAAATAAACAGTTCTTGGGGTGAAAGTGATTTCCAAATGGGCTGGTAGGGTAGAGTCAGATTACGCACAGATAGTGCTAAATCAGAATGAAGATGAGGAGAAAGGGCATGGTAATCTGAGCTAACCTAGTTAAAGAAGCCACTGAAGCTAGAAAATGTTTGAGAAGTGATTTGGGAACATCTTCTGTCATTTGCTAATGAGATTATTCAACCCAATCAATGGCCACCACAAAGAGATCAAATGGAGCTGATAGAGCAGCATCTAAAGTCAAGGCTGATTGAAATGTAGGATTATTGGTAAAGTCTTACAGAGGTGATAACAAGCATGAGCAGAGTCACTTCTTAAACCACCAAGAAGCAATAAAAGTAAAAAGGAGAGAAAACTCAATGAAATCCCCAACTGAGCCAAGCAGTCCTAGAGATGTCTAAAAATGAAAGAGGAAGACAAATAGATGAAAGATGGAAAAGATCTGTAAATGCTGTTTATCAATGGCAGGACAGTCACCTCACTTGGTCCCTAACATCCCAGCCCTTGAGGGACTTGCCTCATGATTTAGTAAAGAAAACAAAAATGGAGGGAATAGCTGGTATAGATTTGAGATACACAAAGGACTTCCATGCTTAAGGGTTAGATTCTTGAGATATCTGAAAGATGAGAGAGTAGACCAAATGCTTTAGGAAAAAAAAATCTTAACCTCAGACTTCATAGTGTAGTGGAAAGAGGGTTGACATTGGATCAGGAAGGCCAGAGATCATGGAACAATGGAAAAAGCACCTGTGAGTTGGGAAGACCTTGGTTCAGATCCCACTTGATGCTTTCTGCCTCCCTGTTTTGCTCAAATGTCAAATGAGGAAACTGTTCCAGATGCTCTCTGAGGCCCTTCCACCCCCACAGCTTGTTACTGATGATGAATAGAGTTGTGATTGTTTGAAAATGACTTTGGGTTAGCTGGCTGCTTCTAGTCTGGGGATATCTCCTAAAGAAGACCTTGCTGATCCATGAGGAGGGAGAATACCTGTCAACTCTTCTTTGAGATAGATAGAATGAGTGAGTGGTTCACAGAGGGGCCCCTTAGACTGTGTGGGTCAGAACTCTGCAAAGAATCTGTGAGTTGGGTCCAAAACAGAGAAGACAGAGGGGAGTGGGTTGCCCTGCCTCTGGGAAATGGCTCAGGACTTAGAATGATGCCAAGCAGTGCCCTGAATTGCTACCAGAAATGAAGAATTTAAGTCTCTCAAGGGTCAAAGGAAAGACATGTGGTAATTGGTGCAGATGGCAGCAACATAGCAGAAAAGAAGGTGGGCATGTCTTATAGAAAGAACAAGGGATGGTCAACAGTCAACCTGCATGTTCCACTGACCTCCAAATGATGTTGAGAGTGGGCAGGGAAGGCTCCACATCATGGCAGATAGCTCCTCTGGAGAAATACAGAGGAGAAGTAGGCAAGGGCTGCACCCAGTGAGAAGGCATGGTTGTGCCATTGAGATGACTGTCTACATTAGTGAGTTCATGGACCCATGGCAGAGCCATCTTCTCTATGCATATGTAGACAACAGATATCTCCCAAAGGAAACCCAAACCCTTTTACTGAGTACTGTCCCTGACCAGCAGTGACATTATCAAGTGTCAACAGAAGGCAGGGCTATATCTTCATGATGGTATTAACCCTAGTTAACCCACATTGTAGTGGGGGGGGTGTATATGCGCACACATGACTTCTGGGCTCTGCTCTCTCCACTCTGCACTCCATCCTAGGAGTCTTCTTATACCTCTCTGAATTCTCTGATTTATCCTGGGCCATAAGTGTCATGAGACACTTAAAGAGTCCACTCAGTGTCACCTCTTCATGCATCCCTTATTCATATGTATCCATCTACCTCTACACCACCTCACTGCTCCTCGGGGACTGCCACCAACATCCCAACATGTGTGAAGCAGGAAGTGCTGCTAGCCAGATGTAGGAGCCTGGGAGAAAATGGGGAAGGAGGGAGATACCATGCTTAATTTGCTACTGCTCCCTCTCCACCAGGCCCTGGCTCCAAGACCAAGTAGATTTGGAGTCTCTTTCTGGAAATATGGAAGCAAAATGCACCACCAGGAATAATGATGTGCCTGAGCCCAGAGGCGCCCTCTCTGGTGATTCAACTCCAAACAATACAATTCTTCCTATACGTGACATGTCTAACTACTTAATGTATTTAACAAATTCAAATTTATATATGGAAGGAAAAAGGAGTCACAGATATGATTTGTACTTACCAAGGACAGTGGTGGTCCATTTTCAAAATACATCTAATAAAGCAAAAAACAAAACAAAACAAAACAAAAAAACAAACCCAAAACCCCCCCAACAGATGCACGGTGAAATCACAAAATCATTAAAAGGCCACATACAGACAGGCATAGATACACACACACACACACACACACACACACACACACACACACACACACACACCACATAGCACCACAGTACCTTGCATAGTCCAAGCATTGGATTTTGATGACTTGCAAAGCTACTTAAGGGTAAAAATTCTATCAAGGAGTCAGTCCTAATAGAAGCATGACCTTAAATATAGAATTGACCCTTAAAACAATAGTCCATTTCCTGAAGACACTTCCATTAAAATCATCACACCCACACACATCCATGTATGACCCACCACATCAAACAGAAATAATATAGCTTTCAGATTGGGTCCCATTTTTCTCAGAACTACCACTGCTGAGCAAAGTCAAGACAAAGGAATCTTGGCCAATGGCTTAATGGAGTTTTACCTAAATTTAGAGTTAGGGTTTTGTGAAAAGCTATTCAAGTTGAAAGCTTCAAGAGTTTTGGGGACCTCTTGAATGTCTTCCATCATGCTGAAGATGTAAAATGGATTAAAACTTGTACTTTGTTATGTCCTGGCCATGGATGGGATCATCATGGGTCACTTTTACAAGTCTTTGCTAAACTGATACTTGCTCAATTAAATTGTCTTTACAATAAGTCATTCTTTTTGTGTTTCAAGTGAAAGCTTGCATGCTAGCCTTGGGGCTTTACCTGTGGAAAAAGGTTCTGGGTGGGGATGGGGGGGATGGGGATTGCTTCATTTTATCTTTGGATGCCCAGATCCTGATACATTGCTCAGAGCACAGATCCATATTTAATCAAGGACTCTTGAGCATATATACCAACATCTAGTCCCAGCTACTACTTTAGAGATGGGGAAGTTGAGGACAGAATTGATTTTTGTCACTATAACTGAGCCCCACCATTGTGGAAAAAAAAATAAAACCTAATGTAGCCCAGGGAGTGAGTGGCCTATTGACTCTAACCAGATAGTATCTGGTCCGGAGACACAAATAGGATGAAATTTAAAAAAAAAAAGAAAAAAGGAAAAACAAGAAGCAGAGGGAAAAAAATGTAAAGACAGAAGGCCAAAGGTGACATTTAAATGGGTTAATTAGATTCTGTCTCTTTCCTTTAAAACACATGGGCCTTCTAAGGGATTAATAAAGGGAAGTATAAAAGTTGTCTTACTTATCACAGACGGAACAGTGATGGCATCGATCTGGCTTTATGAGCTGGCATCTGTCACAATATCGGATTGCTGGAACAGAAACATCGAGTTAACCTTGGATTTGGCATCCAATCAACCACACAATCAGTTAGCAAACCGTTTTCTGAAGATTTGTTTTGAAAAAGCATTCCAAATTAGCATTCTTCCAAAATCACAACTGGCTTATTTTTTAATGCTTTGGGGGAGGAAGAGGGGTTTGGGAAAGGAGAGGGAGGAGAGAAGGAGGAAGGAGAGAAAAAGAGAGAGAGGAAGAGAGGAAATCACTCATCTACTATCCTATATCAGAGACCTTGAACCTAGAAATGGGAGGGATCTTAAGAGTCCAATGCCCTCAATTTACAGATGAGGAAACTGAGTCCTAGGGAAATGAAGTAGGTCCCTTTGGGGATTGTCAGAATTAGGGTTAGAACCTTGGTCCTCTGATTGATTCCAGACCATTCCTTGTGCTACAGAATCTCCAGTGAGGAAGGCTCCCCTCAAGGATAGGACCCTACTTTGGGCATCCATGGGTTTTCTAGTAACTGGAAGTCTCTAATGGATAGTCAGTGGAATGATCAAAGCCCCCAGAAGGGATGCCAATATGTTGCCTTGCAGTCAAATAAAGAATAGAGTCTCTTCTTCCAGGTAACTGAATCATGCCTTTTTGGCTGCAGAGAGGATGTGGTCATTATTTAGGGGCCATCTTGACCTCAGGAGACATTGTGAATGGCAGGGGTTAGAACCTCATCATCTGGCTCCCAGCTGCCATGGAAAGGAATGTCTGCCTCTGATGCAAGTATGTGGACTGTTCCCAGGTAAAGGGGACACCCTGGAAGTTCCCTGTCATTCTGCAACAGCAGACTGGTGGCCAGGAACATGGCTGGAGCTGGCATCTGAGGATGTGGGTTTGAACCCTGGTTCTTCTATTCATTCACCCTGTGGGACTTTGACTAAGACCTTCCACCTTCCTGAGCCTCTATTTCTTTACCTCTAAGGTGAAAGGGCTGAACCAGGAGGTTCCCTTCCAGGTTCTATAGAATCCTTGAGTCTACCAACCCAACCCAAGAACCAGAAGGCCTCCTAGCTCACTCAACAGAGGGCACAGGGGCCTCTGCCAGAGAAGAAAGCAGCACCGTTTGCACTGTTGAGTCACAAAATCAAAATAATAGTTCTAGCTTTGAGTTCATCCTCCTTCTTCATGGGGGCTTTATACACCCCCATCATCCCTCTAGGATCAGATTGTTCTCTGAGCTAGCCAGAGGTTAAGGGTCACACAGCTAGGAGGAAACTGAGGCTGGATTTGAATCCAAGTCTTTCTCACACTAGTTTTGGAGTAGCCCCAGCTGCAACTTATCTAGAGATAAGGAAGAGGGTGGCTGTATGGGCGAGGGCCCAGCATGGGTGAGGGCCCAGCATGGGTGAAGGCCTAGCATGGGCGAGGGCCTAGCATGGCCTGCAGATAAGCACAGAGTTTTGAAGAGGGTGGCCATGGTCTGCCCACTGCATCCATGTGGAGATTCTAACCAATGGGACAATGAGGAACTGAGTGCAGCAATAACAGAGACTTTTTCCCCTTCCCATTCTGAACAGAAATATCCTTTTGTTTGTTAAGACCCCAGTGGTGGTATTGTGGTCAAGCTAAGTCTGGCTGGTCTTGGATTGCTTTTGGGGATAAGAAAGGGACTCAAGGGGGGATGTGACCAGCCCAGGGTCACCAGCTCCAGTCATTTCATTGGACTGATTGTGAATGTGTCAGTGTAGAATGGGTTCATCTGTATGTGCCAGCATGTCCAAGACCTACAATTTTGCCAAATAGATTATAGCCCATGGATAACCAAGGGAACTGCTTCATGGTACTTAAGACTAGAGGTAGAGGCTTGAAGCCACCTGGGAGAGGCCTCAGTGCCTCTGGGCAGGACTTCATCCCTTCCCATTCACCTCCAGGTGATGGCTGGGGCTCAGTAGGGATAGGAAGGAGAGGTCTTCAGGATAGGCTGGTAGCCAGTAAGCCAGTAAACACGTTGTCCTCCTAGTCTAATGGAGGAGACAACCTGCAACCTCTCCGTCCAAACAAGATAAACCCCAAAGAAAACCAGGAAAGCCCGCAGCAGGGATGAGGAGTAGGGGGCAGTGGCCTGAGAAAACGCCTGGAACCAGCAGATAAATGTCATATGTGAGGAAGAGTCAGAGTGAGGGGGCCAATCTTCCTAGGGTCAAGAGTTCTGGGAGCAAAGTGAGAGGTCAGAAGCTGGGGAAAAGGGACAGCCCTGGAGTCAAGAGGACCTGAGTTCAAATCCGGTCTCAGACAACTTAATAATTACCTAGCTGTGTGACCTTGGGCAAGTCACTTAATCCTATTGCCTTGCCAAAAAGAAAAAAAAGAAGATGCTGGGGAAAGGAGGAGGGGCAGGCAAGGATGGGCTCTGAAGGGCAAACTAAGGATTCCTACTGACTCTTGGAGGTGATGGACTTGGGCTTTTCAAAGATCCCTTTGGTGAAAGGAGGATGGACTGGGGTGGGGAGTGCCTGGGGCAGACAGATTCCCCAGTAACCATTGCAGTAGACTCTGGAGGACAGGAGGCTAAGGAGCAGCTCTTCTTCACTTAAATCCAATTTACAGACAAGATATTAGGCTCCTGATGTCAGTGATCCTCTTGGAGAAGAAAGGAGGAAGAACAATGAGTCCAAGTGTGAGGAGATGAGACAGAAGGGGGTATGTTTGAGGGATTGATGCAAAGGCAAAATCACCAGCTCTGGCAACAGCTTGGATAGGGAGGAGGGGGTGAGAGTTAATGAAGGATCTGGGAGGAATCCTAAGTTTCAAGGCTGAGAGAATGAGAAGAAGGTATCTCCTCTACACAATGAGTTCCATTTTGGACATTGGGGTTAAGATGTTTAATGGACATGCTCGAAAAGCAGTTAGGTGTGTAAGACTTGGGGGTGGGGTCAGAAGAGAGGTTAAAGCTGAATTAGTCTGAGACTCATCCTCACAAAGAAGAAAATGGAGCCCATGGGAACTGATTAGATCACCATGTGGACAGAGAAGGAGGCATATGGGGTAGCTCAGTGGTGCAGTGGATAGAGCATCAGCCCTGGAGTCAGGATGACCTGACTTCAAATCCAGCCTCAGACACTTAATAATTATCTAGCTGTGTGACCTTGGGCAAATCACTTACCCCTATTGCCTTAATAAATAAAAGGTTTTTAAAAAGAGAGAAGAGGGCCCAGGACGGAGCCAGGGAACAGCCATGGTTGAAGACATAGCCTGGATGAAGATCTGTCTTCAGCAAAGGAAACAGGGTACCAGGAATGGCCATTGGTCTGGACAATGAAGACCTTGTGAGGAACTTTGGAGAACGTTGTTTTGGGGGAATGAGGAGGTCTGGAGCCAGAAAGTAGAAAGTCAAGAGACAGAGAGGGAAGTGGAGTGCCTTCCAGCAGGCAGCCTTCTGGAGGAGAGAGAATGGATGCCAGCTTGCAAGGCAAGTTAGAGCCAGGAAGGTTTTCAACTGGATGAGGTGGACATGGGTGTGGAAAGATAGCACTTTACAAATATTATCTTATTTGAATCTCACAACCACCCTTATCTTCTTTTTACAGTTGAGGAAACTGAGGTCTAATTTGAAAGTATCTGAGGTCAGATTTGAATTGAAGTTGCTATCTTCTCTGACAATTAGCTATCAGATCAGGAGAGATGGAAGATGCATGTGAGGAGTGGGACAGGGAAGAACGGGGGCGTCTGCTCAGAAGGCAGGATAAAAGGGGGATCATGTGCATCTAGAGGGGTTTGCCTTGGCAAGGAGAATGGTTTCCTCTTCCTGAGAGACAAGGATGAAGGGGATGGTAGGGGAAAGCGTCTGATTGACAGGAATTGAGAAGAGAGAGGACAGGGAGGAGGAGGAGGAGGAGCAGAGAAGCAAAAATGACCTCTCTTTTTTCAGTGAAATAAGAAGTATCATTCTTAGGGGAGAAGGTTGTGTTTGGGGGAGCCAAGGGAGGTTTAAGGAGGATGGGAAGGCTGGGAAGAGAGGCTGTGGAGAAAGGGAGAGCCAGAGGAGAAAGAACTCAGGCCACATTTCCAGCATTCTCTTCTCCCCTCTTATTTCCAAAATGGCCTTTTCTCTTACCATTGGCTTCCATTTGGGATCAAACCAGTGAGACTGACCAGAAAAATGTGCAGGTGAAGGTGCCAGCATGCCTCAATCTATGTCCAGCCTCTGCTTCCCTCAGGCTCCCCCTGCCTGATGGTTCAGGATCCCTAGCATCCTGCTCCCTGGTCCTTGCCAGGCACAGTTACTCAGCATCACCACCTATCCTCTTCCGGCCCTGTGACCTCCCCTTTACCTGAGGCATGGCCTGAGATGAACCCAGAAACTGAAGTCTGAATTTAGTGCCAGAAGGGGCTGGGATTCAGATCTCCCTTGGGATGCTTCCCAACTATGTGACTATGGACACACCACTCACCCTGTGTGAGCCTGGGTATCCTTTTCTGTGACCTGGTAAAAATTATACTTCAAATACTTCCTTCAGAGGGTCAAATGAGGTCATTGAGGACAGGTAAAGGGTTTTCTTTGCAAACCTTGAGACATCCTCTTGAAAGGTTTCAGCTCATTCATATCATCTTCCCCCTCTCTGACTGTCCCTGCCAGTTGGTTGGAGTGCTTGGGGGGGGGGGGGGAGCTAGGAGCTAGCTATTCCTCCTCTCCCTGGGGCTCTACATACAGTAGGAGCTTTATAGCTAAACTAGAAATGTTCCCTATTGGCTCAGGAGTTCAAACAGTCACTGGGGAGAGGGTGCTAGAAGGATGGGAGGATCTAGTTCTTCTCTTCCTTTAGGAGTAGCCAAGGATAATACCCCACCCAGACTGTCTGAGGACATCAGGAATGGCTGGTGGCTGCCACAACTCTGGGCCAGCTAACAAACTGATGAAATGATCTGTCATTGGCAAAAAATAAATTCACATGAATTAAAAAGCTGGCTAAACGACTGCTCCCCCTTTCCATATGCACATGAACAAGAATTCCTGTGCATAACTATCTTTTAATAAAGTAAAATTATATAACTTTCCCATGTCAAATTAAATTTACCCTCTTGTATTGCCAACGTAGGCTGACTCACCCCCCTTCGAAAGAGCAGCCGCATCCCCCACAAACAGTGGAGGAAGATTTGATGTCAGCCTCAATGAATCAAACTGGAGCAGGCAGAATGAAAGGGAAATCAGATGTATTGGCAAGGGTGCCTATGACACTGCTTCACACATCGTGTTGGCATTCTAGCTCTAAAGACTTGATGAAATCCCCACATATTGGCACAATGTTTAATGTTGGGTTTTCCATTCATTTAGGTCGTTTAATCTGATAAATTTGAAAATGATGCTCAATGTCTAAACTTCTTCTCTTGCAAAACCTCATTTGACCCAGACCCAACCAAGGGAGGCTTACCTCCAGACATGGTCCTTGTATAGATGGGAAGATCCTTGGCAGCTCGCTTCAGGACTTCCTGATGGGTCTCCCCGCGAGGCTCGCGTTCCAGCATCTCTTTCTCTGCGTAGGACAGATGGAACTGGAAAATAATTATTAAAGGTAATGAGGATGGTCAAAGAAATGGCCACTTATCAGCTCCTACTGGTTTAGCTAAAAGGGGAAAAGAATCCTTAATTCCATTACCAATGAAATAACATTGTGTATACCGGGAAAGACCTATTCTAGCCTTCATCTGATTGTGTTTCATTTTTATTCTTAATATGGAAATGAAGATAACATTAAAAAATAAGACCTATTGAATGTTCTTTAATCTCATCATCTGGGGGCAGCTAGGTGGCGCAGCGGATAGAGCACTGGCCTTGGAGTCAGGAGTACCTGAGTTCAAATCCAGCCTCAGACACTTAATAATGACCTAGCTGTGTGACCTTGGGCAAGCCACTTAACCCTATTGACTTGCAAAAACTAAAAAAAAAAAAAAAACTGAACTGGGTCCAAGAGTTGGATAAGTCATGTTCTTGAGGGCTCCTGAATGAACCAATCCATGCTCCAGAGGCCTCAGAGACTCAGTTTCCACATCTGTAAAATGAGCTGGAGAAGGAAAGGGGCAACCATTTCAGTATCTTTGCCAAGAAAAGCTCAGGGGGGGGGTCAAGGAGAATCATACATGATTGAAACAAGTCAAGTCTTAGATGGATGCTCCAGAGTCAGATAGTAAAAGGGTAGAAAACATCCAGGGCTTCCTGCACAAGGGCCTCAAACCAAAAAAGGATCACTCCTACAAATTCCACTCTTACCTTGTCAAGAGGGGTAAAGGAAGGCCTTTTCAATGAATATAAACAAAATGTAATTTGCTTCCAACTACTGCTTTAGGATGATGATGTAGTTTTTCAATATCTAGTATGTTTACTCTTTTTCCTTGCCTTCTAAATGGCTTTCTTTTAATTAAAAATTACAAGTCTACTGATTCATTTTCTGGAAAAATGGGGGGGTATCAGCTGGGTGGCACAGTGGATTGAACACCAGCTCTGTAGTCAGGAGGACCTGAGTTCAAATCCAGCCTCAGACACTTACTAATTACCTAACTATGTGACCTTGGGCAAGTCATTTAACCCCATTGCTTTAAATAAATTTTTAAAAATAGTTGAAAAATGGTTAGGGAAACTTAACCTAAGAACAAGAGCACCACAGTCCTAGAGCTGGACTGGATCTCTGGGTCTACTGAGTCCAGCCCTCCCTCATTTGACAGAGAGGGGAAACTGAGGCCCAGGGAAACTTAGGAAGGGTAACAATACTAAGTGACAGGGGAAGGATTAAAAAATAGGTGTCCCCCATGTCCAGAGCTAGGGCTCTACAGGTGCTTCAATGCCCTGGTCAACAAAACTCTCTCAGATGTTTTTCTTTTTTGTTCTCCACAATGCCTAATCTTGTTGAGAGTAGGCTTTCCAAATGCCTTTGGGACATGACCTCTTAATGAGATTGTGTTCTTTTCTCCACTTTCCAGAATCATCTCATGCCCAAGGGAGAAAAAAAGTTACAAAAGAAAAAGATATTACTTGAAATTATGATAAAAACAAATGGACCCTGTGTAGAGCTGGTTCTCTGGACTGGGACCTTTGGCATCTGGTCTATCCAGAGCTATTCTTTTTCTTGAATGGGGGCAACTTTAATCCTATCATTATGAGATATCTCTAGGAACAAAGAATTCTTCTACCTACCAGCTCTCCTAAGGTCAACAACTTATTTCCAACCATGAGGAGGACTTCACAAATTTCCTTCTTCCTATCTCAAAGGGTATCTGTCTACAGCTTAGCCTCTATTCCCAGTCAGGCCACTCACAAGTGGGGATCATCTCTACTTGACTTTCACCTTGTCGCTCCTTAGGGCCCAAGACAGTGTTAGAGTCAGCTTGGAAAATTGCCAGTGTCTTCTTGAGAAATGGAATCCGAAGAACCATCCAAACAAGAACAAAGGATCCAAGAGTTGAAAGGGCTCTCAGAAGCCTCCCACCCAACTCTTAGCTGACTATGAATCTCCTCTATGAAATCCCCTATGAGAGAAGTGGAGGGGATGGAAAAACCGAGACAGTAATAAAATCCTATTCATAGTCATCCAGCTGTGCATTTTAAAATCTCCAAAGTATCCTAGATTCATCATCTTTTAACCTCCATTTCCAAAATGTTGCCAAGGCCTGCTGATCTCACTTCTGCAGCCAGCATCTCTCAGATATGCTCCCTTCTCTCTTCTGACACTACTACCTTCCTGGTACAGACCCTCATCACCCCCCACCTGAATTATTGTGTAGTAGAGACAGAAAAATATGTTCTATAGTTTATCTGTTCTCTGTGTACTGACCATGTCTTTTACATTAACACTAAACCTCATCCCACTGTCCAAGGGATCCAGAAGAGAAAGAACTTTTTTTTTTTTTTTTAGGTTTTTTGCAAGGCAGTGGGGTTAAGTGGCTTGCCCAAGGCCACACAGCTAGGTAATTATTAAGTGTCTGAGGCAGGATTTTAACTCAGGTACTCCTGACTCCAGGGCCAGTGCTCTATCCACTACACCACCTAGCCACCACAAGAAAAAAGAACTTTCAGTAAAGTACCTTGTCCTTCCCAGGCAAGGATTAGGTAAATCCCTGCTGCCAGACACAAGAAGAGACCCTATCAACAAAACAAAGGATCCCTACCTTAGCCTAAAAGGATTAAGTCTTAGAGCTACCACCCCTTATCTACATATCCCTCATTTACCTCTTCTCTGCCTCAGAATTATTGTCCCCCAAAATGTGTGTTTAAATTAGATCATCTTCCTGTTCCATTAAAAGCTCACCTCTCTTCAGTAGAGTTGCTTGTCTTTCCGGAGGAAGCCAGCCCATTCTTGTGAGTGTGATTCCCCCAGATAAAATCTCATATGCCTATAACTTTCCTTACCATTTATCCTCTCATAGTAACTGCTGTTGCTGATCTTTCTCTCCCCCTAGCTTCTGCAACACTTAAAGCTTTTTTTGTCCCTAAATCCTCCTGGGTCTGAGTTTTTTAAGTGAATTCTTTCACTTTTGTTCAAACCCCTGAAACCTTGAATCAGGCCCCACATTTTTTCAGAAATAATTGCAATTCTATTTGAGGTCTCTGCTTGCCTCCAGTCCATCTTTTCATTCAGCCACTAAAATGATTTTCCTAAAACACAGGTCAATAAACTCCAGTGACTTCCTCTTTTAGTTTTTTCCCTATTTGTCTTGAATAGAATTTCTTTGTAGATATTTGTTTGCATGTTGACTTTCCCATTAGACTGAAGCTCCTAGAAGGCAGAGAAGGACTTTGACTTCTTTTTGTATTCCCAACACTTAGCACTGTGTCTTTGTACATAGTAGGCACTAAATAAATGTTGATTGAATTGAATCCCATTTTGGGGTGGCTCAAATGTTAGGAAATATTTACGGAGCTCAAATCTAGCTTAGTTTCCTGGGGGATCTACTCCCCAAATGCTGCTGGCTCTGCCTTCTGGAGCGTCTCTCCTCCCCATGCAGACCCTACAATGCCTTCACCCCATTCTCATATGGAGTCTTCTCCAGCCACCAAACCCTCCTGGGGTCCTTTGGATGGATGTGCTCCAGATTTTTATCCTTTCTTTCATGGAATACCCAGATTGGACCTCTTCATGTGGTACTGATCTAAGTTCCAGTCGGATCATCTCTTCCCTCATTTCCCAAATCTTTTGCTAAGACATTGATCCTAGCCATGGGATTCCCCATCCTCTCCTGGAGAACCTGATTTTTCTGAGCCCATATCAAAGTGTCCATTCATCCTCTTTGAGTCAATTCCCTTCAGAGGCAGCATGTCCTATTTCAATAAGGAAGGTAGGAAATTATTATCGGCTACTTCCTAGGTATCAGATACAAACATCTCATTTGGCATTCACAACAATCCTGGGAGGGCTGTTATTGTTGGTCTTATTTTTACAGATAAGGAAACTGAGGCTAACAGGTTAAGTGACTTGCTCAGAGTCACTCAGCTAGTCAGTGCTTGGGCTGAATTTGAACTCAGATTTCCCAGGCCCAACAGCCTACTCTGTCCCTGGTTGCACATGAAGGTAAACTATTCAGATGTCTTCAAACTTTAACTTACTTCTTTTGAAGGATTCATTGGCAGCGTGAAGATGGTTTTCCAGTAAGACCAGACAAACATCGCAAAGAGCAAGTGATATACTATAAGACACACAACTGAAAGGAGAGAATCACATAACTCAAAGGTGTATCACAGCAATTTTGTTAGTTTAAAAATCTGTTAATAGTTCCTTAGGAGAAATGATCAACTTTTATTAATGCAGGTTGATCCATTAACCAATAGCTCTTATAGTTCCACCCAAAGGCACATATGTGCTGGTGATGCCCACCGAGTGTGATCCAAAGCATGCCCATATTTCCAAATACTCCCTTTGGTTCCTATGGATGCACCATCCAAGGAAACAACATGAAACCAGCCACAAAAGGGGAGAGGGTTTTTTTTACATTGTGGAAATAATTTCTTTCCCAGTGTGGCAGAAAAGGCGATATGGTTTTTGCAATGGACACAGCCAAGCTGAGTGACTTTCATTAGCCAGCTGACCATCGGACTTTGATTCTGGACCTATCACATGCCAGGTCCTGAGGGATCCGCTGAATATCCAGAGACAGGTAGGGGGACATTACACAGAATCACATAAGAAACATGCTCAGAAGAGACACACGGCTACTGAGAACAGAAATTCTCTGGGCAGGAGCAGCCTTGTAGCTGGTCCTCTGGCTAACAGTCACAGCTTTTCTAGTGGCCTTCCATTGTTCTCTAGGGCTGTCCATTCAAAGCCTGAGCCTCTGTGAACACTGGGCCATAGGGCCCTATATTGGGACAATGAACAAGGAAAACAATGAGGAAACCAACCTTCCACAAAATTCAGTCATTCATAAATATGGTGCAGATCTTGAGCCACCCAATCCAATAAAATCAGGTAAAATGATTTTGTTTAAAATGTTAAGTGATAGGGGCAGCTAGGTGGCACAGTGGATAGAGCACCGGCCCTGGAGTCAGGAGTACCTGAGTTCAAGTCCAGCCTCAGACATTTAATAATTACCTAGCTGTGTGGCCTTGGGCAAGTCACTTAACCCCATTGCCTTGCAAAAATAAAATAAAATAAAAAAATGTTAAGTGATAAGAGTGGTTTTCAAATTTAGCTAAAGGAGAATTAATGCTAAAATGTGGTCAAAGGGCAACATTAGTCTAACAAACCAGCAGTGGCCACAGCAAGGGCTAAGATCTTTGAGGAAGAGGGCTGGTTCTGTTACTTTATCCTTGTGGGAAACTCCCAGAGGAGGATATTCCCTCTCAGGATGCAGATTGGGCTCCTTCTACACATTTTTCTTAAAGTGATTTGCCAGGCAGTCAGTAGGAATCAGAGGCAAATGGACCCAGGTCTGTGACCCTTTAATCCTTAACAGCAGGTAAGGGGCAGTCCACTTGGGGGCCAATAATATCTCCAAGGAGAGGCTAGTCTGACAGCTGCTCACACCTTGAAGCCTTGGACCCCTTTCTTGACCCAGCCTGCATACCTTGGCAATAGTGGGACAATGCATTATCTTGGAGTCTGAAAGTAAGGTCTCCTGCTGGCTGGGGAGACCAGAAGGCCCATCATGACTTCATGTCTAAGCAGTTTTGGGTTTGATTTAGTAAGGATGGGGAGATTTTGATGCGATCTATATTTAAGGTCACTTAAGAAAACATTTACCTTGTTCTCCAATATTTTCCATTGACACTGTAGGAAAGAAAAACAGAACAATGTTGGCCATGAGTATTAGGCAGCATTTATTGATTATACTACTATTTAATTTTTAAGAACCAGAAAGAATTCCAGGTCAAGGACCACAAAGACAATTAGACAGGACTGTGACAAACCATTCCAGCCCAAAGAAACTATTTGGTTCAAAACACAGCCAGAAGAGGTCATCCCATCCAACATTAAGCAATCCCAGGAGAAGACAAATCCCTAAAAAGTATCTCAATGTCATTCTGGAAGAGAGGGAGGTTGCAGAGAGCTGGCCTTGGCTTTGTGCCTCTCACTACGGCTATCAATTCCTTCAGTGCAGGGCCCTGGAAAGCATCTGCATTAATCCCCAGTCATCCCAGAATTCCTTCCACAACAGCCCCAGCAAGTGGTCATCCAGTTTTGCCCATGCCATCTCCAGTGATGGAGAATTCACCACCACTGGAGGGAGCTCATTCTACCTTTGGATAATCCTAAGCATTGGGAAGATTTTCCTGAAACAGCCAAAATTTGTCCTTCAGCAAGTCCCTCTCCTCTCTTGCTCCTGGTTCTGCTGAATAAATCCAATCCTAAATAGTAAAAATTTTACATAGTGCTAAGGCTTCACTAATAGGATCTCATCTTCCACCTGAAGGTCATGGATCTGATGCCTGGTCTCAATTTCCTCCCTTATTCTTTCCAATCCTCAGTTGGTAGTCTTCCCCACAGGGTTCTGCAAATGACAGCATGGGGGCCTTTCACATGTTAGGCCATTATTATTAAATGATTCATTTGATTCACCTAATATAGTATCAAAATGCAAAACAGAAAATTTCAATGCCAAAAATTGAAAAACTTTTGCACAAACACAATCAATGCCGTTACTATACAAAGGGAATCACCTGAATAAGAAAAAAAATATATCTTTGTATCTAATTTCTCAGACAGTGATTTGAGATCAAATATAACAAGTCATTTCCCCACTAGATAAACAATCAAGGGAATTGAACAGAAAGTTCTCTAAAGAAGGATCACAAATTATCAACAATTCTCTTCATGACTGTTGCTCTTGACTATTGGAATTCAAATCAAAATGATTCTGAGGGGTGGGGTCGAGAGATGGACTTAGCCAATGTTGGAGGGGCTACAGAAAAACACTGAACAGACATAAAGTTTAAAAATTTTTATTTATTTAAGGCAATGGGGTAAAATGACTTGCCCAAGGTCACACTACCAGGCAATTATTAAGTGTCTGAGACTGGATTTGAACTCAGGTCCTCCTGAATCCAGGGCCCATGCTCTATCCAGTGTCACCTATCTGCCCCCCAGACATACACTGTTGGTGGAACTGCAAATGAATTGACCCTTTCTGGAAAGCAATTTGAAATTGTATAGATAAAGGGATTAAAATGTCTGTCCTTTTCACCAAGATCTTTCTGCTAAGCAGATGACCCAAGGGGTCATTCTATAGCCCTCACAGCACTCTAAGTTATTATCACTATGTTACAGATGAAGAAATGGAGGCAACTAGAAGAAATTCTACCCCAAGTTAGTATCTGGGGTCATACTTGAACTCAGTTCTTCCTGATTTCAGACAAGGAAATTGTGGATATAAAGAAAGATCCCATACATCAAAGTATTCATAGCACACCCTTTTTGTGGCCACAAAGACCTGGGAACAAAGTGGCTGCCCATCCATTGGTGGAAGCCTAAGCCGGTGTGGGATACAAATTGCTTTTATAGCATCAAAACAGGAAGAAGAATTATGGGGACATGAAGACATAGAAGCAGAAGTAGAGGGGAGCAAGCAGAAACAAGAGAGTAATATAAAATTAAACAACAGCAGGTATTTATTAAGACCCTGTTCCATGGCAGGCCCTTTGTTAGGTAAAGGGGCCACAGAGGATGAAAGCTTCTACCAGGCCAGGGATATGGGCAGTGGTGGGATTCGGGAGGTTTGCACTGGTTTGGTAGAACCCATACTAAATATATGTTGGGTTTGTTGAACTGGTCGTTCATTTATTTGAATCCCACCACTGGTTATGAGGTATGTTGGGAGGATATGGGTGCAGAACACGAGGAATCTATAGCTGGCTGAACTTTTCTCCTGCCTTTGTTAGAAGGGATGGCTCACCAGATGGAGAGGGCAAAGGGATACGAAAGCAATCATTTAAAAAAGGAAAAACAAAAAAGGACCAGAGAAATAAAATTAGAGGCAGCTAGGGGCACAGTGGCTAGAGCTCTGGATCTGGAGTCAGGAAGACAGGTTCAAAATGACCTCAGGTATTTACTAGCTTTGTGATCCCTGGCAAGTTACATAAATTCTCTCTGCCTCAATTTCCCATCTGGAAAAATGGGGATAACAATAACAACCAGCTCACAGGGTTATTGTAAGTATAAAATGAGATCATGTTTGTAAAAATACTTTTCAGACCTTGAGGTGACTATAAATGCTGGCACCATTTTGATTAATTAAAATAAAATGATCCATTTTCAAATGCTTCACAAATGAGTTCCCTTCTAAACTGGGACTGCCTTTGGCTGTCTCCTCTCTCTACTTGGCTGGGAGACCAAGCGCGGTTGGCAGCAAATCTCAGCATCAGTGGGATGGCCAATTAGAGACCAGATGTCTCTGGCCGTGGCCAGAGCCACCGAAAATTTGCCGTGGGTCCTTGGAACCATGTGGTGACACAAGGGAACAAGTGCCCAGGATGCTTTTGCATGTTAGTTGGATCTCTGATCGTCTACAAGTTACCGTCCCATGAGGGATGTGCTTGTGGAGGAAGTAACCTCTCCCTGCCCTGACATTCTTCCCCTAAGTGAAGACAGATGGGGAAAGGAGGCAGCAGCCACTAGAAGGGAGGGAGGGAGGCTCAGCTGCTCTTTGGAGAGAACTGGCAGAACCACAGGACCGACGTGGGGGGTTTCTCCATGTGGTCACAGACCATGGGGAACAATTTCAAGGATGCTGTGGTCCTTGCTTGCCAGGGCTTGAGTTGGGCCTCTACCTGGAGGCCACCAGAAAGATGGTGACTGCCACTATGGTGGGCAGCTGGGCAGATGTCTGTCTCAGACTGTGAAGAGGAAGAGAGGGTCTGCAGAGCTCCTGGAACCCCACCCCCCCAAGTGGAGCCAGCCTAGACGAGGTGGTCCCTACAAGGACCTCGATCCTGGCCATGGCAGCTGGTGACCCTCCAGGGCAGGAAAGCTGATCCATTTCTCCTGAACGAAGGTTCTTGGTGGAGACATCAAATAGTTGGGCCTTTCCTCCTCCTTTGGCAGTTCTTGATTCTGCAGTTACTCATTTGTTTCTGTTCATTAGGTTAAATGAGTGGAGTCACAGCTAAAACAGATACTCTCCCATTCTGGGCCAAGTTACCACAATTAACCATCTGTGGGCTCAATGATGGAGGACGAGGACCCAAATAAGAGGAAAAGATGGTACCAACCACATAGGACTAAGCATCATGGCTCAGGAACAGGCTGCCCAAATACTCTCACCCAAGCCCAAGCCCTACCATTCAGGGGTACCTATGCCACTTAGCTGCAGAGAGAACTTGAGCAAGTGAGCTAACCCCCCACCCCATTCCAGGCCTCAGCTCCTAAGCCTGGAAAATGGACCTCACTAATATCTGAAGGCAGGGGGCTGAACTAAATGACCTCATGGGCTTTCAAGTCAGAAAAGTGGATCCCAATCTTGGCCCTAATGCTAGTTGACTTCCAGATGAGGGAATAGGGCTGCTGGGATCCCGCCCCACTCTGACTTCTGACCTGTCCAGTCTGAATCTCTTGATAACTGGGTGGTCTTAAGCCCCCTCCCTAGGCTCAGTCTGTCACACTACCATGTCTCCTGTTCCACTTGGATCAAGCTAGTATCTCTGGAGGACAAGAGTCCTTCTCCAAGGTTCTTGTAAGCCATAGACCCAACCAACCAGCACACACCCTAAGAAGTCTCAAGACTGGAGGGAGGGAGGTGTCCAGAAAAGATCTTCCCTGTGCCTCTGTCCACTAAGAGCCTTACATCTAGTATCCCCTGCTCTTAAGGAGGAATGGCTCAAGGCCTTTGAAACCTCCTTCTTTTCCTCCTCTGAAGGTAAGAATTTGTCTACCACTCTCCTCATAGGCTTAGCATTAGGTAAACACCAGCTATGATGATGCAAAAGAAATCATTTAAAATGAAAAACAAAAACCAAAAAAGGACTCTGAGTTCCCAGTGGACCACATGCTACTTCATTGCTGTCTGTCCCAAACACTAGCCCTTGAGCTGTGCCAGGTTTGACAGGACTCTGGAATGATCAGGACCGGGAAAGAGTCTCCTTCTGGATGCCGAAAGTCCCCCTCCCCCAAGTGGACTCTGGCAGCCAGATCATGTGCTGATTCCTAATAGCCCACAGCCCCACGTGGGTTTTCCCTCCTTTGGAAAGGGGAGGCATTAAACAGGGTGATTTGCCAGCTTGGTATCTCTGTTCTTCAATATCAGGAAGGACCTGGTTTAAACATATCAGACTCCAGGCAACAGAAATTCAGAAGGTTGCTTCTCCTCCCTGCATTGTCCTACTTGAACTGAGATGGGGTTCAAGACCCAGCCACATTTTCTCTCTGACTCCCATGACAAGACTGGCAAGTATTGATTGGTAGAGAAAATCCTTCTCCAAGACAAACGTAGTTAAAAAATCCAGCCAATCCTTTTTATGAAGCCCAAACTGAGCAAAAATAAAATATCAAGAATGAATTTCCACAGTGCCTCCTAAATATTTATGGATCAAAGGCCAAAGAAAAGAGTAGGGACTGGAAGGAGTAGAAGGTACCAGTCAGAGTCATTTCTGTCTGCTCCCTAGCTCCTTCCCAAGATGGGGATACAACAGCCTCTTGGGGGCAGGAATCCTGTTCCATAGAAGAGAATATGCATTTATAGAGCCCTTACTGTATGCCAACTGTGTGACCTTGGGCAAGTCACTTAACCCTGATTGCCTCGCATCCAGGACCATCTCCAGTCATCCTGATCCCTATCTGGCCACTGGACCCAGTTGGCTCTGAAGGAGAAAGTGAGGCTGGGGACTTAGCACCACTCCAATCCAATTCACATGCATGCCATGACATCATCTCCCTGATGTCATGGTCCTCTTAGAGAATGAAGGACAAACATCATCACTATATACTAGACAGTGAGAAGCACTTTAGAGAGATGATCTCATTTGGTCCTCACTATTAATAAGGGGAGGTGCTGTTATCTTCCTTTTACAGATGAAGAAACTGAGGCTTGCAGAGCCTGAGGGACCTGCCCATTGTCATGAGGCCCTCCTGACTACTGGGCCACCAAGCTGCCTGGTTAACCCACCTTTGTTAGCTCCAAATTTGAAATCTGAGTTCCAGGGGGAATGACTTTTTCTTCTCTCTCCTCACTTTAATGTCTTCATAAGATTTGAAATTAGATAAGACCTTAGAAGTCATTCAGGGGGGCAGCGAGATGGCACAGTGAAAAGACCACCAGCCCTGGAGTCAGGAGGACCTGAATTCAAATCTGGCTTCAGACACTTACGAGCTGTGAGATCCTGGGCAAGTCACCTATCTCCAGTTGTTTTCCCCCCAAAATAAAGTCGTACGAATTTTCCATGTGAAGGTTAATCTGCTAGCTGGTATTTGAAAGAGAATTTGAATTCAAGTCTCCCTGATTTCCCAGTGCCCGGCTCACAATAATACTGATTTTTAATTACAGGCAGCTTTGAGTCACAGCAGAAAGAATGAATGTAGTAATAAAATATAACTTATGATGGCAGTAACAAAATGTCTTCTGGTACCATTTAGCCAGGAAAAGCTTGACTCCCTGTTCAGATTCTGCAGGCAGGTCTCATGATTTTGCATTCTCCATTACACTAATGTTTATAAGGAGATGTCGCCCGCCATATTCAGAGAAACTTACAGCGGCTCTCTCCTCTCCATCCTATCAAGGTGGGACATGCTATAGAAAACAGTAAGAGCTGCTACTCCTTTCCATATTTTTTTTTAGGTTTTTTGCACAGCAATGGGGTTAAGTGACTTGCCCAAGGTCACACAGCTAGGCAATTATTAGTGTCTGAGGCAGGATTTGAACTCAGGTCCTCCTGACACCAGGGCCGGTGCTCTATACACCGTGCCACCTAGCTGCCCTCCTTTCCCATATTTTCATCCAGTTTGTGGAGAAGGACTTTACAAGGTAAGGAAGTTGGCCCCCGGCCAGCATGGACATTGTCCTCTCTGTTACTTTTGTGGGGAGAATAGGACCGCTCATGAATTTTTTTGACATTTCTTTTCTTTCCTGCTCTCAGATATATTCAAAATTCATTCTTTATATAAATGCTTTCAAAACTGTGTCGCTGCCGGCATAGATTTTTGCCCTCTGGGTTCTCTAGACCCATTTCTACTTCCTCATCTGGTTAACTGGGAAACAGAAAAGTTGGAGTCCAGAGGGGAAGGTTTTATTTTCAACCATGAAAAGTTTGTTATAGAAATGCTGGCTGATCTATTCACTCTGCTATTTGCTGCCCCTCCAGGCCTCTCTATAAGTGACCTTGGGGTGATTTGGCTTTCGTGGGTCTCATGCCAGTCTCCCTGCAGGCTGGTTCTCCCTTCACTGCTTTGTGAGGCAATGCAGGGGATGCAGGATCTTCTCTCTCCCTCTTCTTGAAAGCTTTTCAAGGTTAGTCTGGAGCTGCCCTTGGCTGCAAGATCTCTCCACCCAGCAATACCAGGAGTTGGCTTCTGCACTTTTGCAGCCTCCTGGGGTGACTGCCCTAGAAAAGTTCAATGTTTAATCGGACATGATGACTGTCCATGTTAGGGTCCTTTTTGTTATCCATTTCCCATTTTAGGGGTAACCAAAAATTCTTTGAATAAGTCAAGATGGTATTGTTTTAGCTTCATATAATGTCTTCCTCTGTTACCTTTAATTTAGAAAAAAAACTCGCTATCTTATTATGTAATTTTGCTATCTCTTATACTTTTTGTTTCTTCCTTAAGGATAGGATTTCTCTCTAGTCACATTCAACTTAGATCAATATTTACCATGGAAACAATGTGAAGACTAACAGACTGGGGCCCTGGAGTCAGGAGTCCCTGAATTCAAATCTGGCCTCAGGCGCTTAATAATTACCTAGCTGTGTGGCCTTGGGCAAGTCACTTAACCCCATTGCCTAGCAAAAACTAAAAAAACAAACAAACCCCCAAACCAAAAACAAACAAAACCTAACAGACTGTCTTCTGTGGAGGGTGTGGGGAGGGAAGCAAGATTAGGGGGAAAACTGTAAAACTCAAAATAAAATCTTTCTTTAAAAAAAATAACATGGGCGGCTAGGTGGCGTAGTGGATAGAGCACTAGCCTTGGAGTCAGGAGTACCTGGGTTCAAATCCGGTCTCAGACCCCCCATTTGCCTTGCAAAAAAGAAAACCCCTAAAAAAATAACATCTTCCTCTTAACACTTACTCTTTCTTTGAACTTATTTTTGACATTGGTCTAAAGAGTTGATGGTTGACTATGCAGATAATTGTTTAGAAAATAGCATCAACCTTGAAAACATTTTTTTTTTTAGGTTTTTGTGATGCAGTGGGGTTAAGTGGCTTGCCCAAGGTCACATAGCTAAGTAATTATTAAGTGTCTGAGGCCGGATTTGAACCCAGGTGCTCCTGACCCCAGGGCCAGTGCTCTATCCACTATGCCACCTAGCCTCCCTCGCCACCTTGAAAACATTTATAATACATTTTTATATGTGATATACTTCACTGTTCACTGGGTCCAGCAATTTCTAACTCTTTCCTTCTTTCCCTCCCCCTTTTGCAAGGCAATGGGGTTAAGTGGCTTGCCCAAGGCCACACAGCTAGGTGTCTGAGGCCAAATTTGAACTCAGGTACTCCTGACTCCAGGAAGATGCTCTATCCCACTGTGCCATCTAGTTGCCTCACCCCACCCCCCAACTCTTTTCTTAGAGTATTCATGATGTGCAGGTATGAGGCTTCTTAATTGGAGAAAATCCTTTGAGATCTAATTTCTTAATCCGAATCTATATTTTCCAATGTAATTTAAAAAATTATCTTCCCCTCGATCCACTTTTGTCCTGAAGTCACCAATTAGGGAAGTTAGGTGGCACAGTGCATAGGACACTTTCAGGTCTGAAAGACCTGCGTTCAAATCTGTCCTCAGATTCTTACTAGTGGTGTAACCCTAGGCAAGTCACTTCACACTGTTTGCCTCATATTCCTCATCTGTAAACTGAGCTGGAGAAGGAAATGGTCAATCATTCCAGTATCTTTGTTAAGAAAATCCCAAGTGGGGTTGCAGAGTCTGAAATGACTGATCCATGCCAACCAAGTATTAATTTATATACTGAGCTACTTTGGAGAGTCTTATCAAAGTCTCTCTAGACTATTTCCACCTCCTCATTTTCTGCATGAGATGATAGCAATGTGATCCTCAGGGTCATGTTGGCCCACTGCAAGGTCAGTTGGCCAAGAGTCCCATGTTATGATGTCAAAACAAGCCAATCAGCTTTTATTAAACACCTACTTATGTGTGGGGCCTTTGGTAAGTACTGAGAATATACATTGAACCAAAAGGAGAGAGCCCCTCCCCTCTAGGAGCTTACATTCTAACAGGGAAAAAACCCCACAAAAAAAGGAGATTGAAATGCAGGTTGGGGAGAGTGAAGAGTGAAGCAGAGGATAGGGAGGAATGAAGATGGTCCCAGGGAGCTTTGTTCACCCAGTCATGCCAGGATGACCACTCTAGATTGACCTCTCAGAGGAGTGATGCTGGGCTGTTCCTCCACAGAGGGGCTCCTTCACTAAGGCTTCCGATCACGGCGATGGCACAAGGGTATGCTTACTTTGTACATTACTTGCCCAGGATCTCCCATGGAGAGTCCCAGATGACTGGCTGGTGGATCCTTTCCTACTCCTCAGCCATTATCCCATTACAGGGATAATAAAATCATCAATTTAGAGTTGGAAGGGCCTTTAGAGGCCATTTGACAAATGAGGAAACTGAGGCACAGAGCTTTGAAGTAGCTTTTCCACCGTCACCCAGAAACAGTCATGCCTGCAGGCGCCCAGGACCACCCCACACCACCGGAACGCCAAGATGGAATGCTGCACACCAGAAGGATACTGTCTTCCCGTCACTAGAAACCTTTACACATTCAAGTCAATCTTTGCATCATACTTGCAGTGATGAGCACCTGGTGCATGCTGAATTGTGTCCTCAGTCTTCTTCATTGAGCTTATATTCTGTCACTAATGAAAATTTCCATCCTCTGAGGGCACCCATCGCATTGAATAACTAAGGAAACGCCATAATCATTGCTGAAGGACACATACATTATTACTGTGAAGAGCACTGCACTCTACAATGAATGTCCCACGTGATGGATCCCTGCTTTGAAGGAGCCCCAACCACCCAAAGGCCTTTCCGCATCTGCAGACTCGCCCAGCCTCCTCACTCTTGCTGCAGCTGCTGCGCCTTGGTCTCCCTCAATAGCATCAGCTATGATTATTCCTAAGGAGTATCTTGAATCTCAAAGAGAAGAGAAAGAAGGGAGGCATTGCAGGAGGAGGGTGTGGCATCAGCATCAGAGGCAGCCACAGACAGTTCATTCATCACCAGCTTCCCAGCATGCCACACTGGGATGTGATTCAGATGGCATTCCCCTAGATCATCTCCCTGGTCCCCTTGAGTTCTACGATCTGTTCTGTGATTTCAGAGAAGGAAACAGCTGAAGGCTTCTATCACAAAGGACTAGAAGAAAATCTGAGGCCAATGACCTCAAAGAATCGGGTAAAGGATTGAATAAGTGCAGTATCCTCTGGGTAAGAAAGAAAAAAAGCAGTTAGCTGGCACAGAGGATGGGGCACTGGATCTCTAATCAGGACAACCTGAGTTCAAATCCAGTCTTAGCCATTTACTATCAGTGTGACCTTGAGCAAATCATTTAAGCCTGTTTGCCTCAGTTTCCTTATCTGTCAAATGAGCCAGAGAAGCAAATGGCAAACCACTCCAGAATCTTTGCCAAGAAAACCTCAAATAATGGTCCCCAAGAAAAAAGATACAACTAAAATACCTGAACAACAGCAACAACTGGATAAGAAAATGGGAAATAAGAATTATATTTCCTAATGCTTCCATAAAAACAGTTTAACATACCAACACTGGAAGGGGATAAGGATTGGAAAGTTTGACTCACTTATTAGGAGCTCTTATTCTTGGTTGATAAATTGGGGATTTAATGATTCTCTTGCACCCTGAAGTCATGACCCTGAAGAAGTTTTAGCAAAAGGCAAGTAATAAAAACCCTGGAACATAGATGGAAGCATCTTGGGGTATAGGCTAGGAGTAGAGCTTAGAGCACTGGACCTTGAGTTGGTAGGGCTTGGGTCCAAATCTTGCTTCGGACACTTACTAACTAACCATGGATAAGTTCCTTCTCCTCTTTCAAGGTCAGTATTCTCATCTATAGTAATTGCACCTTTCTCTAAGGGTTGTTGTGCGGGTCCAATGAGATGGATTGCCTGTAAAGAGCTTTGCAATCCTTCAAGCATGCTACAAAGGTTTGCTATCATCACTAACTCTAGCCTGTGTGCCAAGGATACAAGCACCAGAGGTCTCCTGAGCTCCCCTGGTTTTCTGCCACCACTTGGCACAATTGCAGTTGATTAAATATCCATCCACTCTTTCTTAGCTGCCCATTGTCAAGTAGGAATGTCTATTCTTTAGTGATTCATAATTGGCTTCTCAGGAGGCCCCAAGGATCCAAAATTCACTCTTTGCCATCCTAGGGAAGAGCTGGCCAATAGAAGACCAATGATACGCTCTCCTGTGATCCTTCCTTCTCTGTAACCTTCTCCTTTCCTCTCCCTGGCTCTTCCAGACCTCCCCAGGGACTGCCATCTTCCAATGACAGCCAGGATCATCATCTTGGACAGTTCCATTCCTCACATGGCCAAGTCTTGTCGGTCCCATCTTCATTCCCAGTGTCTCCTCTCCAGGCTCTTCTCTTCATTCCCACAGTCCTCATTCTAGGCCAGGTCTCCCTGCCTCCAGGCTCTCTCCTCCACAATCCATTCCCCCCACAGCAGCTGAGGTTATCTTCCTAAAGTCTGGGTCTTACTCAGTAACCTCCAGGGCAGACTCTTCTCTTGGTCTCCCCCAAAGATGTATCAGGGCTTTGAATAGGACTGCTCTCTGCCCCTTCCTGTACCTGAGTCTTTGTCATAGAGTGTCCCCAAAGCCTGAAAAACACTCCCTCTTCACCTCCACCTCTTGCAAGCTCTGGAGCCCTTAGGGCCAAGTTCAAGTGCCTCTGGTCATCAGAACCCTCCCTTCAACAGCAACAAAGAAATCACTGATTCCTTGTTTGTATTTCCCTTTAGGAATTCCTCCCAGTTTCTCTCCAGTTCCTAGAAGGGAGTCAATGCTAATCACTCATATAATACCTTAAGATTTTCAAATCCTTCTAAAAAGATCTCATTTAAACCTCACCATAATCCGGGGTGTGTGTGTGGGGGGGGGTAGGGGCCATGACAATTCCCATTTTATGGTTGAAGTAACTGAGGAATGTCGAAGTGAAATGATTTGCCCAGTATCACTCCCTAGCAAATGTTTGGGGTAGGATTTGAACTCAGGTCTCCTGATTCCAGGTCCAGTACTCTAGCCACTAAACATTTATTAACAAATATTATTTATTAAGTGATTATTAACTAATTCAAAGTTTTCGTTAGAAGGGTAAATACCGAAGTTGATACCTAAATGCTCTGGCAGCATAATGAGAAGACAGGACTCATTAAAAAAGCTTGAAGGCAAAAGGAGAAGGAGACAGTAGAGGGTGAGATGCAGAGATAGTGTCAAGGAAGCCATGAATGTGAACCAGGACAGACTTTAAGAAGCAGTGGAGAATAGAGGGTCTGGGGTGCTATGGTCCATGGGGTCACCAAGAGGAAGACATGACTGAAGGACTGACTGAATAAAACACTGATTATGGGGATTCAAAAATAAAGGAGGAAAAGTTCCTGCCTCTCAAACCTTTACCTTCTTTTAGAGGGAACAACAAGTATATCTATGAACATAACAAAATAAACACAAGACAAATGGTAGTTAGGGAAGGTTCCAGCAGAGGAGGAAACCAGGGGAGGCTTCATTTAGGAGGAGAGCTTTGAAGAGACAACAGTGAGGAGGGGAGGAATTTCAAGCATGAGGCCTAGACAGAAAAAAGGCATGGAGATGGGAGATGGAGAAGCCTTATGAGGAAAGGCAAGAAAGCTTGCTTGACTGAACATTGAAAATGGGAATATTGGAAGGCGATCTAAAAAGAAGAGACCCTGGGATGCTGTATTGGATCCTGGAGGCAACAGGGAGTCACTGGAGTTCACTTAGTGGCAAAGTGACATGATCAAACCTGCCTTTTGGGAGAATCTCTTTGGCATTGAGTTGAGGATGGATCAGAGGGAGAGATTTAAGGCAGGGAGATCAAAGGAGACTCCCACAGGCTCCAAGTGATGGATGACAATGTCCTGGCCCAGGGGAGGACCCAACGTGGAGAAGGAGAGATGGAAAAGACAAGGTTTAGGGTTTCATTGGATGGGGCAGGGTGGAGAGGGAGGGGGAGCGATGAGTCCAAGATGGTTCTCAACAATGCTGTCCCTATAAGATGACTCTTTAAAGGCTAGCTATGATGGCCATGATGGCACCCTTGACAGAAGTATTCCCTCAGCAAAGACTGCTTCATTTTGGCCACTGTCCAACCCTTGGGTAGACACAGATACCAGGGCGTCTCATAAGGTTGGGGACAGATTCAAACTAACAGATAGAACCCGTACTTAGTCTTTTGGGACAACCCTCAGACAAATGGCTGCCAATGGAATCCACAAGCCTCCCAGCTGACAGGACCTTTCTAAAACTCACACACTAAAGTGTGCCATATCATCACAGACAATAACTCCTCCAAAGGGTACCCAGTGCAGCAATAGTGCCTGCCTGAAGAAATGCCCATGAAAGTAGACCATCGAAGCTGTTAAAGATAGAAACTCGCAGAAAGGAGAAATGCCACGGCAGTTTCCAAGGAAACCAGTGAACCCCTGCTGTGGAGCCTGGGCATAATCCTCAGTGGCACAGAGTACCCCCTGTGCAGGACACTTTGCAGGTGGTGGGCACAGAGGGAGTCCTGCTGGGCATGTTGGCTATATTTGGCCATACCTCCTGAATGCCCAGAGGTGGGCCAGGCTTGCTTCTCAAGGTTGCATGGCTAGCCTCCTCTCCATCTCTACAGAGATCCAGCTGGTACCCACACAAGATGCGGCAACCCCCAACTCTGAGTTTCTTCCTCCAAGCCTGGCTATGTTCTCTCTCCTCCCTCTGACTTCCAGCTTCACTGGCTTCCTTCCAGATTCAGCTAATGGCCCTTCCTTCCTCTCCCTGTCCACATTGGACAATCTCTCCCATTGATCTGTTAGCTTTCAGGGAAGGGGCTGGTCTGCCTTGCTTCCTATCCTCAGAGCTTAGTTGATTGATGGATTTGTTGGAACAGATATCTGTGATCAATGAGGCTAAGCCCTTCATTTTGTAGCTAGAGAGTAAGGGATTCCAGGGTCCCCCAAGGCACATCTCCTGAGTTAGCACACCTTCTGGGCTCATCTAACCCCTGAGATCAATGCACACACTCAGTCTATCACCTAGCATGGATCACCAGCCTCCTATGTGTGAGGCACCGTATCAAGCATCACAGAGCCCCAAAGAGAGGCAAAAAGCCCAGTTCCTGCCTACAAGGAGCTCATGGACAAGTAAATACCATGACCAACACACAGATACAGTGAGTGCATCCAAGATACACGCAGATGGCTCCAACTGGGAGTCCTAGAATCACTGCAGATTCACCGTCACCACCAGCTTCCTCAGCATCCTCATCCTCAGCAGCATTTGCCTGTGCTTACTTTCAGGTTTATGAAGAACCTGTACCATGCTATTTCCTTGGATTGATCCACCCCAAACCAAAGACATGCTATTGTTCTCCACCTGCCTCTCCTCTCAGCTTCCCTATTTCCATTCTCATATCTCCTCCACAGAGCTGCCAAAATGATCTTTCTAGTAACTAGATCTGGGCCAGAGAACTGGTTACCTGCTTCTTATATTCCTCCCTTGTTTGTACTTGATTTAAGCGTCCATAGGAGGGGTGGCTAGGTGGCACAGTGGATAGAGCACTGGCTTTGGAGTCAGGAGGACCTGAGTTTAAATCCGACCTCTAGACACTTCATAATGACCTAGCAGTGTGGCCTTGGGCAAGCCACTTAACCCCATTTGCCTTGCAAAAACCTAAAACAAAACAAAACCAAAAAATAAAAGAGCCAATAGGAGCCAGGGGAGTTTGTAGAGCAGGAGAGTAACTCATCATCAGGAACAACCCTTTGGTGGCTATGAAGAGGATGATTCCCCAGTGATGGGAAATCCATTTCTTGAAGCTGTTCATTCTACAATGGCATAGTTCTAACACTAGGAAGTTTTTCTTATATTCCAGAAACATCTTCCATTCTGCCATCCCTACCCACTGCTTCTAGTTCTGACCTGGGAAGCTGAGCAGAGCCAGTCTTTCCTCTTGCACTCCAGGACCCCTCCAGTCTTAGAATAAGGAACTACCTCCTTCTCTTACCATTTAAAGCACATCAAGACTAGGTCCTCTGAACCTTTTTTTTGGTGCCAGGAGCTCCTGTAGCAGGCATCTGGGGAATACTGTGGACCTCTTCTTAAAAGCATATTGTATTGCCTACATTCAAAATGGAAGGCAATGCTCAATGGCAGTTAGAGGTTAGTGAGATCATAGACCTTCTGAACTCTATCACCCTAGGTGAAGCACTCATGATCTACACTTCCACCCATTAGAATATCTGTCCCCTGAAAGGATTGCATCTCTTCTTCTCCACCTCACCAGTGTCCTCATAGGGACTTGCTACACTGCTATAGCATGGTTCTCAGAAGTCCCTGAAATTGTCTGGTCCACTGTCAAAAAATGCTTATAATATAGCCTTCATATTTTAAAAAATGAGGCAACTGACACTATATCAATTTGGCTACAAATGGAGGAAAAACAAAATGCCTGAAAGTTATTTGGATCTATGTTCAGACTATACAGTTAACAAGCCATGCATACCCTCTGACTCAGTTATGGCAAAGTAAGACAAAATACATTAAAGAGGTCAAAGAAAAAGAAAGAGGACATGTGGATTAAAAAAAATGACATCTAGAATAGCTTATTCTATAGTCACTAAGAATTGGAAACTAAAATGTTGCCCTCTCACTGGTGACTGGCTAAACAAATGGTAGCTTGGTAGCTAATGAATGACATGGAATATTCTTATACCATAAAAAGTGTTGAGATGGATCATTTTAGAAAACTGAGAAGAGTTCTCTGAACTGATACAGAGTGAAGTGAACAGAATTTGGCAAACAATGTATACCATTGCCTACAACATTGTAGAGAAAAACCACTTTGAAAGACATGAGAGCTCTAATTAATGCCACAAAAAACACAAGAACAAAGAATGAAGAGGAAACATGCCATTCCCCTCCTTGCTCTCCAAAATTCAGAAGGCAAGGTACATTTTCAAATATATCTAATGGGAAGATTTGTTCTGCTAGATTATATGATTTACACTGAGGGACTGAAAATCGATTTGCTTAATTTCAGGGGAAGGGGTTTGATGGGATAGGGATAGAGTAATAAAACATACTTGTTACCTAAACATTTTTGAAGGAATTTTTTTTTAATTGAGTAACTTGAAGATCCTGAAGAGGTTAGGCTAACTCTAGATAGAGTGATGGGATGAAGAATGCTAGGATTTCCATATCTAGGAAGGTTTCGGCCTGTAAAAAATGTAACTTACTCTGAGCCCTGTCCAACGGCTAGGCACAATTCTGTCTTTATGCTCTGCAGCATCAAATCCCTCCACAGGCTTCCCGCATTTATCTCAATACCACACTGAGTTCTACAGCCTCTACATTTCAGGCTAAAGAATGAACTCAAAACCATCACACAATTGGTAGGACAGTTTGTTGTGGTAGGGAAGATAAGACAGGAGAAAAGATTAGAAGCCAGGTCAGTCCCATGCCCACTGGGTATGGGGGGAGAAGTACAGTAGTGGAAAGAAGGAACACAGAAGCCACAATCAAAAAGCTAAGGAGACCACCAACTCAAAACTAGCATTTTCCAACCAAGCCTTGCCTAAGAATCTCCCAGGCAGGGGGAGGAAGGATCAGTGGAATCTGGGCCAAAGACCAGGTCCAAATTGGGAGAACAGGAGTCTGGGGTCTGAATAGGACAGGGGAGAATCTAAAGTCCCCTCCAAGCTGAAGTTTTTAGATTGCCCATCTGGAGCCTGGGAAGAAACACTGCATGTCAGTCTATGTCTGCTAGGGCTTTCAGAGAACTGTCAACTAATTCCCATAGGAGTCATAGGATGTGAAGCCCAAGAAATCATCTGCCTCAGGACACTTTTACCATCATGGCATCCTGAGCCCTTTGGAAAAACTGGTGAAGCCTTCTCAGAATCAGCTTTTTCATCTGCCATAAACAAATAAAAAGCATTACAAAGGAAACCAATGATAATGAAATAAGGGGGGCAATTTTCCTTCTCCAAGTTCACAGGCCCCCTGAAATCTAGCCATTGACTCCAAGGAACATCAGTTGATTTAGATCAGGGTCTTCATTTTTCTGTTGGGGAAACTGAGACCTAGAGTGCAAAGTGATCAGCCCAAGGTCCCAAAGGTGGGAGAACCAGGCTGGAATCCCAGTTCCTCTGGCTCCTGGGTCTAGTTCTTTTCCATTTCACCAAGCTGGCTCTCCTTTTAATGGAGATTATGGCAAATGTCAACAACAGCATTGGCTTCCCAGCCTCCAGTCTCTCCTCCCATGTACTCAGTTCTCCACTTGACTGCCCAAGTGATTTTCTGAAGCCCAGCTCTGACCGGGTCACACTCCCCTCCCCTCCCTTTCTTTTCAGTGGAGGGAAAAGGCTTTGGAAATCTCCTGGACTTTGCTTTTCCTCACGGTTAGGAGGCCCTGGCCCTTCCAAGAGACCTCTAGTCTACTGAACAGCATCCCCTTCCCTCACATCCAATTCCCATGCTTGTCATGGCCTCACCTCCCTGATCTCCCTGATCTCCAGAATGAAAGACCAGAAAACCAAAACAGTACACGAGAGTCACCTACTATACTGAAAAAAGCAAGACATCAAAAGGTAGCCAGTAGACAGATCTGAGGCCTGCGATCATTCCTTGTCGTGTCTTCCATGATGCACGGACAGACAGGACCCGCCACTGTGGAACCAGGAGAAGCGAGCCCCTCCCTCCCTTCTGGGCTGCCTGCCTCCACAGGAAGCTGGGGAGACGCTGGCCAGCCTGCCCCAGGCTAAGCTGCTTAGGCTAATGCTCAGGAGAAAAGTAACAGACAGAAGGTTTTCTAATCACAGCCTCCCTCGGGCTCAGCAGAGGCCAGAGAGCCGGGAGAGCCGCTGCCCCCAGGGCCACCATGGCCCACTGAAGCTCAGGGGAGATTCTCTGTGCTTAGGGGTGGTGGCCCGAGTTGGAGGGGCAGCCGGGCATTCCAGAGGACTTGGCCCCAGCTTCCTGGACGGAGCCAGGGCTCCCCGCCCCGGCCAGAGGCTGAGGCCCCCTTACTCCGGGGCGGCCGAAGACATGCGTCCCAGCTCTTCCCCATTCTGCAGTGTGGGCAGCTCTCCTCGGTGCTGGCGGAGTTAAAAGGATCTCTGGCTGCCCAGCCCCTTCTCTCTGGGCCCCCCCTGCAGCTCACTGGACTAGGATCCTCAGGGCCCCTGCCTGGCCCCCAGAGTAGACCCCATCCTCCTGAGGGCCCCCATTCTCTCTCCTCCTCTCTTCCCGAATGCGCCCCCCTCCCCCCCCACTTGCAGTAAAACCAGTTTTGCCTGTTGGCTGGGCCTCAGGGTTTGCCTGGAGGGGTCTGTGCCCCCTCCCGCGCGCCCGCGCCCTGGCACTGTGGACGAGTGGGGGGCCAAGCCCGCTGCCCAGAGGACGCGTTGGGCCGGGCGGCGCCCCGGTTCCTCCCCACCCCAAGTTCCTGGACGCCGTTCCAGCGGCTCACGGCCCCCCGCGCTCCCCGCTCCTCCAAGCTGACTTGTCTCCGCACCCCGCGTCGGTGCGGGTCCCGGGAGAGGAGGGCGCGGCCGGGGGGAGCGGCGGCCCGGGACTGCGGGGGGCTGTCTGGGGGCATCCGGGGCTGTGACGCAGGAAAGGCCACGCCGGGCGGCCGGCCACTGACCCACGGGGGGGGGGGCAGGGAGGGCGGGGACAGAAGGGGCGAGGGGGGGGCCGGCATCCGAGGGGCTCGCGGACCGAGCGGTCAGGGGTCCGGGGGGGCCTGGGGGGCTGGCTGGTGCCGCGTGGGGCGGGTCCGAGCGCTCCCGGACGGGGCGCTGGGTCTGCGATCGGGGGATGGGGTGGGGAAGGGATGGGGGTCCCTTGGGCAGCGCGGGCCGAGCCGCGGCCACGCAAAGTGAAGCAGGGCTGGGGCGGGGGGGAGTGGGGCACGGGCAAGGGCGGAGGCCCCCACCCGTCACTCGCGGGGCCCGGGAGGGGCGGGGCCCCGGAGCCGCGCGTGGCTGGCCGCGAGGGCGAGGGGTGGCCGGGGTGGCCGGGCCCGCCGGGGGAGGGGGACTGACCCACGCAGAGCTGTCCGGCGTAGGCGTAGTAGGACCAGCCGAGCAGGAGGCCGATGAAGAGCACGGGCACCCAGTAGAGCGCGCGCCGCCAGCGCCGGCCTCGGGCCCCGGGCCGCCCCCGGCCGCGCCCCGGGCCCCGCTCCGAGCCCCGGCCCGCGCCCGCGGGCGCCATCGCCGCAGCCCGGCCCGGCCCCAGCCGCCGCCTCCGCGCTCCCGCCCGGCGCGCGCGCCCACGCCCACGGCCACGGCCACGGCCGCCCCGGAGGGAGGGCGGGGCTCCGGGCCCGGGGGAGGAGCCGGAGCAAGGCACCGCCCCCGCCCCGGCCGCCCTCCTCCCCCTGGGGGACCCGCCGCACCCCCCACAAGTCCAATCTCCGGGCCGCCCCTCCCTGTGCGCCGCCTCTCCGAGCCTCCCGCCCGGGGGCCGCCGCCCGCTTGTCCCCGGCCACCCCACGGCCCCCCGGTACTCGCGTGGCCAAAGAGCTGCGCCCTCCCGGATCCGGGCCCCCAGGCTCGCCCGCCTGGCTCCACGCGGCCGGTCTTCTCTCTGCTCCTCCGTCTCCTCCCCAACAGCTGCCCGGGGTCCGACAGCCGCCTCCTCCCTCCCGCCTCCTAGTTTCCCGGACCAGGAGCCTCGGAACCGCTGCTCCAAAGAACCGCCCCCCCCCCCCCGCTCCCCTTTCTGTCTTTCTGACTTTGTCCCCCCACCCCGAGTCTCTATCTTTCTCGCTGTCTCTTCATCTCTCTCTCCTCTGTCTCTCTGTCTCTGTCTCTGTCTCTCTGTCTGTCTCTCTCGCTGACTCTCCATCTCCATCTCTGTCTCTGTCTCTGTCTCTGTCTCTCTGTCTGTCTCTCTCGCTGACTCTCCATCTCCATCTCTGTCTCTGTCTCCGTCTCCATCTCTCTGTCTCTGTCTCTCGCTGACTCTCCATCTCTGTCTCCGTCTCTCTGTCTCTGTCTCTCGCTGACTCTCCATCTCATCTCTGTCTCTCTGTCTCTGTCTCTGTCTCTCTGTCTGTCTCTCTCGCTGACTCTCCATCTCCATCTCTGTCTCTGTCTCCGTCTCCATCTCTCTGTCTCTGTCTCTCTCGTTGACTCTCCATCTCCATCTCTGTCTCTGTCTCCGTCTCCGTCTCTCTGTCTCTGTCTCTCTCGCTGACTCTCCATCTCCATCTCTGTCTCTGTCTCTGTCTCTCTGTCTCTGTCTCTCGCTGACTCTCCATCTCTGTCTCCGTCTCTCTGTCTCTGTCTCTCGCTGACTCTCCATCTCATCTCTGTCTCTCTGTCTCTGTCTCTGTCTCTCTGTCTGTCTCTCTCGCTGACTCTCCATCTCCATCTCTGTCTCTGTCTCCGTCTCCATCTCTCTGTCTCTGTCTCTCTCGTTGACTCTCCATCTCCATCTCTGTCTCTGTCTCCGTCTTTCTGTCTCTGTCTCTCTCGCTGACTCTCCATCTCCATCTCTGTCTCTGTCTCTCTCTCTGTCTCTCTCGCTGACTCTCCATCTCCATCTCTGTCTCTGTCTCCGTCTCTCTGTCTCTGTCTCTCTCGCTGACTCTCCATCTCCATCTCTGTCTCTGTCTCTCTCTCTGTCTCTCTCGCTGACTCTCCATCTCCATCTCTGTCTCTGTCTCTCTGTCTCTGTCTCTCTCGCTGACTCTCCATCTCTCTCCGTCTCTCTGTCTCTGTCTCTCTCGCTGACTCTCCATCTCCATCTCTGTCTCCGTCTCTCTGTCTCTGTCTCTCTGTCTCTGTCTCTGTCTCTCTGTCTCTGTCTCTCTCGCTGACTCTCCATCTCTGTCTCTGTCTTTCTGTCTCTGTCTCTCTCGTTGACTCTCCATCTCTGTCTCTCTGTCTCTGTCTCTCTCGCTGACTCTTCATCTCTGTCTCCGTCTCTCTCGCTGACTCTCCATCTCCATCTCTGTCTCTGTCTCTCCATCTCTGTCTCCGTCTCTCTGTCTCTGTCTCTCTCGTTGACTCTCCATCTCTGTCTCTGTCTCTCTCTCTGTCTCTCTCGCTGACTCTCCATCTCTGTCTCCGTCTCTCTGTCTCTGTCTCTGTCTCTCCATCTCTGTCTCCGTCTCTCTGTCTCTGTCTCTCTCTCTGACTCTCCATCTCCATCTCTGTCTCTCTGTCTCTGTCTCCGTCTCCATCTCTCTGTCTCTGTCTCTCTCGCTGACTCTCCATCTCCGTCTCCGTCTCTCTGTCTCTGTCTCTCTCGTTGACTCTCCATCTCTGTCTCTGTCTCTCTGTCTCTGTCTCCGTCTCCGTCTCTCTGTCTCTGTCTCTCTCGCTGACTCTCCATCTCCATCTCTGTCTCTGTCTCTGTCTCTGTCTCTCTCACCCTCCCCTATAACTTGCCTGCATCTGGTTCCCCCCCAAAGCTCTGTGCCCCTTGAGGGCGGCCTTCTCTTTCCACTGTATACAATGCCCAGTTCCTGGCACAGAGCAGGCTCTGAACCCATGTTTTCTGACTGAATTAAACCTAGATCTCGATTTTCATTGATATCTAGATCTAGATCATCTATTGTTCTCTTCCCTTCAGTCCCCCCACCGAGGCAGCCAGATGGCTCAGTGGGGACAGGGTTGGGCCTGGAGCCCTGAGTTCACATCCAGCCTCAGGGACTTACCCCATGTGAGACCCGGGGCAAGTCACTTAACCTCAGCTTGCCTTAGGCCGCGGAGAAAGGGACTGACAAACCAATCCAGAATCTTTGCCAAGAAAACCTCATATACACTATGGACAATCCCTGGAGTCAGGAAGGACAATGCCAATCCTCCAGCATGTGCCTACCTCTCCCCAACTAAGAGAGCCACTCTGACAGAGATGAATAAGTAAGCAGAAAGCCAGACTTCGGTCAGCAAAACCAACCAACCCGATAGAGGTAGGAGATCCATGCAGTGATCCACCCTTTTAGTCCCCTAATCGAACAAAGAAGAGAAGGAGGCACACTTTGTTGTCTTTTCATCAAGATCAAGCTCGCTCATTATGAGTGCTTTAACAACACACTGGATCTGTTCAGAAGGATTACCCCAAGCTTCTCTGTATTTATTCCTCATCCTCATCTTTTCTTATATTCATCTACCACAATCCATCTGGTAATTCCCCAAGTGATGCTCTTCATCTTGGGTTCTATTTTCTGAATTGAAATTGAGCCCACCTCAAGTGATTATTATCAGTTATCAGTAGTTGTGGTGGTAGTAGTAATAGCGATGTAGTAGCAGTAGTAGTAGTAGTAGTAGTAGTAGTAGTAGTAGTAGTAGTAGTAGTAGTAGTAATAGTAGTATTTTGGTCCAAACTTGTGATTTCATCCATGGGAGTGAGGTCCTAATATGGGAAACTTTACGCACAGATGCAGATCAATCACACCTACCACATTAGAGACATATCCAAGAATGCTCAGGTCACTATTGGTGTCAGAGTCATATTGGAACCCACATCTTGGATCTGGGTCTAGCTTGGTTCTGTTCAACCATATTGTTTTTTTCAAAGGTCATAGAGTTCCAAATTGCTTATTGCCAGGGGGTGGGGAGGATGAGGTCCAATACTTTTATATTGTAGTCTCAAAGATGATGTTCCAGATTCCTTTCTCAGGATCACCCCAGGACACCGGCCTCTAATCAGAAAGTTCCCCACGGAGGTAACTGGCTCTTCAGAAACAATTTCCCTCTGCAGACAATTTCTTAGGGAGAAGCTTTCCCAGACCTCTTTTTCAAGGCCTTCCAATCTTCTCAGGTTCTATCCAATGTGCTTTGGGCTCTTATACTTTAGGGACACTCTCCATGAGTTCAGTCTGAAACCTAATCACTCTGGAGGGTGGGGAATGCTTTATTTTGTCTTGGTATCTTCAAGACACCAAACAGCATCTTAATACAGGCTTGTTGCAATGAGCAAAGGCATCCTTTTGGAATGAACATCCACCTCATCTCAACTCCCATCAATATTTACTAGAATTAAAGCATTTGATGAGGTTCATCTGGTCACTGAGCCCAACAGTCTCTAAAAGTTTTCTTAACAGGTATCTCTTTCCCCAGTTACTGACTTGTCACTGATCATTAACTGCCAAGAGCCCTTTCCTCTGATATGCAGCATGCAAAGGGGGACCTTGTATTGGCTATGTGTGAGCAACCATCCCTGGTTTTGGCTCCCAATGCTGAAGTATCTGAAGTTGAGGCCCTTGGGCTGGACTCTCTACTGTGGAAGGCCTGGTATACTTCTGCATGTGCTCAGCAGTTCACTTATATGGGTTTCATAGATCAGAGCTCTCTTCTGGTATCTAACATATCTCTTAGGATCCATGATGCAGAAATCTTTTTTTCTTCATTCTTTTTTAATTATATAAATATTTTATTTGTTTTCCAAATACATTTAATGGTAGTGTCTAGCAATCATTTTTTTGTGAGATTTTGAATTTTACAATTTTTTCTCCCTCCCTCCCTTCTCTCTCCCTCCCCCAACAGAAGGAAATTTGATACAGGCTTTACGTTTGCATCCATGATAAGCACAGATCAAAACTGAACTTGTGAGAGAAGAATCAGATCCATAAAGGAAGAAAGAAAACATTAGAGATAGCAAAATTACATGATAAGGCAACTTTCAAGAACTGAAGGTACTTTGGTCTTTGTTTAAACTCCACAGTTCCTTCTCTGGATACAGATGACATTCTCCATCACACATCCCCTGAAATTGTCCCTGATTATTGAATTGATGGAATGCGCAAGTCTATCATAGTTGAGCATCAGCCAGTGTTCTGGTTCTGCTCATCTCACTCAGCATCAATTCATGTAAGTCTTTCCAGGCTTTACAATCTTTTCTGAAATTCTTCATGAGTTCTTATATGGGGGAGCCTTTAAACCTCTGCTCAAAAGAAGCCCTTTTGGGCTTGACCCCCTGGTCAAGGGAGGACCTGCCATACCTGAAGATGTGATTCTGGGTTAGACAGGCATAAGAATCAGCTCAAAGAAGCCAGAGGCTCAATTAAACACTCCTCTGAATCTACCCCATGGGTTTTTAAGGCTGTGAAATCTTTAGGGAAAAGGGCCTTGGAACTAATCATTGACACCCTGAAAGAGAGAGTCTGTAGTAGTATAGTAGTAGTAGTAGTAGTAGTAGTAGTAGTAGTAGTAGTGTTTTTGTCCAAACTTGAGATTTCATCCATGGGAGTGAGGTTCATCACATACATATACCACAATTTGTTCAACCATTCCCCAATTGATGGGCATCCCCACAATTTCCAGTTCTTTACCACTGCAAACAGAGCTGCTATGAATATTTTTGTACATGTGGGATTTTTACCTTTTTTTCATGATCTCTATAGCTGGATAAGAGTATGCACATTTTTATTGCCCTTTGGGCATAAATCCAAATTGTTCCCCAGAAAGGTTAGATAAATTCACAACTCTACCAACAATGCATTAGTGTTCCCAGATTTCCCACATCCCCTCATCCCTTCCAACATTTATTATTATCCTTTCTGGTCATATTGGCCAACCATGATGCAGAAATCTCATAAGGAACATAATGAATATACCTCCCTTTAGTCTGCTCTGGCTTGCTTCCATATTAAAATTTTTATCCCTTTGGGTTCAAAAGGCTCTCTCTCTCTCTCTCTCTCTCTCTCTCTCTCTCTCTCTCTCTCTCTCTCTCTCTCTCCTCCCACTCCTCTCCTCTTTCCCCTCCTTCCTCCTCTCTCCTCTTCCTTTTCCTCTTCTTCTTCCTCCTCCTCCTCCGTCACTCTGTCTCTATGTCTCTGTCTGTCTTGCTCTCTCCACATCTCTCTCCTATCATTTAGTCATGCCTTTCAACCTCTCTACATGACTTCTGAAACCTGGGCATTAGGGTAAGTCTTCATCCATCCCTGAAAATCATCACTGCCAACTCCCAATGCAGCCCTTCTCAGAATACACTCATCAGCATGGGAGCCTTGCCAGTCTTTCCCTCCAATACTCTTCCTCCAAACTGCCATTAACTATGGGTTCTCTTCAGGAAAGATGTTCTCTGTCAATATTTTCTCTCTCTCTCTCTTTTAAGGTTTTTGCAAGGCAAATGGGGTTAACTTGCCCAAGGCCACACAGCTAGGTAATTATTAAGTGTCTGAGACTGGATTTGAACCCAGGTACTCCTGACTCCAAGGCTGGTGCTTTATCCACTACACCACCTAGCTGCCCCTTAATATTCTTTTAACTATGGGGATGGGTGGGTCCTGGGTCTCTGGGATGGGATGTTGGCTTGGGCCTCTTGGTCCCAGGGCCAGTACTCTGTCCACTGTAGCACTAGACTGTTCCATAGCACATTTTTGATGAGGGACAGAGTGAAAGGAGAAAGAAAATATAATAGATGGTAGTGGGGAGAAATGGATGGAGGGAATTACAAGCAGCAACATCAACTGTGCAGGTAACTTCTCTGATAGACTTTTTTAAAATTAAAGATTTTATTTATTTTGAGTTTTACAACTTTTCCTCTAATCTTACTTCCCTCCCCCACCCCCCACAGAAAGCAATTTGCCAGTCTTTACATTATTTCCATGGTATACATTGATCCAAATTGAGTGGAATGAGAGAGAAATCGTATCTTCTTTTTTTTTTTAGTTTTTTTTTTTTTTTTTTTGCAGGGCAATGGGGTTAAGTGGCTTGCCCAAGGCCACACAGCTAGGTAATTATTAAGTGTCTGAGACCAGATTTGAACCCAGGTACTCCTCACTCCAGGGCTGGTGCTTTAGCTACTGCACCACCTAGCCACCCAAGAAATTGTATCTGATAGACTTAGGATAAAGAATGTAATCCACCCAGAGACAGTTGATGGCATCAGAACATAGATTAAAGCACATTTTTTTTTCTCGTTCTTTCACTTTATTTCTCATGAGATTTTTTTTTATTTTTGTGGGGAAGGGGGGATTATGTTTGCTCTTACAAGACTATTTTAACAATATATAAATAAATAAAAAAGCAAATTAAAAATATTCTCAACCACCTATAGGTTCTCTCCTTTAGGGTGTCAATGGTTAGTTCCAAGAGCCTTTTTCCCTAAAGGCTTGAAAACCCATGGGGGTAGATTCAGAGGAGTGTTTAATTGAGCCTCTGGCTTTTTTGAGCTGATTCTTATGCCTGTCTAACCCAGAATCACAGAATCTTCAGGTATGGCAGGTCCTCCTTTGACCAGGGGGTCAAGCCCCAAAAGTATCACTTTGCTACTTTCTTGTTGTCTGATCATGCAGATTCTCCTTGGAGAGCACCAGAGGGTGGGAACCCACCTCGGTCAGAGGTGGCCTTTTGGAGATAGCTCTGTGTGTGTGTGTGTGTGTGTGTGTGTGTTTGTGTGTTTGTGTGATCAGGCAGAAATCTCCATCTTTACAACTTTCCTTGCTTTGCTCACGCCTCTACTCTCTGGGTCCAAACAAAATGTCTAGTCACTCTTCCATATTATTTTGCCCTCTAAATCCTCAAACACAGCTGTCATGTCTCCCCACTCCCCTCAGCCTTCTCTTTCTTATGTGACATGGACTCAGAGTCATTCCTTACCTGGATTGTCTTCTAGTTTCCCAGGGTCCTGCATAAACCAGGGTGCCCAGACCATCACACACAGCTCTAGAGAAGGGCTGCCTATAGAGAATAAAGGACTAGCACCTTCTTATTGCTGGAGGCTGTGCAAGATGACATTCCCCATTTTTGTTTGCCCTATCATGCTGCTGATTCATGGTGACTTTACAATCCACTGAAACCTCCAGATTTTTTCCAGATAATCCATGTCTAACCACATCTCCTTTAGCCTATAATTGTGAAGGTAATTTTTGGAACCTAAGTGGAAGACCCCTACAGAATTCCATCTTAATAGATTCAGCCCAATGGTCTCTAATGTTTTTAATTGTATACTCTTATCAATAAGGAAAACAAACAAACAAAACTTTTTAACATGGATCCCTGAAACATATTTTAAAATAAATTATACATGTTATTTATAAATTATATCCATATACTATAAATTGTTCATTTTGGTTTTTCAATTGTTTCTGACTCTGTGATGTTATTTGGGGTTTTCGTGGCAAAGCTACCATAGTAGTCTACCATTCCCTTCTCTAGCTTATTTTACAGGTGAAGAAACTGAGGCAGAGGAATGTGACTTGCCCAGGATCATATAACTAGCTAGTAAATATCTGAATTCAGGAGGATGAGACTTCCTGACTTACTCCTACTATGCTACCTAGCTGCCCAGTCAGGGTAAACACATTATTCTATTACTACATGCATACTCCTCTAAAGCTTACACAAAGCCAAAGTCTAAAAAGTAGGAACTAAAGATACAGGAGGCATTATAAATCTGTTTTATTGATTAATGATTCAAATAGCCATTTTGTTTGCAATGGGGAACAATGCAATTGAAGATGCTTAATTATTTTTCAAAAATTCCTGTCCGTGTCCTAGGGAAGAAAGTAGATTTAATAATCGCTACTTATTAGTAATTAGCAGTCAAGTTGTCTGATCAAGCAGGTGAATTTCTTTTCTTTTTTCCTTTTGTTGTTGATGCTTTCCTATTGAGAGATGGAGAGCACAGCAATCAAATCAACTGACACAACTTTCGAGCTGGAGCCTTGTCTCTCTGGGAGTCCTGGAGGGATGCACCAATTGTTGTCTTTAATTCTTGAAGAGGACTACTGAGGCAGCACTTCATTGGGGTGAAGGTACAGTGTGTCTAACTGTGACTGATCAGACTAAAATAAACTTTGAAAGGCTCTACCATAGGTCAGGCACAAACAGTCCACATGAACATATGAAGCAGAGATGGCTCAAAATTTGCACATCTCATGTTTCTTTTGAGTTACTGCAGTTCTGTGTTACTCATGGAGAATAGAACTTTCTTGGATCCAGACATGCCTTGCGGGACCATTCGGTGCCAGTGTGTCCCATAAAAAACCTTGAGGGTATCTTTATATTGCTTCCCCTGACTTCCATGATTGCTTTGTTTAGTTTTCCATTAAATAATGTCTTAGGCAAATGCATATTAAGCATTTCTACAGTGTGGCCAGTCCATCAGAGTTGTGTTCTCTGCAGTAGAGTTTGGATTCTTGGCAATTCAGCCCAGGAACAGACTTCAGTGTCCAGTGCTTTATCTTGCCAGGGGATCTTTAGAATCTTCCTAAGACAATTCAAATGGAAGTGATTCAGTTTCCTACTATGATGCAGACAGGTGGTCCAGCTTTCCCAGGCATATAAAAATGAGGTCAGCACCATAGCTCTGTAGACTTCAGTTTGGTAGACTGTCTAATACCTCTTCTTTTGGAGCCTCCCAAATACCAAATGAGCTCTACAATATATGGGTCAGTCCCATTATTAATGGAAAGTATACTGCCAAGTATAGTTATTAGAGTGTTCAAAAATTTTTCATTTGTTGTCACCTATAGTTTCATGTATGAATGGTGTGGATGGTGAGGAACCCCACTTTTCTTGGTGTTAATTATCAAGACAAAATGAGCACAGGCAGAAGAGAATTACTCCATACTCAGTATCTCAGTCTCAGACCTTGCATCCAGTGCATCTGCAGTCATCTACAAACAAAAGAAATTAATGCCCCAACTCTTTCTCCAATTTTGTCTTAACTTGCAACCTTTTCACGTAAAATAATTTACCGTCAGTGTAGTGGCTGACCTGGCTGCTGTTTTCATCCTTGTTGAAACTATCTGACAACATTGTTGATAATATCTTACAAAAAGCATGAGAACCACACACAGCCTTGTTTCACGCCATTGGTTACTGGGAAGTGTGGAAGCATCGTCTGTTATCCAGCACATGGTCATGCTCTTATACTGACATACAATACTGATGAATTTCTCTGGACAGCCACATTTTGTTCTGGTCTTCCACAAGCCTCATGACTGATGGTATCAAAGCCTGAGGCTGGATTGGATTGAGGTCTGTGTACAGACCTCAGTACTATGTTTCGATCACAGGGTGGGATCCCCACTTGCCACTGTAAACTAGGGTTGGGTGAAGCGGAGAATTTTTAGAGCATGTTTTTAGCCCCTTCCTCACACTGGGAGGTAAGTTGTGTGTCTTCTAAAAAGGCTTCTCAGACACTCAGAAGGCTGCAGAATCCCACTGCTGTTTCAGTCCAATGACAAGGTGACCCTATAGCCCGGGCAGCCTGTGTACAGGGTTGTGATTACAGCTCCCAGTGAATTTGCATCTGCTGCTTTGTCATCAGCTCATCCCCAGAGGACTTCTAGCTAGCTAGAATATCAATATAGTAAAATAATAAAATAGTTGAATAGTAAAATAATAAAATAACTAAATAACAAAATGGTACAGATGATGTCTTTGACTTGACTCAGGCACAATAGGTTTTAAGTGAGGTGGAATTGTGTAAAGCTGTCAGCCTCACTTTCTTTTCTAGTATCATCAGAGTCCAGCTATAAGATAAAAGTCAGCACAATTGGTTGACTCAGGATTCGGTGAATGATCTTGGTATCTTCCATGTATGACTAAGCTCTAAGAGTTCCATAGAACCTGTTTTGGCTTCCTTCATAGCCCATTTGAAAAAATTGTTCACATCTACCTATTCTACTGGAGAAGATTTTACATGTTTGGGGTTGATACCTCTCAAATCATCAATGGATTTGAGGCATGTTGGTTATGCTCAACCTGGTTTAGATCATCTGCCAAGATGGTTTTACCATGATCCGTATGGCCACGGATCATGCCACAGTTTTTTGCACCCACAGATGAGATTTAGGTGGCAGGTGGACAACAAAGGGGAAAAGTACTGAAAAGAGATTAGACATCAGAGGCACTAGACTTCTGTGAACATCCTATATACTTCAGAGGGACGAACTAATCACAGGGACAAAACCTCAAGAAAAAATGAATCATCTCTGATTTCCATTCAACAGAAGATTGTCAAGGTAAATTCATTCCTCTCTTTATGTGGTTTTGTTTAATGGATGGTATCAGATTTTAGTTTTCCATTCCTCTGAGTTTTGTTGTATTTTTGTCCAAGTGTGATGAATAGTAAGGCCAGTTTGACTTGACTAAATGGACTGTACCATGCCTGGAAAGGTAGGAGGGAGGCAGGTTGTAAAGGGATTTTGATTCCAAACAGAAGAGGCAAGAGGGAGTCATTCAGAAGAGAGACCTGGGTCACTTTGATGACACAGTCACTTTGGTAGGTGAGTGGTTGCTAGAGGGGAGGAGGGAGAGAGACTTGAGGCAGAGTGCCAGCCAGGAAGTGATTTCAATAATTGAGCCTGGAGGTAAGGAGGGCTGCCAATATGTAATGGCTGTGAGGATGGAGAAGGGACCAGATGCAATGGTGCTATGGAGAAGGAAATATCAAGATTTGGCAACTGATTGGAATGGAGGGACATCTAAGAATGAGGAATCCTGGGTGAATGGAATATGGTGGTGTCCCCAATGGAAATCAGGAAATTCAAGAGAGGAGTTGTTTGAGGGGAAAGCTAATGTAATGAGAGCATTGATGTGGGGCATTGCTTACCATCTGATCATCCTGTGTGGCATTATCTGAACAAGAACACAAATAGATGTATTTCTCAGGACCTCTGGTACCTTGAATTAATAATGATGATGAGGAGCATTTATAACATTTTAAAATTTGCAAAGAATTTGACAAATATTATGTCTTTTGCTCTTTATAATGGTTCTGTCAATGTCAGGGGCAGGGGCATGGCCAATATCAGCAACTTTAGGCAATGTTTTGATATAAGCAAAGTTTGCTTGGTCACACAGTCTCCTTTTCAGCAAAGGGAAGAGTTGGACAGTCTTCAAAGTAAGTTCCTTTCCCTACCAAGGTCCACAGTTGTCTTAGAGTTCCAATATCCCAACACAAGAGGGCGTCCCTGTACCTCTAGTGACATTTTATTTTATTTTATTCTTTTTATTAAATGTTGTGCTTCAGTTCTGGAAAGCATGTTTTGCTAAGGGTTTTATAAAAAAAAAGATTCACTTTTTAAAGTGCAAACATGTCCTGAATGTTTTTTGTTTTTTCTTTCTGTAAATTATTTTCCCCAGTGCTGGAGAAGATGATTCATACAGGGAGAACCCCAGAGTACCAGAATAAGAAAGGAACTTTTTGTCCAACCCACACAGGAAAAGACTTCCCATTATAAGATACCAGAATGGGGGCATACAGCCCTGATGCCTACCATCTGCTCAGGCTAAGACATCCCAGCCTATTTGGGGATGGCTGTCATGAATAAGAAGTTTTTCCTGGTATCTATTATAAATTTGTATAAATGGATTATTATGGGGGTGGAAGCAGACAAAGCTCATCATCCTACTCCTTTCCATTGGAAATATTAAAAAAAAATTTAAAAATTATGCTAATCTGAAATCTTTGGATGGAACCCTACAAGAAAATTTGTGAGTCTTTTTTTTTTAAACTATCAATTCCTAAATGGTCAGTCCAGGAAGAACTCCTTGAAGTAACAAGGGTAAATGTTTCTTCATTGACCCATCTAGAAGCCTCTTTTCCCAAATGGATTCCAGTAACACACCCAAGAGATCTCTAGGGTTGCCTTGATCCATTGAAAAGGAGAAGCCTTGAAGGGAGTGGTCAAAGAAGACTGGGTTTCAGAAAATGATTTGCCAAAAGAGTGACAAGCCTTTTGGGATTTTAAATTTATTTGTATTGAATTTGATTATATTTAGCAGTCAACTATTATGGTCTGGCAAGATCCTTTTGTATCTTCTGTCTTCAGTATGTTTTTTTTGTTGTTGTTTTTGAGGGATTTTTTTAGTTTTTTTGCAAGGCAATGGGGTTAAGTGACTTGCCCAAGGTCACACAGCTAGGCAAATAGTAAGTTTTCAGATTTGAACTCAGGTCCTCCTGACTCCAGGGCTAGTACTCAATTCACTGCACCACCTAGCCACCCCTCAATAGGTTTTCTTTTTAAAGATTTTATTTATTTTGAATTTTATAATTCCCCACCTAATCTCACTTCCCTCCCACCCCTCCCACCCCCACAGAAGGCAATGTGTTAGTCTCTACATTGTTTCCATAGTATACATTGATCTAAGTTGGATGTGATGAGAGAGAAATCATATCCTTAGGGAAGAAAAATAAAGTATGAGATAGTAAAATTACATAATAAGATAACGGTTTTTTTTCTAATTTGAAGGTAATAGTCTTTGTTCAAATCTTTCTCTAGAGACAGATGGTATTCTCCATCACAGATACCACAAAATTGTCCCTGGTTGTTGCACTGGTGGAATGAGCAAGTCCATCAAAGTTGATCATCACTCCCATGTTGCTGTTAGGGTGAACAATGTTCTTCTGCTCACCTCACTCAACATCAATTCATGCAAATCCCTCCAGGCTTCCCTGAATTCCCCTCCCTCCTTGGTTTCTAATAGAACAATAGTGTTTCATCACATACATATAACACAGTTTGCTAAGCCATTCCCCAATTAAAAGACATTTACTTGATTTCCAATTCTTTGCCACTACAAACAGGGCTGCTGTGAATATTTTTGTACAACTGATGTTTTTACCCTTTTTCATCATCTTTTCAAGGTATAGATCCAGTAGTGGTATTGCTGGATCAAAGGGTATGCACATTTTTGTGGCCCTTTGGGCGTAATTCCAAACTGCTCTCCATTGGATGGTTCTTTTAGTCCCCAGCAGTTCATCTGGGTTAGGGAATGTGAATTGATCAAGGGCATTTAGGTGCTCACCTACAATTTCCTTACTCACCTTGGGTATCTTTCTCTCAGTTATTGCTATTCTGTCAATTTTAGTAAGGGGGGGGGGTCATTCTTTTTTTTTATTTTAGTTTTTTTTGCAAGGCAATGGGATCAAGTGGCTTGCTCAAGGCCACACAGCTAGGTAATTATTAAGTGTCTGAGGCTGGATTTGAACTCAGGTCCTCCTGACTCCAGGGCCAGTGCTCTATCCACTACGCCACCTAACTGCCCCAGAGGGTCATTCTCCTTAGCAGACAGAGCAAAGGCTAATTAAGAATTAAGTAACTCTGCCTTTTCTCCATTGGTTATTGCCATTATCCCTTCAATTCTAAGCAAATGTTCCTTTTTTTGAGTCATCTTTATATCCCAATTCATATCTAAAAGAAAATACCACTCTTTTGTGCAGTTTTTTGGAGGCAAGTGGGGTTAATCAACTTGTCTGTGGGTCATACAGCTAGTAAATATCAAATGTCTGATAGTGGATTTGAACTCAGATCATCTTGAGGCTAGGACTAGTGCTCTATCCACTGCGATCCATCTAGCTATCCTTTGAAAGCAGCAAGCTTTTAAAATTCTTTAGCTCCCAAATTCTTTCAGCTCAGCTCATTCTCAGTGTTAGCCTTCCCTACCTTCTTTTTACAATACTGCATCGTATTTTTCTCTCATCACATTCAACGTAGATGAATGTATACCAAGGAAACAATGTAAAGACTAACAGAATGCCTTCTGTGGGGGGTGGGGGGAGGGAAGCAAGAGTGGGGGAAATTGTAAAACTCAAAATAAATAAAATTTTTAAAGATCAAAAAAAATATATATATATATAATAAAAAAATGGAAGAAGAGGGGCAGCTAGGTGGTACAGTGAATAGAACAACAGCCCTGGATTCAAGAGGATCTGAGTTCAAATGTGACCTCAGACACTTAATACTTACCTAGCTGTGTGACCTTGGACAAGTCACTTAACTCCATTGTCTTGCAACAAGGATATGATTTCTCTCTCATCACATCCAACTGAGATCAATGTATACCACAGAAACAACGTAAAGACTAACAAACTGCCTTGGGGGGGGGGAAGCAAGATTGGGGGAAAACTGTAAAACTCTAAATAAATAAAATCTGTCTTAAAAAACCCAATACTGCATCATACTTTTATAGTCAACATTTTGAATCTGCTATTCCTTCCAACTTTTGCTTTAAAAAAAATCCAGATTGATAGCTGAGCACCCTGTGCAGCCACATACATTTCCTCTACACTTAACTCATTTTATGCTCCTTACTGGAGTTGTTTCCTTTTGTGTGATCAGACTGTAATTTTTGAGCATCCTATTCCTTCTGGACTGACTTCCTCTGAATTGTGTCAGTTCATAACTAATTTTCCACTAATTTCTTTATAATCAGCTTTACCAAAATCTAGGGAATATGCATGGATTTCCTTTTATTCACCACAAATTTTAGGAAGGAATGTTCATTTGCTTTCAGGGATCCTATCATTTCCACCCCAGCAACCTGTTCCTCTCTGATATCTAGAATAAACTTTCCTCCATCTTTTAAAGGATGAAATTACCATTAATGACAGATCAAGCAAGAAGTTAAGAGAAATTATGCTTTTGGCAGATAGAAAGAGAGAGAGAGAGAGAGAGAGAGAGAGAGAGAGAGAGAGAGAGAGAGAGAGAGAGAGAGAGAGAGAGAGAGAAGAAAGAAAGAATGAAAGAAAAAGAAAGAAAGAAAAGAAAGCAAGAAGAGGTTGGATAACTGAAGTTATCATGCTTCTGTGACATAGAATCAGTTTCCCCAAACACCTCATCTCTATTGCTTCTTTCTTGGAGAATCTATGCACCATGGACAGCAGCCTTGCTAGCAACTTCTAGTTTTGTAAGAGAGAACTCCTCTCAGGGATTTCTTTTGTATGATCTGTTGTTCTGAATCAGCTATGCATCAAGTAGAAGTTTTAAATTAGAAAATATATTTTTGTTTGCATCTGAAAAGTGGGGGTGGTTATTTTCCTGAAGGTGGACAATCGCCAATGATGATTTGGATTCCAAAATTATCCAGTGATCACCAGTTGGGGATGGTTTTGGCCCTAGGCGGTCTTTGTGTTCTTAGGAGTAGAGGAATTGTGGGCTGGTGCATGAGGGGGTGGGGGGGTGCTGCATGACTCAAGCAACAGTGTGAAGAGTGCCAGACTAGGATGGTTCTGGAGTGACTCTTGGCCAACATTTCAGGAGATCTAAGGAGCTCAAGGAACTTGACATCAGGTTACAGAGGAGGTTAATTTTAGAACTAGAAAGTCAATAAGCATTAATGAAACACCTACTGTGTACCTGACTCTGTTTTGAGTGTTAGGGATAGTGATAAAGGCAGGAGACATCCCTGCCCGAGGAGCTCAGAGAGCAGAGGAGAGCTTTTATGTACTAAAATTCTAGTGTGATACCTTGGGGGGAGGATCAAAGGATACCCCAGGGGAGACTAGACCCCACTCTATCTAGCAGGTCCTGAGAAAAGCTCCAAGGTTTTGACTCTTGAATCAGAGGGTCCAAATCCATGCCTTGGGCAAGGCATGGAAATGCTCTGAGCCTCAGCTTCCTCCCCTGAAAAATGCGAGGCAAGTTCTGTGGTCCCTTCCAGCTCTAGAACCATGATAATGAGATGGACCTGGGGACATCTCCTGCCTCCCCACCTCTGTGCGTCATGATGCTGATGTGAGGGGGCTGGGGCACATCCCCCACAATCTCTTTGGAAATCTCAGCATCTCTCCCCAACCACCCCAGGATGTCCTTGGCTCTATCAGCCTGTTTTCCTTGTGCAACCCTCACTTTGCTTCCTGGCTGGATTGCCATGGAGACAGTCCCTGGGAAGTGACTATGGCAACAGAGCGACATTGCTGCCCAAGCTCCTGAAGGTGCATGGCACTGAACTGGAGGGCATGCCTCCAAAGGAGAAGGGTCCACAAGGGATGATGAGGCAGGGGGGGAGGGGAGGAGCTCCACTGCCTAGGGTGCATCTGGTCTGTGCAGGACTGGAGCTCATCCTGAGCGACATGTAGCATCATCTCAAAATGACAGAATATGAGAGGTGGAAGCAAACATTAAGTGTCTATTGTGTGTCAGGGGCCCATGAGGTGCTCCATACCTGACAAGGGGTCAGTCCTTCAGCCTCTGCTGTGACACCTCTCCCGGTGCCACAGTTTCTCCTGCCTCCTGCTGCCTGTAAAGTTAAAGTTTGAATGGGTGAGGGAGGTAAAGGGCTAGGGTAGCTTGGAGTCAGGACATCTATCTTTGGATATGCCACTTCTGCTCTCTGGGTCTCAACTTCTCAAATCACAAAATAAGAGGGTTGATCAGTTGGGCTCTGAGAACCCTTCAGGCTCTAGAGCTAAGACCTGTGACTTCTCCCTGGGCCTCAGATTCCCTCTATGTAGAAAGATGGGACTGGACCAGCTGGTCCTGAGGACTTCAGGCCCTTTATAAATCCTTGGGCCATTTTGCTTGTACCCTGCTCAGCTGATGCCTGTGACAGGGGCCTGGGGTGCTGAACTCTGGGAGGTCCCCAGGGCAGGTGAGACTTCGGCCCTACATTGGTGGCCATCACTTTGTCCTACTCCACCATGGTGCTGGGTATACTGTAAGTGTTTAATCAATGCTTATTGAGTGGCTAATGGATGAATGTATCAGTCACTCAGACTTGTTTTAACTTCCAGGAACTTTTCTTTAGTAGATTTTTTTTCAGTTCCAACTTTTACCTCTTAGGAATGTCACCTAGGGACCACCAAGCCCTCCCCCCTGCTCCTCCTCCCTGGATTGGCCTCAGCTCCCTCCTCCATCCACAGAGAGGACTGAGAGGGGCAGGACCAATGATGCCTTAAGGACTCTTATGTAGCTTTGGTTTCCCCATCCCCAGGTAAGGGCAGGCAGGGCTGAGGCTCATCCAGGTCCCAGGGTCCTGCGTCATCTAGGCCAACCCCAGGATGAAGGACCTATTGCCTCCTCTCCTCCCTCCCCAGGAATGGCTGTCACAGACACACCTGGGTGTGGAATTGCCAGTCCATCCAGTTTAGCACTCATGTATGGAGCCCCTTCTGTTCGCAGACCTGGGCTGTGGGACAGAAACAACTGGAAGAGGGTGCTGAGCTGGGATGTGACCGGTGTCTACATCAGAGGAAATGACAATACACCATGGCCGGGCTCTGAACCTCAAAGTTGGTGCTTTAGGAGAAATGGGAGGAAGGGTCATGGGACCACCAGAGGAACCTCAGTGGTCACTCAGCCCATCTGCTCATTTACAAATGTGGGACTGAGGTGCCTATGGAGGGGAAGTGACTTTCCCTGGGCTGGACAGTTCAAGTCAGCATCAGAGGTGGGACTCTTTTTTTTGTTTGTTTTTTAGTTTTTTTGCAAGGCAATGGGATTAAGTGACTTGCCTAATGCCACACAGCTATGTAAGTATTAAGTGTCTGAGACTGCATTTGAACTCAGATCCTCCTGACTCCAGGGTCAGTGCTCTATCTATTGTGCCACCTAGCTGCCCTGAGGTGGGATTCAAACCCAGCTCTTCCCAACTCCAAGACCAGCCCTTTGTCTTGCTTAAACTTCAGTTAGGCCTTGGGCTAGATGGCCTCTGAAGGCCCTTTCACTTTTGGGATTCTCTTTGCTTCTTTTTTTTTATTTTTGTTTTTGTTTTTTATTGCAAGGCAATGGGGTTAAGTGACTTGCCCAAGGCCACACAGCTAGGTCATTCTTAAGTGTCTGAGACTGGATTTGAACCCAGGTACTCCTGACTCCAGGGCTGGTACTTTATCCACTGCACCACCTAGCCGCCCCTGGGATTCTCTTTCACAGTGAGTTGGGAGGTACAAGGTGCTATATGTGTATGCTGGGTTGGGGAGATTGCTACTGAAGGGCAGAACCAGCCAGCATTCATACGGCACTTCACATAGATTCACTCATTAGTTATTCCCATTTTAGAGATGAGGAGACTGAGTAGACAGAGGCAGGTTAGTGACCTGCCCAGCTGGTAGGATTTGAATTCAGGTCCTGCTCCCTATCTCCCCAGCTGAGCCTTCCTGAAGGAGGGCCATTTGAGTTGCACTTAAAAGGATGGATAGAGGACATGCCAGGCACAGGTGGGCAAAGTGTGGAGAGAGGAAAGTGCAGGGTTTGTGGGGTGGGAGTGGGGCCAGCCTAGAGAGATGGAGCAGCAGCAGCTGGAGGTCGGCCTCAGGGGCCGGGCCTTGCATTGTGGGAGGCCAGGGGTCCCAGAGATGTTAGAGGAGAGGAGGCATGGAGCCGAGAAGTGCAATGGAGGATGTCTGGCATAGAGGGAGGGCAGAGATGGGAAGACCCAGGTGGAGGCTGCTAGTGGCACTACATTCACAGAGCACCGTGGCATTCTGGGCAGGTCACTTCACTTGTCTACCTCAGTTTCCTCAACTGTAAAATGGGGATCTTAATAATATTGTAACAGAAAAGGAGGGACTGTTTGTAAAGCCCTTGGCCAATGTTGAGCACTGGAGAGAGGGGAGTTATTATTCTCATTATTATAATTACATGCATTTGGTGGCCACAGACCCCCTTGGGCCATGAGAGATGACACCCAACTCTGGAGCCAGGCAGGAGGAGCAGAGCCCACCCAGCCTCCACCTCCCCTTTGTGATAAGGGAGAGGGAAGAGGTAGAGAAAGTTTCCAGGAAGGAAACACTCTGCCAATGCACTTTCCTCTGCGCCCAGGAGCCTTAGACAAGACCAAAGGGCTTGGCCAATGTTGCTGGCATTTGTCCAGTCTGGGCAGGACTTGAACTTGTGTCTGCTCAGTTCCAAGGCAGGCCTGCTGTCCACTCTGCCACCTCTATGGTCCCTGGCTCATCCTTCCACCCCAGGAATCCCATTCTTTTTCATCAGGAGCAGCTCTTGTCTTTTGCTTTATTTATTTTTTTTTATTTTTATTTTTTTTTGCAAAATGAGGATAAACAATAGTGGTCCCCTTGCTGGAGGGTGGGGAGGATCCCCAGATATAACAAAGACTTTCTGAACCTCCAAGGCTCAGAGAAATGTCCCTAGAGGAAAGCTATCCCTTGTTCCCTTCCTTCAAGGCTCTGTGGAGGGAATCCTGGTACTCCCCCCACTGGGGGTCATCCTGTCCCCCACCGGGGGTCATTCCATCCTCTGGGATGGTCATGACCAGTGGTCTCCAGCTTCTAGGGTGAGATCATTACAGAGCAGAGAACTTAGTGCTGGAAGACACCTCAGAGGTCAGCTAGCCCAACACTCCTGCTTTGGAAGTGAGGAAACTGAGACCCAGGAAGGGAAGGTGGCTTGTCCTTGGGGTCAGATGGGCTTCCAAACTAGGTTCTCTAGGTTTTGTAGAAGTGCCTGCCCCTGTGGCTAAGCCCCTACATCCCACAAGGACATTTATAAAGTAGAATTTTCTTCATTCCCTTAGCAACATTAGAAATAGGCTTCCAAGGAAATAAGCCCCCTAAATATCAAATGGGGGAGGAAAAAAAACCTTTTTCCCCCCCAGAAACTAAAATGTGGTTAGTCTTCTATTATGATAGGAATTACAGTGGTGGCCCTTTCAGAGCCCCCAAAGATGAGTTGAAGGGGCCACCCTAAAGGCCAGGGGCTGGGCTACCATGAAGGCCCCCTCCCTGGGAGAGAACACTCCATCCAGGTTTCCATGGCCTTCCCTTTGGCTACAGGCTTGTTCTGATACCCAAGGGCACACTGACACCTCTCTTTGGAATCTTGTCTACAATTCTATCAATATTATCAATAAACCTGGCCAACCTTGTTTGTCCCTGATGTATGTTCTGCAGGGCTAGTCATTGGGCTAAAGACTGTGAATGGTGTCAAGGTGGCCCATCCTGATTGGGGTATTCTTGCCTTTCACAGATGCCATCTCCTGCCTGAAGTCTCAGTTCTTGGTATTCCTTCCCTTAGCAGAGTGGTGGGCGATGGCCAATGACTGATAGTTGACCTATGCCAGGTGAAGCCAGCAGAATCCACAGTGTATGAGGCAAGGCTGGGTACTCCTGGCTCTGCCTCCAGGGTCTGCCCACTGCCAGTACTTCATCCATCCCTGCTCAGAGGGAAACATAATTAGACAAGGACTGACTCTAGAAGGGTCCAGGGCTGTCTTGAAAGTCATTTTCCTTGGCCTTCGGTTCTATTAAATCCCAGAACTGGGACAGCGCTCACTTTCCCATGCCTATCCTCATCTGCTCAAGGTTTCCCTGAATCCCAAGAGGGACAAGGACTATTACTACTATTTTTCAGAGGATTAAACTGAGGTTTCTGGTGATCATCTGGCTTGTCCAAGGGCTTATGCACAGCTAGTCAAAGAGCAAACCTTGACTTCCCCTCCACCTTGACATTCTCAGGCCCCAGGGGGCCAGGCACCCACCTGCCCTGCATATTTCATGAAGGAAATTGTCCCCACTTGCAGAACACTAGGGGAAGTTTATCCTTATGGGCAAGATGCTATTGAAGCTTCCATTTAGTCGAAGGGGAGCCACTGGGTAAAGGCTCAACCCAACCTTGGCTCTCCACCTTAGACCTCCTGCTGCCAGCTTGCCCTGTATTTGCACACCCATCAACTTGTCCTGCCCTGTATGTGTACACCCACTGGTCTATCTTCTTTTGTGTTGGACCCTTTGGGGGAGGGATCCTGTCTCGATCCCTGGGCTCAGTATCAAAACCTCAGCTCTTTACTGTGTCTCATTATTATCTTTGGAGACCAAAAAAAGGAATAAATTGAGACTGAGAAGAAACAAATGAGGAGGCAATTCTGAGATGTCACTTCAGACTTTTATTTCATGATGCCACATGTAGAACATGGGAGTTCTGTCCCAATGGATGCAAAGGTGTGACACAGGAATCTTAAATATCAATCTTTCCATAAAGTATTTTATAGAGGAAACTATCGCTAGTCCCCAGAGAAGCATTGTCATCAGCAGAAGACTAGTCTATTTTAGGAAATTTCTGACAAGATTTTGCTGATTCACTAGTAATATTATATGGCAGTAACATTACACATAGACATTTGTCTGCTTCCTAGAGCTAAGAGCCATTGGCGAGTGCGAGCTGCGCCTCCACCAGGAGCTAGTGAGGCCACACCTGGGGCAGAAAGACCATGCCTTCTCTCAGACCTGGGGCTGTGTGGCCAGGCAGTTACTTACACAGCATCTTTTCCCATCAAGAGGTAACTCCGGGAACAATTTGCTCTAAGTTGGGCTGGACCTAGAGGTCGTAACCTCATATGGGATAACAGGAGGTTTTCATACATTCCTCAATCCAATTTGTACCTTAAAGTGCAAGCGGAATCAAAGCAAGGTCATGCTTTAAAGTCAGATTTGCCTCTTCCTAGACTAGGGTAGGGAACGGTATGCTCAGGGTCAGAGCTAGATGGTGCCATGGGTGCTGCCATCTTGAAAATTCCGCAATTATTGGCTCTTTTGATCATCTCTCCTCTGCTGACATTATTTTCAGCTGCCTCCTGGAAGGGAAAGGTGGCCAGCATCTCCTCATCCTTTTTAATATTGTTGGAAAGGTGGCTGACTAGGCCTGGCATTCCAGGCCTGCCCACCCGAAGGTGCTTATTCCCAGAAGCCTGGCCACCAGGGGATGATTTTATCTTTAAGACAACAACTCATGAAAGTCACTGTCACCCAGATTGGTGGGAGAAGGGACACCTTGAGGAAATCCTTACAGTTAAATATTTGTTTTGTTTTTGTTTGTCCTTCATTCTCATGACATCAGGGAGGGGATGTCATGATAAGCACATGAATTGGATTGAAGTGAGGAAGGGGTGCTGTGCTAGGTCCCCAGACTCACTTTCTCCTTCAGAACCATCTGGATCCAGTGGCCAGATATGAAACAGGATGACTGGAGATGACCCTGGATATGGGGCAGTCAGGGTGAAGTGCCTTGCCCAAATGTGTGTCTGAGGCCAGATTCCAACTCCCATCCTCCTGACTCCAAGGTCAGAGTTCTACCCAGGTGGCTAAAAAGTAGAACCAACATTCCCAATTTCATTATGGAAGCAACACCAAATATGAAGAGTGAATTGTCTCAGAGCTAAGACCATGTTTCACAGCAACTTCTGACACAGTGTGCAAAGCTTTTGGGGGAGGTTTTAATATTATGATCAAGTTGGAACATTTCATTAATGAACACTTTTGCGATTATCAATCAAGAGGCATGAAATGCTTTTCTGTTTGCAAAGCTAATTCTCATGGTTTTTAAGAGAGATTTATTCTTCTGTCCTTTAAAGAGTGTTTTAAGAATAATAAATTCTAGTTTAGTTTTAGTGCTTACGTAAAAACAACCTTGCTGCAGGCCGTGCTGTTATATGTGGTCCTTTTCCAAGAAAGAATAAATTATTATCAATAAATATTATGCTATAAACAGTCTTTCTAACCAAATTGTATTCACCTAGGCTAATTCTCACCTGAACAAAATATATTATTCTCATGCAAATCACGACAGGACAACATGCTGCAGAGGCCCTGACTGCTACAAGGGCCTCTGCCTAGGAGAGCTAGGCTACCTGTAGACAGGGTGTGGGGTGAGGGTGGGGGTAGCCCATGGGTTTCCTGCGATTCCCACAAAGATTCCCATTCATTGCAGCCTTGGAAAGGCCAACAGCTCGGGCATGAGGCAACCAGGATAGAAGGAAGCTTGACCAATGAAGACCTCGACCCTGGGGCCTGGAGAGCTGGGCCCAGGGAGGGGAGAGCGCCTCTCTGACGTGTCTTCCTTCATTGCCCCTATGTCTGGAGGCAGTAGTAAGTGAACAGAGGACACCATCATCAGCCCTTTCCCCACTGGATCCTTGTTTGACTTTATGTGCCTTGAGAAGGGAATGGGAAGAAGTGGCCAGAGAGCTGGCAGGCTGGAGATCTCCTGCCCTTGCCTTGTGTGGGCATGATAGAGAACAGACACGACAGGTGGTTTCTGAAACTTTTCATCTCTCCCCTCTGATTTCAGCATCTTTTATTTATGAAACATTCTCTGCAGGCTCTCAAAGGTTGATCCAGGTCATGCAGACAGGACAATTGTCCTTTGAGCCACCCCTGGAAAGGACCTGGTCAAAACAAGAATTGTTCCATCAAGGTCAGCTTGGGTTTGTTTGTTCTTAAAATGAGACATTCAGAGAAAGAACCAGGGACATGAAATCTGAACCATGAAGCCACCTCTGGGGCCATCCAGTCCAAGGGGCACCAGTCCTGACCGCAGTCATCACATCTGATGTGATGCCACAGGATGACCTGAGGCTTATCAAACACTTTCTTGGCAACAACCCTGTTTTCTCCCTCTCAAGCATGCACACTTGAGATGTGTGTTTTTCAGTTAAATTACAGTAGGAAACCCAATTCTTTCACAGCTTTGGCTTCTATCACTAGCTACCCAGGGATGGGAAAGAAAGTCCCCAACAGCCTGAGACAAGAAAACACAGTGGATTATTTAGGTTAGGATGAATGGGAGATACATCTAACAAACCTTGGTCACTATTGGGTCAATACTGGGCTGCTCCTTCCTCCATTTGGGCTGATCTTGGACTGGGTGCTGAGATAGGAGATCCTACTGCAGCCCCCTGACCCCAGGAGAGCTCACTGAAGGGCGTCCCTGAAGCCCAAGAGAAAACTATGTCTGATAAAGAACAGGGGGATCCTGTTCCTTCCACCAGATCCATTACTACAAAAAGAATTGTGGACAAAGGGAAAAGGCCCCACATGTACAAAAATATTTGTAGCAGCTCTTTTTGTGGTGGCACAAAATTGGAAATTGATGCATACCCATCAATGGGGGAATGGCTGAACAAGTTGTGGTATATGAATGTGATGAGATATTATTATTCTCTAAGAAATGATGAACAGCTGAAGAACCACCCCACACCTATCAGATTGGCCAATATGACAAAAAAAAGGAAAATGATCAATATTGGAGGGAATGTGGGCAAACTGGGCCACTTATGCGCTGTTGGTGGAATTGTGAACTGAAACACCTATTCTGGAGAGTAATCTGGAACTATTGCCCAAAGAGCAATTAAACTGAGCATATCATTTGAATGCCAATGCTGGGTCTGTATCCCGAGAGAATATAAGAAAGGGGAAAAGGACCCACATGAGGAAAAATATTTCTAGCAGCTCTTAATTGGACAGTGAGGAGATGGCCATCAATTGGGGAATGGCTGAACAAATTATGGTATATGAATGTGGAGAACTAATTGTTTTGTAAGAAATCATGAGAAGCAGAGAATCCTGGAAAGACCTGTAGGAACTGATGCTGAGTGAAGGGAGCAGAACCAGGAGAACACTGTACATGTTAACAGCAACATTGGGGGGGGGTGATCAAGTATGATGGATTTAGCTTCAATGATCTAAAAAAAAGACTTGTAATGGAAAACGCCATCCACATCCAGAGGAAAAAACCATGGAGTCTGAATGCAGAACAAAGCAGACTATTTTTCCATTTTTGAAAATTTGATTTATTCTTTATGTTTTATCCCTCTTATGGTTTTACTTCCTTTTTGTTCTCATTCTTCTTTCACAACATGGAAATATGTTTAACATAATTATAATCTATATATGATTATTGATTATCAAAGGGAGAGAAGAGGGAAGGAGAAAAATATGAAATTCAAAATCTTAAAGAAAAATGAATGTTGAAAACTATCTTTGCCTGTAGTTGGAAAACTGAATAAATATATATAAAGAAAAAATTTAAAAAGCAGAAATGAGAAACAGGTAGATTTCAGAAAAGCCTTAAAAGACTTCCAAGAACTGATGTTGAGTCGAGTGAGCAGAACCAGGAAAACATTGTATATATTAACAACACTGGGTGAAGATCAACTTTGATAGACTGAGCTCTTCTCAGTAATACAGAGATCAAAGACAATTCTAAAAGACCTGCCACAAATGGTAACGTTCACAATCAGAAAAAGAATTCTGGAGTCTGAATACAGATCAAAGCACACCACGTTCATTTTTTTAAATTTTCTTTTCTTTCTTGGGGTTCCCTTTTGTTCTGGGTCTTTTTTCACAACATGCCTAATATGAAGATATGTTTACATGATTGTAGATATACAAACTATTATATAAGATTAACTGGGGAGGGTGGAGAGAAGGGAGTGAGGGAGAAATACTGGAATTCAAAAGCTTTTAATAGTTTTAAAATTAATGTTGAAAACTATCTTGACATGTGATTTGGAAAAGAACACAAAAAAGAGGAGGGGAAAGAGAAAGAGGCAAAAGATCCATCTTAGGCAAGTGCTGAGATTAAAATGATTAAGTGAAGCAGTGGAAAGAACCCTAACCAGCTAGCTCCAGTTTTCTCCTTGTGCCATAGGGACAATAATACCTGACCTTTATGGGTGGTGGTGGTGGGGTTCAACCTGGCAATATGGGAAAGTCCTTTGTCAACTAAAAGATACTCTGGAAATGTCTGGGATTCTTGGCCTGTAAATCTTCCTAGACAACATGAGGATAAGAAACAGTGTGAGGATAGGAAGCAAACTACAGAACTGGACTTGTGTCCACTTACAAATAGATGACAAACCACAAATGAATGGGGCCTGAGGCACCAGAAGCCTGGATTGCCTAGACATCAGTGCTCTGGAAGCCTAGGCTCCACCCTGGGCTCAGTTTACTGATGGGAAATGTTCATGTTATCCTCAAATCATATCAGTGAGTATTTATCAAAGGCTACCAAATGCATGGATGGCTGCAGTCATATCACCAGTCCTCCCCAGGGCTTGGTTTCCTCATCTGTAAAAGTAGGGTCTTGGGCTGGGTGCTCCCTGAGATTCCCAACATTTGAATCTTGTGATAGCATAAAGGACAAGTAAGCAAAAAAATCAACATTATTCCGCATACTAGCCTTACTCCTTCAGAAATTGGACTCATGCATTTTTGAAATCGTTTTTTAGCAAGATTTGAAACAAACATGCTTTTCTTGTTTTCATCCAATTGATCAGGCCAGACCTTCCAAAGCACTGGGGTTTATTGGGTCTCAGTCAATGGTGCATTTGGAATGGGTCTGGGTCCTGAAAGACTGCTGCTGAGATATGGTAGACATCTCTTAATGGAGGGACTTCCTGCCAATGGAATCTCAGCATTTCAAACTCAAAGGTGGGGCAATCATGCCATTTCCTCCAGGGATTGCCATCCCCTGCATAGTCAGAGGTGGCCAGCTCTGTGGTGCTGAATACCCCTGCATTCTGCTAGGCTGGGAGGGCCTCAGTCAACTGTGCCTCACCTGAGGCACTGCTGGGATTTGTGTTTGCTGGGCCCATGGCCACATCACATGGAGAGAGCAGGATGAACCACCTGAAGGACAGCTCAATAAATGGGGAGTGGGTGGGGGGAAGCAGCAGCTGGTCCTGTCCTGCTGTGGGTTGGCCCATCCATGAACCCCAACAAGCGAACCTACCTATCTGCTGTGGAGTTCCTTCTTCAGGCAGGATTTGAAAGTGGGGTATCTCTGAAGTGTTTTGTAGCCCTGTGAAAGAGATCGAGCAAATGACCAGGGCAAGAAGTCTGAGAACCCAGATGTGAAAAGACAAAGCAAAGAAGGTTGGTGGGGAAGGGCAGAGGCTGTTGGAGAAGCCAAAGACTCCCCCCCCCCCCCATACCCAAATTGTCTTACAGCCCACACTCTTCCCCAAGACTGAGTGTGTGTGTGTGTCAGAGCCTGGCCTGAGAAATAAAGGGCCTTGCCACTATGACCATCACCATCACACCATCACAGGCCCACTTCTAGGGATTTCTACTTCTCTTAGCAGAAGAGGCTAGTTTGCCAAGAAGAACCATCTCTTGGCTCCTGATTCTTTCCTCCTGTATTGGTGGTGACCCTAGAAACATGTCTGTTTGTGGGGCATCTGCTCCCTGACTCTTACTCCAAAGTCACCTCTGACATGGAGGGGGGATGAGACAGGAAGGAGAAAGAGAGAGGGGAAGGGAAGGGGAGGGGAGGGGAGGGGAGGGGAGGGGAGGGGAGGGGGAGGGGAAGGGGAGGGGAGGGGAGGGGAGGGGAGGGGAGGGAAGGGGAGGGGGAGGGAGGGGAAGGGAAGGGAAGGGAAGGGAAGGGAAGGGAAGGGAAGGGGAAGGGAAGGGAAGGGAAGGGAAGGGAAGGGAAGGGAAGGGAAGGGAAGGGAAGGGAAGGGAAGGGAAGGGAAGGGAAGGGAAGGGAAGGGAAGGGAAGGGAAGGGAAGGAAGGAAGGGAAGGGGAAGAAGAAAAAATGGGGAAGAGAGAAGAGGGGGAGAAAAAAAGGGGCAGAGGGAAAAAGGAAGAGGGAAAGATGGAGAGAGAAAAATAGAGAGAGGGAGAAAGAGGGAGGAGACAGGTAGCCAGCCAGCCAAGGTGGTAGAGAGAAAACATTCTTTCTTGTCTGCAGGGAGATGATAGAGGTGAGGAGTGAGAGGCAGGGATCCAGAGGAGAGCCACCTTCTCCATCAGTAGCAGCACTACATTTTGTTGGAGACCTTTGGGCCAAAGCTGCAAAGTTGGCTTGCATTTGTTTCTGGGACCCTGTGTAGGCTGCTGCTCATCAGCCCCCAACCCCATTAATCATTCAGAGCATCTTTCCAAACACTGGCATAGACCTGGCCTTTCCCAAGAAGCCCTTTGGTGTCCCAGAACTAAATCCTTCAGCTCTCTGGATGCTCAGTGGGGTTGCAGAGTCACCTGCTCCTTCTGGGGCGGGGACAGGTTCTCTCCTTACCCGGAATCCTCTTTGCAGCCGGTCCTTCATGATGCCAATAAATTCTTTGTAGCTCAGCTGATCATCTTTGTCCACATCAAAAATCTTGAAGATGGTGCTCACTAGGTGGGGCGAGAGCTTCAGGCCTGTGGCCACATAGACAGCGCGTTTGAATTCATCTAGGCAAAGGGCAGGAACCAGAGGCAAATTATCCTTCGAGTTACAACTAACTGCCAACAGTTCACCTGGCTCCTCCCTGTACATGCATGAGTGTGTGCATGTGTGTGCATGCCCACACTCTCCAGAGCTTCAGGCCAAGCTGGCAAGGCCAACGGGGTGAGAGGCCCCAGGCTACCCTTCTAGAAGGGAACTCAATGCCTGAGGGTGGCAAACTTACACAGAGCCCTGTCTCCTTGACCTTTATAGCCTCAGAGATTCCCAGGAGACCAGGGCTGCAACACCCTTGTCCCCATTAGAGCTGAGGAAATGAAGGCTGGAGGACTTCCAGTTACCTGCCCAGCATCACTCAGAGAATAACATCAGAGACCGCTCAGAAGCTGGCTCTCCCTGACTTCCAGGCCAGCAGGTTCTCCATTTAGAGGGAAAGGTCATTTTTTAACATTCATTTTTATAATTTTAGGTTCCAAATTTTTCACTCTTCTTTCATTCCCTCCCCTCAGGAAAATCTGCATGCCAGACTGGCCTCAGACACTGACCAGCTGGGGACCCTCAGCAAGTCACTTAGTCTCCGTCTGCCTCCATTTCCTCATTTGTAAGGGAGTGATGATAGTACCTTCCTCTCTGGGGCACTGTGCGGATCAAATGAGACAACACTGCAAAGTGCTTCGCAGAGCTGGGTTCACACATCCATTCCCCTCCCTCCTCCCTCCCTCCCTCTCTTCCTACCCTTCCTTCCTTCCTTCCTTTCTCCTTCCTTCCTTCCTTCCTTCCTTCCTTCCTTCCTTCCTTCCTTCCTTCCTTCCTTCCTTCCTTCCTTCCTTTCTCCTTCCTTCCATTGGAGGAAGGTCTTCAGAAGTGGGAGATAAGGGTATAAATAATAATAATAATAATAATAATAATAATAATAATAATAATAATAAAGACCCTGAACACTGATCTGGCACTGGATTATTTGACTAGGACACCATCCCTGCCTGCAGGACCCAAGCTTGAGGACTTGGCCTTTTGCCGCCATCTCCCCTAGGAGACCATGAACTCCTCGAGGGCAGAACTGTCTTTGCCCTTGCTTTGCCTGGCATACAGCAGGCTCTACCAGTAACTATCATCAAAGGTATTCTCAGGCTCACACATAGAGCTTTGGGATTCTGATCAGTGAGAGGGCCTGGCAGGCCTTCTGGAGGGGGTGGCTGAGTGGCTGTCTATGAGTATGAAGGGGATGAGAGCAACATGGAAAGTCTGCCAGATGTGGCATTATAAGACCTGGAACAATTATCTGTCCATCTGTATTATATCATATATATATATTATGTATGAATATATAACCATGTGAACCTGCTAGGACTGGATCATTGTCATTAATGCTGATCCCAGCTCTGCTGTGAATTCTCTGAGGTTGCCTCTGAGATCTTGACCATGACTTGGGACTCAGTTTCCTCATCTGGGGGTTGAAGCAGGTCATTCCTCTTTTTTGTTCTGGATAATCTGATGAACAAGGGACCATTCCAAAGGAAAGTTTGAGACCCAGGAACACAGAGCACCCAAAGACTCCGTGGCTGGGCAGATCTCCAAGCAGGCCTTCTTCTTCGGCCTCCCTCCCACCCCAATATTTTAAAACTCTTCTGGAACCAAAATGTGTATCAGTCCATTGGGGAATGGTTCAGGAGAGCAATGCCTGCAAGTAATGACAGCCAAGGAATAGAGAGAAATGACAAATGTGAGGAATGCTGGAAAACATAGTGAGAGCTGTGTGAATTGCTACAGTGAGTCAAGGTGGCAGAATCTGACCCACAAACCCCCAGAGAAAATGGAAATTTAAGAACGTTACATTACTGGACAATGACAAAGCTAGGCTCAAAGAAGGAGGCATGAGAAAGTTCTCCCTCCTTTGGTGGGGTCCTACAGGGGGCTGGGGCGGGAAGGGGGATGCTGCCTGTGCTGTCAGCCCTGGTCAGTCAGTGGGGCTGTCAGATGTTTCTGCTTAATTGTTTAAAAAAATTCCCAAGGGATGTATGTGGAAATGGTTGTGCAGAGAAAATAGAAGGGATCAATGACACTTTTTAAAAATAGGTATAAAGTGAATGGATGCTGAGTGAAATGAGCAGAACCAGAAGAACACTGTCCACCCTAACAGCAACATGGGGCAACAATCAACCTCGATGGACTCACTCATTCCATCAGTGCAACGACAATCAGGGGCAATTTGGGGCTGTCTGCAATGGAGAATACCACCTGTATCCAGAGAAACAACTGTGGAGTTTGAACAAAGACCAAGGACTATTCCCTTTAATTTAGGGAAAAAACCCATTATCGTATGTAATTCTGCTATATCTTATACTTTATGTTTCTTCCTTAAAGATATGCTTTCTCTCTCATCACATCCAACTTAGATCAATGCATACCATGGAAACAATGGAAAGACTAACAGACTGCTTTCTGGGGGGGGGGAAGCAAGATTGGAGGAAAGATTGGAAAACTCAAAATAAATAAAACCTTTCTTAAAAAAATACAATAAAATAGGTATGAAGGAGGAATGTGGTGAAGATAGTGGGGAGAAACTGAGCCCTGCAGGGTGTGGTCTGAAGGGGCCAGGAAGAAGCCCACACACACCCTGTGTGGAAGGTTCCGGAAAGGTTCAGTTTAAGAAGAGGTGGCTGATCTAAAATGAAAGGAGGACACATGATGCCTGAGAATGACATGGGGGCCTGGGGACCTCCACTGTGTGGGGGGGGAGGGCTTTCCTGGGCTCTTTCATTCTTGCACTTTTTCTCTCTCTGTCTCTGTCTCTAGCTCCCCCCCATCTCTCTCTCTCTCCCTCTGTCTCTCTCTCTTTCTCTGTCTTTGTCTGTCAATCTCTGTCTTTTTCCCTCTCTGTCTCTGACTCTATTTCTGTCACTCCATCTCTGCCTCTGTCTCGTTCTCCCTTTAAGACTCCCATTTCCCCAAAGAGTCAAAGCAAGGGCATGATTTGGGTTTTCCCTAGAAAACCCCAGTTTATTTTCCCTGCAGCAGTTTTACTCAACAAGCCAAGTTCCTACCTTGTCCTATAGAGCGACTTGCAAAGTTGTACATGTTCAGGGCAATAGCAAAATCCTCCAAGTTGTTCAGAAACTGGAAAAAGGACCGAAATTCATCGAACGTGATGCCCTGTTAAAATCAACCTTGGTTAGTGGTCTGCCATCCTGTTGTAGGGGTGATGGAGGAGTTCTCCCAGAGAGAGGTCTCATTGATGGCTCCCATCAGGACCATCCCTGGCAGCAGGGACAGGTCTCCACAGGGTCTTGCCAACTAGCTTCATCTTGGATGTTAAAAGCAGACATTTTCAAGACAGAACTCAGAACTACTGGCACTTCTTATTCAAAATGGAACAAGAAGCTCTTTCTCTATAGTTCCATTAGCCAGGAGTGGATGGAAAGTGTTCAGAACATTTCATTAAAATCAGCAAAGCTCTTTTTTGAATGATGCAACCAAAATGATTCACTCAAAATTTAATGACTAAAAAGAATTTAAAAATATTTGTCATCAGTGTCAATATTTAGCTTAGAAAGCAAATATCTTGGCTGTTAAGAAGGCATCAAGTAAGATGATTTCTTAAGATTCATTTGAAAACCTTCACCTGAAGACATAGCTTTATGTCATAGGGTGATGATAAAGCAAGATTAAAATTCCACCTCAAAAGTCTTTGGGGTTTGTCTTATTCATCAAACACCTAAAATCACCAAGAGATTTCCAATGGACATCTCAAATTCAACATGCCCACCATACTTCTTCAGCCTCAACCTTCCCCTTCTCTGATCATCTTAACCGTGTGGAAATCAACTTCCTCCAAAATAGGAGAAACTGAGAAGACGAGCCTGGGGTACAGAGTTGAAAGGTGGGATGTCTGACCCTGCCTCTCCAGTCAGAGAACTTATAACAGGGTAGGTCACCCCTCCTATTGGAGCCTTCCAGGCCCCTCCAAGGTTTCCTTGCCCCCAAACTACTGACCCAGTTGGGTTGGTTACTCTACAGGGAGAAGAAGCAGCACCTGGCTTCCTACTGCCCACTCTCCCTTCACAAAAGTTCTTTCCCGTCTACCCCTGGGATAAATCATCCCCCTCATCAATGCCTCTCCACAAAGGGTGTTTTTGTGATGGCTCTTCTGGAGATGAACAAAGTGGCCTGAAGAGAAGCTATCAGATGCTGATTGGGGAGGTTAAGGATCCGAGAAGCTTAAGTGAATGGGTGTGCACAAGTGGATATATATGCATACATGTGGAGCTACACACATGGTCTGTGTATGCAGATGTGTGCCTGGCTGCCAAGGCCACCAATGGAATCACAGGCAGACCATGGGGTGGGTTATTTTTAACAAGAGAATCAAAGAGAAGCCAAAAATACCTTCTCTTCCATCATATTGTAGTGCACATTATCCAAATACACAGATGTGTTTTCCACATTTGTGTATCGCAAGAGAATGCGGGCAAAGTCTTCTTCACTGATGGTGTTCATGCCGTTGGAATAGGAAAGAAACTCAATTTCCAGAACCTCAGTTTGCAGGTTGTCCATAAATCTACAAAACAAAGCAGAATGAAAAAAAGGATCAAAGAAATTAAAAAACCCTGGTAACAAATGACAAACCACCGTTGCCATGTTCTGAACCAATATATTTGGAATCCTAACAAGATGCACTAAGAGAGAAGAAACCCTTTTTTTTAACCAAGCCTAGTAAAACATCTTTTTTTCCTGGGTTTTCAAGCACAAATTAAGTTTGAGGAAATCTCACCTACTCTAACATTAGGCAAGAATTAACAGCTTATTAATTCTATCCTGGCACTGAAAAGCACATAGTTTCTGAATACAAAATGAAAAGGCCTAGTTATGAACTTAAAAAAGCACATTATATTTATTGTCTAAGTAGTAATATGTATTCTCAAAACAGTTCACTTTGTTGAGAGTCTCTTCTGTTCATTGCCCTGAATGGGTGAGGCCACAAGTGGGTCCTGAAAGTTGGACTCCCAATGAAAGGCCCAGCTTTTTTTCATAGGTCTTTGGAAGACCCGACTGGGCCAAGATTCCAAGGTTTAGGATAAGGACGACGCAATAAGCTTCTAGATGGTCTTAAGATTAATGAGGGGGTGCAGCTCAGTTTAAGAAATATGAGGGAAGATGCTTTTAGCTATTTGAAGAAGTCCACTGAGGTTGCAGGGATCCTGGAAGGATTACAAGTTGACCATTGGAGGGCCTGCAGCCTTGGTCAGCTCATGAAGACCCTGAACCATTGAAAGTTAAGAAAGGGTCAAAGCCTGGGGTCTCTCCTTTTCCTCACTCAGGAGGACACTGCCTGAGGCAGGTGCTTTTTGCACCTGAGAACTCCCCCAAGGAAGTTCATATTGCCCTGGCTTTCATTCTGTGGCTGTGGGAAGGTGATGAGTGGCCAATGGGAGAGTAGAGCATGGGTTATCTTGTGTTAGGCCATGTGTGATCAGGACCCTTGGGGGTTCTCTGTCCCTATGGTGGCCTTGACCACCAGAGGCTTAGAGAGGCGAACACAACATCAAAACTATAGTAGCCTTCCGGGGTGGCTAGGTGGCGTAGTGGATAAAGCACCGGCCTTGGAGTCAGGAGTACCTGGGTTCAAATCTGGTCTCAGACACTTAGTAATTACCTAGCTGTGTGGCCTTGGGCAAGCCACTTAACCCCATTTGCCTTGCAACCCCCCCCCCCAAAAAAAAACTATAGTAGCCTTCAAGGAGCTTACCTTTTATGAGGAACATCCATATTTAGCATAATGGGAATGAACATAAAAAGAATAACTACAAACACCCACAAGAGGGTCTGAGAGAAAGGGCACTAGTGGCTGGAGGGGTGTGGATCAGGAAGGGCTTCATTTACAAAGTGATGGTTCCACTGGGGACTCTGGAGATGAAGAGGGAGGGCATTTCAGACACAGAGGCATAATCCATGCCTGGATCCCTGATGTGGAGGCAGAGAATTATTGTATCATAAAAGCAATATGGAGGCCCGAGTTTATGGGGGTCAGATCTGGTCTTAGACAGAAGTTTAGAAGGTGAACTGGCATGGGAACACACTTGAGAGAGGGAGGCCAGTGAAATGGCAGCTGTTACCTTATCTAGATATAAAAGTCAGGATTTGACAGCAGAAGAATCAAGGATCATGCTGAAGAAATGGAACCTGGCAGGTTGGAAGAATGATGATGTCAACAGAAATAAGGACATTTGGTATAGCAAAGAGCTTGTTGGGGATGGGGAGAAGGGGGGGCAGAGGAGGCCATGTTGTTTTTTCTTTTTTGTTTTTGTTTTTTTAGGTTTTTGCAAGGCAATGGGGTTAAGTGGCTTGCCCAAGGCCACAGAGCTAGGTAATTATTAAGTATCTGAGGCAGGATTTTAACTCAGGTGCTCCCGACTCCAGGGCTGGTACTCTATCCACTGCACCACCTAGCCACCCCATCATGAATTCTGTTTTGGCTGCGTGGATCTGCGACTTCTCTTTATTTATTTATTTATTTATTTATTTTCTAATTTTTTTTTTATTCTCATTTTGTACAAATGGTTTTTTTTACATTAATAAAATATACTTGTTTACAAGTAAACAAAATACCACTCCCCCATGAATATAGATAGACTTGCTTGGGTGAAAAAGTAAAGGGGAGAGAAAAAAAATTAAAATTAAAAAAATAATAGTAATAATTGTAGGTATGGCCAGGTGGCGCAGTGGACGAAGCACCAGCCCTGGAGCCACGAGCACCGGAGTCCATATCCAGCCTCGTAAACCCAATAATCACCCAGCCATGTGACATGCAAGCCACCCGATCCCCACTGCCCTGCAAAAACCAAAAAGAAGAAAAAAAAAAAGACCCAAAATAAAATAAAATAGTAATAATAGTAGGGGTGGCTGGGTGGCAGGCAGAGCATTGGCCCTTGAGCCAGGAGCACCTGGGTCCGAATCCGGCCCCAGACACCCAAAGATCACCCTGCTATGTGGCCCCAGGCAGGCCACCCAGCCCCACTTGCCCTGCACCCTCCCCCCAAATAATAATAACAAAAAATGTGCTTCAGTCTTTGTTCCAACACTATCAACTCTGTCGTGAGTGGATCACATTCTTTATGGTAAGTCCATCACAAAAGTTACTTCCATATTTTTCCAACGTTGCCATTGCTGATCGCGACTCCCTCCTTTCTCATTTCTCCACTACCATGTACTATATTTTCTCTCTCCTTTCACTCTGACTCTGCTGTAGGGTCGCTGAGTGGTGCAGCAGACAGATCCCTGGTCCTGGGGCCAAGAAGCCCTGAGCCCCCATACCACCCCTTCAGCCCAGAATCCACCTGGCCCTATGGTCCTGGGCAGGCCTTCCAATCCCAGCCCCTTGCAAGAAGTAAAAAAAAATGTGTTATATCTGAACACTGTCCCCCCATGGTCCATCCTCTCCTCCTTTATTCACATCCCCCCTCCTTCTTACTCCAGATGTCTATACCCCATTGAGTATATTTGCTGTTTCCTCTCCTAGCCATCTCTGATGAGAGCAAAGGTTCCCTCATTCCCCCTTGCCTCCCCCCTTCCATATCATTGCAATAGCTCGTAATAAAAAAAAAATCTCATTATGTGAAATATCTTGGACTATTCCCCCTCTCCTTTTTCTTTCTTCCTTTCCATTTCCTTTTTTTTCCTATTGACTCCATTTTTACACCATATTTTATCTTCAAATTCAGCTTTCTCCTGTGCTTCAACTATAAAAGCTCCCTCTACCTGCTCTATTAACTGAGATGGTTCATATGAATATTATCAGTATCATTTTTCTATGCATGCAGTTCATCCTCATTAAGTCCCTCATATTTCCCCCCTCTCCTCCAATCTCCATGCTTCACCTGAGTCCTATATCTGAAGATGAAACCTTCTGTTCAGCTCTGGCCATTCCAAAAGGAACATTTCAAATTCCCCTGGTTCATTGAAAGTCCATCTTTTTCCCTGGAAGAGGACATTTCAGCCTTGCTGGGTAGTTCATTCTTGGCTGCATTCTAAGCTCTTTTGCCTTCCGGTATATTGTATTCCAAGCCCTAGGAGCTTCCAATATAGTTGCTGCTAAGTCCTGAGTGATCCTGACTGCAGCTCCACGATATTTGAACTGTGTCCTTCTGGCTGCTTGTAATATTTTCTCTTTGACTTGGGAGTTCTGGAACTTGGCTATAATATTCCTAGGGGTTGGTTTTTTGGGATCTCTTTCTCAGGGGGATCGGTGGATTCTCTCCATTTCTATTTTGCCCTCTGCTTCTAGAATATCAGGGCAATTTTCCTGTAGTAATTCTTTGAAAATGATGTCAAGGCTCTTTTCCTGATCATGACTTTCAGGTATTCCAATAATTTTCAAATTATCTTTCCTAAGTCTGTTTTCCATATCAGTTGTTTTTTCAATGAGATATTTCACATTTTCTTCTAATTTTTCATTTTTTTGGTTTTGAAGTATTGATTCCTGATTTCTGGTAAATTCATCAATCTCCTTGAATTCTATTCTTTGTCTGAAGGATTTATTCTCCTCAGAGAGTTTTCTTATCTCTTTTTCCATCTGGCCAGTTTTGCTTTTTAAAGCATTCTTGTCCTCAATAACTTTAACTGTTTTATCCACTTGACCTAAGCTGGTTTTTAGCATGCTATTTTCTTCAGCATTTCTTTGGATTTCCTTGACTAAGCTACTGACTTCATTTTCATGTTTTTCCTGCATCTCTCTCCTTTCTTTTCCCAGTTTTTCTTCCAACTCCCTCATTTGATTTTCAAAGTCTTTTTTTGAGCTCTATCATAGCCTGAGCCCAATTTCTGTTTTTCTTGGAGTCTTTAGATGTAGGAGCTTGTGCTTCCTCATCTTCAGACTGAGTATTTTGATCCTTCTTGGGCTCATTTGCAAAATATTTCTCAATGGTCTTTCTCTTATTTCTTTGCTTGTTCATTTTCCCAGCCTAAGCCTGTTTTTTTGGGGTGCTTCCTGAACTTTTGGGACACTCCCATAAGGGTCTCAGTGTGTGAGGTTCTGTCCTCCCTCCTGGTCTGTGAATGAACATAAGCACCCCCCTCTGCCACGGGGCCTAGGTGGGGGGGCCCTGTTGTTCTATGGGGGGGCCTAGACTGGGATCAGGATCTGAATGTGGTCAGAGCCCCAGAGTCCTGTTCCAGAGGCAGAGGACAGAGCTTGGCAGTCTCTCTCTCTTCACTCCCCTCCCTCAGCTCAATGGGCTCATGCCCTGGGGGCTCCTGCTTACGGGCTCGGCCTGCTTCTGTTTCCTGGATTTGGGCTGCTGAAAGACCAAGCTGCTGGCTGTGTGCCCTGGGGGCTGGGCTCCACATACTCGCTCTGGCAGAGGTCCCCCCCCCCCGCTGTTCCCCCACTTTGTGCCAGTGCTCCCCGGGGTGCAGTTCAGGAGACTCCCCCGCTGCTGTGAGCCGCATCTCCCAGCGCCCTGGGGCTGCCTCCGGGAGGCTGAAGTTCTTTGGCTCTGGTGGGCCACCCCTCTGGCGGGCCACTCCTCCGACCCCGGGGAGCAGAGCCTTTCTGCTCTTTTCCAGGTTACCTTGAGTAGGAGAACTGCCTCACTGGGTCCCTTTGTGGGTTCTGTCTCTTGAAAGTTTAGTTAGAGTCCTTAATTTATGAGTTTTTATCAGAGAGCTCCTAAGACTCGATCCCTTCATGTTGCCATCTTGGCTCCGCCCCACCCCCATCTGTGACTTCTAAGGAACATCCATTAGGAAATGTCCAGTGGTCACCTGCTGAAGCAGAAATGACACCCAGGTCAAAGACTTCAACTGAACAGATGAGAGGAGAGATGGGGGAAATGTCAAGGAAGACTCCAGGGGGCAGACTTGGGTGATTTGGAAACTTGTGATGTTAGCAGAAAGGGGAAGTGAGGAAGAAAGGAAGTTATTGGGGAAAGGTAAGAGTACTCTTTGAGGGTGACAGGCAAAAGATGCAGAATCAGAATCAAATTCTAGACATGACCCATTGGTAGCTTGGTTTTACTCTGCTTATCGGTTATGATTTCTTTTTTTTATTTTCAAGGAGAAGGAAACTAGGTTAGGGTTACCAAAATGAAAGGGAAAAAAAGAAAAGAGGGTCATACTAACTTTTAAAAAATACATATAAGAGGTCAGAAAGAAATGCAGGCAAAACTAGGTTGCTGTGAAAGCGACAGATTGAATTTGTTGCCTAATTTTACAAAGCAAGCTACATAAAATGGAGGGGAATTTTGACTTCAAAAAGAGGATTCTGTCTTGGACATAATGAATGAGCATGAGATGCCTTTGGGATATTCAGGTAGAGATGTTCATCAGGCTGTTACTGAGGCCTGAATTCAGGAGAGATTGGGGTTAGATAGAGAGACCTGAAAGAAACACACGGAGAGATGATGATGAAAATCCTGGGAACTGATGAGGTCATGGAAAAAAGGGATAGAGAAAGAAGACCAAACCTAGAACTTTGGGAGAACCCCCCAAATTAGAGCACGGGGATATGGATGAGACATCAAAGGGTTCCAAGCAGTGGTCAGAGATGAAAATGACAACAGGGGAGAGCCCTGCCTCAATCCTCATCCTTCTGACCTCGGCACCCTTTCACATGGTCAATTCTCCTCTACTCCTCCATTTGGCCAAGAAAGTGATTGTCCTAAACGACAGGTTTGACTGTCACCCCTCCAGTGGCTCCCTGTTGCCTCTGGGATCAAAGGCAAAATGCTGTGTCTGGTGTTCAAAGCCCTCTATAACATATACCTCTCCCCCACTTCCGGGCTTCTCCACACTTTATTCGCCCCATGTGGTTGGTCGTACAGTGACACTAGCTTCCTAACTGTTCTGACCCTAAGCCATTCTGCACCCCCAACTCCAGGTGCTTTCTCTGGCTAACCCCCATGTCTGGAATTCTCTCCCTCTTCATCTCTGCCTCCTGGCTTCCTTCAGTTCTAGCCTGTGACTTCCACAAGACTTTCCCCATCTGTCTCCAGGCTAATGACTTCTGTTTGCTAATTCTCTTCAATTTATCCCATCTATACCTGGTCTATCATCTCCCCATTACACTGGGAGCTCCTTGAGAGCTGGCAGTCTTTTGTCTCTTTTGTTGCCACAGTCTCTGATGTGCTTAATGCATGTTTGCTGATAATCCACAAGCAATTCATATTTCTCCAATTGTTTCAGTTTCTAAGTTGTATTTGTATGATGTCTCATGGAGATTCATCGGTGTTTTGTATATTCAGTAGTTAATTTAAACATTAGATTTTCTCTTTCCAGTTTTTCCTGGTGGGTTTTGTTGGCAACATACAGAAATACTGCTGATTGCTCTGAATTTATTTTATATACAACAACTTTGCTGATATCCTGGTTTCTTTGTGATCAAGTGAACAACATGTTATCCATGGTCCAGAAATCCAAATCCAGTTCTCCATCACTGCCTTCTTAACCAGCTGTTACCATCCCAAATTAATTTTTATTTTCTACATTCCTTGCCTTTAATGGATTGGCAACAATGAGGACAATATAGCCCACTCCCTTGTGATCTTCAGTTTTCTGCCTGTGACTTGATGTAAACTGCTATTTAGACTCTCCCTGAAAGTGCCTGCCACTTGAATCGTTTTGTGGGAATCCCCCACAAGTGGGGGGGATGCACTGGCACAAGTCTGGAGAGCCTCTTGGCTATGTCCTGAAGGCAGGAAGACAAAAGGCCTTTTGGGTGGGGTGATTGGGTGGGCAGAGAGCTAGCTGCTTCGGTGGTCCAGAGCAGGGAATCACCAGCTTCTCTTCATCTCCTCCATCCTCTATCTCTCCCTATATCTTTCTTGCAGTCCTCCTTCTCCTCAGCAGTCAGACTCTCTTTTTCAGCAAGAGTCTCCAATCACTTTTCAAGTTCTAATTGTATAACTGACCTTTCTTTCCTATTATTCCTTGGTTAAAACCCCCTTCACTCTTCAGAAGCCTCTTCTTCTACCTCAGACTCCTTCCTACTCATGGGAGACTTCCATCTTAGGCAAGGAAGATGAGGGGAGGTCACATGGCAAGATTGATGGATGATAGGTGGGCATCCTTGGGGCTACACTGGTGCCCAGGACAGCCTCCAAGGAATCAATGGCTCTCTGGTTGTGATCTAGACTCATTTGGGTCTTTGAGTGCTATTGTTTCATAGACCTCAAAATTAAAATGATGATACCATTATAAGGCCTTAGCAGTAGAACTGGGATACAGAAAATACAGAGATACAGACACTTAGGCAATTGGAGTACATTATACCTTAGGTATGAATTCTTTTCCATTCCTTGACATAATATAAAGGCAATGGAAAAAATCAACAACTTGATATCATTGTGCTACATTATGACTTTTCATTTAAACATCAAAAAGGTTGCGGTCATACCAAAAACTGCCATCTATGTTTCTCAGTTTTATTTTTAAAATAGAAATCAGAGATATTTTAGATGTCTGCTAATGAAGAAAAGGAAAGCTCTGGCATTGTTGACATCTTTAAGGCAAAACCTTACCATGAGCCCCACTTCCCTTTTTTATAAATTTATTGTATTTTTCAAATGCATATAAGGAACTACAAAGTCAGACTTGGAGGTTGGTGGTCTAGGGGCTGATTCTGCCACTAGCTAACTGCTTGACTTTTGGTAGGCCATTTTTCTTATCTATAAAGCAAGGAAATAATGCAATATGATCACTATGGTTTCTTTATGATTCAATGCAAAAACCCTCAACTTATTAAGTAAATACTTAAGATCTGCATTTGTTATTCCAAGGGTACATTAAATCTTACCTGTAAAAATCTTCAAAGTTGAGCTCAGCTTTGCCTTTCTTTCCAAAAAAATGCACGAGGAGCGTGGTATCTGACACTAAATTTGTGATGTCATCGGCTCGCTTCAAACAGTACAATAAAAAAAAGTTAGTTTCAGTAAAAAAAAAATCAACAAAACAGAATCAAAAACCCTGTAAAAAATACTTGAACTTGGGGCAGCTAGGTGGCGCAGTGGATAGAGCACCGACCCTGGAGTCAGGAGGACCTGGGTTCAAATCCGATCTCAGACACTTAATAATTGCCTAGCCGTGTGGCCTTGGGCAAGTCACTTAACCCCATTGCCTTAAATAAAATAACCCAATTGAACTTTAATTAGGACCAGGAATAACAGTGGAGTAAAAACTGGATTATCAGTAAATGGAAAGGAAAATGAAGACAAAGCATTTTAGTTACAGGAAAAGAAATGACTTGTTCAATAGAAGTCTGGGCATCTTTTGCCCAATAACTTTAAAGCATATTAACAGTGGTGATGATCTTTACTGAAAAAGGACATTATCTAGGATAAGAGACAGAGACAGAAACCAAGAGAACCCAGCAGGAAGGCCTCCATCTGATCCCACCTCTGGCCCTGAATGGCCCTGGATAATTCAATCCCCAGGAAATTTTCTAATAGTAACCATACATTACAAAGCAGTGCCAACCTGCATCCTATAAAATCACAGGTTTACTTAAAAAATAATCAAAATATTTTGTGTAAACTTTAATAACTTCAATTTTTTAGGTTTTTTTTTTGCAAGGCAATGGGGTTAAGTGGCTTGCCCAAGGCCACACGGCTAGGCAATTATTAAGTGTCTGAGACCGGATTTGAACCCAGGTCCTCCTGACTCCAGGGCCGGTGCTCTATCCACTGTGCCACCTAGCCGCCCCATGACTTTAATTTTTAAAAACAATCATTTCCAAAATAAGCCTTTTATTGTATCCATACATTAACTATAGCAGCTGACAGTTCTCTCCACAGTTTGGTTAAGTGTTTTCTCTTTGACTAGAGATTTTGATTTCCCCAGTTCAGGGATTTCTAAAGAATTAGATTTCCTGACCACTGGGATCCTACTGAAAACTCTTCAGGCAATAAAAGAGTCTCTAAAAGGCTTAAGCAGCAACTTAAGTCAGTGTACAACTGAGCTCTGTAACTCTGACACAATTTTTGAATGGTTGCAAGATGTTCCACAGAAAAACTCAATGATGATAATGCTGCCTTGTACCTATTTTGGAATAGCCATTTCAACCTTATTTCAAAGGAAGTTTGTATAGTCTACTTTATGGGAGAAAAACCAATTTTTGAAAGTTCGACCCTGTACCAGTTCCATGGAGACTATGGATTCAGTCAAATAAGATTTCAGAGATGTAAATGTTTGAGTATACTTTGTCACTAGGAGTTTTATTAGCATGAGAAGAAGACATCTTGCAGATAGATTCCCATTTTGTTTCATTTATGTATCCTGTGCGGTGACTTCAGGTATGAGCTAGGAAACTCATTCTATGCCCTTTGATATGTTAAAAAGCATAGACACACCACCCGGTTTTTCTAGTAAATTCGAATTCTGAAGAAAACATCTGGGCTTACTTATCTCAAATATGCTATCTCAAACCTATTAGGTTACTCTTTCTAGCAGTCAGTGCAGTAAACTAGAAGGGGTTGTGGTTCTGAACCAGAAGTCCTGGGTTCAAAAAGTATCTCTGATGATGACTAGAGCAGGACTCCCTGGGCCTCAGTTTCCTGGACTGTCATAGGAGGGGGCTGGACTCGATGGACTCTGAAGTCCCTCCCAAGTCTGCAGGCATGACTCTGTGATTCTAGATTGTGGTTTCCTATGTCTCAGAGCCTCACCCTGTTTGCCTCAGTTTCCTCTTTTGTAAAGTGAACTGGAGAAGGAAATGACAAACGACTCTTATATCTAAGTCAACCCCAGATGGGGTCATGAAGAGGCAGGCACAAATGAAATGAGTGAATAACATACTTTCCCTGTTTCCTTTAACCAGGACTCTTTTTGTTGCTGTCTTGTCTGCATTTATGAATTCTTGCAGCTTACAGATCCATTTTGCTTTCTAAACTACCCTTCTCCAGTTATGGTTATGATGATTAATCTTGTGTTTCTCTCCATCACATCTCCTTGTCCTTTTTCCATTGCTCTAATTTTGCCAGAATTCCAAGTCAAGCTCACTAGATCTCTTCTCTTTAAAATAAAAAGTAGGGCAACATTATGTTGTTTTTCACCAAGAGTGATTCAGTTATCACAGCTCCCAGTGCTTTCCCAAACTGTGGCCATAATTTACTGAGATCAGGTAACTTCATTGAGGCCTGCATCAGGGCAGTAAGTATTTTCTTATTATGTATTTACTTGGTTCTACTAAGAATGAATCAACTCCACCTTCTCTTATCTACAGTCATCATCTCATCCACCATGAACATGGGTTTTATTATTTCTTCAATTCTCCTTTTCTCCCCAAGGAAGGTAAAATGAACCCTGTACCCCCTTGCCAGCTGTCTTTACTTTTTATCCTCAACCTCAGAGCATTCTGAGTTTTAGTATTTAGCATTTTTCTTAAAGAGGCCCCAATACTTTTGTATTCTTTGTAGAGTACTTGCCTCATCTGCCTTCACTCCACTTCAGTTTTCAGTACCTGTCTAATATCATCCATCTTTTGTAAATGTCATTTTTAAAACCTAAACTGGTTGGTATGTCCCCTGTATCATCTCTTTAGATAACTTTCCCCCACTTCCTCCTCTTTTCCTCCCTCCTCCTCCTCTTCCCTCTCTATGGAATTGTTTGTCTCTCCAGAATTTTATTATTCAAAGCTTACCACACCTCCAGGGACATTTTTTTCCTGTGGAATTTCAGTCTCTGGGATTCTATCTTTCCTTTGAACTCTTTTAAGAAATGCATTTTGGGAGGCTAGGTGGCGCAGTGGATAGAGCACTGGCCTGTACCTGAGTTCAAATCCAGCCTCAGACACTTAATAATTACCTAGTTGTGTGGCTTTGGGCAAGCCACTTAACCCTATCGCCTTGCAAAAACTTAAAAAAAAAAAAGAAATGCATTTTTGCACATCCTTGGGCAAGTCATTTAACTCATTGCCTTGCAACTCCCCCCCCCCCAAAAAAAAAAGAGAAGAAAAAGCTACTGCTGATTCTGGTTAATTTAATTTACTTCTCAATTTTACCATTCTTCTAGCCCTCATCAGTTCACACCTGGGCTATTGAAATGGTTGGGATGGATCTACCTGGTCACTCTAGCCCATTCTCTGTTTGCATCTGACCATGTCACTTCCAATGGCTCCCTATTACCTTCAGAATCAAATACCCAATCCTGTTTGGAGTTTAAAACCCTTCATAACTACTCACTCCTCCCTTTTTGGTCTTCTCACATATCACTCCCTGGCATGTATTCTGTTGTCTGGTACCATTAGTTTCCTGGTTGTTCTGTGAACAACACACATCATCTCTCAGTTCTGGACATTTTCTCAGCCTGTCCCCCATGCCTTGAATGCTTTCCTTCCTCTGCTCATACTCCCAGATGAAATCCTACCTTCTTACACAAAGTCTTCCCAATTCCTTTGAAGTCTAGTGTCTCCTCTCCATTTTTTCCCATTCATCATTGGAAGCTTATTAGAACATATTTATCAGTCTCCCTCATCAGGGCAGGGACTAGCACAGTGCACAGTAGATACTTCACAATTGCTCATTGACTAACTGTGGCATGCCAAGTTGCCAATTCATCTCTGTCCAATTGGTCTCCAGCATACTCTAATGATGATAACACTTTTATTTTGCACTCCATTGAACCTCTCCTAAATGCTCTTCCCATAGAATCCCTTCTAGCTCCTGTGTTCTCCTTGGGTGATGGAGATTCTTTCCCAGTCATGGATCTTTCCCCATCAAATATCCCTGCTAGACTAATATGAATTGAAGCAAAGTGAAGTGAGCAGGGACAGAGAGCAGTGTTCACAATAATGGTATCTTTGAGCAACGATCAACTGTGAAGGACTTCATTCTTCTTGGCAGCACATCAATCGAAGACAATTTGTGTGTGTGTGTGTGTGTGTGTGTGTATGTGTGTGTAATAAGTTTAACACTTGGTCATGTTCTATATGATGAATTAGGATTAAGGGAAAAGAAAGGAACCATGAGATAGCAAAGAAAAACATAAGAGAAATTTAAAAAAATGAATGTAGTATTCATTCAGATACTGTAGGTTTTTTGGGTTTTGTTTTGTTCTTCTTCCTCTGGATATGGACAGCACTGTCTTAGCAGGTCTCCTAGGGTTGTACTAGTTATCCATCAAGGTTGATCAACTCATAATATTATTGTTAATGTAGACAATGTTCTCTTGGTTCTGCTCCCTTCTGCAAACAACTGTTTGCAGAAAATCTAGTCACTGTCTCATCTTACTTTGTCCTTGTTCCTAGTATTCACATAGAGATAGAAGAACCTTGTCCAGGTTTGAAAGTCACTTTATCTTTTGCCTAGTTCATTCATAAATTTCTAGTGATATTCAGATAATATATATAGATGTGAATACAGACAAAACTCCCCAAAACATAAATGGGAGAACTTAATAGGAATATATTAAATGGAGGGGGGGAAACTATATTATAGTTATTATAGTGTAATCCATTATTTTGAAGAGATTTAAGAGAAATTAAAGAATGAAAGTGAATTTTATCTGGACTTAGGAAAATCTCCCAATTCCAATAATATTATTCACTCAGCATACCTGAGAAGGCTAGATCACCTATATTTTAGGCCTGTTAGGAAGTATCTCCCTCCCTTAAAAATAACTGAGGAAATTTTATATGCAGAGATTCATACTTTGGATTAACAATGTATTCTCAAAAATACAATGAATCATGGGAGAGTTAACATAGCATATTAACTTTTTATTGTTGCTTAGTCATTTCAGTTGTGTCTAACTCTTTGTGACAGGCAAAGATACTGATGTGGTTTGACATTTCCTTTTCCAGTTCATTTTAGAGATATATCTAATAAGTATTGAGGTCACATCTGACCTTCACAGGGATCTTCTGACCCCAAGCCCAGAGTGCTATCCACCACACCAGAGAATACTACAGTAAAAAACAGCTCAGTGAGGTTAGCTGTTCGTCAGGAGAACTGGATCTTTAAAGGGGATTTAGAAGCTTGGGGCACTGAAGGTATGAACAAGAAAGGAAGAAGGGAACATCCTGAAGGCAAACTTCATGTGCTTCACATTTCTGAGAGTCCTAGCATTTTACTAAGTTAGCAAAAGGACAAGATAGTGCTTTGGTTACATAATAATTTTGTTAATAATAATATTGATTTCTGATGTGGTCCATTCTTATTTAGAAACTTTTAATTGTAGGTCCCATGAAGAGCATCCTAGGTCTGAAAAACTATTGTGTTTCCTTAAAATCAGAGATTATAAGGGCATTGAAACTCCATGAACTCAGGAACAGTGATGACTGAATAGTGTTTTCTCCCAGTAGAGTCCTCCTTTTCAGAACATAATACATTGAAATGTAGATAGCTTTATTTTGGACAACTTTTCAATAATGACCTCATTGAACTAGTTTTTCTCATGGCTTTTGGGCAGATCAGATCTTTTCTTACAGGCTTTCATCATCAAAATCTTATTAGATTTAGGTTGCATTTATCCAGCTAATCCAGATCTACAGGGCCAGGAGCTCCAATCTGACATCAGGGGAAAAAAAAATCAGTAAATGGAAATGGTGAAAACATTTTTTCATTCCGTGAAACAGAGCACAGTTCCTAGGTGTTGAAAACTATACCCACGTAGGTCTCTGTACCCTTACAGCATTATATAACTTGAATCTCTTAAAGGGTGAGACAAAACCAGAGGCCTGAGCCCTTTGATTCCACTTCTTGTTGTTAGAAGAAAATGAATTCAGGTGTTTTCATAACAAAAAGGCACCAAAGCCACAAAAAGAACCCTAGATGCTATTTTCACAGAAGGGGATTATTTCACTTTGCTTTGATCTAATTTCCTTAAAATAATTGCAAAAATAAAACACAGACGGATCCCGTGCTCTCTAAATTTTGAACTGAATTCTAATACATAAATGAAAGTAAAAGAGAATTTTGAACAGAAATGGTGACTTCAAAGGTTTTTATCCATTCAGATAAATTGGCTTTATTGCTACAATTTATCTAAGACACAAAATCCCTCAACTCTGACACTGGGAAGTGGATCATGGAAAAGGCCTAGCATTTCAGTCCAGCTCTGTAGATGAGAAGCTGAAAAGTGCATGGTAAAGCAATATTGAAAAATAGTTGTTGAAGCCCTTTTCTATTGTAAGCGATACAATGCTGCGGGAAATTATAGACGCAGCTACACTTAATGGGACATGCTTCAACCTGTGGGGCAGCTAAATCTCAGCAAAAATAAAAATGAGCTTATTAAAATAGGGCTCTGCTGAGGTTCTCCAAATCCTCCTCTAGTTCTGGGCCTGGAGCCTGGGGCAGATTACTACTCAAATTTGCCAGCAATATAGAAAAGTAAGTACCTGGAAAATCTTAATCAATTTGTGATTTATAATGAATAAAAATGTGATGATAAGCAGATGTCCAATACTATGCTTTGCACAAATGAAGATTCCGGAAATGCTGCTAGGGGAACAATTCCTTGGGACACACTGACTTGGAAGTAAACTAAAGGGCATGTGACTAAATGGCCTTTCAGGAATGTGAGTTTTCTTTTTTCCAGCCCCCAAAAGCTTCACTTCTCCATTAAGTCCATGAGCTTTGGCTCACGAGTTTGCCTTTCTTAGCCCAGACCAGATGACCATCAGAGTTTGGTTACAGGCTCATGGTAGAGGCAGGCCTACCAGGGTGCATCTGTGCTGCAGAGGGGGCAAGAATAGACTTCCAGGTTCACTTCATGAGGGCTTCTGTGATGTTAGACTTTTCATATTAAAATCCATTTTTGCCATTGAAATGATTTCTAGAAAACTGGTGAGAAGAACCAAACAGTTACTATTAGAAAGAGTAGCTACTGGTGTGGGAGGGTGAGTTCCTTGACTGGGACGGGGGTGACAGCAGCTCTCTGGCCAGGGGACAAGAACCATGTTGGAATTAGCTCCAAGAGACTGTCTGGGTGGAGCCCTTTGTTAGTAAGGTTAGGAGGTGATGGCTAGGATCCAAGGGAGGGAGATGTGGTCAGAGCACTGGGTCTGGAGGTAGTAAAGATCTGGGCAGGACACTGACCATTTTTCAGCTTTTTACTTTTGAAGGGCCAGATACACACACACACACACACAGAACTTTTTGTCATAAGGAAAAGTGTACTGTTCCAGCAATGAAAAAGCTAAGTAATAGTGCAGGGAGAGGGATTAGACTAGGGATTTCATTGGTGTAGGAACTCATATGAAAGGGAAACAATGTCCAGTGGCACTTCAAGCCCCAAATGGGCATGTAACCAGTGGATCTGCATCCACTCTGCTAGGTTATGTATCTGAGTATCCCCTCGGGAGTCATACTTTTATCTTAAGCTAAAGCACCATCTTCTCCAGTCTTTGTTCACAATGCTTAGACTTCACCCTTCTTTAAAGGATGAGTTTGTTTTCAAGACCTCCCCCTTCCTTTCCTGTTATCTCGTGCCCACCTCAGGACCTTGGGTTTCTAAGAATCCCAGCCCTCTCCCTGCCAGCCTGGCCTGCTCAAAGCTCTAATTTCCCCAGAGTACAGCTGACTACATCGGGCTGCTCATGGACCTGTGGCATGAAGGATTAATAGTCTATGCCAATTCTTCCATGGCTCCTTGAATCCTTAAGAGTAGATTGTTAAGCCAGAGGATGAATCTCTGATAGGGAAAATTCAACAGTTATATTTGAGGGAAGAGGGTATTTTAAGGGAGCTTTAAAATATAACCAGTCTGTCTGCCCTAGTGCATGAAATTATTAGGATCTGGCTTTTATTCTTCAACCCAGAGTAAATGCTATTCACTTTCTTTTTTTTAAAAAAATTAATTCTTATTTTCAAATCCAAATTCTCTCCATCTCACAATCCTTCCTCCACTCATTGAGAGGGAAGGAATATTATATTCATTATATATCCCCATTATCTATGTCCTGAAAAAAACCCCCAAGAAAAATAAAAGAAGCAAAAATAAAAGCCCACCCATCCCCAAACCCCAAAACACCCTTCTATTTGCATTTTCTATTTTTTTTGCAAGGCAATGGGGTTAAGTGACTTGCCCAAGGCCACACAACTAGGTAATTATTAAGTGTCTGAGGCCGGATTTGAACTCAGGTATTCCTGACTTCAGGGCTGGTGCTCTATCCACCGTGCCATCTAGCCACCCCCTTGCATTCTCTATTTGGAGGTGGACAGCATTTTATATCCTGAGTCTTTGGAGCTGAGGTAGGTCATTGTATTGATCTTCAGAATTACCAAGTCTTTCACAGTTGTGATTATGACAATATTCTTGTACGATCCTCAACTGGTGCTATTTACTACACTTTGCATCAATTCACAGAGGTCTTCCGAGGTTCCTCTGAAACTCTCCCCTTCATCATTTCTTATAGCATTCATATTCCATAGCTTGCTTGGTCATTCCCCATTTCCATTTCTTTGCCACCACAAAAAAAGAGATTCTATGAATATTTCTATACACATGGGTCCTTTCTCTTCTACTCTGGTCTCTTCAGGAACAGACCTGGCTGTGGGATTGCTAGGTCAAAGGGTATGCATGATTATATTGCCCCTTGGGCCTAGTTCCAAATCCTTCTCTAGAAGAATTGGATTCCTTTTCTTTCTTGATTATCTTTGAGTTACCTGAGTGCTGTAGGACCCTAGGACTACAGCCAAACGTCACTGCCAAGTCCCTTTTTCCTCTCCTCCCATGTGAGATGGAGGAATTAGGGGACTTTCTCAAACACTGAGCTGGGATTCCACCCTTCCCCCTACTTTGACCTCAATCCATACCACTCCCTCATCTGGCAAGATTTCCTACCAGTCAGGGCTATGGTGAAGACACAATGAAAAAAGCTAGAAATCGTGTTACTATCCACTCCCATTGTCCCTCATGTTCTTTGGGCACCCTAAATGCATGGTACAATGTTACTACAACTATGACTCCAATCTAGCACAGATGAAGGAGCCTCCTATGTCTTCAGCTTAAGGGGTGCCTCCCATTTTGAGTAACTCTAAGAGCTGAGGTTGAGGTGGTAAGCTGAAGGTTGATGGGGCAGAGACAAGTGACAGTTCACATAGGTGGCTAGTATTGCTTTAAAGGGACAGAAAAACCAGGAGCAGGTCCTGAAGCTCCCACTGCCTAGCAAAGAGGAAGAAAGATTCAGAGGGAGAAAGGGAAGGAGTCCCTGGCATAGATAAGCACCCCAGAGGGAGGGTATCCTTAGAGATAAAAGGAGGTCACTAATGCTTCTCTGAGGGGCTCCCCAAAGACCTCTGCTCTCTTAAACTGCCCAGCAGATGCTTGTTAATGCCACAAAGAGAGCGGTCTTGGTAGGCAGAGGGTTTCAAATACCAATTGGAGAGTGCTACTGTCCAATGGCTTAGTATTTCAAGTCTGAAAAATGTTCTGTTTTGCGAATTGAGTAAAATCTTTTAGGAATAAGCCCAAACCTCTCTTCTGCAGAAACGGCCTTACCCTTTTTTTTTAGGTTTTTTCCTTTTGCAAGGCAAATGGGGTTAAGTGGCTTGCCCAAGGCCACACAGCTAAGGTAAATATTAAGTGTCTGAGACCGGATTTGAACCCAGGTCCTCCTGACTCCAGGGTCAGTGCTTTATCCACTGCCCCACCTAGCTGCCCCAGCCTTACCCTTTAAAGCAAGGGATGAGGAAGGTCCTCCCCAGTGGCCCTATAAGGCCTGCAAAATCATTTGGTCTGGTGCTGCCAAAACAACCTGCAGGATGGTCTCAAAATTCAATAAATCTAGGAACTTTTTAGGAGTGAATTAATTAAATGTGTGACCCAATAGAGTAGGCTAATTTTTAAGCTGAGAATTTTGTATGGCCTGCAGATGATGTTACAAATATCCAAATAGCCCTTGGCAGAAAAGAGGTTCCCTACCCCAGCTTTGAAGGGTTTGTGTGGATTTCAGTCAGAAGTTGTTTGTCACTGATTCACAGTCATCTCTTTTCTGATAAACTAAATAAAAGAATTTCAGTAATTTTCACAATGGAGTGAAATGCAAGTTTTAAAAAAACACAGATCAAAGTAAGAAAAAAAAAAGACATTTTACCAGTATCCAAAAAGGCCAAGGTGATGTTTCCTATTGCCTCAGCTGAAGAGAGTCATGAAACAATGAAACAATCTACTTTTCCCAGTCGGGAAGGACTATATGCCGAGGACATCATTTGATCATCTTAATTTCTATTAGGTGAAATAGAAATGGCAAACAAGTGGTTCTCAAACCTTATATTCTCAAGAGCCCCTCCAGCCTTCAAAATAACCAAAGCCTCCCCCCACCCCAACTTTTGTTTCTGGTTTTATCTACTGAAAATCACCATGGTAAATGAAAAGTCTTAATATTATTACAAATTGAGTTTTGATCCAACAGGCCCCTGTGAAAGGATCTCAGGGATTCTGGACCGCACTTTGAGAACCACTGGTTATACACAATGAGCTTTTAATGCTATCACTGATTTTGAAATGAAATGAGGACTACAAATGAATAAAAATGGCAAACAATGCTTGGTGGGTCTGGGTTTTTCTGATACCTCGGTGAGGTCCGAAAAGAGGGCCTGGCTCGTGTTCCGTCTCAGCGTATCCCAATAGCTTCTGGACATGAGCTCTCCTGTTTTAAGCATCTGTAGAAATTTTAAGAAGCAAAAGTGAAATGGAAAGTGGGATCCCCAAGGACGGCAGCTCCCACTGAAAGAACTGGTAACCAACTTTCAAAGAGAAGAAAACCCCTCTAACTCCGTCTATGGGTGGGGGGCTGCACACCCTTCTATTACCCTGCTGATTAGTCTTAGGACTCTCAATGGGGCAATAGATTCTTTTGGATTAGCCTGACTAGACACAAAGAAGCTATGTCCATAAGAATCAGCCCCCTTTTCTTTTAATATGAGTATATGATCAGAGATGTCACTGCCAGTCAGGTCACATGAAGAATGCCTAGAAAGTTTGTGACAAAGGCTGCCTTACCAGGGAATTGCCAAAGGGATCCCTCCCAGGTGAGAGGACCTGGCTGAACCCATTTTGTAAGGCACAACCTCAGCAGATGCACCCTCAAGGGAATGGAAGATCTCATCCTTGGTCTGCTGAGGACCCAGGGAGGAGCCACAATGAGAAAGAACTGGTTTCTGTAGATATGAAGGACCTTTGGCCTCTGACTTGGACAGGCCAAGGGGTCCCACTGGGCAGCTCCTCAGGGCTCCCTTCAAGCAGCTCTCCTGGTCTATAGACATGCACTGAAGGTGCTGATTAGTTGTACACAGGTCAGAACATATAAACACATACATACATATATGTATGGACACAGACACAGAGACAATGACAACAATGACGCGTCCTTTATGTTAGAATTTAACTGAGAAGATATCACCAGATCTCTGGGGCACTGGTTGTGGCTGTGGTTGTTTGCTCACTCTGAAAAGTTGGCCACCCCCACCCCACCCCCACCCCCAACTCGCCCCATAGGGCACTGGAGGATTAGGCCCAAGGGAGAAAGACACTGTTTCAGTGCAGGCTGGAGGAACGACTGCAACTGCTGGAGGTGAGTTCAGAGAGGGTTTTCCCTAGGGAAGTGACAGGCTGGTGGAAATGCCCAAGAACTCTGAACACAGGTAGAGGCAGCTGCTACCTGTGCCAGTGGAGGGAGAGCATCCCTGCAGTGCTGGAGGTGGGGTTCTGCTATATTCATAGGGATGTGACATTTAGAAGCAGGATGTGATCAAGGTCCTGCTCTATCCTGGCCTGACTGGGATCCATCGGCTATCGTGTTCAGTTCTGGTGAGAAGGAGTTGGATGAGCAAGCCTAAAGGCTCCAGGGCCAAGACCGAAAAAACAGCTGACAACCACCTAGGGTTGAGACACTGCTCAGGGACACCAGTTTGGGTAGAAGTAAGGAACACTACCTGGAGTAGGGAGCAGGCTCCCCAGTGATGAACATTTCTGTAGAGGGGAGTTTTTCTTTAGGCACAGGTTGAACTAGTCCTATTTAGGTAAGGATCCCATGAATCTGGGATTCCCCAGTAGGTAAGACCTTGCCAGCCTTTATTATGATCATGGTACAATGACATGCATAAACACACCCAACAGTGGGAAGGGGGAAGTCATGGGGAATGTGAAGAAGGATGAAAGAAGAATCACTGGTGGAATTGAGGATAATGAAGTCATTAGGGAGGAATGCTCAGGGAAGGCCACACCAACGTGGCTTGGTGTCTTCCTCCAGCTTTTCTGAGTAATCTGGGAGGAGGAGGAGGGGAGGGGTGGGTGGTGAGTCGCCCAAGGGTGGGTCTGGCAGGCAAGAGGATGAGGGGACAAGGACCTCAAGAAGAGGAGGACCACCTGAGGGAGATCCCAAGGGGTCATGATGGAGAGGGGAGGGCAGACTGGAGAGAGGCCACTGAACCTCCATTGGATGTGCAAATATCATGGGAGGCAATGCCAGTCTGTGACAGCAAGTGGCCCCACCATGAAATCTATCTGGGAAGTCCCTGTCTTAGGCCTGACCATCTCCCCTTCCCTCCAACCATGGCATGATATGTGAATGTGGCAATCAATTCCAGAGAGTATAATCATGAAGTCACAAAACAATCCCAGGCAACTAGACTGAAAACTCTGGGAACACCTTGGCATTACTTTCTGGACCTTAATGAGATTTCCTTGTGGGCTATATTTTATGAGACTATGAAAGACAATGAATTTATATAAACTAATTAGCTGAGTCACAAATGCGTCCCATTTCAGCCTCATCCAGACTGAGATCATGCAAGATGTGTCTTGTCTTTAAACTAGATCCCATGCATTAGAATCAGACTAAAATCTCTGCTCTCCAAATTGGGCTCCATCAAGAGGCTAGCTTTTGTGATGGTGATGAGGAGGAAGATGCTTTTGCTACTTCTGTGGGTCACCCTCTGGATTCTGTACTGAGGTGCTTCCCAGAATGCCTCAAGAGACCCTTTCAGAGTAGTGGCAGGTTCCTCCCACTGGTCTGACACCAAGGACTCTCACAACACAAATCCAGTGGTTTTATAACACAAACTGGAAGTGGTCCTGTGGTACAGGGAAATTGGCTGAAATCTGTGTGGGGCAGCTGAGGTCTCCTCAAAGACTGCTAAGTAGGCTTGTTTGGTTTTTTAAAACTGAGGCATCTGAGATGGTGGAAAGAGACTGTGTATCTCAGGACTTGCTGGAATGTATCCTTGAATGCAAATGCTTCTATCTTCTGGCCTGGTGGCTGGTATCTGGTTAAACATAGAAAGACCAAAGGACAGACAAGCTCTACCCCTGACTGCTTTCTATCCAGTCCTGAAGAGATTCACTACAAGGGTCAGGAGGAATTCACAGAAGTCCTCCCTGGTGAAAAGCTGTGTCCTGGGCTGTGGGGCCACAGGCCTCAATCCATTAAATAGTCAGGCACTGGGGGGCTGCCAAGGGACCCAATACATTCCTGGGCACCTGCTACTTTGATAAGGCAACAAGCTCCAGTGTGTTGGGAGAAGACAAGAAGAAAGAACCACATTCAGCATCAGGGGAACAGGGGATTCAGAAGGTCATCTATGAGTTCTGAGTTTGTAAATCCCTTCTAAAATCCATGTTATGACGGCTTCATTTTCCATTCTTCCCATTCCTGCTCTCCTCTCCAGTTGTTTCTCTTAGGAGGTGACCCTTTCCTCACTTTAGACAGAACCGACTTTCTCCCTCCTTCATATTAGGCTCCATAACCACCCAGACAAAAAGGGGCAAGCCTAATGATTAGGAGTGAGTCCCCTTCTAAAAAGTAAACAACTCATCACCCCCTCCCCTGTCCCCTACCCAGCAGCCCTCTGCCCCCAGCCCGGTGAGATCCAGAAACATAAAGAACATCCAAGAGGGTTGGTACATACATTATTAGGAGAGGTACGGAGTCCATAAAGTTGAACACGCTGACACACAGCACAAAGGGCCAAAGGAAGGGTCACATTTCAGAACAGCCACAGGAAAAGGAAAGATGATAAAAGAGTCTATTAGGCTTAGGGTAAATCATTCAACTCCAAGCTATCCCCAGCAGATGAAGTTCAAAATAGGAGGATCCTTCCTGAGGCAGTGTCAGAAGAAACTCCTTCTAAAGCTAGCCTGGACTCCCCACTTTGGGGATCATGACAAAGCTATTAGGGCATCTCTGGGAATTCAGGACAAGCTGCTAGCTTGGCCACTCTCTGGCCATTAACAACAGGCCAAGAGGGAACTGCAGGTCAAAAGAACGAATGTGAAGCTTTTACTGATCTCTCTTTCACAGTTTTACAGACTCAAGGAATCTGTAAAAACCTGAGCCTGTGAATTGGGGACTTGGAACGACCTGAACAGCTTCCCTTTGCATCTCCTCTCAAGATTGCTACATACAAGATTGGGAGCGGGGTCACTTAACTCCTTGGGGCAGAAAGCCCCCCAGGGGGAGGCCAGAGAGCAGAACTAGGTCCCAACCCCAGCTCTGACACTTCCCATCCTATGGCACTTAGAAAATGAGGAGGCTGTCTTAGCAGACTGTCAAATGTCCTCCAGCTCTGGGCTAGACTGGGGAAACTACCACTTGTCCACTCAGCACTAGTTAAATGCAAAGTTTTGTGGGAGGAACCATTGGGGACTCAAGGGCAGAAACAAAAGAGCCCCTGTCCTCATGGGGTGGTGAGTGAGGGGCTGCAGCAGGATACAGAGAAGTCAGTCTAAGAGAATTTGGGGAGAACAAACAATGGGGGAGGGAGGTAATGAGAAAAAAGCCTTGACTGATAAGGGAGGAGGGTCCCTTGTGCTGAGCAGTAAGGAACTAGGGATTCTAAGATGTGGGGTTAAGGAGGAAAAGCAGAGCAGGAAAAAGGGGGCAGTATGTATACAGAGGTGGAGGTAGAATGTTCAGTTCAGGAAACAGCAGGTAGGAACCTTTAATTGGAATGTAGAGAACCTGGTGAGAAATAACATGGGTGGTCAAGGAAAGAAGTATAAGTTAAGACTAGTTACTGGGGTGAGACTCCCCTCACCAGTGCAGATTCAGATGGTGGCCTACCTCTACCCTTGGAAATGTCTTAGAGTTACTGAAGGCCTACGGAAGTTAGGGGATCTATCTGTGGACATGCAAATAAGTGTCAGAGGCAGGATTTGAACTCAGATCTTGCTGACTCTAAACCTACCATATGCTCCATGTCTTATCTATGCATTAAAGCAAGACCCCTAGTTACCTATACCAGAGGATATCATGCTAGTCTAGGTGAAAGTAAAATCACTTATACAACTCCTCAAATCTATACTTTTCACCAGTGATGAGGGGCCTCCCTTGGCTAGTTGGAATTATTCTCTATCATACTGAATAACAATGTGCTAAGTCTTTGGTTTTCTGCCTTGGGCTCCTTAGGGCTACTTCCCTTTGGGGAGGGCACAGAGGAGGAGGTTGGTAGGGCCTTGGAGCTGTTGTCTTTAGAAGGCAGAGGAATCAGAACCATTTTTTTTTTAGGTTTTTTTTTTTTTGCAAGGCAAATGGGGTTGAGTGGCTTGCCCAAGGCCACACAGCTAGGTAGTTATTGTGTCTGAGGTGGGATTTGAACTCAGGTTCTCCTGACTCCAGGGCCAGTGCTCTATTCACTGTACCACCTAGCCACCCCTAGGAATCAGAACCATTTTTAAAGCATTCTTCCTATATCCAGATACACACATGTATATCAGCATGCACATATTTGTGTCTACCTATGTATGTCCATGTCCCATGTTTTGTATAATGTCAGAACACTGAGAGAACCAGAAATTTTCATTGTTCTTTGTGGCGTTGCAGTAGGAAGAGCAAGCTGATGGAGGGGGAGGAGGGACTGTGGGCCTCGTGCTGGGCCCTATCTGTTGCATTTCTTCTCCGGCCTGAGTCTTTGTTCCCATGTCCAGGGTAGTCTCCCTCTTTAGCTCCTCTAGGAGAATCTCAAGAAGTCCCATCTATACTCTCTTCCCTTCCCATCCATTAAAATGCTCGGGATTCATCCTGAATTAAAGAAAAGAAACTACCAGGAGGGAGCTAGCTGCAATTTTTTGTCACATCCCCAGCATCCTTCTGTGTCCTGGGTTTCACAAACCACTCTTGCATTGCCCTGGAACAGGTCCCTGGGTTCTGAAGTGTTGGTGTGGGGGAGTGGTGAGCCAGTAAGGAAGGATCTTTACCTACTATTGTCAGCCATGAAACTCTCCTCCATCACCATACCTTCCAACTTCCCCCACTCCACTCCCCTGTGCAACTTTCTGAACCCTCTGCCCTTTGAAGATGGACAGTGGCCCCTGAGGGGGCAGCTATGACTTCACCCTGAGTGAAGCAGCTGAACTCATGCACTGGGAACACTAATTCTCCCCAAATCTTGATAGGGGCAGATGATTTCAAAGGCCAGAGACCCTGTTCTAAGGCACCACTCAAGCAAACTTGGCCTACTTTTCTAACCCAGTGGCACAGAATGGGGCCAGACCAGAAGCCTTACAAAAGGCCCTGGAGCTAAGAAATGGCTGACTGTTTGCAGCTCTCAGCTGTTATAGGCATTGGTAGTTGCTCTGCTTGAGCTACTGGAGCTGAGAACCCCCTCTTCTGGTAATGACTCTGTCTGGTGGACATGAAACCTGTGCCCATGGTCCTCAGTCAGGCCCAGCCTCAGGAAGACCAAGGAAAAGGATGTCTTTGACAGAGGAGATAAAATGTAAAACTACATTCACCTTTACATTTTTCCTCATAGAAGGTCCAATGCTTCCACCAACACCTTTTTTGATCCCACTGCTACCAAAAATGCTTTAATGGACTATTGAAACTTCTTGTGAAAGTGACAGTCCATTTTTACACCTGATAACCAGGTTGACATCTCGTGTCCATAGATGTACTCCCTGCAGCTTGAGGCAGTGAGCAGGAAAGGAGACCACTCTAGGACTGAAATCCCAGATTACCTAATCCCTGGAGATCCCAGAGGCCTGGCAAAGCCCCAGTACAGAATTAGAGAAGCGCCCTTACCAACAATGCCCGCTTTTCCTCGTCTCCTTTTGCTTCTCTCTTTTCATTTTTTTTCCTGAATATTTCTTGGAGCTGAAAATGATAAAATCAGATATTATATTCCCTGTGGTTGCCCTTTCTATTTGTTAGCACCTTCCCTACCTGTTCTGATCTCACAGACATTCACTCTCCTTTTAACCGCCCTAGGAGGGGCAGGGCCGGGTGTCATCCCCTCATTTTACAGAGGAACAACTGAAATTTGGGATGAATAATAGTGGCATCCTGCCTCACTAGAGTGCTTTGAACTGGACTCCCATAAGAATCCTTGAGTCACATACTACAAGGGCTATTTTACCCACATTTTATAGATATATAGGTAGAATAGAAAATGTTTTAGATTGGAATTTCAAAGAGCCTGGCCATCATTCCTGTGAGCCTCAGTTTCTTCATCTTTACAACAAAGTGGGAGGCTCTCCCAAGGTCTCAGGTCTTATGACTCGCTCAGGATGACGTGGCTCATGAATGTAGATATCAGGACCTATGTGATTGGGCAGAGCTCTAACATACTGTATTGTCCAGAGTCCTACCAAAGGTGCCACCTGAAGCTGGATGTCATGAATTCTCCAAGCCCAGCTCCTGCCAAACTAAGCTAACTAAATTTACTGATGAAGTCACTGGGCTTATATGCCAAGGGAATGTTCACAGATGAAGGTCAGCTACATTTCTGCAAAACAATGGATTCAGTGCTTAACTACTCAGTGTCTCATTAATAATGGTAATGACAAAAATAATAATAGCAGTTAGTACTGATAGAGGGCCTTCTAGGTGCCAGGTCCTCTGCTATATTATCTCATTGGATCCTCACAACAACCCTCAGCAGTAGGGACAGTAAAAGGATTTGCACAGGGTCACCCAGCTAATAAATATCTAGGGCTGCATTTGAACTCAGGTCCTCCTGAATCCAGGTCCAGTGTTCTGGCCACAGTGGCACCACTTAACCACCCATTCATTTCCAAGGTGATTTCTCCATTATTTCAAGGCCTTTATTATTTCAAGGTCACTGACATGTCTGTGACTTTATTTCTCTATTTTTTTTGCAAGGCAAATGGGGTTAGGTGGCTTGCCCAAGTCTACACAGCTAGGTAATTATTAAATGTCTGAGGCCAGATTTGAACTCAGGTACTCCTGACTCCAGGGCCGGTGCTCTATTCACTGCACCACCTAGCCGCCCCTCTCAATGGTTTTTTAAAAAAAAAAACTTACAACCCACTGCTTTATAAACTATGATTAACCTCATTTACACTGATGGAATGGGAAATGCACAAAACTTGTGCCATTTGCTTTGAAGTAAAGACACCTCAAAGTGCCTGCACTTCTAGTGAGGACCCCAGGGCCTTCTAAAGTCTTGTCTAGGGCTGCTCATGGAAGTAGGGGAGCTTGTAGGAAAGCTCCATGCATAGTCTGTCTGCCTTTGTGAGACACATTTCACAGACCAGCCTCAGAGTCCAACAATGGCTTCCAGGAAAGCAGGCCACATCTTAGAGGGCTCCATACCACCCAATTCCTTAGAAGTCTTGTTTGAACAGTTGTGGATAAGGAGAGGAGGGTTGTCCTAACTCTAGAGTTTTCCTGAGGGCATATACATCACATCTCTCCTCTAAGTGTGTTCCACAACCCAGAAGAATGCTTTTTTGTGACCCTGGAGGGAATACTGTACTCAGAGGTGTATGTAAAACCTTTAAACCAATGGGTTTCTGTAGGACTTTCATGACCTAACTGCTCACAAGGAGCTCTCCAAAGGTACATGGTCATGTTGAAAAATCAACATTGTGAGCCAGAAGCAATTGGTCAGTAAAATGAAGCTGGGGGTGTGTTGGGGGTATAATTCATGTTTTTAAGTCATTTAGTGCTGAATTAGGACACAGGTTTAAGATTGATCAGACTAGAATTTTAGGTCATTCTGGAGACAAATCCAGAATATATTGTTGAGGAAAAAGGCCCTAGTGTAAGATGAAGGAGAAGACATTTCCTAAGTGCACTGCTGAGTCATTTGAAGGCAGCACAGAGCTCAGGTTTGGGAAAGAAGGGAGTAATTACAAAGAGCTTGGCTTGGGACAGCCTACTCTGGGTTTTAATAGGACAAAGGTTTGCCCTTTCGGTAGGTTAAGAAGAAAGGGGAATCAGTTCAAGATAGGGGCTTCAAACACCTTAGAAGACATGTGCATATAAGTTCAGACAAATGGTAATGCAAGTTATCAGGGTGATTGAGTTTAGCAGTCTTCATAAGTTAGTGGGGACTGAAAGTGGTGATAGAGTGCTGAAAACAAGTGTCAGTGAAGGTGACCAAGAAAAGCTGCTAAAGAGAATCTCAAAATTAAGGTCAGGACAAATAGCCAGGAAAAAAGGGGTGTTGAGAAAAAATACCAAGAATGCCCAGTATCCCCTTAGTTCTCTAGGCCTCAGTTTTGTCTTTTGTAAAATGAGGGGGTTGGATGAAGGCCCTTTCCAGATCTAAACCTCCTGGTTTAGGGACATGTGCACAAATAGTCTGACTCTTGTGATTGAGAGAGGTCAGGAGTGACCCAGTAGGCATGAAGTTGCCCCAAGGACATGCTGAGGTATAGTTTTAAAGAACAGGCCAATTCAGGAAAGAAGGGAACATGACAGAAAAATATAGCATGCACTCATCAGAGGGGAGTTCAGTCAATTTACAAACATGCATCATGCATGAGGTAAAACTGCAAAAAACAACTGAGGGTCTGTGGCAGCAAACTCAAGGAACAGAAACTGTATTTCCATTTTCTCAGCCATAGTCTGTTCATAGATTCCCTAAAGCTTAAAGAATTATTAAGTATGAGCTGGTCCATGCAGGTGTGAGCATGTGTGTGTATGTGTGTGTGTATGTGTGTGTATTGGGATGAGACACACACACACAGATACAACAGTGCTCAAGTAGCATGTAAACATGAACAAATGGGAAAACTAAGGGGAGGGAACCATTTCATACTTTGGATGCAGTGGAGCCCTTTCAATTCTAGGAGATATTTTCATATATTTCCTTCCTTTTTTTATTGTAATGGGTAGCATTCAAACATGAAAATGAAATAATGAGCTATTTGAACAGTGATCAAAGGCAATTACTAATTTACATACCACCAAAAACTCCTTTTTATCCACCATCTCATTGCCATCAGTATCAAACATATTGAAAGCTATTTTAAAACCTGCATGAGGCTCTGCCAAAAGAGTAGAAAAGGGATCCATGAGATCAGCACAATGTATTGTAAGCTATAAAATGCATATCAGTTATGAGCAGTCATTCAATTTACACACAAACGGACTTTCAATCACTAGTTAATTCTCATAGTCACCATACCATATGCATTTTAGGCACATTTCTCTAAGGGATGGAGTTCCCATCACCCTGTGTCACAGAAGGCCTAGAAGGAATCACAAGGTGTTAATGAGGTGTTAAACTGAGACTAAGAGATACTGAAAGCCTGTAGAGAGGCTCTTGGGGGGGAGATTGGAGTTTCTCTCTCTTTTTGCTATTCCTTTTACAACAGCCTTGAAGAGAAGTTATTAGACAAGGAGAAAAATACTGTATCTAGCAGAGAACAGAGACAAATAGTCCAAGCAGGCATATATATATATATATGGAGAGAGAGAAGAGAGAGAGAGAGAGAGAGAGAGAGAGAGAGACAGTCTCTTGAGAGAATAAGCAACTTTAAGGGGTGTGAACTCTAGCAATTGAGAGTGGGACTATGGAGAGGAACAAACCTTGAGAAAAACAGCAATCAAAGGAAGTGGCATGAGAAATCTATGAAGACAGAGTCTTTCAGGTCCTGTTTTACCACATGTGTATAATATATATCTGCATCACTGCCATTTAGGTTTCTCCATGTCTACATTCATTGGAAAGAGGGAATTTTTCAAATTACTGTTCTAGCCGTATCATTTGTTAGGAACTAATTGTAGTCTTTTGGCCGATTTTTTTTTTTTTAGGTTTTTGCAAAGCAATGGGGTTAAGTGGCTTGCCCAAGGCCCACACAACTAGGTAATTATTAAGTGTCTGAGGCCAGATTTGAACCCAGGTACTCCTGACTCCAGGGTCGGTGCTCTATCCACTGTGCCACCTAGCTGCCCCCTTTGGCTGACTGTTAAGAAGTGCTGTGGTGCTATGTACTAGGCACCTTAGAACCTGAACTGGTAGACACCCTTTTGATCCTCAACCTACAGGTGATCGTTTCTATTCTCTGCTAGATACAGCATTTACTTCTGGTCCAATAACTTCCCTTCAAGGCTGATGTTGATGTTTCTTCTCCATTATCAAAGAGGACCATGTCGCTACATCCAGGATGACCTGACTTGTACATCATGTTTATTATAGTGAGAATGGCACAAAGACATCCTTCTCATTGCCTTTTTCAGGATCCTATGGTGCTGTCCAGAGTCTGGATGCTGTAGGAGTCCTTGACCTTATGGATGTGGTTTCCCTCCTATATCAGTGAGTGAATCCTGCTTCACAATGATAGGAAGAGCTGACATTGAAGCAATCCTTTGATGAAGGTCGATGCAGGGAAGTAGTGTGTGTGTGTGTGTGTGTGTGTGTGTGTGTGTGTGTGTGTGTGTTAGGAGAGCTGCTACCTCTTCATTTGGTATACTGGCAAATATTTTTCCATGGAAAAAGTGACTGAGAACTATAGGAAAACAAGGAATTCTATAGATCACCTTCCCTAGCTGCTATTTTATAGGTCCAGGCACATGCGCATACACACACACACACACACACACATACATACACACAAATTGACAGTGATAACTCTACTAAAGCATAGGATGCAATACAGTAACATACTGTCAGAAATTTTATAATGACAGGGTAAAATAGTATAGAAGAATTGAGGATATTTTCTAGGACATCAGGGAGAGGTGATTTTAGTTTAAAATGGAATGCCATCAATATATATCACAAATATTTTAAATGTAAAGATAGGCATATTATGTCTATGGCGTTCCCTAGATCCGTCTGCCTGTCTGATTATCTAGGAGATAGAATATCATGTACAGGAAACAGTGAGTGGGCCAACCAGACTGGAGTTCATTCTACCTGAAAAGAATAATATATAACCAGATTGTGAAAGAGTTCTAAATGTCAGAGGCAGCAGGGAGCTAATGAAGCTTCATGAACTAGGGATGATGTGATCACACCTACACATTAGAAATATCCAAAGTTTAGCCTGGAAAAGAAAAGGATAATGGGGGAAAAGTGCAAGGGGAGGGTATTGTCTCTCTTCCCCCTTCCCCCTCCCTAGGTTACATAGTCATAGGAAACAAATAACAGAGGTAATGAGGTATCAAGATGTTAGTTAACTGTGAGGAGGATGAAAATCTTTCTCTAAGAGAATCTGGAGGATCAACATGACTGACTAGGCTGAGCACGGGGCATGCCACTGGGAGCTTTAGATAGTTAAGCTCTAGACTAGAGATGGTGTAGGTATACTCTGGGTGTTCTTTGTGGAGAAGAAAGGAGGATTTCTCTTTCCTTCCCTTATCTGCTCTGGTATCTTTTAGGAGAGTTATCCACCCAGAAGAAAACTTGTCTGAGAATTAAGACAATTAGTTGGGGGTAGAGATACAGACTCCAGACAGACCTGGATACAAAAAGGAAGTCACTAAAGGGAGAGGCATCACAGGCCAAGACCTCTAACAGTCAAAAGTGAATTGGCCATTAATTCTATCGAGTTTGTGGCCACTGGGAGGCCACTGAGTAACCTGTACTGCAGGGAGGATTAATGAGGTCTCTATTAGGAGCAAAAGGTTTTGTTGGGTTCATCGTATAGGAACAATGGCTAGTCCTAGTTGCAGGTTCCCTCTCTGTAAGCCTTAGTACCACTGTTCTCTGAAATTCATGCCCACTGTTTCCAGGAAGAACACAGTCCAGGTTTATAGAGGAGAAGGACATTTTGTAGCTACTGTTCTTGCTATTTGAAATTAGTAAATACTTTTGCTTGGAAGATAATTGTGCCTGTTGGCTAATTGTTAATGAGAAGAATACTGGCAAGGGCTCTGAAGTTATAGTTTTAGGAACAGCTGCCCATACGAGAACCTAGAAGAGGAGTTGCCACTTTGGGATTAAGCCAACGAGGGCAAACTGAGGAGCAACTAAGAGGGTGGTCCTATATGGGAAAGCTATGATCTTCAGTGTATTAGAAGGAAGTAGACCCCAGCAGGCATGGTGCCTTTGAAAGATTTTCAGGATTTGAGCTCTGGATTTCAAACATACCTCTGCTTCTGTCTGATTTGGGGCAGTCCTTTTACTCCTCCAGACCCCAGTTTCCTCATCTATTTCCCACTGATTCCACTTTAATCCAATAATCACGAGATCCTAGGTTGTTGAAGAGGCAGCTTTTGGCTTGATAGAAGAAGAATCTTTGCTGATGCTTAGAGTGCTGATGGAGGTGCCTCATGTTGGATCAAATATCTTTTGCAGGTAATAAGGTCCCCAACTTAAGGGGTAGCCTTCAAGCAGAGGCTGGAGAAGCACTTGTTAGTCTTGATAGGGGAAAGACCATTCCTCCCAGCTCTAAGAGTCCTTGGAGGAACCAGAAAGTTCTAGAAAAAACTTCTTGAGCTTAGGATGAACTCTCCTCCCTTTTCACCAGAGAAGTTTTGGTGATATCTATTTGTTCCTACTGCCTCTACATCATGGTCCAGGGTCACCCAGAGCTTTACTTGATATCATGAAGGTTTCATAGTTCCCCAATAGTGAAGGGATTGTGAAGAAAGGGAATCTCTGAGGAGGGGACAAATGGCTGGCATAGCTAATAAGTGTCAGGGATAGGATCCAAACCCAGGCCTCCCTGCCAGTCTCCAAGCCCTTCCCTCTACCTATCAAACCACACTGTCTCAGCTTACACCAAAGGTGGTTGATTCAGGGAATCCAATGATTTTTTAAAAAAGGTCCATAATTATACTTGATAGATGTCATGGAAAGAAAAACCAAAAATATGCTATTCAACTAGAATTTTGGGGTATAATATAATCTAATGTTGTACTTTAAAAATGCAACTAATCATCTCTGCCTAGAAACCTGGATTTGAATTCTTTCTCCAAATTCTATGACTCAAAAGAGAAGGTGAGGAGGTTTCCCAGAATCTGTTGACAATCATCTTTCTTTGTAAACACAATCATTGGGAAAAGAAATAAAATCCTCCCCCAAACTGCAAATTCAGATGCTAAAATTCTTACTTTCCAGGAAAAAAACAGTGATGCAATTTCAATGAAATCTCATGGTATCAGTCACAAAAATAACATTTCTCCATTCACTGCCTAAATTCCATGAATCTAGCTGCCTAATCTCCTTAGAATTAACTTTACAGATAAAGTCAGTGTATGGGAAAAGAAGGCACTGGTGGTAACAAATTCCAAAATAATTTTTAAAAATTTTGCTATGGGGGCACAGCTAGGTGGCACAGTGGATAGAGCACCAGCTCTGGAGTCAGGAGTACCTGAGTTCAAGTCTGGCCTCAGACACTTAATAATTACCTAGCCGTGTGACCTTGGGCAAGCCACTTAACCCCATTGCCTTGTCAAAACCTACAAAAAAAAATTGCTAAGGGAAGCAGAACATGCACAAAACTCAACTGAGACAAATTTTCAGCTCAAGATGTCTTGGAGGAACTTCAGGAAAGGTCTGACTCATGTGGGTAAAAGGGGAATGCAGCCCAATGCAAGTGAGGGAACCAGGAAGCCAGTAGGAGACTCTTAGCCATATTGTAGTTAAGGTCCTGGCTCCAGGCCAGCAGTGAAGACTCCAATCCCAGCTCAGAAGCAAAGTTTGAGCCCCAGAATGCTGGGACAACAGGCAGGACTGGGTCAAGCTACCCTAACACAGGAAGCAAGCCAAAGCACCTGAGATGCTAGCACATAAAGACAGAGACCAGACTCCTGACCTCAGTACAAAAAGCTTGAGACAAAAAGCTCCTGTGCCCCAGGAGCAAGATCAACTTTCAAACTGAGCCAAAAAAAACCCCCAAAAACAAAAACCCCTAAAAAAGAGCACTAACCAATAAAAGCTATTATGGCAACAGGAAAGATCAAAATACCATCTCAGAAGAGGAAAGCACAAAACACTTACATGTGAAGCCTTAAAGGGGATTTAAATTGGTCTCAAATGCAAAAAGTCCTCTTGGAAGAGCTCAAAAAGGATTTTTAAAAACCAAAGAAGAGAGGAAGAAGAAAAATTGAAAAAAAGAAATGACTCATGCAGGAGAATATGAAAAGCTGGAAACGGTAACACAAAAATTGACTTAAGAAAACTCCTTTGAAAGTACAAATTAACCAACTGGAAAAGGAAACACAAAAGTTAACTGACGAAAATAAAGCCCTAAATAAATTCTAATTTTTAAATTAGAATTGGGCAAATGGAAACAAGATTCCATCAAATAAAATCAAAAAGCTGAAAAAATAGAAAATGTAAAGTAGGAAAAACGATCAACCTGGAAAATAGATTCAAGAGAACTAACTTATGAAATACTGATCCACCTGAAAGTTACAATCAAAAAAAAGGGTCTAGATAATATCTTTACAGGAAATTATCAAGGAAAACATTTTTTTTTTAGGTTTTTGCAAGGCAATGGGGTTAAGTGGTTTGCCCAAGGCCACACGGCTAGGTAATTATTAAGTGTCTGAGACCAGATTTGAACCCAGGTACTCATGACTCCAGGGCTGGTGCTTTATCCACTACGCCACCTAGCTGCTCCCAAATCATGAGTTTAGGTAGTCCATTGATTATTATTATTTTTTTTTGCAAGGCAAGTGGGGTTAAGTGGCTTTGCCCAAGGCCACACAGCTAGGTCATTATTAAGTGTCTGAGACCGGATTTGCACCCAAGTACTCCTGACTCCAGGGCCAGTGCTTTATCCACTGCACCACCTAGCCACCCCTGGAAAACTTCTCTAATAGTAGAACAAGAAGATAAAATAGTCTTCGAAAGAATCCACCAATCACCTCCAGAAAGAGATCCCAAAATAAAACTGCGAAAAATATTGAAGCCAAATGTCAGAATTATCAACTAATGGAGAAACAACCAAAACAATCAAAAAGAAGCAATTTAAATACCAGGGAACCATAGTCAGGATTATATAGTATTTATTAGTTTTAATATTAGAGAATCAGAGGGTCTGTAATATGATATTCCAGAGTTTGGATTACAACCAAGAGTCAACCAGCCTGCAAAATTCACCATATTCTTTCAAGGGAAAAAATGGACTTTCAATAGAGAACTTTTAAACTTACCTAATTAAAAAAAAACCAGAACTGAACAGAAAATTTTATGTTCAATTACAAGACTCAAGAGATGTGTAAAAAGATAAACAGGAAGAAAAAAAGTTAGTCAATAAGACTAAGCTGTTTACATCCCTGCATGGGAAGATAATACTTGTAACTCTTGAGAATTGTATTTCTATTAGGATAGTTGAAAGGAATATACCCACACAGAGGATGTGAGTAGAAGACAGATATAAAACAATTAAGATGTGAAAGAATTATTATACTGGGAGAAGAAAATGGAGACAGAAGAGCATAAACAACACCAAAAGAAGAGGTACAAAGACCACCTGTTATAGTAGAGGTAAAGAAGGGAAGGGGTGAGCATTGATATATCTTACTCTCAACAGATTTGTTTCAAAGAAGGAATAACATACATTCCTAATTGGGTTTAGAAATTTCTCCTACCCTACAGGGAAGTAGGAGGGGAATGGAGAAAGAAAGCAGAATGAGGGACTGATATATCAAGATAAAGTTGAAATTTCTACAGGATTTAGACATAAAACAGTGATACCATAAAGAGGGGAGGAATTTATGACTAAAGAAATAGAGAACATTATAATTTCAAAATGGATAATTTTGATTATATTAAATTAAAAATATTTTAGATAAATAAAACCAATGTAACCAAGATTAGAAGGAATTCAGAAAGCTAGAAAACAATTTTTCACAGCTAATATTGCTGATAGAAGACTCATTTCTAAAGCATATAGAGAACTGAGTCAAAGTCATAAGAATACAAGATTCTTCAATTGATAAATGGTCAAAAGATATGAACAGAGTTTTCAGATGAAGAAATTAAAGTTATCTATAGTCATATGAAAACTACTCTAAATCATTATTGACTAGAGAAATGCAAATTAAAACAACTCTGAGGTACCACTTCACACCTATCAGATTGGTTAAAATGACTAAAAAGGAAAATGATTCATGTTGGAGAGAATGTGGGAAAATTAGGACACTAATGTACTTTTGGTGGAGTTGTGAACCGATCCAACCATTCTGGAGAGCAATTTGGAACTATACCCAAAGGACAATAAAACCCTGTATACCCTTTGATTCAGTAATACCACTATTAGGTTTCTATCACAAAAAAATCACAAAAAAGGGGAAAAGACCCAACATGTACAAAAACATTTGCAGCAACTCTTTTTGTAAAGACAAAGAATTGGAAATTGAGAGAATACTTATCAACTGAGGAATGGCTTAACAAATTATGGTATATGAATGTGATGGAGTATTACTATTCTGTAAAAAATCATAAGCAGGAGAACTTCAGAAAAGCCTGGAAAGACGTGCACGAACTGATACTGAGGGAAGTGAGCAGAACCAACAAACATTGTACTTTAACAGCAATATTGTGAGATGATTGATATGATGGACTCAGCTCTTCTCAGTTCAGTGATCAAGGATAATCCTAAAAGCCTTGGCAATGCCATCCACATCCAAAGGAAAAAACTATAGAGTCTGAATACAGACTAAAGCATATTATATTCACTTTTTAAAGCTCTTTTAAAATTTTTTCTTTCTCATAGTTTTCCCCCTTTAGTTTTAATTCTTCTTTCACAATATGACTAATATAGAAATATTTAAAAGATGATTATGCATGGACAACCTCTATCAGATTGTTCACCACCATGGGGAGGGGGGGAAGGAAAGGAGGGTGGTAGAAAAATGTGGAACTCAAAAATTTACAAGAAGATGAATGTTGAAAACTATCTTGGCGTGTAATTGGAAAACATAAAATATCATTAAAAATTTTATAGCTTTCAAAACTATGTTATTTGTAAAAGGCTAATGCAATATTCACCAAAATTCTCACCAGGTGAGAAAGGAATGGCTGAGGTCAGATGTGGCAGTTAACTATTAAGACTGATTCCTTTTATGGCCTCCAGCATCAAGGAAACTAGAAACACTGTGATCTTGTGTCTGGACTGGTACCTCATCATATACCTAGCAGTTTAGAAGTTCTAGCACTCAGGAATGTAAAACAAAGATAGTCCAGGTGAAAGAGGACTTTCCCTCACTATTACACTGTTGGTGGAGCTGTGAACTCATCCAACCCTTCTGGAGAGCTATTTGGAACTATGCCCAAAGGGCAACAAAAATGTGCATACCCTTTGACCCAGCAATACCACTACTGGGTCTATACCCTGAAGAGATGAGGGAAAAAGGGTAAAAACATTACTTGTACAAAAATATTTATAACAGCCCTGTTTGTGGTGGCAAAGAATTGGAAATCCAGTAAATGTCCTTCAATTGGGGAATGGTTTAGCAAACTGTGGTATATGTATGTCATGGAACACGATTGTTCTATTAGAAACCAGGAGGGAACGGGATTTCAGGGAAACCTGGAGGGATTTGCATGAACTGATGCTGAGTGAGATGAGCAGAACCAGAAAAACACTGAACACCCTAACAGCAACATGGGAGTGATGCTCAACCTTGAAGGACTTGCTCATTCCATCAGTGCAACAATTGGGAACAATTTTAAGCTGTCTGCAAAGGAGAGTACCATCTGTATCCAGATAAGGAGCTGTGGAGTTTGAACAAAGTACAAGGACTATTCCCTTTAATTCGGGAAAAAAAAAACCCAGATGTCTTATTGTTTGATCTGGTTACCTCTGAGAATTCTGTTCTCTTTAAGGATATGATTTCTCTCTCATCACACCCAATTTGGATCAAGGTACAACATGGAAACAAAGTAAAGACTGATGGAGTGCTATCTGTGGGGTGAGGGTGGGGGGAGGGAAGCAAGATTGGGGGAAAATTGTAAAACTCAAATAATATCTTTAATAAAAATTAAAAAAAGAGGACTTTCCCTGAGATGCTCTCCATTCCATATAGGGCCAACCAAGAAGCTGAAGGAATCTGAATAAAAATTATATCTTAGAGCAACCCTGAAGTCACCCTTCAAGAACTTTGCCAAACTGCCTTTTTTGAAATATTTGACCTTTTCTTCTAAGAGAACTATGCTTAAAAAGGGAAGCTCCAACCCATAGAATTGTTATTACCTAATGTGAATCTCTTGAACCTGTCAATGGCAAAGGCCCCATACCATCCCTCCACCTTCATTGTCTAAATCTGCATTGGCAACTCTTACAAATCACTAAAACTTGCTTAAGACTAGGCCATTATAAAGACAAGTTCACTAAACTTCATTAGGTGATTTTTAAGAAAGAAGGGAAGACTGTCCTGTATTAGGAATGTCTACTGCTGCCTTCTAGATCTAGTGCTAAATCTGGTCAAGTAGATTTGCAAATACAAGTGGAAAGAAAGTCAGCATCATCAGTATTATTTGGCATGGAAAGAATGGAAGTAAAACAGAACAGCAGATGGTAGTTGGAGGAGCACAGTGTTAATATGGATTAAAGACTCACGTTTCTAGAGCATCAGAAGAGTCACCAAGCACGCAGGGTTACTGCTCCGCCATCCACAGGGCCCACAGTGCCCTCCCCCTACTGTCTCAAGGGTCAATCAGCCCAAACTTAGGATGGCCGGGTTCTACTCCTTAGCATTCTTTTCATTTGGTCACCATTATTTACACAATTGGTCCAAAAATGATTTTACAGGTTGTGCTGGAAGGGACCTCAGCTGTCAAACCCCTTCATTTTATAGAGGAAGAAATGAAATCTAAGTCATTTGTCCCAAGGCCCCCAAGTAGTAAGTGGCAGAGTAGGGATGTGAACCCAGCTCCTCCTCTATTTGATCTTCCTTACCTTTGTGGATCCTGTTCTCATAGGCCCAGTTACTCCAACTAAAGCAAACCCTCTCCTCATGCTTCCCTCCAGGGCTCATCATGATGTGGCCTTAGGTTTATCTAAGCGATTTGGAAAGGCTGAGATTCAGGTGTTTCCAAGGGTCTAATAGGCCACAACAACTTGCACAAATGATCAATTAAGTTCTATGAGGTCTATGAAGTGCACGAACAGAGGGAAGCCTCATTCCTCAAAATCATGGATCCTTCTAATATTAAAATACTGGAAGGGTCTGACATCAAGTCTCTTGAGCCTTCTCTCCCATAGCGCCCTCTTCTTTCATTCTCCCAATAGTATCTACTGTGCTTCTACCACCATTACCATTGTCCATCCTAGAACAATGGGAGGTGACCCAGTTTTTTATCAACTCACTATTTTTCCCAAACTCTTATCATTCCACTAAGACTTCTTACTCTCTCACACCATCAATGTTTCAAACAAAACTAAAAATAATTTTCTGGCACTTCCTTGTAAGACCACTCATGATGAATGGCATTCAACCTCCAGCTTCTGTCAGATCCCATCCAAGGGGTTTTAATTGGCACAGATGCAACAGGTCAAGGTGGTCTCACTGTGCCTGAGGTCCTAGAAATGCCTTCCCTCTGCCGCCAATCGCAATGATTCCTGTTTCTTAGCCTGCTTCTACATAGTTAGCTCCCCTCGTTAGATTGTGAGGGCAGGGCTGCCTTATGTCTTTCTTTGTATCTTTAGCCCAAAGTGCATTACCAAGTATCCAGTAAACACTTATTAAAGGCTTGTTACTGCCTGAGTTATAAGGTGGATCCCATGGACACTAATTCTACAATAGATATTTCTGAGCTACCAAGTGTTCTCAAAGATAGATACAAGAGTGTTCCCACCCTCCAGAAAAGACAGCTACAAATGCTTGGCTGCTCTATGTGAACTTGTGGACTCTTCCTGTGGAATGATGCTTTGGGATCCCAATCGAGCAGGTGACACAAGGCTGTTAGGAATCTTACATCGACCCCATACTACTCACCTGAAAAGCAAGAGATTGTAACTTATATACTTACTTGTTAAAATACATAAAAGAAACAGGTACTCTGTGTAAGAAATCACACCTAGGAAGAAAAACAATCATCAGCTCTCATTCACAGAAAATAATGCAAGGTTACTCTATCTGTATGGATCTCTAAGAACAGAGAGAGACAATTTGGATCAATATACAACATGGAAACAATGTAAAGACTGACAAATTGCTTTCTGTGGGGGGTGGGGGAGGGAAGTGAGATTAGGGGAAAATTGTAAAACTCAAAATAAATAAAATCTTTAAAGATCAAAAAAAAGAATGGAGAGAGAACTAAGAGGCAAAGAAAGATGAAAGTTCAAAAGCAGATGCTAAAGTTTGGGTTAGGCTGAATATACCACTTCATGAAATTGTAACCAGAGAGCCAAATGGATTCTAATCTCTTATTGTCAAAGTCTCTTAAGTAAAATGGTTTCAAATTCTTCTTAATATTTATTAATACTAATGGAAAGGCATATCATGAGCACTGCTCATAACATTACTCATCATTAATTTATTAACTTATTAATGATCTCCAAAGATTAGAAAAGGGAAGAGTTATCCCATTTCCCTTAGCCTCTTATTAAGGTCACTTTTATGAATCCATCAATATGTAATATTAATATAACATCAGTACAGATGATGGAGAACCCAGTTTTCTGAGACACTGCTCAACTGCTCAGGCACTGGGTAAGGCAGAAAAGACCACTGACGTGCTAGGTATGTTGCTTAGAATGTGATTTCTGTTTGCTTCAGAAAGAAGACAGGTCTTGGCCTGCAGTCATCCCTTTTGGGCGCTTCTTCATGTGTCCAAGTCATGGTTAGGGATTTCTTAGGAAGGAAAAATGCTTCTTAAGTATGAGTTTCTAAAAAAAGTATATGTGAATGTGTGTGGGTTCAAATGGAAATGTTTCCCACATTTGAGCAAAGACCCCTGTGCTTCCCATGATCTAGTTAAGAGGTTTCCAAAAAGTTTAGAATCATAGGTCTATAGCTAGGTTTTTATTTCCAGGGCTGCTCCAGATAAAACTAGAATTTGTGACTGGATGGGTCAAGGGAAGACTGGGAAACCAAAGTCTAAATTAAGTCTTCCTCTCTCTCTTTTTTTTTTAAGGTTTTTTGGTAAGGCAAATGGGGTTAAGTGGCTTGCCTAAGGCCACACAGCTAGGTAATTATTAAGTGCCTGAGACCGGATTTAAACCCAGGTACTCCTGACTCCAGGGCCGATGCTTTATCCACTATGCCACCTAGCTTCCCCTAAGTCTTCCTCTCTTATCTAAGGTTCAGATGACTGATAAAAGAGTGGCAAGCTTCATGTCATCATCTATCAGTCATTGATTTTTGGAGGTACCCTTTTTGGCGGAGAATTAAAGTAATACTGAGGAATAGTGAGGTTAGGCGTTTATGGAGAGGCCCTGAAGGTCTTCTTTTCTTTCATTTGGATGAAAATGTTGTGACCTCTTGGCAGAGAGTTCTGCTTGGCTGCCTTGGGTGAACTGGGAGGAGGATTCTGGGTTAGCCACTGTGCATTGAGATGTCCCAGTAATTCATGGCCATAAGGATCATTCAAAGAAGAAAAACAAAAATGAACTAACATGTAGGAAGAGGAAAATGGATGTGTGGCTGATCTAAGTTCTCAGCATGGGTTCTTGATCCTCTTTGCCTAGAGGCTATTTAGAGCAAAGAGGTTCAAGAATCATTCACTATCAGTTTTTTACCTAAAGAGTCTTTATGATGAATGAACAATTGTGGCACCTATTGACCCCAAGACGGCAAGCATTTATGTGAACTCACTCAAGGTTCATACACAAAGAGGTTGCAGAAGAGGCCCAAGATCTATATGTTCAGGATGAGGGTAGTCACCATTTTACCCCCCCCCCCAAAAAAAAAGTTTGCCATGGGATATTCAGTAACAAACAGAAAGTAAAAACACCAGCTAATCAAGAAAACCATAAAACAAATGCTTTCCAAGCTTCCAAGGCTGGAGAAAATGTAGACAGTCTATCATCAAGGAAACACAATCTTTTAGTTGTAAGTTAGGAAGAGGGAGTATTTCATTGTAATGGTCTAGCAATGTGCAGAAAATAAGGCCTAAATACGCCACTTCCCATCACAAGAACACATGTGACAATGTGGAAATGGGCTCTGCTTAACGAAACATTCCCTCTAAAAAGTCATTTCACATGGGAAGATCTGTTTGCGCTGGAGTAGAGGCCACCAACAGAGCCAAGAGAGCAGGATCCAAAAATGCATGTGGCAAGGTCAGGAAGAGGAGGCTGATGACCCAGTGAGACTGGCACAGACCAGAGCTGAAGGCCAGGGCAGGAGAGGTCCCACCCTCTCTGCAAGAGACAGCTCCTGGGGTCAGGGCCTGGGGTTTGGCTTAACTGTATTTCCTTGTTAAAAGGGAAGGTGGCAACAGAGACCTGAAAGATATTATAAAAACCCAAAGCTGTCAAAAAAATGCATTTAAGTGGAAAATAAGTGGCAAATTGTTGTGTTCAACTGAAGAGACAATAAAGAGGATGGAAAAGCTGGAAGGAACATGTTTGGGCCAGCTGCCAAATGATTTCCTCAAAGCACATTTCCATGTTCCATTCTGTACTGAGAAACAGTGTGGTTTTGTGTGCACTGATTTGGGCCATACATTATTTTTGTTTTTATTTTTTATAGGTTTTTTTTGTTTGTTTGTTTTTGCAAGGAAAATGGGGTTAAGTGGCTTGCCCAAGGCCACACAGCTAGGTAATTATTAAGTGTCTGAGGCCAGATTTGAACCCAGGTGCTACTGACTCCAGGGCCGGTGCTCTATCCACTGCGCCACCTAGCTGCCCCTAAATGATATTTTCTTTAGGGAAACCATGATCTTGATGCTTCTGGTCCCCTGAAGAATAAAGCTGAATTGTTTTTAGAGAAACATTCCCAAAGCATATCAACATAAATCAGTGTCATAAAAAAAAACAAAGTAATTTACCTTTTTCCTTAAGATTTCGAAAAAGTTTTGATGATCCTTTCCAAGCTGGTGGTGTTTCTTTAAGCATTTCATTTAATTCCTATAAAAATATTGTGATTATTGAGCATGAGGTAAAAAAAATTCTACTTACCAAAGGACAAGTGGTTATTTAAATATCTATGTACAAATATTTTGACTTAAAAAGTTTAAATACACATATAAACCTTGTCTTAGAAAGTCTTGCCCTATTTTTAAAAATTATTCTCTTCTGGTCACTAACAGAGGTCCGATTTATCCCATATGTTGTCTTTCTGTTTACAACTGTAATAGCTGTTCATGAATACCTATAGATCTAAAACCAGTGATGGAGACAATGGAAGGAAGCAGGAATTGACTCTTATCAACTGAGAAACTGTCATCATTGAATTATGGTTCTTCTCAAAACTTCTTTTCCACTTTGTTCCTCTGGTTTCAGTCAGATACAAGAGACCACAGTGTCCTATATATATTCTATTCATGTAGTTTCTGATTATGTGCCTTCATTTCTCTTTTCTGTTAAAACATTTCCTAATAGGGGCAGCTAGGTGGCGCAGTGGATAGAGCACCGGCCCTGGAGTCAGGAGCACCTGGGTTCAAATCCGGTCTCAGACACTTAATAATTACCTAGCTGTGTGGCCTTGGGCAAGCCACTTAACCCCATTTGCCTTACAAAAAAAAAAAAACCTAAAAAAACAAAAAAAAATTGATACACAATTCCCCAAATGCAATTTAGCTCATTCTTTTTATCTCTCATGATAATCTTAAGCACAAGAATTTACTGATTGGTGATGTAGGAGTCTTTAACACCCTGATGTCCAAGCCCAGATGGATCTAAAAAATTTCAAAATTCAATTTTCTTACAGACACAAAAGCTGCTGATATGTCTGTCATATGTCTGGCCTGCAAGAATTATGACTTAACATTTTTTTAAACTTCTGGGCTCACCTTGAATGGAAGTTATTAGGAAATTTTTTTTTTAGGTTGGTTTGTTGTTTTTTTTTTGCAAGGCAATGGGGTTAAGTGGCTTGCCCAAGGCCACACAGCTAGGTAATTATTAAGTGTCTGAGACCGGATTTGAACCCAGGTGCTCCTGACTCCAGGGCCGGTGCTCTATCCACTGTGCCACCTAGCTGCCCCTCAATTTTGATGGTCCTAAACCATTCCCTCATTTCTGCTAATGCTCCCCACAATCTTTTCATACAACAACCAATGGATAAGGCCATCAGGCATTGGGAGTGAGAGAAAAACCTCAGAGTTGCTTTAATTTGCATTTCTCTCATTATTAGTAATTAGAGTATTTTTTTGTATGGTTTGTTCATAGCTTGGATTTCTTCCTTTGAAGACTCATTGACTCTTTAGCAATAGGATGGCTCTTATTCTTATGAATTTTCATCAGTTTCATACACACACACACACACATATATATAGGATGTGATACCTTTATCAGAGAAACAAGCAGCAATGCATTTATTTATTTATTTATTTATTTATTCATTCATTTATTTGCAAGGTGCTGGGGTTAAGTGACTTGCCCAAGGTCACACAGCTAGGCAATTATTAAGTGTCTAAGGTCAAATTTGAACTCAGGTCCTCCTGACTCCAGGCTGGAGTTCTATCTACTGTGTCACCTAGGTGACCTCTTAGATTTGTGTTTAACATTATATTTGTGAAAAAGTTTAAATTTTATATAGTCAAAATTGTCTATTGCACCTTGTAAGATCTTCTCTTATCCATAAAAGGCAATTCCTTCTGTGCTTCTCTAACTTGTTTATAAGATGACTTTTTAGATTTCTGCATATCTATTCAAATAACCATTTGGAGCTTATCCTGATGCACAGTTTGCTTTTATTTAAGGCAATGGAATTAAGTGACTTGCCCAAGGTCACACAGCTAGGTATTATTAAGTATCTGAGGCCGGATTTGAACTTAAGTCCTCCAGACTCCACAGCCAGTGCTCTATCTACTGCACCACTTGGCTGCCCCAATGCACAGTTTAAACTGTCAGTCTATGACTAGGTAAATGGGTGTTTTGCTTGTCAGAGTCCTGAAGTTAAGGGTTAGGTGGGGGGACTGTTATATTTTGCTGCTCAGGGACTACTTAGTTGAAGGTAGAGGAGAGCTTTACCTACTCCCTGGAGGTGGAGTGGGGTCTTATTTTGAATGGAGACTGAAGAAGAACCTACTATTGGACCTGCAGATCTCACTCACCCTGAGGTCCCAGAGTCCCTTGGGAGCATCACTGAAAATCTTCCTGATTTCTAAAACAGAGAATGCCAGACTTGCCAATAGCATTTGACTAAAGTTTCCTGTTGCTGGTGGCATTTTTTGCCCCTCAAAATGCTGTGAGGTGCCAGGGCTCATGAGGAAGGGGCTTACATTTCTCTAGGGCACAGTCAGTGGTCCATATCCCTGGGCTGCCTCTCTCCTCCACACCCCATTCTCTCTCCCTCCTCTTTCTGTCTCTGCATCTTTCTCTCATTTCTTCCCTCCTCTCTCTCCCTCCCACCCATCTCTGTCTCTTACTCCCCTCTCTTTTTGTCACTGTCTCCCTCTGTCTCTGTCTTTCTCCCTTCATCTCCCCCCCCCCATCCCCAACCCTCAATTTTCTTTTCTTCCTTTCTGTCACTTTGCTTTCTTGGTCCCTTCCAAGTCTGCTATGAGCTTTTTAGAGAGAATGCGTGTAGCTCATCTGCATCTTTCCCTGAGTTACTTACTCAGAGTTCATTTTCCCAGGGGAATGGATCCTTTGACAACCTATATTAAGCCAAGCCCAGCTTTGTAAATGGGTGTCAGGAGAAATGCAGCAGGGTCTCCAATTCACTGGAAGCTCAGAGAAAAGGCAGGTAGGTAGAGATGAGCTCTGATCTGCCTCATTGGAGGGAATCCCCACGTCCATGGACCCAAGGGATCATAGAAACACTAGAATATTGATGGACAAATGCATCTGTGGCCCAGCTATTTGCTCTTGGAGGCTTTGAGCTGAATATCATACCAGGCTTCAAACAACTAACACAGGACTGAGACCGTTTCTCAACTGGAGGCTAAATCTAAGAAGACATTCAGCTCAGCCTTCTGGCAGAAGCAGATGCCAGTATAATTATCATCAATCGCATCTGAATGTACTGGATACAGACTTTTTTCTTCTTCCTCCTCCTCCTATTTTAGGATCACTACCAAACCCTGAATCTAAGACTGAAGAGATTCTAGAACTCAGGGGATAGAGTTTTAGGGGTGGAAGGGAAGATTGGGGGCCTGCGGAAAAATTTGCACAAGCCCTCAATCCATTTCAGGGGTCTGCATTTTTATAGAATTTGGAAGATTCTGATTTAAGGAACTGCTTTTGCTCACTCTGAAACCTACCACCCACCCCTGGAGAGGCCAAGTCTATGAGGGAATACCCCAAATGCTTCTCACCTGTTTGGAAAGGGATCTCCACTGTTTAACACCTAAAATGAGCAAACAAAAAATTAGGATATGAATACCAAGGCTTTCTAAGGCAATGCTTATTTAAACTAAGCAGTAATAATAGCCTACATTTCCATAGTCAACTTGAATTTTCATAAATGCTTTTCATTTGCTTTGGGAATCCAGTTCAGGACCTCGGGGATATTTTTTTTTAAATCTACATTATCTCCATGATAAAGACTCCCCATTGCATCTCAGTCTAAAAGGAGACCCATTTGACACATTTGTATGTAAGGTGTAGCTCTGGCACACATACACAAGATAGGTTTATAAGCAAACAACCATATGAGTTAAAATATATCCATGCCAGACTATGCCAAGACTTCATGGAGCTAAGATACCATTGGGGTGGAACGGTTGGTGACCCAAACACTGAGGTGGGATCCCTGACACTGAGGAGGGAGACTGTCTTCTCTCAGGTTACAATCAGAATAGCTAGCATTGATATAGTGGTTTCTCTGTGTCAGAACAGGTTCAGGGCCTTGACAAAGGTCTCATTTGATTCTCACAACAACCTTGTGATGGAGGGGCTTTACAAGTAAAATTGAGGCAATCAAAGGTCAAATTACATGACTAGAGTCATAAATCTAGGGGTTGGGATTTGAACTCAGGTTTTCCTGACTCCAGGCCCAGGGTCCCCTAGCTGCCTGCTGCATCTTAGGCCATGGCCAGTGGTCTTGATGTTTGTCTTGACATTGACCTCTGATGACTGGAGGAGAGAGGCCTACTCATTCCTGTAGCAGGATTGGCTTTGGTACAGGTTCAAAAATAAAATAAATGTAGCCTCATCTTATGGCATAATGCCAGCTGGCAGCACAAGGCTTTAGCTTGATTTTGCCAAAGTAGGGACTCTCTATCTGAGGTCATAAGGATTTGACTGTGTTACTAAGTTGAAAACATTAATTCCTTAAACACCTAAGGATTTCTGGCTCAGTACTAGGTCAAACTAGTCTTTTTTTAGAAACCAGTATTCTTAGCTTCAGTGTGAGTAACAATAATTTAGGCTACCTTCCATTGGAAGAGTTTTTAAACTGTACAAACATTTTTCCCTAGAGAACATCACACTTTATCCTTACAACAGACCTGCAGGACCACACAGAGCTGTGTGTGTGTGTGTGGGGGGGGGCTTGTTCTTATAGAAGCTGCTTTGAACTTGTTACTAACAAGGTCGATCACAACAGAGATCTTGAAATTCTAACTGAAATAAAAAGATATACTCTGAACATTCCCCTCTGTCCTATAAAAAAGGAAGAAGTAAATTCAAACAGCAATATAAGAAAAAACATGGGATTTTCTGGGAGGTAGTACATTTGCATCAAAGTGTTATTTTTGATTGCCTTTTTGTTTTTTGAAGAAATTGTAGGGACAGAGAATCAGCATTGTTGGTCCAAAGACTGCCCACAGTCTAATGCAGACTGACTCCAAGGACCACTCTAAGGTCACCTACATGAGTAGAAGGGGTCTCCTCACCAAGAACTTCTTCTGCCCAGGAAATCACAAATGGCTTTTCCATTGTGCATTGGATATGCTACAGATGGGGAGTGTGACACACCCCTTCAAATGAGATCACTGCATCATTACCATTTTTTTTGGTTTGTTTTTTGTTTTGATTTTTTAAGGCAATGGAGTTAACTGATTTGCCCAAAGTCACACAGTTGGTTAATTAATTATTAAGTGTCTGAGGTCAAATTTGAACTCATGACCTTCTGATTCCAGGACTGGTGCTCTATCCTCTGCACTACCTAGCTGTCCCCATCATTAGTTTTATTTCCTTACTAGAGTGGGTGTAATCTACAAAAGTAAAAATAGAACCCATCAATCAAATTGCAGAGTGAGCAGGGGTAGATAAAACTTCAGTATTTACTATTCATCTGAGTGAATCAGTTCAGGCAAGGGCAGCTTGACTTCATTTCATGTCACTGGTTATTATCCTTCATTCTTGAAGAGGACCAAAATGACATCACTCTGTTGAAGTTCAAGGTACAGTGTGTCTGATTGTGGCTGATCAGACCAGGACAAGCTCAGAAGGTCTAACACAGCTACAAATAGTTCAGATGAACCTTTAGACCTAAGAAGTCTCTCTAAGTTTCCACATTGCATGGTGCTTTTGAGTTATTGCAATTCTTCACTTCTCTGATGAGGGCAGGCCATGCTGGATGGTCCTAGTGTCTCCCATGCAGCACAGTCAATTCCAAAGTTCTTCAGAGAGACCTTGAGAGTGTCCTTGTATTGTTTCTTCTGATTCCACTAGGAGCACTTGCCTTATGTGAGTTCTCTGTAAAATAATCTTTTAGGCAAGTGTACATTTGGCCTTTGAACTATGTAGCCAGCCCATCAGAGTTGCCTCTCTGCAGGAAAGTTTGAGTGCTTGGCAATTCTGCTCAAGAAAGGACCTTGGTGTCCAATACCTTATCTCTCAGGTGATCTTTAGAATCTTTCTAAAACAATTCAAATGGAAGCAATTCCGGTTCTTAGCGTGGCACTGGGTTTTACAGTCATATAACAAGGAGTTCAGCAAAATGGCTCTGTAGATCTTCAATTGGGTAGGTAGTCTAATACCTCTTTTCTCCCACACTTTTCTTTGGAACCTCCCAAACACTGAGTTAGTTCTGGCAATGTGCATGTCAACTACAGCATATATATGTACATAGCTGGAAAGTATACTATCAAGGCAAGTGAACTTAGCCATTGGATTCAAAATTTCTCCATTTGTTATAACTGATGTTTCCATGTATAGTTGGTGGGACTGGCTAATGGAGCACTTGTGTTTTCCTGGTATTAATGGTTAGACCAAAATTTGCACAAGCAGCAAAGAATTAATCCATACTTTGTTGCATCTCAGTCTCAGAGGCTTCATTGGCTGTACAATCATCTGTGAATAAAAAGTTGCACAACACCTCTCCCTCCACTTTAGTCTTGGCTTGTAGCCTTTTCAAATTAAATATTTACCATAATTTACAATCAAGCTGACTTTGATGCTGTTTCCATCCTGTTGAAGGTGTCTGACAACATTGCTGAAAGCATGGACACAAGCACCCAGTCTTCTGTGACTCCACTGGTGCCTGAGAAAGCTCAAGAACAACATCCATTATTCAGAACTTGGACAAGCATGCCATCATGAAACTGATCAACAATACTGATGAACTTTTCTGGGCAACAATATTTAGATGTAATTTAGCACAAGCCCTCAAGAGTATGGTAGTATCAAAGGCCTTGATCAGATTGATGAATACTGTGTAGTCTTTTGTTCTGCTCCTGATGTTTCTCCTGGAGTTATCAGGCAGCAAATGGCATACTGACATTTCCTCAGCCCTTTCTGAAGTCACACTAGCACTCAGGCAGGTAGCCATCTTCTAGATGAAGGATCAGCCTATTAGAAAGAATCTTGCCAGCAATCACTAGCCTTCTAACTTTCCTCTCCTAAATCTATTTCCTTTGGCATCCTTAAACTCTTGGGAGATAATCTCTTATTGCCATAGAACCCAGAAAATTTCAGTGCCTCCACTTTTTTGCCTAACATTTTATTTATTTTGAGTTTTACAATTTCCCCCCCAATCTTGCTTCCCTCCTCCCATTCTCCACAGAATGCAGTCTGTTAGTCTTTACATTGTTTCCATGGTAAACATTGATCTAAGTTGAATGTGATGACAGAGAAATCATATCCTTAAGGAAGAAAAATAAAGTATAAGAGATAGCCAAAGTACATAATAAGATAATGTGTTTTTTTCCCTAAATTGAAAGTCTTTTATCTTTGTTCAAACTCCACAATTCTCTCTTTGGATACAGATAGTATTCTCCATAGCATATTGTCCCTGATTGTTGCACTGATGGAATGAGCGAGTCCATCAAGGTTGATCATCGCCCCCATGTTGCTGTTAGGGTGTACAATATTTTTCTGGTTCTGCTCATCTTGCTCAGCATCAGTTCATGCAAATCCTTCCAGAAGGTTTCTAATAGAACAATAGTGTTCCATGACATACACATACCACAGTTTGTTAAGCCATTCCCCAACTGAAGAACATTTACTTAATTTCCAATTCTTTGCCACCACAAACAGGGCTGCTATGAATATTTTTGTACAAGTGATATTTTTAGCCTTTTTCATAATTTCTTCAGGGTATAGACCCAGTAATGGTATTGCTGGATCAAAGGGTATGCACATTTTTATTGCCAAATTGCTCTCCAGAAAGGTTGGATGAGTTCACAGCTCCATCAACAATGTAATAGTGTCCCAGATTTCCCACATCCCTTCCAACATTGATCATTGTCCTTTCTGTTCATATTGGCCTGTCTGAGAGGTGTGAGGTGGTACCTCAAAGATGCTTTAATTTGCATTTCTCTAATAAGTAGTGATTTAGAGCAATTTTTCATATGACTATGGATCCCTTTGATTTCCTCATCTGTAAATTACCTTTGCATTATCCTTTAACCATTTGTCAATTGGGGAATGAGTACCCTCACTTTTTAAATCTCAACAGGAATAGAACCAACCTTTGTCACACAGAGGAGACTAATGACATTCAAAATATCTTTTTCAGTTGTAAATTCAGCTAGTGAGAAACTGATTTCCATCAAGGTCTCTGGTCAATGGTTTAAGCATTAATTGATTATGATCTGTTGAGAATGCTATGGAAGTATTCCATCCATCTCCAGGATCATGTCATGTCCTTATTACTAATCAGTGTGACTCCATCAATCTTGAATAGTTAAGATGCACCAAAATTCTTTGACCCTGAAATAGTCTTTAGACATTAAAAATGTTTTCAGACTATCAGTGTAAAACTGAATTTCTTCTGCCTTCTACCTAAGCCAAGAATCCTGCATTTCTCTAAGCTTCACTCGCACTTTACTTTTTTTTTAAAGGTTTTTGCAAGGCAAATGGGGCTAAGAGGCTTGCCCAAGGCCACACAGCTAGGTAATTATTAAGTGTCTGAGACCGGATTTGAACTCAGGTACTCCTGACTCCAGGGCCGGTGCTCTATCCACTGTGCAACCCAGCCGCCCTGAGGAGAGGCTTTTAAGAGAGAAGGAGAGTACTAGTGCACACTAGCACCAGGGAAAGAACTACTGGTTTAAAGTCAGCACTTTTTTCTTGTTTTCCAGACTTTCTCTTCCCCCATGTTACTTTTCCTATACTTTATATGTATATCATTTTGTATTTTTTTCAAAGCAAGCACTGAAAATACTTTATCTCCCACAAGGGGTGGCAGGGGTTCTTTGTCTGTAAGAAAAGAGGGATGCTTGAATTTGGTTCTACGAGTAATCCCAGATGCTTCTACAAAGATCACAAAATGACCAAATTTGAGAGGTAGAAGATGCTCAGTTCCACTACTTTCTGCCCCAAGGCCTTCCATGAATGGGAAGTCCTAACTTCGTGGGCAATCCATCTCACTTTTAAGAAGCTCTGTAATTTAGGACATTCCCCTCCTTCTCAGTCCAGCTTGACCCCTTTCCAAATCCCACTCCTTGGTTCCAGGTCTGGTCTCTGGGGTAAAGGAGAATAATCTAATCCCTTTCCCACTTGACAGTAGGTCAAATACCAGAAGACAGCTATCATATCCTCACTAAATGGGGGCTGCCCTCCCCCATTTCCTTCCAATTATCCTCATGTAATATGAGCTCATGGGCCTCTGACCATCTTGGTTGCCCTTATATGGTACTCTCAGTTTGCTAATATTGCCAAAAGTGTGGCAATGGGAATGACACAGAGTAGTTATCTTTGACTGGCAGAACACGGAGGACTGGCAACACCTCCCAAAGCAGAACATTAGACCCTGACTAACTAAACTGAAGATCCAGCCAGCTTTTTTGGCTACTACAACAAACCATTCACTCTCGATGATCTCACACTTCACTGAAATATCCAATGTCCTTCAAAAACTGCCATTTGGTCAAGCTTTCTTATTCTGCGCTTGTGAGGTTGCTGTATGGAACCCATGTGTGAAACTATACATTTACCCTTTAAGTGTCAATCTGGGGACAGGGCCTCAGTGTCCTAGCCTCTCTGACAATGGTGCTCAATGTATTAGCTATCAATCTTGTGCAGTGTTCTACCATCTATACCTTTCTTGGAGTTATTGATGGAAATCAAGCTCAGGGTTGGGCATTCCACAAGGAATTTTTAGGAGAATGTGGAATTGTTAATAATTATTCTTTGGGTCCAATTTCTCAATCTCTTCTAAATCCATCTACATATAATGATTATCTAGCTTACAACTCTTCTGATAGGTACACAGGAAGAGCATGGATATCAATGGTTTGTTAAATTTTGGTTGACAGACCTGTTTGATAAACTGTCAAAAAGGGAAATCTTGTAGGACCTGGCCTGCAGGAAGCCAGGCTGTTTGTTGGATTCTGTCTCCTCTTCTAGACCATTGGGGCTAGTCATAAAATAAGACATTCTAGACTTTTGCCAGAAATTGGAGTAAGTTCTATAATGGGCAGCTTATGGATTCTGAATCTCAGTCCCCCTTTCTACTTTTTTTTATGGTGCCAAGTTTAAATAGATTTTATTTTCCCAGGACAAGAATTGCATTTCCTCTGTTTATAGTACTGATAAAGTGCAATGTTGTTCACTTCTCTCCCTCTGCACACATTTATGTATTCAGAATGCCTAGATTTACATAGTAGTTTAAATGTTCCTTTTAAAGATGGCTACTGCCTTGGCTAAAATTTGAATCCTTCTGTCTTTGAAAAGCTGTGTGAGGCTAGGTGGTACAGTGGATAGAGTAGCCCTGGAATCAGGAGGACCTGAGTTCAAATCCGGCGTCAGACACTTAATTACCTAGTTGTGTGCCCTTGGGCAAGCCACTTAACCCCATTGCATTGCAAAAAAAAAAGATTCTGGAAAAGCTGTGTGAAATGTTCTTTCTTCTGGTGCATTTAATCAACCTCTTCAATAGTGGTCCAGAAGTACCTCCAGATGGGGCTGTTCCACCCCCTGGAAACCAGGCATTCCTTCTGGCATGCCCTCCTGGCAATCCTCCTGCACTCTGGTACAGCTTAGTAATGATGGGGTTGCAGACCTTTTCCAATTCTTTCCATTGATGCTCAAATTCTACTTTCTCAGCAGTCTGGTTCTTATCCAGCCAATCAATTATTTTATTACATTTGTCAAGAATCTTCTGTTTTGTCTTCATTGCCAATTTTGCTTTGCTTTTTTTTAATCCTCTGTGGTAGTTTCATGTTGAGAGCATAAGATTCAAGGGAATTCTTGGAGGACACCTTGTCTCTCTGCTTCTCATCCTCAGCCTTGTATTTCTCAGCCTCCTGGACCACATGCTCAATGTCTTCTTTGCTCAGATGACTTTTGTCATTGGTGATGGTGATCTTGTTCTCCTTGCCTGTGCAATGCCATTTGCATCAATGTCAAAGATCACTTTAATCTGAGGAACACCCCTGGGTGCTAGAGGGATTCCTGTGAACTTCATCTTGCCAAGTAGGTTGTTATCCTTTATCATGACTCTTTTCCCTTCATAAACCTGAATAAGCACACCAGGCTGGTTGTCTGAATAGGTGGTAAAGGTCTGTGCCTGCTTGGTGGGAAGGGTGGTTTTGTCTGATCAGAACTGTCATCACTCCATCAGCAGTTTCAATTCCAAGGGAAAGAGGAGTGAAATCCAAAATCAATAAGACCTGCACATTCTCAGATTTATTTCCTGACAAACTGGCAGCCTGGACAGCTGCACCATAGGCAACAGCCTCAGGATTGATATCCTTGTTGAGCTCCTTGCCATTGAAATCTTGCCAAAGTTTCTGGATTTTGGGGGTGTGAGTGGAACTACACATCGGGACAATGTCATTAAGCTGTGATTTATCTAACTCAGCATCTCGGATTGCCTTTCCACAGGGTCTAGGGTGCCATGGAAAAGATCAGCATTCAGCTCTATGCAACAACTTGAGTGATTGATGTGTAGAAGTCAATACCTCCATAGAAGGAGCTAATCTCAATACTGGCCTGGGTAAGGAAGAGAGGGTTCACTTTGCATTTATGCTTTCACTTGAACTCAGCAGTAAAAATGGTACTCCACTTGGACCTTAGGTTGGCCTGCATCATTCACTACCATGAATGGCCAGTGCTTCATGTCTGACTGTACACAAAAACCATGTTGGTGGGCTTTGTTGCAACTTGATTCTCTGCAGCATCACCTATTCAATATTCTGTGTCAGTGAAGGCAACATAACTTTCAGAGCTGTATCCTTTTTCCCATGTTGAAAAACTCCCACATAGGAATAAGTGGTGCCAAGATCAGCGCTAACTGTGGGTCCCTTCAACATGGCCAGGGGGCTGTAACTGACCACTGTGGAGGAAAAAAGGGTTGCTGCTGCACTGACTAACCCCCTTTGCACTTTTAAAAACCATTGGGGCATTTACCCTTTTTCAGTACACTACTTCTACTCTTCTGCTGCTTCATCAGTTTGGCAATCACACCTTCCAGGAAGCTCTCTCTGCTTCTTCAATATAGTTCAAAGGCACTTGGGTGCCCTCCTATTACCTCCCAAGTTATCATTTATCCACCACCCACTTCTGCTCTATTCTTTCCAGTCCAGAGATCGTCCTGCTTGGCAAAGAAAATACAAACAAAAGATGAACTGAGCAACTTTCCCTCTACCTGTTATCTGTTATCTTTTGCAAGCCTGATGCACTGGCTCAAGCTCTTCTTCCAATCTCCTCTCTCCCCAGTGTAGACAGCCTTGAAGAAGAGCCCTTCTAGTTCTCTTTGGCTGTTCTTCCAGCATCAGTACTCAGCCCCTTTCTCACAAGGCATACCCCCCCATACTTCTGGTTCATCCTCCTTTACTTGTCCTTGCTTCCACTTTCTCTACCTCTCTTCTACCAATCCAAGTTGATGCATGAGTTTCCTGTGCATTGAGATTGGTGTCTTAAGAACAGCTTCTCCTTTGCCTTCTTATCAGAAGGACTTTTCTTTTTTTTCTCCAGAAGTGAATTTTTTTTAGGTTTTTGCAAGGCAAATGGGGTTAAGTGGCTTGCCCAAGAACACACAGCTAGGTACAGAAGTGAATACTTGAGAACTCTCTGTCCTCTGACTTCCCATACAAGTTTTTGGTCTATGGTATCCTAAACGTTTACTGATTTCCCAGATCTAGACTGTACATCAGACTACACTTGACTTTCCTTCCTTTCCTTTTCCTCACCTTAAAAAAATATTTTTGTTTCAAGTTTTGAGTTTTAAATTCTATCCCTTCCTCCCTCACCCCTACCCCCCCATGGAAAGCAATCAGATATAGGATATATATGTGCAATTATGTAAAACACTTCTAAATTAGTCATTTTCACAAGAAGAGTCAAATAAAATGAAAGTAAGACATCAAAAAATAGCATGATTCAGTTTGTATTCAAACAGATCAGTTCTTTCTCTTGAGGCAGATAGTGTCATGAGTCCTTTGGGAATGCCTTGGATCATTTTATTGCTAAGACATTCATGGTTCTTCATCAAACAACATTGCTGTTCCTGCGTACAATGTTCTCCTGGTTTTCTTCACTTCACTATGCAACAATCCATGAAAGTCTTTTCAGGATTTTTCTGAAATCATTCTGGTTGTTATTTCTTATGGTATAATAATATTCCATTAAAATCACATACTACAATTTGTTAGCCATTTCTCAATCAACGGGCATACCCTTGATTTCGAATTCTTTGTCATCACAAAAGGAGCCACTATAAATATTTTTGGTCCAAATAAGCACTCCTCTTTTTGGGATACAGACCCAGCCAGAGGTGCTGCAAATTGCTCTCCACCAACAGTACCTTTAGTGCCTCAGTTTTCTGAAATTCTTTCTAACATTTTCCTTTTTTTGTCATTTTGTCCAATCTGATAGATGTGAGGTGATTGCCTCAGTTATTTTAACTTGCATTTCTCTAATCAATAGTGGTTTAGAACATTTTTTCATAGGATTATAGCTTTGATTTCTTTGTCTGAAAACTGTTGTTTATATTCTCTAACCCTTTGTCAATTGCTTCCTTTCTTTTTTCTATCAAACATCTAAGACAGGGTGGTCATTCCTCCTGAAACCTCCCATTAATTCTACCCCAGCAGCCAGCTCTGTCCTTGTGGGTGACAACTGAGCTCAGAATGGGTTTTCTTTTGTTCATTTTCCCACCGTCTGAAAGATGAAGGTACATTAAAATCGATTTCCTACTCTGCTTTGGGCCAAGGATTCTGGCCTATGCCAGGAGAGAAAGCACTTCTATCAGGCCTCCCCACAGAGCTTTTGATCTAGCTCCTCTTCTTGGTTGAGTGACTGATTTCTTATGAGCCTCTAGGTTTTCCCTGACCCTGACCCAAGTGCTTTCCTTGTGCTTCTCCTCTCTGGCTTCTCATTTGAACACCTATGATGCCCTCCTGACTCAATTTCCCTACTGTATTAATGACTTCTTTTCTTTTGAAGGAGGATTCCCCCTTCCTGAGCACACATGGATCTTATCTCACCATGTTTCTGTGAAGAAGGCCACTGACTTTGGCTCCTCTTTGTGCATTTGGGCTTAGTTGAGACTTGGGCAGCTTGGCAGTACAGTGGAGAGTGCTGGGTATCAAGTCAGGAAGACTCATTTTTCTGAATTTAAATGTGGTCTCAGATACTTCCTAGTTGTGTGACCCTGGGCAAGTCACTTCACTTCTGTCTGGCTCAGGTTCCTCACCTGTAAATGGGGATGAGAATGGCTTCTCCCTCACAGGGTTGTGGTGAGGATCAGATGAGATCCTGATTGTGAAAAACTTGGGAGAGTGGCAGGCATACAGTAAGAACTTAATAAATGCTTCTTTCTTCCCTACTTTCCTGGGTTTGTGTAGGGGTCAATAGCAGCCCCCATAGGGGACAGAACTCCCATCCTTTTTACCGGTCCAGAGGCAGTGAGCATGGTCAGAGTCAGGAGCAGCCAGGCAGAAGGAGAAGCCGGGCTCTGGGGCTTTTGCTGGTTTTTTTTTTTCCCATAAGGATTATGGCATAGGGTTTTCTTTTCATTCCTCTTTCTTAATTGTTGATTTTCTGTATCACTTGCTGTATTGCTGACTGTTTCTCAGGTGCTGGGGGAGGACACTGAATTTGGCCAGAACTTTTCCCTCTGTCTTCTTTCCACAGCCCCTTTTACAAAAATCTTTAAGAATTCCATACTGTAGTTGACAAAAGTTTTAATCCAAAACTGACCAAAAAGTGCAGAGAATGTAAAATCCCCTCATGGTTATTATTTGTCCATTTAAAAAAATCCCCTTGGGACGACGGAGCAGGCTTACACTGAAGCGTTGCCCTCCCCAAGGAGACTTTTGTGTTCATGAACAGATCCCCACAAGTTTCTTTCACAGAGAGACAAGGTGAGGCAAGGAGAGGTACGGCATGGACCAGTGAGGGAGCCTGTGCTCCCCAAAGTCACTCACCTTATTCAGGGACAGCAGGAAGACAGCTCCTCATCTTTGGGGAAGACTTCCTGATGGTCCTCTTTATAGATCATATTTTATTGAGGGTGGTATAGCAGACAGAATGCTAATTCTGAAGATATAGGACCTGTATTTCACTCCTGGCTCAGACACTTACTCCTTGGGTGACCCTGGGCAAGTCTCTACACCTCTCAGGGCCTCAGTTTCTTCATCTATAAAATCAGGGGGTTAACTGGATGGCCTTAGAAGTCCTTTTCTATTCTAGTTCTATGACTGGACAGTTCTAAGGAACAGAACATTGCAGGACTTAGTGACTTACAAGGAATTGGCTGCAGGGATGAACAATCAAAGGCCGAGGTTGGGAGGGCAAAGCACCCTGCCCAATGAGAAAGTTTCTGAACCCGTTCTCTTGGGATGAGCTCTGCAGATGGACAGTGAGGAAGGCCCAGACTGGAAAGAAGTCCTTAGGGTGGCAGCTGGAGCCTGCATGGTACTTTTTAGACTGCAAATGCTTCTTTCTGGGGCAAAGGTTCTCTGGTTACTGATCTTAGAATACCACTGTCCCCAAGAAATTAGAATTGTGGGGGATCAGGAGGGCCATGGGGAATCACATGATAGGGTCAGTTAAATGCCAGCTCATTGCCAATAAACAACTCTGTCTGAGCCTTGAGGCTTCCTCTAGAAGACCCCCAAGGGGCCTTTGGGGGGGTAAAACAAACCCAAGGGGTGCAAGTTTTAAGTGAGGGGGGGCACCACTTGAGACCTACTGGAGGGCAGGAGGTGGCTGGTCTGCTGAAGAAATGGGTGGTGCTGTGGATAGAGCCCTGGCCTTGGATCAAGAGGATTTGAGTTCAAATCTGCTCTCAGACACTTGATATTCATCAGCTGTGTGACCTTGGGCAAGTCACTTAACCCTGATTGCCCTGCATCCAGGACCATCCCCAGTCATCCTAATTCATCTCTGGTCCCTGGACCCAAATGGCTTTGGAGGAGATAGTGAGGCTGGTGACTTAGCTCAGCCCCGCCCCTCCCAAATTCAGTTCCTTTGCTTGTCATGTTATCACCTCCTTTATATTGATGATGGAAAATATCCCAAACTGTCATTTGTAGCCCACTATAAGTTCGGTTAGATGCTTTTTTTTACAAGACCCCAGCAATGCTTATTTTACAAGGGAGGAGGGTAGTACACCACAATGGGAAGACCCTGTTTGTTGTACCTGAAATTGGGAAAAGGCCTAGGTTAGAATCTTGCCTTCCTAAGGAACTGGGTGACTGTGTGCAAGTGAATCCCTCTCTTTGAGCCTCAGGAGTCTTGGCTGGAGGGAAAGAGTCACACTTGGAACCCTAGTCACTGCACTTGAGGCCATTCCCTGGCCTGGAAATATCAACTGCAAAGAATGAAAGCTAACCAAGTAGATAAACTGGTTTTAAACTTGTACTTACATTTGGGCTCATCAGTGGTAACAGCCAGAATGAAATCTTGTGGAGTCATGAATAATTGTCCTTCACATTCTAAAGAAGCAAATAATCGAAACCGTCTCTCCCGAGAAGTGGCAAAGATATCCAAGTCTTCCTTATCTGCTTTACCGGCAGCTCCCTGCAAAAGGGAGAGACACATGGGTTGTTTTCTGAAAGTTTTTTCTCCGAAAGGACCACAATGATGTACAGGAACAAATAAACAGGAGAGTTGTGTATGGACAAGAGATGGAAGGGGTCCACAGATATGAAGTGGTCACACAGCCCTGTACCAGCAGAGACAAAATGGAAATAAAGTTTTAATTCTGCCACCTGGGGAAGGTCCTCTAGTTAACCTAGATAATTGGAGATTTCATTACAAGTTAATTTGTGACAGAATTGGTAGATAGTTCTTTTTTTTGTAGTAAAATCAAAGCCCAAAACATGCTTTCCTAAACTTGATGAGGATCCATGACGAGATTTTTCATTATTTCATCATTCATCATTTTGCTGTTATTTCCTACAAATAACTACAGGAAACTTTTACACCTAGAGTAAGAGGTTTTATAACCTCTATCCCAGTGCTTGGGAAATTAATTTATTATTTCTGTACAAGATTCTATTGGGACTACTAGAGCACATTAGAAAAAAAAAACCAGAAAAGGGCAAAAGAGGAGACCTGAGTCAAAACCCTTCATTTGCACATCTCTAAAATGAAAATGCTGACATCAGATTCAACATTCTTGGAAGGATCTTTGAAAACCAAAAACCTCTACATGAATGCATATTTCCTTGGGCTTAGAGCCAGAATCAAAAATCATCCTCCTGGAAAAGTGACTTTAGACTAACTTGAATTCTTTCTCTACTGAGGAGAGTCATTTCTTTTTTTCCAAGCATAGTTTGTCTATAGACTGTACACAAGTAATCCTGAGGAGGGGGACACATGTCTCTTTGGACAGTGATGATAATATGCTTACTTTGATCCTTAGAGATTGATTTCATCAACCCAGGCCTCTCCTTGCCCTGGTGGTCAAGCTCTTGAGGACAGGCCTCTCTAAGAAACCCTGATCACAGGTCAGTCTTCTCAATTTTACTAGAGCTTGCCTCTCCTAGCACAGCTTTCCTGAAAGCAGGGGTATCTTGGTGTCAGTGGTAAAAGATCATAGAACTGCAATGGGGGTTCATTATGCCACCTTTCTAAGATACTGGGCAGAGGAAGTCACAGAACAGGATCCAAGTAATTTGAAAAGCAATGGCCAGGGGTGGCTAGGTGGCGTAGTGGATAAAGCACCAGCCCTGGAGTCAGGAGTACCTGGGTTCAAATCCGGTCTCAGACACTTAATAATTACCTAGCTGTGTGGCCTTGGGCAAGCCACTTAACCCTGTTTGCCTTGCAAAAAAAAAAGAAAAGAAAAGAAAAGCAATGGCCAGAATGGTCAGAAGGTTTTTCACTAAAAGAGCTCATTTCAAATTCTCACAGACTGCTTCATTACAGAGACACTCACTCCTTCCTGGCCTGCCAGTCAGGGAGTGTTGCCAGAGGACAACATCCAAGTTACATATGGCAACCAGGCAGACAGCTACCCAGAGGCTGTAGAAAGTGACACATGAGATACAGGCTGGGAAAATGAAAGGGCAAAAACTTTCCTCTGTCCCACAGCTCTGAGAACTGGAGGGTCAGAGAGATGCCCCCTTTTCCTGACATCCCCTCTGGGATTGATAGCAAATGGGGATGCTGAGGTCTGAGCTCTTTGCCAGGGATGCCTGGGGAAGTGCAGGTTTCTCTCTGCCCATCAGACCTGCACATTTCCAACTAGAGGGTGGGTGCTCTCTTCTGGGTCTCTTTCCTGACCAGTGGGGGAGGAGGATAGAGATGGAGAGAAAGACAGAGAGATAGAGAGACAGAAACAAGCATATGAATGAACAGACTCTGTCCTTTCAGTTGCCATTCAGAAGCTAGTGTGTGACCCTGGTTCTAAACCCCTTCTATTCCAACTGTTATCTAATCAAATGTTGGAGTCTGTCTGTCCTGGGTGGTTCAGGAGAGCAGGGTGAGACCTGGGAGGATTTAAGGGAACAGAGACATTTGTTCTCCATGGTCAGAGCTGAAGCAGGAGGCTGCTGGGAGATGGACTGAGATGAGAAGGGAAGGCAACTGGAGGTGGTTTCTGGAACCTCCTAGGAGAGAGTGTGAACACAAAAGTCACTACCCAGGCTAGTGGGAGGAGGAGGAGGGTCAGGAGGCTTGGCATTTAGGGTGCTAGCTGTCTACAATTCTAGTCCGAGCTGACATTTATCTCTGCAGCTGCTGAGAGGTGAGAGGTTGCTTGGCTGTGTCCCTGATGCTGGCCAGACCTGGTGTGAGAGACCCTGGCTGACCTCAGGGCCTCCACATTACTGAGAGGACACCCAGCACCAGCACATTAGCCCCTGAGATGCCAGAGGCCTGGCTCATAGGGAGCATTAAAGAAATAAGGGGCTGGCAGACTGACCAGATTGATTATCACTGAGGGGAGCTCTCAGCACTTCCCTTGGCCTGCTCACAGGTTCTTCAGCCCTTGGACAGATACAGGACAGGTGAATGGCTCCCTTTAGCTTCCAGCAGGTGAGTGGGAGGAGTGGGTCATGCCAAAGGTCTTGGCTTCCTGTTGTGTTCATTTCCACATAGTCTGGGACTTCATCATTTGTCAGAAGGTCAGTCAATTAGTTAATGTGCATTTATTAAAGACTTCCTATATGAAGAGCAGAGTCTATTGATGAAGTAGGAGACTCAGGTTTCATCTCTCCAGGGGCTTAGAAGCCATTTTAGGAGATCAGCACGGAAGCTGAAAGACAACAATTCGAGATGATCCACATGGCGGACATTTGGAAGGACAGAAAAGTGACCTGAAGGCTTGGAGGAGCTGCAAGGGCCAGTGGGTGATATGAATCAAGTGGAATGGCTATGTGATGATTTAGGATGAGATTCAGAAATGGGACAATGAAAGTCAGCTGCACAATCCTTGTAATGATGGTCTCGCTTTTGGTCCTCCCACTAGTGCTGATGTGGTGATGGCATCTGACCATAGGCATGGCACACTGTGGTGCCCAAAGAAGAGATGTTGAGGATCACCCCTAGAAAAATGAGCGAGAGGCCTGTGGAGACCATGAGCAGGCAACCTTTGCTACAAAGGAGTTCCCACCTGACAAGCACCCAAGTAGGCGGGTGAGAGGACGTCAAGAGGGCTTAGGGCGATGGGTTTGTCATCAATGCTCAGGACAGAACAAGAGGAAAAGATGGCTGCTGCTAGCCTCAGATGCTCACTCATCCTGGAGGTGAAGGGGTATGTAGGAACTAGGACTTTGGAGGAGGACTTCTCCTCCACCTGATTCATCCAACTCTCTCTGGTGGCTACAGGAAGCTGTAGCATGGGCAGTAGTAACACCCCAGATGGACTTAACCAGGATGAGAGTGTACCACATGTGTCAAACCCATTGGTGAATAGGGAGTGTCTGCCCAAGAGCAATATAAGATCTCTAACAGGGTGAAAGGGAATGCTCTCCTCAAAGAGAAGTCTACTCTTAACTGCTTTGGATCACTAGTGATGGGAGACAAGGATCATGAAGTTCATTCCTAGCTGCTTCCCCCAGCAGAATGGGCCAATGAGAACTTATTCCAATGGTCATGGACAAAGCTGAAGCAGGCACTGTGGAGCCAAACTTTGCACAGCTCTGCTTCACTTCACAATCTAATTTATGAGTGGGTCAAAAGACATCCCCCAAGTCACTTTACCAACCATTTTAACCTAGCTAGGTCAGGTGGGTAAGCAGACAGTTTGGGGGGGCACTCTTTTCTTTTGTTTCTTTAAAGGTTTTTGCAAGGCAATGGGATTAAGTGGCTTGCCTAAGGTCACACAGCTAGGTAATTATTAAGTGTCTGAGGTCGGATTTGAACTCAGGTATTCCTGACTCCAGGGCCGGTGCTCTATCCACTGTGCCATCTAGCTACCCCAGGGCACTCTTTTCTAACCCCACCCTCACACCAGGACATGAGCAGAGTCTTCTTATAAGGCAGCTCAGACTCCCGGGGGGGCTGCCAGATCCCTCTACTATTTCAGTCTACTGAAAAGACGACTCTATGGCCCATATATGAGGTTGGGACTGCAGCTCCCAGGGTATCTGCAGCTACTGATTTATCACTTGTCTGTTGCCACAGGTCTTTGAGACAGGTAAAAATGGTAAAATGGGATGGGGAAATCTTTTGACTCATGCATAAATTGATGTGAGGCAGAGTTGTGCCAAGTCATCGTCCTCCTTTCTCAAAGTTCAGTGGTGAGACAAAAGTCATTACATCCAATTCAGTGATTTTGGTAGTGGCCCAAGATGCAATGGATGACTGGAGTATCTTCCATGTCTAACCAAAGAATGTCAAAGCTCCTTCTTCAGCTGTTCCAACATGGTTGTTCGGACAAATTATTCTCATCTACCCATTCCACTGGGGGAAGTCTTCACAGGCTTGAGGTGGACAGCCCACTTACTCAATGAAGGATTTGAGACCCCTTGGTTACCCTCAACCTGGTTTAGCCTGCTGCCAAATGGTTTACTGGGTGTGGCTGCTTATATGCTATAGCTTCTTGGAATCACAGGTGAGCTTCTTGGAACCACAGGTGAGAGTTGAGTAAATCAGGTGGGCAGCAAAGGTAGAAAGTAGTCTCACACCAGAAATATTAGTCTTATCTGAATCATCTAACCCTCAGGAGGAAGATAGTCCTTAACTTGCTAGTTTAGCCCCTTCCTACCTACAAATAATGAGTAAACCCATTTATCAAAGCAAAACTTCACAAAAATGAGAGACGATATATCAATTACAATATATAAAAAAATACACAAGAGTAAATGAGCTCTTCAACTAAGAGTAATATAAGATCTCTAACAGGGTGAAAGGAAATGCTCTCCCCAAAGAGAAGTCCATTATTAACTGTTTTGGATCACAAGTGATGGGAGTCAAAGGTCATGAAGTTCATTCCTAGCTGTGTTGAATCACAAGTGATGGGAATCAGGGAACATGAGGGGGCCAGCTGCTCTATTAATCTGTGACTGAGACTATGGTCCTTGCCTCTCAATATGTAGTTCTCAAGGTCCTCTCTTGAAGCATTTGTGCTTCACTCAGGGATGCATCATTGTGTTCAGCATTCTCTCAGCCAATCAGGAGTCAGCCTTTCCTTTTCTAAGCAGCAGCAGCCCTGGACTTTCCCTCCACCCACTTCAATTGGGTTGTTCTGGGTGTTGTTATATTCATACGCAGGAGAGCTGGGTCTTACTCTTCATGATTCCATGTGGGGGTTTTCTTGACAAAGGTCCTTGAGTGGTTTGCCATTTCCTTCTCATCTTACAGATGAGGAAACTGAGGCAGACAGGGTGAATTGACATGCCCAGGACCACACAAGTATTAAGTGTTTGAGACTGGATTTGACTTCAGGTCTTCCAAACTTCAGGCCCAGGGCTCTGTCCACTGTAGCATCACATGCCGCTGCTCTGAAGGGCTTTAAGACTTTTGCATATACTTTTTGGAGATTTATGGGGACATGATGACTCACATGGAAGAAGGAGGGGCAGAGCTAGAAGAAGATGGTGGAAGATGTAGGGTTCATTTTAAGCTTTGTATCAGGAAGAACTTTCTAGTTCTTGAGACTCAGGAAAGTGGAGTGGGTTATTTCTGAAGTGGGGAGAACCTCCTTCTCTCCCCAGTCCAAGTTGAAGTCTTCAATTAAAGATGACACGATCATTCATTGGGGATATTATTGAGGAAATTCTTGGACAAGTGTGAGTTGGACAGGATGTATACTGTGCTTACATCCAATTCAGAGATTTTGATAAGAATGGGGAGAGTGGATAGAAAAAATTCAGATTAGGAAGGTTTTTAAGCTCCAAATAGAGAAATGTTTATTTAATCTTCAAGATAACAGAGAAGTACTGAAGATTTTGGAAGAGTCAGGGTTGTCTTTATTGATTCCTTATTATTAATAATAATACTGATGTGGTAACTTGTGAAGGGTAAACTGAAGAGGAGAAAGACTGATCAGGAGACAAGGACTGACTAGGACATTCTGATCAAGGTTAGAGGCTTGGAGGTGGGGTGGGAGGAGGCTGGAGACAAGAGTCTTCTCAGCCACAGCTCTCCATGTGCATGTTCTTTTTTGCCCATATGAGGCAAAAGTCTTTCCTTGAACCCTTGGAATCACTGCCCTGCTTTTCCACTTCATCCAACTTACAAGTGATTAATTCTTAAGTCCTTCTTGAGTGCTCAGCACTGCAAGAGATACCAAAGGAGCCTGCAGCCTTGTCCTCTTCAGGGAACCTTTGGCCAGCCGTTTCTATTCCTGCTTCCCTATTTTTCTCAGTTTTATTCTCATTTACAAATTCAGGCTGGAAATTGTAGAATATGCTTTACTCCTTACCATCTTCCACCATGTCTAAGCAATTACTGTCTAATTAATTCCTTCACAATGTCTCTTACATAGATGTTATTATTCACACAGGTCTGACTCTTTGTGATCCCATTTGAGGTTTTCTTGGCAAAGATACTGGAATGGTTTGCCATTTCCTTCTCCAACTTGCAGTGGAACTGAGACAAATAGGGTTAAGTGACTTGACCAGAGCCACAAAGCTAGAAAGTATCTGAGACTGGATTTGAACTCAGGTCTTCCTGACTGAACACTGTATCCACTAAACTACCCTTTACATACATAGCTAGGTCTTTCCATCAATAACAGCCTTTAGCCTATTCCTTTATCTTCAATCTAACTTGAAGCCAAGTCCCTTGTCCTCCCAGGGTAATCTGACCTTGTTTAACCTTTCAATGTACAAGAAGTTGAACCAATTAATTCAGTCAAGGATACTAGATATATTAGATATATTAGACATATATTATATATATATTATATATATATTATATATTAGATATATATTAACAGTAGGGAAGGAGGAAGCCTCAGGCCAGGAGAAAGCCACAGTGTCACAAGAAATGGTAGACTTCACTTTTGAACTTTGCAGAGTTTCTCTAAATTTAAATCTTTTGAAGTTTCAACATCACCATTATGAATGTTCAGGGAAAAACCCAAAGCAGCTAACAAATAAAGGAGGGGTGGAGGTGGAGGTTAGCCAAACTTCAGCTCACTAATCCTCTTGGATGTCTTTCTTGCCTGAAAACTACAATGATCTTGTATCATGTTAACACTCTGTGCCTTTTACAAACTAAACATCCCCGTTTCCCTCGGGCAAAGTGTCACGAATCTCCGATTAGTGGCATTATCCTTATATTACAAATGTCAAACTAATACTAGTACACCTGTATTTATTGGCTGACCTACTTTGCATAATATGATATTTCAAATAAAGTTGGTTGAACTCAAAGCCCTATCATTTTCTTACCCAAATCCAATATATATTTCAAAAGTTAATTTCATGTACATCCCTCCTCCTTGCCCCAAACTTCACTATTTTTCAAGCACAATATATTGTCTGGTCAAATGGTACATATTTTGATTTGCACATTGGTACAAGATATAAATTCACCAACCTACAATATAGAGAAGATTAACATGATAGTAAAACAAACTATAATAAAAACTTAAATAAATGTAGCACATGCTTATAGTTTAATAAAGAATCTCTGATTTTGCATGACAGTTTCTCCCTTAGATGATACAGAACACAACCTTACTGAATAGATGGTATTTGGGGTTTACTGTGACTGACAACTCTACTTGCCCACAGACCAGGGAGCAAGGAGCCTCTCTAAACTTCACCAGACTTCTTCTTGGACAAGAGGTGCCACATGGAACTCCAGTCTCTAAGCCTTTCTAGGTGGGCCATACCTGCTGGCAGTTTATAGTCTGTCAATAGAGACTTTGAGGACTCATTGTCACTAATATTCTGCAGTGGCATCAGATAAAGACTCTAACAAAGAGCAGTGTTGCAAAATGTAACGTGGTACATTTGTGTTTAGATGGAAAGCTGTTAGAGTTTATAAGACTGGACTGCCAGTGTAGACTGTAAGGCCACCATATCAATGAGTCGTGGGAAGCAGTCCGAGCAGGAGAGGGAGTGAGCAACCCTCCCAGCCCCAGTTGTAGGATGAGAAACAATTCAGTCCAGAGAAGCCATCAGATGACGCAACCTTTAAGTTTAGATCACCAAGAAGAACCCCATGGAACACTGATAATGCAAGGGGACCACAGTTGGGCTGCAACTAACTATGCCTAGTTGGTTTTCAGCATTTTATCAGATTTGGGGAAAATGAATAACCAATTGTGAATTTTCAGACCATTATGTCCAAGCCAATATGAAGGCATATAGTGGCCATCACTAACTATGAGAAGGAAATCATAAACTCAGATGTTAGAGTTGGAAGGACCCAGGCGAAAGGGTCTTCATTCACTCTTTTGGGGCCATGCAGCTCTTAGGCATCTGGTGGAACCCTTGAAATACACAGTATTATATTGAAGTGTGGTTATCAACATTCTTTTTTAAAGGTCTCTGACTCCTGGCTAGTCTAACCCTCTCGTGTGGATGAGGAAAATAAGTCTTTTAAAGGTGAAATGGTTTTTCCCAAGCAAAAAGGGTCACAATCTGGATTCAAGTGCAGCCTTGAACACTAAAGGCAAAGCTCTTTCCTCAGGACTCACTGTATGTGATCAGATCAAAGTTGGAACTATCGACTTTTTTTTTTTTGAGAAATAACTTTTTAAAATGAGAACCAGGCCATGCAGTCTTCCCTTTTAGATGAAATACCTTCTAAACGAGTATCTCACAGTGAATTATCTCAAAGTAAAAGACAAGGATGCATCAATGACATCTTTCTTGGCTATTTAGTCAGAGCTAAGGTCCAGTGGCAAAATCTATTACATATGGCAGTAACAGGAACAGGAAGTGAATGCAGATTTATCAGACAATAATCAAATAAACCCATCAACAATAAGCATCAAATCATGGAAAGTGGGACAAATGATTGATTGTTTCTAGTAGTATCCTCCAAGCTTCAGGGTTTCACTCTCATCTTCATAGAGATGATTCCCAAGTCCCTAGAGATCCAGGATCAGTCTCTTTCCTGAGCTCCAGGCCTGGCTCACCAACTACCTTTGAGACATTTCCAATCTTAAATTCAACATGTCCAAAGTAGAACTCATTGTCCTTCCCCCCTAAACCACCCCTGCCCCTCCAAACTTCTCTATATCTGTAGGAAAATTGATTATGAGAGTAAAAAATAATTCTGTTCAGGTTTCACTTCTTGGTGGAGACTTTGCTTCCTATTACTACACATTAACAGGATGACTTTTCTCCCAAATAACCACTTCATCCTGTTTCACCACATCATCCCAGAACTACAGAACCTGAGAGCTGGAAGAGATCTCAAGGCCATCTAGGCCAACCTTTAGCTGACTGATGCTCATCACTCAAAACTCCCAAGTAGGTCTGGAAGGATATGCATGAACCGATGCTGAGTGAGATGAGCAGAACCAAAGAAACATTGTACACCCTGACGGCAGATGGAGAACACCATCTGTATCCAGAGAAAGAATTGTGGAGTTTGAACCAAGACCAAAGACCTTCAATTTAGGGAAAAAACCCATTATCTTATTATGTAATTTTGCTATCTCTTATACTTTATTTTTCTTCCTTAAGGATATGATTTCTCTCTCATCCATTCAACTTAGATCAATAGATACCATGGAAACAATGTAAAGATGGACAGACTGCCTTCTGTGGGGGTGGGGGAGGGAAGAGGAGAAAAATTGTAAAACTCAAAATAAATAAAATATTTAAAGATAAAAAAAAGAATACCAACTCCAGCCTGTCCTTGGGAAACAGATTTTGTGACCTTCCCAAGACTGATATATGTATGCCTATTAGATTTCCTCCAACATTAGTCTGTTGAGCTCTTTTTCAGAACATGATTATTATCTAGTGTCTTAGCTAGCCATCCAGCTCTCTGCAAATTGAATGAGCATGCCCATACAGGGTTGGGCTGGAACTGGATCAGACAGGATTGCAAGAACCAACTGTTTAATTTTAATGGTGAGCATCGATACCTTGGAAATGATAATCAGGACTAGATTTATTGTTTTGTCAATTGTCTAAACTTAAGAAAGTGACAGAGAAAATGTTAATAATAGATTAAATTCAAAAGTTTAAGGGCAGTGTTGCATGTACATTTTTTCCAGAGGACTGGTTGTTAATAATTTATCAGCATGTCACTAATAACATCTATGCTTTTATCCAAGAAACTGAAAAAATGTTAAACAGCACAGGGTTATTCAAGCAGATATGTGAGACATTCCCCTGAAAAACTCCTGCCAAGTGGACATTGAACTATCCTTGGCTTCTCTTTGAGTCCAACTATCCCACCAGTACTGAATCTATGAAACCATAGTGGTTTCAGAGGGAGGGAAGAGATACTTTATGAAATCTTGTTTCCCCAGGCTTCCCCTCTTTCACTCAGAGGGAACTGGGACCAGGTTCCAATGAGTGGCCCACTCTTGATGAAGCTAGGCTGATCTTTAGACTCATTGCTTTTCTTTCTAGATCTGTTTGCTTGTGTTTAGAAGTCTAAAGAAAACTCACTGGCTTACAATTTGTTGACTTATCTTCCCTCTTTGGAAAAATGGGACAAATTCTGCTTTCTCCACTCTTATGATTCCTCTCCTGTTTGCCATGATCTTTTAAATTCTACTAATGGTACCATCACATCAGTGAGTTTTCTCTGGATTCACCCAGAATGGGCAAGGTGAAAAAGGACAGTGAGCTAAGTGCTCTCTTGTTGTCTCCTCTTTACATTGTTCACTCTGCTTGTCATTTTTAGTACAAAGACCCCTCTCTTTGGCAGAAAAAAAAATAGCAGCAAATTAAGGTTAAGTAGCTCTACCTTCCCTCTGTAGTCAGTTATCAACATCTCATCTAAAAAAATATTAACACTTTAAGATTTATAAAGTGCCTTGATTCTCACAACAACCCTGCGAGATAGGTGATAATAGTCTCCATCATACTAAGACAGGCAGAAGTGAAGTAAGTGTCTAAGGCTGAATTTGAAATTAGATCTTCCTGATTCCAAGACTAGTGTTTATTCTCTCGACAGCACAACCAGGCTGCACACTCCCTTCTTAGACCCTTCCTTCCCTGTCCCCTCAAACATTTTTGCTTCCCTTGTCAACTTCAGCTCATTCTGACCTTTTTTACAGAAGTGTGCTATACTTATTCATTCATTTATCTATTCCCTGGTCTTTTCTCCTTCTTCTAGAGATTTCTTTTAAAAATCTTAGTTGGTAGGACAAAGCACCAGCCTTGGAGTCAGGAGTACCTGGGTTCAAATCTGGTCTCAGACACTTAATAATTACCTAGCCGTGTGGCCTTGGGCAAGCCACTTAACCCCATTTGCCTTGCAAAAACCTTAAAAAAAAAGGATGGCAAAGCAACAAGGTATTAACTGCTTTGTTTTTTTTTTTTTGACATATCTGAATAACTGAAGTTCTCCTATCATTATTACACCATTCCAGACTTGTGGTCTGCTCCCCAAATTCCTTTTCCCCCCCTCTTTCTGTCTAGGACATCTATAGTGTACTCCAATGACAAATTTTGTTTTTTATTTCCATTGCTTTCCACCATAAATCTCCATTTGGATTTCCACATTTGAATAAGCCATTCTTTGTAACTCAGTTTACCTTTCTTTCTCATGGAATAGTGACCAAGAGAAGAGTTTGAAGTTTTATCAAACCAGATTAGCCTTTATAAAGACCAAGTCTGAGGCAACTGAAATGTATAAAATGTAGATCATGTTGCAAGTATCTGGTCTTCTCAATCTCATGAGACTAGAAGCATTTCCACTCTGAGACAATATCTCTGGCCACAAATATCTTTGTCCTCTGTGTAGTAGGTTATTGGGCTGACTTTTTTCTCATTCCTCTCTCTGGAGGTCCACAGGTGTTACACACTCAACACATTTTTGGAATGCATCAATGTACTGATATTTTTCCTCCCTCACATGAAGTATACTTGAGGATCAGTTAGTAGAGGTGAAGGGGGGATAAAAGATGAGCAGGGAGGGGAAGAAAAGTGGGGAGGGACAGAAACTCATTCCTCCTCCTCTTCTTCCTTCTCTAATATGAATATACATTTCAATTTGCAATACCCCCCCAACTCTTTTACCTTGACAATTCTTTTGAATAAAGGATACCCATCTTGAGCCATAGCAGGCAAGAGAAGACACAAGGAAGTCAGGGGAACACAGCTGGGGCCTTTGGGCTGAGCAGGAGTGCTAATGGTTGGCCTCTCTTGTTCACCCCATCAAATGAAACAGATCATACAATCTGACTGTGGAAAGATAAAGTGATTCTAAAATCTAGCATGGGGAGAAGCTCACACCAAGAACTGGCAACTGGGACCAGTTGAGGGGGAAAAAAAGCTCCATCTCTTCCATCTGATTCTCACTACATGATATAGCTCATAGAATAGAATGACAGGTGCTGATGCCTTTTTTCCTTGCCTTAGGGCACATAGCTAAATTCATACAAGTTAAGCTTATGTATAGTATCACCTCATTATAAAATAATTCCCATTTCAGAAATGAGGTACCTAAGGGTCAGGGAGCTTAAATATCTTGCCCATGGACACACTGCTAGTGAGACAGAATTAGAACCTAGATCTGCCTTAACTGCCAGTCTAGAGCCCTAAGACCTTAGGTCCCCTCACAGCCATTGCTATAGCAATAAAACAGAAAGGAATGAAGCACAATTCACAAATATCTTAAATATTTATGAGGACAGATACTGTAAACACATTTTAACCAACCGCCCAAACATGATGTAAGTAATGACAGAGATATTATCAGCTGAGAGTTACGACAGTGCTTGAGATCAAACAATTCATCTGAAACTAATTTGCATTCAGCTATGAAACACTCTGCCTCAGTGTCAGAGGATAGTTTCCTCTCTCCATCAAGTTTGTATCTTTTTTTATGCTCCAAGCACTTAGGGACCTTCCAGGTTCCCCACTTCTCATAAAAAGGAGCTTGTAGAGTGATCAGCAGCTCTCTTGTCTTCTTTGGATAGCTGCCCTCACTCCACAGGCCTAATTGATGCACTTGAATAACTGGGGACAGAATGCCCACAAGAAGCCAGAAGAAGTGTATGTCCACTTTACCCTGTGGGCAACCTTGAGCCAGGACCTTGTCTTCTTCAGCTCACCTACCCTCACTTTAGAAAACTCAGAACATGGCCCCTTCCCTGGTTTTCTACTTTATCAGCACAATTAGCAGCTCCCCCTCTACTAGACTTCATGACTTAGGAATCATAATTTGATTCAATTCAAAAGCATTGCCAGGCCAAAGACAACATCCCAAGTGGCCAACAAGCATTTATTAAATGTCCAGATCATGGGCTGAGTGCTGGGGGCTTTCAGTCCAGGAGCAGAGCCAGCTAGCAAAGCACTAAAGACAAACAAGCTAGGACAGGACCAAGGGGAGCCCATCACCAAGAGGGAAGAAATTAAGATTCAGGGGCCCTGGAAAGGCTTCTTTCTGAGGGCAGAGGCTTGGCTGGATCTGAAGCAAGCTAAGATAAAAGAAATGCAGACCCTTGTCTTTGAGGCCTCTTGGTGCCTTGTACTGCTTCTGATCCACCAGGGCCCTGGACCCCAGGCACCTCATGGTGAGCAGTGGAACAGGTTGACCCACTCAGTACCTGCGGGACCCTGAGCATCTTTGGTCCAGATTTGTCATCCATACAAGGTAGGGGGCTGGATTAGCAACTCTGAAGCCCTTTTAGTACTAGATCTGTGGTCCTAACACAGCTTCCTGCACGATGGAAGCATGGACCCAGACTCTCCTGGCTCCCTATGGGAACACAAGGATGATAATGAGGTCTCTGACCTTAGACAGTCCCTTCTCTTAGGGTGACACCTATGAAATCATGCTGTAAGGCCAGCCAAGGCCACAAGGGTGAGGATTGTGCATTTTCCTGAAGTCTGTCTATCAGTAACTGTGCAACTTTACACATCTTCCTGCTACTCACTGTAGTCTTTAAAGTTGTGTAATTCTGAGCAGTTCTATTTCTCCACAGAGATACCAGATGCAAAACAACAACAAAACATCTTTAGTGGCAGGTTCAATCTGAGTCCCTAGTGGGGCTTCATTAATCAATGACCCCTCCCCCCATATGACTGACTGTTGTACTCAACCTTGTGACTACCTGGGCAATATGCACCCGAGGACCACAAGGCTGGTGACAGATTCTGAGATTGTAGCATCTAAGGTCTACTGGGAACTCACTTCAAATGTGAGCTGACTTTGTCATTTCAGGATAGTCCTTTCTTAAAGCTGAAAATAAAGCGAACCAGAATTTCATTTTTCTTTTATAGTCTTTATCATTTTTCAATAGTACTGAAATTCTCAAAAGCCAAGTAGAATGGAGAAGTGATCCATGGATTGATCTCTACCAACACTTGAATAATCCACAAATATATCCACAAGAAAAGATAATCAATATCAGAAAATACTCAAGAGCTCGATTACTTCAAAAGACTCCAGTTCATGAATATCCCATGCTTCCTTCCTCCGTAAACATATCAGCATCTTCTGGCATCATATGATCTTTATGACTCGCTATGGTCAAAAAAAAAATCAATTAGACTGGTCCTTTGATGACCAGACTGAAAGGTCATTTTCTTAATAGAAATCAAGGGAACTTGACCTCAGGAAAGCCCCTGAGAACTCAAGGTCATTCTTGTCTATACCTGCATGAAGTATCAGAATAGGGCTTTCCTAGAGGGAGCTTAGTGTACTTGATATTTACTTTTTACTCAGAATATAGATCATTAAGGAGCGGCTAGGTTGCGCAGTAGATAGAGCACCGGCTTTGGAGTCAGGAGTACCTAAGTTCAAATCCGACCTCAGACACTTAATAATTACCTAGCTGTGTGGCCTTGGGCAAGCCACTTAACCCCATTGCCTTGAAAAATCTAAAAAAAAAAAAAAAGAATATAGATCATTAAAGTGCTAAGCATATTGTGTATAATTTACATGACAGTAACTAATACACAATAATATAATGGAGGTTTTTAAAAAGCTTAAATAGGAAGGTAGAGAAAATATGTCTAGGAAAACTGTGCAGTAATATAAATCATCTTTATTTAGTCTGGTTTTTCATTTTATAGAGCAAACACTCTAAATAGTTTTTATAAATTAGTTTATATATATATATTTTGCTTTATTACAAGTCAGTTTATATTTCAGGAAATAAAATTACTTAATTCTTTATTGGGGCACAACAATTACAGGAAACCACTGAGAACTAATGTTCTCAAATTTAAACCAGCTCAACATGTTTAAACACAAAGAATAAAATTAGTATTGTATTATATGTTTGATGTGCCTCCTATATAAGCTAAATATTACATCATAGGTTAAAAAAGTGCTTAGGTCAGATTTCTAGTAAGGTCGAATAAGACATCTTTACAAAAGATGATAAAATAATTTCCCTCCCCCCCTCGACTCAGAAATTCACTTAACACCATTAAAAGGGAAAACCATTTAAAAGCTTTAATCACGAGATTTTTCTGCTTCTTCTGCTTTTAAATGTTTGCTTTATAGAATTACTAATTCATCTGAAATAATATTAGAGAAGCTAGGTGGTTCAGTGGATAGAGTACCGGGCCCAGAGTTAGGAAAACTTGAGGATAAGTCACTTTTTACCTCAGTTTTTTCATCTAACAAATGAACTGGAGATGGGATCGGCATACTCCGGTATCTTTCCCTAGAAAACCCCCAAAAGGGGTCATGAAGACATGACTGAAAAATGACTTAACAAAAATGAAACTGGCTGAATGTGTATATGATAGTTTACATTAATATAGGGCTCAATATGAGCCGGGGGACATCATTCTGAAAAGATTGCCAAAAATTTATTAAGGGACTCAATATCAGCCAGGCAAGGGCACAGACAAAAATGAAACAGCCCTTGCCTTCGAGAAGCCCATCTTCTATGAAGGTGATGACCTAGACCTATATAAACATATACAAAGAAAAAGGACATGTCATTTGGTGAGGAGGCGACTGGGTGGGTGAAAATGAGAGTTTAGGGTATCTTAGCTGAGTATGGCAGGAGACAGGGGATTCTAAGAGGCCGCAGTGAAGAGGGGGAGCATTCTAGGACTGGGAAGATTGAGGGTAAAAGCATGTACCATATTGACACAATAGGCAAAAAAGGGGAAAAAATTCATTAGCACATAAATAAAAGCCAACCTAAAAATCTAACCAGGCCAAGGTCAGCCCTCCTCATGATATACATCACCTTTGACCAGGCAGTAGAATGTTTTGCAGGAAAAAATTCTTGGATTCATTGTGGTCTGGAGGACCAGAGTTCAAATCTTGCTTCAGATTCTAGCTAGCTACAAGTCTCCATCCACTGTGCTACCTAGCTACCCCTGGCATTATGTTTTTAAATATATAAAATAGACAGGATGACAATTCTACTACTTAGAAAGTTTTTAAGATATTCTACAAAACAAGTTCAGAAGCTGAATTCTCTAGCAGAGTCCAGAAAACAAAGAAGACAAGGAATACAACAGAGTCAATGGAAAGAACAGTGACCACCTAGCAATCAAAAGCAGAAGTTCCAAAGAAGAGATCTGAGAAGGTACTCCCTGCAGAGGTGTCAGGGAGGACTATGGGTCTGATATACTGTAGGGATTTTCAGACTTAATTAAGGAATCAATCAGTTTTGTTGATTTTTCTCTTTGATTTTTTTCTTTAAAATTGTTATTTGCTTTAATAGGATGGGGGGAGGGAGAGGGCAACATGGTTCAATGGATAGTATTCAACTTGGGAGTCAGGAAGTTCTGAGCTCAGATTGTGCTGTTGTTTGTCCTTCTTTCTCAAGGAGAACCAATGACATCAGCAAGGAGATGTCTTGACTTGCAAATAATTGGATTTAAGTGGTGGTGGTGGAGGGAGGGAGGGTGCAAAATCACCAGGCTCACTCTCTCCTCTAGAGTCATCTGGGTTCAGTGACCAGATATGGCTCAAGATGACTAGAGATGACCAGAAAGCCTGCTAGCCATATGGCCCTGAGTTGTTCACTTCACCTCTGTCATCCTGTTTTCTCATATATAAAATGGGGTTAATTAGAGCACCTACCTTACAGGGTGAGGAAGGAAGAATTCCTCCCAACTTCACTCCTCAGTCCTGGAAATTCTCTTATCTCCTTCCCAACAGTATTCTCTGTTCAGAGCTGCCTCATCCTCGCCTTGGGTTGGTGCCCAGTCAAGGTTTCCTTCCCTCCTATCAACAGTTCTCACTCTCCAGCCTTTCTACTTTCTTGCCAGTCATCTATTCCATCCCACTTCCCCAAGAGAGCAGAAGCTTTCAATGTTGCAAGGCAGCAGAGCAGACAGTAATGAACCCTCTTTAGTGTCTGAGCCATCAGATGATGCCACAGCTGTGGAGGTATGGGTGGGGGTAGGGGGAAAGGGCTAAGTCTTCACTACGGTTGATGTTTCCCTAGACAGTGAGAAGGAAGAAAGGGCAGGAAGTAGGGTTGGTGAGTTGGGGGATTAAGGGGAACTATTGTTGCTAGGGTCCTAGGCTCTCTCCACTGAGATTCAAAAGGATAGTTGTTTTCTTCTCTTCTCCTACTGCTTGGCTGTGTCCATCCAACATGTCTGTCTCCTTTGCTGATTCTTTAGTCAGATTATGCTCCCCAAGAGGAAAGTTCCCTAAAGCCATGTCCTAGGCTCTCTTTTCTTCTTTCTATTTTAGATAATCTCTCTGTGACCTTGTCAGCTCCTCTAGACATATATACACAGGCACATATACATATATAATATATATGAATATAAACATACAAAACTCCCCCATATACATAGTCATTCTCCTGAGCATATGGGCAAGTTGTCTCAACTTGTCCAAAACAGAAATTATTCTATTTCCCCCCCAAACTACTCCTTCTCCAAATTTTCCTGTTTTTGGCAAATAAATCTTTCTCCTTTATTTCAGTCTTCCAGGTTTATTATAACTTCAGCACTGATTTAGATTCATGATCCCTCATCCTATATATCTAGTTCCCAACCCTTTTCTATCTGCACTACACCAGACCACCCAAGTCATCACCTCCCAGTCCTCCAAGTCATCTCAAGTTTTTTCCAGACTCTGATGTACCTTCCTTACAGCTGATAAAGTGATTTTCTGTAAGTAAGTGCAGATATGACTCAATCACTTCACTTAATCCAATGAGTTTGCATAAACCAAGAACTTTGCAAGCCTTAAAACCAAACAATTCTATAAATGTCTATTGATTAATTGGATATTTGAGGTTAAATGTTGATTAGATGCTACTAAAATTAAAAAAAGTTTGAGCTGATGAAGCATCATTTAAAGTTTATCAACCATGAAAAATGCCCCTTTTAAGACAAGATTTTTACCAAGTAACTCAATAAAACTGTATCAACACTTCTTTTCAGTAGAATAAAGTTCAGTCCCCATTTACTGACAAAAATTTTGGCAAAACTTGCTTAGCTAAAATAAATACTGTGTCGTGATTTGGTACCACAATAAAGATTGGAATTTTGAACTTGAGTGACATTTCCCTAAGTATGGTACTAAAAATAGCTAACTTGGATAAACATAATCTAAACTGCAATTCTCATAAAACACAAAATTTCTGATATATGGTGTTTTATGCACATTAACAAGGACTCCAAGGACTGATGTTGGAGTAAAATTGTATTAGATACAAAGCAAAATTGGAAAGTAAATAAGATTTTCCAAAAAAAAAAAAAAGAAAAACTGTTCAAAATAGTTCACCATATTAAGAACCTATTTTTTTAAGGTACTGATATCATCAAGATTGGTACCAAATCAGTTTTGGTGGGGAGCTCTCTGATGTTTCCCAACAGAAAATCTGATCTAATACATTGGATCTGTATGTGCCTTAATGGTAGACTGGGGTGGGTGAGGGCTTTGAGGAAGACTAGACCTCAAGTGGGAGGGCTCCTGAGCCTTTTTCAGGGCTGCTCATCCACCTTCAGTGATTCACCTAATTCTCACTTGAAGCTCCAAGAAACTAGCATATTCAGCAGCCAAGCCCAGGAAACCATTCCAGGAGATAGGCTAAATCAGACTAAGGGGATTGAAGGATTTGAGACTCCTGGAGGCAATGGAGCACCTAGAGGTTGGTCAGACATCAAGGGTGCCCTGGTCTTCCCCTTATCCTGAGCCATTGCCAGGGATCCTTTTGTCCTGACACTGGACTTCAATGACCAACATAACATAATGAGGAGGGACAGTGAAATTGATGTCTGGGAGGCTCTGCCTGTCTTAAATTTATTTCTCAAATCAAGACATTGCTCTGTGACATCAGAGGTCCTCTTCCAAAGGAACATCAGGAAAATGAAAACTTAATCTGCTAGCATTCTGAACAAAAAATGTTGCCACAACTACAGAATCAAAGATTTTGGTGTTTAGTCAACCAACTACCACACATTTATTAAGTGCCATCCATGCATCAGGTTTCATATCCAAGGGAATATGAAAACAAATATGAAATATTTGCCCTCAGGGAACTTACAGTCTAACCAGCAAAGTCACGCAGATATAAAAATCTATATGAATTAGGGGAGGGGAGGAAGGAGGCTAAGTAGGTGGGGGAAGCAAAAAAAAGGTTCAAGTAGAATGTGGTCATTTGAATGAGTTTTGAAGGAAACTTGGAATTTTTGGAGACTGAGATGAGAAAATACTTTCTGGAAGGCATGGCAGATGGGAGGAGCACTTTGCAGGCTGGTCTGGCAAAAAAAAGTCATGGCCAGGCAGGCTGGTCAGGTAGACTGGGGCAGGACTAGGAAAGGCTTTAAAGCAAAGCAGAGCATTTGAAATGTGAGACTAAACTGGGGGGGGGGGGTGAAGGCTGTGGGAGCAATGACCATGGAAAGGTCAAAAGATCCATGGTGGCTCAACAGATTAACTATGTGGATTGAGGGAGACATCAGTGGCACCCTGATGTGGTGAATCCAGGTGAGAGCCATATGATAGCATCAAGAGAAATAGGTAAGTTTGCAAGAGGTATAGGTCTTGGGTAAGAGTTAATGAGTTCATCCAACCTTTCTGGAGAACAATTTGGAATTACAATAAAAATGTACAAACCCTTTGATCCAGCAATACCACTACTGATCTATACCCTTAAGAGATGATGAAAAGGAGTAAAAATATCACATACATAAATATTCAGAGCAGCCCTGTTTGTGGTGGCAAAGAATTGGAAATCAAATAAATGTCCTTCAACTGGGGAATGGTTTAACAAACTGTGGTATATGTATGTGATGGAATACTATTGTTCTATTAGAAACCAGGAGGGATGGGAATTCAGGGAAGCCTGGAGGGATTTGCATGAACTGATGCTGAGTGAGATGAGCAGAACCAGAAAAACACTGTATACCCTAACAGCAACATGGGGGTGATGTTCAACCTTGATGGACTTGCTCATTCCATCAGTGCAACAAGCAGGCATAATTATGGGGTATCTGTGATGGAGAATATGATCTGTATCCAGAGAAAGAATTGTGGAGTTTGAACAAAGACCAAAGACTATTACCTTTAATTTAAAAAAAAAAAAACAACAACAACCCTGTTGCCCTATTATGTAATTTTGCTTTGTCATAGTTAATTTTTTCCCTTAAGGATATGATTTCTCTCTCATCACATTCAACTGAGATCAGTGTATACCATGGAAACAATGTAAAGACTAACAAACTTCCTTCTGTGGGGGGGTGGGGGGAGGGAAGCAAGAATAGGGGGAAAATTGTAAAATTCAAAATAAATAAAATCTTTTTAAAAAAGTGAATGAGTTCTGTTTCAGACAAAATTTGAGATGCCTTCTGAGATGAATGGTTGTCAGTTGGAGAAATGTGTAAGTAGAACTCAGGAGAGAGACTGGGACTGGACCTGTAGATGGGTTATGCATCTGCATAGATAATAATTAAAATCATGGCCAGTGGTTGAGATCACCAAGCAAGAGTGTAGAAGGGAAAAAGAAGAGATCCCAAGCAGATCTCTGGAGAATACCCACAGTTAGGAAGAATGACACAGATAACGATTCAACAAAGGAGACTACGAGTGATCAGTCAGATGGGAGAACCAAATGAAGGCCTTGTCCTGAAAATCCTGAGAGGAGAGAGTATCTGGGGCAAGGATGGGTCACAGCATCTGGGCCTCAGAGAGGTCAGTGAAGAAGACAGGGGAAGGAGAAAAGACCATGGGATTCAGGAACTGACAGTCCTCTGGGAATGTTGGAAAGAACAGTTGAATACTAAGGTCAAATGCTAGTAATAAAAAACCCTGAAAAAAAGTTCTAGAATAACAAGGAATCAGTCATTCATTTCATATACACACATGCATAAATTACATGCAATTCTAGTTTTGAAATTTATAAAGATGCTTTTTTAACAAATATAAACACAATTAAAGGAGTGACTGGATTCATAGTAGCTTTTTATTACTTGGTGTTTTCTCAATCAACTCCTATTATGAGGGAATCCACAAAACTTTGTTAAACTGAGTTTCTCTTAGTTCCAAATGTTTAGAAAAATTGTCCTGAGGCATTTTGACTATATCCTACTATATCTCTCATTTTTCATCCCCCTTTGTACCTAGACAAATGGCTGAAGGCAAGTTGCTTTATCAGGAAGATGATCTTCCTTCCCACTTCTTTAGTCCTCCTTCAATCTGTTCTGAGCAGGAATAAGGACCAGTTCGAGTAGGACCTACCTACCAAATTGTAAAGGGTTCAAACTCTGACTGAGAGTGATGAGTCTGTCCTCTGGAAGACCAACAATACTGTAATAAGGGATTAGTTTTCATTTCTACATCATTTATGAGAAGCTGAGGAAAGGAATCTATGTTTTACAGATAAACAGCTAGGGAAGTTGGAGAAAACTATAAAATGGATTGATGTATAACAGGAAGGATGGGGGAAGCCATAGTGTCTGCTTATACTGATAAGAAGCAGAGAAACTTAGCACAAGAAAGCAAGAAACCATAAAATTAGAACGTGGGGGTGAATTAATGAATAAACTGGTACAAGTCTAGGTGTCAGATTCACATGTCTGTTATATATCCAGATAAGAGCAGAAGAGTCTAATGATCTGGGTGCTAAACTGTGGGGAAGGGGAGATGCGATAGGGAATTTGGGCGTACATGGGAAGAGAATGAAGCAATTTGGATAGGCCTTTGACCCGGGCAATTCCCTGTCAATTGGGGACACGGGAGGAACTTCACTCATGGCTGTTCAGAGTTCTTGGTAAGGTGCTTGTTTCTTACAAATACTCAAAGGATCTGTGGGTTCATGGATTTGGGGGTACTCCTGACAAAGACCCTAAGCCATTCCTGTGACTCCTGGGTCCATTGTGCGACAATTGTCTTATCCTAAGAGGACCCCTCTGGTCATTCTGGCTGGCCCTCGGTCCAGACTATTTTGTCTTGTCCTGGACCCCGGCAGTCCGTCACATTTAGTAGCCTGCTCAGAGCCCCTCTTCCGTCACCTTCGGTGAATCTCATTTTTGCTCTTTGGCGAAGCCATCTCTTGCTGACACAAGCCACGCTACCCTTGAGCAGAGGGGTCTTTGCTCTCACGGGGTGCTTGGGTCAGTGGAAGAGATCCAGTTTATTAAAAACAAAACAACCTGGCTGGTTGGAGCCTCGCCTCCTGCGGGTCTGCGCTGTGTGGCCAACAGGGGGCCGTGCCCCGTGCCCCGGGTGTGCCCCGCGGCCAGCCCGCTTCAGCTCCCCTCCTCTCCCGTTAGCCCGGTGCCACCCTCCGTTTCTCAAGCAGGTGCTGGGGTCGGGCCCCGCGCTAAGCGCCCGGGACGCCACGGAAGGCTCTGCAAAGCTGTGGGGCTCCCGTGGCACGGCCGGGGCCCGGGCCAGCCGCCCCAGGCCGGGCGCCGCTGCTCGGCTGCCCTCCTTCCAACGAGCGCGGTGGCTGCGCCCGGAGGGAGGCGCAGAGACAGCGCCCGGCCCCTCCCTGGCACGTGCCCGCGTGCCCGCGCCCCCCGCGCCCCCCGCGCCCTCCAGGCTTCGGGCCCAAACGCGGATCCTGCGGGGCCGGGGGCGGGGCTCCGGCTCCCCCTGGGCCCCGAGGCCTCGGCCCGCGCGGGCAGGGCCGCCGCGCCCCCTCCTCGAAGCCCCGGTCCCCCCGGGCCACGTACCGCGCTGCCGCTGGCGGCCGCGGCCACGGCCAAGGGCAGGCGCGCGGGGGGCGCGGGGGGCGCGGCGGGCGCGGCGTCCGGCCGGTCGGCGGGGGGCTGCGGCCCGCGCAGCCGGTGGCACACGGCGCCCACCAGCCCGCCCCCGGCCGCCACCGCCGCGCCCAGCTCCCCCCAGCGCCGCCGCCGCCGCCGCCGCCGCCAGGCCGCCTCGTCCTCCTGCCGCGCCTCCGGCTCCGCCCGCGCCGCCGCCTCGGCCTCGCCGCCCGGCCGCCCCGACAGCGCCCGCCCCGGCCCGGCCACGGGGGGCCCCGGGCGCCGCGGCGCCGCCCACAGCAGCCGCCGGAGGGCCGCCATCGCCCGGCCCCGCCGCGCCGCCGTCCCCGCGGCCGCCCGCACGGCCCGGGAGCCCGAGCCGGGATCTCGCGACAACGGGAGCGGGGCGGGGGCGGGGCCGGGAGGGGGGAGCGCGGGGATTGGAAGGACTGGAGGCGGGGGCGGGGCCAAGGGCCGCGGCGAGAGGCCCGGCATTGGAAGGGCGGCGAGGGGGCGGGGCCACGGCCGGCCGCGGTGGGGGGGGGGGTGCGCCCGGGGCGGGCCGCGCTCTCTGCCGAGGGGCGCCTGCCCGCGGGCCTGGGACCTGGCGGAGTGGGGGGGGGGGGCTGGGAGTCCGAGGATCCCTTCGTGCCTTCAGTGCCGGCTTCTCTTTAAGACCCCTTGTGCTGGCTGGGTGACCTTGGGCAAGTCACTGAACCCCGCTGCGGCCCCGAAAAGGAGCCCTTTGGTGCTCTGTCTCAGCCCCCCAAGTCCAGAGGAGACGTGGTCTCAGGGAGGGTCCGGTCCGCGCGGCGGGGTTGTGTCGTAGAATCCTATTTAGGAGCACCGCGTGCCCCGCCTTGCCAGTGAGTGCCAGGTGATCAAGGAGGAGAGAATAGTATAAGTAGAATCATTATAGAAGTACAATAATAATATAATAATGGCGTAATAATAATAAACCATTTGCGTTTTAACCAAAAAATGAGAACGTGCGGTCTCTAATGGAAGCCCAGCCTGCCTTTTCAGTATCCGTGCAGCCCTGCCTGGATTGACCGAGGTTGTCGCGACGGGAACAATGTGGGCAAGACGCTCCTCGGAAACGTGTGTCAGTTTTTACTTTTTGAGAATGCCAGTTGTCTGTGAGACCCTCCTCGTCCCTTATGCCGACGCTTGCTATAGTCTATAAACTGCTTAATGAGGCTGACACTTAGTTACTTGAAAAAGTCACCGTAGATAAGCTGATTGGTGCTGTGGACACATGCGCCCATCCTTTCTTCCTTTTCCTACTGGAGACCCGGCTGCCTGAATGGGCTTTGAGGGCAGCATGTACCCCAGGACCGTGGGTTGGACACGTCTGTTATAAATGATAATTTCTGCATTCCTTCCCATTTCTCTACTATTTGTCATCCTTCCACCATACCCTTGGGACAAGGTAGCTTTTTTGAATATCTTCCCATGTTTTCTTTAAGCTACTTTGATCCTTCCACTGCTTCTCTCTGATTTCCTTATCCTGGCTTAGAACAATCATCCTTCAGATTTTACAAATAAATTGATAGGCTAACCTGCTGTTGCTTCCAATAGCCACTCCTCTCCATGTGGCAAGGCAATCAGATTTTTGCTGACTAAGACACTTTCTGGGTTCTTTTAATCTCCTTGTTTTGGTAATTCATTGACATGGATTAAACTTTGGGGTAAGAATTGTTAGAGTCAATGGTGTCCTTTCTGCTGGACATGCCATGGGAGTATTATTCAATTCCTCAAAAGAAAATCAGTATAATCTTTTCCTACTGGATTATGAGCTATGAAATAATTGATTAAAAAAAAATCAAGGTTAAAGACCAAGGACAGCTCCCTGGGGAGGGTGAGTTAGAGTTAATTCTCTCCTTAATAGAAAGAATTGGATTAATTACTTTTGTGTTTCCTATAGGCCCTTACCATATTATTCCCAATAATAGGGTTCTAAATATTTATTGAAATGAATTTAAATAGGGCAAGTACTTACATTTGAAGGAAAAAACATGTATGTTTACTATAATTTTTTAAAAGTAGAGAAGAAAATCACTAAACTACAAATAAGAAGACATGAGTTCTAATCCCAACTGTACTCCATGAACTCTATGTGGCTTTGGGTCATTCATTTTGCCCTTTGGTTTTTGGTTTCTTTGATTGAAGAATAGATATTCTGGGCAAGATTTGCTGTTGAAAAGTTTGATAATCTCATACATTCCCAGGATTTTACAGTTCATCCAATGGCAGAAGGACAGCAAATCAATGTCATTAACATCATCATGGAACACCATGCTGGAATCGGATCACATACAATCACCTAATCACAGGAATCTCAGAGGCTGTTAAATCCAATCTACATCTGAACAAGTATTCTATTTCCAGCAATCTCTGGAAGCATCCCATTCCTCTTTTCATAGAGAGGTTCAATAAAAATAAGGTAACTTTATCTTACACCCAATCCCTTTACAGATGAAGAAACCAAAAACCAAAGGGCAAAATGAATGACCCAAAGTCCCATAGAGTTTGTAGCACAGAGTTGGGATTAGAGCTCATGTCTTCTTATTTGTAGTTTATTGATTTTCTTCTCTACTTTAAAAAGTATAATATAGTAAATGCTCTCCCATTAGACTTTGAATTCCTTGAGACTAGGAATGCCTTTTTTGGTATCCTTATTGCTTAGTGTGGACATGTAATAAAGATTTTCTATAGTTTGTTCATATTTCCATCATTCATCTGTCCCCTTTTCTGAACCCTTCTGTGGTTTCTCATTCTGACTTGTATCCTGAATTCTCCTAAAATGAGATTTCTTGCCACAAGATGAATCAGGAAAGATGAGGGGCTCACAATCTACTCTTGAACTGACCCCATTCCTGGTCTGTTGTTTGAAATCTGCTTGGGCTTCTCAAGGCTAGTCCCAGAGTTTAAGCTCAGGCCCCTGAAGAATTTCTGGCTACTCTAATATCCAGGTAAAATGAGGTTGGCTTTTAATGTCCCTTCCACCCCTAACTATCATCTTGGGATCCCTCAAACCTAAGTGAACTTTTTTTCAGTTTGTGGATAATAAGACCTTAGCAGAAGACCATTAATGCTGTCCATAGACAGCAAACCCACAGTTCTAGCCCTGTTTCTGCTCTGGATGACTTTGACCAAATTACTCCCTTCTGGGCAGCTAGGTGGCACAGTGCTCTATTGAGCACCGACCTTGGAGTCAGGAGTACCTGGGTTCAAATCCAACCTCAGACTTAATAATTACCTAGCCTTGTGGCCTTGGGCAAGCCACTTAACCCCATTGCCCTGAAAACTGTAAAAAAAAAATCTAGTTCAAATTACTCCCTTCTCTGGGCCTCAGTTATCCCTCCCCCCTAAAAAAGGAAAGATTGGTTTCTATAATGCCCAGGGTCATTTGAGCTTTTCATTTGATAACTCTGGGAGCATGATGCAGGGATTTGGAAAGACACAAGTTGCTTCTTTGTCCTCTAGCTCTGACCTTCTCCCTCACAATTTATCCAGGTGGGGAATTCAATGGAGATATACAAGGAATCCTTCATTAATAGTGAGCCAAGGAGATAGATCATGATCCCTGAGACCTGATGAATAGTGCTTCAGCATAGCATAGGAGAAAGAGGGCTGAAATTGGAGTCCGGAAGACCTAGATTCAAATCTCTGCCCTTTCCAAATCTCTGCTCACATGTAAAATGGTGATGGGAATACTAGTGATAATTACATCAAGGGGTTGGGATGAGTTTCAAATGAGATCATGCAGATAAAGTGATGTGCACGTGTCAGTCACTCTTCCAGAGGTCTATGATTTCTCCATCCTGTAAGGCAGGTGCACACCTTGCCAGGTAGATTTATGGACCCTGCCCTGATGAGCCACTAGGTGGCATCGAGTTTTCTACTCCACCACAGACCTTGGACCCCAGACACAGAATGTATTGTGAGCCTGAATTGTAAACTTTCCCAGTTTTGCAGAACTTATGCAATGATCCCAGGGTCCAGATTCTTATTTCAAGGTGTCACCTTGAAAGAGGGTTGTTGTGGAAGGTGGAATGCTCACACTTACATACATTGCTGCTTTCTCTCCCTTAACCTCTGCTTAGGGAATTAAGAAGATCAAGTGTGTCTGTCCCCCCTTTGCAGATGAGGCAGCGTAGGCCCAGGACAGGAAGTGACTGGAGCAAGGTCTCATGTCAGGAAGTGGCAGGTGCAAACTTTGATGAGTAGATAGGTGCTACAGTGGATAGGGCAATGGTCTTAGGGACAGAAAGATCTGGGCTCAAATGTCTGAGATGATTATACACAGCACTGTGAACCTGGATGAGTCACTTGACCTCTAAGGTCCAAACTCCTCATTGTACAGGTGAGGAAACAGGCTCAGGATCACATAGATAGTGAGTGTCAGAAGTAGAATTGGAAGTAGCTCTTCTAACTGCAGATTCAAGTCCCTTTGTCTGGACACATGCTACCTCCCCAACTTGGTCGTTGCTTGTGATCCAATCACTGGGGTGACATTTTGAAGCCAGGACTCTAGTAGTGACATGATTTTCCTAAACAGGACCCTCCTCTGTTTCAATGGAGTGTCCCCTGAGGATACAGAGTTTCCCCAGGAAGCCCTGCCCTTGGCTTTCCTTTTCTTACATAGGGCAACTTGTCTTGAAAATATCTGCACATTCCATTGCCAGGGAAGACCAGGCAGGATGTGGGAAAGGAAATAAGGATGCCATCTCTGAACATCAGCAGCCTTATTTTCTCAGTCTTCTGGTAGCTGCTTATTTCATCAGTCCATAAGTATTGTCTTGAGTACTCGATACATGCCACTTAGGCATCTTGTACAATGGAGACAACGCTGGGCTTGGAATCAGGAAGACCCATCTGCAGGAGGTCAAATCTGGCCTCAGACCCTTATTAACTGTATGATCCTGGGCAAGTCATTTAATCCTGTCTGCCTTAGTTTTCTCAGCTGTGAAATGAGCTGGAGAAGAAAATGGCAAAAACCACTGCAGCATCTTTACCAAGAAAATGCCAAATGGGTTGTTAAAAGAAAACACAACTGAAACAATTGAATTATTATTATTTTATATAATTACATTGCATATCTTTTTATAACTTCAGCAATGAGCCCTCTTAATCTGAGTGAATCTGGCCCAAAATAGAAAAATGAGAAATGCATCATGGTGACCACATGAATGATGAAATGAAGGACTGCAGAAACTGGAACTAGATAAAAAGCAAGATCAACTTAGAGGCTCCAGGTGAGCCTTTGTATGACCTCTCCCTCCTGTGAATTATATTATATGTCAAATGTTGGAGACATTAAGCTCCCGAACACTTATTTTTCTGCTATACTTTTTTTTTTGTATGTGATTTAAGGAGAGGCATCTGGAGTTTGTCTATATCTATATATGTATGTATGTATGTATGTATGTGGCATGCAAAAGCAGTCTTTCTAAGAATATAAAGATGAACAATGGGGTGGCTAGGTGGTGCAGTGGAGATGGAATCAGGGGTACCTGAGTTCAAATCTGACCTCAGACACTTAATAATTACCTAGCTGTGTGACCTTGGGCAAGCCACTTAACCCCATTTGCCTTGCAAAAACCTTAAAAAAATAAAGATGAACAATGTAGTCTTTCCCCTCCCATTCTGTCCTTTCTTCACTGGACAGTATATGTGATGAATGATAGTATCCTCTAGTGGTTAATTAGATTTGAGAGGACATCTGCTGCTCTGAAAGATGGAAGCTCAATGGTCATCTTTCCCACTGGTTGAACTTTGCTTTGGGAAAGACCTTGACTCATTCCTCCAATAGCCTCTGTTGTCCACAAGGGTAGATACTTTCCTAACTTCAACAATGAGTCCTCCAGGATTTTAAAATATGTTCATCTGAGTGAATCTGGCCCAAAATAGAAAAATGAGAAATGCATCATGATGAAAACATGAATGATGAAATGAAAGACTGCAGAAACTGAAAGATTTTCTAAGATTACTGGATTTGGCAACCGATTTGGGTTTCACTCTTAATAGCAGCAATATTTGGGGCATCTAATTTCCTCTCTCTCACTTACCCTCCTTTGCAAGAAGAGGACATTGGGCTACATGAATGGTCTCCAAAGCTATGCTTTGGTACATTAGTATGCTCCAAATTAACTAGATGAACTAAAAACTAAAAGTAAAAGACCATGGCAGGTCTCCTGAAGAGTATAAAATTTACTCTGTGGCAAATACAATTCTCTGACTCTCCTGATAATGTGGATATGATAGCTGGCAGCATACAAAAGTCACGCTATGCTATGAGCAAAACAATAAAAAAAAATTCAGAACCAATGACCTGGATGGACTCCAATGGCCCTTTCATTTCTGAAGTTTACTGATGCTATTTGAAAAAGCAGCCTGGAAAGAATAATGGATTAGGAAGCAGGGGACCTAACTTCAAAACCCAGTTCTGTCCCTTACTTTGAGCAAATTTTTTTCCCTCTCTGGAGACTTAGTTTCTTCCTCTGTAAAATAAATCAGCTGCTTTCTATGATCCCTAGTTCCTGTCAAGTTCCAGATCTTGAGATAACATAGAATCTTACATAACTTCTTTTAAAAATGCCTTTTAGGGATGCCTTGTCTTTACATTGTCTTATCACAGCCCTCCTCCAGATGGCGCGATCCTTTGAGAAAAGACAAGCATAATGAAACAAAAATAAGTTTCAGAAGGTTGGAATCCCAGGTTCAACCCAGAAGTCCTCCAATTTTCTGCTGGGAGGGAGAAGGTATGATTCATTCTCCATTTTGTTGCATCTTCACTAGACATAGAGCAAGATGACTGAAGAGGACTCCAGAGGCAATGGGAGAACTTGGTAATTTTAAGAAAGGTCTTTCCCAGGTCTCATTTTGTCTGAGGCAACAGCCATTCAGTGACTTGTGTTCAGGCAAGAAGTGAGGCAAAAGTTGGTTTGGTTTGCCTACTCCAAAAAGAAAATCAGGGAGGGAAAGACCTTGACATATAATATAATTCATCTAAAAGAATATGTAATAATAATAATAATAACAACAACAACAATAATAATTCAGTTGTTTCAGATGTGTTTTCCTTTAATAAAGAGGATTAATTGCTCTTTAAACTTACTCTGAGTCATCAAATCTCAAAGGCTGATCAAGTGAGGCTTGGGATGGGACCTATTACTGGCCAATTACAGAGAGTCAGAGTGATTGGAGCTTAAGTCATGGTCCAGTAGTTCCACCTGAATCCCAATGGGCTTCATCAAAATCCGATTTCTAGAATTCAATTTCAAGCAATCATAAATGAAAACTAAATGGAACAAAAGAGTTAATCATACCAGTTTTTTAATGATAGAATAAATAGGAAAGAGAAAAATAGAATAAAAAGTTGACCCCCAAATGCCAAGATCTTACGAGTCATCAGTGATCAATTTTTTTTTTCCTTTGAGCAGATAAAGATATAATTCCCCATGTAGACAGAAAGAGGTGGGGGGGGGGGGAGGGAGAAAAGGTGGAAGGGAAGGAGGTGTGTTTTTTTTCTCTGTTTTGTGGCATCTTTGTTTGTTTGTTTGTTTTTAATTACCCGGAGTACATTGGTGCCTGTGAAGATATTTTATCAAAGATATTCTGATTTATTCTTTTGTCCTTTCTATCTATCAGGTGACAGTCAACCTTTATCAGGTAGAGAGATAAGAATTATCTTCTCTGAATAGCCATTGTTGGTAGGGCTGGGATAAGACTAGCTCACTAATAAGCTATTGATAGAGTGTGAATTTTCCCAATCCTTCTGGAAAACATTTGTTTGGCAGCTATGCTAATATACCAGTGAGCTATCCCTTGGAACATGCTTGGGGATAGGTCTTCACTGACTTCTTGAGGGCTGTGGAACTAAATAAAAAGCAAGAACAACTAGAGGCTCCCAGTGAGCTCTTGTATGACCTCTCCCTCCTGTGAAGACAATTGATCATTGAACAGCCAGATCCTCCCATTCAGAGGACTTTAATGGAGGGAAAAAAAAAAAACCTCTCTGTTCTGTCTTCTTTTTTTTTTTATTCAACCTTTGAAAGCCCTCCTTTGGACTTTCCATGGGATAGGGAAGCTAAGGCAACTGTTGGTACATCAGATAGTACATATGCCAACCTCAGTGAGCCCAAGACAGACGCTAGGGAAAGAGTTGCCACTTTCCCTGAGCACAGGTGACCAAATATTGTCTCTAAGATGCTGATTTTTTTCAAGACCAGTGGCCACTATAGGAGTTAAACTTGGGCATTACAATTATACATGAACCTCAGATCTGAAGAGCTACATTTATGTGAAGCTGGGTATCATCTGTCCCCTCTGTACCCACCAAAAACCAGTTGTTGTTTTTTTATTCTGTGCACTTTACCCCTACATTTATTGAGTTTTTCATATGTAATATCTCACACTTAGTTTCTTTTCTTTTCTTTTCTTTTTTTTTAGTTCTTAGGGATCTTGCTGCTAACTAGTAGTAGGAGAAGGCTTCTTGAAGAAAAAGATGACTACCAGGAGCAGGACAAGCCCTGACTTTTCATGAGGTTTTTTTATTTTTCAGTGCAAAGTAAAAGTGAAAATAAATTTTTTGTTGATATGCACTCATGAATCTGTAAAGTTTTAAGCATGACTTTGGAGCAGAGAAAGTGACTAGGTATCCTAAATGTGATTTATTTTGTATATTGGATTTTTCCAAAATGAGAACCTGATAATCCCTTATAGGGAAAACCTTAGATAAGTCAAATGAGTTTTAAGAGACTGAGAGATGCACAAACAGGCAGAGACCACAAGAGCCTGCCCCTGCCACCACTAAAATATTTGTAGGAGCACATTCAGAATAGAGAATGGCTATATAAATTATGGACTGTGAATATGGCAGAATGTCACTGTGCTGTAAGAAATGAAAAACAGGAGACATTCTGCAAAGGATGGATGGCACAAGCTATGTATTGATATTGAGAGAAATTAAACATACACAAGGAAAACAATGGACATGGAAAGAGGAGGAAATAAAAGCTGTACAGTTAACCATCCCTGAAGGAGGGATAGGGAAATATACTTCCTTTCTTTCCCTGCAGAGATTGGAGACCCTGGATATGGAATCCTGCCTGTGCCATCAGCTCCATTTGATGCATTGACCAGTTTTACTGGACTGCCTTTTATTCCTTTCTTGCTTATTTCTTGTTACAAGAATGCCTCTCTGGGATGGGAGGGAATTTATTCAGAAAGTTATATAAAATTATGTCTAACAATAAAAAAATTAATAAGAAAACTATCTGATCTGACCAGTTTTCCTGTGCCCCACCACCTCAGTGTTCTTGGCATGTACCCATATTCAGGTTGAGCAAAGAAGAATGCAAAATGGGGAGGAAAGAACAGAGATAGATCCTTTTTTTTTAGGTTTTTGCAAGACAAATGGGGTTAAGTGGCTTGCCCAAGGCCACACAGCTAGGTAATTATTAAATGTATGAGACTGGATTTGAACCCAGGTACTCCTGACTCCAGGGTAGATGCCCCACACAGATAGATTCTCCAAAGAGCCACCGGAAGCAGTCCTTTCTTCCCCACTGCACCTTCACAGGCAAAAGGCTTGAGTCCCCAAAAATGATGTGATATGGGGAAGGGAGCAGCCCATTTAGGTGAATTGCCTTTCCACTCCTACAAAGTTCAGCATCAAGATGATAGAGGAACCTCACTGGGTTTGGTTCCTTGACCAAACTCTGTCACCCTGTTCTTTGTCTAAGTTGACAGGGAAGGCATGGTGATGTATGGGAAAGAAGGATGGACCTGGGGGCTTGGAGATCTGAGTCCTCCTAGCTCTGTTAGTAACTTGCTGGGTGACCATGGGGGATGATGCATTTTATGTCCCTGAGCCTCAGTTTCCTAATTTGTTAAATGGTTTGGATTGGAGGACCTTCAGAGTCCTTTCCTGTGATTCTCTAGGCCACACTCCTTCTGGGAGACTGTGTGTTAGGGGCCACCCTCATCAAAATTCACATTAATCACAGGCTAGTAGACATGGGAGAGAAATGGGCAAATTGAACTTTTGACTCTCCTAAGTTTGGCTTCCCTGAAAGACTCCCATTCCATTTACTTACCTTCAGGCTTCATGCCTTTTACTATGACAGTCTGACTTCAATCTGGGAAGGTCAGGATTGGAAGGGAATGGCCATCTTGTCCACCCCATTATTTTCAAGTTGAAGAAACTGAATCACACAGAGGGGAAGCAATTTGCCTTGTCTCACACTGGTAAGCAACAGAATCAGAATGGAACCCAAATCCAATCTTTGTTCATTCTTCCTCCTTGACTTCCTAAAACATGATTCCTGGCTCTTTCTTATTCAGTAGAGTAGCATTTATAGAGTTGGATAATTACAGAGATTAAGATGTTTATGGTGACACTTTACTCTTAAAGAATGCAGTTTTCTGGAGACTGATTAGGGACTCATTTGCTTATGGTGGTAAAACCAGGGCCAATTTTAGCAGCATCTCCCCAAAAGACTCAGATCACAGACTTTTAAAGTGCTCGTTCTCGGGGCAGCTAGGTGGTGCAGTGGGTAGAGCACCGGCCCTGGAGTCAGGAGTTCCTGGGTTCAAATCCAGCTTCAGACACTTAATAATTACCTAGCTGTGTGGCCTTGGGCAAGCCACTTAACCCCATTTGCCTTGCAAAATCCTAAAAGAAAAAATAAAATAAATAAAAATAAAGTGCTCATTCTCACTCTCAGAACCAAGGACTGGAGAGCCTTATTTATGTATGGTCTTGGGTCTTAGGTCATGTGACAAGGCAATAATGAATATAGTTAATCCAACCCACCTGCAGGCATTTTTCACACCCCCACTGTCCACATGGGCTGACTTTAAGATCATTACAAGAAAGACATTACAAATGGGCAGACTACTGAGGCACAGCTCTGCAGCCTTTCCCTAACTGAATAGACCAGGATCTGGGGCAGTATACTCAGTGACCCAAAGTGCATTGAGAACCAACTAGGGAGGAGCAGCAACTGCAGTGCTGCCCTTGCCATCAGGAACACCTGGGTTCAAATCTGGTCAGTCATTGGCTTAGCTGTGTGATCTTTGCCAGACCACTTAAACCACCTGCACTTGTTTCTCCATCTGTAAACTAGGTAGAAAGACACTCTTGGTATCTATTCTTCTATGGTTGGGGTGATGAGATGATTGAAGGCATTTGTTGATCTTAAGGTGCTATATCATTACCAACTTTGATTATGGCTAAAGAAAGAAGCCTTTTCTTCCTATCAGATCTCCTTTCTAAAGTATTCATAGAAAATATCGTGTGTGTGTGTGTGTGTGTGTGTGTGTGTGTCTGTGTTGGGGGGAGATGTGGGTGGAGAGGGGTGATTTTTGTAAGACTTCAGAAACCTTTAACATGGCATCACTGGAAGTTTATAGAAATTTATTCTAACTCTGTGGCCTGGCCTAAAATTGATCAGATGGTGCTTCTTTTGAACACAATCAAAATGTTCAGTTTGAACTTCTCAAGGTCTGCCTTTGGGAAACACAGATGCCAAGCAAATCCTGGGACTTGTTCTTTCCTTGGCCCCCACCCCCACTGGGCTGATCCCAAAGGACCCCCCAAGCCTGGAGGTTGTCTGCAAATGCTCTGAAGGACTTTTAGTGGAAATGGAAATTGTCCTGAGTATTTGTACAACACCATGGCCCAGCCTGGTCTCTAGGAAGTCCAGTTGAAGTTGATTAGATTGCAGTGTGTGCTCAACAGCTGAATAATGAACTTTTGTAAAACCCTCTTCAAAATTATTTAACTTCCCATGATATCATCACAGAATGTGCAAAAAAAAAAAATCCACCCCAAAGCTTTGGTGTTATCTTTTCCTGTCACATGACTAGGGCAAACAAGGGAACCCTTATCTTTTGGTTTCTATTCTGGTCCTCTGTGAAAGGGGATGGAACACCAGCCAGGACCCATTTGGTTAAGGCAGAGCTGAAAAAGTATATTTTGAAGCACTGTCTACAGGTCGATAGGTAAACAGAACTTTCTTCACAACACATCTTTCAGGGCAGGCGGTTAGATCTTTCCCCAGGATTTTTTCTTATTTCATTCCCATCCCAGAAGTGGGAGGTAGGCCAGGTATGGGGTGTTTATAACCTCCTACTCTAGTTGCCATGTTAATCAAGGCATCCTCTGTGGTGGTGTCCCATCAGGGCCTGCTTCTGTTGAAGTGCCTCTCCTGTCCACGACCTTCTACAGATGGGGGGGGCACCCCATTGCTGCTGGGAGCCTTCCTGCACTTCTCTTTCATGACCCAGATGGCCCAATGGTCATGCCTCACTCCATGGGCCTAGCCTGACTGCCATTTTGAATCTTCACTTTTTGATGGGATACAACCTGTCCCAGGCAACTCCTTGTTTATAATGGATGTCAGTCTGTTCCTGGCCACCACCACATATCATTGTCTTTATTGTCCTTCTCCATTATCCCCAGCCTCCATTTTTCTGTTATATCTCTGAGTAGGAAGTGAACTCAGAGAAAAGGAGAGAAGAGACTTATCCTCAGTGCATGGTAAGGAATTATAGAAGCCACAAACAGCTCCTTTGACTTTCAATCCATTGCTGTTACCAAAAAGAATCAGAAGACCTGTCTTCAATACCACCTCTGCCCAAGTCTGTAAGGGGACATAATCTGGTATTCTTTTTTTATTTTTGCAAGGCAATGGAGTTAAGTGACTTGCCCAAGGTCACGTGGCTAGCTAATTATTAAGTGTCTGAGGTCAGATTTGAACTCAGGAGCTCCTAATTCCAGGGCCAGTACTCTATCTACTTCACATCTAGTGGCCCCTAAAGTGGGATATTCTGGATTCAGCTCAAACAGGCTCTTTAGAGCTGATTGTTAAGTGTTTAACTGATAAATATGAATCTATCTATCTATCTATATATATAGATATCCTTATAAATCAGGGCTTGACTTATTTTATGGATTGTCTTAATTTAGACGAAAGAATTAATTGAAAAATATTAATAATGTGCATTTTATTTAAAAGTATGTCCTATCAAGGTGTGGCTAGGTGGCACAGTGGATAGAGTACCGGCCCTGGAATCAAGAGGACCTGAGTTCAAATTTGGCCTCAGACACTTAATAATTACCTAGCCGTGTGACCTTGGGCAAGTCACTTAATCCCATTGCCTTACAAAAATGAAAAAATAAAAAGTATGTCCTATCCTCTGCTCTCCTCCCCCACCCTTTTTGAGGGTCAGTTATTAAGGACCCTCCCACTTCTGTATGTGACCCTGGGCAAATCATTCTATCTGATCTGGCTGATGTGAGCTTGGTGGAGGCCCATCAATTGCAACCAACCTATAACTTAGTAGACAGTCCCATGAAGACAAAGCCAGGAAGTTTTAGAGGCAGCAGGACTCAAACTCAGCACTCTCCCTCTTAGGATGAGCTATCTTTCTTCATTGTCTGTATGGAGAAATAATCATGCTTCTTCTGCCCATGTATTGGGGTTGTAGAAAGAATTGCATATGGTAGCACTCTCATCCTTCCTTGAAAATACTGTTAAACTTCATTTCTGCCTTTGCTACTGAAGCAAAATATGAGGAAGGATGCTTATAGCCTCTCCCTCCTTCCTAGGATGTTTTGGTGTAATACAGCATATCCTCTCCTGGATGCCTTCTCCTGTCTGGGGTTTGCAGACACTGCTCTTCTTTGGTTCTTCTCTTCCCTGTCTGGCTACTCTTCATGTTCTTCATGCCCTGGACTATCTCCTTTTTCCAGGCTCTCTTGTAGATGCTTCCTCAGTTTATGTGGGTTCAATGGTCATCTCTATGCCCTGATCCCTAGCCTTGATCTCACATCACCAAATGCCATGGACACCACTACAAAGTTTACATTCATTCTATCTAACAAGGATACCGCCTCCCAAACCTTCTCCAAATTTCTCTCTTTCTGTCAGGGTCACTACCATCCTTCAATCTTTCCATCATTTTTGACCCCTCATACTCTCTCCACTCAACTGCCAGATTTTGTCGTTCTTATCTCTTTGACTCCTCACATCCATCCCCTTTTCTTCAGTCACACAGCCATCTCTCTAGTTATGGGAGCCCCTATCTTCTCTCATCTGTACTATTCTAAACTCCTCTTCCTTGATTTCTCTGCTTCAGTCCTCTCCAATTCACGTTTCATAGAGCAGCCCAACCGATTTTCCTAGAGCACTAATTTGATCACGTCACTCCATTGTTCAATAACCACCTGTGGCTCCCTATTACCTTCAGGAACAAATAAAAAAGGCCTCTGTTTCCCATTTAAAGTCCTTTACAACCTGACCCCTTCTAGCTTTCCAGTCTTTTTGTATATTGCCATCTACCCAAACTGTTCTCCTGGCTTTCTCTGAATTCATAAGGGGGCCTCTCAGAAACCCTAATTTTTCTTCAATGATATTCCCTCATGCCTTCTCAGCTCCCCATCACTATATAGACCTATATATGCACATCTCCCCCTGAATTGATTGATCATGGTTATGCTCTTGGTCCTGTGGGTCATTCAAAACCACAGGATTTCAATAAATGATCCTTTTTTGAAAATATAGTCAAAGATTCCCAGAGGAATGCAGTTCAGAATGGAATAAGCCTCAAGTAAGGCAGTTAGGGTGGGTGGACCTTAGAGCTGAATCTTCATCTTCCTGGAGAAGGGGAAGGTCCACAGTTGGATCCCAGATTCATCTAGCTGAGGGCAAAGCTAACTCAAGCTGCCTCAGGGCTGCTCCCTAACCTCCTGGCTCACTTTGATTTCTACTGGTGTTTTTGTTGGGCACCTACTCACATGTACCTGTGTGTAGTGTATGTGTGTGTGGGGGTGTATACTCACCCACAAACCCCTTCTAGATTTCAGCTCCTGGAAATTGACCCTTGTGTTCATTGACCCTTGTGTTCATCACTGCCTTCCATTCTTCAAGGTCTAGGAGGCAGGAACAGATGAACAAATGATTTTGGAGGAATAAGCCCAAAGAGCAAGTCCCATGACAAAGCAGAGCATATAGGGAAGGAGCTGTACTGGAAGAGAGTTTGGGGACCCCTCCCCAAGGTTTACCAGAAGTGCTGGAGAGATAATGAGTGACCCATATGCATTTATTAAAAGCTCACTATCTGCCCAATGTAAAAGAAAAGCAAAACCAGTCCCTGATCTCAGGGAGCTTCCTGTCTAAACAGAGAAAGGACTTATCAGAACATTCAGGATAAATAGAGGAGAAAGAAAGCTAACTGAGGGTAGCTGGGAGACTTGGCAAGGCCTCTCAGGGAAGGGGAACTGAGTTTTGGAGGAAGCTGGGGAATCTAAGGGACAGAGGTTGGCAGGTTGAGCATTCCTGGCCTGGGTTCCAGGTTTCCAGGTCTTCCACTTCCTGCAGGATTGAGGACAAGTCACTTGCCCTCTCCTAGCCCAGCTCTGCTCCCCCAGCTGTGGAGATGATGATAATTGGACCATTACCCCAAGGCCCTCATTTGACCTTGAAATGATTCCTCTTCTACAGGTGATCCTCAGAGTTTTACAGGGTCCTGCTTTCAGGGCTCCCAGCCCTGGCTACTTCAGGTAGCCCACTTTAAGGATTATTCAACTTTGATCTAATTTTCTTTGATTTAACACTGCAATTAAGAAGATTTGGTTCAAAGACCAGCTCCCTCTGCCCCCCTCAATGTTTTACCCTGATGTGATACTGTTTACACAGATGTGCTTTGAAAGGGTGATTCTGGTGGATTTGGGGGTCCCACAGGTAGCAAGGCTCCCCTAGCATCTCTCTGCTTTACCTCTCAAATTAGGCTCCCAGCATCCTTTCCTAAGGTGAGTTAGGTCTCTGGGTCCTGGGGTTGTGTTTTCCAGCTCTAGTCTACAGTAAATCCCTTGCCTCGGGGGCTCTTTTTACAACTCCACTGCACTGGGGGCAGGGCTTAGAGCTGCCCTGATGAAAAGGTGTAGCTTTACCGGCTGCCAAGCACCTGCCAATTAATTAACACCACCACCACCCCCTCCCTCTCCCTGCTCAGAAAGCTGAGGGGGCCAGCCAACCCGTTTGATCTCCCAGGGTTAGGCAGGGACGGAAAAGAAAGGGAGGCCTGATTGAAACTGCAATCTTCCCTTCTTTCCCCAGCCAGGGTCTCTGGCACCAATCTTGAGTCATTCCAAGATTTCAATAGCTGATGATGATCTGCCTTTGCTGAGATGCCTCAGCCTTTCACTCTGAATTTAGCAGGGGCCCATCCATTCCCAGCATCCCTTCTCTGAGGAGCCAGTGGGTTCAGGGTCTTGGAGTAGTTTGCCTCTGCCCCCAAGAGTCCGAGTTGCATAAGCACCCAAGTCTGGGTGAGGATGGCCCTAGATAATTTTTCAGGAGCTTCAGAGCTCTGCAGGGGCTGGATGGCTGCCCTGGAGGAAGGACTCTTCAGATTAGAGTTAGACCTCCTCTACCTCCCTCCCCCTTCTCTGGAGTGCTCATGTGAAGGTGGGTAGCCCATTATCCCTTTTTTTGTATCTTACATGGACTTCCTCGGAGTAGGGAGGAGACTTGGCTAAACCTAACAGAGGAGCCTAGATCTAGAACTGGTTCAGTCCTGAAAGAAGCATTTATTAAGCTCCTACTGTGTTCCGGAGGAACCAGGTCAAAGGAAAGAAAAAGTCTCTGCTCTCAAGGAGATCGCCATGGAAAACCTGCCATGGGGCAGGATAAATGGGAAAGAAGAGAGAAGTGAAATTTAATGTCCTTTTACAGATGATGAAATTAAGGCACAGAGAGGCTGGGACCTCCGCCTATGGTCTCGACTCAAAGCACCTGAGGTGGTAGGGGAACCCAGGTGCTCCTGATTCCAGGGCCAGTGTTCTCAGCCTTTCTGGGACATCTCTCTGGTCAATCTGGTGAAATCAATGGCTCTTTTGAAGGTAATTTTTAGGATTAGGGAGGAAAGAGTGCTCAGAACCTCAAAGGAGTCCCTTCCCCGACTCCTTGCAGAGTGCCCCACTCCCAATCCCGAATGACTGGGGCAAGACCTCTCTCTCGCTTCTCCGTGGGCGCCCCGGTGTTTTCAGCGGGGTGCCACCCCTGACCCGGACACCCCACTCCCCAAAACCCTGGGGACACTGGAGGACTCCAGCCAGCCAGGTGAGACCTGGGGCTCTGAACCCCAGAAGAGTATTAAAGGGCACTGCGGGGCAAGACCCAAAGCCGCCTTTTTGATGATGCAAAAGGAAAAATTCCCCCCTATCTAAATGATAAAAGAGAAGGCTGCTGGCTGCACGCACCCCAATCGGAATTAGGCTGCAAAATTAGAGAGGAAGTCGGGCGCCTTTGATTTTTGAGCTCAAGTGTGTCTGGGCAGGTCCCACCCTGAGGACCCGCCCTCCTTCTTTCCCCTCCCACCTCTTTGCACCTGTCCCCTAAATGCTTAGTCCTCCTCCTCCTCCCTCCATCCTTCCTTCCATCCCCCCACCCCTCATTGCCTCTGTGTTCTTATTCCCGTGGGGTTGGTTCCCTCTGCACCCCAGAGGGAGTGCATTAGTGAGGTGTTGTTGACCCCCCCCCCACCATGGGGTGACGGGGTGGCGGGGGCCAGAGCACAGATCCTCATTTTTTTGGGCGGGGGGGGGGGCCGTGCGGCTGGGGAGGGATGCTCAGGAGCGCTGCAGGCTGAGAGCGGGGAGGCTCTCGCTCCCCTGGGGCCCCTGGCACGGGGAAAGGTGGGGGAAGGGCCGGTTTACAATTTCAAACACCGCCCCCCCCCTAGGGCGGCTGGGCCGGCTCCCACCCAAGGGCTTCATTAGCATATGTCAAGAGAACCCGCATAAGTAGCGGCGCGGGAGGCTAGCACTGGCCAGTCAGAGGGTGCGGGCCGGGAGCAGCGGCTGCGGGTGCGCCCGGGCCAGGAGGAGCCGACCCCGCGGGTGCGCCCCCCGGCCAGGAGGAGCCGACCCCGCGGGTGCGCCCCCCGGCCAGGAGGAGCCGACCCCGCGGGTGCGCCCCCCGGCCAGGAGGAGCCGACCCCGCGGGTGCGCCCCCCGGCCAGGAGGAGCCGACCCCGCGGGTGCGCCCCCCGGCCAGGAGGAGCCGACCCCGCGGGTGCGCCCCCCGGCCAGGAGGAGCCGACCCCGCGGGTGCGCCCCCCGGCCAGGAGGAGCCGACCCCGCAGGGGCACCCCGCCAGGAGGAGCCGAGCCCCGCGGGGGCGCCCCCCTCATGGTCCGGCCGCGCCGCCCCGCTCCACCGGCCGTCTAGGCGGCTCCCTGGGGCTCGCTCGGCCCCGCGGCCGGGCCGCCTCCGCCGCTACCCCCGTGCCCCCCGGCCCCGCAGCCCTCGGCGGCTGATGGCTCCCGTGGCTGGCGCCCCGGCCGCCGTCGGGGGCCTCCCGGGCTCTTGGGCGGGCTTGGCCCCGCCGCCGCTGGGCGCGCCCTTCCTGCTGCCCCCGGCCGCGCAGGGCCCCGGGCCGCGGGCGTCCTTGCTGGGCCCCCGCGGCGGGCCCGGGGCACCGGCAGACTTGGCGCACCTGCAGGGCGTCCTGCGGCGGAGGCAGCTCTACTGCCGCACCGGCTTCCACCTGCAGATCCTGCCCGACGGGCGGGTGCGGGGCACCCGGCGCGACCACAGCCTCTTCGGTGAGTCCTCGCCTGGCCCGAGGGAACAAAGGGGGGGGGGCGCGGACCCAGATGGGCAGCCGGCCGCGGGGGCCGGGGGGGGCAGGAACTCTCCAAGGGGCAGCTGCGGGCCTCCTTCCCCCCTTTCCCGGAGGGATCGGCTGGGGGAGGGGGAATCAAAGCTGCTCCCCCCCCCCCCCCCCCCCCGTAGCTCAGACTTGACCTCAAGAGGCCGCCTTCCAGCCTAGCCCGAGTTGTCCAGGTTTCCCGACCTGGAAGGGCCCTGCTTTACAGGTGGGGAAGCTGAGGCTTAGCCAAGGGCGCCGCTTGGCGAGCCAGTAACTGGGAATCTTGCCCCGTCCAAGCAGCGCCAGCAAAAGGCTAAAATGCCTTTTAGTATTCGTCGTATAGCCCTTTGGGGGGATTGACAGACTTCTGAGGTATCTGGGTACGGCCCCCTGAGCTTGATTTCTGCCCCTCCCCCCAAGAAATGAGGGAGAACCCTAATCTCCACTCCCTGGCCAAGGTGCTCGGTTTACCTAACAGCGGGCAGTCTCATTCCCACAGTGCCTCAGTCCAGAGATCCTGGGCCTTTTCCCCTCCTGGGGCAACTCCTTGGGCAGCCTGTGGGGAAACCTTCCCACCTCAGGATTCTGAATCCTAAAATACTCGGGATTGCAAAGTAAACCAATTCTGTTGAAATTTAAATTCAAAAAACTACCTCCCTGGCCCAAGTGCACAGAAACCCAGTGACTCGCCCACCAGTCCCCACCGCTGGGATTTGAATCCGCAACCACGGAGTCGGCAAGACTTCGGAGGCTTCCAGGCTGAAGCTAGTAGTGGGCAGTGGGAGATCGAGGTGTCGATGGGTTGGCCGGTGTCGGGTTTCCTGACTCAGGACGGGACTTGTCACTGGCTGGAGAGATGCCAGCAGCTAGGAGGAGCTGGCAGAAAGACCAGGGGAGAGAGGGCACAACCTAGCTGAGAAAGGCTCCATGGGAGGGAGGCTAGGGGGGTCCCGGCCTCCTCTACAACCTTTCCATCTTGTGCTCCACTGAGGCAGGGAGCACAAAGCCCTCTTCTAGGAGGCTGGCAGAGGGCTGGAGGCTCAGGGCTGCAGCCCCCTGGCACCTACCTTCTAGGTGTTCTTGGAAATGCGACCTCCTAGGAACTAACTGGGGAACTTTGGGCAGACTCTTTAATTCCCTTGCCTCCCAGGCTCCCCAGAGCCCCAAGGAGGAGTGATTAGGAACCCTGGCTTCTATCGTTCTCTGAGAGGCCCCAAGAAGGAGCAGGATTTGCTGGGCAATTCCTGTCTCCAGACTGTGGTTTGGTAGATCAGTAATGATTGCCCTGGGCTCTCCTAAATCTGGTCTAATCTTTTCCTTTTCGTTGAGCCCCTCTATTATTGCACCTTTGGATTGCTAGCTGAGCTCTGGAGCCAGAGATTTGGAGAAGAGCTAAGTTGAGTGAGGGTGGATGACCCAGGGATCTCCAGGACTTCTGGGCTCTGCTGGAGCCTAGGAAGCTTAGGAACACTGCCTCCAGTTGAGGCAAATCTTCCAGATGAATGGGAGTAATAATAATCCCACATCTTTTCTTCTAGGGAAGTCATCCCACTTCAGGGACTGGGAAAAGTTCATTCTCCTTTTATTCTAGGGCTGCATGAGATTGTAGGAGAGGTCTACTACTGTCTGGCTGCTCCCAGGAGATCACAGGCACTGTCAGACTTACCCACGTTCACCTTTGTACCTCACTCCTGGCAAACAGTCAATAAACACATGAGTGAATTCCTGAGCAAGGACTGATGTTCATCCCCCTTGAGAATGGATGCAGACTTCTCAGACCTGCCGCCTTCCTCCTGGAAAGCATTCAGACTTAGGTGTTAATTGGTCTTTAACTGATTTGACCCTGATGAAAACAAGTCAGTCGCTTGGCCAGAGCTCCACACTGAGGAAGTTGAAGAATGCCCTGGAATAACTAACTGGAAGGCTGGAGAGACTTCTTTTTTCCTTCTCTCTCTCCCCCTCCCCACCCCCCAAGTTCTGGGAGCATCCTAATGACCTTAGAGAGGGACTGCATCCTCCCTGGCCATCAGAGTATGCTTGGGGGGGGGGGGGCTTTCCTGCTAAACTGTCCCTTTAGCCGTACCCTGGCCTTCTTTTAGCATCTGATCCAGATTCGTATCTTTCGGAACCCATTTCTCAAACATTCCAGGGATGACTTCTCGAAATTGTAAAATAGCAATTTGTACAGTTGTGGAAGCATTCTGGGGGCTGGTTAATTGCTACCTTTGGTGGCAATTTGGCATCACTTTAAGGGGGAAAACATTGTTTCGGGAGTCGAGCATGACTTCATTTCCAAAACAGCCCTGCAAAATCCAGGTAACAGAGTCCCTTGCATGCCCGCAGGTAAAATCTTTGCAAGCCTGAGAAAGGGAGCTCTCTTTCAAGCTTAAACCCTGAATTAGAGCTGGTGTGTGCAGTGTTGGATTTCCTAGAATCTATTCCCTTGGAAGGGGGTTGGGAGGAGGAAAGCAGAGCCAGAGCCCCAACCCAGGGAGGGTGCTGCTGTGGCTTCTCCTGCCTCTTTTCCCTGTTCTCTTTCATTTTGTCTGATTTGTGGCCCAGGGCTTGACTCATTTGTATTGGATGGGTTTAAAGAAGGCTGGCTTTGAAAATGATCCCAAGTGACCAAATCCTGACACCTTGCTTCATGGGACAGTGGGCAGCAGAACATCCCACTATGTGGGATCTGGGCTTTTCCATAGCCTCTTTTTGTAAAGGACTTAGCTGAGGTGCCCGCCTTACATTATAAATTTTAAAAAGCCTTGTCAAATCTCATTTAGAAATCAAATGATTACAAATCTCTGTGGGGTGTCCTCTTTCTTCAGGGAGGAAAGGGAGCAGCTTGTAAACAGTGGCCCTTGAATCTTGAGAGGGGGTGGATGGGTAAAGAAAGCACCTATCCACAGCTGCCTGCCCACCCTCCCCCAGAACAAAGGGGAAACAGTTTCTTCCTGATCATGCCCCAGGTTTTATCTTTATTTACTTGGTTTTGTTAGGGTGTAAAGGATAGGAAGGGGCATTCCCTGACCTAAATATAGCCCCACTTGGTCATTATCTCTTTCTGTACCTGTATCTGTGAATTGGAATCTGGGTATCCTAGGCTGTCAGATATACAGAAGGCACTTCCTGGGCACTTTGGGGATTGCCTGCCAGCTGCAATTAAGGACACTCGAGATTAATCTCAGTCTCTCCCCTCAAGCCCTTAAGTTCAGTGATCAACTGATCTGGTAAACGTCCATTTTATAAAATTCAAGGTCAGGCATTGTGGCAGGGACCTAGGTTCCCTGCTGCTATGGCCATCTCCACCATTGGAGTTTGATACCTTCTCTACCAATCATCAACCCTCAGTTACCTGGGGGGAGGGGGCCATAAGGGGAAATGACTTCACCACAGTCATATACACAGTCATATACTTCCTGGGAATCTGTCAGAGGAGATTTATTTACAAACAGGTCGCCTTCCCTAGCAGCTCATTGAGCATCAGTGGGGTCCAATCGCACACTTGAAGGCCCCTGGTGCATGGGCCAGCCCCTACTAGGGGGCAATCTCCAGAAGGGAACCCTTTGTGCAGACCCAAAGCTTTAACCTGGGCCTAGACCCTGGAGAGCAACTAGGGAAAGCTTCAGAGATTTGGTGTCTGGGCAGGAGACCAGGTTCTCCCCAAGTGTCTGCTGGGAACTGGCCTCTGAAAGATTCACCTGGAAATCTGGACAGTTGCTCAGATCCCATCTCCAGGGGCCTTTGCCATGGCCCTCATGTGTGTTGTCAGATCCCAAAGTCCGATGGCCTCCCTACCCGGTGGCCCCTTCCCCCAACACCTGAGACAGGTTTCCTAGCAGACAGAGCTGTCCCCATATCAATTGGTGTAGGAGGAAGTAATGAAGTGTATTTTCTCCTCTGTTGCAAGGCAGAGGAAGAGGACCATTGTTTAAGGGCCTATTATGTTAACGTCCTTTACTTTATATCTGATGGGGGGGAGTCTTTGAATTTCCCAGAATTCCCTAGGTATTTGTGCTCCTTTGGAAAGTGGAAGGCTGAGGGGCTGGCAGGAGAAAAGGTCTATCCCCATTTCATACCAAACAAGCCCAGCTGGAAATCAGAGGGTTTTTTATAACTTTGCCCTTCCACTTGGTCTCCAAGTAAAGGGAAAACTCTGGGGTGAATTTATTTAAGCACTTTCTTTGGAAATCCTAACAAGCAGTTTTTAAAGCGCTATATGAGCCTCAATGGATTCCCACAACTATCATGGGAGGTAGATGATATTGTTTTTACAGATGAAGAAACTAAAGGAGACAGAGATTAAGTGACTTGGCCCAGGGTTTCACACCTGATAATCATCTGGCACTGGATTTGAACTCTGCTTTTCCTGCCTTCAAGCCCAGTGCTCTGTTTACTGGGCCATCTAGCTATCCATCTAATCTATTTTTAAAATCCTAAAAAAAAGAATTCTACTAAATGTTTTTAGAAGGCTTTTAAAAGGCAAATTTTTAAAGATGGTACTTCAGAGAATTAGTATCAGGCATGAGATCATTGTATCAGAGATGGGATTCATTCCATTCCTCAGGACTTTATACATTTTTAAAGCTATCTGGAATAGAATCCTCCAAGTATGTGCATCTGAGCCTTGTTTTGACCAAGATAGATACTCCTAACAGGAGTCTGATCCAAGTTAATTTGAATTTGGTTGCCTTTTTCCTCCTCCTCTTTAATTAAGCATTACTTTGGTCTGCCTTTGCCTCCTCTAGGCAGGAGCATTGATTCTTCCCAGCTGCTAGAAGGTCATTCAGTTTATGGGTATCTCACAGCCTGACCCCAGGATGGCTTGAAAGGATTCTGTGCCTCCCTAGAGCATCGAAAGTATTTTTTTTTTTAACTTGAGTGCCTTGGATGCTGGAGAAGATAAAGCTCATTAGACATTTATGCCAGTTGTCTCTGTATGTGTCTCTGAACTCTAAAAGTCAGAGGTTGAGAAATGGTCTGAATGTCTGTGAATTGGAAGTCTGTACAGTACACCAAGAAATGAATTTTAAAGATGAACCAGGCAAAAAAGCCAGATCTCCCTCCTTCTGTGCTGGGTAGGATTGGAGGGGAGGGGAGAGCTCCTGACCCTGCAGAGTTCAAATATAGCTTACAGCTGGGTCCCAGTGGAGTGACCCCAAGGATGTGGGAGTGAAGGCAAGGTGGCTCTTACAGGTCTGTTGCTGTTCATTATAGCAATCACTTTCATGACTGCTTTTATCCCCTATCATAGGAGATAGAACATAAAGGGACCTTAGGTGTTAGCTGTAAAATGAGGGACTTGGACCAGATCAGAGAAGTTTTTGAGCTTCTTTTGTGCCACGGACCCCTTTGGTTCTCTACTTGTGGACACTTCCTCAAAAAATCCTATTTTTTTATTTCATAAATAAAATAAGTAAAATATATAAAATACATGGGATTACATCTTGGAATACAATGATCAAAAAACAACCCTTCATGAACTTTGAGTTAAGAGGCTTTCTTGTAATCTCCTTGCAACAATTTGATGTAAAACCATAATTCCTTGACTAGAAAAGTACAAAGATAGGTTTACTAAATTATTCAGATGGGTTTAATGTGACTGGCTTGTACAAGGAGGAGTGAGGAAAGAGGGGAAGGCTTAAGGATGACTGGGGTGGGTGGGGGTGCTTTTGCTGGGGCTTTTTCCTAGTAATGGGTGTCAGAAAAATGTGCTTTAGTAAAAACACAATAAATAAACAGATGTTAACTTTGTTGTAAATGCAGGTATCCTGGAATTCATCAGTGTGGCTGTAGGACTGGTCAGTATCAGAGGAGTAGACACTGGCCTCTACCTTGGAATGAATGACAAGGGAGAGCTCTATGGATCTGTAAGTGTGGCTTGGAAAATTTGAGGGGGTGGGGTGTGGGTGGGTATGGGGCATGGACATGACCAAATTTCCACTCTCACTGAACAACTATAGTTTAGAGATGCTTGGTCAGCTCCTGGAGGGAAGGCCCAGCCAAGAATCCCACAAGATGGGGAGAAGACTCTCACACAGATGACTCCTGTCTGAGATCATTGAAGTTGTGATATTAGCTGACTCTGAAGTTCAGGTCCCTGCATTGCATTTCCCTATTTTCCTATCAGTTGCATAAGGTGCTAGACCAGAGTTGTGTCTGCTTACCTCTTCAGATTGCTCCCCTCATTGTCCTTGTTATTGCTCCCTATCAGATCCCAAGAGGAGATTGAGGAGGACTTTTTGTTGTGTTCTTTCCTTTTATCCTGCTGGAGGGATTCCTCTGTTTTTTAAATGAGTTCTGGGCTGTATATTTCTAAAATTTTGTTATATAATGAAATGCAATGAATTTTAGATGACATTTAAACCATTTAAAAAAAAGCCCAGTATAAAAGCTGTTTGATTTCTGGGGTGACAGATGGAAGCCCTCCTGATAGTAGCATTCCAAGCAACATTGACTTTCTTTCTGTTGTTATTTGCTTAATATTTTATTTCCCCCTAATTATATATAAAAACAATTTTTAACATCCTTTTAAAAAAAGTTTTGAGTTCCGATTCTCTCCCTCCCTCCCCATGCACCTCATTGATAAGGCAAATAATTTGATATAGGTCATAGATGTATAATCATGCAAAATAATATTTCCATATTCAGTCATGTTATGAAAGAAAACAGATAAAAAAAATCAAGAAAAATAAAGGAAGTAAAAAAAGTATGCCTCAATCTGCATTCAGATAACATCAGTTCTTTCCCTGGAAATGGAGAGCACTTTTCAGCACAAATACTTCAGAGTTTTCTTGGATCATTGTGTTGTTGAGAATAGTTAAGTCATTCATAGCTGATCCTCTTATAACATTGCTATTTGACCACAGGACATGTCAATTTGCATCCACTCATAGAAGTCTTTCCAGGTTCTTTTTGGAGAACATTCTGCTCCTCTTTCTTATAGCATAATAAAATTTCATCACAACCACATAGCAATAACGATTTGTTCCGTTGCCCCAATTGATGGGCATCCCTCAGTTTCTAATTTTTTGCCATTGGAAGAGTTGCTATAAATATTTTGTATATTTAGATCCTCTTCTTTTTTCTTAATCTCATTTTAGATACAGATGGGAATGGTATTGCTAGGTCAGTGGATATGTGTGGTTTTATAGCTCCTTGTATATAGTTCCAATTTGCTCTATTGAATGGTTCAATCAGATCACAACTCCACCAAATAATGCATTAAGAGTAGTCAGACTTTCAAAGATGAAACTCTCCTTTTTCTTCTCCAATGGGATGAGTTGAGGCAAAAGAGAATCCATTTACTTGTTGAACATTTGTTAAGTTGCCTGCTGTGAATTCCTTGAGATATAAAGATGAGGGGAGACACAGACACAGCTTATCTTCAGACTGGAGAAGACTTGAGTAGATAACACAACACTTGGTAGATTACGTAAGCGCATTAGAGAGAGGCCATTACAGATGGGAACTCAGGGAATGCTTCATGGGGGATGTCGTCTTGATGATATGCTTCAGCAGAGTTTCTTAGCCTGAGATCTGTGAATGTTTTAAAAAAAATTTAATAACTATGCTGAATTCCATTTTGTACATTGAAAAAATACTGAGAACTCAACTAATTTTACTCGATAACTAAAAGGGGTCTATGACATAAAATAAATGCCTTCCTTAAAGGCTTGTTAGGAATATGTGAAGCAAAGATGATGATGAGGAAGACTATCTAGCCATAAAGCAGTACAGCATGAGCAAAGACATGGGGGCTAGAGCCTCCATATAAGCTGTGCCAGGGAACATCTAGGAAAGTTGGATAAATGAATGAGAAAACACTTATAGTTCCTACTTTCCAAGGACCTTATCTTCTTCTATTGGAGTATAACAGGTGTGGGGGAGTAGTGGCCAGGGAAGAGAAGTTGTTAGACAATCACCAGAATGGTTCATGGACCAGAAAAGCAGTCCAGTGACACACCCTTGGCAGTAGCAATGGTAATTCTGATTTCAGTGTTCAGAGCAAGAGTCAGAGGAAGTGAGGCAGGTTTACAAGGGGAAATGAAGACATAAGGTCCTAGGGATGGCAGATCTGCAGGACTTCTCTTTCCCATGGTGTGGTCTAGTTTGGAGGCTGGAACAGCAGCATAGAAAATGGAGGGGCCAATGATGAAGATGAAGATACATGGCATGCACCTAGGGAGTTCAGGGGAAGACAATGTATTCATTCCTTCAGAGATCAATGGAAGCCATATTATAGGCCAAGGGCCTCAGAAAGGTTTTTGAACTTGGTAGGCAATAGAAAAGTCATAAACAAGAAAAATGTAATAAATCTTCCAAATCTTTTCTCATCTGACCCTTGATTTCCTTCTTCCAGGAGAAACTGACTTCTGAATGTGTCTTCAGGGAACAGTTTGAAGAGAACTGGTACAACACGTATTCTTCTAACATACACAAACATGGTGACTCGGGCCGCAGATTTTTTGTGGCCCTCAACAAAGATGGCACCCCACGTGATGGGACCCGATCCAGGCGCCATCAGAAGTTCACACACTTTCTACCCAGACCAGTGGACCCAGAGAGGGTCCCCGAACTTTATAGGGATGTACTGCTGTACAGCTGAACAGGGACCATGGCCTCAAGGGACATCCTTCTCTTCAACACTGCTGTCTCAGTAGCCTAAAAGCCCCTGGCAACATGGGCTTGGAGAGTGAAGATCTTTTGTTCTTTTGTTTTGATTTTTCCTTTGCCTGAATTTGCTATGAGGCGATGAATTTTAGCTCCATTCTGGGCTTAATTAATTAATTGACTATTGACTACAGTTGAAATCTGACTGACTCTGCTTACCTTTGGGTGCCTAATCTCCCTGGATCATGTTTACCATGAGAGTGGGGTGAGAAGTTATGACTTTAGATACTGTAGAAGAGAGGTCTGGAAAAAATGAATGGAAATGATTTGCCACAAATTTTATTCTTTGACCTCCAAGTATGGCATTGGACACTTGAACTCATGAGAATTGTAGATGGAATTGAATCTCAATCAGGTCACCAACCTGGAAAAGGGTTTTGTTGTTTGGTTTTGGATGGACTATTTATACATTTTCAAATTTCATATATTTATTTTATATATTTATTTATTAAAGAATTTATTTTTTACTGGGATATGAAGACAATGCAAAAAAAATGCAGAAACCAGATGTCCATTGAATGGGACACCATGTGGAGTTGTGTACCCCATGGTTGTGGATTCTTGGGTTGTAATGCTGGTGCCCTGTATGACCCATCAAAAAAAATAGCATCATGTCTTGAATTTCATTTTTAAAAATAAAAATATAGATTAGGTTATATTTTTATGCACATACAATTGCCTTTTTGCTGTATTATTTGGAAAATTTTGGCTCCATGGAGCCCAGGATGCTTTACCAATTTGTATTGATCTTGATGCACATTTGAAAGGAAATTAAAATCTTTTTCCATTTTTATCTCCTTTCTCTTTCCATTATTTTTAAGAGCAGACCTTTATTTTACATACAGAGTGTTTATTCTGAGGTTGTCAAACTTTTCAGTTTAGGGAGTTCATGATGGTGGCTATTCCCATGTTTATAGTTTACGTACTTTCCCTCCAACATTGCTGTGAGGTATGCAATGCCATATCCCCATTTTCCATGAGAAGATGTGGATTCAGAGAACTAGGATGGCTAGCCTGCTATCATCTAAACACTAAGCAGAAGGTGAACAGAAATCTTTGATTCTAACACCTAGTGTCTTCTGGACACCAGGTGGCACTAGACCCCAGCTCCTTTTAACCAGTCTTTGTGGCTCCATGAACCTGGGAGGGCAATCAAAATATCTAGTGTGCCCTTTGGTGTCAAAAGACCTGGGTTTAATCCTGGTTTTGCTACTTAACCCACTCTGGGGGGATGGAGTAGATAGCCTCAGGAATTCCTTTCTAAATCTATGATCTTACTTCATGGTACTATGGCTTACTAAAGAATTCCAGTCTCTAGAATTGGTAGAGTGGAACTCCTGTTTCCTTCTAGCATCTTAGAAAAAGCATTTACAAATAGCCCACTGAAACATGATTAAGAAAAGCAGCTTTGGCATGTTAACTCATCTTCAAGTTAGTCAAACATTTATTAGGCACCTATTATAGGGCATTCTGACAAGTACTAGAGCTCCAAAAAGAAGCAAAAATTAGTCCCTGACCCCAAGGAGTTCACAAAAAGTCCTTGATGATAGTTATGTGAACTCTAGGCTAAGCAAGATAGTGGTTCTCACTGACTTATGAAGTGTACCTCACTTTCTTCAAAGTTTGGCTCTGATGTTCCCTTTTCATCTCTTCTGTCTTCCACCTAGTATTGCCCCCACAGTACCTTTAATTTTCTTTGAATAAACTATAACTTAATTGACCTGTGTAAGTACTGTTTCTCCTGAGAGACTATAAGCCCCATAAGGACAGGACTAGAAGGATTTCATTTTTGAGTTTGAATCCCTAGCACCCTGAGTAGTGCTCGATCCACCATAAGTTGATTGAGTCTTGTGATGGCCCTGAGAGATAGTCATTACAATCTTCATTTTTGTGGGTAAAGAAAGTATACTCATCTAAAGGGAGATCTATAATATAATAATAATGACTAATGGTTATATAGTGACTACTGTGTGTGGCACTGTCCTAAGTTACTTTATCTCATTAGATTCACACAATAACCCCTAGAGGTAGATGCTGTTATGATCCCCATTTTACAAATGAGGAAACTGCAGCAGACAGAAGTCAAGTGACTTCCCTGAGTTGCACAGCTAGTAATTATCAGCAGCAACTCCAAATTCAGCATTTTTTTTCTACTAATCAGTATTCCTGGAAGCTATCATTAACAGGATTATTTGAAAGAGTATGGGTTGAAATAAAAGAAATTTCCATCCAATCTCAGGAGTCCTCAATATTTCTTACCTTTCCATTCTCATTAACACTGCTCTAAGACCTATCTCACTGGACTCTGGAAGTCCCATCTAACTGGTCTCTCTTCAGTTCATTTTCTGGCAAGATGAATCTCTGAAGAATGTGAATTAGGTCATATCTTACTTGGTCATGAATATCTTTCCCTTGCCTGTGCAACAAAAAGCATAATACTCATAAAAGGTGACAATGAACATGACAACTCACATTTCTTCAAGGTGCTCAAATTTCTTTCTTCACAAGCACCTAGTGCCAAAGGAAGTTGACATTTCATTGCCACTTTAGAGGTATAGAGAGATGAACTCCAAGAGATGAGGTGACACCCTTATGGTAGTTACTGGGACCTCAAACCCAGACCCCCCCAATTCCCCATTCTGTACAATCTGATTCCAGTCTGTCCTACCTTTTCTCTTCCAACCCCCATGTGCTCTATGCTCTAGACCAAAGACATTACTTATTAGTATCCCTCAGACTCATCCTGACCTTTTCCTTCTCTGCATCTTGGATCATATTCTTCCCAACTCCTTGGATGCCATCCTTTAGCTGACCATCAGACTGGTAACTGGGAAATCAGTATCCTAAGTCTTTATTTCCCTTGATCCAAGTCCCAAGACCTGAGAAATTAGCCTGGGGAGGGGTTGGAATGATAAGGACTGTCATCCTAGAAGTCAGAGGCCAAATGAGGATCTGTGCATATCTTCAGTTCTTGAAGGTTAAAAATGATGTCTAAGTCATGATTAGTTAAGTTTATGTATTAAGAACATTATTGTAAATTATATTTATATAATTATATATTAATATAATTATTAAATGTAAACTTCTTGTCCTTTCTCCCATTCCCCATTCCCTTCTGCCCTCTTCCTTTCTTCTTCCTGTCTTGCTCCCCTTCTTCCTCCTCCTCTACTCCTTTCTCCCCTCTTTCCCCTTTTCTTCCTTTTCTTCCTACTATTCCTTTTCCTCCTCTCCCTACTCTTCTTCTTCCTCTTAGATGTGTCCTCTGTACTTGTAGTATTGTCTTCATACAAATAATTATAATCAGTTCTTTTGGTTCTTCTTTCTTCTCCCTGCATTAGGTCATACAAATCTATGTTTCTCTGAATTCTTTTTTTTTTTAGGCTTTTGCAAGGCAAATGGGGTTAAGTGGCTTGCCCAAGGCCACACAGCTAGGTAATTATTAAGTGTCTGAGGCTGGATTTGAACTCAGGTACTCCTGACTCTAGTGCTGGCGCTCTATTCACTGCTCCACCTAGCCACCCCTCTCTGAATTCTTTGTATTCACCATGTCTTCCTGTTCTTGACTTTGCTACCAGTGGATTTGGGCTGGGAGCTACACATGGTCTGTTACTCCAAATGCTCTCCTGCTCAGTCTTGGTTGGATTGGTTGCTCAGAACTGGAAGCCAGGCTGAATGTTAAATCATATTTAGTTGAAGAAACAAATGAATAATTCTCTTAATTGAGTACTTAGGTTTCAATCCATAAGCATGTTGAATTAGCCTTCTGTGCCTACCCATTCATTTCCATGGTTTTCCTTTGCTGTCATCCTTGATAACCTGAGAAGTATGAGAAATATGGAGGAAAGTCTCTCCAATTTTGCTGTCAGACCCTCTTTCAAGGATGGTAAATCTCTAGCTCAGACTACCTTTCAGCTGGGCTCTATCCAGAATTCTGACTTCTGGTCATTGGTACCAGATTCCTCTCCTTATTTATATCTTCTTTCTGGACTTTTTCTCTTTTTTCTCCAGTTGCAGATGTATTGATTTCCAGGCTAACTATAGACAAGTCCCTTTGTCTCCCTGTGCCTCGGTTTTCTTCTCTGTAAAGTAAAAAATCTCAGATTGAATGAAATCTAGATGACTGTTAAATGCCTACTGGATACAAAGTACTATATGAGTTGCTGGGGAACAAGGATGAAGCCCATTTTGGAAAGGGAAGCTGGAACTAGGTGATGAATAGGAAGTTGTGAACTTGGTTTTCCAGTGTGGACTGCAGTGGGGATGAATGGGAGTCAAGGAATCCTGCCTCACCTCTCAGTGAAAATGCTGTTCTTGCTACAATTTGAACACCCCTTACTGATTTCTCCTGGAAATAAAAGACCTCTTTCCTCAGTCACTGGGAAAGCTGCTTCACACATTGCTGCTCTTTTCCATCCCATGCCTGATAGCCCAGGGAAGCTCAGTGAGGGACAGTCATGGACGTTCTTGGCCATTCCCCCTCCCCCTTTAGCAACTGTGACTTGTTGGCTCTGCACTTCTCCCTGCCAATGCCATCTCTTAGAAAGCTATGAGAGTGAGGGATAGCCCATAATCCCAGGCAGCACCAGGAGATCCTGCAGAGCAGAGACCTGAGGTTCTAGAGGGATTTGGGTCAGATCTTCTCTGAGGCTCTGGGAAGTGGGTGTACTTGGAAGGGTTCAATCAGACCAGTTGCCTGCCAGACTAAGAATATAGGATGATAGGATTTTAGATTAGAGCTGGAAGGTACCTTAACCTCTTTGGCCTCTCCCCTCCCACTTTTTACATGGCATAACTGAGGCCCAGAGAAACAACATATCATTGACTTAAGGTTACCCAGGCAGGAAACAATGGAAATGGAATTCAAATCCAGGTCCTCTGATTTTCCAACTCCCAACACACAAAGTTGGAAAGGACTTCGACATCATTTACTCTCTATCTCTAATTTTACATATGGGAGAAACTGAGACCTCTAGAGGAAAAAAAAGGATTTCCCCAAGGTCACAAATCTTCCAATTTTTAGGATTATGGACTTTTAAGGTAGAAGGGACCTTAAGGTCTTCTACTTGAAGGATCTCCTTTTATGAAAGAGGAAGCAGAGACACGCAGAGAGGAATCAATCTACCTCTGGTCATGAAGTTAGGAATATCAAAGATGGCATTTGATCCTAATCCATCATCTGATGCCCTCTTTCCAGAGAACCTGGTGAGAGATATGAGGAAAATATCAGATGTTCACTTTTCTGAGACAGGAAATAGTAGAATGCTGTCTCTCTGGTATTTTCATTTCCTGGAGAAAGATTGAGTTCAGACCATGGATTTCCTGGCATGTTGGGGCAGCACACTCTTGCCCCTCTGGCTTCAGCAAGTATTTTGAATTTTAATGGAAAATGTGAATGTAGGGATCAATAAAAGAGGGTTCTAATGAAATCCTAGGAGAAGAGCAAGTAGTTCGTTTTAACAATCAGACTCAGGTTCCTAGCTAGTTTAGAGCTGAAAGGCAGAGTCCTCCCAGCTTACCTAGGCAGCCCCCACCTGTCACAGATAGGAAAAGCCTTTGATCTGTTTGACAGATTTCCAGCTGTCCATGAAACATTCTCTTGTTTGGATGAGATGGGTGAGTGCATCCATCCCCATGCTTTCATATGGCTCCCTGAGGATGCTGGCTAGCCACCATGAAATTAGAAGGGTTTGATCTTGGCACAAGGTGCTCATCTGAAACTTGAAAGAAGTAGTTAGGAAAATCCATGCACTGAAACATTTAAGATATGCTTTGTGGTCTCCCTTTTGTGTGATTGTCAGCCAGGATGCATCTCAAGGAAGGGAGCCTGCCAATTCCCTGCCACAGATAGAGAATTTATGGATACCAGGGGGATTTCCTATTTGAGATCTGAAGGGAAGCATTTTCCCCTGTTTTTCCCCCCACTGAGTATTCAGCAAAGGTCAACTGATAGAACACAGATGAAATCAGGGGAAATCACACAATTCAGCCCCACAATGCAGATATTAGCTGGATGAATGATAGAAAAAGTTTATTAAACACTTGCTATGTGCAAAGCATTGTGGTTAGTTCTGACAACAAAAGCAACAAAGTGATAAAGTCCCTGTTTTAAGGAACTTGTGTTTTAATAACAGGACAGATGGAAAGGAGCCTGGTCCTAGGGATGCAGCAGTAAAGCAGATGACAATGCATCCTTTATTCCATTTTCCATTGTTGAAATCATAGCTTACTGAGATTTAGTCTGAATAGATTGTAGTTCTTCATTCATAGGACTTTGAGGGTCAGTTAGTCCAACTCTGACATTTTCTAGATGACTCATGTCCAGAATGCAGAAGTCCTTGCCCAGGTTCACATAAACAATAAATGATAGAATTGAGTCTACTATCCTTTAAAGTCAGTAGGCTCTCTCTCTCTCTCTCTCTCTCTCTCTCTCTCTCTCTCTCTCTCTCTCTCTCCATATGTAATGTCCTGCCTTTTTCCTGTATAAACATTTTGGCCGTTGCAAAGGGCAGAAAATACATATGCGCTCAAATAAATGCATATCTGATAGGTTTTTATATCTCCACACATTTGTGGTGTTTTTAAAAAAATTTCTATATTCAGTTCCAAGTTCTCTCCCTCCACTCCTCCCCCACACATTGAGATGGCAAGAAATATGATACCCATTATACGTATGAAGTCATGCAAAACATATTTTCAAATTATCCATGTTGCAAAAAGAAGGAAAGAAAAGAAAAAAGAAGAAAGGAAAGAAGTAATAAAAAATAGAAAAAAGAAAAGGAAAAAATATTTCAATCTGTTCTCATATCATCTCTGGATGTGGTGAGCATTTTTCACTATGAGTCCTTTGAAATTTTCATGTTCATAGTACTAATTAGAGTAGCTGAGTCTTTTATAGTTCATCATTTTTATAATATTGTTGCTACTGTGCATCAATTCATATAGCTCTTCCCAAGTTTTACTGAAATCATGTCTCTTAAAATTCCTAACAGCACAATATCACAACCATATGCTTGTTCAGGCATACCACAATTGATAGACAACTCCTCAGTTTCTAACTTTTTGCCACCACAAAAAGAGCTGCTATAAATATTTTTGTTCATATAGGTCCATTTCTTTTTTCTCTGATCTCTTTTGGTAGAGTTAGAGTTGGGTTGAAGGGTATGTACTGTTGTTTAGCCTTTTGGACATAGTTTCAAATTTTTCTGCAGAATAGTTGGGCCACTTTATATTCCCATCATAGTACATGAGTTTATTTTTCTACATCTCTAACATTTCTCATTTTCCTTTTCTGTCATCTTAAGCCAATATAATGGGTATGAGGTAGTACCTCAGAGTTGTTTGAATTTGAATTTCTCCTATTATTAGTGCCATTACATGGCTATTGACAGCTTTATTTTATTCCTCTGAAAATTGCCTATTCATACTTTAACTATTTATTAATTGGGAAATGTCTCTGATTTCTATAAATTTGATTCATTTCATTCATCTCATATTTGAGAAATGAGGCCTTTATCAGAGAAAATTGCTGTAAATTCTTTCCCTCCCCTATTTTCCTGCTTTCCTTCTAATTTTGGCTGCATTAATTTTGTTTGTTCAATTTAATGTAATCAGATTATTTTAATTACCCATGATCCTTTATCTCTAGAATACTTCACTTATCTATAAATCTGAGAGGTAATTTTTCCCATGTTTTCCTAATTTCCTTATGATATCATCCTTTATATCTAAATCAAGTACCCATTTTGCCCTAATTTTGATATATGAAGTGAGATGTTGAACTGTGCCTTGTTTCTGCCAGACCACTTTTCAGTTTTCCCAGGAGCTTTTGTCAAATGGTGAATTCTTGCCTCAATGGCTGGAATTTTTATATTTATCAAATACTGGGTTACTCTGGTCCTTACTTCTGTTTATTGTGTACCTAACTTATTTCATTGATTAATTGTATCTAGTACCAGATTATTTTGATAATTATCATTTATAACATAGTTTAAGATCTGGTACTGCTGGTTACTTTCCTTCACTTAAAATAAAAAAATTCCTATGTTATTCTTGACCCTTTGGTGCACCTGATGAATTTTGTTATCATTGTTTTAGTTCTATAATTCTCTAGTAGTTTGCTATGCAATGAATTAGGAAAATAATTTTGAAACATGGAGTATATCAATAAATAGGAAGATGAACAAAATACTTAGTAGGGAATTAAAACAAAAGAAAAGAGAGGAGATAGCAAGTCCACAAGCAGCAGTCCCCAGTGAATTCAAGTCCCAAAGACAGTCATGCTGATGTCCCATCTGCTGTTAGAACTGGAGGGATAAAGTCCTAGGAAAGATTTTGGAAAGACCATGAAAAGCAGGAAAGCTACCAGAGGATTGGAAGAAAACAAAAGTTTTGATTTGGAATGAATGAAGGAATTAACACTTATCATTTATTTGGCTATATTCCAAGCCCCCATGCCAAGTGATGGAAATAGCAATGCAATGTCTTTGTAGAGCTTCCATTCGGTCGGAGGGAGATAAGACAGAAAGGACTGGGGTGACTAGTGAAGGAAACTGTGTTCTGCAAGTCATGGTTGTATTAGAAAACAGACAGGAAGACAGAGATGATTATCACAGAGTTCTAGAGATTGTGATCAAATGCAGGCACTAGATTATGGACAGGGAATGGGGGAATGATTAAATTGTCACTCCCCAACTCTCCTTCCTTTCCACTTGCTTGTTAATCAATAGGAGTCCATGATTTGTTCTCTGGGTGGGAGCTAAGCTTCTCCTGTATATGGACATTTGCCTTTCTTTCCACAAAAGTTTGGTTAATCATGATGTTCATTTGCCTTAACTGTGGCATGAGAGTGGACAATGTCCTTGGTTGACTTACTCACTAAATCTCACAGCTGGAAGCTCCTCTTTATTAATGGGAGTCAAACAGAGGCTTACTGAGTTAGTATTTAAGGGAAGAGAAGGGAAGGGAAAATAATAAACATTTATTAAGTGCCTATTATGTACCAAACACTGGGTTATTTTTAATACAAATATTTTCTCACTTGATATCCTTAAAACAGAGGTAAGTATTCTTATCTTCCCCATTTCATGATCAAGAAAATGGAGATAGATAAAGGTAAAGTGAATAGTGCAGAGTTATAGTTAGTAAATATCTAAGGTTGGATTTGAACTCGTGTTCCTAACTCCAGGCCTAATGTTCTCTGCATTAAACTACCTAGTTACCTCTAAATACTAAGAAACAAAGGAAGAAAAAAAGAGTTGGAAGAACCACAATTTGAATTTGGGTATTCTCTTTGATTACCTAGAGAAGTATGACTGGTCTTAATAAGAGTGTGGCTGAGAATGTCATCTTACACTTGGGGTTATGACTAACTAAGACTGCTTCTGATTTGAAAGAGGACTTGGGTGAGACCAAGGGAGGGCAAAATCAAAGGGACTTGAAAGAATGTCCCACCATAGTCTCAGTAGTGCTCTATGAGGATTTTGACTTTCCCCTTTCTGGTCGCTAGGAGTGAAGAGAGCACAGACTCCTGGTGATCCAAAACGACACCTAGTGTTACAAGTGGGAACTTGGTTTGTGATGCTTTCATTTTTTCTTCTCTTTGGAGTTTTTAATCTTGGAAATTCCTTCTGTTATGGTTTTTGTATCTATTAGGCAAACCTATTTTCTTGGTATTGCTCAAGCATTTATTATATTGTACTATGAAGATTATTTCTGACTGCATTTTTCCTGAATTTTCCATTTAATATTTTTATTTATCCATGGTTTTATTGTTTGAAATTAAAACTGAATTTATCTTAGTATTGGCTACTTTAGAGAAACATTATTACCTATTAATGTTTAATTTTATATTTAATTTTTTTTGTTTTTTTTTTTTTTTGCAAGGCAAATGGGGTTAAGTGGCTTGCCCAAGGCGATGCAGCTAGGTAATTATTAAGTGTCTGAGACCAGATTTGAACCCAGGTACTCTTGACTCCAGGGCTGGTGCTTTATCCACTGTGCCACCTAGCCGCCCCTCATATTTAATTTTAATGCTACCTTATTTTGTTCTTTTGTAATCACAATTGTTTTAATTTCCTATATTTTTAAGATCTAAAATTTCCCCTTTGATATACTCATTTATTTCATTAAACAATTCCTAATTACATCAAAATTTCTAACTTTCATTTTGTAAAATTTTGAGTTTTAAATTCTCTCCTACTCCTATCCCACCCATTTAGAAGGCAAGCAATAGGATGTCAATTATTCACATGAAGTCATACAAAAATCTTTTTATATCAGTCATATTGTAAAAAACTCCAAAATAACAGCTCACCTCACACACACAAAAGAAAGAAAAATGAAGTAGAGTATGCTTCAATCTGAACTCAGAGTTCATCTGTTCTCTCTCTGGAGATAGACAGTTTTTTTTTATCATGGATCCTTTGGAATTGTCTTGGATCACTGTCTTTTTTGTTTTTTTTTTTTTTTTGTTTTGTTTTTTTTTTGCAAGGCAATGGTGTTAAGTGGCTTGCCCAAGGCCACACAGCTAGTTAATCATTAAGTGTCTGAGACTGGATTTGAACCCAGGTACTTCTGACTCCAGGGCATGCTCTATCCACTGTGCCACTTAGCCGCCCCTGGATCACTGTCTTAATGAAAATAGCTAAGTCTTCCATAACTGATCATCATTATATGTGCACAATATTCTCCTCGTTCTGCTCACTTCACTTTGCATCTGTTCACTTTCCTAGATTTTTCTGAAACTATCCTGATCATTTCTTTTTTTTTAATCTTAATAGAATTTTATTATTTTCCAGTTACATGTAGAGATAATTTTAATATTTATTTTTAAAAAATTTTCTCCTCTCCCTTCTCTCTCCCCTCCCCAAGAGAACAAGCAAGTTGATACAGTTATACATGACCAATCACATTAAACATATTTCCATATTAATCATGTTGTGAAAGAAGAATACAAAGAAAAGGGAAAAACAAAAATCAAAAAAAAAATAACCCAAATAATAAAAAAGTAAATATATTAAGTTTTGATCTGCATTAAAACTCCATAGTTGTTTCTATGGAAAATGGATGGTATTTTCCATCACAAGTCTTTTAGAATTGTTTTTCTTGTCCATCATTTTTTTTTTATCATTTCTTATAGCATATTAGTATTCCAACAGAATAACATGCCACAACTTGTTCAGTCATTCCCCAATTGATAGGCAATTTCCAATTCTTTGCTGATTAATAATTCTTATCCTCTGTAATTAGAGAAGACCATGACACCAAATGAATGATGGCATGACTTGCACATTATATTGACTTGCAAGGTTATGCAAAGATATCCTTCTCATTGTCTTTTCTAAAACCATCATCTCCCCATGGCCTGATATAATGGGTAACAGGACTTCAAGTCCCATAGCATGAATGCTGTGGGAGTTCTTTATCTTTAGCATGTGAGTCCCTCCCATATTAGTGTGGCACCACAGCATTTCAGTCATACTGGACAGAACACCAGTATAGTGATATTTAGGCAACAAGGCGTTATATTGTTAACCTATCTTTAGATGGTATAATCTCAGTAAAGTGATTGAATTGTTCCTCTCAGCTCTGCAATCATCCCTGACCCCCCAGAACTCAAAGACTTTAGTTTCCCAGAAATCTCTGGTGGATCATGGGAATAACAACCAGATTGCTTGTTGGCTTTGTGAATTGTTTCCATTGCAAGCCCTAAGGACTACTCAGTAATTAATTTTACTGCTGGCTATCTGATGACATCTAGGAGGATACTAACTATGGCAACTATGGTTGCCATTTTATTACAACTGTTTGTCTACAGGTTACTTTCTTGATATTGTTAGTGTTGGGAATCAACCAAATTATTTGGCTAATTGATATATTATTTAACTTTAGCAAGTGGGCAAATATTAGTATTATAGATGAACTTAGTGAAAATTTAATTATGATACTTAGAAAATGCTGTTAATTTTTGCAGGTTAATATTAGTAAGGAATTATTGGTATGTGGAAAAGACCTTAAATATAGGGAGGAGTGGGGAATCTGTGAAGGATCTCCTCTGTGAGCTACTAAATTTATTTGACCATTTGCAAATACATTGAAGAAATCCAGATGAAGGCAATATCTGGACATTGGTCCTCAGGCTTCAGTATGACCAGGAGAAATTATGTAACTGCATAATTATGAACTTGTAGTGTTCATGATGGGAAATCATGGATAAACTCAGCAAATGGAATTCAGTTTTGAAAATCCCTTCAGATAGTCACCAGCAGAGTTAAGTTTTGGTAATGGTCAGTTTAAATAGGCTATTTATTCAATTGGAAGTGATTGAACCCAAAGATTGTTAGCTAGAGGATTTGTCCCTACCTATACCTAGACATTCATGGAGTATTATCTTCCCCCCAAGTTAGGTAGCAGAATGGCATGAATCCTGGGGTCACCATCTATACCTATCACACCCAGAAACAGGCCACCAGTTTATCACAAAGGAGTTGGTCAGGAACTGGGACCAGCCCAGGGACCAGAACTTCCCTGAAAGGAAGAGGTTCACTGGACCAGCAAGAAAAGCTTAGTTGGATAGTATATGTCATGAGGGGGTGTGCATACCTCAAGAGAGTATCTGCACATTTTTGAAACAAGCATGGGGGAGCAGCTAGATGCCTCAGTGGATAGAGCGCCTTGGAGTCAGGAGTACCTGGGTTCAAATCCGGTCTCAGATACTTAATAATTACCTAGCTGTGTGGCCTTGGGCAAGTCACTTAACCCCATTGCCTTGAAAAAAAAAGAGAGAGCAAACATGGGACATCTGGTTTACTATGGAATTCAAAAGATTTTGACATGGTGAAAATGGATAGTCTGATGGAGAACTTCAGGGGGAAAGCTTATAAAGTTCTGGGGGGAGGGGACTGATAGCTGTTAACTCATCTATTTGGTGAACCTGATTAAAAAACCTAAAAAACATATTGGGGGTGCTGAAATACTAAAGCAGCACATTCTACATTTGAGGCAGAGAAAGGAGAGCCAGCTGACTTTGAGATTCATATGAACATCAGTTATGGAGAATAGCAGAGACAGGCCTACATCTGTGATCTTATGATCCTATAAAATATAGGTGAAACAATCATACATTGGATACAAAGCCCAAGTTAGAAACCGCTATGAAAGACCAGAATATAGTAGACACCTATCTAGGTTTTTTTTTTTTTTTTTTTGCAAGGCAGTGTCTGAGGTTGGATTTGAACTCAGGTACTCCTGACTCCAGGGCCAGTGCTCTATCCACTGCACCACCTAGCTGCCCCAGTTGAGGCAAATATTAAATGGCCTGTTGAGTCACATAGCTAGTAAGAGTATCTGAGACCAAATCTGAACTTCCTGATTTCAAGTTCAGTGCTTATCTATTGTACCACCTAGCTGTCTCTTCTAAGGCAGAGGACATCAAGAAGGCTGCTTTCATTTGTCCAGTTGGATTTTAGCATTATGAGCTCATAACTTAAAACCAAAGGGGCCAGGGGGGGGGGGTGGCTAGGTGGCATAGTAGATAAAGCACCGGCCTTGGAGTCAGGAGTACCTGGGTTCAAATCCAGTCTCAGACAATAATTATCTAGCTGTGTGGCCTTGGGCAAGCCACTTAACCCCATTGCCTTGGAACACGAGGAACATGAGGAAATATTGATGAAAATACTGGATTGGATAGGAAAATCATTATTATAGCAAAAAACTAGGAAAAAAGCAGAATGGTCAACAGTTGAGGAATAATATATGAACAGAGTGGAAAAAATATATAAATACACACACACACATATATATACATATTTATTATTATATACACATTATTTATTATATATTATTATTTTGAAATTACATAGGGTTGAGAAAGTAGACCAAAATAACAGTATATATGCTAATGATGACGAAGTAAGTAAAAGTAGAAGTTAAAACTGAAAACTATATTTAAAGGGTAAGAGGGAAATCTGAGCAAATAGGATGGATGTAATATTGCTTTGTACAAGTTATTTTACTTATTTTCCCTTCAACAAATTGCAAATGAAGTTCATGATTTCATTTGATTCCCCTCCCCATTTTGATTGTTTTGTTTTATATATTTTAAGCTTTGTACTTATTGATGGATGTCTATAATAAAATTATTTTGATGAAATAAAGAAAAATGAAATGTAATGGTGCTTTGCTACTTCAAAATAGATAAAGGATAGGACCAAAGGAATAAATGGAAACTATTATTTTTCTTTGAAAAAGAGTATTTTTTCCAGAAAAAATGTCAGCTCCTTGAAGTCTAGAATTGTTTCTTGTTTCTTCTTTCTGTTCCTGGTGAATAAATAATTTATAAATGATGAATTGAACTGTTTTCTCTGGTATGTCTACAAAGTCCTTCTGTAATTTTTTTCTCAACTCCATTTGACTGGTTTCTCTCCAAAGTTTCTTTTGGGGTTCTACCAGTACTATGGTGGGAAATGTTTAACAATTGGCTAAAGAGCCAGTGTTCACCCAAAACACTCAGAAATAAATATAGAATTTTCTTCATCAAATTCTTAAATTTAGATTATCAAAAAAAATCAAGACTTGTATCATTTACTGATTTCTGAGGTCTCTTCACAGTCTTTGATGATATTAGAACTCCAAATGACTAGACATTTTCTTCTCTATTTATCTTCAAATGAACTGTTCTGATCTTTCATTTTTTTTCCTCTACAGAATTTTGTTTGCTTCCTCTTATGTAGCAAATGAAATTCAACTTCTGATCTTGGCAGTCAAACAGTCATAGCCAGACTCTTTGAAGACTCTTCTGCCTTATCTCATCTGACTTCCCTTCACAGCTTGGTAAATGGGAAAGAGATCTGGTTTTGGGGTTAGGAGACACTTGGATTCAATTCCTTGGTACTAAAAGGATCATACCAGTCCTTAGAATAAGGAGAGAAGATGAGGAGATCTAATGTAAGGAAAGAGCAAACACTTTGATTTGCCTAGATTGGAAGACCTGGGAGTAAATGAGAAACCCCTCAAAAGGAGTGCTTGGGAGATAGTTGAGAGAGTAACCTGGAACTTCCTCAGAGGGAACTGAAACATTGTGGGGGGGGGAGGGAGGGAGAGGGAGAACGTTCATTTCAAGGAAATAGCAAATAAAAGGCTTTTATTAAAATGTACAGAAGTGTAGTGAATAGACAATTGGACCCCAGGAAGACCTTGAACACTAACTGGTTAGGTGACAGTAGGCATCATGTCATTTCTCTGAGCCTCATCTGCAAAATGGATACTAATACTTGTAACAGTTACTTCATGAAGAGTGCGTTTTTTAAAAAAATTATTTTTTATTTAAGGCAATGTCGTTAAGTGACTTGCCCAAGGTCACACAGCTAGGTAATTATTAAGTGTCTTTGGTCACATTTGAACTCAGGTCCTCCTGACTCCAGGGCACCACCTAGTGCCCCAAGAATGCCTTTTAAACCTCTAAAAGCTATGAACATTCCCCTTATGACTCCTGGAAACTGGGCTGCCTCATCTTGCTTGTTATCTTGACTATGGGGCTGTTATTATTCAAATTCCAGAGTCTCCTGGGGATCACATCTGGCCTCTGAAACTGAGGACAAACATCATGAAACAGAAGTGAACAATTCCTGGCTCATTTCTCAAAGTTGGGATAGAAGCGATGGAAATGGGGAAGGATAGTCCTTCCCCTTTCACTAGGGCAGAGTCATAGAACAAGAAACATTCACCAAGTTCCCCAAAAAGCCAACCATATAGGAAAACATTTTACAAAGTTTATAAAAGATGCTTGCTTAGCCTTTCCCTTAGCCTTCTAGAACCTTTCTTACTCCATCCACAAGGGAAAGAAAGCAAAAAGAAAGGAAACTGGTTTCCATCTTGAAAAGAAATCCAGGCCACACAGCTTTCCAAACTACAGAATTTACTACCTGGGGTCATCTTGACGATGCCTGTTTCTCAAATGAGAAAATTGTCTTGGAAACTTTGAATGCTTTCTTCATTGCTCAAGATCATCTAGAGGGGGCTGCACACAAAAAAGTCCCTTTTATATAGGGCATAAAACCCAAAAGTTGTGAGAAATCTGGTATCACTTTGGCTACTATTGTTGAATAGAAATGGTCTTAGGGATCTTTTTAGCATCTTACTAACCTAGACTGCTTGCTTGTTGTGGAAACTAAGTGCCCTCCATTTTCTTATGGTGAGATGCCTGTGTCTAAAATCCACAAGAGGCCCATGTCTGTGGTTACTTCTCTAAGCATATTTGTCTTCTTGCCCCATTGGGTGAGTTTGCAGCTCCATTTGGTGTAGACTGACAGAAGCAAGTATCTGTGGGGGATCTGGGCAGCCCTTTGGGATAAGAAACTCAAAGGAAATTGCCTTGAGGAACCCTAGATAAGTTGAGTATCCCTGGAGAGTAAGGGACACCTGTAACCCTGGCTCCAAGATCTCCTTGGTTCCCCCTCTCAGGTCCAGCATCCAAAACTGAGGATGAACAATGCATAACAGAAATAGACACTTCCAAGTCCAATGTTCAGAGGTGGGGTTAAAAAAAGGAAACCTGGAGGGACAATCCTATCCTTTAAACAATTCAGTTCATGGTTCTGGACTTAGAAACTAAAAGTCACCAAAGGATCCAACAAAGAGACATAGGACAGAGTGACCAGAAAGAGCTTAGTCTTGTTAGTATTAAAGATGTAGGCAATCAATCCAGGAGGCACCTCATCCCCATGGGGAACACAGAAGCTTCCATTGGAGGTGATCTTGTCATGTCCCTCAGAAGGACTTCTCTGAAATCCCCCTTCCCCAAGGGAAAATGATGCTTTCTTCCCCTAAATTTTTTCCAAATTTTTCAAAAATAACTTTTTATTTAGGTTTTTTTTTTTTTTTTTTGCAAGGCAATGGGGTTAAGCGGCTTGCCCAAGGCCACACAGCTAGGTAATTATTATGTGTCTGAGGCCACATTTGAACTCAGGTCCTCCTGACTCCAGGGCCAGTGTTCTATTGACTGCACCACCTAGCTGCCCCCCAAAATTACTTATTTTTAACATTTTGTTAAAAAAAATGAGTTCCAAGTTCTATCCTCTTCTTTCTCTGCTTTCTTTATCCATTGAGAAGGCAACCAGTTCTCTCTATGGAGGTGGATCATTTTTCATCATGATCAGAGTAGCTAAGTCTTTCCTAGTTGATCATCCTTATGAAATTATTTTTACCATGTATAATATTCTCCTGGGCCTGCTCACTTCACTTGCTCTCAGTTCATTTATACCCTTTTACACTAAAATCATCCTACTCAACATTGTTTTTTAGCACACTGTATTGTATGGCAGTCATATACCACCATGGTTCAGTCATTCCCCAATTGATAGCCCTCCTTCAATTTCCAATGCTTTGCTACCACAAGAACTGCTGCTAGAAATTATCTATCATCTATCTATCTATCTATCTATCTATCTATCTATCTATCTATCTATCTATCTATCTATCTATCTATATTTTACAAGGCAATAAGATTAAGTGACTTGTCCAAGGTCGCACAGCTAAGTATTAAGTGTCTGAGGATAGATTTGAACTCAGATCCTCCTAATTCCAGGCCATTGCTCTATCCACTGCACCATCTAGCTGCCCCAAGAAATATTTTTGTACATTTGAGTTTTTTCCTTTTTCTTCAATCTCTTCAGGATACAGATCTAGTAAAGGCATCATTGGATCAAAGGGTATGCCCAGTTTTATGGCCCTTTTGGCATAGTTCCAAATTTTTTCTCCAGAATGGTTCGAATAGTTTGAAACTCCAACAGGATATTAGTGTCCCTGCTTATCCACATCCCTTCCAGGGTTTGTCATTTTCCTTTTCTGCCATGTTAGCCAGTTCTTTCCTGTCTTGTCCTTTCCTGTCTTCTCTTGTCCTTTCCATTCTTCTCTTTCTCTTCTGCCCTGTCTTCTACTCTTCTTTCTGTTCCTATTCTTTCCCCCCCCTTCTTTGTGCCTCTCTCTGTGTCTGCCTGCCTGCATTTCTATCTTTCTCTCTGTCCTTTTTATCATTCATGAATTTTTGGTTTCCCCCCATACTTATTTGAAAAGCTGTGACCATGGGGACTGAATCTCTAATGAAAAAAGAACATTCAGTTATTAGTTTGAGGCTAGGAAAAATCCTGATATTTAGCATCCATTAATAAAGACTTTTTACAATAACGTGAATCATAGGGAAGTGAATGAGCCCTCAGGACAAGTCTGTTGAGATGCCATGTGATCAGGTTGAGGGAGATGGTATGTGAGGTGTGGTGAATGTATCACAGCCTACTCATACCTAGCAAACATTTTTTGGTAGGTTTTTGCAAGGCAAATGGGGTTAAATGGTTTGCCCAAGGCCATACAGCTAGGTAATTATTAAGTGTCTGAGACCGGATTTGAACCCAAGTACTCCTGACTCCAAGGCTGGTGGTATATACATTATGCCACCTAGCTGCCCCTCCAGCAAACATTTCTTTGGTGCTCCTTGGATAGTTTATCACTTTTATTTTTGTTTTTTAAGATGATTTCATATGATTTGAAGTCATATATATTCACTGAAGAGCAACTAGGTAGTGCAATAGATAGATCCTTGGAGTCAGGAGGATCTGAGTTCGAATTTTATCTCAGACACTTACTAGCTATGTGTCTCTAAGCAAGTCACTTTATCCTAATTGTATTTTTTTCTCAAGTGTAAAATGAGTTCGAGAAAGAAATGCAAAACCATTCTATGTCTTTGTGAAAAAATCCTCCAAATTGTGTCATGAAGAGTTAGAAGCAACAAATCTACAAAAGAATAACAATCAGTAGATGAAATCTGGGCCTTTGTCTCAGGAAGTGGCTCGGTTCCATAAAACACTGAACATTTTCTTCTTGCTTTTTGTGACAATGATGTTCATGTCCTATTATCTTCTTATCTAGAATTTCACTTATAAGTTTATATTCTGAACTGGTGCTTGGATGAATGGTGATCCATCTCCTGCCCCTCAGTGGACTTTCTTCTGGAGTCCCCATCAGCACTTTGTCCTGGAGAAGTTTCAAACTGTTGATGGCCCTCAGAGTCAATATGTCTACCACCAGGTTCATTTCACTCTGAAAAACCAAGCTCCTCTTGGTGTAAGGAGTGTGTAAGGAGTGTAAGGAGTGTGGTTACTGTGGATTTCCCTAATCAGAATTAGCTCTGAGCCCCCACCTACTGGGAAAGATTATCTTTTACAGAGCTCTGGACATTTGACTTTGCCAGTCCAAAGACATCGACATGCTTGGAGGCTGTATACCGTGTTTTTTTTTTTTGCTTCAAGTCAATCAAAAAAGTTAACAAAAACGTAATAGAATATCTCTCACGAACCTGTGGGCTCATAACTTATCCTACACCCAGACTGCTTGATGATAGGGTTTAGGCATACCCTAAACCAACTACCAGAAAAGACATTATTCAATTTGTTTAGCATTGTCCCATCCAATTGCTCCTCCAGCAAAGTGGGCAAAAGATTATAGGAAAACAAAGTAGATCCCAAGTGATAATAAAGTTATGGCTTCCAGCAGAATAGAATAGATAGATTTTAAAAAAAATAATGGTTTTAAATAATGCACAGTGCATAATGTTTTAAATGGAACTACTGGACTAAATCTTTACACCCTAATTACTCTGGCTCTTGTTGAATGACCAATAGCCCCTGTTCAACTGTTTAGGTTTTGACATCTTAGAATGAGTATAAATAGCATTTTTTTTTGTCTTGATCAGAAATTTTGAGGGTCCTCCCCTTCTAGATTGATATTTTTGTAGTGATAAGTTTAAACTATCTTTTTTCTTACGTTGTCCCTAATCATTGAATAGGCATGGCTTCAGGCAAACTGAGACCTGGGAAAGACCTTAATTTGGGAAGGCCAAGGTCATCCACTGCATTGAATACTACTGGTACTTTTGGTACTACTGACCAAGTGATTGGTAGAGTGAGTTGCACCATCATGTTTTTTTTTAAAGTGAGGGTTATGCTGTGGAAGGGCACCCTTCTCATTTTCCTTTATCAGAATTGTTTCACCCCAAGACCTAATTGAGAGGAAACAGGACTACTAGAGATGATTTAACTTCTGTGGGAATCTCTTGGCCATAAATTGATTTTGCTTCCTCTTGTATCAGTGAAGTACCTCAACTCAGGGTAAACCAGCTTCTGATATCTGTGACTACCCAATATATCCTGTCCTATCTCTCAGTGAACTGATGACCAGTATGACCTTTCCTCTCAGACTTTCCACCTTTGAGCTATTCATCAGTATAACACAACTGACAACAGTTTTAACACTAGGACAATGTCAGCTTGCCATATTTACATCCACCGTATTCTGAACCATTGCTGGTCCACTTGACTTTTGTCTTGCTACTGGACTTCCATGACTGGAGAAGAAAGTGAGGCTGATGACTTTGCACAGCTCTGCCTCACTTGAATCCAGTTCATGCCCTAGTCAAGAAAGCACCCTCTTGAGGTCACTGGTCTTCAGGAATGTTAAGTAACAATCGGTCTAGCAAGACCAATTGAAGAATGAAGGATTCAAAGAATTCTAAATCTAGGTCCTGGAACCCCAGTCCATAGACTCTGGGGCAGTCTAAGCCTTGCCTGGGCAGAGATTTTGACTTGTGGGGTCTTGCTCTTTGTAGGGAGTTTCACCTGTTTCTTATCACAGCTAGTTTATTTCTTATATAGCTAGGGGTATCTAGCCAGGAGACTGCTCTGGGGTCTCTGACTTGGAGACAGTTAATGTGCAGGTCATGTCATTATTTGTTTGATGGCATGGTCTTTTTGGATTAGGAAGGACAACAACTCTCTTTGATGGTTTATCTTTTCAGCTTTCCTCAAGGTTTGGCTGTAGGGCTGGATTCAAGTCAAAACTGGTATAAATATCAAGTTATTTACTATTCAGTAACATCAGAATTCCTTGAAGAGTCCTTTTTTTTTAGACTCAGCTCAGACAACTAGAAGCCTGTTTCAATTTCTCTCTATTGGTCATATCTTGTATTTTCTTCTCTATCTGCATGTTATGACTCCCAGGAGAATGGAAGCTACTTGAGTGTAGGTAACATTTTTTTGTTTTTGTTTTTGTCTTTGTATCCTCAGCCTCTGGGACAGTGCCCTAGAAAGAGTAGATGCTCTATTAAGTTAAATGGAAAGGGCCAAGGTCACTCAGATTATTGATGACAGAACCAGGGCTAGACCCTGGTCTTTAGGCTCCCAGTCCAACATTCTTTAGCCCTTTTCTGTATTATATTGCCCCACTTGATCACTAAGCGGAACACTGGAGAGAGAGAGTGCCGGACCTGGAATCAGGAAGACCTGCATTCAAAGCTGTGTGACCCTGGGCACTTAACTCACTTAAGCTCCATATGCTTCAGTTTCTTTATTGTCAAATGGGAATAAAAATAACACCCATCTCATGGTTGTGTGGATCAAACAAGATAGTATTTTTTTGGTTGTTTATTTTTTTTTAGGAAGATTTTATTTATTTTGAGTTTTACAATTTCCCCCCCATTCTTGCTTCCCTCCCCCCCTCACAGAAGGCAGTCTGTTAGTCTTTCCATTGTTTCCATGGTATACACTGATCTCAGTTGAATGTGATGGGAAATAAATCATATCCTTAAGGAAGAAAAATAAAGTATGTGAGATAGCAAAATTACATAATAAGATAATGGGGTTTTTCCCCTAATTTGAAGGTAATAGTTTTTGGTCTTTGTTTAAACTCCACAATTCTTTCTCAGTATACAGATGGTATTTTCCATCACAGAGACCCCCAAATTGTGCCTGATTGATGCACTGATGGAATGAGCAAGTCCATCAAGGTTGATTATCACCTCCATGTTGCTGTTAGGGCGGACGATGTTCTTCTGGTTCTGCTCAAGATAGTATTTTTCAAAAAAAACCTTTAATTTTTTTCCCCAATTACATGTAAGGATAGTTTTCTACACTGATTTTTAGTAAGCTTTTGAGGACCTATTTTTCTGCCTCTCTCCCTTCCCTCTCCCCTTCTCAAGACAGTGAATAATCTGATATAGGTTATATATGTACAATCATGTTTAACACATTTCCATATTAGTCACATTGTAAAAGAATAAGAACAAAATGAAAAAAAACCCATGAATAAGCAAAAACATAAAATCAGTTTAAAAAAATGAGCATAGTCTGCTTTGCTCTGCATTCAGACTCCAGACTTTTTTCTCTGGATGTGAATGGCATTTTCCATTACAAGTCATTTAGAATTGTAATAAGATAAAATTTGTTAAGAGTTTTGCAAGCCTTAAGTTATATATAAATAAATGCTATGATGGTAATGTTGATTTCCTGATTTGATTAATTTAATTTTTTTAATAAATATTTTTCTTATTTTTTCCAGGTGCATACAATGGTACTATTTACCAATCATTTTTCTGCAAGGTTTTGAGTTGTATAAGTTTTTCTCCTTTGCTCCCCTTCCTCCCCCTTGCCCCCTACAGAAAGCAATCTGAGATAGGTTTTACATTTGAAACCATGCTAAACATACATCAAAATTGAATGTGTTGTGAGAGAAGAATTAGTTCCAAACAGAAGAAAGAAAACATTAGAGATGACAAAATTATATATTACCTAAGACAACTTTTAAAAACTGAAGATAATAAGCTTTGGTTTCCATTTAAACAACCACAGTTCCTTCTTTGGATATAGATGGTATTTATTTTCTATCACAAGTCCCTCATAATTGTCTTTGTTGTACTACTAAAATGAACAAGTCCATCATCGTTGATCATCCCCATGTTGTTAGTGTGTATGATGTTCTTCTGTTCTGCTCATCTCACTCAGCATCAGTTCATGCAAGTATTTCCAGGCTTTTCTAAAATTCTGTCCCTCAAGATTTCTTATAGAACAATAGTGTCCCATCATACACATATACCACGACTTGTTCAACCTTTCCCCAATGGATGGGCATCCCTTCAATTTCCAATTCTTTGCCACTTTGAAAAGAGCTGCTATGAATATTTTTGTACAAGTGATGGTTTTACCCTTTTTCATCATCTCTTCAGGGTAGAGACCCAGTAATGGTATTGCTGGGTCAAAAGGGTACACATTTTTATTGCCCTTTGGGCCTAATTCCAAATTGCTCTCCAGAAAGGTTGGATCAGTTCATAACTCCACTAACAATGCATTAGTGTCTCAGTATTCCTGCATCCCCTCTAACATTGATCATTATCCATCATATTGGTTAATCTGAGAGGTATGAAGTGGTACCTCAGAGATCTGTTAATTTGTATTTCTCTAATCAATAATGTTTTAGAGCAAATTTTGATATGACTATAGATAGCTTTGATTTCTTTGAGAATTGCTGTGATTTACTAATTTAGCAAAAGAAATAGGAATTATCCCTCCAAATTAGAGCTGGGGCTCAATCTTTTCTGTTGTATCTCTCAAACTCCTAGGATAATTTAAGATACAACATAATCCCCTGGTGAACTACATATCCATAATCAAGTAGGGGATAAATGGCTCTCTACCTGAGGATTAAAGCAAAGTTCCCAAATATAACAAGGAGTTTAGATGCAAGATTACCCCAGGTCCCCTTCCTCACATGATTAAGGCATTCAAGAAAAGAATTAAAATATCAATGTTGCCTCAGTCTGTCTGTCTGTCTGTCTCTCTCTCTCTCTCTCTCTCTCTCTCTCTCTCTCTCTCACACACACACACACACACACACACAGACACACACTCAGACACATACCCATTCTCTTTCTCTTTGTGAGTGTGGTTTTTTTACTCTTTTTTTTTTTTTTTTTGGTCTCTGTTTCTGTCTCTCTCTTATATAGATTATTTGTGGTCACTGTCTTTTTTTAAAATATAGAACAATTGAGCTAGTATGGAAAGGGAAAAGGGTTACATGCAAGGGAACAAGATTGGGTCTGAGCTATTCTTGTCCAACAACCCTTAAGGGAGAGATTGCTTATCTCTGTGTTTGTGTTGCAACCCATCCACTCTCTGATGGACCCATTCCATCAGTTCTCAGCAAGAGGACTTCTCCTCTAAGCCTTGCCACCATGGTTTAGAAAAGGAAGGGGTGGCATGTTGGAGTTACAGTTGCCCAAGCCCTAACTGGATCCATTGCATGGCAGATAAGAGGGTTTCACTTCTAGCTTTTCCTTTCCAGAAATCTCTCCCATAGCAGGAGTCATTGTGAATGCAGGCACTGTAGTCACAGGATCTTGTTCACATCCCATTTTTGCCATTCACTATCTATTTGACTCTGGGAAAATTAGCTAACCTCCATGTATCTCGGTTTTTTCCTCTGCAAAATGAGAGGTATTGGCCTCGACCAGTTCTAGATCTAGCATTTCATTATTTCCATTCCTTGGGTTCTTTTGTGAAATGAGGAGTATGGTCTGGCATCTGAGGCCCCTTCTGGCCCTTGAACTCTCATCCTGTTAACTCATCCTGCCAGCTTCTGGGCCTAGAGGGTTTTAAAGTTAATATTGCCTTGGACATAGTAGCAGAATAAAACCACTCAGCCAATCAGGTTGAACTCAATCAATGTGGCAAGATCCTGGGGCCAACCCTACTGACTCACCCAATTCTTTGCCCTTGATGAGGATAAGGATCCAAATTGAGAAGATGAAAAGCGTCATCTTAGAGACACAGAAATCAGTTCCCAAAATGTCTGTATTCTCCAGGAGTCTCCAGGGTTAAACTTCTACTCACCAAGGAGCTCGTGTTGTAATACTGTGAAATAGATAACAGGTGAGTACCAAAGACCCGGGACCAGAAGTCTTTTTAAACCACCTGTTTGGGAAGAGCAACCAACTCTTAGTAGTGTTTTCAAGTGGAGGTTCCATTCTCTGAATGACTTCCTAATTGCAAGGCTACTAAATTCCTGCTTGGGATATAGGGGCACCTTCTTGTTACACTAGTGCCCCAGGATGTCTGTATGTGGCTAAAACTCCCAGTTGAGGCCCCCTCCCTGTCAGACACAATAATCTCTTAGGGGAGTAGGGGAGCCCAAAGAGAAAACAGCAGTGAAAGATGAGAAATCCAAAACAGGGAAGGAGAAGGTAATAAAGAAGAAGGAAGCCTTAACCCTCCAGCCAGGCCCTATTGTTTTAACCTTGGGAAGCCATAAATTCAGAGACTCAACCTGGTCACTGAAACAAAGGGTTAAGGAAATCTAAGTGTCCTGGGGGAGATCAGATCCCGTGGGGTCACCACAAAGCAGCAAGGAAACTCCAAGGGACTGAAGATTGGACTGGCCATCTTTCCACTTTAATAGGGCACTTAATGTCTCCTGTTGCAATCTTCGGACTCCCGCTGGCAGTTAATTCCCCAGAGTGGAACCTAAGGAGGAGGAGGAGGAGGAGGTAGGCTTGGAATTGGATACAAAAGCTTTACCTGCAATCTTAGGGAAGTTCATATCTATGTGTTTATTTTAAGTGACTTGCTGCATTAGTCATTCCATATTGAAAGGAGATGAGCCAATAAATATTATCTTTTAATAAAGAATCCATCTCGAAGGAGTTATCATTTACTGATATCAATTACTGGTTTATGTCACCTTTGTTGGTAACAGAACTTTGATTTTTGCCTCACCAGGGTATTTCTAGAAAGTTGTGTATTATTGATATTTCTTCCCATGTTGTAAGCTTTGATCAAATTGTGTGTTCGGGTGTATGCTGTGATGTCTGCTCCTGCCATCATCCATGTAACAGAATCTAAGCACTGAAAGTGATCTTCGAGGTCACTGAAGTTAACCTAAACCTACACAGGAGTCCCCCATGCAATCTTCCTGTCAAGTGGTCATCCAGTCTTTGTGTATAGACTTCCAAGGAGGAGAAAGCCTCTTTTTTGAAACAACCCATTCACTCTTGAAGATAGAAAGCTTTCATGTCCATGAAGTACAAATTGGCTTCTTTATAACTTTCTCATAGTGTTTTGCCCTTTGGGGTCAAACATTAATACAATGCTTTTTTCTATAGACAATTATCATTTCCACAAAGTTTTCCTTTATCCACAAAACATCCCCTGGGACCTGAGGCTAATTTTGGTACATAAAGACTGTTGTTATTTTCCCAACCCTCAACTGAACTGATAGTTTGGTGTGCAGAAATTGGCTCCTTGGTCTGTAGAATCTGGGGGGTGGTACTGAGGGATCAAAGGATCACTTTTATAGTGATGTATAGATAACTCATGAGTGCTCACAGGTGGGTTTCCTCATGATTATCAGGTATGAATAAATTTGTCAGATAGACTCAATTAGCTCTTAGTAAGGGAGGCATTCCTAGTGGTACAGTGCTAACATTTAGTGCAAAACATCCCCTTTCAAAGATTATGACAAATTTATTGTGTGTGTGTTGTGTGTGTGTGTGTGTGAAGTTGTTGCTTCATATTTAGCTTATAATCCACCAAAGCTTCCTTAGAAACCATTTAGCTCTCTCTCCCACTGTGCACTTGTAAAATAGACTTTTTTGAAGCTTATTATAGAACTTTTCATATCCTTATAGGAGAAGATCGTGAGTCTGGTGTTGAATTTGTTGAATTTTAAATGCTACTGGGACACCAGGTGGTTCCACTTGCCTATTCTGGGGAGCAGCTTAGTCCTGCCAAGATTTTTTTCCCCCCTGACTATGCTTCTGAGTTTCTGAGCTTTAATACCATGCTCCTGAACAGGTACCTTTTCCCCTCCACTCCTTTTTATTCCCCTTTTTATTTATCTTCTTTTATTAAAATGTAAGCTCTTTGGGTCCAGTTTCTTTTTTGCTTGTATTTGCAATCTCCAGCACTTAGCTTTAATACTTAAAAAACTGTTGCCTTATAACCAATAGGAAGCTAGAAATGTGACTGGAATACAAAAAAGACATTTGGACTGGTAGTATAAAGGAAATAACTCTGGGCTTGGAGTCTGAAGACCTTAGTTCAATCTTGGTTCTGTCATTAGTAACAATTTGTTTTTGGTTAAGTCATTAAACTTCTAAGGGCCGTGGTTTCTATCTCTAGATAATGAAGGAGTTTGACATGAAAAGCTGGAGTTATAATTTTCTTTTGTTCACATTTGACAAGTCAAGACTGTATTCAGTAGAGTAACCCAAGTACTGTGATTAGATGGAGAGGTTTCCAGACCAAGAAATCCATGATAGAGAGGTTAGATGAGGAAGCTCTAACCTGGAGAAGAGCAGACAAAGGGTAGGCATGATAGCTGTCAGCAAGTATTAGAAAGGTTCTCAGACAAGGTATTCCACTTATTCTCTGCCTATAGGGCAGAATGAGAGGAAATTTCTTAAGAGCTATCCTCAAATACTGGGTTTTTTTCTGAACCCCCTTCCTCCACTAGAACAAGGGATTACCCCCCTCTCCCCACTGTATTTATAGTACAGTGCCTTGTACCTCATGAAAGAATTGTGCTGAATTTGGATTTGAAGTTGAGACAGAAAGGGGAAGCAGACAAACAGATGAGAAAAGTCTTGGTGCTTCCAGTAATGTGAAAAAGAGTTTGATGAGAGTTGTCCCCTGATAAGGATCAGATATCCAAGATGTATAGAGAATGAACAAATATAGAAATATAGTTAATAAATATTATATATATATAATGTAATCTATATAATTTCTCCCTTTGCAAAAGTGGTCAGAGCATTTAAACCTATACTCTTCAAAAGAATTTCAGACTATTAACATATGAAAGAGTGCCTCAAATAATGAATAATGAGAGAAATGCATGCCAAAACAGGTCTAAGGTCTCATCTTACACTTTGAAAACTGACAAAGATGACAAAAGGTAGGAGTAGCCAAGATGACTTGTGGATAGATAGGCATACTAATGTGTGATTGGTGGAGATAAAGACAGATCCAATGATTCAGGAATTATTCACAGAAAGACATTTTAAAAATTTACCTTTATTTTATTTTCAGTTCTTAATTCTCTCTCGTTCCCTCTCCCTCACCTATGGAGCAGGTAAGAAAAACAAAATCCATTTAAAATATGTATAGACATTCATAACAAATTCTCAGCACTATTTGAAGGTGGATAGCAAGTTTCATTAAGAGTCCTTTGAAACTCATTGCTCACTGTGTTGGCCAGAGTTTCCAAGTCTTTCAAAGTTTTTAAAAAAATTTTTTTTAGGGTTTTTTTTTTGCAATGCAAATTGGGTTAAGTGGCTTGCCCAAGGCCATACAGCTAGGTCATTATTAAGTGTCTGAGACTGGATTTGAACCCAGGTACTCCTGACTCCAAGGCTGGTGCTTTATCCACTACGCCACCTAGCCGCCCCCTTTCAAGGTTTTTTAATCTTTACAACATTGTTGTTATTTATATTGTTCTGGTTTTGCTTACTTAATTTTATTTCAGTTCATACAAGCCTTAAGAAGAAATGTTTCTGCCCTTTCTTTTACTTAGAGCCCAATGCTCTCTGATACATAAGGTAGGAGACTGATTGCAACACTATAAAAAAATTGAGCAAGCCTGAATTAAAGAGTAAGTAGAGTGCAGAGAGAAATTCAAATGTTATCATGTAAATATGCACAGGTATCAGACTAAGCTGTGGGAATATAAGAAAAACCAATGAATCCCTGACCTCAAATTGCTTCTTATTTAATGGAGGAGACAACATGCAGCAGCTATAGACAGCAACAGTTGAAAATTATCAACAGGCAGAAAGCACTGGTGTTAAGAGGCATTAGGAAAGGTTTCCTGTAGAAAGTGAGATCTTAGTCAGGACATGAAGAAAGTCAGGGGCAGAGGTGAACAGGAAGAAGATTATTCCAGACATAGGGGCAGTCCCTGAAAATAGTCTTTTTAAAAACCTGGGAACAAAGGGATGAGGGCCTGGAATTTGTCCATCATAGAGTGATAAATGACTGGTGTATAGAGGACTCTGATATTATGGATCCATCCAATGTCTAAATATGGATTCAACATGAGGACTAATTGTCTCTGGTTTTTAGAGACCAGAATTTTTTATTATTTTGAGACTCTGATGGCTGAAGAAGATTCATATAGTGATTGGGCCCTGGAAGAATAGACTTGGCTTTGAGGCTAGATTCATGCTTTGTATTTTACCTGGAACCTCATTCCAACATGGCAGGGGCTATGGTAAACTCAATAGATTGTACTCTGTATTCCAGACACTCTGAAATGTCTGGTACAAACACTTAGCATCTAATCTCTGAGTTCCCAGAAACAAAATTGCTCCTCTCCCACCACCCTGAAGGCTTTTTGTGTGCTCCAGATGGCTGATGTGCTTAGTGTTAGGGTTGGGATTTGAATTCAGGGCCTCCAACTCCACATCCAGTTCTTTTCTTTCTCCATTATGTTGCCCTAGCAAACATTTATTAATCATCTACTCAGTGCACATGAATCATGACTGTACATGAAGTAGCCTAAGCAACAATTTCAAATTGTGTATGGTCAGAAAAGAATGTTGGCCACTCTTGTGAGGGATGGGAGTTAAGGGCTGACTGATGGACAGCTCCAGTGCTGAATTGAATTCCACAAAATATGAAAAGAATCAGCATAGGAACTCCAGCACACTGGAGACATCTGCAATGCAGGATTTTTTAAAGACATGAATCAGAGGGATCTGAAAGGGTTAGAATAGTCCTGTTGGAGGGGATTCCTTGCTTTTTAAAAATTATAGGGGCAGATAGGTGGCACAGTGGATAGAATACCAGCCCTGGAGTCAGGAGTACCTGAGTTCAAATCCAGCCTCAGATACTTAATAATGACCTAGTTGTGTGGCTTTGGGCAAGCCACTTAACCCCATTGCCTTGCAAAAACTAAAAAAAAAAAGAAAAAAGAAAAATTATATAAATATTTTATTTGTTTTACAATTATATACAACAGCAGTTTCTACCAATTATTTTTGGGTAAGGTTTTGAATTTTACAATCCCCCCCCAAACTAAAGGCAATCTTATAATCTTTACATTGTTTCCAGGGCAGCTAGGTGGTGCAAGTGGATGGAGCACTGACCTTGGAGTTAGGAGGAGTGGAGTTCAAATCCAGTCTCAGACACTTGACTATTACTAGCTGTGTGACCTTGGGTGAGTCACTTAACCCTGATTGCCTCACATCCAGGGCCATCTCTAGTTATCCTGATTCATATCCAGATACTGGACCCAGGTGGCTCTGGAGGAGAAAGTGAGACTGGTGACTTAGCACAGCATCCCCCTCACTCAAATCCAATTCATGTGCTTGACATGGCATCACCTCCTTGATATTGTGGTTTTCTTTGAAAATGAAAGACAAAACGTTATTGTTTCCATGATATACATTGATCAAAATTGAATTGTTGAGAGAAAAAAATATCCTTGAGGAAGAAATAAAATATTAGAGATAGTAAAATAATGTAGTCCACAAGACAACTGTTTTTAAAAATTGAAGGTAATAATCTTTGGTCTTTGTTTAAACTCCATAGTTCCTTCTCTGAATACAGATGACATTCTCCAACACAGATCCCCTAAAATTGTCCCTGATTGTTGCACTGATGGAATGAGCAAGTCCATCAAGGTTGATCATCACCCCCATGTTTCTGTTAGGGTGTACAATGTTCTCATTCTGCTCATCTCATTCAACATCAGTTATGCAAGTGCAATTCCATGAACTCACAGATCCCTTAGAAATAAGTATTGAAATAAGAGTAAGGCATTGTGCTTTGGGGGTAGCTCCATGGAGAGCTAGTTCCCAGGTTCTGTTCTCAAGGAATTTGCAGTCTAATGGAAGAAGTATACATATATAACTGATTCTAATACAAGACATAGTGAGAAAAGCACAATGGAGAGGATCAAGTAAGATGGTCTGAGAATCCTGGAGAGATAAGTATTTATTTCAATTGGAGGACCAGGGAAACCTTCAAGAATGAGGGACACTTGAGTGGGGCCTCAAGGAAAGGAAGAATTTTCAATGGATGATATAACAGAGTAGAGAGTAAAGAAGATATTCTAAGAAGAGTAGAAACAGATGGGGGCCTTAAAATAACATAGTCCCAGGTTTATTTCCCTACTAGATTGTAAGCTCAAAGAAAGTAGGGACTGTTTTATCTAAATTTTGCATCTCTCTTGGTTTTTAACCCAGCATTCTACACACAAGGTAAATCTATTTTAGTGAATGTGAACCATTGATGCAACCAATGGTAACCAAACAGGTTAATATATCTCTGTGCTTTACTAAGGGAAATAGAGTATTCCTCTTTTCTTTTGGCTTTTACAAGGCAATGGGGTTAAGTGACTTGTCCAAGGTCACACAGCTAAGTAATTATTAAGTGTCTGAGGCCAAATTTTGAACTCAGGTCCTCCTGACTCCAGGGCCAGCGCTTTATCCACTGTGCTACCTAGGTGCCCAAAGAAGAGTGTTTCTGAAGCAGGTTGGTAATAGTCCCATTTTCTTCTACCCTGGGCAGATTTTAGGTAGTATATTGGTAAACTGGAGAGAATCTAGATGAAGATAACCAAGATGATATAAAAGGATCAGTTCAATTAATTTTAATTCAGCAGGCACTTATTTTAGGTGCTACTACATACCAGGTACTATATTATGCATTAATGATACAAAGATAAGCCCTACCCTCAAAGAGACACATGTACAAATATAAGAAGATGCAAAATAAACATAAAATGATATCTGAGGGAAGGAAGGGAGTAAGGCTAATATAATGGGCAATCTTGGCACTAGAATAGGTAGTCCAGATGGCTGAACAGAAGAGTAGGGGAAGATGGACTAAAGACACTGGAGAAATAGTGATACACACACAGTATTGAAGGAGAGGGAATGGTGATTAGGAAGGGAGCTTTAACATAGAAGTGGGAACTTGGAATGTTAAATCTTGGGAGTGAAGTCTTGGATGAGGGTGGGGGGAGTAGGGATAATACCAGGATAGCTATCTTGAAATATTTAAAGGGTTTTCATGTGGAAAAGAGATTAGACATAGATTCATTGGCCACAGAGTGCAAATTTTGATTTGAGGTCATAATTCTTAATGGTTAGAAATGTAATAAAGTTGAGAACAGTAGTGGCTTCTTCCTCACTAGAGACTGATTTATTAGGGCATCATAAAAGGAATTTTGGGTTAGATATCAGTTAGATTAGATTTATTCTTAAATCTTCTCTGGTTCCAAATTTCTGTGATTCTGTGATTGTGTTGAATTAAGTTGAAACATGAATTAATTAATTAATCAAATGTTCCAATGATGAAAAATCATTTATCTTATAATACATAAAAGATTTCTATAGCATATCCATTCTAGAACAATTATTCCTATTATTACTGAATTAATATTTATCTGTTGATTATTCACATGGTGGATGTCAGGATGATGAGGCATGCTGGGGAGGCTGAGATCATAGTATTGTATTAACTGATCAGATCCAGACTGTTTGAAGAGATGGATTGGTTGGATGGTTCTTGTCCTTTGTTACCGAAGAAGACCAAAAATGACACCACTTTTTTGGAGAGATGGGTAGTGCCAGCATTAGAGGTCACTTGTTTCAGACTTAGAGAATAGGAAAAGGTTAGAAGACTGAAGTGGAAGAGTGGAAAGGGGTGGGATCAGAGGGGTAAAAGGATAGAAAACTATGATCAGAAAGGAGAAATTCCGAGTTCTGAGTTTGATGAGGTCTAAAGGTTGGGTAGAGAAAGAAACCAGTGGAAATTTGATGGAACTAGGAAGTCAGGGAGGTAGAATGATCATCAACATAGGCATTCAGTTTCCCAAGAATGATAGTAAGGAATAAAGTGGACAATGAAAATTTAAGTCAGGTTTTGATTATTGAAGAATGACAATATGTCCTTGAGATGATTTTGGATATTAGGAAGAGATTGTGTGAGCAGATGGCATTAATTTCAAAGGAAGAAAGATTGCAAAGTAAGAGTGTCAAAAGAATGATCTAGATTTGATAGCTGGGACTGCATTGCCTTTTTCTGAGTCCACTGGAGAAGATTTCAAGAGATATGGTGCTGTCATGGGAAAACTATATTTGAGTTAATGGGAAGAATCAGAAGAAGGATAATGCTACCCTTGGCAAGAATAAGAAAGTTTGGAAATCTTTTTAGGGAAAGATAACAAGCTTGGTTTTGGATGTGTTCAGTTTTTAATGCATTCTGGACATCTAGTTTGGGATGCAGTATTGCAGCTCAAGAGGGAGACTAGGGTAGAACTGATAGATCTGGGAATCATATGCACCTATGGGAATTGATGAGGGCTCCAAATAGTATAACAAAAAAAATACAGGGAAAAAAGACCTAAGAGAGAGCCTGGGAGACATCAATAATTAGAGAGAACTACAAGAATGAAGGACTAGAAAAGGACACTGGGAAGAAGTGTTCTGGTAGGTAGGAGGAGAACAGGGTAGAACAGTTATCAGATCTAGGGAGGAGAGAGTATCCAGGAAAAGAAGGTGATCTTCAGCAGACGGAAGGCTATGGGAAGCTTGGGGAGAGAGGAGAGGGTTTGGAATGGCTACTGCAGAAAGTTGGAGGCACTGAATGATAGTTTGTTGCAGTGACAATCCTGCTGAAATTAGAAAATATCATTTTATATTAGACCCAGTCACCATGTCATTTCTTCCAACCCTGTTCCCCAGCATGTGATTAGGAGTGAAGGGAACAAATGATACAAATAATCCAAGGATGGGGTTTGGCAAAGTGTGTTTACCTGGGCTAAGAGGGCAAGGGGTTTATTTAAGAGTAGAAGATGTTGCAAAGTTGAACTGGGTCACCAAAAGATCAAGAAAGGGAAGAGAGGAAAGTCTAATTAGTGAAGGAGTAGTAACCTGGGAAAGAAGGAAGAATTGGAGCAAGGAAGGAAAGGAGGTTATTCTAAGCATAAAGATTGGGGTGATTTTGGCATTTATTTCTAGACCCAACCATCTACCCAAGAAAGTTTATTCCAGTATCCCTCTAGGATCAGCCACTTCTTTGCCTCTAGCTCTCTGCCTTTGGTGCCATGAATCACCCTGATCTTTAAGAACATCTCTTAAAATCTTTAAGAACATCTCCTCCAAGGCTGAGGCTGATGTCAGTTGCCTGGCCAAACTTTATCTTTAGGCTTTCTACTCCTACCTATTGTCCAGGTTTCTAATTCAACCAGGACTCCCTGGAATGTTGCGTTTTTTTCTGTGAAGGAAAAACTTGAAGGCACTGAACACCTTTTGGGGTCCTAGAACCAGCATCGGGTGTCAGAAACCTGCTTAACATGTGAGACCACAGACTGGATATGATCAAAGCTACCCTGCCTGACTCTAGGGAGAGATCCAAACCAGGTCCTACTGGAGCTACATGACCTAGCCTCCAGTCAAAGGGATGTACATGGCTACAATTTCTTCTCACTACTGAGGGGAGGGTGGTAGTGGTGAAGGTGCTGAAATAATTGACCACCCTTTTAGTCTGCAGTTGGGCTACCCAGGCTGGGCATGAGAGGTTCAATCTGAAACATGATTAGGAGCTGGTTCTTCCTGCTAGCCTGGCCTTGGGCTCCCCCTGAAACTCAGGTCTCATCCCCAAGTGCTAACCAAAAACTTTCTTGTCATGAACAAACAGACCAAAAAAGAAACAGGGTCTAGTGGCCAGGGAAAAATGGAATGCTAACAGATTCTAAATGAATAAAGGAAGTGTTTCAGAGTTTGTGAAACACATGTGAGTGATGGTGAGAACAGGGCTACAACTGTTGGTCACGCTGACTCTACTAGCACTGGAGATACCATGGAAATCAAGTACTTGGGCTGTCACTAGGAAATGGCTACAGAGTAGATGGGAAGTGACTTTAGGGAGAAGACTCCAGTAGTGGTGGGGAGGAGGATAGGAAAGTCCTCTTATAGAAGCCAGGATTTAAGTTGAGGTATGATGCCATCCAGGGGAGCCAGCAGTGGGAGAGAGAGCATTCTAGGTTTGGGGGACTGGCAATCAGGAGGATGGAGGTCACCATCAAAGAACCAGCACCAAGGCCAGGGCTAAGGGACTGTGCAAAAGCACATGGACAAAGTCGGTGTAAAAAGGCTAGAAAGGCAGGAAGGTGTGAGGACCTTTAAATAGCAAACAAGAGATTTTAGATGGAAGGGGGGGTCACCTCCACCTGCCCCCCCAAGTTTTAACTCTGATATCTTAACTAACTAGGAATATGTCTCTCTCATAGCCCTTAGACAAACTGTTAACAGGACTTCAAACTGGAATGATTTATACATTATGGATAATCTAAGTTGCCTAACTGTTTTCTTGCTTGATGTTTGTCTTTTGTTCTCTGGGGGGGGGGGGGGTTCTACCATGACATGTAAGGGAATTGAATTTGAGTGAGCCAGTGCTGTGCTAAGTAACCAGCCTCACTTCCTCCTCCAGAGCTAGGGAGGGAAGGAGACACCTCAGTTTTTCCCCCCATCACTTTGACTCAAGCCTAAATGGCTGCTCTTCCTTCCCTCTCTCCCTCTTTTTCTTTCTTTCTTTCTTTCTCTTCTTTCTCTTCTTTCTCTTCTTTCTTTCTCTTCTTTTCTTTCTTTTCTCCTTCTCTGCCCTGCCCTCACAAAATCAAAATGGGCCATTCATGGGTCACACTTCTATTCCCCAAATAAACCTTTCATTTCACCTGGTCCTGACCTGAACCCTAGGTGGTTCCATCTCCAGATAACTGAGACCTGGAGTGAACATCTGCAATGGGCCTGGGCCTGCAGTGGTCCTGTTTTGTCTAAGTCATCAGCAGATCCACACCTGGGACTCCAAAGTGATTTAGCAGAGCTCTGAGCTATTTACAAAAGGCTTTCCCAACAGTGCTCTCTTTTCATCCTTACAATCAGAAGGAGAGGGGCTTGGGGGTTTCTGCCTTAGAAGAGAGAACTGAGGTTGCAATTCAAAGTTTCCCTTCTTTGCTTCTCTTCTCCCTCCCATCCCCCAGCCCTACTAATGCAGACTTATATTTTTGGCACAAACATTCTCCTGGTAATGCTGAGTAGTAGCAAAAAGATGGAACAGCATCATTTCTGAGGAATATAACTTGTAGGTGACCCAAGGTGCAGCAGACACCTGGAGCAGAGACTTGTCCATCTCCTTTATTTCACTGCCAAACTCCTGGAGGAAAAACCCCAACAGTCTAGACTCTATGCCCTCTTACCTTTCAATCACTCCTTCGGTCCTTATCATTCAACTTCTGACCTCAATATTTAACTGGCTTTCTCTAACTTTATCAGTGATCTTTTCTTTGCTTAATGGGATTGTCCCTCTACAGCTCCCATGATTCTTGACTTTTCTGCAGCATTGTAAACTCTTGATTAACCTTTTCTCCTGGAGACTCTCTTCTCAAGACTGCCCTCTCCTGGGTCACTTTCTACCTGGCCCCTTCTCTCTTCTCTCCTTCTCATCTCTTTCCTATTCTCTCCCTTTCATCTTCTCCCTCTCCTTCTCTGTTTCCTTCTCCTTTTCTCCTCTTCCTTCTTTTTCTTCTTCTTCTCCTCTCTCCCTCTCCTCTCCTCTCTCCTTTTCTCCCTCCCCCTTTCCCTCTCCCTCTCTTTCCTTCTCACCTTTCTTCCACATTTGTATAAGACCCTGCTCTTCATTCACAGGGCCACAATCCTAGCTCAAGATCTCATTACCTCTTGCCTGTAGCATTTCTTTTTAGGTTTTTGCAAGGCAAATGGGGTTAAGTGGCTTGCCCAAGGCCACACAGCTAGGTAATTATTAAGTGTCTGAGACCAGATTTGAGCCCAGGTACTCCTGACTCCAAGGCCAGTGCTTTATCCACTACACCACCTAGCTGCCCCTTTTTTAGGTTTTTTTCAAGGCAAATTGGGTTAAGTGGCTTGCCCAAGGTCACTCAGCTAGGTAATTATTAAGTGTCTGAGGTCAGATTTGAACTCAGGTACTCCTGACTCCAGGGCTGGTGCTCTAACCACCGCACCACTTAGCTGCCCCTTGCCTGGACTATTGCAATAGCCTCTGGTTGATCCCCATGACTCAAGCCACTTCTCACCTTTGCATCTCCATACAGCTACCAAAGGGTTGTATTTAAAACACGAGATTTATCAATTTATTCCCTTTCTCGATAAACCTCAGTGACTCCCCTACATCTCTTGAACAAATTCTTTCCATATTTAAAGCCTTTCCAATCTGATTACAGTTGATCTTTCCAGATGTGTATATTTTCCCTCTTCACACACTCCAGTTAAACTGTTTGCAGTACCTGACAAAGTGTTTGCTCTCCCATCTCTATGCTTTGCAGTCTGAATGAACCCTACCCCTGGAATGATTGAAATTTATTTAGTATATACTTAAATGTTAATATCTTGTGTCCCTTGATAGAATAGAAACTCCTTGAGAGCAGGCACCATTTCATTTTTGTCTCTGTAGCCTTAGCACCTAGAATTTGCATCATAAATTCTCATGGATTGATTGATATCTGCTACATGTAAAAATAAAAGAAAAAGGATATCTGATCACAGTGGTTAATAAGTCCAAGAGCACAAACTATTGGGGGAAGAAACTCTTTATTTGACAACATTGTAGAAAACTGAAAAGTAATTGGGCAGAAAAAAGATCTAACATCTTACACTACAAACCACAATAAATTTCAAAGACATAAATAATAAAAATGTAAAAAAAATATCACAATATAAGAAAATTAGGAAAAGAGGAAAAGGTTATATTTTTTCACAACTATGGACATGGACAGATTATTGACAAAATAACCTTTTTGAACATCTCTAATTAAAAGCCCTATATGCAATATCTATAGACATTTGATTCAGAACTCTAAAAAGCCATTACCCCAAAGTCAAATTGGCAAAACAATGAGATTTAATGTTGGAAGGGCAAGGAAGGTCAATTCACTGCTGTGAAGAATATGAAATGGGCTGATCATTCTGGAAGATGTAAAAGAAATTACTAAACTGTTCATATCATTTTATTTGATTACTGGAATTATTCCTTATGAAAGTCAAGAGCGCAGCAAAGGGCCCCAAAATATGAAAATGGTCCTTGTAGCAGTAATTGTGACAAAATTCTTGAAACAAAGTATGTGTGCAACAATTAAGAACTAGTAGTATAAACTGATATACAACAACCACATAAATAAAGAATTTAGAGAATCCCGAGCACATTAGCATGAACTAATGCTTTTCTTTTTTGATCTTCAGAATCTTATTTTTTTAAATTTTTACAAAAATTTGATTTTTCCTCAATTACATGTAAAATCTATTTTTTACATTCATTTTATTTTTTTTGTGAGACAACAGGGTTAAATGACTTGCCTAAAGTTACAGAGCTAGTAAGTATAAAATTTCTGAGGTCAGATTTGAACTCAGCTTTTCCTGACTCCAGGAATGGTGCTCTATCCACTATGCCATCTAGCTGTCCCCACATTCATTTAACAAACTTTTATGTTTTAAATTCTCTACCTCTTCTACCCCACCAATGAAGGAGGCAAGCAATTTCATTTAGTTTTTACATGTGTAGTCATGTAAAACATAATTCCATATTAGTCATGTTGTGAAAGAAAACAGACTAAAAAAACCCCTCAAGAAAAATAAAGTTGAAAAAAGTATGCTATTATCTGCATTTAGACTCCATCAGTTCTTTCTCTGTAGGTAACTAGCATTTTTCATCTAAGTCCTCTGGATTTGTCTTAAATCATTGTATTGCTGAGCAAAGCTATGTCATTTGCTGTTGGTACTCATACAATATCGCTGTTATTGTATCTACTGTTTTCCTGGTTCTGCTCATTTAATTTTGGATCAGTTTATATAGATCTTTCCTGATTTTTCTGAAAGCATCCTGCTCCTCATTTGTGCTAGCACAAAAGTATTTTATCAAAATCACATACCACTTGTTCAGTCATTCCCTAGTTGATGGGTGTTCCCTCAGTTTCCAATTCTTATCCACCAGAAAAAGAACAACTATAAATATTTTTGTTCACATAGGTCCTTTTCCTTTTTCTTTGATCTCTTTCAAAGTTCAAAGGGTAGGCACAGTTTTTTAGCCCTTTGGGCAAAATTCCAAATTGCTTTTTTTCACATCTCTTTCGATATTTTTCATTTTAATTTTCTTTCATATTAGCCAGTCTGATAGGTGTGAGATGGTTTGCATTTCTTTAATCAATAATGATTTAGAGAATTTTTATCTGTCTATGGATAGCTTTAATTTCTTCACCTGAAAACTACCTAGTCATATCCTTTGACTATTTGCCATTTGGGGAATGACTTGTGTTCTTATAAATTTGACTTAGTTCTCTATATAGTTAAGAAACGAGACCTTTATCAGAGAAACTTGCTCTAAATTCCCCATTCCCCTACCCAATTTTCTGCTCTCCTTTTAATCTTAGTTGGATTGGTTTTGTTTGTGTAAATCTTTTTAATATAATCTAATCAAAATTTACCTGTTATAATGTTCTCAATATCTTGCCTAGTCATAGATATACTTCTCTTATCTATAGATCTGATAGGTAAACTTTTAAAAATAGTATTTATTTGTTTTTCCAATCACATGCAATAGTCGTTTTTACCAATCATTTTTTTCATGGTTTTGAGTTTTATATTATTCTCCCTCCCACCCTTTTTTCTCACATCCCCCTGATAGTAAGTAATCCAATATAGGTTCTTTCTGCATAACCATGCTAAACATAGATCCAAATTGATTATATTGTGAAAAAAGAAAAAAATTTAGAGAGAAAAAAATGGCATAATACATAAAACAGCTTTTAAAAATTTCCTAATTAAGTAAGCTTTGATCTTCATTTAAACTCCACAGTTCCTTCTATCAATATGAAAGGTATTTTCCATCAGAAGTCTTTTAGAATTGAGAGGTAAACTATTCCATGCTCTTCTAATTTGGTTATGGTATTACCCTTTATGTGTAAATCAGGTAATCCACTCTGCTATCTGCATTTTTTTATGGATAAGATCATCCTATTTGCATTCACAGTTATGATCGCTAACTGTATTTGCCTCCATTCTCTTTTTTTTCTTTATCTTTTTCTCTCATCCTGTTCCTTCTCAAATGGGTTTTGCTTCTGACCGCCACTTCACCCAATCTACCTGTCTTCTAGGAAAATATAGATTTCTATATCTACCTACATGTATATGTTATTTCTCTTTGAGCCAATTCCAACCAGAGTAGGTTCAAGCATTACCCACCCCACCCCATATTCCCCTTCACTTTAAAAGCTCTTTTATGTAAGATCATTTATCCCCATTCTACCTCTCCCTTCTCCCCCCTTCTATTGCACTTTTCTTTTCTACCCGTTACTTTTATTTTTTGAAATATCATTCCATCCCCTCTATCTATGAATTACTTCTAACTGCCCTAATAATGAGAAAGTTCTTAGGAGTTACAATTGCCATCCTCTCATGTAGGAATATAAACGGTTAAAACTTACTGCATCCCTTATAATTTATCTTCCCTGTTTATTTTTTGTGTTTCTTTTGAGACATATTTGAGCATCAATTCCCTGTTTATTTTTTGTGTTTCTTTTGAGACATATTTGAGCATCAATTCCCTGTTTATTTTTTGTGTTTCTTTTGAGACATATTTGAGCATCAATTCCCTGTTTATTTTTTGTGTTTCTTTTGAGACATATTTGAGCATCAATTCCCTGTTTATTTTTTGTGTTTCTTTTGAGACATATTTGAGCATCAATTCCCTGTTTATTTTTTGTGTTTCTTTTGAGACATATTTGAGCATCAATTCCCTGTTTATTTTTTGTGTTTCTTTTGAGACATATTTGAGCATCAATTCCCTGTTTATTTTTTGTGTTTCTTTTGAGACATATTTGAGCATCAATTCCCTGTTTATTTTTTGTGTTTCTTTTGAGACATTTTTGAGCATCAATGTTTTATTCTGCTCTGAGTTTTCATCAGGAATGCTTGAAAGGTCTTTATTTCATTAAATATCTATCCCCCCCCCCCCCAGGACTGTCCTCAGTTTTCTAGATAATTGATACTTGGTTGTAATCTTAGCTCCTTTGCCTTTCAGAATATAATATTCCAAGCCCTTTGATTCTTTAATGCAGAACCTTCTAAATCTCGTGAGATACTGACTCTGGTTCCATGATATTTGAAATGATTTTTTCTGACTCCTTATAGTATTTTATCCAGCAAAGGGTCCCTTATAATCTCTTTCTGACCAATTTCCTGCTCCCTTTACCATGTATAGACTAAGAGCTCTAGAATCTACTACCTCCAATTCAATCACCCCTCCAAAGTCTGTCACTGGGTTTGCTAGGGTGGGGCTTGTGTTGAGTGAACTTACATGGATTGTGCTGTATTCTCACCCCAGTGAGGCAGGCCATTTCTGCTGACCCTTTAACTTGAATTGGGCTGGAAAATCATTTCACTCCATCCTTTTTTGATCCTGCCCCTCAGTAATTCATTTTGATAGATCATTATAGCATTGTTTAAAGGGGAATTTTGGAGAGCTACATTTTAAAGAAGCCAGAGCCAAAGAAAAAAGCAAACATAATATTGATATCACGACACCCTAAGTTAGCCTTTCCCTTTTTTCAGACAACTTTCATTGTTAGGATGTTGTTCCTCCATCAAACTCAACCTATCCCCTTTGCAACTGGTAGCCCAGGATAAGTCTAGTTGATCCTTGGAAATCACTGCAGATAATGTGATGTATTACATACTCCTTGAGTCTTCTCTAGGCAACAATTCTCACCTCTCCCCCATTTTTTTCAGTTGGTTCAATGCCCTTCACTACCTTCTGTATCAGTGATCATAAACAGTGGCTCCCAGAATGGAGCACAGTGCTCAGGGAATCTTCTCTCTTAGTGCCTTTTGACTTCTGAACATCTTGGTTCAGCCTCCCTCCTAGCACCAGCATCTCTTCATTTGGATTTCTTCTGAATCTGGTCCTTTCTTTCCCTGCCTAACCAATCACAGCATCCTAGATTTTTGAAGTAGAAAAACTCTCAGAGTTCAAAGTCAGTGTCCCATGCTCCCTTTTTAAAGACAAGAAAACCGATGGATAGAGAGATAAATTGAGGCCAAGTTTTAGATTCTGAGTTTTCAGAGACAAGACTGAGATAGATTATCTTCATCCTCAATTTCCCTCAGTTAATAAGTATCTAAGGCAGGGTTTGAACCCAGGTCTTCCTGCCTCCAAGTCCAGTCTCTTATCCTTTAGGTCGCCCTGCCTTTCCTGCTATTTTAGAAGAATATTTTGACCACCAAACCAGCTGACCAAAGATATCTCATGCCTCCCCACAAGGCAGCTCTGGATACTCTAGGCAGATTGATCTAGTTTTCCCCTCAACATCTTGGGGGCCCAAGGCTGCCCAGAATGGGTTCCTCTGCTTTGCTTTGGTCATAAATCTTGGAAGTGTGGCCAGGACACCCTCTGGGGCTGGGTGGAGGGGGCAGGGCCTTTCAGCACAGAGCCCCAACTCTTAACTAACACTCCCAAGTGTTAAAACCTTTCCTGTCAACAACTTGGGGATCTGGCTGGGGAGTCACTGGGGCCATTTTGTAACCTTCACCCAAGAGATCAAAGGGACGCATTATGTTTCAATACATAACTTTACAGGACAGATGGAATCCACCCTCAAAGACCCATGACACTTAAAGCCAGATTATCAGAAGGCTCAGACACTAAAACCTATTAGCGGGTTCGAGCCTTGATCCCCTGCCCCCTCCCCCAACTGTCAGCACTCTTCCTTAGCCTTTATTTCCAAGGAGTGGACAGCCCATTTGAAAGCTACCTCCTGCCCAAGGTCAAACCTCGGTTAGAAGGGTACCCTCAGACAAAGGGTGATAGAAAGAGGGTTTGTCCTCCTCTTCAGGAAGGATGCTGTTGTAAAGTAGAGGATCTTTCTGCTCTGCTTGGAGAACAAATGAAAAGTCCCTCTCAATTCTTTGGAAGCATTCCAGTGACTGCCAAAAGCTCTTGGCTGGCTTAGCTCACTTTTCAGATGTGGACCAGTGTTCTGCCTCTGATGAGAAGAGAGGCATGAAAGGGAGCTGTTTTGTCTTTCATCTGCTAAAGCCTCCGAAGTGCGTCTGTGCCTGCCCACATCTAACACACAAAGACCCACAAAGCCTCGGAGGGGTTTTCTCCCCTTGAGCCTTTTGAAGCCCATAGAGACAAATGGGGTGGCCAAGAATGGTGGGGTGCAGCAATAACCCCCAAAGGGTGGCACAAATGAACCATCTTTGTTTGGTCAAACCAGGAGACATTTTCAGAGCTCATAGGAACCATATGGTTTTGCCTTCATGGACCCAAACAGGAGCATTTGGTGTTTTCAGAGAGTTTAAAAACCTCAGTCTGGAAGAACAGAGTTGAGAGTCTCACCTGAGTCCCAGGGATGCCCAAAGAAAGATTGTGTCACCCAGAAACACTGGGCTGCTCATTCTAAGTTCAATTCTACTCTGGATGTGCTTTGAAACAGTAACTCAAGGAAGAAATGATGCTATTGAACGACATGCTCTTTCAGTTGTTTTCTGGTTCCAGTCCAGCTAGATAAAGATTCCAAAGCACTTGCTGCATCTGGGGCTGGGCTCACATAGTTACCACCGTTCATTCTGGGGTAGGGGAGAAGGAAGGGTCCTGGTGGACTCTCAACCCTATGTACCCAATCCATGCCAATATTCAAGTCAACTGCAGAAGCACCAGTATCTAGCTTGGGGCTCTCACTGTATTGGGTGAGCACTGGGGCAGCCCTGCCTTCATTATCCTTCTGGCACCCCAGCTAGCCTACTTTATTCTCCTACTACTCATGTCCTGGCTGCCATCTTTTAGGATTCATTGGTGGTCATGTGAGCTCTGCCGTGATAGTTGGGACCTTCTGGGATTCTGGGTTGCATTAGTCATGGTTAGAGTGGTAAGCAACAAAAGGCTATTGGTGTTAAAGGACATGAACAGGGCTTTCCATGGTTCCAAAGATTCCTAGCCTTTAGATTATCTGCCTTTTCCTTTCCTACAAAGCACTTTATAATGCCCACCAAGTATAAGACATTATCAGTGTGACTTTGGGTAAGTCACTTCATTTCTGTCTACCTCAGTTTCCTCATCTGTAAAATAGGTATAATAGTAGCTTTTACCTCCCAGGTTTTTGTGAGAATTGAATGAGATAATAGTTGTAAAACCCTTGGCCCAGGGTCTTGCACACAGTAGGCACATAATAATTGCTTGTTTTCTCCTTCTGCCCCAGTCCCTTTCTGATTCTATAAGGCATTTTTTTAGAGATGAATTTCTAAGGTTTTTTTTCTACCAATTTCTTGTGCTATTGGGGAAAAATGGGGGTGGGGGCACATGAATCCATAAAGTAAAAAATGGAGTTCTTTTTTGGGTGTACTGACATGCCCCCCCTTCTCCCTCCAGTCATAGAAGATAAAATGAGTCAAAAGGGCTGAAGAAGAGGCAGTCCTTGCTGCCTCAGGGCTTCACCTACTGTCCCTTCTTTTAGTGCATGAGAAACTAGGGGGCATGGACACATACTTTCTAAGGGCTGCCCATGGATTGTTTTGTTTTTTCTGATTTTTCCTGTCTGTCTCTGTCTCTCTTTCTCTCTGTCTTTGTTTGTCGCTGTCTGTCTTTGCCTCTCTCTCTCTCTCTCTCTCTCTCTCTCTCTCTCTCTCCCTCTCTCCCCCCACCTCCAACTTTTAATCCCCTTTCTGTAAAAAAGGGCCTTTACCCTCTAGTATATGAATCATGATACTTTCAGGTTTTTTCTTTTCCAGAGGCTAAAATAGAACCGTGGTGTCTGCTCTTCTCTTTGTTTCAACTCTCAAGCAGTAGAATTTGGGGGTCTCATTGTAGAGAGGGAACCCCTGGGAGAAGAAGAGATTGAAGTCATGTATTCATATTAGAGGGGGTGACATGAAAAAGGAGCAAAAAGGAGGGAAAGGGATAGGGGAAAGTGGGAAAGAGGAAGAAAGAAGGAGAGGGAGAGAAGAGGAGCAAAATGACAGGGAAAGAGGGGAGAGAGGAGGACAGGGAGAGAAAGAGAAAACAGAAAGAGGAGAGAAAGAAAGAGGAAGAAAATGGGGAGAGATAGAGGCAGAGCAGGAAGAGAGGCTAGAGGGGAGAGAGGAGAAAGGAACAGAATGGGGAAAGATGGGAAATAGATATAACTGGAGAAAGAGGAAGAGGAAAAGGAGAGGAGGAAGGAGAGAGAGAGAGAGAGAGAGAGAGAGAGAGAGAGAGAGAGAGAGAGAGAGAGAGAGAGAGAGAGAAGGGAAGAGATAGAGAAAGTCAGAGAAGGAAAGAGGAAGAAACTGGAGATACAGATTGGGGAGAGAGCAGAAATGGAAAGAATGGAGAGAGAAAGAAAATAGATAAAACTGGAGAAAGGAAGGGAAGGAGAGAAGGAGGAAGGAGAGATAGGAGAGAGAAAAAGGGGGGGAGAGAAGGAAAGAGAAAGAAAGTGGAGAGACAGAGGTAGAGCAGGTAGAGACTGGGGGAGGGGGTGCCCTTCCTGCCTCCTTCCTTGGCGGCCCTCATGGTGCAGGTGTTGAGCACACCAGCCCTTAGGTTTCTTTTGATATCTGGCCCTTTGGGTGAACCAGGTGGGGCCATCTGCACTCAATCTGAAGGGCTGCACCCCCTCCCGATCCCCCTAACTTTGTTGTTTTGGTGGAGGAGAGGCATAAAGGCATTTCTCTGGGCCTGGTTTGAAGACTTCGAAGCTGAGATGGGTGTGGGGCTTTACCTGTCAAATGACTCAGCTCTAGTCATGTTTGAACTTGACCCTGCTTCTATCCCACTCTAGTTTATTCCTCAGGCAACAGTTCCTCAGCTTCCTGGCTGTGGGCAGATATCCTTAGGGGTGGCTGCTTGGAGCTGAATTGGGGTGCCTTTTGCTCAGGTTGGAGCTCAGTCTAAGCTACTGGGACCCCAGGGGGCCCTTCCTTGCCTCAGAGAGAGACCGCTGAGAGGCTTCAGGGCCATCAGTCTGCATCCACTCTTAGATTTATCAGTCTGCCACTGGACACTGGTCAGCTGGGGCTCTTCAAGGTTTGTGCCTCTGGGTAGGACAGAATGCCCTAGTTATTGGGCCTCATTCTTCATCTGGCCAACACTATGCCTATGCCAGTCTAATGCTGGGCTTTCAACAAGTGGGGTGTGCCTGTGCAGAGAGTGGCATGCATGCCTTTTGGGTTCTTGCAGAGAGCCAGTCTCACTTTATCTTGTCTTAGTCTGAGCTATTGACTAATGGCTGTGCTGAGAATGAAAGGTGGGACCGTTCTAGAGATGTCCACTCTATGTATGGACCCCCTCATGAGACAAATTGGGATATCAGCTGGGTTCTAACTAGAGATGGACACAGATTTCTGAATGTGTAGGGTCCTTCTTTCTTGTGGGACACAGGCCTGGGGGAATATCCACAAGTTGATAAGATTTTTAAAAAAGGTATTGATTTCCCCAGTTAATCCCAAGCCCTTGGACTGGCTATCATTGCATTCCTCTATCATTGTGCCAACTCTGCCTCATTTGTGGCCATGCGTCTAAAACAAGAAGAAACCTGAGAGAACAATGGGTCCTTGGTGAGTATGCCCTCCATCAACACAAATCATAGTTTTGTAGATAGTCTTGTGACTGGTGTGGCCCAGAAGCACCATTGCCATTCACATGAACTCATTACTGGGTCTAGACCCCAAATGTCCCACCATAGGAGACCCATTAGAACTTGTATGGTAGAAGGAGTTGTCTCTGGAGTCAAGGGGTCAAACTTGGTATGCTTATTCCCTGTGTGACTTTGGGCCTCAGTTTTATTCTCTTAGAATGGGGACATTGGACTAGGTGACCTGAGATTCCTCTCTGCTCTAGAGTTAGGTTCCCATGTGGCCAGGCTCTGGGGAATCACATCCTGATGGGCCATCAATCAAGTATCTTGGTGGAGGAAAGGGATCATGTCCCCCCCTTCATTTGATACAGAAGGACTCTGGGACCCAGAGTGGCTAGGCAGTGTGCTTGAGGTGCTTGAGGTCACAGAGATGGGAAAGGATAGAACTGGGGTTCTAGCTCTGTAGTCTTCAGATGCTAAAGTTAGTGACAACTTTTTCTGTCATCTTTGTCAACCTCTCAGAAATAGTAAGCCCTGATGATCTAGTGTCGGTATGGAGCTATATATGGAGCTTCCCTATCCCTACACTTTTTTTTTAGGTTTTTGCAAGGCAAATGGGGTTAAGTGGCTTGGCCAAGGCCACACAGCTAGGTAATTATTAAGTGTCTGAGACAGGATTTGAACCCAGGTACTCCTGACTCCAGGGCCGGTGCTTTAACCACTGTGCCACCTAGCCGCCCCTTCACTACACTTTTGATTTCCAGATTGTGTCTGAGGCAGCAAAGTGCCCAGGAACAGGAGGGTAGGAGAGTAGGGGAGAGTGGTCATCTAGTCAAATGCAATGGACAGAAAACCTTCCTGATATCAAGCCTCAGAGTTCCAAGTCTTCCATTTTCTCTCTAGAAGGTTCAGTCCAGGGAATGTCAATGATTTTGGAAGGTAGCTATGGAGCATCAAGAACCTTGGACACCATTTATCCAGAGGCTTACAATCTGTGAGCTGAGGACCCTCAAAGGAAGGGAAGGAATGGGGTCTCAGCATTATTGCCTGGGGCTAAGGATCTGTATATATGTGTCATTCCCCCATGATTTAGTGCCAAGATAATAACAGTAATGATAATAATAACATTTTATATAATGAGGGCTTTGCAAACATCTTATTTGAGTCTGTAGAATTCCTCAATAAAACCAGTTCTGGTTGGCTAAATAAATGAAATATATCACACAAATTGGCACTGCTATTTCTTCAGATGAGTGAAGATTTTTTTTTTTTTGCTTTTTGTAAGGCACTGGGGTTAAGTGACTTGCCCAAGGTCACACAGCTAGGTAACTGTTAAGTGTCTGAGGTGGGATTTGAACTCAGGTTCTCCTGACTCCAGGGCCAGTGCTCTATCCACTGTGCCACCTAGCTGCCCCTGAAGATATTCTTGTGATGAATACATAGAAAAGTATTTAAATTTGTTCCCAAGTTCAGAGGGAGATTCTTGTTCTCATGTTTTTATTCCTTAAAGCTCTGAAATGAAGGATATAGTTGTTACACTGTGATGATCCTTGAATCCTTTCACTCCCAAATGATACCTTCATATGCCAAAAGTTTAGGAATCACTAATCTGGTTAGATTCCTTCTTTTTACAAAAGAAGAAATTGAGTCCCAGAGAGGGTAAGAGCTCATATAGCATCTCATGGGTAACTCAAATCAGAGCCAGGGGTCAAACCAGTGTTCTTGGGACTCCATGGGGCCATCTCTACTTCACTTATAGCCAGTGGGCTAGAACTGGAAGGAATCTGAGAGACCAATGGGGCCCAGGTCCACCATTTTTCTAGAGTTCCATGGGGGTTATGACATGCCCAAGGTCATGCAGGTGATGAGTATGAGAGATGCAATTTGAACCTGGGTCTTGTCTGACCCAGGAAAAATCCTAGAAGTAATTCTTGTTTTTGGCTAACCTTGATGATAAACCTGTTTTCTCATATTTTGCTACATTTTTCAAGACAGTGGCAAAAACATTGCAGTAAAATGAGAGTTCTGATCATTGGGTTGTTTTGTTTTTTGTTTTTTGTGTTTTTTTTTTTTTGGTCTGAACCTGTGATGGAAACTTATTTCTCAGAGCTTCTGGTATGGCCATTATCCTCCCCTGTGGTTTACATTCTTACCTGGGACCCTGAGAGTAAGTAGGACTCAGAAGCCAGGTCTTCTACTGCAGGTTCCACCCTCTAGCCACTGTGTCCTGGCCAGAGGCCACTTGATCTTTGAATCAGCTAGTGGGTTACTATACTATAGCATGTGTGGGCTTGAGCAGTGAGTCCGTGCCTGCAGCTGGGGCTGAACCTGGGTCTCTTGGGTCCTGGGGCCCCAGCCCAATTCTTTCCTTGAGATCACGTTGACCGAGTTGTAATCTGGTTTGACCCTCAGCTCCTCCGGGCCAGGGACTGATATCTGCCTGTGTGACGATTCTTAGCTCTTAAGGTGGTGCCTAGCAACAGGAGGTGCTTAATGCATGCTTATTAACCACAGCTCCCTCACCAAACATTGGGAGCAAACTTCCCAAACCATCCTGCTCTTGCTAGTCCTCTTTTTTACTTGAGGTGCTTACAGGAAGTGTCTGAGGATTCTCTGGGGTTGGTCCTGCTTTATTTGTGGTATATACCTCATCTGCCTGAGTTCATCTCTGGCCTCAGATACTTCCTAGTTGTGTGACCCTGGGCATGTCACTTCACCTTGTCTGTCTCAGTTTCCTCATCTGTAAAATGATTTGGAGAGGGCAATGGCAAAGCACTCCATGGCATGGCCAAAGATTGTTCTCTTTGTAGTTATCCTGGTTACACTCTTCCATATGTCCTATATCTATGTTAATCTGATTATATTTTTCTAGGTCTAAAGAAGACAAGCTTCTTAAGGGCAGGTGCCATCGCACTTCTGTCTTTGCATCACCAGAACTGAGTACATGATGAAGACTTCTTAGATGATTGCTGCATTTTATGACATCCTCTTCAATCAATAACCACTTCAGGGATCTTTGGTTTTGCCCCCTCTACCAATTCTGGAGACTCCTTCATGATTCCATGACCAAGGTCATGAGATACTTCTTTGAACAGATCTGGACTGGTCCCTGATCAACAAATCTGCACTCTTGGGAAGCTTTCTTACCTGGTGCTACTAAATCTGTGTACCATTGACCTGGACTCTGGCTCCCCTGCTCTGCCTGAATAAGAACTTCTATCAACTCATTGTGGTACCAAGGCAAGAAAAAATGACTTCTGCATTGTCCCAACTGACCTTGATCTTGTGGTCATCAGTCTAGAGCTGGAAGAGACCTCAGAGTATAGGGAATGTCAGCTCCTCAACCGAAAAATAATGTTTGTCCTTTAGTTTTGAAGATGTCCCATGACGTCAGGGAGATGATGCCATGGCAAACACATGAACTGAATTTGAGTGAGGGGGGCTGTGCTCTCCTCCAGAGCCATCTGGGTCCAGTGACCAGATAGGAATCAGGATGACTGGAGATGGCCCTGAATGCAAGGCAATCAAGGTTAAGTGATTTGTCCAAGGTCACACAGCTATTAAGTGACAAGTGTCTGAGGTCAGATTCAAACTCCTGTCGTCCTGATTCTAAGGCCAGTTCTCCGTCCACTGTACTACCCAGCAACCCCATCCTTTCAATTTACAGAGGCCCCAGAGAGGTAGGGGAAGAAGTTTGTTTGGGAAGGTTATACCATATGCAGGTTATCTGTATCTATCAATGCAAAGTCACCAAAGACTCTGTACCAAGACTCTTGGCTTCATGACATCTAACACTTTCAGAGAGATCTCCCAGACTTGCCTGAGGGATGCACCAGACCCCTAACATTTGACAATGCTAATGCTTTGCCATACCCATGGGCAAGTATTGAAAAGCCTAATAGTATAAGAAGCATCATTGACTTTACTTTGATGCTGTGATTCCAATCCCCAACTCTGCTCCTGGATGACCGGGCAATCTTGGGCAATTTCCTGGGCCTCAGCTGCTTCATTTGTCAAGGAAGGGACTGGAGGAGGCAGCTTTTTGGAGTCTTCCCATTCTAAACTCTTGGATGGGATTTTTTTCATATTGTGTCCTTAGTTAGAGCAGACCTGCTAAGATCACTGAATGCCCAGAGTCTCCTTCCACTTGGGCATCATTCTGTAAACCGAAACCCAACAGCAGAAAACAAAAAAGGACTCTGCATCCACCAAGGAAGAACTCTGGTCTGTATCAGTCAGGGATGACATCAGACTGGAGTGATAAAAACTCAGGCTTGTAAGTCACCCCAGGAGGGAGCCCCTCACAGCCGTGACCTTGGGCTCTAATGAGTGTCTTCCTGAGGCTTTTGGAGAGTGCTTTGGCTGCCTTGGATGCAGATGCCCAAGAGCCAGGGCTGAGGTGGAGAGACCTTTAACAAGGACTAGAGGCACCTTGGAATCCAGGCTGAGCTCCCTAATGAAATACAGAGAGAAGGGGGGAGGCCTAGACCACAATCAAAGAGCAGTTCCACTATCTTCAGAGGGTTTTTTACAGTCTGAGATTAAGGGGCTTCAAGCAACTGGCACCTGGGCATCCTCTTAATGACCTGCTAATCTGCCTGCAGCTTTTAGATGAGTTTCCTTGCCATTTCCCAGAATCTATTAAAGTTGAGAAGTCAATGGAAGTCTGAAAGGAAGGCTGGAAGTCAGATGTGACTCCCAGGGAGCCGGCCATGCCCTTCAGGGTCCTGTGATGTTCTGTAGGGGTTGGAATGCTTTTAGGCTGGTCCAAAGGTTAAACTCTTTAAGCCCCTCGGTCACTTCAATCACCCCCTGGCTGGGAGCAGAGTAGAGATGGACAGAACCTAGGATGAGGGCCTTGGTTCTCTCTGGGGCTGAGTGAGACCCCGGCTTCCAGGCGTGATCCACCTGGTTTCTTGGAGGATGGGCTCACCACCTCCCCTCCTAGCAGTAGGAAAGCTGCTTGGTCACATTCAAGTGGAATACATTAACATTTACTGTAATGCAAACAAGAATAATAAAAATTCACATTTTCTGTCTGCTTTACCTACCAGTGGGCACCAGACTTGGGGGTGTGTGTGGAAACCAGAGGAAAAACCAAAGCAGGATTAGTGGGAGAATAAAAGAATGGGGTAGGGATGAAGGGACTGGGAGGCAAAGGATTACAGGAAAAGTTGAAAGGGAGGGCAGGCAGTCTTCAATCCTCAAAGGAGGAAGGGATTCTGAGTGATGAAGGCTAAGCAGGAAAGGAGGGTGCTCTAGGCAGGAGGCACTGCCTGGGCAAATGCAGAAAGGTAGGAGAGGGTAGGAGGAGGTCAGGCAGCAATTCACAGCCTATTCTAGTTGCAGTATAGAGCACTTGAAAAGGAGTGAAAGAAAATGGACAAATATCATCATGGAATGGAATGTCTGGGAAGATTCCAGGAGATGATCAAAGCTTCTCTCTTTAAGTCTTTGAGTCTTTCCAGTCAAGGCTGGGCTGTTAACCCTGGACTGATGTTTTGAATGTTTTAGGATGACAAGGTGAACTCTCCCAGGACTGAGGCAGGATGACCTTAGTGGGAAAAGGAAATTGTCACCAAGCAGCCTCCACCTGAGGAGCTGACCTTCTTGTGAGCTAGTCACTTTGGGACACATCCGATTAATTAAATCAGGGATAGTCAAGGGAAGGGGCTGAATTCAGATTCTGACTCTGGTACTTAATAGCCTTGTAAGTGTGAGCCGGCCAACAGGTCTCTGTTTCTTTTTTTTTTTTTTTCGGTTTTTGCAAGGCAAATGGGGTTAAGTGGCTTTCCCAAGGCCACACAGCTAGGTAATTATTAAGTGCCTGAGACTGGATTTGAACCCAGGTACTCCTGACTCCAGGGCTGGTGCTTTATCCACTATGCCACCTAGCCACCCCAGAGGTCTCTGTTTCTTTATCCATCAACTGTTGGGCTTGGGCTCATTGACTTCTGTGTTTTTTTTCCAGCTCCAAATCCAATGATCTAATTACTCAATAAATTCTATTCTCTTATCCTTTAAGATTCTAAAAACCTTCTTAACAACTGCCATTTGAAGTAAGGAATTTAAACTGTATGACTCTCATTTTACAGAAAAGGAAACTGAGACTCATAGAGGGAACTGATTTCCCTGAGGTCATGCAGTCAGCAAGTGGCACCTTTCCTTTGATGATGTGGGTGTGTGTTGCCCCATATTCTGAAGGCATATGACCCATGACCAGATGAGGGCAGTGCCATGTCCTGGGATGGCATCCTCCAAGGAAGTCATGGGCCCCTATGACATATGATGTCAGAGGAACTAGGAAAGAGCTGGGTTACCTTGCCAAGTTGGGCTTCACATGAGCAAATTCCATGGAACCAACATCAGTCAAGGACAGACTAGTCTTCCATGATTGAGATATTCACAGGCAAACAATGATGCCATCCCTGGGGGAAATGGCAATAGCAGGAATACATATGATAGGAGTATGAGAAATCTAGTGAAGAGGTTCATGTGAAGTACTCCAGAGAAACTGGGGAGGGGGAGAGATCACTTTCAAATGGGGTAGGGATTAGGGGCAGCTAGGTGACTCTGTGGATAGAGTACTGACCTTAGAGTCAGGAGGACCTGAGTTCAAATATGGCCTCACACACTACTTATTTAGTTGTGTTACCTTGGGCAAGTCACTTAACCCCATTGCCTTGCCAAAAAACCCCAAACAAACAAATGGAGTAGGGATTGGTGGGGGGAGAGAGGGTTGCACAAGAAGGCTTTAGGGAGGAGATGGAATATGAGATGGGCCTGAAAGAAAGAAGATTTTATCCAGCAGAGGTGTTCCAGGTTTGGAAGCTGGCCTTAGCAAATGTGCAGAGGAGGGAGAAGACAAGGATGTTTGGGGAAAGGCCAGTAATCTAATTTGTCTGAAATAGAATGCCTGATGAAGACAATGCTCTGGCTTTGTCCTCTTCAGTCTTTCCAGCTGTCTTCCCACCCTGCAGAAATGTGTGCCCTAGAGCCTTATCTCCTGATTGGTGACTGTCTCTTACTGAAACACTATTTCAGTAAGAATCCCAGTCATCCTTCCAATTCTGGTGGCTATCTACTACACGAACTTATCAATTTCCTCTCCAAACTCTCCTCCATACCTCCAACCCCTAAAAATCTGGAAATATGAACCAGAGTGAAAATAATTCTGCTATTGTCCCTGGATAGGTTGTATCAATCTACTCCTTTAGATCCAAAGAGGCTCTCCTGGACTGCCAATCCTTTGGGGGGTTGTTTCTTCCATTACAAGGTAAAGTCCAAGACTAGAGGGAATAGCTGTGTTCTTTATCTTTGTTTCCCTGGTACTCAGCACATAGTAAGTGATTTATTTATACATTCTTTTTCATTCATTTATCGAAATGTAGGCTGGATCCAACCATGCAGGTTGAGGAGTTTACCTTATATCCTGTTGGTAAATGGGAGCTCTGAGAGGAAAGAGACATAATGATAGTTTGTCTTTGCTGGCAGTATTTTAAGGCTGGCAAAGTCCTTTACATTGATCACCTCACTGATCCTCAAAACCATTCTAGGAGGGCCGTGTTATATGATCACTTTCATTTTACAGTTGAGGACAAAAGAAAGGCAAAGGTGAAGTGACTTGCCAAGGAACTTACAACAGTCTAATAAGAGACTGAGCTAGGGATTGAATGCACACCTTCCTGATTCTAAGAGCATCATTCTTTCCCCGGACCACCTTGCTGCATGGATGTGTGTACCTGTAGATGTGAGGAAGTATCCAGATGCATGGCCATGTCCTGGGAAGAAGGTGCTACCTTTGGAGAAGGAAGGGCAGCTATAAAGGAGAAGGTCCCAAGCTCTAGGGACAGGGAGACATCCAGGCAGGGATTCAGTTGTTTTTAAAATGTCCATCAGCAAAAGGACAGGTTTGAGTTAGACAGACTCTTAGATTCCACTGAGTTCTCAGAGTCTGAGATTCTCTATTTTGGGATCAGAAGGTGGTCAGTGGATTTCCTCAATTTCTATTTTATCCTCTTCTTCTAGGATATTTTTCCTGGAGAATTTCTTTAAAAATGAAACTGAGGCTCTTTTCCTGGTCATGACTTTCAGGTAGCCCAATAATTTTCAAATTATCTCTCTTAGATTTGTTTTCCAGGTCAGTTATTTTTCCAACGAGATATTTCACATTTTCTTCTAGTTTTTCATTCTTTTGGTTTTGTTTTATGGTTTCTTGATTTCTCACAAAGTCATCAGCTTCCCTTGGCTCCATTTTACATTTGAAGGAATTATTTTCTTCAGAGAGTTTTTTCCCCCCTCCTTTTCCATCTGGTCAATTCTGCTTTTTAAGGCATTCTTTTTCTCATTGATCTTTCCATTTGACCAAAATTGGTTTTTATGATGTTATTTTCTTCAATATTTTTTGTATCTCCTTGACCAAGCTGCTGACTTGGTTTTCCTGATTTTCCTGCATTGCTCTCATTTCTCTTCCCAATTTTTCCTCTAGCTCCCTTAGTTGATTTTCAAAAGCTTTTTTGAGCTCTTCCATGACTTGCGACCAATTCATATTTTTCTTGGAGGCTTTAGAGGCAGAAGTTTTGATTTTGTCATCTTCTGACTGTGTATTTTGATCCTCCATGGGATCAAAGTAATTATCAATGGTCAGATTCTTTTTTTTCTATTGTTTGTTCATTTCCCCAGCCTATGACTTGATTTTTAACTCTTTGTTAAGGTGGGACTTTGCTTCAAGGGTGGTGGATACAATTTCCCAAGATTTTGAGGGTTTTTGGAACATCCTCCCTGCAGGGACCTCAATTCCTTCAAGGTCTTATGAGAGGCTCTCACTGCTCTTCTGGTCTGTGGTCTGGTCTGTGGATGATCAGAGACACTCCCCTCTGCCCTAGAACTGTGAGGAGGTCCCTACTCTATTATAGCAGTAGGGAGCCCCAGACTGTGACCTGGATCAGAGTATGGGCAAAGCAATAGAATCCTGCTCCGGGGCAGTAGAGAGATCTCTGGAGTCTCCCCTGAGCCCCTTATCTGGAAGCAGCTGCTGAGTGGTTCCCAGGGCAGGATTGGACTGAGGCCTACAATGACCTGGGTTCCATGCTCACTCTGGTGCAGCAATTTTCTTACTAACCTTCCAAGTTGTCCTTGGCTATCCTTGGGTTGAGAGGCCTGGAACCCCCCCCCCCCCGCAATGAACCAAGCACCCCCCAGGGATCCATGCACCCCTCAGGGATCCATGCATCCCATGGACTGGCCCATGTATAGCTAAAACTGTTTACTCCAGCGGCCATGTGGTGTGGGCTGTGCCATGGTCCTTTCTAATCCTGGTGGAACCAACCCTTCCCAAGGATCATCTAAGTTATCTTGAGCTGGAAACTTGTTTCACGTAGTCTTTCTGTGGGTTTTGCCACTCTAGAATTTGGTAGAATCATAATTTAAGGTATTTGGAGTGGTCTGGAGGAGAGCTCCACTCCAACATCTTGGCTCCACTTCACCTCTGAGGGTCTCTAGAACTGCCTTTACTTTCTATCCATCATGCCTCATTGTGGTTTGAACATTAAACCTACAAAATCTAATCTCTTCTGCATGTGATAACCCAGGGACTGCTCAGAGGCTCCTTTTCTCTCCCAGATGTCCTCCACTGATCCTTCTATACCTGGTTCCCCATCAACTTGGTATTTGGGTTTTCTTGCCGTTCTTGCATCCCCAGCCCTTAGCACAGAGGCTAGTAACCAAAAAGATGTTTAATAAATGCTTGTGGACTTACTCTAGTGAGCACAGACCACTTGTTGACATTCTTCCTGAAATTTGGTGCTCAGAGCTAGCTTGCAAAAGATAGTGTCTGAAAGAGGACCTTGGCCTCCATTGATCTAAAAATAGATCTTGTCACCAGATAAGTCCTTAATAATGGCTTATTTACTTGATTTGACACTACCAAACCCAGGTTTCATTAGCTTTGGGAGCAGTTGATGTTGATATATATTTCCCCTTCAATTGATGCCCCAAGTCTTTTTCTTCATTCATTTGTTCATCATCTCTCAGAGCTAGGAGCAACCACAGAGGCATTGAGCTCAATACACACCTGAATGAGAATGCCCTCTATGAAACAGGCAAGTGACCATACAACGTTTTCTTGAAGTCCTCTACTGAAAAGAAACCAGCTATCTCCAGACATCCCATTTGCTGCTGTTCAGTCACATTGAACTCTTTGTAATCTCTTTTGGGATTTTCTGGCAAAGAGATTGACATATCCTTTTGTCATTTTGCTATTTTCTTCTTTATTCATGATGGGTTGAACATGATTGAAAAATAACTGAACAACAAGTCCAGGAGAACTCTCTCACAAGGGATGTTCTTTCAATCACATTCACAAGTTTTCTCAGTTTTTTTAGGGCAAGTTTCAGGGCATCCTATCTTTCTACTTGTCTTGAGCATCAGTTAATCATCTTTATCCTGTTCTTTCTAGTCAATGATCATTTCCATAAGAATGGAATGTCTCTTCCTTCTCTTCTTTGTCAGTTATCATTGTCCATCCATCTTGAGCACTGGTTTTAATTCTTCTTTGGTCCTCTTCTTTCCCAATATAGATAATTAATCTTTTTTGGGGGGCCTTCAACTTTTATTAACTTCCATGCCTTCTGAGTTTATCTTCATGAATCTCTCCTGTTTGTATCCATACAGTTGTTTGTTTTTCATATTCAAATGTTCCTCTTGGTTTCTCTTTCTCCCTTATGAGTCTGTGCCAGTTTGAGCAACATCTTTCATTTTCTTTCTTTCTCAGTGAGCATAGCTTAAAACTCTTTCTTGGTTGTTAAATACCCTGTAAATCTATATTGGGCTCCTTAAGCACCTTCCCCTTTTGATTTTCATAGGAATTGTTAAATAGCTTCAATCTCATTGCTTTTCAAGCAACTGATTCTTGGATCAGTATTGGTTGGGTTGATCAATGTCTTTGGTTCTTGATCCACCATACCCTACTCTTGAAGGGGAAGTTCTAGATGTCATTATGATGTCAACTTCAAAGAATATCTAGGGATCCACTTTCATGAACAAGATCTCCTTCCATCCTCATCATGGAGAGATCATTTCTCCTGGACACCTTCGACAATACAATAATCCTAACTTAGTCAAGGATCTCTTGGTTGACTGAGGGGCATTCTTGCATGCTCATGTCAAAAGAAAAATGCTGCCTGTATGAGAGTAAAGATTAGGCCTTGGACTTCTGCCTAGACCTGAAAAAACAAAGAAACCCCCCCCCCTTAATCTTGTTTTTTAATTTTAATTTTTGTTTTAAATTCCACTCTAATCTTCTCCCTGGAATCCTTAATCTTTACTTCACTAAGGAATCCATCTGACTCTTGATTACTGCACTCTGAGAGGTCAATCCTTTGCTCAAGACTTGGTGAGGGCAGGGGGAGAACTAGCTTGAAAAAGCTGCTTGAGGGTCAGAACTTGCATCCTAGAGAAGAGGAGGAGCTCCTGGTCAGCCCTATGACCAAATTGGGGGCAGGTTGAGCATACTACAAAGACTCAGGTCTTTATTCTTAGAAAGTAAGCTTGGTAGAGTCTTTGACTCCCTTATGTGTTTTAAAATTAAAGATAATATCAACTAGACTGTACTTTAACAATGAATTTACTCTCCAATTTTTGGAATGTGGACTCTCCCTCCTATGGTACAGATTGTAGTCTGCCCTTCTCAGACTATACCACTACTAACCTACAGAGGGTGTTTCTGGAGTTCTTGGCTTTAGAAGGATGCTGCAGAACCATTGAAGTGGTGCAGTGGATAGAGCATTGGCCTTAGAGATAGGAAAACCTGAGTTCAAATCCTGTCTCAGATATATATTAGTTGCATGACTCTGGGAAAGTCCCTTATTGACTCTCTGCCTCAGTTTCTTCATCCATAAAACAGGGTGATACTAGCGGAGTCCCAGGACTGTTGTGAGAATCACATAAAACCATTTTTGCAGTGTGTTTGGCAACCTTTGAGCATCAGCAATTTTATTGCTACCTTTGAGCCCTCTGCCTTCCTGACCCAACATTTCTTCTGTGGTGCCTCTTATAGCATGTCTTGCCAATCTCAGGCCTTCAGTCCCTTTCTTCCCATCTGCACCTTTCCATTTTCTTGTGGGTGAATCAAAACCATGACACTTTAGAGATACCAACAGTCCATGATTTTCAGTCAGACAGGTTCATGAGGAGAACAGTGGGGCTATGGAGGGGGCTTGTTGTGTGGAGAGCAGGTTGGTCTAGCTAAAAATGTTGAGCACTCCCTCCAAGATGATCCTGCCTACTCTTTTCCTTTTAGGAAACATGGGACAGCTCATTGTCCCCTGCCTGCAGTGTGACTGACTGCCTGTCAGGGGCCTTGCTCATCCATTTGGTTTTTCCTATGTGGATTGACAGATCAGTCCCTTCAGAATGGTCACTGACCTATCTGAGGAAGCTGGGTGCCACCCTGGAGTTCATTATCCAAAACCTGGAGCTTTGGGGTACAGAGGAAAGAGCAATGACTTGGGATTTGAGTTCCAAAGTTCAAATCCCAGCTCTGCCCTTGGGAAAGTCCCTTCTCTTGCTTGGACCTTAGTTAAATGAAGTGGCTGGACTGGATATCCTCCCAGGACATCTTTGGCTTGCCAACACTTCCCTGTAATGAGCTAAGTGATCTCTGGAATCCTATGCCTCATAACTTGGATAGGACCCTACCACCCTAGGGCACTCCATGTTGGACAAGTGTAGCTCCAGCCCCAGTGCATCTGTAGGTCTTGCATGCTTTGATTAGGGAATCTCAGGCTCTATATCTCAAACTAGAAGGGGTCACCTTGGAGATCATCAGATCCTTCTCAATTATTGTACAAAGTAGTAAACTCTGGTCCATTGAAGGGAAGTGAGTGGGTCTGGGCTCTAGAGAGCTACCAGGGACCCCAGAGGTCATCTGATCAAATAACCTCATTGTCCAGAGAAGTATCCAGAATGGAGAATAATGATTCCCTAGTTTGCAGGACCCACTGAGGCTTGTGCCTGGCTACACTGTCAGAAAGGCTTTGTGGGTGAACTGGGGAGGGGGCAGAAGACAGACTGTCTCCTTCTTGCCTTAACATCAGCTGTGCTGACTTCAGACATACTTGTTCATCAGTTAGGGCTACGAAGGCTTCAGTCTGAACCACTCTCCAAGAAGCTGTAGCCCTCATGGGTGTGGGTAATCCCCAGTCTGACAGACACAGGTGTTTGAATCCTAGAGAAGGCCCACATCACTTGGAGAGCTGGGGAGGAGGCTGAGGACCCACGTTCCCCATTTTGATGACCCATTTGTTGTTCTGGGAAAGAGGGTTGCTTTGGGGTTTGCGGGCACTCCAGAAGAAAATTCATATTGGGCATTTGCTTCAAAATGACAACCTTTGAAACATTACTCATGGGCTGTGAGGGTGATGATGACACCCCGTTAATCTCTTTGGGCATGTGCATGTATACACGTGAGCATATATGTGTTGATACATAAATGTGTGGGAACATAATGGGCCTGTGTTATAACCCAAGTGGGGTGTCCATGGGTGAGTAAACATGTCTCTCTTTGCTGGTAGATGAACATTCATGCATGTAGCCAGAACATGTGGGTCCATATGAGTGTCTGTGGGTCAGCACTTGAGCAGTATTATGGGCCTGCTCCCACTCTGCAGGACCTCATAGCTGTCATTGCTCTAGGATTCTTTGGTCATTTACTGATATTCAGACATTGATGGATGGTGCTAGGGGTGGCCACTATTTCTCAATTATTGAACACAGATTTTCTTTCAAGACATATGCCACAACTACTGCTGCAATGACTATTTTCCTATTATTGGGTCCTCTGCTCCTTTCTTGAACTCCCTAAGGAGTAATTCTAATAAGTAAAAGGATATGAACAGGGGCAGCTAAGGTGGTGCAGTGGATAGAGCACCAGCCCTGGAGTCAGGAGTCCCTGAGTTCAAATCCAGCCTCAGACACTTAATTACCTAGCTGTGTGACCTTAGGAAAGTCATTTAACCCCACTACCTTTCAAAAAAAAAGTACATGAACAGCTTGGTAATATCTCTTGCATGATACAGAATGATAAACCCATGTCACATTCTCCACAACAGCTAGTCCCATTATCTTGGTCAATTTGATGATTATGAGGACAATTTACAGTTCTTTAACTTGAATTTTCTTGAATCTAAGCGAGTTTTCCAAGGGGGTGACATGGTCGCTGCTAGCTTACCTCACTTCTGAAAATGTACTATCATTTTCTGAGTTTAGAGTTTTTTATTAATTGCCTATAGATACTGCACGTGAGACTTTTAATTAGAGATCTTTATAGAGGTTGCTTTGTCAACGTATATCCTTTTTTCCTAATCATACCTGCACCATTTTTAATGCAGAGCTTGACATCATTCCCCACTTCCCGATGTTGTTTATGAAATTGGGGGTTGGAAAAGAGGAGGAGGAAGTTAGATGACCTTTCAGGTCCTTCCCATCAATAAATCTCTGTTTTCTGATGTGTGCATACATCTTCCCTTGGGGGAGGCAATGGTGGAGAATGAGGGGGGAGGCTCCTAAGGGAATTTGATGACTAGTAAAACATGCAGAGGTTACAAGAACAGCTCATCTTTCTAAGGTCTTACAAATTGTTTTCCCCACAACAGTTCTGTGAGATTTAATTACCACAAGTGTTATCATTCTCACCTGAGAGAGGAGGCAAGTGAGGGTCAGAGGAGCCACATGACTAGGCCCTGGCCACACAGCCAGAAAGGGTCCTAGCCAAGATCCAACCCTAGGTCTCCCGGCAAAACCAACACAGAGGGCAACTCATAAAGGTTTCTCATGATCTTTCTTAATTCTAGAATTATGTCCCCCCCACCCCTTCTTTCCCTCACCCCCATCTCCATCTCTTACTTTAATTCTGGAGAAGGCATTCATCTTGATCATGATGGACTGGCCAGGTTCCTGGAATCCTTATATGATGTAAAGAAGATGATTCAGGCTTACTAGAAGTTAGTGGCCCCATCCTATCTCTGGTCCAACTTGGAAACTTAGGAGATATATGAACCTGGGTGAGTTACTTAGACGCACTGTGATACAATTCCTCATTTAGAAAATGAAGAGATCGGTCTTCACTGTATAATGTCCACTACAGCTCTAAATAGATTCTCCTAGAATAAATGAATATAGTCTGCAAATCAGAAACTACAATTTTAGGAAAGACTGGAAAAGAAGTTTTTTTTGTTTTTTTGCAAGGGAATGGGGTTAAGTGCCTTGCCCAAGGCCACACAGCTAGGTATGAAAAGAGTTTTAATAAAGAAAAGAAAGGAAAGAAAAATTCCTAAGAAAAAGATAGTTTAAACCCCTCCCCCCAATAAACAAGAGGTTAGAAGAGAGGAAAGGAGAGATTACATTTTTTAAACATTTTTATTTAAAGTTTTGAGTTGCATCTTCTCTCCCTCCTTCCCTACACCTTCCTGAGATGGTAAGCAATCAGATATGGGTTATAAATGTACAATTATGTAAAACATTGAAAGGAGAAATTGAAATTGAAAGGGAATTAAATTGAAGGAGAAAGGAGAGTAGGTTAAAGATAGGAAGAACCAGATAATTAACTAAAAAAGAAAGGGAAAATTAATAATTTGAGAAAAATTTAAGTATATGCAGATGGGAAGGAATGTGGGACAGAGCCTCTGGGAATGGAGGAGCATCAAAGAGTTGAAGCAAAACTGACCACAGGGACAAAGTAATGACATAGAAACAAGATTTTTAAAAAATGCAAAACATTAAAAAAAAGCAATATTGAAGTTTCATTCAATAGACAAACAACATTTATTGACTACCTTATGGGCACCAAGCATTGTTCTAGAAGTTGGAGACTAAATATAATGAATGACACAGTCCTTAATCTCAAGAAGCTGATCTCTAAATGAGGAAGACAAGATGAATGCAGATCATTAGGTTTTACTTAATGAAATGCTTTTTCTTAATCAATGAAAATGTGTGTAAATAATCTTAATGAAATGTGTGTAAATAAAGTGTATAAACAAAATAAACATGAAAAATGCAAATAGGGCGGCTAGAAGCACAGTGGATAGAGCACTGGCCCTGGAGTCAGAAGTACCTGAGTTCAAATCTGGCCTCAGACACTAAATAATTACTAGCTCTGTGGCCTTGGACAAGCCACTTAACCCCATTGCCTTGCCAAAACCTAAAATAAAATCATGCAAATAAATGCTAAGTTAAATAAATTGTAGTGAAATATAATATAGTTAAATATAAAGTAATTAAATGTAAGATGGAAAGCAAAAGCCTAGAATTTATAACTCTAAATGTTAATGGACAAAAAAATCCATTAAAATGAAAGTCAGAATACCTCCTCCAATCTATTGTAGGCCAGAAACACATCTGAAAAGTAAAGACATGATTAAAAATGAGAGACTAAAAGAAAACTTACTATGCATCAGCTGAATCCCAAAAGGCAGGCATTATTATCATACTAGCATACAACACAAAAGTAAAAATTCACAATTTTAATAGATGAATAATAGAAAATGAACAAATGTCACTACTAAATACAGACATCTACAATGGATACATCAAATATGTGTGTGTCAAAGGATGAGCTTGGAAATATATATAGTTTCCTAATCACCCCAGTTGGGAACTCCTCTGTTACCCTCTTCTTCATTATTAGTTTTTTCAGAGTCAATACCACTGGACATAGTGCTGCCATAAAGCAACACTGGAAAAACGCTTATACTGAAAAGTTGGGCTTTTGCTTTCATGGGAAGTTTGGGGTTAATAGAAGTGCTTTGCATTTTTCTTAAAGAAATATTCCACACTTTCTCTTTTTTTAAATTCTGGGTCCTGTTTATTGTCTAGCTGTAATGTCTATTGCAGAAATACATCCTGTTGGACAAACCGCATAGGGTTTCCATCCAAGTGTATGTTGAAGTCTGGGCAATGGAAAAATTTTCATCCACTTGGTCTTTCTTGTGTGGATAGCAAGTCTGAATTCCTCTGAGATATAATGATCTCTTCTAAGTGGATCTGGAATACATTGCTTCCAGTACCTCCATAGTAGCAGGTTTTACTTAATGAAATGCTTTTTCATAATCAACTAAAAACACATGCAATGGACCCTATATTCTCTCTACCTTTTAGTTATTCATGAGATAGTAAACATGCAGTTCGTTGTTGAGTACATTTTGCTCCCTACTAAAGGATGACCTCTTTGGGTGACTCTCATAGGATTTTATAACGATTGAAAATAGGCATAGAGATCAGTCATTATTGATACTAACTAACCAGAACCAGCATATCCTAGAATTTACTCTTTCTGAAGGATAAACTTAGCTGATCCAAAACACCAAAAACCTTGATGTGGTAATGAATGAGCAAAGTACAAACCTCCACACTCCATATGGGATGTTCTGGAACCTGCTCTAACCATCTCTTGAGAGATGATTGTTAAATTATCAATTTATGCCTCAGAAATGGGCAAATGCTACAAATCAGAGCTTGATTTGTTTTGCAGTCTTTAGAAAAGTGATGGAGAAAATGTTATTGATATGGATGAAATTTAAAATGTATTGTGGATTTACTCCCTACTGCCCTCTGCCTGATTGGTAAATATTTGTCAGCACACCTCTGACCCCCTCTGAATTCATGTGAGATATGGAGGCAAGGGACCCTCTAAATTGGTTGTCTTGTTAGAATGGCTTCTTGGAACCAGTGACACCTTTGGAGTCTCTTAGTTCTCTTGAGTTCTAGAGTTGAAAGCCTATGAATCAGGACCCATGCCAACTTAGGTTGCCTGCAGAGTCAAGACTGTGAGCCTAATTTCTAACAGCATTTGATACAATGTCTTGGTGGGTGGTGGGGTGACGATAGGGGAACTCCACCCAAACATTGGGTTTTCCAGCTGGATTGTGCTGGGATTGTTGATTTTCTAAGAAATCAACTGAACTTGGAGATGAATGCAGATCAGTTAGGGTGTAATGGGGGTGGGGGTGGGTGGTGATTATCTTTCAACAGATGGGGGAGTTAAGCATGGTCCCAAGTCTTCTTTAGGGAGAGAGAGCTAGATGTCTTTGGAGAAGGGGAGGATGGGGAGACAATGATCCAGGGGAGGTAAAAGTTAGGTAAACCACATAACACCCCCATCTTCCTCAAGGAATACTATCTTGTTCCCTATCCCTCCTTGTTCAGGCCTTCTCTCTGAGATTGCCTCCCATTGACCTTGAATAGATCTCATAGGCACCTCATTGTTGGTATTTTCTCTCTCCCACTTGATTTTTTTTTTTTTAGTTTTTTGCAAGGCAGTGGGGCTAAGTGGCTTGCCCAAGGCCACACAGCTAGGTCATTATGAAGTGTCTGAGGCCGGATTTGAATTCAAGCACTCCTGACTCCAGGGCTGGTGCTCTATCCACTGTGCCACCTAGCCGCCCCACCCTCCCACTTGATTCTGAGAGCTTCCAGAAAATGGGTTCCCCTTTCACTTTTATTTGGATCCCCAGCGCTTAGCATAAGGCTACTAAATGCTTACTGACTGCTTTATGACTGTAATCAGACATTCATAATGGGAAACTGGAGGCCACCTTCCCCCCATGTTTATCATTCTACCTTTCTTTTCCCAGGTTTTTCAGGGTACATATATCAAGGGAGTTTTATCCTTGGAAATAGGAGCTTGGGCAGGTCCCCAGAGGCACAGAGCAGTCACTTGAGAATCTTGGGATCTCACAGCAGACCCCAGCCACTTCTATCTTGTTATCAAATTCCAGGCTACAGTGACCTATGGTACTGTCATCATCCTTCTCTTTCTCTCTCCTCTCTTTTCCCTCCTCTTCCCTTTCTCCCCACTCCTCCCATCTCCTTTTCTTTCCCTCTTTCCCTTCTTCCTCTTCTCCTCCTCTTCCTCCATCTTCCCCTTCCTCTCCCCCCTCCTCCATCTCATACATTTTCTACAAATCCTATGAGGCAGCTTTAGAAGTTCATGTATAGAAGAATGTTTCAAGCCTTCTCATGTCAGAGGAACTTATTCCTCTTCAAGGTGCCAACCTGGACTCACTCTTTTGACTCCTAATGGCTGGCCTCCCTTCCCCCCTTCTTTAATTATCCTGTTTGTAAGCAGTTGGTATTTTTATATAGAGTATATTTTTTATTCTATATGGGGCAGCTAGGGGTGCCATAGTGCATAGAAGACTGGTCCTGAACTCAACAACCTGAGTTCAAATCCAGCCTCAGACACCTACTAGCTGTGAGACCCTATTGGTCTCAATTTCCTCATCTGTCAAATAAGCTGGAGAAGGAAATGGCAAACTACTCCGGGATCTCTGCCAGGAAAACCCCAAATAGAGTCATGAAGAGTCAGATATGATTGAAGCGACTGAACAACAACAAACCTATTCAACATGAGGTCATACGTGTATATGTCTCCCCTGCTAGAATGAGGGTTCACTGAGAGGATTATTTCTTTCTTGCACTTATAGTGCCTGGTATACAGTAGGCACTTAAATAATGCTTGTTAACTGACAAATGTGACAAGTCTGATTCAGATCACAAAATTCTTGATGCATGAACTTTATGACTGAGGCTCTCCTTTGGTTCATGTTTGTAGAGGTAAAGGAAAGAGGCAATGGGTTTTTGGTCTTTTTCTTGGTTGTTTTTTCTTCTTATGCATCTTGTTTCTATCTGCTGCCATTTTGCCACTTTGCTTCCTCTACACTTACTTCTGGGTCTACTTTTAGTCAACCGAATCAGAGGGAAGTAGAGACTGAAATAGCAGAGCAAGGAGCATGGAAGAACACATGGCCAGTGAGCAATCCTAGAAGCAGGGGAAGAGAAGTTGACCTTGAAGGAGAAGTGAGGTTGAGAGGAAGAGGAGAACATTCCATGTGGGGGGAAGATGGGGAGCAAAGGCAAGGAAGGAAGTGTGAAGGGGGGGATTGAGAGAAGACCAGCCTGACTCTGCCAGATGATTTGGATCTTAGAAGTTATCTAATCTGAAGATTCATTTTATGTAAGACAAACCGAGACCTTGACTCAGGAAAGGACTTGCACAGATGGTAAGTAACTATCAGAACCAAGATATGAACCTCTCATTCCAAATCTTGAGTTCTTTCCACTTAGATTGATAGCCTTCCCTGGTGGATTGTGAACCTATCAAGGGTCTATGGAATGAAGGTCAAGTGCATAGTATTGTTACTACAATGGACATAATCTCCACCTCTTTCTTCTGTTGGCTCATGTCTTTATGAAGTCTGTCTCCAGGTTCAAAGCAGTCTTATAGGTATGAATTAGCTCAGTAACTATAAACAGTGATGAAAATCTCTCCAGTTGGCTTGCTCTCAATAATCCCAGTATGAGATGAAGAAAATCTTTTTCTTACTTTTGAGTTAACTTCTCTTTCTGTCCCAAACATTTCACTTTGGGGTTTGGTCACAAATTAATGTAAATAGTTATGCATTTTAATGGCAGCTTTAAATAACCAGAAATGTAAAAATGCATTTAAAGTAATAGGCTTCCATCTTCAAGCCGTGATGACTGAAGGTGGAAGAGTTGAACTTATTTCTCCTCCCTTCTTCTATTGATTGGAGCTGACATAGGAAGGGAGCAGTGAATCAAATAAATAGAAAACTGCAGGGGAGCAGTTAGAAGAAAGGTACTCCAAGTCTGAATTCCATAGTCTCACTAACCATAAGAAATGTTGGTTTCCAGGTAACTCTTTGCTTTGGTCCACTCTCACTGACCAGATGACCACATCCCTTCCTCTTTTTTGTCATGGAGGGAGAGCCTAGTCCTCCTTTTGTTCCATATCGCCACTTGAATTTATTATTGTTATTCGTGATACTTCTTGGGAGAAGCAAGTCTCTTTTTCAAAATATGGGGATCTCAGGGGAATTGCATGTACACTTTTTTTTCTTTGTTTTTTTTTTGCAAGGAAATGGGGTTAAGTGACTTACCCAAAGTCACATAACTAGGCAATTATTAAGTGTTTGAGGCTAGATTTGAATTCAGGTCCTCCTGACTCCAAGGCTAGTGCTCTATCCACCACACCACCTAACTGCCCTCGCATGTACTCTTGTATGAGAACCTTTTCTTTTTTAAACCTGCCAAGTTTCCATGTCGTTATGGGAAGGATTACTCGTTAATTAACAAAGACATACATTATGCAGACTAAATAAGGAACATGTCTTACAGAAATGTTATTATTATTTAATTCTGTTTCAATGATTTTGTGATTGTAGACTACAAATTCACTTAGAAAAAGAATAAAAGAGTTCAAAGAAACATTTCTCCATCTTGTAGTTTCCCCAACAAACAGATAAATCAAAAAAACATTAACATTCTCTCTCTCTTTTTTAAAATTCTATTTTTTTAAGGCAATAGGGTTGAGTGACTTGCCAGCTGTGTGGCCTTGGGCAAGCCACTTAACCCCATTTGCCTTGCAAAAACCTAAAAAAAAAAAGAATGACTTGCCCAAGGTCACACAGATAAGGCAATTATGAAGTGTCTGAGTCACATTTGAACCCAGGGCCTCCTGACTCCAGGATTGGTACCCTACTAACATTTTCTTAGTGGCCAATTTTGGGAACCCCCTGGTTTCCATCATTCATATTGTATTATGTTACCATAGTGACACAATAGTCAATCCATGTACCAGATAGCTAGACTCTGGGATGACATCACACCTGCCTCATTTGTTCATTAAGCAATAAGATGATTCTCTTAAAGGGTTTTTATTAATGGATGTCTTTTTTTGTCCTTCCAAAGAGGGCAGAAGAGGTCAATTGCCACTTCCCCTTGGCCACCTCTAGCACTCTCCTGGAGATGTGCCGGAGTGGGGGTGCGGGGAGAGAGTTCAATACCAGCATTACTCATCTTTGGGGATTTCCTACATAATAACCTTTACAAATACAATTTCAAACAGGAGTAGGAGAGGCAGGCATGCTCACAGACACCCACCCACACTGACTTGTTTTGCAACTAAGACCACAAACACTCTTTGAAGTTAGCTCATCAGACCTGTTAGAGGCTAAAGAAAAAAGAATCACCTTCTTTGCTGAGAGCCCCCTGAAGCTTTCCCCTCACTGTAGACAGCTGTCTGGTAGCAAGTATTTGTTAGGTGGTCAGTCAGGGGTACTTGGCTGGAGTGGGGGGGGCAGCATGCTCTGGTCCCAATCTCATACTTAGCTGTAGAATCTTGAACTTGCAATCTTGCCCATCTGAAGTTGTTTCCTCATCTATAAAATGAGAATTACTCTTCCTACCTTAAAGGGAGGTTGTGGGGCAAGTACTTAGTTCAGAAAAAGCAAACCTACAAAGAAATAAATCCTAGAGACACATGAATTGGCTTAGGTAATTAATTAATTGTTGATTGACTAATGCAAGCATACAATTAGAGAGCCTATTCTTTATTTGTGATAGATGTAAAGTGCTTTGTAAACTTGAATGAACTATATAAATGTCACTCAATGTGTATTTATTAAAGGTTAGCTATTATTATCACTATGATCATAAGTAGCAAGCTTAGAGTCAGAAGGAGAAAATAAGCTAAAGCCATCCAGTCACTTCCTTATTCTCTAATTGGCTCAATTCCTTCTGCCTTCAGCCCCAAGGTGGGGAACTTTGACTGGGGATTGTGAGAAAACTATGCCAATGATAGTAATGAAAGGGAAAGGGTGCAGAAGTTGGGATCAGACTTTGAAACAAAATCCTCTAACAATAACATATGTGACCTTGAGTAAATTTCTTCTTGCCTCCTGGCCTGTTTCCTCATGCATAAAATGACCGTGTTGATGTGGATGTCGTCCAAAGACCCTTCCTTATGTAAAGTTCTATGATTCTGAAATCAAATTTGATAGATGTCATCAATTGGAAATTATTTGGGGGACCAAGATAAGGTAGATGGAGGAATACTTTCAAATGGCTCTACTCCATTACCTACCTCCTCCAAGTATGAAAAATCACTTCTCATTTTAATTTTTAAAAAATTTTTATTGGTTTATTTATTATTTTTTTGCGAGGCAATGGGATTAGTGACTTGCCCAAAGTCACACAGCTAGGTACTTATTAAATGTCTGAGATGGGATTTGAACTCAGCTTCTCCTGACTCTAGGACCAATGTGCCACCTAGCTGCCTCAACACTTCACATTTTATAGAAGTCTGTCAGTTGATGAGAAAAAGTATGAAAGTTATGAAGGCATGAGCAAATTAAAACAATTTCATACCTTTTGTCAATATTTGGTCTGGTTATCCTCTCAACAAGACAACAAACTTATGGGGATAGGTGGTTCTTCCATTTGATTTCTTACAGTCTTTATTGTGAGTCGAAGACATACTATTGGGAGCAACTAAGAGAACCCTAGTAATATAAGTCAAAAGGATCTGGAAGAACTGGGCTACCTCCCTCATTTTAGAGGAGAAATGAGGCCCAAAGCAGAGAAAGGACCCATCTGTATAATGTGGTAGGTCCTCTAATTCCAAACTCAGGTTGTTTGATTCTGAAGCCAGCATCCCTTCTGCTGCCCCCACTTTCTCAGAACTGTCTCGATAGTCCACAAAAGTTCTGACAGCTACATTGCTTGCCTGACAATCGACTCTTATTGGGGATACAATTCAAAAGACACTATGCAGTTTGCTCGTTCATCCTTATACTTGTTTTTTTTTTAATATCATATCTCTTAAAGTTTTTTTTTTTAGGTTTTTGCAAGGCAAATGGGATTAAGTGGTTTGCCCAAGACCACACAGCTAGGTAATTATTAAGTGTCTGAGACCGAATTTGAACCCAGGTACTCCTGACTCCAGGGCCAGTGCTCTATCCACTGTACCACCTAGCTGCCCCAAGCCTTGATTTGAACTGAATGATTGAAAGATAGCTAGGATGCCAAAGGACCTTGAGATTAAGGAGAGATTGAAGAAACTGGGGATTTTAGCCTGGAAAAGGAAAGGTTTAAAAGAGAGATGGTGGGTAAAAACTAAAGCCTAAAATGAATTTCTGACTATGAGCTACTTGGTATTGCTTTTTTCATAGAGTTTGAATGTTGTTTTCCTCATCAAGTTCTGCAAGAAAGCTTAATGAGAATAAATAGGATTTTACATTTAATTTTATATCTCTGGCACTTGACACTTTCTTGAAACAAATTAAGAATGGAGTAAAGGCTTATTGCTTGGGTAAATGAGAAATAGAGTTTCTGATAGCTCAGAAGATGCATTTCAGTTGAGAGTTCTCATTGAGGCTTAGAAGAAGATTAAAGGAGCCTGTCCTTCATGGGAGGAGATTCCTAACTACGGCCTCCTCAGTGGAGGTACTTGGCTAAAAAAAACTGTTAAGCAGGAGCCTCCTTGGAGCAGCAGAGATGCTCAGGGAGGGCCAGCTGATATGGAATGTCTTAAGGGGAGCAGGACCAGTAGGGAACATCACAGAGATAAATTTCAGTCGAAAATGTCTTTTTTTTTTTAGATTTTTGCAAGGCTATGAGATTAAGTGGCTTGCCCAAGGCCACACATCCAGGCAATTATTAAATGTCTGGGGCCAGATTTGAACTTAGGTACTCCTGACTCCAGGGCCGGCACTCTATCCACTGTGTCACCTACCTAACTGGCCCTTGAAAATGTCTTTTTAAGGCCAGTGAGGGAAGTTGCTGCTGTATATATGTTCATCTCAACAGAGTGATGTCCTGGCTATATGTGTCATTCATGTGTTTATATTTCATAAGCCATCCTTATAAAAGTTCTCAGTTCTCATTGGGTGCTAATATATTTGTAAGAGAGTGAGTTCAATGGTTATGGGGAAAGCAATCTATTGTTACTATATAGACATGGTTATATGTCTTTGTTATGAACTAAATGTATATTATGACTGATTGTAAAAAAATAAAAGTGATTGGCAAGGGCTCATTAATTAAGATATTGAGGGAATTTTGACCCAAAAAGTACCTGGGATTTGAGGGGAGCTAACTGGGTTCCCAGGGGAGTATTGAGGAGCTTCATATGGAAAATCCTCTTAAGTATTAGAATTAATCTAGATGGAATGGAATACCTTAAGAGGTGGTGGGTTTTCCCCTCAGTAGAGGTATTCAAGCAGAAGCTGATGGGAGCTTATTTTTTGGTATGAATTGATCTAGGTGACTTCCAACTGAGGTGCCTTCCAATTCAGAACTTCTTTATAGACTGTCTCTCCCCCCTCAACTTAATATCTCCTAGTTCCATCAAATATATTTCATTTCTACTCTATTTTATTCTAAGAATTTGTTTCAGTCAAAAGAAATCTCCGGAGGCATTAAATTCACGTGACAGCTTTGTAATAAAAAGAAAAGGCAGCAATCTCTTTGATCACTGTTATCAATATCCTCCTGATGGAGGGCTCAGAAACTCTTGGATTAAGTCCCTTGACATCAATCTGAGCCTGTGTCTGTCCCTGTGACAGTGTTGAGCTCCAGGGGTCAGGTGAATTGGGATGCCATTATCCCCAGTCTGAGCCGCTCTGGCTGCCAAGTCCTTGAAAGCAGAGTGAACAGCCTTTCTTTTCAACATCGCCAGCCACAACGACCACTTTAAAACTCTGCAGAGTTGGCTTAATACCCCTAAGATCTGAAAATCCTCTAATCCCCCGGCTTAGGGCCCCACCTGTGCAGTCCTGGTAATGCTCACCTGGGAGCCATGCTGACACTGGTGTCTGAGATGGAGGCCAGGCTCCCTGGCTAGCACACTTCACTTCAGGGACTTTCACCCAGAGCAGATCTTTTGGGTAGAGCAACATGGAGAAAGACAGCACTTTAAGGTGCTAATGATGGTGACTTGAGAGTAGTTGGTGTGAGGGCAATGGGAGAAAAGGCACTTGGAGTTTGAGCATCCTCTGAGTTTTCTGGGTATTCACCTTTTGGAGTGGAGAGCCTGTAGGAAGCAGCCTGGGTTTGTCTTATGATCCTCCTTAAGTAGGAGGTAGATCTCTTAGAATCCAAATATTAGTGATCACCTAGTTGAATCTGTACACTTTCTGGAGGAAATTGATGCCCAAAGAAAGTATAGTTTTCTCAGTGTCAGGCAGTGTCGGAGTTTAGATTCAATCCCAGATCCCTGCTCCCCAGGGTTCAGCTCCTTGTCTTTAAAAATTGGTTTCTTAAGTTTTTTCCATGCTTCTTCCAAGTGAAGGGACATCTCAATGGTGTTTTAGGAAAGATGAACAGTGGAACTTTCTTCAAATGTTCATTAGAGCTAGTTATTGAGTTATTCCCAAAGTGGAATGGATCACTGAAAGCGATAGAGAGCTTCCCAGTACTAGAGATCTTCAAGCAAAGACAACAAAGGCATGTTGTAGAGGAGATTCTTGGTCATGCATGAATTAGTTCAAATGGCTCCACAGGTCCTTCCTGAGGATTTTGTGATTCAACCCCTACAGAAAAGATTGCTTAGTTGGAAGGTGACTCATGATTGTGGAGGGCAAAACCCGCTACCATTAAACTGCAGAACTATTTGGGACATGGCACAGGACCATGAGAACACTTTACCTCAGCTTCATTTGTCACGTAGTCTCTCCCTCTCTTTGTCTCTGTATTTGTTTCTGTCTCTCTATCTCTTTCTCTCATCAATAAACGATGAGATATATACTACTTCCAAGTGAATTTTGTTAATGTTTTTATATTCTTAACAAGTGTTTTGACCATTGGAGTCATTTCTGGATTTGTGTTTTTGTGGTTTTTTGGTGCTTATATCAGCACAGAATCTCAGATTTATAATGAACTGCCAACATTGAATCTATCCAATAGAAAAATCCTGTATGACATCTGACAAGAATTCATCTAGCCTCTGCTTGAATCCCTACTTTGATGGGGAACTCACTATTTTTTAGGGCAGTCCATTCTTCTCTTGGACAATTTTCACTGTTAAAAATGAAGTTTTTATAATCTTCAGCTTTGGTTCATTGTTCTTATTCTTCCCCTGTGTCTTCTTTTATATGACAACCATTCCATTATTGGAAGCCATTCTTTATATTCTTTCCCCTCCCCTCCTTGTGTGTCTTCTCTTTTTTTAGGCTTGAGATTATGTATCACCAATATTTTCATGTGAAAAGATTCCTACCTTCTCTTCCCCACACTGACTGCATTCTATGGGATGTTCTCCAGATCAATGCTATCCCTCCCCTCTTCTTGAACTGCCTGGACTTGGTTTGATCAGGACAGAGGACAGATTATCACCTCCCTCACTCAGGACCTTTCAATTGAGTCTATCTTTGGTTCTGTCATGTCCTAGATATAGACATTCCTTAAAATAATGCAGTTTGCAGCTCATCCATACCTTTTACCCAGGGAGACTTGTAGAAAATGAGATTTGGAGCCAAGGAAACTGAGTTTGAATCCCAGGTCTGCTCCTCACTGTGGCCTGGGTGGACAAATCTGTTGAATGAAGGGGATGCATTTGATGACATTCAAGATCTCTCCCCATTTTGGATTAGGATTTGGTGGCCCACCTGTAACCCTAACTCTGTCTACATAACTGGCACGAATCTCTTGATGGTCATTAATTTCTTTTTTAAAAAAATCATTTTAAAATTTATTTAAGGCAATGGAGTTGTGACTTTCCCAAGAGCACACAGTTAGGCAATTATTAAGTATCTGAAGCTGGATTTGAACTCAGGTCCTCCTGACTCCAGCTCTGGTCCTCTACCCACTGCACCACCTAGATGCCCCCATTAATTTCTTTGTTGAAACCTTTGATGTTTCTCTTTCTATGTAGTTGAATTCCTCCATTTCTCTTTCTCCTATAACTTTGGCTCTTCTGAACTGTCTCTTCTATGCTTCAAGGTCATATGATATCACTGGATGAAAAGTGAAATAAAAGATGGGGTTCTAGTTCAGGGAGAAAGCTGGGATCATTGAACAGTTTTCCAGAAGACCAACCTGATCAATTCTAGACCTGTCTCATTGTTTGTATTGTCTTTCTAAGCTTAATATGTTAATGCTGATGCTGATGCTGATGACATTTGTCCTTCATTCTAAAAAAGTACCATTACATCAGGGAGATGACACGATGAAAAGCAAATAAACTGGATTTAAGTAAGGGAATGCTCATTTTGTCTTCCAGAACCATCTGGGTTCAGTGACCAAATATGAATCAGGATGACTGGAGATGGCCCTAGATATGAGGCAATAAGGTTTAAGTGACTTGCCCCAGGTCACACAGCTAGTAAATGTCAAGTGTCTGAGGTCAGATATGATCTTAGGTCCTCCTGACTCCAGGATTGGTGTTCTATCCACTGCACCACTTAACTGTCATAATGTTTATAAACCCAGAGTGTGAACTACAGACATTCTTTATCCAGTTGATTTTTCTTTGGATATAGTAAAGCCAAACTCTTGAGCATGCCTATGGGTCTTATTGAGGAGACTCTGAAGTCTTCTGGGGCTTGGTACAATCTGCCCAATGTTTGTCACACAATTGGGGATATGGGGGTGGGTCTCACCATCCATGCAGAACCTCTGTTCCATCTGGACTCTACTCAAGACAAGGACAGCATCTATGATGGTGGTGAGCATGCAGTTCTCCATTTTATGCTTTACTTGGTATTAATTCTCCTAAGATAAGAAGCTTTGAGGTAGAATTTTGCTCTACCCAATTAAATGCTTTTCCACAGTCAACAAACACCAAGCATAGTCATTGGGATCCATTGTCATTGATTCCATTGCAAGAATGTTTTAAGCACCTGCTGCATACAAAGACAGGAAACTTCAAAGGCCATTAAGCTTTCAGTTAATTTAGCAAACAGAAGTAGTAATCTAACAGAATAACTCACTCAAATATACTTGTTCTCTGCTCCCACCATCATCTTGGGTACTCTCAATGTACATGCAGATTACTCATAAAGATTTTGTAGAGATTGAATTACAGGCATCAGGGTTGATATCTATTGATATTTTCTTAATTATTTTATCAGTGATAACTTGAGACCCCTCACCCAATCATAGGGTAGTTTCTCTTCTTTCATATAGCTTGAGATTCAATCCCTCAGTGTCCTCAAAATGATATCCCTTCCATTAAGGAGCTGCACAGAGCTGATTTCACCATCTATGATTTCTTTGCTGCCAGTTTTGATTCCCCAGGTGGCACACTGGGACTGGAATGTTAAAGTGACTGCTTGTGATGACAGTAGCTCCAACTCAATCTGGTGACTCTGAAAAATGGGAAATGGTAAAAATTAAGACAAAAAAATTGAATTTTGTATGGCCTTGAGACTTTGGCCAGTGACTTTGGTCAGTCGCTAACTTTTTTGTGCCTTCCTCACCTGGAGATGACAAATTGAACTAGCTGATATCTAACAAACCTTTCAAAATCAAGGTCTATGATCATATGATCCCAGTTTACTTCTTTCCCACTTATGCGAGTATTCTCCATTCAGAGGAACTTGACTTCCTCCTCTATACAGGTCAGATCAGGTGGTCTCTGAGATTGCTCCTTGCCCTTGATCCTCTGACTGCATAGAAGACATGTATGCTGTATATTGAACAAAGATAATACATGGACTGCTACGATCTTGGCTTCTGCACTTTTGAATACTAGAAGAGTAGCTTAAAGTATTGATTTCATGGATTAAAATTCTTTACACTAGACTCTAGAGAAAATTAATGGCAAGGAATAAAGAATAACTGTTTTGGTTTCGACAGTATGTATGTGGAGCCATTAATTTTTTTTTCCTTTATAAGATTTTTTGACTGGATGTGGAGTCAAGAGGCCTATTTTGAATTCTGCCATTAAGTATATGATTCCAGTCAGGTGGTCTGACCTGGGCTATCATGGTCCACAATATAGGCCCCTTTCAAAATCCTCAGCTTTTTTATTTGCCTACAGAAATGTAGCTGGTGCAGAGCAGCAATCACAGTGGATGACCAACCAAGTCTAGAAATTGATTCAGGCCCCATCTGTTGAGTCTCCAGTCAGGCTAGAGTGGCCAGGCCAGCATAGGTAGTGCTGGTTTAGAGAACTGGTGTCAAACTCAATTAGAAATAGACTCTAAGATATGCCTGTTGATTTAGGAAACCACAAGTAATATTGTCTATGGGATATTGTATTTTTGTTTGTTTTTTGGAAGTTTTGAGACACGTCCCTTGGGCTGCAAGTTGGACACCTCTGAGTTTGAATCTTTACAAATGAAAAACTCTGAAAAACTGCCTCCCCAACTAGAACAAAAGAGTCAAGAGGAAAATAAGTCAACAGACAACTTGACAATAGATCCCACTAAGTCAGAAATTTCAGAGATCATCATCATTATCACCATTACTATCATCCATAGCAGTTTTGCCCATCAGCCTCAATTCCAAGTAGAAAGAGGTCAACAGTCACAAAGTGGAACAGATCTTTGCCCCTGTTAGAGTGGGCACTTTCAAGTGATGACTATCTTGGAACCCCAGACTCAATGACTCATGGATGTGCTATGTAAGGAAGTAGCCAAAGTCCTAAGGAAGATGCAATCAAGAGAGATGGAGGAACTGGAACTGATCTGCTATCAATAGAAGAAGCCCATCCATTTATGACTAAGGAGAGTTCCTTGCAAAGACATTGAGAAGGCTCTATTGTCAATATCTCTGGGGTCATGCTTTTGAAGTTATCCCTAATTCTTCCCTCTCCCAAACAGTTGCCATGCCTTAATAATTTGACCTCTGCAATAACAATTGCATCTGCTCCACTCTCTCCACTCACTTCCCAGTCAATCCTTATTCCCTGCATAGAATGGCTCCTCAACTGAGGGTTTCTATCACCAAAAAGATCGAGCATTGCTTGGATGATGTGTGATACTGCCCAGGAGAGCTAGTGCTCACACCCTTCAAATAAGCAAATAGATCCCACCTACTGGAGGATGAATAATAGAATGGGATCTGTCTGTCTTTCTGTCTCTGTGCCTCATTCACTTTCTCTCACTCTCTCTTTCTGTCTCTCTGTCTCTCTGTCTCTCTCTCTCTCTCTCTCTCTGTTTCTGTGTATCTCTTTCGTCATCTCTGTGTCTCTCCATCCTCCTCATCCTCCCCACCCCCAACCCCAGTTGTATCATTCACAAATAGATCTCTCCAAGCTTAGTAGCCAAGGAACAACCATGGATTCTAGGTCCTATTTGTCAATCATCTGCAATGATTGCAAGTTCACATTTCTAATGTAATGTGGGAGCCCCTCTCTCACACTAAACTTCTCCTTCTCTCTGATAAGCTAAGTGAAATGTGACTCTTGGCTGACTGGGCCCTCTAAGCCACTTGTGCTTCCCTTCCTTAGAACAGTTTCTCCCCCCCCACCCAAGTCTGATAGGGAGGCATCATGACAAATAAGTATAAACTACTTTCACCTATATTACCTCTAGGTAGTTTTAAACAAGTTTCAGCAAGTAGATATAAAATTCCCAAGTTCAACAGGAGAGTTAAAAAAATAAGGGAAACCCCCCCAATGTAACTGTTGAATGTGCCCCACCCCATCCCACCCTACCCCCAGCCTCCAAATTCCTATGCTGTCATCTTCTCTAGTGCTGACAGGCTCCCCTCACTTGCTGGTGGAGAGTGTGCATGGCTTCCCTGAATCCTCCTGAGATAAATGACCCCCCACCTCTTCTCACCCCTGCCCCCCATCTTTCCCATACCCCCCACACACATTTTATTATTGTTATTAGCACTCTGTAGCTTGACACAGTGGGTGGTTTTAAGTTCTTTCCCCCATTTCCTGCCCTCTTGAAATAGATGAAAAGAAAGATAGCCTTGCAGTAATGATTCAGAACTGATGTCTAGGAGACAATAGAATTCCAGATTCCTCTGCCATAGAGACCAAGACAACCCTCACCTAAAGAGGGATCCCTTCTATGCCATCCCCCACAACAAATATTTTTCCACCCCTGGGGTGGAAACTTAATTGATGGATTGATTGTTGGGCTAGTACTGGCTTCCCAAAGCAGCCCTCAATGGCTACTCTGGGATCATGCCATTTTTCTTGTATTTAAGTAGTCCTCTTTGGAATTTCTATTTCCTAGCCCATAATTCCAGTCATAAGAAAACTGATCTTCATTGGGAAAGAACCCCAGAAGCCATCTGGATCAACACCCTCATTTTATAATGGAGGAAAATGAAACCCAGGAAGATGGACTTGCCCAAAGTTATATATTGGAGTCTCCAGGGAGCTTACATTCTTGGGGTAAGGAGGAGGCACAAAAGATAGTGTATTATCTGTGTAAAATCACTACACAGTAGCTCTAAATTAATTTGTAAGTTAAGTGGAGAAATGCTCCTGGCTGGATGGACCAGCTGAGCAGAGCCTTGAATACACTTAAAGATGATAAGAGGCAAAGGTGAGGAGAGAGTTTGTTGGTGTTAGTGGGGACATGGGCATGGCAGAGGGTATGGAGTGATATGACAGTGAACTTTGGGACCTTTAACCTCAGGGAAGCTTTCTTTGCCAGGACACAAGCTATCCTGAGCCTGGATGCTCAGAAGCATCCGAAACCACCCTGGACCTCTCCAGGACCTTTTTATTGAGCACGCCCACTCCAAAAGTTAATTTTACCACTCCAGAATTCTCCCATCTCTATTTTCTGTTCATTTCAATTCAGTAGCAAAGTGACTCAGTGGCTGCAGGATCTGAGAACATTTTAGAATTCTCCACAGAACTGTGAATTCCTTCAGGAGGCTTCTCCATCCACCAAGGCACATCTCAACCCCTTCATTCACTGTTGGATGAAAGCTGTCTCTGTTCTGAACTGGGCAGAACCATTCCTGGGCTGGATTTGGGCTAGTTCTGAATTGGATCTTGAGTTATTCTTGCATGACTGTAGCAAGGACATAAGGCAGTGAGGCATAGTGGATAGAGCTAACCTCTAGGTCAGGAAAATTTCAGTTTAGTTGTTGTCTCTGACACACACTGACTTGTTGACCCTGGGCAGGTCATATTCCTTTAATGCTCCCAGGAAGCTTTGTAAGATTGCAAATTGTAAAGAAAGAGCTCATCTATGTTGGGAGAGGAGGCTTCCTAGGTCAATGAATTCTCACAAATTGTCCCAGCCAGCCAAATCACTGAAGATATCAGTAGCCACAGCCCCTGTTGCATGTCTTTGGACATTTCTAAACAAGTGGCGAGGAAATCTCTAGGTGTTGTGAGCACTTGGTCTGATGTGATCCTGTTCTGACCCCAACCCCTCCCCATGGGTTACTAGAACCCTACCCCCACCCCTTAACTCCAGCCCTTGACCTGAACCTCACACTAAATGTCCTCTCCCTCCACCACACCCTTCAATAAAAAGATGCCCAGGGTCCTGACCGACTCCTGGAGCTGCTTTCTGACAGAATGCAGAGAAGGTTTTCACACGGGAAGCCCTCTCTGAGGAAGCAGGCCCCTCACCCTTGCTAATTGCAAGAGCATTAAAATGATAGACAAGTTAAAACAGTCAAAGATGTGTGTGCTGGGAAGGACACAGACCCCTGGGGCATCAAAGGAGAGCCTTATTTCTAAGATTAGCCATCGGTAAATGGATTTTGTCTTCAAATCAGTTTCTCTTTTTCAACTGAAAACTCCCCAAATTTATATATATATATATATATATATATATATATATATATATATATATATATATTTTATTCTAGTGAGGAGTCTTACCTTTATATGGCAGCTTCACATGGCAATGAGGATGCCCTGGGTTCTCCAACTGAAGCTTTGTTCCTTTGGAGATCTAAGGCTCTTGGGTAAGGCTTGACACTGATATATGGCAGGTTTCTGGTGCCCTTGGTGAGCACTGACCAGTCTCTTACCTCTGAAGTCAATACATTTATTTCTACAGTTGGCTTAAGCCCATGAACCTTCACATTTTTCAGACTTGGATCCTTAACTCAAAGGCTAATGAACCCCTCTAGCAGTGGGTCCAAGAAACCAATACTTGCCTGGGGACTTCGTAAAAATTCTGAGGACTCAATTCACCAAAGGTTCAAAGTGTGCCATGTGTGTGTGTGTTTGGGACTGGGAGAGATTCAGAGAGGAGGAATGGTGGTCTCTGTTCTTACAGAGCTGATGGTCTACTGGCCAGTAGATAGACTAAGCCCAGTTGAGCATCATACAAGACTAATACTGAGAACAATAGAGGGGAGAGCATGGAAAACTGGAGAAGAAACAGGTTGGCGGAGAGCTGCTTTGCATCGGGAGGAGACCAGAGATGGTGCTTTGGAGGGGATGGCAGCCCAGCTGGATTTAGATAAAAGGAAGGAATGTCACAGATGGAAAGGAATACATTTAAGCAATAGGAACTTAGCAGAGATAAGAGAATCCAGGATGAGAGTAAGGGAGAGCCCATCTTTGCTCTGTGTGTGTGTGTGTGTGTGTGTGTGTGTGTGAAGAGAGAGAGAGAATGAAGTGTGAGAGAGAGTGTGTGTGTGAGAGTATGTGTGAGAGAGAGGGAGTGTGTATGTGTGTGTGCGAGAGAGAGAATGAAGTGTGTGTGTGTGTGTGTGTGTGTGTGTGTGTGTGTGTGTGTGTGTGTTGGGGATAGGGTAGGGTCTTGTGGATAGGTGGGAATCATGATGTTGTTGGTTTGCCCTTGGGCAGAGGAGTTCAAATTTTTATCCTAAATATGAAAAATAGCCTTTAAGCCAGATGAAACCAGCTTGAGAGACAGCCAATTGGTGTATTTTCAATGTGAGTGTTTGCACCTTAAAAATCAGTCAATTGAAATGTGATTTATTGTTTTGTTGATTGTCTTGGTTTAAGATAGTGATTGAGAAAATGTTAGGAAGGAAGACTTTATTTAAAAATATGAGAATTCATTTCCCACCTCTGGAGAGCTAGTTGTCAAACATTTACCAACCCAAGGAAGGTCAAAATCATGTTCACTCACTCAAATTTCATCATTCAGGTAAGTAGTCAGAAGTCTTTTCTCACAGAGGAAATCATGGTTGAGATTCAGAGAATACTTTTCTAGTCTAGATCCATGGAATGTTAAAGCTGGACAGCATCTTGGCTATGACCTAGTTCAACATTTTACAGATGAAGAAACCGAGGCTCAGGGAGGTAGGAGGTTAGGAGTTAGGAAAACCTAAAGAGCACCAAAAATGCCTGAAGGGGAGAGACCTAGAAAAACTCCACAATTAAGTCCCAGACTCAGTATGTGTATATTTGGGTTTTGCAAGGCAATGGGGTTAAGTGGCTTGCCCAAGGCCACACAGCTAGGTAATTATTAAGTGTCTGAGGCCGGATTTGAACTCAGGTTCGGGCTGGTGCTCTATCCACTGTGCCACCCTCAATCAAAAAATATTAATTAAATCCTTACTATGTACTTAGAAATGTGCTAGTTGCTGAGAATGCAAAGATAAAAGTGAGCCCAAGGTTGCTTTCCTAGGGCTTCTATCACCAAGGAGCCCTTGGGTCATGGGCCACCCTCTCCTGGCAGGTATTGTTGTATCTGCTATCTCAATGACTGTTTTGTCATTGTAGGTCTCCCTTAGATCTCAGGGGAAGAAAGAAGGATGTAGAGCTGTATGGGTTGAAGTTTGGGTCATTCTCCAAGACTGGTTATGCTCCAAGTCTGAGTTTAGTCTGACAGAAGCAAATGGCCCCATTTTAGAATTCTGAGATAGAAGAATGGAAACCTGAGGAATGTTAGTGTCAGGAAAAATAGACCTCCCCAAGGAGAATTCTTTCTTCGAAGCTCACCTTCTTTTTGGAGAGTGGCTAGAGTACTGAAATAAAAAAAAAAACGGACATTTTAAAAGTCACATACTCTGGGAAAAGGTCAAAAGGATGAAGAATCCAATCTGCCTTCTCATCTCTCCTCAGTCAGTGAAACTATGCAAGGAAGTGCCTCCTAGCCAGGGCTGAGTGACTCTCAAAGGATTTGGATAAGGTTAGTTTATGAAAAGCTTTCAACTCCCAGGACGTCAATTGTGGGATCCAAGCCTACCACTCAGTCAGCAAGTTGTTTTCTTCTACTTGGGCTCAACTGCCACAAAGGACCAGGATAGACAGGTCATGACATCTATCCTGGGGAAAACAGGCCCTGGAATCATCTTTATTCATTTCTGTAGTGTTTCATCCATCTGCCATAGACTAGACTCTGGTCAACACAGGTGAAGAAGAGATTTCACTTTGATTTTTACCCTTTTAAACTTCGATGTTCTCTACTAGAGAGATGTAAGAGGATATATCCTAGAGTTAACAGCAAAAGTTGGAGGTCTCCAGGGGCTAAAAGATAGAAGTCCAGAGCCTTCAGATCAAAGTATACGTAACTGCTCTGGAAAGGTTAGGAAGTTTGAATAGCTCAATTGTCTATGGGGAAGCTGGCCAACAAAACAGTTTCCAGGGCAAGATCCCAGGTCAATGATCTACATGAGATCCCCATAGAAGTATTAAAAATTAATATAGTCCCAGACATACTAAGCAACTTAAGGAAAGGTAGAATGGTTTACTGAGGGAAGGGGCTTTTGAAAAAAGAAAATGGCAAAATGGGGAGGCAAGCCTTCCTTTATATCTTGGTACGTCTTTCTACTTAGCAACTAGGAGGCAGAATGAAAGTAAAAATTATTTCTTCTATACTAGTAATCTTTGGGGAGGCAGATAGGTATAATTCTAGACTCTAGAAAGAGAGGGGAGGGGATAGCATTCATTTATTCTCTTCCTGGCAGGAATCAGTTTTCTTTGGAGAGAATGGGCAAAATTCCAGAGATATTTAGTCATATCTACCTTTGAGTTGTGTTAGACAATCTATGGCAGCTTACACATGGGCAACACACACACACACACATATTAGCAATGGTATAATCACAGAAATCAGTTTTCCATATGCATCCCTATAATAGTTATTCCCCTCCTACTTCTCCCCAAATTGGAAAGGCCTGGATTTGTGTGGACTGCTATGTTTTAAAGAAAAGGACTAAAGTGAACCAGTCCATGATTCTAAAAGGTTAAGATATCGTGAAATGCTCGTCAGATGATCAGAAATGAATATTTATACAATGGACACTCCAGAATTCATTGGCAACTGTCATCATGCTGCAATGGTTTAATCTTTCAAAAAATCTCCTCTGAGGATGTGATTGGGAAAAAACCCACATCAGAAACCCCACAGATATCAAAATGGCTTAAATCTTTGGAAGCTATTTGGAAACTACTGAGGTAGGAAACATTCCCAAGTGTTTAAAGACTTAAGTCAACTATCTCATGCATGCACCACTATTGGCCTATGCTGTCTCACACACTCAAACACATAATCAAGCAACCATGAGATTTCAGCTCATATTTAGAAAGTAAATAAAACTGATGAAAAATGTGGAGTTCATTTTGAAAGGGTTCTGGAAGCAAATGTTCAGAAGCTTGTGGATGGGATCTGTCCATTTTGGAAAATAAATTGAAATGGTAAGAAAAATGACCTAAATGTTCCTACCCTTTGGTCTGGAGATCCTATTGTTACCTAGCTTCTCCAAGAAAGAAAATTAGAAAGATCCTGAATAGACCAGACTTTCGTAGTAGCAATTTTTGCAGGAAAACATAGTTTTATGTCCACTGATTAGGGGATAACAAAACAAATTGTGGTCCATGCATTTAATGGAATATTATTGAACTGTAAGAAATGGTGAATATGAAAATAGTTAATATAGCAAGTATTTATGAAGTGCCTATCATATGACAGATATTGTGCTAGGTTCTGGGAACCAAGTAAGGAAAAGGCCCTGGACTCAAGGAGCTCACAGTATAAGGAGAGAGTCAATCTGTGAACTACATCTCCACAAGATGTATACAAAACTTATTCAGGATTAGAGATAATCTTGGAAGGAAGACATTACACTTAAGGAGGGCTTGGAAAGTTTTCTTGCAGAGGGTGGAATTTCAATTGAGATATAAAGAAAGGAAAGGAAAGGAAAGGAAAGGAAAGGAAAGGAAAGGAAAGGAAAGGAAAGGAAAGGAAAGGAAAGGAAAGGAAAGGACAGGACAGGACAGGACAGGACAGGACAGGAAAGGAAAGGAAAGGAAAGGAAAGGAAAGGAAAGGAAAGGACAGGACAGGACAGGACAGGACAGGACAGGACAGGACAGGACAGGACAGGACAGGACAGGAAAGGAAAGGAAAGGAAAGGAAAGGAAAGGAAAGGACAGGACAGGACAGGACAGGACAGGACAGGACAGGACAGGAAAGGAAAGGAAAGGAAAGGAAAGGAAAGGAAAGGAAAGGAAAGGAAAGGAAAGGAAAGGAAAAGTATTAATGAGGAAGGAGGGGATTCCAGGCATGGGAAATAGTCAGTGAAAATGACTGGAGTCAAGAGATGAACTGTTGTATGCCAGTGTGATTAGACAGTAGATTATGTGGAGAGGAGGAAGATGTAAGAAGACCAGAAAGGTATGAAGGGACCAGAAAATGAAGGGAGAATTTTATATTTAATCCTAGAGGTATTAGGGAGACACTAGCATTTATTGAATGAGATTAGGGTGACCTGATTAGACCTGCTCTTCTGGAAAATCAAGAATACAGAGAAGCATGAGAAGACTTATACGAACTGATACAAAGGGAAGGAAGGAGTGCAAGAAAAACCATATACAATGACTATAGCTATAAAAAGGAAGCCACAGGTATAAAAGCAAAACTGAGAATTCATTATAATGGCTAAGCCTGATCTTAAAGACAGTCTCTGAGTTAATTAACTTTTCTTATCGGAGGTAGGGACTCTTCATACCTTGCCAGACTCAGCTGATGTGCTAGGAAGCTCTATTGAACTGCTTTATTTCTTTTCTTTTTTTAAACTTATCAACCTGTTTTTTAGAGCTCTTTGGGTTGGAAAGGAGAAATGACAGTGATGTAACTCAAACTTATTTCAATGAAATTAAAAAAAAAAGATAACTCACAATTCTGCTCCCAGGGCTAATATGGTCAGAGAGAAAAAAATAAGAGTGGATTGATCACATATATACAGTATTTTAGGATCTGCAAAGGTATGTTAACTCATTTGTTCTTTATAACAATCCTTTTATTGTCCCATTTTACTGCTGAGGAAACTGAGGCACAGAGAAGTTTCGACTTGCCCAGAGTCACATGGTTGGTAGGTGTCTAAATTCAACTCCTCCTGATTCTAAATCCTGAGCTCTATTGTCTGCATCACCTAACTACCTTAAAATGGACATATAGTGATAGAGTAGGGAGGAGCAAGGATTCATTGAGAGTGCCTTTTTTTGCATGTGACTAAATACAATGCATATTTCAAGTCACATTTGTGGATATAAGGCAAACTTCTTTTATCTTGAGATTTCAGTTTCTTATGACTAACCGTTGCTTCTGCCTGCCTGTGCCAGTCCACAGAACTCAATTCAGTAGCACTGCCTTGAATCTTCTTAAGATTCATGTGGTCCCTCCTCATCCAGCACTGAGCCCCACTGATCTCTGTCTCTTTGAAGATAGTCATCATGAACTGATATGAACCCAATCCTTTAGCTGAGTTCTTCAGCTGGTAGCCAACCATTTATCTTTAGCTGGATTGGTTCTGCGATAGCAAACACAAAATCTATCACTGGATATTTTTCTATTTGACGACTTTCTTGGTAATTTTATCTCAACAAACCTTCAACCATATGGTAAAACTAATGTGTTTCTAGGAGGGCTTAATGTATATTTAATCATAATGACAAATGACCTTGTGCCTATCATCTATACTTCATCATGGAACTCATCTCCTAGAGCATGCTGGGTAGATCCTCTATGGAAAATTGACAAAACATGGAAAATAAGTGTGTGGGATGAAAAGGTACAGAGGGATTACAATCTGTAGCACTTCTCCCTTAACAACTCATGAATTCTACCTACACTAAGAATTCAAGTATCAAAGTATAATAAAGGACTTGATGTCCTTGGTGCTTGGGTCTTGAAAGACACTTACTTGTACTTCAAATATATGGTTTTTTTTTTTAGATTTTTGCAAGGCAAATAGGGTTAAGTGGCTTGCCCAAGGCCACACAGCTAGGTAATTATTAAGTGTGTGAGACCGGATTTGAACCCAGGTACTCCTGACTCCAAGGCCGGTGCTTTATCCACTATGCCACCTAGCCGCCCCTCAAATATATGTTTTTAATAGAAACCATCAGCTCTACAGAAGTATCATACAGATCAAGTACAATTACTCCAAAGAAATAGAACTAGAATCTGGTCTTAAATAAGACATGACATACAGCAAAGTCCTGTGAGAGAGAAGCATGCTATAATGAAAGAAGGATGAGTAGGGGGCTTTAAGTCTGAAGCCTGGTATGACTCAGGTCACATCATCTCTAATGGATGCCTTTATCTCAGTCTTCCTGCCCATTTTCCCATTTGTGTCAGTCTTAAACTCTGTCTCAGGCAGCAAAAATAAACATTGCAAGAGAGATAGCTAAATGGTTGTCCATCCTGCTCTGGTCATTGCTCTGACAAAATTTAATCAATTTGGCTCCTGTATTCGAGAAGGCTGATTGTATATTCTTCTTTCTAAATGGGCTCATAGACCAATTTTCAGTCAGAATGGACATGCCAGGGTTAAAAAATGACTCATATCCTTGGAATGAACTCAGTATGTCTTACTTTAAGAACAAATTATAACCAATATCCAGGCTTGTAAGGCAGTTAAATCATTGGGGAATTTTTCAAATGATGAAATAATTCTTGTTTTCATAGTTGGGGCAACAACTATAGCAATGTCCTTTTGGGTTTCCCAAGCTAGTGGTGGGGAGTAAGGATTTTAGAGGAATATAAAATTAGTGTGAGGGGGCTAAGAGAAGGTTGGATGGAAATACCATTAAATCTCAATTTAAACTGTCCATTTTAGAGTTCTTCCATTCTATAAGCATTTCTTTCTTTTTTTTAGGTTTTTGCAAGGCAGTGGGGTTAAGTGGAGTGCCCAAGGCCATATAGCTAGGTAATTATTAAGTGTCTGAGGCTGGATTTGAACTCAGGTACTCCTGACTCCAGGGCCAGTGTTCTATCCACTGCGCCACCTAGCTACCCTCTCTGTAATCATTTCTATAGCTCCCTTGTATGTGTATTTGAGGTTCTAGGCACTTGGTATATCAGACTTGATGGGGCCCGTTATTGACTTGACCTGGACTAGAGAAGGTGGAATGAGTAATGATTAGTAGAATTTCAGAAGAAGATTGAGAGGAGCTTGGATTTACTTTTCCTCATTTTGTTTTCCTCACTTGGTCATAATTCTTTTCTGAGGTCTGAGGACACTTGAAAAAATTAGGTTTGTTTTGTTTGTGAGAACACTTTTACTGGAAACTGTTTATAAAAGTGTATTAGGTTATTAGAAAAAACTGACAAAGACAGAAATTGATGTTCTTGAGCCTGAGGGGTGACTGACTTACTTATGTCTCATTTTGGACACTTGGGATTTCTCTGGTTAGTACCATGGCTAAGTTGGTGAACTTTATTTAGTCTTTTGATTCAACCCCATTTGCTTACATTCAAAGAAAAAAGTCCCATCCTCAAACAAATCCAGTAGAACAAAGGCAAGTTTGGAGAAACCTTATACATTAGAAAAAAGTCTGTGTGTTCCTGATGAGTGGTAGATAAAATAACTCTTTGGTATTGTCAGGATACAGGAGTCTTTTTCTTTCTGATCTTGGAACTCTAACTTCTTAAATATCTTATTTTGAAGGCGAAAGATCATGGGATTCCCTTTTGTCACTTTGCAGCATTTGATTTCTGGCCTCTCTTATGGGGGGGGGGGGGAGGAACCTGAAGCTCTGTCTTAGAATTCATCTCCAATAGCCCTTAGTTCTTCATGGTGGATGTGAACTCTGTCCCCAGAAATGAAAGGACCAGTGGCTTTTTCTCACTATCGCCTTCTGGGGTGATTTGATCTCTGGCAGATTGCTTCCTCTGTCTAATCATTCCTATGACATCATTAGTCAGCTTGTGTGAGTTCAGATCTTAATGCATTTTCAACAATGACCTCCCTGAGAGGGGAGGTGGGTGCATTTCTTCTTTTCTGTCTTTTCTTTTATTGAGCAGAGCTGGTTTCCTTGTATCCTTATGTTCCCAGATTACCCCCCCCCATCCACCCCCATCTGTTCAACCCAACCAGCAACAGGGCTATTGGACTCTCTTGTTTTGTTTCCAGCAAACAACAACTGAGACTCAGTGATACCACTGGGGGTGGGGGTGGGGTTGAAATACTCCTCTCAACAGCTGTAAATGAAATTTGGTGCAAGGCAAATCTTGTTTCAAAGCTGGCTGGACAGTGCTGAAGAAACAGGCTTTGACTGTAAACCTTCTTCTCTTTCCTTAATCAGATAAACTGTCTGGCCTGAAACACAATGCTTTCCTTTTCACAGACAGCTCTGTTTTCTCCTAAAAAGTCTGAGCAACCACAAGGACCCAGCTCAGTTTGAGAGAAAGAAGACTTAACTTAGGTGGGGGCCCTTACATCCACCTTGGGAGGCATGGAGGAGGGAGAAGGAAGCAAAGATGGACAGAGAAATTTCTCCAAATTGGAAAAATGAGGAATAAGGACCGGATTGACAATTTCTTCTTTCCACTATATACAATTTGGAAAGTATAATGACTTAATTTTTACAAATTTAATCTTATATACTCTTTTATTATACTGTCAGGAGCCAAACTGCTTCCTTCCCTCCTGAATTAGAGATCAGTAACTGACATGGATATATATTATATTTATATGAATCTGTAAACCCATAGTATGACTACTTCTATTTATCAGTTCTTTCTCTGGAGGTGGATAGCAGCTTCCTTTAGGATCCTGATTCAAATATTTATAATACTCAGAATAGTTTAGTCATTTAGTCAAACAATACTGCTGTTACTGAATCCATTGTTCTCTTGGTTCTGCCCATTTCACTCTTCACTATTTTAGGCAAGTCTTGTCATGGTTTTTCTAAGCTCATTGAACTCAACATTTCTCATAGCATAGTAGTATCTCATCACAATCATGTACCACAACATGTTCAGCCATTCCCTAATTGATGGTCATCCTAATTTCTCATTCTTTGCCACCATAAAGTGAGATGTTAGAACTATTTTAGAACATATAGGTTCTTTTTCCCATGATCATTTTGGGAAATAGTCCTAGTTGTGATATTGCTGGATCAAAGGCTATATAGAATTTTCTAACTTTTGGGCAGAATTCCAGATTGCTTTCCAAGATGGTTGAATCTAATGACTTTCTAAGCATCCTTTTGAGTTCATTTCCAGAGGAGAGATGATTCAATTTCTAGTCTTCTGAATGTAAAGACATAGTATATATTGAACCTCTAAGGCACAGACACTAAATTAAAAATGTGCAGACTGTGAGACAAACTTAGCATCTATTTTTAAAAATTTTAATAAATATTCTCCCTGATAATGAGGTTAGCCCTTAAATAAGAACTCTTGGTGCTTCTGCTCTGTGGTCAGTAGTGTACTGATGGAGATAAAGGAGTCCCAGAATCTCAGAGTAGGGTATCCCTCTTCCTTTTCCCCTGCTAAAAAATTCCCATCATGGTACTATCTGTCTTCCTCTTGAAGAGCTCCTGTCATAGGAAATATGCTCTATCCTTACAGCTGTTGAATTCCACTTTGGCATGATTCTTAGTCTCTTAGTATTTCAATAGTCTAATAGCCTTTAATAGTCTCAAAAAGAAATTTGTCTCTTACCAACACCTCAGCATAGCTCCTAGTTCTGCCCTCTGGGCCAGAACAAGGGTAATCTCTTTTCCACATGACAACCCATCACATACTTGAAGGTAGCTGTCATGTTCTCTTTGGGTCTAAACTCATCTATGTGGAACACTCCTTTAGGCTCCACATTCCCCTTTCCCCTATACTCATATCCACAGGTTGGGCCCTCAGAGGTCATCTACCCTGGTTCAAGGGTAGGAGCTTCCGTCTTCCCCATTGGTGTGTTTACCTTTTCACAGTTAGCCAGAGGATATGATTAGCTCAAAACAAAGACATTTACTGAAATGGCATGGTAATAAAAGTAGCAACAAAAGATCCTCTCTATTAAACTGAGACTTACTCTTGCATGAGGACTCCTATAATGGACATGCATGATAGTCATGAGTAGAGAGGCATGTGTGCAGAGAGAACATGTGACCAAGGCAACTTAGCCCTGCAATACCAGGGGACTCCTCAATGTCTTCTCATGATGTCTTCTCACTGCTTCTCAGGAAAGAAACGAAGAGAAGGAGGAAAAGAGAAAGAAAGAGGAAGAAAGGAAACAAGCACTTATTTAACACTTTCTAGGTCCCAGTTATTCTGCTAAGCATTTTACAATGATCTCATTTGATTCCTACAATCATATTGGAAGGAATGTGCAATTATGACCCACATTATGCAATTGAGGCAACTAAGACAAACAAAGGTCAAGTGATTTACCCAGGTCACACAGCTAGTCAATGTCTTAGGTTGAATTTGAACACAGTTCCAAGTCCAGCATTATTGTGCCTGATGGGCAAGAGTGAATTGCCCTGCCATCAGTGGATCCCCTGACCTGTTCATGATTGGGAAATCTGGTTCCATCACTTGGCTGTGCTTTCCACCATTTCTAGCTTTGAAATGAGCTTAAGTCTTGGTTTTGAATACAGGTATGGTCTGTCAGAAAGACCTACAGTTAGCTCTCCAAGGCTGAGTACAGGGTTTTTTGGCTATGGGATCTTCTTCTCTTGCACAGAATCCCAGCTCCAGACTCACCTAGAGTCATCCTGATTTCCCAGATGAACGCCATGTACTTCTGCTTCAAGAAGCCATTGTTTATGAGGAAGGGAGGAAAGAGAAATCATCTGACTGTCTTGTTTTACTCTCCAAGAGGTACAAAGGAAAAGGCAAAGTGTGAACTCAATCACTGAATCCTTCAGCTATAGGCAGGACTCACTACATCTGATTTTGACCTAGGCCAAGAGTCATGGCTGATCCTTTCAGCCAAATTTGGAATATTCCTGTATTCTTCAGTTACCTTTATCAATGGCCAATATTCCAGTTGATTGAAGAACTTCCTGGATCATCTGGGAAAGCTCATTTACACATTCCATTATCAGGTAATTATGTGGGAGATTTTTTCAATTAGATCAGAAGTGGATTTACCTCCTTTCCACTTGTATGACATGGACTGTCATTTTGTTCACCATCATGATTACTCTCTTCTGAGTGCTCTCCAGTTAACCCTACCTGAATTCTTGCTGTCTGAATGTAATATAATACTCATAGTAGTTCTTTCCATGGCAGAGTATACTGGAACCTCCCTTTGCCTGGATAAAGTCTCCATCTGCCCATTTAATAAGCCCATTGCCTATGCTTTCATACATTTATTTTTTAAAATGCTGAACAATAGGAGCAGCTAGATGGTGCAGTGGATAGAAAACTGACCCTGGAGTCAGGAGGACCTGAGTTCAAATCTGACCTCAGATACTTAATTCTTAGCTATGTGACTCTGGGCAAGTCATTTAACCTCATTGCCTTGTCAAAAAAAGATTTTAAAAATGTTGAATAGCAGAGGGCCAATCTTTGGGATACACCATATCAAATCTCCAAAATTGACATTCAATCATTAATGACTTCCCATTGGGTACAGTCATTTAATGAGTTCTAAATCTATCTATGTATCTCTCCCATGATTATACATCTTATCCACAAGATACTGCTAGTAGGCATCAATAGCATCAGATAGAACCATGCTATAGAACCTTACAATCATTGCTCCCAGAAGTCCTTCCAGTCATTGGTCATTGGTCAAAAACATCCAGTTATAATAACAGTTAAGTCTACACTGCAGATGTTCTTTGAACAGTGTATTTGTTGGCATCACCTGTCTCCTCTTCCACCACCTAACTACTACCACTGCAGAACTATAATAGGACCAAAAAAATTAGGATGACTCTGTATTTGATTTTGTTCCATGAGTTGTTCTGATTAAATGAGTCTTGTCTCAGCAGTCAGCCTTTGGTCATGTATCTCTCTAGATGAACTTGAACTGGCTCTTGAAAAGTAGTGCTCACTGGCTGCTAGGACTACACCTTGAATCTTCTTTATCCTGGCTGAACTTGTCTAATATCTGGTACCCTAGCCAAACCCTAAAATCAAGGATCATGTCATAACTTCAGAGAGACTGATACTGTCAGATTCAGTGGCAGCCCAATTAAAAAAGTGAGGATGGGCTAAGTTTATGCAAGATTCTCTAATAAGTGACCTAAATTCACTCATGGATTTTGCCCATGTAACAAAGGAAGCCATGTCAAAGTCCCAAAAGAAGATGGGAAGCCTATGAGTGATGATGCTGATAGCTCTGAGAACTAGAAGTTTTTTCTCAGTGAGATCTATGGTCTCCCAAAAGATATTAACTCAACAATGCACCCAGGAAGACTCACTAAATGAAGGATCCCTGCCAAGACTATGACATGCAAATTGGATGACAAATCCATTGAGTTCATGAATACAATTATCTAGGGCAGCCACAGAGAATGAATATTGAGCTAGACTTGGGATTAAATAAGAGAAGAATGGGATCAAATAAATTTGGCAAATCTGTGGTCCTTTCAATAGTCCCAAGATGCTCTCTGAGCATCAAGACCTATTCTTTTCATGCCAATCATCTCCTGGTGAGGCTCTCCAGTTGTGCATAGCAAAGTCTCAGAAGAATCACAAGTGCAGGAGATTGAAAATTTAATGGGAAGACATATGATGGATGGAAATGGACTGTAGCTTGTCAATGATGGTTTATGTATCTGAGGTATCTGAGTGGGAAGTGTCAAAAAAAGATTGCTTATTAAAGGTATCTATGACCAGGAAAGGCAGGGAGATAGTTGTATAGAGAGAGGTCCCCATGATAACAAGAGAACAGCTTGGGGGCTAGAGAGCTATGATTAAAATTGGAAAAAAGATACAAGTAATCACTTGTAGAGGAGGTATAAACAGACAAGAAAGAGATCTACACTGGATGAGTATGTAGGCATGATTGTGTTGTGCCCAAAGTAATGAAATATTTGATCCACTTGCTCAATTGAAAGGAATTTAGCTAATCCAATCCATTCAGTACTGGGGCATTGAGTAGTGCTTGATATGTCAGTGGATTGAGAGAGAGAGAGGAGTTGATGGTTTTGTCCAAAGAACCTTGAGTTAGAAATTAGAAGGCCTGTAGCTAAGTTTCTAATTAGTTGTGTGACTGGGGGCAGATGGTTAAACTTGATGCGTCCCAGTTTTCTGAACTATAAAACGAGGACATTGAGTCTAGATGCCGTTGCAGAACTTTTCAAACTTCAAAACATGTTTGAGTTGAGTTCATTGGACTGCTCATAAATATTGGTAGTTAGACTCTATGTTCCAAGAAAGTGGCATGTGTTGTCAAAGATACACTTTAAAAGAATCCCAGCTCCCCAAGTGACTCCTGGTGATCTATCTGGATCTTATACATGTCCCCTTGTAATATTTCCTGGAAGGTACAGATGTGGGAAGATTTCCAATGGATACTCATATGTTCATATTAAAGGGAAGGAAAATGTGTTCAATATTTCCCTAGAAATTTGTAAATAATTCTTCAGAACCCAGAAAGTGAGGGAAACTATTGTTTAATTCTATATTTTGCCATTGTCCAACATATAATTGTATGAGGGCTATTCTGTGTGTGTGTGTATGTTTTACTGAATGAATTCTATAATGTAAGATAGATCCAAAATTCCCTTGTCTAGGAATTTAGATTTAAAAGTGGAGGTAGGGGCAGCTAGGTGGTACAGTGGATAGAACACTCACCCTGGAGTCAGGAAGACCTGAGTTCAAATACGGCCTCAGATACATAATACTTACCTGGCTGTGCAACCTTAGGCAAGTCACTTTACCCCATTGCCTTGCCAAAAAAAAAAGTGAAGGTAAGGTCCCAGTGTTATTTTGAATTGTTATAGAAATGCTAGCAAAGAAATAAACCAAAATAAAAATGGCCAAAGGGCAGATGAAATTAGTCCTATTTGCTGATGACATAATGGTTTCTTTATAAAATTCTAGAGAATCATCAAAATAACTAAGGCAATTCAGGGTTTCAGAAAAGTAGCAGGATACAAAAGACAATCTCCATAAAATCAGCAGCATTCTATTTGGTAATAGCACTAGGAGCAGTCAGAGCAGCAGTCGCAGTTGCTAACATTTATATAATGCTTTAATGTTTACAAAATTTTTTACAAATATTATCTCATTTGATCCTTCCAACCACCTTGAGAGGGAGAGGCTAATATCATCTCTATGTCACTGATGAGAAAACTGAAACAAAAGAAGACTCAGTGGCTTTTGTAAGGTCCCACAGCTAATAAATGTTTGTGAATAGATATGAACTTATATACAGCAATAACAAAAAACCAGTAGGGGAAAAATAAAAAGAGACATCGCGTTCAAAATTTCTACAAAATGCATAGAGTATTCTAGAGATCCACTACCAAGGCATGTATTTGAGACTTGTAGAAATAGTATTGCAAATCACCACTCAAGGAATAGAAGAATGACAAATAAGTAGGATGTTTAATTTTCTTGGCTTGATAATGCCAATCTAATAAAAGGATAGTATTACCCAAATTCCTTATAGATTTTGTGATATACCAATCAAACTTCCAAAGTGTTACTTTATAGAACTAGGCAAAAGAATAACAAATTTCATGTGAAAGAACAACAAAAACTAGGAAATCAGTTAAAAAGATGAAAATAAAGTGAGAATAGGACTTTGAATTATATTGCAAATAATTTTCATCCAAATTGTTTGATAAAAATTTGAAAAAAAATATGAGTCCACCACTGGAATGAATTAGATGTGAAAGAATTGGAAAGAACTGAACTTGACAATTCAATGTTTAAACCCAAGGATATAAATCATCTAGAGAACAAATGAATATTTAATATGAATTTCTGGGGAAACTTAATTAAAAGTAAAAATAAGTTTAGACCAACAGCTTATACCAAATACTATAGTAGCCTCATAGCAGATGCACGATCTGAATATAAGAGGTTATACTATTAAAAAACTAATTCATTAGGTATATTTTACTGCTATGACTGGGGGGTGGAATGGGAATGACTTCTTAACCAAAAAGGGGGTAGAGGTGATTACCAAAAGAGAAAATAGAAACTTTAGATTTGTATTTATTTAGTTAGTTTTTTTTGCAAGGCAATGGGGTTAAGTGGCTTGCCCAAGGCCGCACAGCTAGGTAATTATTAAGTGTCTGAGGTTGGATTTGAACTCAGGTCCTCCTGACTCCAGGGCTGGTGCTCTATCCACTGCGCCACCTAGCTGCCCCAATTTCAGATTTTTATATGAGACTAGGATAAGAGTGGAAATGATTGACTGAGGGAAAAATTTTTGTATCAACTATCTCTGATTAAGATCTGATAGCCAAGATTATAGGCTATTAACATACAGATACGTAATCAAAAGACCTTGCCTAATAGATAAGTGACTGAAGGATATGAGTGCTCAAAAGAACTGAAAACAATGAACATCTCGGTGAAGATCTAGTTCACTGGTAAAGATGAGAAGAGATATGAAGAAATATCTTCATGCATATTTTTGGGTTTTTTTTGCAAGGCAATGGGATTAAGTGACTTGTTCAAGGTCATACAGTTGGTAACTAGTAAATGTCAGGCTAGTTTTGAACTCAGGTCCTCCTGACTTCAGGGGTGGTATTCTCTCCTAGTTGTCCCCATCCTTCATGCTTTGTTGATGAAGCTGGGAACGGTTTTAGTTGGAGCTGGAAGGAACCCTAGAAATCATTGAATTAGACCACCTCAATTCATTGTTGAGGAAACTGAAGCCAAGATGAAATTAAATGACTTTCTTGGGGTCACACAGCTAGTAAATGTCTGAGGCAAAATTAGAACTCAAGTCTTTTTGAATTTTATCCTTTTGCCTATGTTAAAGTTTAGGAGCAGAAAGAGGAATAATAGAACCCTGGTAATTGTTATGCTTTCACCTTTCTGACAAAGAAGAAACCATGCAGGAGGACAGAGATAGTTTAAAACCTGTGCATGGCTGTACTAACTGGGATGCTTTCTTTTCAACTGGTTAACTCTTGAGATTCAAACTCTTTCTCCATCTCTATGGAGTCAATAAGAGGGTTGCTGAGATGCCAAGGCATCCAATTGCCACATGAGCTTACAACAACTGATTCTGGGAATTCAAACTAGGAATTGTTGGACCATCACTAAACCAGTAACCACAGCCCAAGAGGACCTGCCTGTCAGTGGTTCATCCCTCTGGATACAGTGAATAGAGAAGACAAGAGATCTTCCAGGGAAATTTGCAGATGGAGGCTGGTGATCGATGCTGCCATAGAACTTGAGATGTTATTCATTAAGGATGAAAAAATAATTTAAAGTCATGGCTAAAGTATGCCAATGACTGGCAGGTTGGGAGCTTGTGACTCCTACTCAGCTGAAAAGGAAGAAGAGAGAGACATCCAACTCCTTGCCCTCCACATGTTTCCTCTTTGCATAACTGACCCTAGAAGATTTCCAGAAACAAGTTCATTTCTTTTATATTTCCCAGGATTTGTGAGGTGAGTTCCTCTTCAGGAAAAGAGTTCTTTAAAAGAAAAAGGACTGACACCCTGGGAAGGCCCATTGGGAGGAGGCTGATAGAGGAGGTTTGGGGAAAACAATGAGGTTAAGCACTCTGTGAGGGGAGAACTTTATAGTTTAACTTGCAGATTTCTTTGGTTTAATAAACCACATCACTATTAAATTGAATATCTTTGTAATAAAAATATAGAAAGTTGAGAGAACTTCCAGATATGAAGAAGGGGACCCTAGATCTATAGATTGTCATTTAAAAAATAATCCTGAGGAATCCTGAGGGATAATTTTATTTCATCCCTAATCTGAAATTCAACACCCAGTCATAAGTGATTTCTTTCTTACCCAGAAATCACAAAACTGCACAAGCTGGCCAAGTGGATGCTTGCACAGGTTCATAGAAAGCATACAAAGGCTGTGCAAATGACAGAGAGGCCTTGAGAGACCCACATGACTAGTGGCTTATAACACTTCTTGAAGCAATCCATTCTACTTTTTCCAAAGCTGTAATTCTTAGGAAATGTTTTTTGACATCCAGTTTCATTCATTGTTAACTTTCCCTTGTTCCTGTTTCTACCCTCTGGGGTCCAATAGAACAAGTCCAGACAGCTCTTCTGTAATAAAGGATGCTCTTCTGTCACTCTTGTGTTTTCTCTTTCCCCATCTCCTTCAATTGGTCCTCACTTTTTTTTTTAGGTTTTTGTAAGGGAAATGGGGTTAAGTGGCTTGCCCAAGGCCACACAGCTAGGTAATTATTGTCTGAGGTCAGATTTGAACTCAGGTCCTCCTGACTCCAGGGCTGGTGCTCTATCCACTGTGCCACCTAGCTGCCCCTGGTCCTCACTTTAATGAAGTGCATCTTTGGCTGGAAGCTTTGCACTTGAACATCACTCTCCAGCTGTGGTGCCCAGATCAGAATTCAGTACTGCAGATATGATCTGATCAGGACCAAGGACAGAGGCATTGGCACCTTCATATTTCTGGAAACTACCTCCTGATGATGCCACATCTCAAGATGACAGTTTTTTCCCTTTCATTTTCTCTTTGTTTTGTTTATCATTACTCTCTCATGTTGACCATGAGGTTTCTAAAAATACCTAGCCCTATCCAAGACAAATTGTTTTAACTAGAGCTCCCTAACTCTGTACTTGTGTAATTGATTTCTTGTACAAAGAGTGAAATTTTACACACACACATGCACACACACACAAACACACACACAAGTCGAATTTCATTTCATTGATTTGGCTTAATGTTTTGCAATCAATCCTTTTCTGAATCTTGACTCTGTTATCCAATGGGTTAGTTATCTCCCTCAGTTTTTTGTCATCTGAAAATCTGATGAGCACACCAACTACACCTTAATCCAAATCATGAATAAATATATAAAATAGCAAGTGGTCAAAAAGATCCCTGGAGCACATCACTGAAGGCCTTCTACCTATCTGATATTGGATCATTAATAACTGCTACTTGAGTGTAGCCATTCAGCCAGTTGTAACATTATTTTAGCCCACTCTCTCTTTTTCTATAGTAATGCTATGAGACAGTTTATCAGTGGCTCTGCTAAAATCAAGATAAATTGTTATAATATTCCTCTGATTAAACTATTTAGTAATTCTGTCAAAAAAGGATACAATCCCCAACTGACAAATGGTCAAAGGATATGCAAAGGCAATTTACTGATGAGGAAATCAAAGCGATCCATAGTCATATGAAAAATTGTTCTGAATCATTACTTATTAGAGAAATGCAAATTAAAGCATCTCTGAGATACCACCTCACACCTCTCAGACTGGTCAATATGACCAGAATGGGCAATGATCAATGTTGGAAGGGATGTGGGAAATCTGGGACACTAATACATTGTTGATGGAGCTGTGAACTCATCCAAGCTTTCTGGAGAGCAATCTGGAATTATGCCCAAAGGGCAACAAAAATGTGCATACCCTTTGATCCAGCAATATCACTACTGGGTCTATACCCTGAAGAGATAATGAAAAAGGGTTAAAACATCACTTGTACAAAAATATTCAGAGCATCCCTGTTTGTGGTGGCAAAGAATTGGAAATTAAGTAAATGTTCATCAAGTGGGGAATGGCTTAACAAACTGTGGTATATGTATGTCATGGAACAATATTGTTCTATTAGAAACCAGTAGGGGGTGGCTAGGTGGCTCAGTGGATAGAGTACTGGCCCTGGAGTCAGGGGTACCTGAGTTCAAATCCTGCCTCAGACACTTAATAATTACCTAGCTGTGTGACTTTGGGCAAGCCACTTAAGCCCATTTGCCTTGCAAAAAAAAGAAAAAGAAAAAGAAACAAAAAAGAAACCAGGAGGGATGGGAATTCAGGGAAGCCTGGAAGGATTTGCATGAACTGATGCTGGGTGAGATAAGCAGAACCAGAAAACACTGTATACCCTAACAGCTACATGGGGGCGATGATCAATCTTGATGGACTTGCTCATTCCATCAGTGCAACTATCAGGCACAATTATGGGGTATCTGCAATGGAGAATACCATCTGTATCCAGAGAAAGAATTGCGGAGTTTGAACAAAGGTCAAAGGCTATTACCTTCAATTTAGAAAAAAAAATTATCTTATTATGTAATTTTGTGATCTCTTATACTTTATGTTTCTTCTTTAAGGATATGATTTCTCTCTCATCACATTCAACTGAGATCAATGTATACCATGTATACCATGGAAAAATGGGGGTGGGGGGAAGCAAGAGTGGGGGGGGAGGAATTGAAAAACTATAAATAAAATCTTTCTAAAGAAAAGAAAAAGGATATGAATCTGATATGATCTGATTATAATGAAGCCTAGGTGACCCTTTGGAATCACTGTTTCCCTTTCCAGATAGATAATGTCTTAGTGAAAAAAATTTGAAGTCAAGTTCTACATAGTTTGTAGATCCTTTTCTTCCTCCATCTTTTTCTTTTTGAAAATGAGACCACTGGTCCTTCTCCAATCTTGTAATAATTCCATTTTCCAGGAGCTTCCAAAAATGACTGTCAATAGCTTCATCAGTTACACTTGCCTGTTCTCTCAAGGAGCCAAGGGTATTTGTATAGATGTATGTAGGTAGGTATGTATGCTTATAACTATCTAGATACAACTATAATTGTGTGTATACATTGACATACATACTTAATGTGTGTATGTGTGTCTGTGGGTGTGTGTGTGTGTGTGTGTGTGTGTGTGTGTGGATAGTTCATCTGGGTCAGATGGCTTGAATTCATCAACTCATCAGTGAAAGTTGATCATCATTTTTGGCTCTTACTCCAGACTCTGCAGACTTTCTTTATCCAGATCCCAAATGAGGACCTTCTTTCTCCCCTCTCTCCTTCTTTTCAGTTCCCTTTTGTGTCTTGTCTTCCCTCAGAATGTAACTCCTTATAGAGTGACTTTCTATTTGTATTTATGTTTCCAGAAGTAATACAGTGTCTCGAACAGACCAAACACTTCATAAATACTTGTGGTGACTGATTAGGTGGATAGCGCTCTCTCCCTTTCTCCTTCAATAAGGGAATCCTAGAATTTGACAATTGGAAGGGAGCTCTATGGCCATCTTAACTGAGGCATCCTTTCAGAGCAATTTCTGCTTCAGGACATGTGATTGTCCAAAGCAGGAACCCTTTTCTTTTCTAGGCAGCCCATTCTGTTTTTGGCCAGTTTACTGTTGTCTTCCAGCCTAAATTCTCCATTTTGTGCCGTCTTCCTTTTACTCTTGGTTCTTCCTTTGGAACCAAGCAGAACAAATTTACTTCCTTTTCTACGAGACTAGCCTTTCAATATTTGAGACTCATCATTGTGCGCCTTTGCACATTTTCCCTCTCCCTCTTCAGGCTAGTCTTCCTTCTAAGATCATCATCAATTGCCCCTGTCTATACCTGTTTGTATATAGTTGTTGCATGTTATCTTCTCCAATAAATAGTGAGCTTTCCCTCAAAAGGGAAAAGAAATACTGAAAAGAAAACTGAGAAGGGGGAAAGGACTGACAGAAGATACCTGGTGAAGGGACAAGGTATTTATGGAGTCAAAACCAAGCAAAACTATTGATGGAAAATGAAATTAACTAAAAAGTTCTGGGCCTCTATAAAGGGAGGTTTGGGGAGGTGCTCCAGTTAGAGGTGGGGGGCAGCTGAGAACTCCTTGAAAGCAGGATCTTTTGGGGGGCTTTCTTTGCATCCTCAGCAGTTAGCTCAGTGTCTAGCACATAGTAGGTGTTTAATGAATACTAGTTGACTCAACAATGACTAAAGAGCTCTAGGGTTTGGAGTTCTCTAGTTTTCTGATTGGTGGCTTCTTCTATTCTCCTATGACATGAGTGGGTGGGAAAAACCAGCTAAAATTCAGATGTTCAGGGAGCAAGATCATCTTTTGCAACTCTGTAGCAGCATTTCTGGCCTTTACTATTCAAGTGGAGTCAGACCTTGCCAAGGCTTTGAGGCTCTCTCTTACAGGTGGAACTGTATCCAGGGCCATCTCTGGTTATCCTGACCTATGTCTTGCCACTGGACTCCAATGTCTCTGGAGAGGAGAATGAGGCTGATGACTTTGCACAACTCTCCCTCACTTAAATCCAATTTACTTGCAAGTCGAGACATCACCCTCCTGATGTCATTGGTCCTTTCTGAGAATGCAGAATGGGCCAGAATAGCTCACAGTTGGGACCTTGATTCATTTCCCCAGTTTAGATGAAGTGGAGGTGGAAGAGATTTGAGGGATAGTGCTGTCTCAGACCAAAAGTTCTCACCCCATATGCATCACTGGCCTCCACCAATGGGTTCTTCTTGACTTCTCAAAACCACTCTATTGGATCTGATTACATCAGTTCATCAATTTATCCTTGTAGTGGCTGTCAAGGACTTGTGTCTTTACTTAGACTTCCTTCAAGTCTCTTGTCCTTGTACTCTCCCAAAGCACAAATATATTCACAACCAGGCTGCTCAACTCCACAAAATGACTGACTGCTAAGGCTGAGAATGAATGGATGAAACACTTATCTAGGTGTTTTTTCCTTAATCACAGAGTGCAGAAATAGTAGTCATTGTGGGTTTAAATATTTAGATTCTGGCTGAATGCAAGGGCAAATATATTCATGATTGCAGGATTTTTAAATTATTTAAGCTCTCTTCAGAGGAGATGGCCTCAGTGGAGATGGAGGTCTTCATACAAAGGCTGAATGGCCAATTGTTAAGGATGATGGAGAGAGGATTCTTGATTTTGCACTAAATAATCTCTGAAATAATTTCTAATTTTAAGATTTTGTTATTTAAATTTTTTTCTAAACTCTTGTTATTTGTCAATGAAGGCTGCTGTCAGCTTCAGGTTCAGATGCTCACTGTATTTTTCTCACTTTAGGATGAGCTGAATTTTGCAAGGCACAGAAAGAAGGTTGCTGTATAGTTATCTGCCATGTTTGTCTTGCATCATCTGAGAGCCTAGAGCAATTTACGGATTTAGCCTTCCATGGGATCTGACAGATCTCTTGAAAGATCAAAGAACAACTCATTTGCCAATTAGAAGGAAGACAGCTTATGTAAAGCTTTGGTTGTCCTAAAGTAATAAGAAGGTCGGAATATACCTGCCAATGTCTGAAGGGATGATAGGCCTATAGAGAAAAGTTAACTTTTCTAAATTCTCCATTTTTCAGGAATAACTTTTCTAGAGATATACTACCCATGTTTGTATAGGTATGCTTCATAAGAAGCACAGACAAAATAATTTCAAAGACAACTTTCAAGTATAGGCCAATCTTTTTTTTTGATCACAAAAATATTTTGCTTTGTTTCCTCCCTCCTTCCCTTTATCACTCTCTCCTTCTTTCCTCCCTCTTTTCCCTTCCTTTTACTTTCCTTCCTTCCTTCTTTTCCCTTTCTCCTCCCTTCTTCCTTCCCTCCCTCTTTCCTTCCATCCTTTCCTTCTTCTTTCCTTTCTTTCCTATTTCCTTCAGCAAAATGACTAGTGCCAAGGGTGGGTATGGATTGAGGAGGCTCTTACCTAGGTCTTTTCTGCTCAGCCACAGAAAACAGAACCAGGAGCCATTGTGGATCTAGACAGATAGAATCTTGCTGAATACAAGAACAAAACATTTTCATAATTAAAGCTTTCATAGCTTTATTTATTTCATAAATTTTTATTTATTTATTTCATAAATAATTAGAACTTCTGACATCAAGGTTTACCTCTTTTCAGCCCTCAATGTTTCTAACTCTACCATCTAGGGTTAAATATATTCTTTCCTTTTTTGCCAGCTTTCTTCCCTCCTTTCTCCCTCCTTTTTTTTGGCCTATGTTTTTGGTAAATAACTTTTCCCCTCTCACTTTTCCCATGAAAAGTAAATGATTTGGAAATCATATGAACCTCTTTAGGTCAAGTTCATGACATGGTGCTCATATCTGAAAAGGAAATATAATTAAGGTGGCTTCACATATCCCATGTGGATTAGAAAACTCAACTAGCCTGCTCTATCTACATTTTTTAACATTCATTTTGTAAAATACTGAGTTCCCAATTCTCTTTATGTTTAGGCCTTTCCCCATCCATTGAGAAGACAAATAATATGACACATTACATATGTGTCATCATGTAAAACATATTTTTATCTTAGCAGAAATTGTCTCATTCATATTCAGAATCTGGCCCCTATCATGTGAATATTGGAGTTTCAGTTTTTGCCATCTCTGTGACTGTTGACCAACAATGTGGGGTAGCAACTTTGTTGGATTTCAGTCTTCTCATTTGTAAAATGAGGGCTCTAAACTTCCAGTCTTCCTACTAACTTCAATCTTATGATCCCAAACAGGAATGAAATGTAACTGAACTGGGAGGCAGAAGACCGTGGCTTTGCAAATAACCCCTAAAAGTTCCCTCAGCATGTCATTTGCAAGTACAAAGGCTCAGACCTGTGGCATCAAATTTCTAAAGACTTGTCTGTCATTGGGGAATGGGTTTCTAGCCTTGTAAGATGGAAGCTTCAGGCCATAGCTCTTTGGTTTCAAAAGAGAAGGCTCCAATGACATTTTCTTTACAGATGCTGGACTTCACTGCTGTCACAACAGGATTATGGCATGTGAGATGTTTTCTCTGACCTGATGTGACTTGAGAAAATAATTTGCAAGCTGCAGTTCATGGCTGGTTACTGAACCCTGAGGATAATGCCTATTGCCTGTGACTTACACAGAGAAGTAAACTTGTCCTGGGGAAACAATCTCAGTTTGGCATGATCCTAAGTCAGGATAGTGATGTTCTTCAGGGTCTCTAGATTATAGATGTTGATGTTAGATGTTAGAATATTGCCATTATTTGAACCATACAGGGCTCCTGTAACCAGAGACTGATATTGGTAAACACCAGAAGAAGGCTATCTTTGCCTTAACAACACCTTGATTTTCACATTGTCAAATGCTTAGTGTGAGAGGCCTAACATTTTCAAACTCAGTGTCTTTCTCAATGATCAGAAATTTGGTCCAATTAAACAAACATTTATTAAACATCTACTGTGCACTATAGTCTGGTGATACACAGACAAAAACAATGTCTTCTCTGAAAGAGCTCCTACTGTATTGACTCCTTTCCAGGTTGAGTCCAGATTTCCTTTCCCATGAGCCTACACTGGGACTTTTGTTTGCCTACCTTCTTTGCAGCTTCCTCATATGTTACTCCGTTAGAATGTAAGCTCCTTGAAGGTAGATACTGTCTTTCTTTTTGTTTATATTTGTATTCCTAGGACATAGAAGAATACCCATTACAAAATGAGCATGTAATAAATACTTGCTGACTTGACTTGTTGAATGTGCAAATAGTTACATTTAAAAATGAAATAATGCACATATAAAGTGCCTTGCAAACCTTAATGCCCTGAACCACTAGCTGTATATGGTAATTTGAAGGAGGGAAGGAATACTAACCATTAGGGGGAATCAGGGAAAGTTTCCCACAAAAGGTAGATATTGGGGGAGCCTTGAAGAAAGTTTGGGTTGCTAAGAGGCAGAGATGTGAAGGAATAGAACTAAAGGAAGAGAAGACAGCAGATGCAAAAGTGCAGAGGAGGAAAGAGAATGCTCAGTGACTTTTGGCTGCAGTCTGTTTGATTGGAATAGCATGAAGGAAAATCAAGAAAAAACTTTTTAAAGGGAAACTAGAGCTAGACAATGAAGGGTTAGATATACCAAACTGAGGAGTTTCTGTTTTATCCTGTGGTACACAGGGAATCACTGAAGGTTCTTGACCAGAGCAATATTAGAACCAGACTTGTCCTTTAGGAAGATGATTTTGGCAAGTATATGGAGAATGGATTAGGGAGGAGACAAACCAGGAGCCAGGAGTCCAACTAGGGGGCTGTGTAATCATCCAGGAGAGATGAGATAAGGGTTTGATTTAGGGTGTGAGTAATGAGAAGGGAATGAATACAAAAGGTGATATGGAAACAGATTTCACAAGATTTGTGTGAGAGTAGGAGAAGAAATCATGGTCAATTTAGGCAAGGATTTAAGCATCTATTGTGTACAAGTTTTAGCTAGATACTAGAGATAAAAGACAAAAACAAAGCAGTTCCACTCTCCATGAGTTCAAAGTCTATTGGGGGGGGGGACCTCATGTGGACAGACATATAAAAATGAAATATCAACAAGGCAAATATAAAGTATAAATTTTTTTTGGCAGGGGGCAGGACTAATAGCCAGTAGGGTTAAGAAAGCCAAATATAGAGGTAGTATTTGAGCTAAATGGAGAAAATGGAGTTCTAAGAAGCAGAGATTAAAGAGAAATTGGATTCCAGGCTTGGGAAACTATGGTCTATGTAAACACAAAAACGTGGGTGCAGGAATGAAGAGCAGCAGTCAGGCTGGTTTGGCTAAATCATAGTGTACTTGAACAGAGTAAGTTATGCTTGGAAAGGTAGACAGGAGTCAGATTGGGTGGAACTTTGAGTACTCAACAGAGGAGTAACTCTGAGGTTGTAATACTTGGTACTCAGATAGATATGACACAATCCACAGAAATAGAGAAGTTTGGAGAAGGTATGAGTTTGGTGGTGGTGGGTGTATTAAATCCCAGATGTCACCTTAGTGATTCCTAATAGGCAACAGATAATGTAGAACTGAAGCTCAGGAGAAAGACACCAAATGATCTCCTCCCCCCCCCCACACACACACAGAGGCAAGGAAAATAAAAGCCATTACAAATATGCTGTTAGTGTTTTGTTGTTTTAGTTGTGTCTGACTCTTTGTGATAGTATTTTGGGGTTTTCTTGACAAAGATACTGGTTTGTTGTTTCTTTCTCATTTTACAAATGAGGAGACTGAGACAAGCAGGGTTAAGTGATTTGCTCAGGGTCACACAGCTAGTATATGCCTAAGGCCAGATTTGAACTCATGAAGATGAAGCTCCCTGATTCAGGTTCAGCATTCTACCCACTGGTGCCACCTGGCTGCTCTTTACAAATATATATTTATATACAAAACAAATTTCTGCATTAGCCCTCCCCCCACACAAAAAATAAATAGAACAAGTTATGCTTCAATCTGTACTCTGTATCTATCAGTTCTCTGTTTGGTAGTAGATCACATGGGTCCTTTGGAATTTTGATTGGACATTGGGTGGATCAGAATGACTGATTAAAGTAGATTATTTTTACAATTTTGCTGTTATTGAATAAATTATTGTCCTTGTTCTATTCACTTCACTTAGCATCCATTCATCTAGGTCTTTCAAGGTTTTTCTGAAACCATCTCCTACATTATTTCTTAGAACACAATAGCATTCTATTACATTTACATATCACAATTTGTTCAGTCTTTCTCCAACTGATACACAAACCCTCCTTCCCAATTCTTTGCTACTACAAAAAGGTGCTTAGGAATATTTTATGCATATAGATTCAGTCTTATTGCCATTACTAGCATTTCTACTATAATATAGAATAATAATGCTATGGTGAGCAACCATGTTTCACCCCAGTCTTATTTAGAATGGATTCTAGCTGATCTCCTTTAGAGATATTTGCTCTTAATTTTAGATATAAACTACTTATCAATTCAGAAAAAGGTTTTTATGCTTGTGATTTCTAGTGTTTTTAGCAGGAATAATTATTCTGTTTTGTCAAAAATATTTTCTGTATCTAATGAAATACTTAAATGATTTTTACTATTTTTGTTATTATGATTATACATAATAATTATACATCATAACTTTTTGTTATTATGATCATACTTAAAGATATACTTACGAATCCCTGAATTCCTGGTACAAATTGAGCTTGCTCATAGAGTATGGTATTTGTGATATATTGCTATAATCTTCTTGGTGGTATTTTATTTAAATTATTGCATCAGTATTATTTAGGGAATTGGCTTAGAGTTTTTACTTTCTGTTTTCATTCTCCCTATTTTATGTATGAAGACCATATTTCCATCATAGAAGTTTAAAAAGAACATTTTTGTAGAACTGGAATTAATTGTTCTTTAAATAGTTGGTAGAACTTGCTTGTGATGCATCTGATCTTATTCCTTGCCTTCTCCAGGGGAGTTCATTTATGACTTGTTCAATGTCTCTTTCTAAGACAAGGTTATTCAAATATCTTATTTTCTGTTTGGTTAACCTGGGCAATTTGTGTCTTTGTGATTATTCATGGATTTCATTAGAATTGTTAGTTTTACTGAAATATACTTGGAGGAAAAATACTCCTAACATTTGCTTTTATTTCATTCTCATTGATTGTGTAGTTATCTTGTAATTTTTGATGCTGGTAATTTGGTTTTCTTCTTTTAAATGGTATTTTCCTCCTCCATATTACAACTGCTGACCTCAGGAACAAACATTGAACTTATTGATTGGATCTTTCAGAGACAGCAGGGGAAATGGATACTGAGCTGGTGTAGACAGGATAGTTAACCTGGGGCATTGATTAAAAATGTATGCAAAACTCATAAAAATGTATGTATTACAAGGGACTTTGAACTAGGGGGAAAAGTCATCCTGCATATAGCCAAGAAAGGTCACAGATCAACTTTCAATACAAAATCAGAATAGACTAGTATTCTACATGATGCTTTTTTAGTTGAACTCTGCATAGTTCATTGAAAACTACTTCAATAACCATTGCTTCCATGCTTGTGTCCTATCCTCAGACCACCCAGGTGATCAAACTGACTTCTAAAAGCAGATTAAAAAGAGATATTCTGTCTATTTGCACCACCCCCCCCCCCTGCAACAACACACACACACAATTATTAAATGTATGGTAAGTTTTTAAAATCAAACTATTGGTTTTTTTTCTTAGAATGTGCAAGAGAAATTTTGTTGAAAGAAAAAATCTAAAGGCAACTTGTGTGTGTGTGTGTGTGTGTGCGCATACATAGGGGGCATGTGTGTGACTATGTGTGTCTGTATGTGTCTTTTAACTGCTTGGAGAGAAGTCCATTGTGCTGCCTTCTATTTTTTGTTTAGGGCACCTGAGCAGCAAACAATGTACCACTTATCAGTGTGAACAAAAGATTCCTTCACTGGCCCCAGGCTGGGAAAGATGACAGCTGCAAACTCTGAGCCCAAAAGACTGGGCAGTTTACTGCAGACTCAACAGGAAATGGTCTATTCATGCCGACTTAGTGTCTAACCCCATTTAATTCACCCCAAGTAAGATTAGCCCCTGCTAAAGCATGTCCGCATTTCCCGGTAATCTTAGATGGCTTTTCTTGTGAGAGTCTTGGGGAAGAAAATGGGGAAAGTCCTTTGCATCTGTGATGATAGGCTAGAAACAGTGGCCATTCTTGTTTTCTGCCTAGGGATGATGACATCCCACTACCAGATAAAATCACATTGAGAAATGACAATATTCTTAATATGAGTGTCAAATATTTGTAGAACCTAATTTTAAAGAAAATGTGAGTCACATCTTCCTGATGTGTCATAGAATTTTCAACTTCTTTTATAGATTTCAATTCAAATGGGATTCAGAATGCTCCCCGAATGGCTCTCCTCCAACATGGAAGCTCTTCTGTATATGCTAAGACCATCCAAGATTCCCTGAGATATATAACAGAACTGTGTTCAATGACTTTCTGATTAGTGTTATCAAGAAACACTCATGACCAGAGAGATGGATGGATGTTCATGAAAGGTGTTTGCCATCCTCATGGAGGATGTTGAACCGAGGACCAAATTGCAATTGTTTGTAAGTGATGGGGTTCCCTACCCATGTGCTCCTGTTGACCAATGACACTGTCCTGCCAGCAATGGGTCTGGAATATTACAGAGCCTCCCAAATTAGAGCTAACACCATTCAAAAGAGTTCAGAATATGAATAAAACCAAGTGGCAGAAAATTGACCAGACTGGGTTATAGTGTTTAAGGAAATTCAACAGGTCTTTATCAAGCATGGACCATATGCAATGAGTTTAACATATGCTAAGGGATGTAAAGTAAAAGATGAGAGAGGCCTCGGAAGCTAATTCTACAAGTGGTTGGACAGACCTTCGAATAACTTATCAGCCCGTACTCATTAGAAACACTCTGTAGATGTTCAAGAGATTGGACTCAGAAATGAATTGGGGCCATTGTATGATACTTTCAAGCATCTCATCCTGCTCTATGAAAGAAATGTTCCCCTTTTCTTAAACAATGATATTCTTCTAGCAGTGCTGTACAGTCTCATATCATGAATTATCACAGCTATATTTCAAGTGACCCAAAGGACAACACAGAGATTATCAGAGAGGACTCTATAGGCGAGAGGATATTACCAACAAGGCTCTACACAGGAAATGCCTTGAATTATGAGGTCCAGGAGAGTTATAATCATATAAGGAAATGATCTAGTTCTATAATTTGTGAAGACTAACAGAACAGCCCCTGTAGCAACAACCTCAATTCCCTAGAAGAAGAGGTCTCAGCCTCTGGAGACAGACCCTGCAGAGAAATTAAGGGAGGATGTAGATTAAAAAAGTGTAGACATGTAGCAATCTATGTTTCTAGGATCTCAGATATGTTCCTTTTTCAATTTATTTGTTGTCCTTTGCTTTTGTCCATTTTTCATTTTTCAAAGTTAATAGTTAAAATATTTGGGGGGGGGGGGGGTCCAGGGAGATGACATTACTTTTAAAACATAAATTTTACTTTACCTTCCACTGACAAGTATAGCCAAGAAATAAATAAACAAAAAACTAAGGAAAAAAATGACTATCCCAGATAAAAAGAAATTTTGACTATTATAAAAACACAAATTTAAAATAAAGGACATATGAAAAGATTTGCTATTTGTATCCATAGGAAAAATTGATTAATATAAATATTTATAGAATAATTTTATAGATATGTGTGAATATAAAGTCACACTTCTACCAATTTGCATCTAATGATAGCCATTTCTAGGGCAAGGAGGAGAGGGAAGGAAAAAAGGAAATAAAGAAATTTACAAGTTAAGTTTGTTGTATATTTGGAGGAAATAGCAAGTTGCTTGTGATAGATTTGCAGTTTCATGTGCAATTATCTTTTTATTTTACTGTTTTATAGATATGCATGCTTTGTTCCTTGAATTAAAAATAAGTAATAAAAGAAATTACAAATGATTTTGTCTGTTGTGTTTATTTTATTTTATTTTTTGCAAGGCAAATGGGGTTAAGTGGCTTGCCCAAGGCCACACAGCTAGATAATTATTAAGTGTCTGAGACTGGATTTGAACCCAGGTACTCCTGACTCCAGGGTCAGTGCTTTCTCCACTGCACCACCTAGCTGCCCCATTGTCTGTTGTGTTTATATAAATCCTACATGTCTTGATAAATTAAGATGCAGAAATTTGATACATTTCATCATTGTTTTAAATATTTCTTTTTTAAGTGACTTTCTGACTTTACTGTATATACATATATTTTATGTATATATTTATATATTCAGAAATATATATGAATATATATGAATATGTGTATAGTATATAATTAATCTTGATACTTTTTCTGCATTTATTTTGCATTTCCCCTGAATATTGTCTATTATTTCATAGCCTTATAGGTCATAGGCTAAATGTCATGATAGGTAGATTCTGATTCGACTTGACAAACTATCTATAACCTGACTTGCAGGCCACAATTGACTCATCAACTAATCTGAATACATTTTCAGTATGGTATTATTACATTCCCTCCAATTCCCTTCACTCCTTCCAAATGGATTAATAACTTTGGCATCTGGTTTAGTGCTTTTGACTGCTTCAATAAATGTGTTCTGAACTGATAAAGATACTGAGGCTAGAGAATTTATTGGTTACTTTAATTGAAATAAGAGTACTTGATTTGTTGATTAATTCAATCAATTCCCTGCTGCTTCTCCTTCAACCTTACACATATGATCTTTACCTTGGGTTCAAATAAATACTTGGTTGATAATGAATTTTAACAAAGACCTTATTCTCATCTATTACTACTATTTTTTTAATTTAATATTTATTTATTCTCATTTTGTACAATGTTTTTTATACATTAATAAAATATTCTTGTTTAAGAGTAAACAAAATACCCCCTTCCGCCCAAAAAATATAGACTCACTTGAGTGATAAAGTAAAGGGGAGAGAAAAAAATTAAAATTAAAATAAAAAAATAGTAATAATTGTAGGTATGGCCAGGTGGCGCAGTGGACAGAGCACCAGCCCTGGAGCCAGAAGCACCCAAGCCCATATCTGGCCCCGTATACCCAACAATCACCCAGCTGTGTGACATACAAGTCACCCCAACCCCACTGCCCTGTATAAACCAAAAAAAGGGAAAAAAAGACCTAAAATAAAATAAAATAGTAATAATAGTAGGGGCGGCTGGTTGGCAGACAGAGCACTGGCCCTTGAGCCAGGAACACCTGGGTCTGAATCCGGCCTCAGACACCCAACGATCACCCTGCTATGTGGCCCCAGGCAGGCCACCCAGCCCCATTTGCCCTGCACCCCCCCAAAAAAATAACAATAATAAAAAATGTGCTTCAGTCTGTGTTCTAACACCACCAACTCTGTTGTGGGTGGATCACCTTCTTTATGATAAGTCCATCACAAAAATTACTTCCATATTTTTCCACCATTGCCATTGCTGATCGCAACTCCCTCCTTTCATATTTCTCCACTACCACGTACTATATTTTCTCTCTCCTTTCACTCTGACTCTGCTGTAGGGTAGCTGAGTGGCACAGCAGACAGATCCCTGGCCCTGGGGCCAAGTGGCCCTGAGTCCCCCCTACCACCCCTTAGGCCCAGCATCCACCTGGCCCTATGGTCCTGGACAGGCCATCCAATCCCAGCCCCTTGCAAGAAGTAAAAAAAAAATGTGTTATATCTGACCACTCTCCCCCCATGGTCCATCCTCTCCTCCTTCATTCACATCCCCATCCTTTCCCCCTGTCCCTCCCTCTCTCCTTCTTACTCCAGATATCTATACCCCATTGAGTATATATGCTGTTTTCTCTCCTAGCCACCTCTGATGAGAGCAAAGATTCCCTCATTCCCCTTGTAGGTATGGCCAGGTGGTGCAATGGAATTTATATGAAATATCTTGGCCTATTCCCCCTCTCCTTTTTCTTTCTCCCATTACATTTCCCTTTTTTCTATTGACTCCATTTTTGCACCATATTTTATGTTCAAATTCAGTTTTCTCCTGTGCTTTATCTATAAAAGCTCCTTCTACCTGCTCTGTTAATTGAGAAGGTTCATATGAGTATTATCAGTGTCATTTTTCTATACAGGAATACATGCAGTTCATCATCATTACGTCCCTCATATTTTCCCCTTCTCCTCCAATCTCTATGCTTCACCTGAGTCCTGTATTTGAAGATCAAACCTTCTGGTCACCTCTGGCCATTCCAACAGGAACATTTGAAATTCCCCTGGTTCATTGAAAGTTCATCTTTTTCCCTAGAAGAGGACATTCAGTTTTGCTGGGTAGTTGATTCTCAGTTGCATTCTAAGCTCTTTTGCCTTCTGGTATATTATATTCCAAACCCTATGAGCTTTTAATGTAGTTGCTGCTAAGTCCTGTGAGATCTTGATTGCAGCTCCACGGTATTTGAATTGTGTCCTTCTGGCTGCTTGTAATATTTTCTCTTTGACTTGGGAGTTCTGGAACTTGGCTATAATATTCCTGGGGCTTGCTTTTTTGGGGATCTCTTCCTCTTGAGATCTGTGGATTCTCTCCATTTCTATTTTGCCCTTTGCTTTTAGGATATCAGGGCAATTTTCCTGTAGTAATTCTTTGAAAATGATGTCAAGGCTCTTTTCCTGATCATGACTTTCAGGTATTCCAATAATTTTTAAATTATCTTTCCTAAATCTGTTTTCCATATCAGTTGTTTTTTCAATGAGATGTTTCACATTTTCTTCTAATTTTTCATTCTTTTGGTTTTCAAGTATTGAGTCCTGATTTCTCATAAATTCATCAATCTTCCTGAGTTCTATTCTTTGTCTGAAGGTTTTGTTTTCCTCAGAGAGCTTTCTTATCTCTTTTTCCATCTGGCCAATTCTTCTTTTTAAAGCATTCTTCTCCTCAATAACTTTTTGAGCTGTTTTATCCATTTGACCTAAGCTGGTTTTTAGCATGCTATTTTCTTCAGCAATTTTTTTTGGATTTCCTTGACTAAGCTGCTGACTTCATTTTCATGTTTTCCTGCATCTCTCTCATTTCTTTTCCCAGTTTTTCTTCTAACTCCCTCATTTGATTTTCAAAGTCTTTTTTGAGCTCTGTCATGGCCTGAGCCCAATATCTGTTTTTCTTGGAGTCTTTAGATGCAGGAGCTTGTGCTTCCTCATCTTCAGACTGAGTGTTTTGATCCTTCTTGGGCTCACAGGCAAAATATTTCTCAATGGTGTTCTTCTTGTTTCTCTGCTTGCTCATTTTTCCAGCCTTAGCCTGTTTTGGGGGTGTTTCCTGAGCTTTTGGGACACTCCCACAAGGATCTCAGTGTGTGAGGTTCTGTCCTCCCTCCTGGTCTGCGAATAACCATATGTGCCCCCTCTGCCACGGGGCTGAGGTGGGGCGGGCCCTGCTGTTTTATGGGGAGGCCTAGACTGCGATCAGGATCTGAATGTGGTCAGAACCCCAGTGTCCTGTTCCAGTGATAGAGGACAGACCTTGGCAGTCTCTCTTCACTCCCCTCCCTAAGTTCAATGGGCTCATGCCCTGGGGGCTCCTGCTTACTGGCTCCGCCTGCTTCTGTTTCCTGGATCTGGGCTGTGCTGGCCAAGCTGCTGGCTGTGTGCCCTGAGGGCTGGGCTTCACGAGCTTGTTCTGGCAGAGGTCCTCCACTGTTCCCCCAATTTGTGCCTGGTGCTCCCTGGGGCATAGATCAGGAAACTCCCCCGCTGCTGTGAGCCCTGGCTCCCAGCTCCCTGGGACTGCCTCTGGGAGGTTGAAGTTCTTTTGCTCTGGAAGACCACCCCTCTGACATGCCGCCCCTCCAACCCCCTGGAGCAGAGCCTTTCTGCTCTTTTCCAGGTTACTTTGAGTAGAACTGCCTCACTGGGTCTCTCTGTGGGTTCTGTCTCTGGAAAATTTAGTTAGACTCCTTAGTTTAGAAGTTTTATGAGAGTGCCTAAGACACGATCCTCTCTTGTCACCGTCTTGGCTCTGCCCCCCCATCTATTACTATTATATTGTAAAAATGATTTCTATTGTCATTAGAATTGATATACTATTTTTTCTATAATTGAACTAGCTTTACATTCTTGACATAAGTACAATGTATGCCATAATGAATAACATTTTTATATATAGCTCAATTTGGTCACCAATTTCATGCGTTAGTTTTATATCGATGTTACAAAAAAATCTTTGCTTATCTTCAATTATCCAACAAACTAACATACATTTTAAAAATGTTTAATTTCTCTCAATTACAAGTAAAAACCATTTTAACCTTTTTTAAAAATAATTTTGAGTTACAAATTCTCTCTGACCCTCCCAATACTTGCTTTCTCCCTTATTGACAAGGCAAATAATTTGATTTAAGCTATAAATGTGCAGTCATAACATTCATTTGAAATCACCTAATATATGCCAGGGACTGTGCTAGGCACTTGGATACAAAGACAAAAGAGGAAATAACAATTTTATAGACAGTTTTGCAAAAAAGATCCAGATAAATAAAACAGTATACAGTGTTTAATAAAATGGAAAACACACCTAGGAATAGAAGTCATTATTTGATAAAAAAAAAAAAAAAACTGCTGGGAAAAATGGAAAGCAGTTTGGCAGAAATTAGGCTCAGACCAACACCTCATGTCACACCTTACAATACATTCATAATGAATATGTGACTTTAATATTAAAGAGCATGATAAAAAAATGAGAAATAGATCATGTCCCTCTCATAGCTATGCATAGGAAATGTAGTCTTAATCAAAAAAGAGATTGAGGCAATTACAGAAGATAAAATAAATAACTTTGATTACTTAGAACATAAAAATTTTTGCATAGATAACATTACTACTTCTAGAATAAAAATGGAAGTGGTGAAAAGGGAAAAAGTCTTTATCAAATTTCTCTGTTAAAGGTTTGATATCTAATATATATATATATGAAACTAATGACTATTCCCCAATAGATAAGTGGTCAAAGGATATGAACAAATACTTATTTCTTTTTTATTTGCTCATACAGCTAGATACTGAGGCTGGATTTGAACTGAGGTCCTCCTGACTTCAGGGGCCATACTCTATCCATGTCGTCATCTAGCTTCCCTGAACAAACACTTTTTAAAAGAATAATTGTAAAGTCTTTACAACTACAAGAAAGATCATGAATAATATAATAAATGGAAATTAAACAACCCTGAAATTTAACTTCACAATGTTCAAATTGGCAAAAAGGACCAAAAAATGATATCAGATAATATTGGAGGGGGTTGCAAAAAGATAAGCACACTAAAACATTGATATAACAAAATGGTACCAAGTATGCAAAAAAAAAAGTGACTAATATCCATAGAAGCAGTTGAATGCAACAATGTTAGAGTGCGGGGTCTGGAGTCAGGAAGATTCATCTTCCAGAGTTCAAATCTAGTCTCAGATAATTGCTGACTGTGTGACCCTGGACAAGTCACAACCCTATTTACCTTGGCTTCCTCATTTGTAAAAGAACTGGAGAAGGAAATGGTAAACTACTCCGGTAGCTTTCCAAGAATCCTTAAACAGGTTCACAAAGAGTTAGACATGACTAAATATCAACAACATCAAAATATCCATACCACAGGATGGCTAGGTGGCACAGTGGATAGAGTACCGGCCCTGGAGTCAGGAGAACTTGAGTTCAAATTTGGCCTCAGACATTTAATAATTACCTAGTTGTGTGGCCTTCATTTGCCTTGCAAAAACCTAAAAAAAATAACCAAAAAACTCATCCATACCAGAAAGACCATAGCTGGGATTATACCTCCAGGAAGACATCGATATAAATAAATTCTTCACATACTTCAAAATAATTATAATAGCACTTTTGGTGATAGCTAAGAATTGAAAACAAAATGGATGCCCATGAACTGAGAAATGGCTAAACAAATTGTGGTACATGAACAGAATGTAATACTGATGTGCTATAAAAATGATGAATGTAGGGGAGGCTAGGTGGCGTAGTGGATAAAGCACCGGCCCTGAAGTCAGGAGTACCTGGGTTCAAATCCGGTCTCAGACACTTAATAATTACCTAGCTGTGTGGCCTTGGGCAAGCCACTTAACCCCGTTTGCCTTGCAAAAAAAAAAACTAAAAAAAACTAAAAAAACTAAAATGATGAATGTGATGAAGACAGGTGTGAAAAGATTTACATGAGCTGATTCAGAATGAATTAAGCAGAGACAAGAAAATAAAATACAAAAACTTCCACAGTATAAGTGAAAAAGAACAATGACATCCCCCAGAGTTGTAAGACCTTTTAACAAATTATAAAGCATGGCTAAAATAAGGAAATATTAGAAAACTCTTGTAATTCACCCCTTCTTGGAGCTGGGCAGTCCATTGGTGGTACACATGGCAAAGGTTTTTGGACTTTTTCAATGTATTGATAAGTTGTGCTAGTTCTTTTCTTTCTATAAATTTTATCTTTCATATGAAATGACTCTTTAGGAGGGATAACTAAAATAGTTATAGTCTTGTAAGAAAAAGAAAATATCAGTAAAAACTAATTTTTAAAAGAGTTTTACAAAAAAATGTATACATTATAGCATTTGAGTCTTACAACCACATTAGGAAGCTGGAACTATTAGTATCTTCATTTTACAGATGCTAGAACAAAGGCAAAACAGAGGTTAAGTAGATAGTCAAAACAGCTAGTAAGTGTTTTAATTGAACTCAGGTCTTCCTGACTCCAAGTCTATCACTCTCAGGGAATTAATATTCTAGATGATAGAAAGCCTGAACATGTATAGGAAGATACAAAACACATGCAAAAAAGATGTAAGATAATTTGAAGACAAAGGAGGGTACTCATATTTAGTGTCTGTGGGAGGAGAGCAAGAAGGACAGATAAACCAGGAGAAACCCCCTGTAGAAGATGGGGCTTGAACACAATCCTAAAGGAAATTCACAGATTTCAAAGGATGGGATAAATTCTACTTGTAATATGCAGCAGAAAGGTCCCAAGGTACACATGTGTTGGTGAGATTGACTGGAAGTGCTTTGGAATGAAGGAGTCCAACTCTCTCCACCTCAAGTAGCTGCTAGTAAACATTTTTTTTAGGTTTTTTTTGCAAGGCAAACGGGGTTAAGTGGCTTGCCCAAGGCACCACAGCTAGGTAATTATTAAGTGTCTGAGACCGGATTTGAACCCAGGTACTCCTGACTCCAGGGCCGGTGCTTTATCCACTATGCCACCTAGCCGCCCCTACTGCTAGTAAACATTCAACTATCCCACTTACTCAAATAAATTCACTTCCAAATGCATCATTGAGACAATAGTTGAGCCATTCCTCATAGGACCCAATATCTTAGCTGTGGGGACAATCTACCTGGACTGGGTCTTGCTAGTTTCCTGGTATCATGTTGGCAGATCACCAACTCTGCCATAAATGCTAGCTCCCTAGCTTCAGGTGGCTCACTCTCTTAACTTTTTGAAGGCTTTTCCAATAGTCCTTTAATTAAGAGACAGAAAGAAGAAATATCAGAAACAGTGGACAGAAGCTCATATACCCAGACTACACTTAAGAGGGTCTGAGAACTCTCCCATCCAGAGGCTTATAACATGTCTTCCTCACTTGACCAACCAGCCAAGAAATACTTGAATTGATGATCTGAGAATTTTTGTTATGCCCACTCAATGTATCATGGTGTTTTTGTAATCTAACAGATATGGAACACAACAGTGTAAATACATGCTTTCTGTTTTATTGGGAGATGTATTTCTAATCTTTTTCTTCATTAAGATCTGACCAAAGCATTTTTATTGTTATCTTCATTTTATTGGGCTGATCTCTAACAGAGATCAGATCTGGCAGGAAATGAAGCAAAATAGACCAGAGACAGGGTGCCAGCAATCAAGAAGCAATTCAGTTTAATGAATTTCATAATCAGAAATAAAGTATGCAAACCTGGGGTTCTCCCGAAGAGAGTTCTCCTGTTGAAGAAAACACAGAACTTACATATATAAATCACAAGTGGGTAGGGAGGTGGAAGGTGAATTACAAAACATTTCCAGAACTGAAGCAGTTTCTCATGAAAAGCTCACAAGTACAGGAAAATACGGGCATAACAGTTCTTAGCAATCAATTCTCAAGTCTTGGGAGTTATGATTATTTGGATGGGGTATAGAACCACAGTTCTGTGATGGAAACAGTTCTACAGTTTTTGACTTACTTAACACACAGGCACAGTAATGCAGTGATTGTGAGAGCATTATAGAGAATTTGATTGACCACCTTAAGCTGTGATGTGAGTCTCTGCCTCCCAAGCCAGAAATGACTTTAAAAATGGGAGCTCTGAGAAATCTAAAGTATTAGTATATTCATTATAAATACCAAATCAATTAACTTGAAAATCATAATTTTTTTCCACAATATTTTGCCTTTGTTGCCTGTGGCTATTTCTCTCTCCCTGGCCAATCACTGTTTATTGGCTAAAGGGTATTTGGAGCTCTTTTGGTTCACTCACTAGAGCAATTTAAATAAACTAGCTTCATTTCTCTATGAAAGTATCATTCAGTTTGGTCTGGGACAAAGAGTGTTGAAAGGGCATGAGCTTTACTGGCTGCTAATGGACACGTGTCTCTCTCATTGTATAAATTGATCTTTGTCTTTTCTGTTTCCTCCACTGGATTGCAAACTCCTTCCAGTAGGATTATTTCATTCTTTGTCCTTTTATTCTCAGTGTCTTGTACATTGTATATAGTAGAGACTTTAGGGTGTTAGACATTTGCCTACTCAACAAGAAGGGGTTGTTTTGGGAACAATATCCCACGAACTCTTGTAACTGTTCTAGGTATTGTCATTGGACCAGCCAGGTTGCTAAGCTATGTTCCTCTCTTTTGTTATTCAGTCACTTTCCTTGGGGATTTTTCTAAACAAACCAAATGGGTGCTATTTTGTGAAATAGTATGGTTAACTAAGAAAGAGTCTTAGTCTTCTAGTTCCAATTCTAGCACCTTGAGGTTTCTGGGCTTCCATTCATTCCTCTAAAAATGAAGGAGTTGAGGGTGGCTAGGTGGTGCAGTGAATAGAGCACTGGCCCTGGAGTTAGGAGTACCTGAGTTCAAATCTGACCTCAGACACTTCATAATTAATTGCCTAGCTGTGTGGCCCTGGGCAAGCCACTTAACCCCATTTACCTTGCTAAAAAAACCCAAAAAACAAACAAATAAAATGAAGGAGTTGCATCATATTCACGCTTCCTTTTAACAGTAATTTTCTATGAATCTACATATCAATCGTACTCCACTCCCAGCCTCCCCCTACTTCCCCACCCATGTTTTTGTATATGCTGCATGCTGTCATTCATTGAATTGAAACTTGGGGGAAGTAACTAATACTTCCCTTTATTTCTCTTTGCATTTCTAGCCAATGCTTCTGTGTCTGGCACATGATAGATACTAAATTAATGTATACAAAATTCAATTATTTCCCATGACTCCCACATCTTCATTTGAGATTCTAGGCAATCTCTCTTCTTGAACTGGACATTCCATCTCTCAGGCTTGTCTTGGCAAATCTAGATGAATTTGGGGGTTCCTATTCCTTTTGGAAAAATGGGGTCATGTAGAAGACAGAGGTCTCAGTGGTTCAAGAGTCTGAAATGATTGCACTCAAACCAACTCTTAGCTGATAAATGCAACTCTGGCTCTGGCCTATTGCTCTAGATCATTTAAAGAAAAATGTTAATCGAAGGGACACTTTTACCCATGCTTAGGAAGGGACACTGTAATTTAAGCCAATACTTATTCTTAGAGAAGTCAGATGGAAATATTTTATCAATGTCACTTTAGAACAGAAATATCTAGGTCAAGTCACTTCAATTCCTGGGCCTCAGTTTCTTCATTTGTAAAATAAAAGGTTTGGACCAGCTAACCTTGGAGGTTCCTGTCAGGTATGATCCAGTTCTTTGAATGGACACTGTATGTCTTCTCTCTAAACCTTGCTAAGAATGCTTCAGTGACAAAATCATGTTATAGAAAAAGGTAGTATATCCCCTGGATAACAACTACCTGATGACATACTGAAGCATGTTGGCTTCCTGCCAGTTTTATTCCTTTTTTCATATTCTTTTTTTTTTTTTTAGTTTTTTTTTATGCAAGGCAATAGGGTTAAGTGGCTTGCCCAAGGCCACACAGCTAGGTAATTATTAAATGTTTGAGGCCGGATTTGAACTCAGGTACTCCTGACTCCAAGGCCGGTGCTCTATCCACTGAGCCACATAGCTCCCCCCCCCTTCATATTCTTGAGGACCACACAACCCAGGCTTGCACATGAAGTTACTTCCTATTGATCTAGAAGACTATGGGCACATGATGTTCAGATCTCCCCAACTGGGGCTGCTGCCTCTCACTCCTCTGATCAGAAAAGTCAATCATCCAATCATCTTAGAAGCATGAGGCATTTCTTTACAGATTTGCTTAGAGAAAGTCATAAAATCTGGCTTAGGACAAAGTTTCTATTGTTCTGCTATTCCCTGGGTTGAAATTTGACAGATTTTGTGTTTCTTTTTGGTTTTGGGTTGGCAATCCTTCCATCTCAAGCTCATGGATACTACATTCAAAGATTAATGGAATTTGGTTGCCTTGTTTTGCAGAAGCAAATGGTTGTCTAGCTTATTAAAATGACTGACCACTGCATTTCTGGCTAACTGATCCATGCTTATAAATAATGGAACCCACAGGAAGCACATCTAGCTGAAACACCTAATTCTCTTCCCCACCATGTTAAATCTGATTACCTTCAAGCATCAACTTGATCACCTCCCTGATGTCTTGGTTTCCTTTAAGAACTGATGGACAAACTTCATACTCATCACTAAACCCACACTAAGCTTTTTACAAATATCATCTCACTTAATTATTTCAAGAGCCCCAGAAGGTAGAGGCTATTATCATTCCCATTTTATAAGGGAGAAAATTGAGGCATACAGAGGTTGAATGACTTGCCCAAGGTCACACTGCTAGTATCAGACATGCAAGTGAACTGGATTTGAGTGAAAGGAGAGGATGCTATGCTAAGTCACCAGCCTTACTGTCTTCTCTGGAGTCCTCTGGGTATGAATCAAGATGACTGGAGACGGCCTTGGATGTGAGGCAGTCAGGGTTAAGTGACTTACTCAAGGTCACACAGCTAGTAAGAGTCAAGTGTCTGAGGTTGGATTCCTGACTCCAAGGTCAGTGCTCTGACCACTGTGCCACCTGTGTATATATGCATGTGTGCATACATGCTTATGGTAGTAATAATATCCTTCTCCCATGTCCAATTTATGTTTCATTCTCTGAAGGGGAACTGGGATAGTAATTCCCTACTTTGCTATTTCCCTAGTGGCACATAAGGAGCTTATTGGTCAGAATCAGCAAAGAAAGATTTCCTATGCTGTGAGACATGAGATTTTATTTCATTCTGATGTTGCACCAGAATTAAAAGACTGAAGTTAATAAATGGGTTTCATGTGTGCACACATTTATGTTTATATATTTGGTGGAAATTTTCTCCTATAGAGTTGTCTTTTCCTACCTTCATTAATTTAGTTGGTGCAAAAGTTTCCATTGGCAATTTTTGTTTTGGCATTTCTGGAATACAAAAAACCTCTCTGATATTGCTTTGGGTCTTGCTTATCTACAGTTTTCTAGTGATCTACTTTCCTATACTAGTATCAAACAGTTTTCATTCTTGGTACTTAACAATATAATTTGGGCTCTTGTTACATCATATATATTTCATTCCAATTTTCCCCCTTATTTTTCTTTAAGATTTCAGACATATTGTTCTTGCAATATTTTTGCAAGACAATTTTTGCAGACAATTTTTTTTGCAAGGCAATGTAGTTAAGTGACTTGCTCAAGGCCACACAGCTAGGTAATTATTAAGTGTCTGAGGCTGGATTTGAACTCAGGTCCTCCTGACTCTAGAGCTGGTGATCTATCGATTGTGCCCCCTAGGTGCCCTGCAAAATAATTTTTCTTTTTGTTTTTTGCAAGGCAATGGGGTTAAGTGACTTGCCCATGGTCACATAAGAATTAAGTGTCTAAGGTCAGATTTGAACTCAGGGTCTCCTGACTTCAGGGTCAGTGCTCTATCCACTGCATCACCTAGCTGCCCCAACAAATTAATTTTAAAATCAATTTGGGGGGCGGCTAGGTGGCACAGTGTATAAAGCACCGGCCCTGGAGTCAGGAGTACCTGGGTTCAAATCCGGTCTCAGACACTTAATAATTACCTAGCTGTGTGGCCTTGGGCAAGCCACTTAACCCCGTTTGCCTTGCAAAAAAAAAACAAACAAAAAAATCAATTTGGTATGACAGTAAATATGTAAGGAACTACTGAGACAATATGGTTTTTATTTTATTGGTGTGTGACTCAATATTGAACAATGAATTTCTCTTTGGTTATCTAAGTCTTTTTATCTGTAAAGAGTGCTATGATTATATTTATACAAAACCTTTTCCCCTTCTTAAATTTATTTTTTTTTTAATTTATGGAACAAACCAAGCCTTTCCATAATTTCTACATATCTTACAAATGTCTTGGTAAGTTAACCAGCAGATATTATAACAATTTTGAATGAACTTTTTTGTTGTCTTATGGTTTTTGTCTTTACTTTGTAGAAATGCTAATGATTTTATTGTTAGAGTTTGTATCCTGCTACTTTATTGAAACTAGTTCATTTCAGTTAATATCTTTGCTTATTCTCTGGAGTTTTCTAGTCTCCTGTTATTAAGGACTGTACACCAAGCTAGACTAGTATAATAGACATCATGAGAGAGACATGTGCCTGTCCAATGCAACCAGAACATGCATGATCAGATCCATGAGAGGAGGTCCAGTCCAAGAGATCAGTCCTTGAGTTGCTGTCACGTGATTATAATATGAGGTATGTGTGAAAAGGATAAAGAAAAGATAAAAGTGGTCCAGGAATATCTGAAACAAGAGAGCTGACTTTCATAGAATGGCAATCTGGAGAGGTTTAATGGAAAATATGGCCCTTGAATTTAATCTTATTTTTAGGTTTTTTTTTTTTTTGCAAGGCCAACGGGGTTAAGTGGCTTGCCCAAGGCCACACAGCTAGGCAATTATTAAGTGTCTGAGATCGGATTTGCACCCAGGTACTCCTGACTCCAGGGCCAGTGATTTATCCACTACACCACCTAGCCACCCCCCTTGAATTTAATCTTGAAGGAATATGGACATTTTGATAGACTTGGATCAAGGACGTTGTATTCCAAACATGGGTAAGAAGGCTGCATGAAAATACTTAGCGACTGGAGGCAACAACTTGGGACTGGGGAACACTCTGCTGATAGTTATGTGAAGGGAAGTTTGTCAGTTTTCTTGTGGGGTGTGGTAGGGCAGAATTCATACCTATGAGATCATTGGTATTGGGAATTCCCAGTAAGGAAATCCCCTCCACAAAAGCAGTTATTTAGCAACTTGCTGTTTTAAAGAGTTGTATGGGACCAAGAAGAAGCTGTGGGACCTGTCCAGGGTCATAATGGGGGGGGGGGGCGAGCTAGAGTCAGAAAGACTCCTCTTCAAATCTGACTTCAAACACTTATTATTGGGATGTCCCTGTTGCCTTAATCCTATTTGCCTCATCTGTAAAATGAGCTGGAGAAGGAAAAACAAACAATTCTAGCATCTCTGCCAAGAAAGCCCCCAAATTGGGTCATGAAGAATCAAACCAACTGAAAAAACCCCAATAACTTTCTTATTGCAAACCCAATGGTCTATCCACTGAGCCAGCCAGCTGCCTCTAGACTAGAGGGTCTCTAAGGTATCTTCTGATTATGAGATCTGGTGATTCTGCAATTCCATGAATACATTTTTACTTGTTGAAGGCTTTTTTAAAAAACTACAGCAGATAATAAGCTACTGGGTACCATCTCACAGCAAAAAAAGCAAATGTACTTGCCTCAGGTCCATCTTCTCTTTAGAAGGCTGCTACTACAGCTTGGAGGAGACAAAATGCATTGTTTTATATACTTCCAGTTATGTCGGGGGGTTTTTTGAGGAAGAGGAGGTAATCAGTTGAAAGACTGCCTTTGTAAATCCCCACCATGTGTATTTTCCATCTTGATTTCAGAGGATTCAAGTTTTTTTTTTTCCTAAGAAATTCTTGAACACATCTTCCCTTTTTGATGTATGTTGCCAAGAACAGATGACTTTCCCTAAGGAATGGGTGTATCCTCATGTCCCTGTGCAATGTATGCTAGGAGCACTTTGAAATTAGCATTCTAATTTGATCTTTATTTCTCCTCTGGGCAGTACTTTCCATTTCAGAGCTATTAATTGTTTATAAAATATCCACTTTTATCTAATACACGTTACTAAAATCTTTCCTAGTCCTTTGTTAAGTTGATCAGGACAGGAGATATGTTGAATTCAGTGTCAACCTTTCTACATTGACAATCCTCATCCTCCTCATCTAAGGATTTAGGGGACCTTCTCCTGGAAAGGGGAAGGATTATTGCAATCCTTCCTGGTTCTGTAGGTTCCCTGAGGGGAAAAACTAGATCACTTTTGGATTTTCATAAACCTAAGTGGAAAAAAAACAAACCTTGAAGGTGGTCTAGTCAAGCACTTCTCACTTTTTCAGATGAGGAAATGACCAAGAGATTAATGACAATCCTCCCAGAAATGAGTAGTTGCCCAGTGCATCCACATTAGCATTTCTAGCCAGCTAGATTTTTTTTTTTTTTGGTTTTTGCAAGGCAAATGGGGTTAAGTGGCTTGCCCAAGGCCACACAGCTAGGTAATTATTAAGTGTCTGAGACGGGATTTGAACCCAGGTACTCCTGACTCCAAGGCCAGAGCTCTATCCACTGCACCGCCTAGCTGCCCCAACCAGCTAGATTTTATCATTGCCTCCAGAAGCTCAACTTTCTTCAATATCACATCAACTCAGAAATTAATATCTCCTCAGTAGCCCAGAATTTAGGACCTTTCTTTCCCTCTCTTTGGAAAGAGTAGAAGATGGATCTCATTGGAGATCCTTCCTCTAAGGAGGGGACCTTCTTAGATGGAGAGCCATCACCCTAGTCTTCATCATCTCATGCTTGGATACTCACCTTCCTTTCAGCTTCTTGTAAAATCTTCTCTTCCCCATTAGACTGTGAACTCCTCAAGGCTAGGGACTGTCTTTTGTCTCTTTTTGAATCTGCCTTACTTAGCACATTCCCTGATATATAATAGATACTTGAAAAATGTGTGTTAAGTGAATAGCCAAGGCAGGATTCCACCGGGGATTCTCTGACTCCAAATCCAGGACTATTTCCACTCTGACCAAGTGACCTAGCCTCTCTGTATCTTGTTTCTCGTTCTGTAAAATAGAGGACTGAATTGAATGATCTGAAAGTTTTCTAATTCCCAGATGCTTGAGTCCAGGCAACAAGTATTTATGAAAGTCCTACTATGTGCTAGACACTGTGCTAATATACTGGGCGTACAAAGAAAGTCTAAAAACACCCTCACACTACAAGCAACCAAAGCAATACTAAAACCAAAATCAATCAATCAACAATTCCTGCTGTCCAAGGGTATACTGTCTAATGGGGAAGACAACATAGAAATAAAACCATTTACCTACAGCTTACTGACTGGCTTACCTGGACACAGCCAACAGATGAAAGCACTAGCAGTAGTGGGCACTGAGAAAAGCTTCTGGCAGAAGCAAGGATTTTAACGAAGACTTGAAAGGAGTCAGTTGGATTGTCTGCCTTATTATTGATTTTCCTCTCACTATTATCCTAGGAAACCTTAATAAGTGACCTAAAAAGGTATTATCTTAAAGAAACAAAGAATTATATAAATGTCTATATATTAAAGTTTACTTTGTCTTAGTTTTCCAGTATTATAGAAATGAATGCAAAAACCTATTCTCATTTCCAAAAATTCCTTTCTTTTTCTTTTCTCCATAGCTCAAAATCCCTTCTCCCTTTCACATTCTTTGTTATAAGAGATGACTCTGGATAGAATGGGGAGAAGAAATATAACGGGAAATAAAATTATCTAAAAATAAAAGGAATTTATTAAATGTTTAAAAGATACAAATAAAAACAATTCTTCCCTGTTTTTGTTCTGCCCTTTCTAATCTCAGTTCCTTTGGTCATTCCATCTTGCAGTATCTGGCTCTACCAGGGGGCACATGAGACTGACAGGAAAAAACATTTCAGAAACAAGACTCAAGCTTCTTAAAGAATCACTCAATCAACAATCATTAAGTATTTACTGTATATCAGACACTGGGCCCTAAGCATCTGGGATACAAAGAATCTGGAAGAATATAGGAGACCATGGGATGAGAATGGAGGAGAAACAGAAAAGAGAAAGCTTGAAAATAGCCTCCTCTTAGAGAAAGGGGATGGGAGAAAGGGGAAGGGGGAAGGGAGGGGGAATGAAGGTGATAGAGGAGAGGGTAGATCATGCGAGAGGATAGTCAGATACAGTCTATATTTTTTTGTACTTTTTGCAAGGTGGTGGGACTGCATGACCTGTTCAGGACCAACAGGCTAGGTCTCTGGGGCAGGATGTAGGCTTGGGACCTCTTGGCTCCAGGCCAGTGCTCTGTCCACTGTGCCACTTGGCTTCCCCATAGCACACTTTTGAAGAGGGACAGAGGGAAAGGAGAGAGAAAATATAATAAATGGTAGAGGGGAGGAACGGTTGGAGAGAATTACAATCAGCAACAGCAACTGCAACTGTGGAAAAATATGAAAGTAGCTTCTCTGATAGACTTATGATAAAGAGTGGGATCCACTCCAGAGACAGAGCTGATGGTATTGAAACCCAGACTGAAGCACATTTTTTCCCTCCTTCTTTCAGTTTATTTCTCCTGAGTTTTTTTTTTAATTTTTGAGGGGGGAGGGGGATTATGTTTACTTTTACAACAAGACTATTTTAATATTGTGTAAATAAGTAAAAATGTAAATTAAAAAAACCCTTCTGTTTTGCAAAGAAGAGCGAAGGGAAGTCCTCAGGTGAAAGGATGGGAGAAAAGATATTGGAGAAGGCTTGAGAAGAAAAGAGAAGACTTAGAAGTCTGCTGTGATGGGGATGATATAGATCCCAAGACAAAAGAGTGGAAATGCCTTGCTGCTGGGAGAGCCCAAATGAGATTGTATTAGATCTGAAAGATATGGTTTGGTGGTTTTTCCCAGTTCCACTCAGTTGCATATGAAGAACAAAAAAGAAAGAAGATGGAAAGAATAGTCCTAGCTTGGGGTTTGGTCAGGCATGATCAAGGATAAGGAAGGTGATAATTAAAGAATTAAAGATGGTGTAGAAATTGTCATGGCTCAAGGGGTCCTGATAAAATGGGGAGGATAGTAGAGCATCATCCAATGTGATGGCAAGGGAAAATGTAATTATGGAAGGTCCTTGTGAGTATGAGGATCATGGTTGTGCAGTGGGAAATAGGAAACAATGAAAAACTATGATCTGAGAAAGGAAGTTCAAAAATCATGGGAGTAGAACACTTTGGATTACAGCAAGAAGAAGAGCACAGCCATTTCTTCATGTAGGTTAGGTAAAGTGGAGGGGTAGGTCAAAAAGAACGGAGTAGTCTAAGGAACTGGGGGATTAGAATAATTGAGGGAGCATCATTGAGGGAGGCCCTATGGGGTGGGGGTGGGGAGGAAAAGACAGGCATTGACTTCATTGAGAGAGGAGGGAGAATATCCTAGAGGTCAGTAGAAAACAATCACCAGGATTCTGATTCAAACATAAATTTGGATAGTATGAACCTCAAAGGAAGACAGATTGCTGAGTCATGATGTTAGAAGCAGAGTCTAGAAATAGCGATGGGAATGAGAGAATTGAGGGAATTTGAGTAGCAAGAGGGGGCAGGAATTGAAGGATCCACATTAACTCCATCTTGTAGTTAACTCAGCTCCCTTTTTATTCAGTTAGGGATCTGTCCAACTTTGTTCTTGAGAGAAATCTTTATTCAGTTATGGAATTGGGGGGAAAGTTTATTGCATTGTTGAACCAAGTCCTGCATGGTCTGGAAGCTGGATTACCTCTCCCTATTGTTTAGAGATAGGATAGAGATTATGCCGGCCAGAAACCCAGTCAGATTCAAAGGTTGATGCAAGGAGTTTTCTCACAGGTCTACATCTCAAGCCCATGATATGTGTTATCTGAAAACTGACCCTGCTTTGATCAATCAGTTACTGTTTCCATATTCCTTTGATTGTTCACAGAATCTTGGGGCCATCTCTTTTTCTGATTTCAGAGAATTGCACTTCTTCATTCTCCCCTTCCCAAATTGGAACATGCCTAATCTTTTCTCAGTTAGAAAGTAGTTTACCTAATCTTGTAGTCTGTTTAATTTTTTTCTTTTAATTAATTGGTCTTATTGAGTTAATTGTTTTTAATGTATGAAAATCTGTCTCCCCCTGTATTCAGGTTCCTGTACAAAAACTGAGAAGGCAACTGGTCCCAATAAAATGAGGAATTGGCATAGAGTAATATATTAAGAAGCTAGAATCTTTTCTTTGCTTAGGCATTTCATCTTTCACTTGCCATAGAAGCAATGAGTATTCCAACTCCACCATCATGACTAGTGAGTCAGAGAGTAAGGAAGGGGAATTTAATGGAGAAAGGCTAATTACAGATGGAGTGAAATTAGGAGGTTCCAGTGAGAGCCAGAAGTTGAAAGGGGAAAAAAATTAAGGTGAAAGTAGTTTGTGAATTATGGAGCAAGCATTTCAGAGGGGACACTGGAAGGATGAAGCAGAATTACAGTAAGACACTGAGACAGATGGGGGTCAGGGAGTGAGTGGATAGCTGGTATAGGGAAGAGGATAGTTGGGAATTCACTATCCCCGGAATAAAAAGAATAACAAGGAAAGGGAATAAGCTAATCATTGAAGAATGAGTCAATGCAGACTATGAATGGATGGGGAGGAGTACATAAAGGGAGGCCAGAAGATTTGAGACTGTCCCTTGAAATCTAGCTTCATGGATGGGGTCTTTTGGTGACCTAAGAAGAAGGGTGGCTTTGGGAGTCTGGTAGCCCAGTCAGGAGGTGGAAGTGGTGGCGGGGTTTGAGGAAGTGAATCTTATGACACACTAAAGAAATAATTTAAAGACCTTTGGAGGCACAGGTGGTGTTTTCATCATTGCTGATGATCAAAGGCAATGGCTTCAGAAGAGAAAGACAAATCTGGGAAATGAGCAGGTGGTTCAAAAGATGATGTCTGGGAATGGGATTTGGCTTTTTGAACAATAGTCTAAAATAAATTAATGACATGATCCTGGCTTGTGATGAAAAATATTTAACAAGGACTTGGTTCGAAAGTAGTTGCCAGGGGCGGCTAGGTGGCCCAGTGGATAGAGCACCGGCCCTGGAGTCAGGAGTACCTGAGTTCAAATCTGGCCTCAGACACTTAATAATGACCTAGCTGTGTGGCCTTGGGCAAGCCACTTAACTCTGTTTGCCTTGCAAAAACCTAAAAAAAAAAAAAGTAGTTGCCTTGAATACTGAAAATCTAATAATTTAAAAGGTTTCAAACTGAAAAAGAGAAAAAAAATCTACATATATTGACAAATAACAGTAGATAATATGTGAGGAATAGTAGTAATCCTAGAAAGAGACAAAGACGCAGGAAATAAAACCAATGCTCACTGCTGCCTACACATGGATGCAGAAAGCTTAAGAAACAACATAGCTTATTTCAAAGGAGGTAAATTTGTCCTTATTGGTATTCCTGATACTTGGTAGAATTAAACTCATGTATGGAGGATGGTTCTAGAAGGTGATGCCTCACTGAAAAGGCATAGGAGAGGTAAGAGGGGAGAAAATTGTATTTTAACAAGATGATCTCACAAAGAAAGGTTAGAAAGGCAGTTTGGGAGGCAGAGAGGTCTGGATCCAAGTCCTTTTACTGACAAATCCCAACTCTGTGACCCTGGTAGAGTCTCAATGTCTTAGTGCTCTAGGCAATTCTCTAGGGGCAGCTAGGTGGCACAGTGGATAGAGCACTGGCCCTGGAATCAGGAGGACCTGAATTCAAATCTGACCAAGACACTTAATAATTGCCTGGCTGTGTGACCTTGGGTAAGTCACCTAACCCCATTGCCTTGTAAAAAAGCAAAAACCAAAAAAAAGAGACTATATCCTTCAGGGAAGGTGCTGACCTAACTTGGTAGTTTTCTTATCTGGGAATTCGTTAAATAAGTGAAATCACAGATCTAGTTCCTCTTCTGTACTTAGGTGAGGAACTCCATGAACTCAATATGGGAAGCATGGTGGAGGGTCTTTAGAAGGTCAGTAGAGGTAGAAACAGAAACCATATTGTTATCATCTCAAATCACAGCCTACCTGGGCAGAAAAGACATAGATAAGACATTTAGAAAATAGCTCATGAACCTGCGCTGATGGCATGTCATGTGACCTAGAAGGTAGTTTCATATGGCTTGGAAATCCATTGAGTCTCTCTCTTTTTCTCTGCCCAAAGAACAGCTAATAACTTCATGACTTTCTTCAATCACGATATCATTTTTTCAAAAGGGAGAGAAACCAAGAAAGGGAATTTCTATTCATGATCTCCGTCAGACTGACTTCTGGGGTGGAAATGCAAGCAGCCTCATTGGGAGGGTGCCTTCCATGGTAGAACATGAGCTGGAGGAGAGGAAAGTCAAGTATAGTTAACATGTGATCTATATCTTTGGAGAGCAGTCTTCAAAGGATTCAGAGACATAATAGAGGGGAGTTTATAAAGTAAATAGTTTCCAGGGGAAGGTCTCCAGGACAGTATAGCAAACTCCCCAAGAAATTCTGAAGGCAAATAGACAAACAACTACAATGAGGAGGGGAAGGGTTGTTGGAAGATAGCTTTAGAGATACACAGGCAACTCACAAACCAATCAGGAACTGAAAAGACATGTTAAAAAGATGAAGGCTGATGGAGGATAAAAATAAAAGCATCAACTCAATAAATTGTTAAGCAGCTCTTATATGTCAGTCACGGAACTAAATCTTGGGAAAACAAAAAAGAAGCAGAAAACAAATCCCTGCCTTCAAGGAGCTTGCAGTTATTTGGGGAGATAACATATGAACAAATAAATACCAAGCAAGCTACATACAGTATAAATAGGAAATAAATAGGTAAAGGAAAATGCTGGAATGAAGAAGTCTCATGCAAGGCTTCCTATAGATAGATTTTAGTAGGGACATAAGTGAAGCCAGAGAGGTCAGCAGTTGGAGTGGAAGAGGAAGAACATTCTAGACATGGGGGAAAAATGCCTGGATTGGAGAACTGGATCCATATCTCTGGATCAAAGAGTACCTGTTGGGGAGCAAGACTGGAAAGAGCGAAAGGGACAGATTCCAAAGGGTTTTGAGGGTCAGAACTCAACAAACATGACTAAGCACTTATTTTGTGCTAGTCTTTTTTGGGGCAGGGTGCTGGTAGGAGGGAGGATTCCTTTTCAAATTCTTGTGAAGGAGAGTCAAAGTAGAAAGCATCACAGATGGGTGGATGAGAACAGATGGTAAAAAGAAATTTGCTGAACTACCTCATTTTCTCTTTCAGGGAGAACTATTTTTAGGCAGAAAAAGTACAAAAATGATGAAAGGATGTAGATACTTAAAATAGGAAGTTCTTCAGAGAGGACCTGCCCTCCTTTGACAAATTTGCATCACCAGTCCCAGCTACACCACAGCTTTCTATGGCACCTGGGGAAGTGGCTGCTGTGTTGTTGTCAGTGACTTTTGAAAGACTGTGGAGAGGGGGCAGCTAGGTGGCTCGGTGGATAGTTGCATTGGCCTTGGAGTCAGGAGGGCCTGAGTACAAATCCAACCTCAGACTTAATAATGGTCTAGCTGTGTGACCTTGGGCAAGTCACTCAAACTCCATTGTCTTCAATAAGTAAAAAAAAATAAATAAAAGGAAGCAAGACTATGAAGAATGGGAGATATGAACTAGGACATGAGAGAAACAAAATCTTTATGACTATAACATCAACTATGTACCAGATACTCTACAAAGATCTCATTTAATTTTCACAACAATCCTTGGAGGTAGATGCTATTCCTATTTTCGTTTTATAGATGAGAAGACTGAGGCAAACAGAGGTTAAGTAACTTCTCCAGAGTCCCACAGTTCATAAGTGTCTGAGGCTTGATCTGAACTCAGGTCTTTCTGATTCCAGTCTTCAATACATTCTTTGTACTTTGTTGCTTCTATTATTATCAAGAAATTTCAGTGAATGGAAGCTTCAATTCATAGGTCTGTGAGTTTGACTTTGTTTCCTGATAAAGTTCTGGAACATGTTTCTAAAATGGAAGTACTGCCAATACTGGAAGATTTGATGAATGCCTTAGCTTTGCTTAACCACCGATTTTTCTTGTTCATTTTTAGTTGTCTGTTGTCACAAGGGATAGTTTTCTGGGTAAGAGAGTCGAGAGCTTGGAAATGTTGTTAATGGAAAAACAATGGGCATAAAAATTTTAAAATATAAATAGAATATTGGCTAATGGAACTGAAGAAAAGGAAACGGTTGTCACAGACTTAGAAAAACATAACATTACATTGCCAGGAGAGGTACCCCTTGTGATCTTTAAGGAATGACCACTTTATAAATGTGTTCAATCCTTGCTTACTTTGGAATCTATCCATACAAAGAGAGGATTCTTGACCAGGTGTGGCTGGAACCAGACATCCCCTGAGGTCTTTGTGACTCAGAAAAGACATGGCTATCTGAATCCACTTTCCTCTCCTCTCTGATGGAAGTCTAGACCATTGTTCCGTTTGTGGATCTGTTTATCAGGGTTTCCATGTTCCTATAGAGATAGAAAAAGGTATTCATTATTGTCATTTGAAAATTATCAGCATTGATAGTTGATGCTATGTTACTATTTAGAATTTGTTTTAAAAATGATTGCTGGGGTGGCTAGGTGGCATAGTGGATAGAGTACTGGCCCTGGAGTCAGGAGTACCTGGGTTCAAATCCAGCTTTGGACACTTAATAATTACCTAGCTGTGTGGTCTTGGGCAAGCCACTTAACCCCATTGCCTTGCAAAAACCTAAAAAAAATGATTGCTGTGAAATTGCTTTTCTCACCCATTCTGTTAAAAACAAAATGATGTGGCAGTTTTTACTCAGTACCCAAAGAACTGGGCTTGTTTCTAGAGTATGTGGCCACCAGGTGGCAGGAGACACCTTGATGACAATATTAAGAAATATTAAGAAATTGGGATGGACAATATATTTTAGGCATGGCTTTGATACCAGTGTGGGGGGGGGGGGGGAAGACTGAGAGAGAGAGAGAGAGAGAGAGAGAGAGAGAGAGAGAGAGAGAGAGACAGAGAGAGACAGAGACAGACACAGAGACAGAGACAGACACGGAGACAGAAAGACAGAGAGAAACCAGTCTGGTGATAGCTTCTGATATTCAGATTAGAATTATAAATTTTTTATCCTCCAAAAAACCAAACTCTTCAGATGGTTGAAATTAAACTATATACAAATAAAAGTATCCACAGAGAGCAAGCTTTCATTCAGAATATTCCAAGACACAGTTTCACAACATTCATATCTGTGCTGTTATCTCATTCAATTTCCCTCCCACAAAGGGATTTCTTTACTTAATATTTTTTCATTTTTCCTTGGGGCATCTCTCCTTCCCCCCCTTCTACCAACTCCTAGAATGAATCCCTATAGTCTCTGTGAGTTCATATCCCCTAAAGTGTTCATCAGCCCCCATTGCCATGGGGGTTTTATCTTTAATAATCAGACAGGGGATACAAGTAATTCCATTCAAAGAAATCTAATGAAATGGCAAAAAATAACAAAATATTTCTCAAATTCAGTCAAAAAATCCACATAGAGTGAATGTGTGTGGCCAGGACACATGTGTGAAAGTCATATACATAGGGAGCACAGGTGACTAGGCCACATGAGGAAAGGGCACCCATGTAGAGACCACTCCACATGGAGGGCAAGGGTGTCCCAATGCAGGGATAGCTACCAGCTCTGCTGCCTCATGGCCTCTGCTCTCTTCTCATAGAATCATGCCCTTGTGCAACCTACTTCCTTCCCATCTCCCATGTGTGGGTATCTCCTAAGTGGACAGTGCCTGGCATGTTATAGATGCTAAATCAAAGTTTATTGGTTGACTGGTCTCACAGTCTCTGCTGGTTGGGTCTGGTCATCTCCCTGCTTAGTCAGCTACATGGATACTTCCAGATATTCTTTTAACCCTTTGACCACCCGAACCAACTAACTCCCACTTGTGGCTCCAAGAAGCCTAGTTTCAACTGAGGAAGAGGTTTTGAATGCCATTAGACTCCCTTCAAGTGGCAAAGCACTTGGTACTGATTCTATTCCAGCTGAGATCTACAAAGTGAGGGGTCCATTGCTCATCCAAAAACTGACTGAAATTTTCCAGGGGATATGGCACGAAGAGGTTATCCTCCCAAGAATTCAAGGATGCCTCCATTGTCTATCTCTATAAAGGTAAAGGGAATAGATTGTCCTATAATGGAAAAAAAAAGTCACTTGAAAAGAAGTCTTATCTTTTCCACATTAAACATTCCCAGTTCTTCCCACCACTCCTCTTCATATTCAATAGTCAAGAAATATTTATGAAGTCTGCTATGTATAAGACACTAGTGTTACAGATAAGGAAAAGAAAGATAATCCCTGTCCTCAGCCAGCCTACAATTTAAAGGGAGAAGAAAACAAACAATTGGAAGCTATAATTAACTATGATGAATGCAACTCCTCTCAGCAGTTCAGAGAGCTAGGACAACCCTGGAAGACTTGTTAGGGACATTAACCACATCCAGAGGAAACAAACAAACAGAGCATGATTTAAAAGACACAGAATCTAAATGAATACTATGTTCACTTTTTTTTTAGGTTTTTTTTTTCTTGCAAGGCAAATGGGGTTAAGTGGCTTGCCCAAGGCCACACAGCTAGGAATTATTAAGTGTCTGAGACCGGATTTGAATCCAGGTACTCCTGACTCCAGGGCCAGTGCTTTATCCACTGCGCCACCTAGCCACCCTATATTCACTTTTAAAAAAACTGCTTTTATGTTTTTTTTGTTCCTGTTCCATGGTTTTCTTCCCCTCCTTAGTTCTAATTCTTCATCTACAAAACGACAATATGTAAACATGATAAACACAAATGTACATGCACAAATTTTACCTGACTGTTCACCACTAAGGGGAGGGGTTGGGAAGGGAGGGTAGTAGAACAATATTCAATTTATAAATATGCAAATTGTTGAAAAGCATTCATAACTTGTAATTAGCAAATCAAAGCCAAGCACAACAATGGATGGAAAACAAATTTAGCCAGGAAAGTTACAATGTGGCTTAAAGATCATTTCCCATGCTGGTCATTCCTAGAATTCCTAGAGTTTAAAGAAACCTTGGAGTCCATCTGCTCCAACTTCTATCTGAAGAAGAATGGTCTTTAGCATCCCCAAAGAAGGTGATCAGGGTCACCCAAAACAGCCCATGTGGTCAGTTGGATACAACTCCTTCTATGCTTCTAGAGCTGAACTTTGGACAGTGGAGTCAGTCAGTCACTGGGATACTTTCTAGAACAGTAAGATGTGGTAGAGTTCACATGCCAATGTCATTGCCTATGAGGGCTCAGGGTCATCTCAATGTTATGATGAGATATTGAAGGAAGATGATTTTGAAGAAGTGTTATTAAGTAATATAGTATTTTACTAACTGCCCACTCTCTCTAATACAGATAACCCATTTTTGTCTGTTCAATAATTCCTTTTAATACAACCTCATTAATATTTCTTTGCTTTTTTTGACTACATCAACTATGGTGAGGGGAATGACTAGATCTCTTCCCCTCCTCTCCTTATTCTCTCTTTAGAGAAATATTTTCTGTTCCTAGGCAATCTAGTAGAAGTACTTGTCTGGCAAAATCCTCAAAATACAGGTCACAGACAATCTAAATCAGAATCCATCTTACCCAGTCCAACCATTTCTCTAGGAAGATTATATTAGCTGAGATAGATGACCTTAGAAACCATCTCAAAGACCTTCTAGTGAATGAAATCATTACCAAATCCTCTTTGAGCTCTCCTAGGTAAGTATTCCCTATAGTATAATAATGGAACTAGAGGAAGTTGGAGAGATAGGAATGTATGTCTTCCACTGAACTTTTTGTTGTTGTTTGTTTTTTAGGCTTTTACTAGGCAATGGAGTTAAGTGACTTGCCCAAGGACACACAGCTAGGTAATTATTAAGTGTCTGAGACCAGATTTGAGCCCAGGTACTCCTGACTCCAAGGCCGGTGCTTCGCCACCTAGCCGCCCTCTACTGAACTTTGAACAAAAGAAATGAATGAACTAGAGCACCAAATCAAGAGATGATTAAGTATCTAGTAGTTCTTGGATCTCAGATCTTTTCTAGGATTTTAACACTGATTATTATCACAATTTGTTAAATATTAGGGGGAAAAAAGGTAGATGCTTATTGATTGGAGGAATGATGGAATAATTGTAAAATGTGAATATAGTCTCTCCTCACTTTCATTTCTAGGTCTGCAGAGAAATACATGAATGCCTTATATGTGGATCAGCCAGTCAGGAGGCCATGTTGCCTAGAACAGTTTGTGTAGGGGAAAAGGCTGTAGAAAAAGATTGGAAAGGTAGGGTAGGAGTGGATTGTAAAGGGCTCAAAATGTCAAACAGAGGTGTTTTTATTTTGTGGTAGAGATCATAAGGAGCTATTGAAGTTTATTGAGCAAGGGCATGATGTAGTCAAACCTAAGCTTTAGGAAAATCACCCTGGTATTATGTGGCTGATGGATTTGAATGAGGATAGAGGGGGAGATCAATTTGGAAGCTATTTCAATTGTTCTGCTGAGAGGTGATGGGGGCTAGGAATGAAACAATGTGATCAAAAAAGGGGGGGTGGAGTGGATTTGAGAACTATTGCTATAGAGGCTGAAATGACAAGATATGGTAACTGTGTGATTAGTTATATGGAATAAGAGTGGAGAGGTGAGGATGACACTTAGATTGTGAACCTGGGTGACTGGGAGGATGGTGGACAGATTTAAGGAAATTTGGAGAAATGAGGGTTCACAAGGAATATTAATAAAAATCACATTTGGATTTGTTTTTGTTGGTTGGTTTTTGGAAGTCAATGGGCTTCTTGAGTTTGAGATACTTGTGGGACCCAGTTTGCAATATCCAAGAGCCAGCTGGTAATATGGGATCAGGAGAGAGAATAGGTCTAGACATACAAATCTGGGAGTTATCTGCATAAAGATGAAAATTAAATCCACGAAAGCTCATGAGATGATCAATAGTAAAGGTGTTGAGAAGGAAGAAGAAGAGATCTAGGACAGAGATTTGGGGGCCCCACATTGATAGAAGGTGTCAAATAGATGATGACCCATCAAAGGAGAGTGAAGGGGAGCAATTTGAGAATCAGGAGTAAGACTGGGAGAGAGCAATGTCACAACTACACAACTATCAACAACCCCTTGGAACATGACTCCAAATCAATAAGAGGATAAATTTAAACCAAAATAACTTGGATATTTTATTGAATAAATGGTCAAAGATGGAAAAAGATGAACATAGTATGTGGGGATCTACACAAAACTAGGAAAAAGTAAGAAACTACTGGTAGAAATGTGAATGAATCCAATCATCCTGGAGAGTCAACTGGAATTATGTCAAGAAAAAAATGTGACTAAGACCCTTTGACCCAGAGATTCCACTGCTAGGCAGATAATTCTTCCTTTTTTAAAATATAATTTTTATTTATGGCAATAGGGTTAAGTGACTTGCCCAGGGTCACACAGGCAATTATTAAGTGTCTGGGGTCATATTTGAACTCAGATCCTCCTAACTCCAGGGCAAGTGCTCTTATCCACTGCACCACCTAGCTGCCCCTTAGGCAGATACTTTTTTTTTGCAAGGCAATGGGGTTAAGTGACTTGCCCAAGGTCACATAGGCAATCATTAAGTGTCTGAGGTCATATTTGAACTCAGATCTTCCTAACTCCAGGGTGAGTGCTTTATCCACTGCACCAATTAGCCACTCCCGGGCAGATACTTCTTAAGGAGATTTAAGACCAAAAGGAAGGAAGAGCTCTTACATACCAAACTGGACATCGCGTAAGTGTCCATTGACTGAGAATGGTTAAACAAATTGTGAAATATGACTACTCGAATATTACAGTATTGTAAGAAATGAGGCTTATGAAGAATATAGAGAATCATAAGGTGATATAGAAACTAGCCCTTAGAATGGTAGCTGACATAGTAGGAACTCAATAAATGTTTATTGATGGATTATTGATCGAATTGTTGGAAAGTTAAAGTAAGAAAAACCAAGAAATGAATATACAAGACAACCAAAATGTACCATGTCCCCACCAAGCAAACCTGAAAGTAAACCCTGAGTAAGTGTAATGATCGAGCTTGGTTACAAAGATGAAATTAAGAAATATACCAGTTTTCCTCTGTTGCAGAAGTGGGGGACTGTGTGTTTAGGACATTGCATAAACAGACTCACCTGAGATTTTTGTTAGTATTTTTTGAGTTGTGCTTCCCTTTCTTTTTTGCTCTTTCTTGGGATAGAGTGGGATACATAAACAAAAGATATTGATTATTTTTTTTAAAAGATATTGATCATTTTTAAAAAGAAAATTAAAGGTTGAACAAGGTCAAGGTGAATCCATGGCTACTTGGCTTCCTCAGGTACCTCCATTCTGGTCTTCCCTTATCTACTTCCCTGCCCCTTAATTGTAGCCTCTTGGTCTCCATTGTTGAATCGAGCATCCCTTTCATCATTTATAATGTCAATCAATATACATTTATTAAGGACCTGCTATATTCCAGGCCCTGGGATAAGACCTGGACAAAGCAAGGCAAAAGACAGATCTTGCCTTCTAAAACCAGAGAAAGATGGGAATCAGGACATTGGTGTGGGCTTAGCCAATGTCGGTCATCTATTGACTCACTTCATGAAGACTTCTCCCAACAATTTTGCAGTTGAATTGCTCCCTGGCTATTGCATTTCAGCTTTCCCAAACTCAGAGATTGTACAGAGAGAAGGCCTTGGGGCAAGGCTAGTGCTAGTGAACACAGTTGAACTAGGTGCTTCCAATTCACACCAAAGTGTGAATTGCCTCCAGGCACCCATGAGCACCATGCCAGAATCTCCCTTGACCTGCCACAGTGGACATCTCACCCCCTCCTAGGGTCTGCTTATATGCCCCTGGGTGTTCTCAGAGTCATTCCTTGACCCAAGGCTAATGCAAAGGCAGTGGTGCTGAATTTGTCATTTCATCAGAACTTTATTATACAACTCTAGAAATGTGAGACAACCAAGTGGTAACTATGTGTGAAGCAAAGACCTTCTTTTAGGGCAGTAATCCTGGTATGCCCTCAGAACTACTAACTCTCAGAGAGCCAGAGACAGGCTAAAAGGTGTATGTGATTATCACCCTAGAGTTGGAGGGAACATTATGGGGGCATTTATAGATGATGAAAAAAGCCTAGAGAGTCTTGGTGATTGGTCCAGGGTTACCCAGACAAATTAGTGGCAGAAGTGAGATGTTTTCCCAGGTCCTCTGTCCCCAGAGCCAGTTCAGACTCTTGCACCAAGTTCTGACTCTTGTACCTGAGGAGAAGCAGGGATGCCTTTGTCTCCCCCTTCCCCGGCTAAACTTCTGTGGGCAGCAGGTGTCATTAGAAGCCTTTGAAAGGGATGAGATTCCACTAAGTCAGGGCTGCTGTTATCAGCAAATCTTGGAGGACTGAATGTTTTCCAGAGTGCCCTCCAGGTGGCTCAGATGATGGCATTTTGATGCCTAATAAAGAGGCTTCCCTGGCACTCTATTCCCATGCCAGTCTCTGATCTCTTAGCAGGTCAAGGTGGCGGGCTTCAGCAGGTGGTCCTGCTGTGCATCCTGCAGGCATGTGTTGGATGTGGCTGGCTGGGGGCTGGGGGGTGGAAGATCCAGCCACAGTCTGGGGCCGATGGTGGGCTGTAAGGTTACCACGAACTAGAGAATGAAAGGAAACGATGAGCTTCTCAGTTTGGCTGATAATTACAACCTAATTCAAGGGCACCTGGGTTAGAGGAAAGGCGTGTGGATGTGAGTGTTGGTGGGGGATGGGGTAGGTGAGGACTCAGGCCCACCGTTCACAATACCTTGATACCATTGTGGGGAATTTGCCAGCTGCAGCAAGGCCCCCTCATCATCCCTTGGTACTCTGTGGAGTGGAAGTGGATTGGAGACGTGAAAGAACATGACTATCAGAAGAGTTTCAAGGGCATTGATATCCTAGGGCCATGGGGCTGGAGCTGGAAGACACCTCAGAAACCTTTCCATTGTGACCAGCCTTTTCATTTTACAGTGAATGAAATTGGAGTCAGAGACACAGAAACAGAGAGAGGGGGAGAGAGAGAGACAAAAATAGAGACAGAGACAGAGAAAGTAATAGCTTAGATAGAAGGCGAACTCAGCAGTTTCCTAAGGGTAACTCCATTCTCCTTTCTTCTGTGTATTTCCAGATCAGAACTTGTAATGAAGGAGGAAGTCTTCTTATTAAATGCTGCACTCATAACCATTGATTTTCCTCAGGATGTCTAAGGTTGTCTCTTAAACATCATGGGGTAATGAATGCTGGTCTTGGTGTCAGGTTGCCATGGGTTCAAATCTCACCTCTTCCCACTCCATTGCCAGATCTTGGTCATTTGGAATGGTGAGAAGACTGGGGTCTTCCTCCCAGTGGAAGGAAATGGAGATGCCTCTAAACCTGGAGAAGCAAAGATTCCCAGCTCTATAAAAGTGTCTTCAGATACTTGGTAGCCTATTATAGAGAGGATAGATTAATCTTGTTCTGTTTAGGTACACAGGGCAGAACCAGAAGAAATGGGGGAAATTTCAGAAAGGAAATATTTAGGCTGCTGTTTGGAAACTCTTTCGAACAATAAAGAGACTCAAAAATCCACTAAGTATACTGGGGAAGTTTTCTGTAGGGTAGGAGGTATAGCCCTGGGGTGGTCGTCCTGGGGATTTTTGCTCAGAGATGGATTGGAGTGGAAAACACTGAGGTACCTTCCACCCTGATAGTCTGATTCTGCACACAGTTCAGCAGATTCTTGAACTTTTTTGTGTGTCCTGGACCCCATTAGTGGAAGGCTAATAAAAATAAAGATATCATTCTCCCTCTCCCTATCCAAATTCATGCACTCTGTGAAGTCAATCCTCAGACTAAGGATAAGAGCCTCCTCTGGTGGAAAATCAAACAATCCCATCAACAACAAACATGGAATCACAGTCTCTTCTTAATCAACAAACTGTTTTTTTTTTAAATTCCTGAAATCAGGCAAAGAATTGTTTTTTTGTGTGTGTGTATAAATATTTTTATTTGACATCATGATTTGACTATTATTACATTTCAGAAGTAAATAATATTGTGTAAAAACCATTCATTGAAAATCATCATTGATTTTTGAATGCAGAACTGCAGGGTAGTTCATTAGACTCTGGTCAGACCCTTCCATAGGCAGGCCTGCTGCTCTCCCCATTGTCCTCTCTAAACTGAAGGAGGCCAAGGGCTAGCACTTCCAGAAGAAAGCCAATGGTCACTTTTCTTAGAACGATTAAGAGGCTATGTATTCCTACCACAAAATGAGTTGAGCAGTTTTTTTTTTTTATTAAAGCTGTTGTTTGTGTACTAGTGCACAGTTTATTAAACATGATGGCTATGGAAAATGAGAAAACTCTAAATAGAGTCTCCTCATAGAAGAAATGTGTACAACTTTCCAGGCTTGTGATCTGAGATGTGTGTCAGTGACATGTTCATTGCCCATGTTTGCTAATATATTTCTTAAGAGAACTTAGTTCCTTGGAAATTGGACAAAGCTTTACATTTATGGACCAAAAACTTTTCTCTAGGTAGGAGAGTGACAAGAAGTTCTCTCCCTCCACACCTCCATCCTCCTGGCTTTTTTTGTCTCTATTTTTCCTAAATAGAGTCTGTCAAAATAGGTACAAACTATGATCTAATCTTTTGAGCAGAACTACTAAAAGGGTAATGGATAACCAGAAGTTACTAAACTGGATTTGAGGAAGGAATGATCAAAGTTACTAGGATGGTCCCCTGATATAAAATTTTTTTTTGGTAATATTTCCCAATACTCTATCTTCTTGACAATGACTTGGAGAAGTATTTCTGATTTAATTTTCAGTTGTCTGTTAGTTATGTCCGACTCTGGGCAAAGATATTGGATTACTTTGTCATTTCCTTCTCCAGCTAATTTTGCAGGATGAGGAAACTGAGGCAAAGGGAGTTGAGAGACTTGCCTAGCTAAGGTCACACAGCTATTAAAGTTTCTGAGACCAGATTTAAACTCATGAAGGAGTCTTCCAGACTCTAGGTCTGACACTTTATATGCATCCAGCTGCCAATTCAGAGTTAAAACTTTAGGTGATAAAATTTTACCCCCCCCTTTCATGAGTAATTAGGGCTGCAGCACTTATAAATGATTTAAGAAGAGTCAAAGAAGTATAAAGTAAAAAGTTTTGCAACTTGGAGGTCTTGGGATAGGATCTGAAAGTTTCCTGAGGAATGTATTAGGAGCTTCAAAGGGAGGACTGTTGTAGAAGTGAATTTTGGTGAATTCTACTGTGAATATTCAGATCTGAATTTTAGAAAGGACTGATCCAAATTTGTGTTTTTCAACTGACTTTGATTACATGTAACTAATTTAAAAAAATAGAAACCCTTTATTAAAATGATATATCCAAAAATGCATGAAACAATTATAAAAAAAAAAACTAGCTCCCACTCTTCCCCTTCTTGGCTTATATTGCTGTTCCAATACAGATATTCCTCCAGGTGTTCAGTCATGGGCAGGGGTGGAGTGTGAAGTGTCATCTTCTGGGTCATGTTTGATGTCCATGGTCCAGATGAGTGGATGATCCGTTTCCACTGTCACAACACCAGAGCCATCATAGGTATTTGAGGTGCTGACTAGGGTTCCAAACATGAGCATATCATTGGTGAGGTTCCACTTTAGGCCTGTTGTAGTGACTTGCTTACATAGATGTCCAACAGGAATAAGGCCACACCAATCACCTTCAAATCCTGTATTTACATTGAGTTTGTGCTTTCCTGGCTGAAGCAGGCAAATAAGAGAATGTTCTTGTATGATGATAATAGGTATTGGAGTGATCTCAGTTGCATGAAAAAGGGTCTCCACAGAAGCCATGATCTGGTCAAATCATCCTGCAAGTCCACCCAAAGTCACAATGATGTCAACCTGAAGGTCCTTTTCTACTATCTTCTTCTGGAGTACTGGAAGACATTTAGTAAAATCAGTGTAGTTTTGATCAGGAGTTGAGACAAGTTCACATCCCTTGACGTTGTAGTATTCTTTGACTTCAAGTCTAGTAGAATCAAAATCTCCACTGATGTACTCAGGTAAGAAGCTCTCTTGATCTCCTTCAGTTAAATGATACAACCGGTTAGCACCTCCAACAGCACAGGCTTTAAGAACAGCTTTGCTCCACAGATGATAAAAATGACTTCTGTCCAAAGGCTGATTAAGGATCAATAGGCAATACTTCAAATCCCCTGAACAAAGATGGAAGAAAGGCCAATTGATTGATAGATAAGCAAAAATTAGCATTCATTAAGCTGCAAAAGCCAATTCCAGTGTGGAGCAGGCATTCCAGCGGGGTGAAGGTGTGCTCCATTTCAGATTATTGGCTTCTGCACAGCTGCTCGAGGAGCCGCCTGCCGGGCAGCCACGGAGCTTGGAGCGGCCCAAGAATTGTTAATCATTCTTTCTTTGTTGTTGTTTTGTTTTTTGCAAGACAATAGGGTTAACTGACACAACTAGGTAATTATTAAATGTCTGAGGTCGGATTTGAACTCAGGTCCTCCTGACTCCAGGGCTGGTATCCGCTGTGTCACTAAGCTGGACAACCCCAATCATTCTTGTCCTATAAATTTATGCTTCAACTTGATCTCTTCATCTTCATCCTTACAACCCAGCAAATGCTGTGATGGTTTGGTTAGTTTATTCAGATTTTGACTAATCTTCCTCCTAAGCACAGGAGAAAAGCAGTGAGGAGACTTTAGAGTCACTAGAAATAAACTATGGGCAAAAGCAGACTGACCCATGTCTTAGCAGATACTTGAATGATGCTAAATAGAATTTGATACTGGCTGTCTTCATTTCTAAGAATTGTTTCCCTTGGGATTTTGCTATGAGTTCCCATGATGCATCCTTGAGTAATGATGATCATGGCATCTCCCAAGTTGATAAAACATATTCCTTTTAACAACCTTGTGGAGCAGGATGTCCTGCAAATGTCACTGTATTCATTTTATATATGAGGAAACTGAGGCTCAGAGAGGTGAGCCCAGGTCATTCTGATATTGAGTAAAGTTTGATCTCTTTGTACCTTCCTCCTCTTGGTCCTAATTCTGACCTCTGGGGCTACCCTCATGGTTGATGATGTGGTATCCAGTGATGGGGGAACCCACATCCTCCATGTGGATCTTCTCCTGTCTGGACAGGAATTCTGGGATACCATTTTGGATGGGACAGTTTGACAATACAGACTAAGAATGCTAAGTGCACAAGAAAAAGAATGAAAAGCTAGAGAAGCCTGGGCTTGCATCACACCCACTTCAGGAATCCCACAAATTTGGAGGCCAACCCTGGCAGGGATTCCACAGATGCCGTGTGTATTTGTGTGTGTGTGTGTGTGTGTGTGTGTGTGTGTGTGTGTGTGTGTGCGTGCGCGCGCGCTTGCACTTTTCTTAATTGTGTTTATTTTGGTGGGGGTGGTGGAGTATGACAAGGGAGGTGGAGAGTCCACTGAAATGCCAAACTAAGGTGGGAGAAGTAAGAGAAGACAAGACGGGAGGGGGAAATCCCTTTTGACTTGGCCCCAATTCTCAATGGATTTCTAGAGTTTCTGGGAATGCTTAGGAGAGTCTCCAAGAGAGAAGTGATTTCTAAGATGACATTTAAATATAAATGCTACAGGAAAAAAATCCCTTTGGAAACTTACATTTTGATCCTCTGGGCTAAATGAATACAATTGGAGCTGAGATCCTATCAGAGGAAGATTTCTCTTTGAAAAGGAAAGGAAAACCTGATCCAGCCTAAACTAGCCTAGGCCAGTGCCCTCAGTGGATTGGAGAAGGACCCAGTGTCCCAGAGAAAGTGGGGGGGGGGGGAATCTTTACAATGCTCCATGGCAGATGTGGCAGCTCTCTGCTTTCTCTTTTGACCCAGGTTAGGGGACAAGAGAGCTAACAAAGGTGGGCTCCAGTGTCCCCATTCAAAGGGATTGCCACCTCTCTGCCCACTGTTGTCTAAAGAACCCAGTCATTGGGGGCAAGCCCTTAGGGAGCATCAGAGAAAGTTAGAGGGAAACAACACAGATGTTGAGACTTTCTGAACCTGAGGGGATCTATTTCATGAAAATAAAAACCTGGGTTTTTTCTATTGAAAAAGCAACATGACACTAGCTATCCATGTATCATAAGGCCACCTGGACAAATGGAGCTGCCTACCTGTATACAAGTCGGCTCTTTCATCTGCCTCTCACTTCCTTCTTGCCCCACTTAGCTTCTTTCAGAAATGTTCATCTGAGGTTGGCATCATTTGCAACCCTGGCAGCCCCCAAAAGAATACAATGGGACACTGTAGAAAGACCACCCTGGACACTTGTGTGACCTCGGGCAGGTCATTCAGCCTCTCCCTCAGCTTCCACATCTGTAAAATGGGGAGGTCAGATTTGACCTCAAAGGTCTTCCCCAGTTCCAGGTATGGGGTCCTATGATGTACCTTGTCCCAGGTGTCCCAGGTCTCCTTAGGGACAGACAGAAGAAACTTAATTTCCTAAATGAGATTATGCCAACCACTCAACTTGAGAGAAGTGGAAAAATTACTGACCAGAAGAACCATGGAATTTCCATGCAATAATTAAATCATTCCATCACACTAAGACTCAGTTTGTTCATCTTCAAAATGGGAGTCATGATACGTGTATTATAGTCATTGGGGTGGGGTTGGGGAATCTATTCTCTAACTCTATTTGCCCTAGTAATTGTAACTGCTTTTAAAATGCCACCAGTCCTTTTTCTGGGAAGCTCAGTTTCCTCAGGAGGAATGGAGGAGAATGGTACCTACATTCCTTTCCAACCGCAAATAATGACTCTTCTCAGGATGTTCAGAGGAGTGAGTGGGAAGATTGGGGGAAGCTTTGGAAATAGGTCATTGAGAGACTGTAAAAGAAACAGAAAAAATTTGTTATTGGTTCAGCTAGATGGCCCAGCACCATTCCAAGGACTATGTTATGCTAGGAGTTATCTTTGTCTGTAAAGGAAAGGTCCCAAGAAAGTCAGACTCAGAAGCCCCTATCTAAATGAGCAGGTGAGGACAACAGGTACATTACCCCCGGAATTCATTATGCCAATTACCCATAAGAATGACTGAGGATTCAAAATTTGGAATCAAGAAATAGTTCTGAAGCTTCTTACCTCAGACAGAAGGGAGCCCAATGTGTTCCCAGAGCAATCCCCAATGGACAACACCAGAGAAAGAGCTAGTAAAGGCTCAGAGGAGAAGGAGATGAATGAGTCTCTGATGAGGGGGTCTAAGGCAGCTACTTGTCAACCTAGCAACAATAGAAAGGTCTGTTTTCTTCCGTAGATGTTATTTCTGAATGTGATGGAGAAGCTCCTAAGTCTGGACAAACCTGAAAAGCTCTAACTAGTCAAATAGGTGATTCATTTGTGGAAATATAATCCTGGCAGAAGGAAGGAACCAAGGAAGCATTTCTGGGGATTAGGAAGACTTTAGCAAGAAATTGAGACCCCAAGGGGCCCAGGTGATGTTTTTCATCACTCCTGAAGATTGAAGTCAGGGGCTTCAAGAGAGGAAGGCAGAATCGGAAAGGAAAGAAGGAAGTGATGCCTCAGAAAAGGGATTTGGAACTCTAGCCCACCACTTAAAATGATCTGTAATAGGTTGTATCCCTCCTCTCCTCCAAAATGCTCCGGGGGGGGGGGGGGGGTAGACCTGATTATTCCCAGATGCTAATCTTAGAGAGGGAAGGCCTCCATCCTGTTTAGGTATCCTTCCTTCCTCTTAGAACAGTCAGATTATTCAGAAATCATTTTAGCCTCTTAGGACAGTGAAAGTGACCAGTTTAAATGGCAAAGGGAAAATGTAAAACAATCTCTAAACGTGAGTGAGAGCTAATTTTGCAGATTCTCTCCTTTGTGTTAACCATAAACTTTCATCTTCCAACTTCTACCAACAGGAATCTGGTTCCAACCTTCTTTAATCTCTCTAGTTCTAATTCAGCCTAAAGTCTAAAGTTCCAGAATTTTTTTATGGAGCCCCACGCCACATGCCAATAAAGTGGGAGTGGGACATCAGTAGTGGGACACCATCTCAGAGACTGAGAGTGAAATGAAGCCTGTGGCTTTATTGATTTTCTTCATTACGGTTACCTAGGTCAGCAGAATATCAAGGTGGTGACTCCATGGTCCCTTGGCTCCAAACTCCACATCACATAGATCTGACTCATGAATTGTTTCTTCCTAGAACACTCCTCCCCTCCCCCCCCCACCCAGGAAAGGGGTCCCATGCTCTAATGGCCCATTAGTTAATGTCCAAGGGTGCCTTCCTGCCTATTGTGAACCTAATGCTGACACATTGCAGAGGACTAGGACTGAGCTGAGACTCTCATTTCTTAATTTGAGATTTGCATCCTCCTCTGGGTTATCCTATAGATAAAAATCTACTGCAAAATATTCTGGCATTGATGTCCCTTGGGAAATATGGCATCTCAAAGGGCACAGTCCACCCATGTAGGTGGGTACACATGCCTGGGGTTAATAGAGTGCTTATTTACCTAATTCACAAGAGACAAAATTCAAGACTGTACCTGGAGATAAGACACATGGCCTCAGATATTTAGGCTGAAATGCAGAAAGTGGGACTAATGAGCGAAATGAGCTAAAGATCCTGATGCAGGATGGATGGCACATTTGACTTGATAGCTATCACCGAATGGGACCTTGGGCTAGAATATGACTATGAAAAAAGATCTCTCTCTCTCCTCTCTCTCTCTCTCTCTCTCTCTCTCTCTCTCTCTCTCTCTCTCCCTCTCTCTCTCTCTCTGTCTCTCTCTGCCTCTCTCTGTCTCTCTCTCTCTGTCTGTCTGTCTGTCTCTCTCTTCCTCTCTTCCTCCCTCCCTCCCTCCTTTTTCATTCTCCCTTTCCTTCTCTTTCTCCTTTTCCCTATCTCTATCTATATGGGTATATAGTAGTAGAGATAGAAATACCTATAAATATCTCTATAGACAGAGATATATGTGTTGACTATAAATTTGGATAGACGTGTGTGTGCATTTTAATAAAAGTGTGTAAGTTCTGTTTACTTTCAAGGGGTCAAGGGGTGAGATGGCTCTGGGAAAAGCAATTGAGAGAGCACAATGTGCTCTCACTATAACAAACATAATGTGCAAGTCATCCCAATGTTAATTTGTGGAGCATAGTCTTCTTTGAAATCTAAGGACAACAAAAAAAAATGATTATATAGGAGGAAATTCCAGAATTGAGGGGAAGGAGCATTGTGGAGTGATAATCAATAGAATTTAAAGGGTTCTAAATATCCTTTAGACATCCTGTACACGTGGAAGACAGCGACAAGGGGTTTGGAAATAGGGTTCTGGTCTCATATGGTAGTAACAGAATGGGTCCATTATTCAGGCTTCTGCTGGAGCTCTCTCATTCTGTTAAAAGCAGAGATGCTTACAAGTTATTAGCTTGCCTTGGTGATCATTTCCTTCCACAAAAGGAAGAGGCAGTGATGTGAGGAAAGTTACTGTTGCTTTGGATCCAATTCTGACTACCAGAAAGAACTGATTATGGAAGTCGGAATGATGGCAAACTTGGGGAAAGAGATACCTTCACCTTAGAGATTTTTATAGAGGAAAGGAAAGTTGGGTAGGTATAAGCCAGATATGAATACTAAGATTTGGGAGAGTAGAGTCAAAAAGGCCAGGAAAAGATAAGGTTGGCCCTCATGCCATAACATTCTGTCTGGAGTGTATCCAAGAAGAATTGGAAACTTTAAAGACAATTCTTATTCTAAGACAGCTCCAATGGGGATGGAGAGAGAGAACTGTCTAGAACCTTAAATTCAGATTCAAATGTACAAGCAATTCTGCTAAAGAATTCTAAAACAGAGGACAGAAGCAAGGCCAGATGATGGAATGGGAATGTTATTGTACTGCTATCATCTAGCATTCAAGAAGGCTACAAGTGAGAATGTGCTGAGGCTAGTCAACTATACAAAGGGGAGGAAGTATGTTCTGGCCCCACTCTTCTCCCTTGGGCTACACAGGTTGTAGATTTTTAAAAATTGCTAATCTTCTCAGTTTAATCCTTCACTGGTTGTGTTCTTCCCTCCATTAGTCACCAATGAGTAGCCCCTCCCCCCAGTCCCTTGAATGATTAGCTCCTGTTACAAAGGGACAGTTATAAACATCCCCTCTCTACCCAACACAGACACACTCTCTCTTATTTTACCTTGGTTTCTGTGGAGGGTGAGTTCAAACTTATCTAGACTCTTGCAAATCCTTGGAGATGTCCAAAGACTTCATAGCTGGTTGAATCTTTAGCTCAGCTTCCTTTGATATGGGTCCCAAAGGTCATTTCTCTCCTCTCAAGATATTAATGCTGAGTTGACTACAAAACCCAGCATGGAATATAAATTCCATATTCTTGGAAGTTTGCTTTTCTGACCTTTGGAAATACGTAAGATCAGGACTTCTAAAGTAATCTAAAATGAGACAGAAAAAAAATGATGAAGCAGGCAAAGAGTCAAGTCTATTTCCCACAGGGCCATTTGACTTCAGATGAGTTAAAGCCCAGGCCAGGATTTCTTTCCATCACTGTCTTTCATAAGATACTGTTCAGAAAGGAAGGAAAGAAATTCACTGAGTTTGAGTTGCCAAAAAAAAATGAGGCTGAGTCTCACTGAGATCTTTATTAAAAAATGTCCCAGTGCTGGTACCACAACCATAGCCAATCCAAGAATCTGCTGTCCAAAAAAATAGTAGATCACAGTTACGTACCTATGCCTGCTCCAAAGTCTCACCAACATACGCCCATTAAACATTCTTAGAATTGTTTTAGAAGGAAGGTTCTTAGACTCTTCTGTGCTGGGAGAAGTGGAGGATCTCTAAAGAGGAGGAGCAGCTAGGTGGCACTGTAGTGGATAGAGTACAGGATTTGGAATCAGGAAGATATCTTCCTGAGTTCAAATCCAGCCTCAGACACTTACTGTGTGACCCTGGGCAAGTCACTTAACTCTTTCCCTCAGTTTCCTAATCTGGCAAATGAACTGGAGAAGGAAATGGCAACCCACTCCAGTATCTTTGCCAAAACCCCTCCCAAAAGGGGTCATAAAAAGTCAACATGATGGAAAAAACTCAACAAGAAAAATTAAAGGTAGATGCCAGCCAGAGCAGTAGCCTCTGAAGAGTAACAGGAATTGAGGTTGTGTCCCTTGAATCCAACTACAGGGATAGGGGTCTGACTGTTTAGTTATTCCATCATCATGGCAATCATTCCAAATCAGAGATGAAACAAGACAAGCATGATGAAACAAGAGGGGAAAAAGGGTTGTTTTGTTTTCTTGAATCATGTAAATATGTAAATTAAAAAGAATTCGGCTCCTTTTATTTATTAGTTTAGGGAGGGGGAAATGGAGATCAGGTTTGCAGAAAGACATTTACATTTTTCTACCTGACTCTGGTTCTGATGGCATGGATCTCCCTATGCAGGGAGCTTGGCTCTACTAATGTCACCTTTCCCTCTTCCTATTCCTGACCAAGGAAGATGAGTGGAGAACACACATGACCCAGGCAAGGTCTTGCAGTTGGGTGGGTAGCCCATTGTGTGAGTCCATCAGAGTCACCATCCTGCATGGGCCATGGAGATGAATGGTGAGCAGGACTCAGAAGGGATCTAGGAGAGTTGGAGCTGGGTCATTTTAGGGAAACTATCCATAAATGCTTTTTGGCAAAAGGCCGTCTCATCAATGCCAATGTCCTCTGTGGATGTCCTTTGGCTGTGACTACTATACACCAATCTCAGAAGATCAGCATTGCAGCACTGGAAAAACGCATGGTGGGTTCAAGCAGATTGTAGCATGCTATCAGTGGACCAGTGCAGAGGTGTCCTTAAGGAGTTTATATTCTAATGATGAATCTAGATAAGTAAGATACAAAGGAATGTGGGGGCCATGTTAAAACCTGATAGGAATGGGGTGTATCTGGGCATCAAGAGAGGTCTTATGGAGGATGTGGGGAAAGGAAGGAACAAGCATCTAAGTTCCTTCTCCAGTTAGTGGCTGCATGCTCCATTCTTTTATTCTTTCTGGAGCCAGTTACAGGGTAAGGAGATAGAGTCAGGAGGACCTAAACTCATATCTGGCCTCAGACAATTAACACTTCCTAGCTGTGTGACCTTGGTAAATGACTTCACCCTGACTGCCTCACAGCCAAGGCTCCAGTCTCCAGTCATCTTGATTTATATCTGGCCACTGGACCCAGATGACTCCAGAGAAGACAGTAAGGCTGGTGACTTAGCACACCCTCCTCTCCTCTCACTCAAATCCAGTTCACTTGCTTGTCTTGGCACCACCTCCCTGATATCTTGGTTTTCTTCAAGAACTCATGGACAAGGGGCAGCTAGGTGGCACTGTGGATAGAGCACCAGCCCTGGAGTCAGGAGTACTTGAGTTCAACTGTGGCTTCAGACACTTAATAATGACCTAGCTGTGTGGCCTTGGGCAAGCCACTTAACCCCATTTGCCTTGCAAAAAAATCTAAAAAAAAAAAACAACTCATGGACAGACTTCATCCTCATCACTAAACCCATGCTAGGCATTTTACAACTATCATTTTTCTTAATCCTTTCAACAGTTCCATAAAGTAGGGCCTATTATCATTCCCATTTTACAAGGGAGAAAATTGAGGCATACAGAGGTTCAATGACTTGCCCAAGGTCACACTGCTAATATCAAGTGTCTGAGGCCTGATTTGAACTCATTTCTTCCTGTCTCTAGGCCCAGTGCTTTATCTTTTGTACCACTGATTCCCAGAAGAATGAAAGAATGGAGTATATAGCTGCTGACTGGGGCCTGTATCCATTTTAGCAAAACTTGCTATCTCCTCCCTGCCTCTCCTGAAACACAACTGGTTTACACTCATGCAGAATTTTTTTCAGGGCTATAGGATAAACAACCAAAGGCAAGAAATAGGAACTGAAAGTAGAGATGGAATTTTGCTGCCAAAAATCAAACCCCAAGAACAAGTCCTCCTTGTGTGTTCTGGACATCCCTGGAGGACATAACACAAGAGCATGGGCTAGACCTGCCATAGCCAAACAGTGTCTCCTTATAACTGGACCCATCCTCCTCTATGGCAACCTCTGGATAGAGCCCTGGCCTTGGAGTCAGGAGGATGGAAGTTTGAATCCCACTTCCAATACTTGCCATACTAGCTGTGGGCAAGTCATTTAATTCTAATTGCCTCACATCCAGGGTCATGGCCAGTTGTCCTGATTCATATCTGTTCACTGAACTCAGATGGCTCTGGAGGAGAAAGTGAGACTGGTGACTTAACACAGCACCCCCTCACTCGAATCCTATTCATGTGCTTGTCATGGCATCACCTCCATGATGACGTGGTCTTCTTCAAGAACCAAGGAAAAGGGGTGGCTAGGTGGCATAGTGGATAAAGCACCGGCCCTGGAGTCAGGAGTACCTGGGTTCAAATCCGGTCTCAGACACTTAATAATTACCTAGCTGTGTGGCCTTAGGCAAGCCACTTAACCCCATTTGCCTTGCAAAAAACCTAAAATAAATAAAAAAGAACCAAGGACAAGGGGCAGCTAGGTGCATAGAGCACCAGCCCTGGAGTCAGGAGGACCCAAGTTCAAATCTGGCCTCAGACGCTTAATTACCTAGCTGTGTGGCCTTGGGCAAGTCACTTAATCCCATTGCCTTGCAAAAAACAAAAACCAAACAAACAAGAACCAAGGACAACCAAACATTAAGGTTGACTCTCACATTGCTCATGTCAACTGTTAGAAACCTACTCTTCTCTCCTCAGGCTCCCATCCAATCATCCCATCTACTCAGACCAAATGAATTGGTCCCTTATCTGACTAAGAAAATTGAAGCCATGACTTGTTAGGTCCCTAATCCTTCTTGCTTTGGATCTTGAAACCCCACTAGAGAATCCTCATCCATCTTCTCCTCCTTGGTTTCTATCTTAAAGGAAGAAGTGGTTCTTTTCTTGACTTACTCATTCTACGCATACTTGCCGATATTTTCATGGTTGCCAATGGCCGACCATCTTCCTCATCCTCCTTGACCTCTCTGTATAGCCTTTGACCCTCTAGAGTCCCATCTCCTCCCTAACACTTTTCTTTGGAGGTTTTCAAGATATCCCTCTCTCTGGATCTCCTTTGACCTATCAGACCTCTCCTCTTGCCTCATCTAAGTCCTGCCTACTAATTTTGGACCTGGGGCCTACTCTCTTCTCCCTATGTTGTTTCATTTAGTGATTTCATCAACTCTCATGGCTTTAATTATCTCTATGCTAATGAGGCTCAGATCTACTTGTTTAGTCCTGACCTCTCTCCTAACCTCCAGAGTCTCATCTCCAACTGCCTCTTAGACACTTCTTAGCTGTGTGACCTTGGGTGGTCCAATAGACATCTCAAACTCAATCTGTCAAAAATTTGAACCCATTATTCCCCCCCTAAACTCCACCCCCTACCCATCTTCCCTATTACTGTAGGGGGCAGCACCATCTTCCCAATCCCTCAGGTTCACAATCTGCCTAAACTGCTCACTATCTCTCACCACCCTCTCTCATTTCCAAGCTATGGTCAAGGCCTGTTGAGTTTTTCTTTGCAACATTTCTCAAATCTACTCCCATCTCTGTTCTGGCACTTCTCCTAGCCTGCATCAAGCCCTTTTCATCTCACACCTGAACTATTGAATTAGCGGCTGGTGGTTGAGTTTGCCTTCAATTCATTAAGTCACTGAAATGCCTTTCCTAAAGTGCAGGTCCAGCCGGGGTTACCTGATGGGGTTACCTCAAGGCTGCTTTCTCAGATAAGCCTTGCTTTGGGGTGCCTTCTTTTCCTAAAATGAAAATGGCATAGCCTCCTGTTCAGACTCTGGTAGTTAGGTTGGCCTCTCCTCTTGGGACTTCCCAGACAAACTAGGAATACTGAGTCCTTGAAGGTATCACCATTCCTGTATGGAGGTAGCTTACTGGCCTCCCCCTTATCAGAGATTGCCAAGGAGATGATGTTCACAGCTCAGATTTTCTTTGCATGTCTTTTTTTAAAAGATTTTATTTATTTTGAGTTTTACATTTTTCCCCTAATCTTACTTCCCTCCCCCCATCTCCCACAGAAGGAAATTTGCCAGTCTTTACCTTGTTTTGCCATGGTATGCATTGATCCAAATTGAGTGTGATGAGAGAAAAATCATATCCTTAAGGAAGAAACATAAAGTATAAGAAATAGCAAGATAAGACAATAAGATATCAGGTTTCCCCCCCTAAATTAAAGGTAATAGTCCTTGGTCTTTGTTCAAACTCCATGGTTCTTTATCTAGATACAGATGGTATTATCCATCACAGACAGCCCCAAATTGTCCCTGATTGTTGCACTGGTGGAATGAGTGAGTCCATCAGGGTTGATCATCACCCCATGTTGCTGTTGGGGTATACAATGTTATTCTGGCTCTGCTCATCTCGCTCAGCATCAGTTCATGGAAATCCCTCCAGGCTTCCCTGAATTCCCACCCCTCCTGGTTTCTAATAGAACAATAATGTTCCATGACATACATATACCACAGTTTGCTAAGCCATTCCCCAATTGAAGGACATTTACTTGATTTCCAATTCTTTGCCACCACAAACAGGGCATTTGCACGTCTTTCAAAGGCTCTGATATTCTTTTCCATGAGACCAAAAATCCATCTCCAAAAAAAATCCCTTTTTCAGTTGGTCATTCCATGTCCCTCGACATTCTCCAATCTCTTGAAGTTAGTTCAAGAGCCTGTCCTCCTGTTTGGCTCTCTGCTGTTAGAATCAACATTAGACCCAGAGTGGGAGTAGGGGTGGGGTCACATCTATGGTCACAAAATAAGGCAAAATAAGGCAAAAGCAGGTGGTCAGTCAGGGCTGTTATGGGGCAACTGCCACCAAGTCTGGAAGTATGAGACCAACCCCCACCCCAATACTATTCTGAAGCCAAGCCTTGGCTTTCTTTTCCAACTGAGACTTCTGCAAACCCAAGAAGGGATGAGGGGGAAAGCATGTGCAGCCTCTTTATTTCCTCTTTCTGGGAGAATCTGTGGTTATTAATTAAATGGTAAGGATGCTTAAGTCAACAAACCCTGGACAAAAGGATGAGGACAAAATATGTCCTACACTGCTTCTTTCTAGAAACCCTGGCCCTTCAAGGCCTCAACAGCCAGATGAGCCAAGTCATGGCAGGTGGGAAAGGGGAATGAGATTAGACCAAGCTCTCCCTCTGCTGGTCAATGTCTGGGTCCAGCTTCCTTTCCTAGACTTCAGATGTTTGAGCTAGAAGAAAACAGGAACCATGGAAAGGAATGGATGAGGGAAAGAACATTTATTAAGCACCTTGTATGTACTAAGAACTCTACAAATGCAATTTCATTTGGTCCTCACAACAATCCTGGGGATGGTGTGGTGGTACAGTGATGCAGTGGTTAGAGCACTGGCCCTGGAGTCAGGAGGACCTGACATTCAGTACTTACTTGTGACCTTGGGCAAGTCACTTAACCCACTTTCTTACCAAAAAAAAATCCCAGGAGGAAGGTGTTATTACTCTCACTTTATAGAAGACAAAATTGAGTCAGATAGAAGTTAAGTGACTTGCTTAGGGTCATTTTTTTATTTGAAAAGTTTAAATTTCAATTTGAACTCAAGTCATTCTGACTCCATGCCTACTACTTTATCCATTGGGTTACCTAACTGCCCTTCATTTTACAGAAGAAGAAACTGAGTCCCATAGAGGAAAAGAGATTTATAGCTACAGGTTGCAGTTTTTCTGCCTCCAAATGTCACAAGGGTGACTTTTCCCCAAGCACACTACACAGGAATGATTTACCATAGAACACTGTGAGTTGTTACACAAACCACAGCAAGAAGAATTTACTAAATAAGGCTAGAAGACAGCCAGGTTCTACTTCTCTAGCCATAGAGACCCTAAGTTCATAATCTACTTTGGAATTCTTCCTCCCTCTGAGCCTCAGTTTCCTTCTTTTTAAAATAGGATTACTGATATCTGAAGTACCACACTTGATGGTCCATTGTGAAGTTCAGATCAATGCCCTTTAAAAATGCTTTACAAGGGGCAGCTAGGTGGCACAGTGGATAGAGCACCAGCCCTGGAATCAGGAGGACCTGAGTTCAAATCCGACCTCAGACACTTAATAATGACCTAGCTGTGTGGTCTTAGGCAAGTCACTTAACCTCATTGCCTTACCAAAAAAAAAATGCTTTAGAAGTATTTATAGTATGTTGTGAGTGTATTTTTATGTGAATGTGTGTGTTTAGCAAAGTACTGAGCTGGATGACCTCATAGAACTTACAATCTAGTAAGATCTAGGACAGACAGAGAGAGCAAGAGGTTCCCATTTTTCTAGGGTGTACACTGAAGCAGCCCAAACGGAGTCCTCTGTGGCATCTAAGGGAGCAGGCTTGTCTTGAGATCAGGGAAGGTTCCCCAGAAGAAGTGAATAAAGTCCTGTTAAAAGAAAGATCTGGAAAAAAAAATGAATGAATCTTGAATAAGAAGGGAAGTAATTGACTCTTTTGGAAGAAAAGAAGAATATCAAATTTCTTAGCAAAGGAATACAAAGGGACATCTAACAACAATATATATGACTAGAAGTCATTTTCCAACAGATCAGTAGTCAAAAGATATGAATACTTTTCAAAGGAACCACTATATGAAAGAAGCTCCCTGACCCTGCTGCCAAGCAAAAAAAACCCTGAAGTTTTAACCCTGAGATTCCCAACAAATGGGAAAAGAAGAATAAGATGGGAATAGTCAGTGATTGAGAAGAGATAGAAACACAAACACTGGCATAAACTGAATTCTGGGATCATGCAAATAAAGTAGCTAAAATGCCCCTGCCTCTTGACAAGAGATTTCACTGCTTGGAATATATCCCAAGGAGGTCAAAGACAAAAAGATTGACTGCACTTGTACCAAAATATTTCTAGCAGGACCTTTTGTGGTAGTAAAAAATTGGAAACAAAGTAGATGCTCAAAGATCTGGGAAGACTTAAAGGAAAATTGTGATACACCAATGGATGAATACAGAAAAGCACAGAAATAATTCCCTGAACTGATGCAAGGTGAAGGAAGCAGAGCAAGAAAACCCAATAAACATAATGAGTACAACAAAACAAATGAAAAAACATCAACCATAATATGTAACTCTGCTGCATGAGCCTGGCCCCAAGGAAGTGAGAGAAATGAGAAGTCAGCATCTTACTCCTTTGCATACTCTAGACTAAAAAGTATGTGTTCTGATTCATATTGAAATCTGGGCATTAAATGTTTTCATCCACTTGAACTTTATTTTGTGGATGGTTAGATCCATCTTCTTTAAATAATCTCAGATCTACTCCAGGAGCCAGGGTCTGGGACTTGATGTTACTGGCACTACACCATCAACAAATAGGAGTATTTGGGTGAGGTCAACATCCACAGAGAAAGAATCCATCTTTGACTTGAATTTTCCCCTGGATCACCTTCATCCAAGTAATGAATGAATACCTTTGGCATGCATATGTTTCTTTTCTTTTTTAGGGTTTTTTTTTTTTTTGCAAGGCAAATGGGGTTAAGTGGCTTGCCCAAGGCCACACAGCTAGGTAATTATTAAGTGTCTGAGGTTGGATTTGAACCCAGGTGCTCCTGTCTCCAGGGCCAGTGCTTTATCCACTGCGCCAACCTAGCCGCCCCTACATATGTTTATTTTCAAAGGAGTCATTGAAGAGGTTTATTTCTATTATTTCCAGTACCCAAGGAATCCTTAATGAATCTTGCATCCTGAATATCTCCTAGAGTTCTGTCCTGTGACCTTGTCTCTTTTTTTCTCCTTGATGATCTCATCAGCTCCCATGAACTGTGATGAGATCACAAAACCCTTTGAGAATTTGTGTATTTGTCATCTTAATAAAGGGTAAATGCACTTAGGTACAGATATAATTGCATGAATTACAGAAATTGCAAGAATTTGCAGATATATTGTTATATAAATACATCCATTATAGAACCCTCATTAAAATCTTCCTTCATTCACATTATTTACACTATAAAAAATAACAAATATAGTTCTTCTCAAGATGACAGAGTGAGGGGAAACAGGGAAACTCAGCTCTTTTAAACTACTCCAGAAAATTTATTAAAAACAAACATGCCAAAAAAAATAAAAACAAAATAATTCTTGCCAGAAAAATGCTCAGGAAAGGCTAATCTATAGTGAGTGTTTGGTTAGGCCAGTTCTGCACAGAGAAAGACACCTAGATTCCTGTGGGCACCAGAGAAAGGTTCTGGAAAGAAAGTCCAGGAGGAAGCTGTCCAATGCAAGACTTGGATCTGCCAGGAAGGTCTGTGTAGACCACCACTTGTTCAGTCATTCCCCTATGAATGAGAATCCCCTCAATTTCCAATTCTTTTCCATCATAAAAAGAGCTGTATTTGAGTGGGTCCTTTTCCTCATTAATTGGTTTCTAAGACTTCCCAGTTTTCCTTCTTATGATGTAGAGACAGTCGTATTTTGAATTTTGAGTGATACAGGCTCTCCATGGCTCAGTTTCCTTCAGAGAGAAAGGGTTTTATAGTCAATCCTGGCTTCATATCTTAACTTTATGTGATACTGGGCTGACTGGTCATTTCACTGGTCATTTCAAAGCATTGGACTAGCTGGGTCCTCGAAGCCCTTCCAGATCTTTGAATCTCTAAGGCACTTCTAAAATTTGGAGATTGTGGAAGTCTATTTTGCCATGTTCTCTCTGGTCAGGAGGGGGCAGCCTTACTCTTCCCCTGAAGATAGATTTCTTGTTCCTCAAAAAATAGTAGCCAGAGATCCCCCACCCCTCTCTTCTTTTTTCTTTCCCTCTTCACTAAATGAGTGTTACTTTCTTCAAGACTGAGTCTGAGCCTTTTGAGAGAGAGCTTGACCCTTGGAGATTGATGATGCAACCTATCTCCAGGGAGGCTGGCCTCCATTTATCTTTCAAAAGCACTTCTACTCTCTTTCCTTCCCAACTTCATGGACTTCAATGTCTGCAGCTCACTGCGTAGAGGGCTTCTCCCAAACTTCACCCACTGTTCTATAGATTATCTCAGGGGGCTTCTGCCTCCCTGGCTCTTATCCTAACCATGGGCAGATATCACTTTGCTATTCTTTGTTGAGTGTGCTTCCTTTAAAGGAACTGTTAAGAGTAGGGTATTAAGGGGAAACAGGAGAAGGTATCTATGATAGTGAGCCTGCTGCCCTCACCTGAGGCCAGTGGCCTCAACCTCTCCGTCTAGATGGGCTGGTTTGGCCTCTCAAGTCATGAGAGACAAACAAATCACTCTGATCACTTTCTAATGAAAGGATCCCAAAGGAATATAGAGCAAATCCCCAGAGGAGCCACCATGGTACAGCAAGAAGACTTGTGGGTGTGATGGTGTTGGTGCTAGTATTTACAGAGCATTTTAGAGTTTGTAAAGCATTTTATAAATATTATTTCATTTGACCCTGACACCAACCCTGGGAGGCAGGTGTTTGGTTTTTTTTTTTTTTTCTCATTTTACAGGTGGCAAACTTAGCCAAACAGAGGGCAAGCTCAGGTGCAGCAAGGGTGTATCTGAGATTGAATTGAATTCAGATATTCTTACATCATCATGAGCAGCTCTGCAATTCACTGCTACCTGAAAGCTGCCGGGCTAATCATTTCCCTCTCTGAATCTATTGACTCCTTTCTCAAACCAAGAAAATAATGCTTGTACTGTCTTCCTCAGGGGTCTGTGGGAAGTTCAGAGAAGGAAAACCATGAAGACCTGCAAATTTCATGTTTAGAGGAAAGCCAACTCTGCTGGTCACATTCCAACCTGTCTTGTTCAGGGCTTTATTAACTTCCCATTTGGACTACTGCAATTTGGTGATGGGCTCCTTGTCTTCAGATACTCAAGGAGCATGGATTAAGTCAGAAATACTGCTAAATTCAAACAGTAGCAAAGGCAAAAGGAGAGCATCTGCTTTGATGAGTTCCCGTTTGAATTGGGGTGGGGGGGGGGAGACCAGTATGCAATGGTGTACTTATGAATGGATGTGCAATGCCATCAATGGCAACGCTTCTCAGAAGGAAGATGTAGTAGTAGAGGGAGTCCGAGGTCTCCTGCAGGAGATGAAATTTGAGTTGAGTCTAGAAGGGAGTCAGAGAGGTGAAAGCGGGTGGAGCTGGGGATAGAGAGCATTCCAGATCAAAGGGTCCTATCCTCACTCCATCTTGGAGCTACTAACATAAGTCTCCAAAGGCACAGGCCCAACCAGGGCACTGCCCCACCCAGAGATTTGGGTGACTCTACTGTCCATAGAACTCTATATAAATCCCTCAACTGGTCATTGAATGATCACCACATCTGACTCTCTATGACCTTCCCAGATTATTTTCTATTGCTTTTCCTCATAGCCCTTTTTTTCCCATCAGGACTTCCTTGTTCGTTGTTCCCCGAATTTAGTATGCCAGCTCTGGCTTCCATGCCTTTGCCTGGAATGCCCTCTCTCACCTTCACTTTGCAAAATCTTTGTCATTCTTCAAAGCTTCCCTCTGTTTAATTGCTCCAGTCTTTTGTGATCTCTTTCTCCTTGGTGTTCTTTTTTTTTATTTTAGAAAGGCTTTATTTATTTTGAGTTTTACAATTTACCCCAATCTTGCTTCCCTCCCCCACCCCCACAGAAGGCAGTTTGTTAGTCTTTACATCATTTCCATGGTATGCACTGATCTAAGTTGAATGTGATGAGAGAGAAATCATATCCTTAAGGAAGAAACATATAGTATGAGATATAGCAGAATTACATAATAAGACAACATTTTTTTTTAAATTAAAGGTTAACAGTCTTTGGTCTTTATTCAACTCATCGAGTATAGACCATATCACCCTAATTGAATGTAAGCTCCTTGAAGGCAAACTATTTTTTACTTTTGATCTCCTGCACCTCATACCTTCTACGTCTAAGATCCATAGCATTGTCTTTTTTGGGTGTAGGAGGTATTTGTTGAATTGAATTACGTGGAGTGGAATAATATTGAATTGAACTTCTTTGTTAGGTGAAGAGGTGCTATCTGCATTGGGAAGAGGCTCATATCAAGAAAAGCCTCCCAGTTGGAAGATACACGCCAATGTTCATTCTAAGAGGAAACTCAGACCTTCCATTAGGCAATATTTCTGACTTGGACTGAGTGTGATTTTTATCCCCTATTGGACTTACCAATGGTTTCCTTACACTCAGAATCAGAGTTGACAGCTTTAATCTGATCAGGAGAGCCAGCCTGCAAATTACTTAGTGAATACTGGAAGGGCCTGCATCAGTAGCAGCAGCAGGGCCCATCTCTGCTTCCACTTCTCTAGGAGAGAGAATCTCAGGTCTTGACAGGAGCATGATGGGATGAATGAGTTTGAAACAGGTAGATGATTTTTCCCAAGCAGGGGTAACAGAAATTGTCTTGATGGGTGGGCCTGGAGGACTCATGATGGAGCTCAGGGGGGGGGGGCAAAGTGGGTGAGCAGGGACTTGATGTACTGGGGAGGGAGAGTTCCTGCTCATTTGAGGTCAGTCCAGAGTAAGTCAGTGTGGGATTGATGGGAGCTTTCAGAAAGAAGTTATTAAACCTCCTTAAGAACCCAGCCTAAGATCATCTTCTGATTTAGCTGTCATTGCTAAATGTTTCTATTCTTTAGTCATAGACAAACTAAGAATTGATAACCAGATCAATGGCAGACAGTGGGAGTAGGGTCTCCATGGCCAAAGGGCCAAGGGGATCTGGAACCCCAGATGATCTGCATTTTGGTGTCTTGAGCAATGATTTGGAAATTGGTGAGGTTCAGGTGGGATCCAAGGAAGCCCTGGCCTCAGAGAGGTCTGTCCCTTGTGGGAACTCTATCCCTAGGCTGCTGAGGGCCCCAATCTAGGAGCAGTCCTGGTATTTGTTTAGTTCAGTCAAAAGGATATTTCCCTGACTCTTTTACCATCTAAGATGAGAACTTTGAGACTGCCCAAAAAGGACAGGCAGAAGTCATTGGGAGAGGGCCCTGAGCAGGGAAGCTAGTTAAATAGCCCAGAAACCTACTAAAAATACTCCCAGGGGACCAAAAGCCCTTAGTGCTCTTAACAGGAAGCTCTAGGGATTGCTTGGAGCTTAACCCACCAGTGGAAGTGGAGTGCAGGGGAAGGAACTCTGGAAACTGGACCAGGATTGAGCCAAGCTAAGCCATCAGATCCAAGCAAAGCAGAGAGGGCAGAGCCTAGGACAAAATCTCAAGCTAGGAGGTTGGAGATTAGCTTAAACAGAAATGTAAGTGGTTTAAAGTCAGAGTCTGAGGCCAGGCTCACTTTCTCTTTTGTGTCCCCAGCACATTCCTATAAGAGGTACTTGATGGATTCTTAATGAATGTGTCATTGGAAGAGAACATATACAATAAACACAACTGGGGCTAGAGGAAGGCATGCCTATCCCAATAAAATGACAGGTTCTTGGAATGATGGAACTGAGCACAATGCTAGATGATCTTCTGGTTGGTCCAAGAATCAAAGGTTTGAAAGGAGTTGAATCTGGATTTGGAGATTAAAGATTTAATTCTTAATCTGAAACTCTGCTACCTGAGATCTGTTGTGACCTTTAAGAAAGCACTTGTGCCTCCTAGCTATGGTTTCCTTATCTCTAAAATGAATGATTTGACTAAGGGTCAAAATCTTTTGAATTTCCTTAAGTTCCTACCCTGGGAGGGTTCCTTCCATCCTCTACCTCCTGTTAGCTTCCTTTTGATGTGGTCTTTCTTCATTAGAATGTAAAGTCCACCATGTAAAGACTAACAAATGCCTTCTGTGGGGGGTGGGGGGAGGGTAGCAAGAATGGGGGGAAAATTGTAAAACTCAAAATAAATAAAATCTTTCTTAAAAAAAAAGTAAAGTCCAGGGGCAGTTTAGATGGCACAGTGGATAGAGCACTGGCCCTAGAGTCAGAAGGACTTGAGTTCAAATCCAGCCTCAGACACTTAATAATTAGCTATCTGTGTGACCTTGGGCTAGAGTCCCACTGTCTTGCAAAAAAAAAAATCAAAAAAGAAACAAACAAAAGAATTTAAAATCCAGTTAGATCCAAGATTGCAGAGTAGAAACAGCAAAACCCAGTTGAATTCTACCAAAAATTCCCTCCCAGTCCTTTAAAATAGCTTCTCTAGTAGAATCCTAAAGTGGCCAACAACAGGTCAGAATGACCAGAGGTCTGTTTGCCCAGGACAAGGCTATCCGGAGCCAACTGGAGCCCAAGAGCAGCACTAGCACCAGCAGTTTTTGGAATCCCCAGCTCAGAGATGCTAAGGACTTATTTGTACAAAAATGTTTATAGCATTTGACTGAGATGAAATACTGTTGAGCTATTAGAAATTAAGAGGATGGTTTTAGAAAAACATATAAAAGATGTATATGAACTGATGAACTGATGCAAAGTGAAGTGAGAAGAACCAGGAGATTATTGTGAATGGTAACAACAGTGTTGTAATGAGGATCAACTGTGAAAGACTTGGCTATTCTGATTGATACAATGATCCATGGTAATTTCAAAAGATTCATAATGAAAAATGTGATTCACCTCCAGAGAGAGAGGTGATAAAATCTGAAGGCAGACTGAAGTGTCAATTTGTCACTTTATTTGGGTGTGTGGTGTGTACATGTGTGTGAGAGAACTATGGGTAATATGGAAAGCTGCTTTATATGACTTCACATGTGTAATTGATATCATTTTGCAAGATTTCTCAGTGGGAAGGGGAATTTGGGGAGAGGATTTGGAAGTCAAAATTAAAAAAAATAACATTACAAATAAATATTTTTAAATGACTGCAAGCTTCTTGTGGGCAGAGACTTTATTTCTTTTCTTTTTTTTTTTCACTTGTAACCTCAGTTTAGCCCATTGCTGGACACTCAGTAATAACAAACATTTATTAACCGATTGGCATGAAAAATGCCTATTACCTTGAGCAGAATCTGTATCCTTCTCTGTACACTTTTGTCCACACTGAACCCTTGCATTAAGTGCTCTGGGATTCTTTGGATTCAGAGAACATGGAACACAGGTCAACATTAATGAGCCTTATGAGTCTCACTAAAGACAATGGAGAGTGGCATCATGGCGGAAGCAGTCTACAGTCTATTGCTAGTAGAGAATTAAGCAGAAGAAATAGTCTGGACTTCAGAGAGATACCCAAATAGAGAAGGAAGTGGGCTTGTTGGGCAGTGAGGGTGAAAAAATAGAGAACAGCTGGGACTAGCACTACACTGGATGTTGTTTTTGAGTTGTTTTAACTTTTTAAGGCCCCATTTGGGATTTTCTTGGCAGAGATATTGGAGTGGTTTGCCATTTTCTTCTCCAGCTTATTTTACATTTGAGGAAACTGAGGCAGATAGAAGTTATATGACTTACTCAGGGTCACACAACTGTCTGAGGCCATATTATAACAGAAAGTTGAGTCTTCTTGACTCCAGGCCTGGTGTTACATAGACTTGGTGCCTCCTGGTGGACCTCTGGTATCTGTGCAGTATCTAGTTTTAGAGAGCAAGGTTTGAGCACAATTGAAGAGACCTAGGGAGTATTTTTAGAGGAATAATAATCACGGATGGTTTGTAATCTGCACTGTTGGAGGGAGCCCACACCAATGATGGCACAGATCATCAAAAAAATTAGTGTTTTTTTTTAAATTTTGACTGACTTTTCAAAGGTCATTTCTGGAGTAAATATAAACTCAAAATTTCTTCTGAAAGCATTTTATCCATATTAATGGATCTCCTACCAACTGCCAAGTCCTTCTGACTATTTCTTGTAGCATTGCTTGGTTAGTCATAGTCAGGGAAAAAAAAGAATAAAGGCCTATCAGAGATGACCTTGTCTCTATTAGTAATCCCCCTCATGCCCCTGGCCCTGAATGTTTCCCCTGTTCAACCTTAGTCAGCCTGAGCCTGTCCTCACGTTTTGGATGGATTGATTTGTCCTACATACTTAAGCTTTCACTGATGAATAATTTTTTCCCTTATTTGGTGCCTGTCTTTTGAAAGATAGCTGTGAGCAATGAACACTCATTAACTCGGTTTATACATGGGGGAAACTCTGAAGAAAGGCAAACTTTTCTTACTGATCTAAAGTCATCTTTTGAACTGTTAAGCCCCCAGAGGAGAAGCTGCCTTCTCAGCACATATCCCCTTCCTAGCAGAGCTGGCCGCCAGCACAGCCAGTGACTTATAAAGGCACCATTAAAAACCGCAGCTGGGAGGCATAATATTTAAATATTGCCCCAAAGTGATGCCCAGCAGCTGGTGCTGAATAACATTTGAAGTGTGTAATAGTCAGAGTAAGAAGTGGACTCTAGGGAGTGCATAGCTCCAAGGTAGGAGCTCAAACATGGGCTTTGTTTATTTCTTTACTGATGGAGAGTTATGTTTAAGATAAAGGAGTGAGATACAGAGGGAAAAGGCCAACATCTAGATGGGGAGTGAGTGGGAGGACAAAAGAAGGTCACAGAGGTCTTTGTACCAATATGAAGAAAGCACTTCCACCATGATGTCTGAATGCATTGGCTTCCAGCTAACAGTGAAGGAGGTAATAGGATCCTGTTGACATTTAAAGAGGCTACCTTCTACTGGGTGATTGATTGGTATGACTGTGGTAAAGAAAAAAATGCTCCAAATAGCTTTAAGATGCCCATTCATCCATTAGGGAAGAAAATCGTCCCTAACCACTCCAACAGTAGGGATTCAAATCCGAATTCACAGAAATCTCATGGAATTCTCTCCTGGAGTACTTCTCATTGCTGTTATCTTTAAGGAAAGTCATGCCCTCTGTAATAAGGGAGGTAGATGACTGGACAAATCTGACACCTACTGGCTTTGTGGCACTGGGCCTTTCTCAGCCTCAGTTTTCTCCTGTGTGAAATGGAGAGAAGAATAATATCTTATAGAGTTGGTAAATGAAATAACTTAAGTAAAGTAGTTTGCAAATATTCAAGATCTCTAGAAAAGTTACCTTTTATCATTATTCTATGTCCTTTGTCTGACCACATTTGGTGGACATATGAAATTGCGTATGTTCCAGTGGGGGGGGATCTGCTTTGGTTTCTCCCTCCATTAATCTTCCCACGAGTGGTCTCCAACATGCTTCCCCATTCAGCTTCTTGGAATTCCTTACTTGACTGTATCTCTTAGTATTCTGGTATGGCATGTGCCTTTCCCCCCCTAGATTCTTTTTTATTTTTTTAGGTTTTTGCAAGGCAATGGGGTTAAGTGGCCTGCCCAAGGCCACACAGCTAGGTCATTATGAAGTATCTGAGGCCAGATTTCAACTCAGGTACTCCTGACTCCAAGGCTGATGCTCTATCCACTGCGCCACCTAGCCATTCCCCCAGATTCTTTCTGTTGTTGATGTTGGATCTGGAGCAGCATTCCAGTCATGCATTTCCTCTTCTGTCTTTTCCATCCTCAGACTGCCTGTATAACACTCACACCATCCATCCCTTTTCTCTGATCTCATGATCCAACAAGTTCCACTCCTTTCCATAGGTCTTTCAAGACACAGATGTGACAAATTACTTGTGGTTATAGATATGTTGTTACCTGACCAATAGGCAATGAAGCAGCAAAGCTCAGAGATAAAGGGGGAAGATGCTACACTGACTTGTGCCTCAATGTTCTCTGACTTCCTGGATGAAACAGTCAGCAAACTTGCATTTTTTTTTTTATTTTATGGTGTCTGGGGAGCCAGTGAAGATGGGGATAATTGACAGTGCATTGTGGTGGGTCACAGGGACTAATGATACATGATCTCATGGGCTACTTACGAGTCCAAACAATGTCACATATAAGACAGTTCCTCAAACCACCAAGAATGAACCCCTTATTTACCATTTGGACCTGATCTACTACTTAAAGGTGTTCATGGAGGCCTGGTGGTGATTTTGTGTGAGATACGGCTTTAAGAAGGGAGAGAAAAAAAGCATTTTATAAAAATTTTACATAATATTGGTTAAAACTTGAAGAGACATAAAATCCTTCCCATGTTGACTTAGGTAACTAATTTCTAATACGTAGGTTACTAAATTCCAATATCAAGTTCAAAATAGAGTCCATAATGGCAGATATATAGCTTTCCAATGATTTCCCAAGATTCTTCCTCTGTTTCCTGATCTATTCTGGAGCATTTGGAGGGAGAAATAGTAGCACCTGCACTCCTCACTAGACTTTACATACATTTCAACCATGGCTATATCTGGCTTCCACTTCAGCCAACTTAGCCACCAGGCAGGTGGCAGGCATCCCATGTGATGCCCAAGAATCAGCATCCCATAAAAGAATTACCTCTGTTCTCCACACATAGATAGTTGTTTGTCCTTCATTCTTGAAGAAGACCAGTGACAACATAGGGTGATATCTTGACTCATGCATGAATTGGATTTAAAAGAAAGAGAGCTGGACAAAGTTGCTGGCCCCTATTCTTTCTTCTGGAATCATCAAAGTCCAGTGGCAAGACAAAAGTCTTGATTGCTGTTGGTCTAGGATGTAATGGATGACCTTAGTGCCTCAATACTTCAGCCACCTCCATGGCTATTGGAAGAAATTGTTCTCATCTTCTTATTCTGTTGAGTGAAGTCTTCACAAGCTTGAGGTAGACTTTGCTCTGACTTACCAATAGTTTGGGTCTTTTAGTTACCATCAACTTAGTTTAGCCTGTTTGCTGAAATAGTTTTACTGGAGTGTGACCACTGTGCATGTGGCAGCTTTTTGGAGTCACAGCTAAGAGTTGGGTGCTAGGTGGACCCCAAAGATAGATAGAAAGAGGGCTCAGCAAGCCCTCTCACCAAAGGTGTTAAGATCACCCTAAATGCATCCTACATCCAATGCAGCTGTCTGCTGCCCAAGATGTAACCTCAGAGGCTCCAAAGGGGGCCTTGAGCACTTTGCCAATTGTTTGGGTGCCCTTCTGTCTTGCAGGTGGATCCTCCCACTTTTTTTTCCTGAGATGCTATAGACAAAACAGTCAATGAAGAGGAAAAGGCAGTAACAGTGACCCCAGATTTCTTCTCCATTGCTCATTCCCTAGTAGCCTCTTTTCAAAATGCATGAGATACTCACTGGAAAATCTTGGGTGAAGTACTCAGTCACTGAGATAGGCTTTGCAAAGATTATCTCAGTGTTTGGCTGATTTTAACTGAGATTTGTGACCTATTGAAAGATATGTGATTCCTAAACTAAGATTTGAACTCCTTGTGTTTGTATTGTATTTGTAGCTGGTCAGAGATGTAAAGAAGTCTTCCTCATAATGATTCCAGAAGTAGTCTTTTCCAAAAGACCTGAAAAGAAAAAACATTCTATGTGAACTTGCTTAGGAATTTATGACATCTACTCTGTGTGTGTGTGTGTGTGTGTGTGTGTGTGTGTGTGTGTGTGTGTATGTATTTCAGTCTGTGTTCTGATACCATCAGCTCTGTCTCAGGGGGATCACATTCTTTATCATAAGTATGACACCTACTTCTAAAAATACTAGACTACCCTGAGTACCAGGAAATCCCTTTTATCAGAGATCAGCCTGAGTGGTATCTCCCTTGGAGATAACCACGGGTCACTCTGGGATATCCATCAGCCTGACCTGATTGGATGCCTCCCTACTGGGATCAGCCAGTTGGATTTTCATTCATTCTGCTGAGGAGTTAAAGGTCAACTCTCTCCCTTCCCTAAAGAATTGAAGTCCATAGAGAATCTTCTTATTGCATGCAATTTGGTGACTTGAAGTAAGAACCTCCTTGAATAGAAGTCAAGTAGTTTTCTGAACTATGAGCTGCCACTCAAGCCAGTATGAAACTGGGCTCTAATCTTACCTCTACCCATGCATAGAAACATAGGAGACAAAGAAAACATCCGACTCTTTGCTTTACTATGAATGTGTGTGTATATATTTATATCTCTGTGCCTATCTATCCATCCATCTACTCATCTGTCCATCCCTTCATTATTTATCTATCAATCTATCTGTCTGTCTATCTTCCTGTCTGTCTATTTATCTTTCTATCTATCTATCTATCTATCTATCTATCTATCTATCTATCTATCTATCTATCTATCTATCTATCCCTGGAGTAGAATTGTTTGTTGCAGGAATAACCTTTCCCAACATAAATAATCAATTTTGACATTGCCAGTCTTTCTCATCTTCTCACAAGTGATCAGCTCAGAGCATCTGGAGCTGGGCTTCTGAAAGCTCCTTCTTCCCTCAAATACATCCTTTATTTTCCTGAGGACCCCACAGCTCCAGAGGTGATAACAGAATATAGGAGTGATTTTAAGCCTGAGATCAATTGATGCCTGTTTAAAGATGCTGCTTCATTTTTCCTTCTTCCCCTTTTAAAAATTCTCAGTCACAAAGACCAAAGACTATTACCTTTAATTAAAATAAAGTTATCTTATTATGCATGTGTATACTTTATTTTTTTCCTTAAGGATATGATTTCTCTTTCTTCACACTCAATTTGGATTCATATATACCATGGAAACAATGTAAAGACTGGCAAATTGCCTTCTGTGGGGGGTGGGGGGAAGGAAGCAAGACTGAGGAAAAATTATAAAACTCAAAATAAATAAAATATTTAATTAAAAAATTTTAAAAATAAAAATTCTCAGTCCCCCTTCTCTTTCTGAATTAACCAAAGGGAATATGGAGAGCCACATGGTGGGTTTGAATAGACTACAGGATGGTATTAATGATGACATGTTCTAGTAAGGACATCATATATGGAAGTTTACAGCTCGGGAGGCAACCTGCTTCTGTTCTGGAGTGTGTGCCAACTCTTAGAAAGATTCCACTTCCTTCTCTGAACTCAGAATTTTTTTAGAATAAAAGTTTTAGGAGAGAAAAAATATTCCTTAGAAAACTTTCCCCAATGTAATGGCTCAACTTCAGTTTTCTTATCTTTAAAAAAGGCAAAATATGATTTGTCCTACCTCCTTCTCAGGGTTACTTGAATGGAAGAGCATGAACTCAGAGACTTAGAGACTAAAGGGTACTTAGAGACTATATTTATTCCTATCACAGATGACAGAGTCCTTGAAAGAAGTAACAGGCTTTGAATCCAGATACTTTGCCATCAAATTTAGATGTTGACATGATGACAGGAAAGAACAAAAGTAAAGTGGTCATTGAAATACTATATGTAGCAATTCCCCAAGGCTTGCTCTTTCAATTTGCACTGGATTATCAGGTTTGATTCCCTGAAAAAATGACTTCCTTTCCCTTCAGAGTTCTAGGGGAATCTAGTTCTGGGGGAACCTAAAGGGTTGGAGTTTCCAGAACTGTTAACCTTGAGTCCTCATCTAACATGCTCCTCAATATTAATGAAGCAGTTGACATCAATTAGACTTAGACTTTATGAAAGAGTATTTACAGCATCCCCCCCCCCCAACAAATGAAGAATGCATGCTCTTGTGAAAATACAAAAGGTCTATGGGAGAGTGAGCTCAAATTTAATGTATAAAGATAGGCAGGCAGGAGAATTGTGGGAAGATCCTGGTCTTTCAGGATGGAGAGGAGCTCAGATCTCTCAGAAACACTCTAATGAAGTTTCAAATGCTCCAGTTAAGCATGCAATGGAGGTGTATTAGATGAAGAATAAACCTAGAAGAGTCAGGACCACACACATCCAATGAACTTCATTTTCATGTGAATCAAATAAAAGAAGAGTGGAACAAAATCACATATTCCTGAAACACACACACACACACACACACACAAATCATGAAATAGAAATGCATTAAACTAAAAAAGGGAATGAGAAGAGTTAGAGACAACAAAAGAAGAAAGCAACCTGAGAGAGAGAGGGAGAGAGAGAGAGAGAGAGAGAGAGAGAGAGAGAGAGAGAGAGAGAGAAGGGAATAGTTATCAATAAAACAAACTCCAATGTTACAGGTGGAATGATAAGGGGAAATTAAAAAGAAAGGACTGGAGGCAGGGGAAAAGGAAAAGAAGAGCTGGAAGAGAGAGGAAATGAATCATTTCATAAATAAATCGCCAGTGTCAGACACTCCCTCACTTTTTTCACCTACTTATTTGGGAAAGAGTAAAGAGAGAAAAAATATAATAACAAGATATAGGGAAATATAATAATTCCAACTCTAGAAATTCTATTCTGAATCTAGAATTCTAATTCCCCACTCTCCTCCCTCAAACTTAGAACTTGGATTCCTTGGAACTAGGTCTTTAGACTTTTCCCTTTGAGGATGTCCAAACTGTGATCCCTTTCCTGACTCAGTAGCTTATCTGTCCCTTTAAATTTGATTAGTGATTAGTTCAAAATCTGTACTCTGCCCTTTGGGATACTGAAAAAAAAATTGACCACATTCCAGTATCCTATTTCAACATGTACAATAAGAATGGTGGAGTTATGATGGAGATCCTTCTTCTCTCACGAAGTGCAGGGGGCACAAACACCTCTTTTGAGCTCTATTAATTTAATTAATCCAAAATCTCTATTGAGGAATAGTCAAAGGCTACAAACTGGTAGTTCTCAAAAGAAGAAATTCAAACTATGAGTGGCTATATGGGAAAGATTCTCCTATACTTAGAGGATACAAAATTAAACAATTCTGAACTCTCACCTGGAACCCATCAGATTGACAAAGTTAGAAAAAAATGATAACTGTTGGAAGGGTGATTGAAAAGTGAACACTTTGATGGAATTCTTAGTGGAACTATGAATTGGCCCAGGCATTCTATCAATTTAGAACCATGTCTCCAAAATTATTAAAATGGGCATTGCTGCTGTACTGTCATTTCTGACTCCATTTAGGGTTTTCTTGGCAAACATACTGGAGTGGTTTGCCCTTTCCTTCTCAGGTTCATTATACAGATAAGGAACTGGAGCAAAAAGAATTAAGTGACTTGTCCAGGGCCAAACAATTAGTAAGTATCTGAGGTTGGATCTGAACTCAGAACTTCAGGTCTTTAAGACCAGTGCTATAGACCCTGTGCCACTGAACTAAGTATACCCTTTGACATAGCAATACTTTTACCATAGTAGTATTTCCTTAAGACAGGGGTGGGGAATATCTGGTCCACAGATTGTATAAGGTCCATGGTTTGACACTGCCATGGCAACCAAAGGTAGGATTCATAATTCAATAAATCTAGGAGCTTTTTTAGGGTGAATTAATTATGTTTGATCAAATATAGTGGGTGAATGATGGTATAACTATCCAAATGATCCTTGGCAGGAAAAAAAAGGTGTTGAAGCCCCTCCCTAAGTGATCAATAAAAGAAGATAAGAACTCATATGTACAAAAATTTTTGCAGCAGCTCTTTTTGTGGTGGCAAAGATATGGAAACCGAGGAGGTAGCTCACATGGGAAATGAACTATGTAAGGGTATATAAATACCACATATATAAATATCATGAAAGACTATAACGCTGTAAAAAATAAACCAGGGCTAGTTTTAGAGAAACCTGGGAAGATTTTCATGAACTGATGAAAAGCTAAGTAAATAGAACTAGGAGAATAATTTATTCAATGACAACAATATTGTAGTCAAAAGAAATATGAAAGACTTCAGAATGCAGGGGCAGCTGGGTGGTACATTGGATATAGCACAAAAAAGAAAGACTTCAGAACACTGATCATGGTGCTGATCAGTCATGATCCCAGGGGATCAGCGAGGAAGTAATTTGTCTATATACTGAAGGAAGAGATGGATGTGAGATGCAGAATCAAACAAAGATTTATTTTTGTTTGACTATGCATATCTGCTAAGGGACTTTCTTTCTTTCTTTTTCCAATAGGAATGGTAGATGATGTGAAGGAGAGAAAAAAAATACTTCTTAATTGAAAACATGAAAAATGAATACAAAATAACATAATATAATTTCCCTCTGAAGCATGAGGATCTTTAGAAGATGCTAGGGCAAGGGTGATTTGGAAGGCTTCCATTTAATCAATGATTTGGATAATGCCTGCTTATCTTAGGAAGATTTTGTAGAATTCATTTCTCTTCCACCCATCCCCCCCCTCAGTTTATACTTAAGCCAATTTAAAACTAGGCCAATCCCCACCTTCAAATTATTTCCACAGAAATCATCAAAACTGAGAGCCATATTCAGTTACTATTTAACCTTCTACATTCATTACCTTGTGATTCATGTCCCAAGGTGAGTTTTGGTTGAGAGCAAGAAAAATCAAGCATACTGGGTTTGGTAGGCTCCCTAATATATTTTTCCAATTCATGAGATGAAGTTGAATCATTATTTTTGGCTAGTAAGAATAGAGAAAAGTTTTGTATTTCTAGAAGACTCTCTCACAAATGACTCAAAGATTAGACCAAACATTATCTCTTGCTGTAGTGGTAAGAGAACTGGGTTTAGAGTCAGATGAGTCAACTTTGTCACTCCATAGCTATGTGATCTTGAAATCCCTTAACATTTTTGGGCCTCAGTTTGCTCATCTGTAAAAATGAGATGATTGGACTAGATGACCCCTAAGGTCTTTTTCAACTCTGTCTATAATCCTATGAATTCATTAATTTACTATGCTCAGAGACGTTACATTAGCAGGACTTTCCATGTTGGATTTCTAGAGCTTTCGGCTAGCATGGGTCTTCTGTGAATAGAGAATTGTTCTGGGACACTTTGAACTTATGGTTCATAGATTTCTTTTTACAAGTTTCTAGTCCTATATTGATTTTTTAAAAGCAAACAAAACCATGGACAACTTTTAATGGAAATGTGTTTGACTCTTTAATAACCTCTCCCAGTGTTTCAGAATTCACTATGCCCAGATCTCTCCTGCCTTCATTGGTGAGAAAATGCAGTAAAGGGAATATGAGATGGGAAGAGGAGTTAGGAAGATCTGGGATCTGTCTCAGAATTGCTAGATGTGAGACCCTGACCAAGTCCTGATCCTCTCTATACTTGTTTTCTCACCTGTAAAATGAGGGGGTTAGAGCATTCATTTACTACAAAGCTCCTTTCAGCTCTAAAGGATAAATGATCTTATGATCCCACAATGGGGTCTCCCCTCAAGTGACTCTTTCACCTTTGCCTGGAACAGAAGAGTTACAGAATAAATAGTTGGGGCTTGACTGATTCATTTCTAACCAACCTCCTAAAAAAGTCATTCCCACTTTATCACCATGTTCTCATCTCATACTCACGCCTCAGTTTCTTGCTATTTGGCTTCCACCTTCACCCCTCTGACTAAGGCTGCTGTTCTCAGCCTCTGGGCTCCTTCTACATCTTCTCCCAGGATAAAGCACCGGCCCTGGAGTCAGGAGTACCTGGGTTCAAATCCGGTCTCAGACACTTAAGAATTACCTAGCTGTGTGGCCTTGGGCAAGCCACTTAATGCTGTTTGCCTTACCAAAAAAAAACCTAAAAAAAAAGACTACATCTTCTTCCAATTCCCAGTTCATTGGCAGACTGGGTCCCAGAGGACTGCTGACCGGTATTTTAGCTCCAAGTTCCATCAAGGATTAATCCTAAGGGGTTAGGGTCTCTAAAATTCTCTCCTGGGTTCCTCAACCCAGTGTGATCACCCCACTCTCAATTATTGAGTTGCTATCAACTGGGGATATTTAATAAAATAGTAGGATAGAAGCTAGAAAAACAATGAGTACATGCTTCCTTGGAGAGGGTGGGCTCTGGCTTAAAATGAAGGCTATAAATTTCCACACAGCAACCCCAACTTGAGGCATACTCTCTTTTGTGCACAAACACAATATCTTTGGAGAGAGTGGTCTCAAAATTCAAGCGCAAAGGTTGGTTTGTAAAGAGAATTGATGGGACCAAGGTACCTTGTGATCTCTGATCTGGGAATCCTTTTCTCCTCTCATGGAGTCCCCACCATTTCAAAGGATGTTGCTCCCCTTCCTTAGCTGGGCTGGATCTTGGAAGAATAAGGTGACTCAGTTAATGGGTCAGTCCCCAACCTGGCCAGGTTACTCAGCCTTCATTGGACTCAGAAGCCTTCATCTCTGCCCCGAACTTCAGGTCCTGAGGTAACTCCTGATGACTCTTTCAACCTTTGCACAAGGTCTAGTCAATTGTATTTCTAGAGGTATAGACTCACACACCTTTAATTAGGAAAGAAATAACCCAACTGAGGCAGCCCAATGGTGGGACCTGGGTGAGAGGAGGTCATCAGAGAGAAGGGAAAACATTAATTTGATGGGCACTTCTTTGTTCACACTGCATTTTGTAACACCATTAATCCTTAGAGCTCAGGTAGTTGAAAGACTTTTTATTATGACCAAATACTGGCATTTCATTTCTTTGCTGGAAGTTGAGTTCTGAATGAAGTTCCATGTGTTGGGTCAGCAGAGAATATGTTGCTTACTCTCCTGGTATAAGCTACCAGAAGGGCAAATATGGGTATTCTCCCAAGAATTGACCCTAACTGACCCCTGCCCCATGTGACATCTATATTGCTAAATACTACGGGCTTTTCTTGGTCCTCATGCCTCTTGATTGCTGTTTTGCATTTGACATGGTTGGTCAAACCTCCATCTTGAGGTTTTTGTGTGAGACTTCTCTAATGCCTCTCCTTCTGTTAGATGGATTTTTTTTTTTTTGACAAGGCAATGGGGTTAAGTGACTTACTTGTCCAAGGCCACACAGCAAAATAAGTGTTTAGTGTCCAAAGTCTGATTTGAACTCAGATCCTCCTGACTCCAGGGCTGGTGTTCTATTTACTGTACCAACTAGCTGCCCTAGATGGACTCATCTTTTTTTTTAGGTTTTTTCAAGGCAAATGGGGTTAAGTGGCTTGCCCCAGGCCACACAGCTAGGTAATTATTAAGTGTCTGAGACCAGATTTGAACCCAGGTACTCCTGACTCCAAGGCTAGTGCTTTATCCACTACACCACCTAGTCACTCCTAGATGGACTCATCTTAATCTCCTTTGCATAATTGTCATCCATGTCCCTCTCCCTCTGCATGATTATATCCCAGTTCTCAATTCTGAGACTTCCTCTCTCTGTCCATCTCTTCTCTTTTCCTCCCTCTCCCTCTCCTCTACTCTCTTTTTCTCTCTTTCCTTGGTGATCTCATTAACTCCATGGATTCAGTGACCTATCCTGATAAGCAAACTATTTGAAAATCAGCATATCCAGCCTTTATCTCTTCTCTGAGCTCCATTTCGGCATTTCTAAGTGTCTCCTGGGCATCATCTCAAGTGGGAAATCCTTAAGGCAGCTCAGACTCAAGATTTTCAAAGCAAAACTCTTTATCTTATCCACACCCCCATCCCTATCTCCACTACTTTCTAACTTCCTTCTTTCTGCTGAGGGCATCACTATCCTTCCAGTCATCCAGGTTTGTAACACAGGAGTCATTCTCAACTATTCTCTCACATTCATCCTTCCATATCCAACCAGTTATCAAGTCTTGTTGGCTCTGTTAATTGACATCTCTGCCCTCTCACCATAAGCATCTTAATCTAAACAACATCACCTCACCAGAACTAAGACAATAGTCTCCTTGCATCTAGTTTTTCCTCTTCTACAGAGTTGCCAAATAGATATTTTCAAATAACTGGTCTGACCATATTACTCCTTTGTTTAAGAAACTGTAAGATATAGATGCCACCTCCTCTGTTTGGACTTAAAAGTCCCTGACCATCTGGCTCTAGACTATGAATTTTTTTTAATTGATCCTCTTTATTTATTGGCTTATTCATTCATTCATTTGCATTTCTGTTCATTCCCATCAATTTGCCCTATTCTACCATAAAAGTTTTCTCTTGAAACACTAAGTATACTACAGTCCAGATGTAGCCTGGTAAGCTATGTTCATTATTCCCTAGGCTGGCTCATATACCTCAAGGTTCACTTAGTCTGGCAGGTTTGGGGTTCCCAGAGAGGAGACACTACCATGCTGCTACAAGTCATCTTATCTGTGAGTTATTAGGGGTAATCCTGGTATAAGAATCATAGGAGGTGCACTCCCACTACTAGAAATACTGAGACCCCCATTAGTGTGTTTTCCATTTACACAAAATCATTCCATATAATACCATTAACACAAAGCACAAAACATATATTAAACAATAAGATCAAAGCAAAAAAGCATAATATTTCCTTAATAGAAGACAAAATAAGGAATAATAATTATACCATTAGTCACCTGTAAACTGAGATTATTCTCCCACCAATGCATGTAGTGTCTATGTGGAGAAGTGAGCACAAGTTTAGAGAAAGCAAGCAGGGAGGCATGTGAATGAGGAAACCTAGGTGTCTGGGGCAATTCACAAATCTGTATTACAATCTGTCTCTCCATGAACATCCTATACCATAGGAAACCATTTCTTGACTAGCTGTGTCACTTTTAATCCTCACTATTCTGTTGGTAGACATATCTGTTCTTCTGCTCTTAAACCAATGGAACAGTATCAAGATCTTTTTACTCATAGTCCCTTTTGTGCTGGGAAAAATATAATAGTCTTTCAAAAAAATGAACGACTAGTTCCTTTAACTTGAGAAACTGCCACACTCATCATATCTGCAAGTTAGAGTGGATTCTGCTTTCTCCAATCAGCTCTAAGCCTCTTCTGATGGCTCCCACTAGAGTTCAAACCTGTGTTTCCCCTTTGTTTCTCCAGATCAAGCCAGAGGACCCAGTAGAGGATGACATTCATACACCTCTTGAAGCAAGGGTTCCCAATCTTGCCTCTTAAGGGTCTGTAGATTAATTTGGAGGAGAGGAGGCATGTGAACTCGGATGGTAAAGAATTAACTCTTCATTTCTACTCTCCTCTAAATGAAGTTTAGCATTTCCTTCAATTATTAAAATGTGATTCTGAGAAAGGTGGAATCCTCACCTATATTTACTTCTCTGTGAATATATTGCTATCCTCTGAAACAACATAAGCTTCTTGAGGACAGGAATTGTTTCCTTTATAGCTTTGTATCCTTAGCACTTAGCACAATGACTAGCATACAGTAGGTACTTAATAAATGCTTACTGGTTGGTTGATTGAACTCTTATTGATTTCTCCTTTTACCTTGATCAGAAGAGTGTCACCAGTCCTATATGATAGGTTTCCTCAATGGTCAACCTCAGAAATGGCATTCACAACCTCTACAAGCAAAGCTAAATACAATGATAGAGTCATTCTTTCTCTAGCTCCATAAAGAAACTTCCATCTGAATCTAGATTGGATATTTTCCGATGCACTTGGCATGGGGCCAAGTTCAGATGCTGCCTTTAAATGAAACCTGTCTTCCCTTGCTTATATGCAGGTAGGCATCCTGCCCAGAATTTCACAGCCCTCTGCTGCATCTGACTTGTTATCCAGGCAATATAATGATTCCAGATACCACTTTTACAGTCCCCTCCTGGAAAAGCAAAGCAAAAGGGAAACAAGAATGTAACCCAATTTGATCACATTCTTTCCTCTTTGTCTCTATCTATCCTGAATTATAAACAATGACATTTTTCAATGTCTGCACTTAAAAGTAGATTTCTGGCTCAACTACCTCTCACTGCCTCATGAGTGTCTATTGACTTGGGTGAATGCTGTAGCCCTTGTCTGCCCCCCCCCCCCCCAAGGCAGTCAGTGGAATTGGGATCTGGACTAACTCTGTCTTGAGCACTGAAAAGAATGGAATAAATTTGGCATCTAGGGGGAGCTAGATGATTCTGGCATGAAGAAGAGGGTGGATTGAAAAGGGTGGAAGAAGACATCCAGGAGAAATTGGGCAGAGACACAGCTGGAGAATAGAAATGGCTACTGTGAAAATAGGCCTTCTGTGTGGTTTGTCAATAAAAGACTGGGAGAGTCTCTCTATAAGCATCTCTCCTCTAGGCAAATGGAGGAATGCTTTGGGCACCTCCTAAAGAGGAATGGACTTGGGTTCTGATGGTTTCCATATTGCCAACTGGTCCTGTTACAGGGATAAAGAGGAGGAGGGGAAGAGGAAGATGGTGTAAACGTTTCCAGCATAGAAGACTCCTCTTTATTAGAAGAGTTCTAAGCTTGGTTTAAAGCCCTTATGGTATGGTGGCAAAATCCCAGGAAGGAGACCCAGAGGGTCTAAGGACAAATTTTTGCAGTCCTATTTATTAGCCCTGTGGTCTTGGGCAAGTCTCTTTCTCTTGGGGTTCTGTTGCTAGGGTTTCTTCTAGCATTGTCCTATGATTAAGAAGTTTCATTGAGGAGGTGATCATTCCTATGGGCTTCCACAGGGGCTCTGTGGAAGAAAGTACCATCTACCTCTATAATTATCAACAAATCTAGAAGGAAGGACTTACTTTTGAGTCTCTTTTAGGGAAAGAAAGCTGTGCATTGGCTCCCTGCTTTGATGTATGTTTAAATTTTATTCCCACCTTTCTTCTAGTGTGTCTACTGCCAAATGGTAAAGTATCTGGGGTCTGACTTTGAATACCTTAAAATTTCTCCCAGCCACTGTCTTATTTCCAAGTGAAGTTCCTTTATACTTTCCCAAGCAGTCTGGAGTTTGTACAGATCAGAAGTTGCTATTGAAGAAATGGTTTCTTTCTAATTGGCTTGAACCCCATGCCCAACCTGAGCCCTTTTGGGCTAACTTGCCTCTTTCAAGCCTAGACCTCATAATTATAGTCTTAAACTCAAATCATAAATGGTCACAAATTTAATAACAGCTTCAAGTTTTCTAGCACATGGTAGGTGCTTAATAAACTCTTCCCACAATACTATTTCCCCTGTATGTTTATTATTTGTTTCTCTGGCAGCAGATGGCAATGCAACATACATGTTGAAGATGTTGAGATAGATACTTAAACATAATTTTCTCCATGCCATTCTGATGCTCATTTATCACTAAGACTGTTGAAATAGCCTCCTAATTTGTACCCCTTGCCCAGCATTCCCCAATCTGATCAATCCTCTAAATAGATGCTAAACTACTCTTTCTAAAGTACAGATCTAAAATACGAGTCACTCCCTCATTCCAAAAAGTCTACTGGCTGTCTCTTGCTTCTAAGTTCAAAACCACACATTCCATGGTTTGACCCTCAAGCCTTGTTTGACTTTCACAACCTGGCACCAACCTAGGTTCTAGGCTCTTTCTACCTGAATCCACTTCTGGCCCTAATGTGGTTAATAATAATAACTGCCCTAGTTTGTTCCTCAGCTACAATATCTCCCCTCCCATCCCTTTGTCCCTTACATAGCCTGTGCCCCAAGCCTGTGATATATGCTCTTCTCAGCTCTGATTCTTTGAATCATTAGCTTCTTTCATCTCCCACTTCAGGGACCATCTTTAACCTGAATTCTTCACAGATAACTTTTTAAAATTTTTCTTTAATTTATTTACACATTACTAAAATATTCTTGTTTAAGAGTAAACATAATCCCCCTCCCCCACAAAATATAAAACCTCATGACAAATAAAGTAAAAGACAGAGGAAAAAAATATGTTTCAGTGTGTGTTCTGATACCATCAGCTCTGTCTCCACAGATAATTTTCAACTTCTATTTCCATTCCATCAAAAATCACCTTGAATTTATTTTGCATAAGCAGTGAGGGTCTGCCAATATGCAGACCTTATCAGTTTACTTGACTGAGGTCAGCTCTTTCCAAGGAAACTGATGGAAAAAAATGGTTTCTGGGAGAATTGTGAGGGTATATTAGTAGAAATGCCTCAGAGAGCCTGTGGAGCCTGTTTAGGCATCCCTTAGCTAGTTTCATTAGCTAAACTCTTGTCTCATTTGCACTTGGAGATTTCAGTAAATGTTTTGTTCACAGTGTCTGATGAGAAATAAGACTAAAAGAAGAGAACCATTAAGGTTGAGTACTCTCAGAACCTGGGTGGCCCCTAAGGAACTGGCCTTGGGGAGTCCTGGGTCCCCACCTTTTTTTCCATTTCAGGTTGAGAGAGTTGAACTTCTGAGACATGATAAGTTAGAAAGATCTGGAGACTACCTTGTGTGTACCTTAAGGATCAAGGAACATCTTTGGGAGTAAACTTTTGGATTTAATGCCAATGAAAGATGAAGCAAGAACTCATTGAGAGGGGTGGCTAGGTGGCACAGTAGATAGAGCACCGGCCCTGGAGTTAGGAGTACCTGAGTTCAAATCTGGCCTCAGACACTTAATAATTACCTAGCTGTCCGGCCTTGGGCAAGCCACTCAACCCCATTGCCTTGAAAAAACTAAAAAAAAATCATTGAGCAAGGATATTGCTTTTGGATATGAACACAATAGGACCAGTGCTATGTAGGGACTGAAATAAGTTTAAGTTTACTTCTCTAAAGACCAAGGGGGAATAAAGAGAGAATACTCCATGGAGATATTGGGGGAAAGGTCAATGAATTTGTTCTTGCTCTATCTTTGAAACAAAAATCTCTTTGTGAAGGCCAATTGATTCTAAATGAGTCAATGGAAATGGGATCCTAATTATAGGTTCCTAAGAGATAGGAGAACATAGCCAATGGGGACATGAGCTGGTGGTCATAGAGAAGGGGCACCTCACATACCCTTCAGGGTATTCTAGAACTCAGAGAAGAGATGTGTCCTCCCTGGTCCTGAGACAGTGAAGCAGAACCTCCTCCATTACATGGATATTTTGTAAATCTGTATGTGTTTACCTTTATTTCTCCTTGGTCTACATGTGACTCTATCTGACTCTAACCCTAAACTTAACCCAAACCTTAGAATATAAGCTCCCAAAGGGAAGAGGCTGTTTGCCTTTTGTCTTTGGATGCCAAGGACCTTATCTGGAAAAGGGCAAGCATCTAACAAACGTAAGTGGATTTATTGATAACTAGCCTCACCTCAGAGGAGGAAATGACTTCTTCTGGCTTTCTCACACATGTAAAATGGATGTGCAGTAAAATATTGACTTACCAAATAAACAGAATAAAAATGGAAAAAGAATAATATCTTATTTACTCTCCAAAGTCCCTCCTTAATTAGTACAAAAACACCCTTGGTCATGTACACTGGGTGTGTTTTGTTTGCCTCAGGACCAGAGAGAACCAAAGGTTCCCAGTTATAAGCATTTCAGAGACACCCCAGAGAGCTACAAAGTCATTTATTTACCAGCTCACTGTCCCAACACACCTAGGATCTCAGCTCCAAATGTAAATATCCACATGGCAACTATGGCTTCAGGCTCAGAACAGATAAAGCATTTTCCTCCTATTCTTGGTCAGAACTGAAATCTTGATTGGCTCAAATCTGATGCTCAGAACATTGATTCAGACAGACTTCCTCCTGTGTGGATACCAAGGCACGGGTGAGCAGAGGACGTGGGGGGGGGGACCTCAGGACCTCATTACCCACCTAGCCATGCCCACACATGCTGGTAATCTCACAAACAACCCTTTGCTCTGTGTGCACACACATCCTGGAGTTGAAAACTCCATCTTCCCAGGACCCTGCTCAAGGCTGACAGGACAGACTCCTTCTTTTCAGGTAATCTTCTTCACCTTGGAAAATGCCTAGGAAAGGAGAGTCAATTTATGTCTTTGGACATTGATTTCTGGGCATATAGCTCAAAATCAGAAGCCAAAGTGAATGGAAATGTGCTGAGCATGAGAATCTCCAGTGTATTCTGATTCTGACATGAAGTATGAGGGGAAGGCTCCTAAAAGTCTCTGGGCATGCCAGAATAATAGGAGGGGAAAATGGGAGAAGTGAAGCAGCACCCAGGCCAAACTTTTGTTCTCTTTAAGGTAAAAGTCAATGTTAAAGGTTCTGAAATGGCTGTGTTTTCTAAGAGGTGGAGACTGGACAGTTCCCCAAAGAAGAAAGTATAGCCAGGGCTGGAGACATCCCTGGGGCAAATGTTTGGAATGATGACAGATACCTTGATAATTATACCTTTCCTTTCCTCTTAGCCCAGATATAAAATGCAGGCAACATGAAAATTAAGATGGGAGCTACAGCGACTGAGACTGGGAAGCTGGGTAGAATAGGCAGCAAGGGCTTCCCCAGGCAGCGATCCTCATCATCCTTGGCAGGCAGATGGCATGGCTGCAATCTGATGAAAGGATGGTTATAACTAGGAGTGGGCTCTACAACATTCCCTTATCTCCAAAGTCAAGGGACTGAAAGACATTTTCTTTCTCCACCCATCTCTCCTCCCTCTCTCCCTTTACATAGTCTTAGAAAACAAAAAGATAAGATTACTAGAAACAAAGATAACTGGTGTAGATAATGATAGGATCCTGGTTTAGAGCAGGAAAGGACCTTAGAGGCTATTGAGCTTCACCCCCTTACTTTGCAGATGAGGAAACAGAGGCCCAAAGAGGCTAAATGACTTGAAGGGGGTGAGAGTCAGAGAGGGGATAGAATTTGAACTCCTCTTCTTGATTCCATATAGACCTTGCTTCTCTTCTTGAGGTCTGGCCATCTTCCCAAGACAGAAGATGAAACAAGTCACTCATCCCCTACTGGAGAAGGCATGATTCTAAAGTACAGAGCGGGTATACATTTTGGACTTGGCCCATGTGGCTATTCAGTTTCTGGACAATTTATGCTCATTTTCATTTTCTGCTATTGTCAGAAAAATGAAGACACTGACAGTGGGAGAAACATATTGTAAATATATCTTAAAATAAAGAAATACATTTAACATAATTTGGGAAATAATCCAGTTTGAAATAAGAGTTGAAAAAGAGGACAGAGCAGTGGATGGGGTAGAACAATATTTCCAGTTAATTGTATGAATACAAAGTTTAATATAAAGGATGGTTTGTGAAAGTCCATCCATTACTGTCTCATATTTTCATCAAGGATCACATAAATGAGTGTTTAGACCACAGCTGAGTCTGTCTATTTGATTTGCCTTGGAAATATGGTAAATAACAGATGACAATAAGTTACCAACCAATTGATTATAATAGGTTAGGAAGAATGATATCATACTTTTCCACCAACTGCAAATAGAAATCAGATCTCAAACCATTGGATTCCAGGGATCATGAGAATAAATTAAGGAAGAAGTTTCCCATTACTAGTAGAAAACAATTTCTTTCATTTGGTACTGACTTGTTCCTTCTTAGAAAAAAAAACCAATTATCATTCCCAAGACTACTTCTACCATAAGTAGTGGCCCCCAATGGGATTAAAGGATTTCTTTTAAGAACAAGGCAGAGTCCTCTTGATTTAAAACTGATTCAATTCCTTGGCTACCACTTCTGTTGACCTTCAGAAGTGTCAAAGTTTGGAATGTAAAAGTTGTCATGATGGCATCATTTCTCAAGATATGAAGACCCTACTGCTTATCTTCTATTGATCACTTGGACAATGGGGGTTTCCTCTAACTCCTTACCTTCTCCATGGGCTTGCATGGGTGGGTCAAGTAGTCTCTAGGGTGTCATTGTTATCTTGGTGGTGATGCATGTCTTGGACTGTGTTATATGTCTTGGTTGATTTTATGCACTTTTATGGCCTAAAGGACCATCATATAATGGAAACATCTACAGAGGGTGATGAGACCATCTAAACTTTGCTAGCTTAGATAACACATGGTGCACATGAATTTGAAATATTTCTGATAAGATGGACCAGGACTGGCATCTCCCTCCCCTCATCCCTCTCCCCCCAGTAAAGTCATTGAGAATCCAGGGTCAACCTCATGACATGGCAAAATATTACATGGACACATTTGAGAAAGACAGATAACAAGATACAAAAAAACATGCTCTATGGGTCTTGAAGGAAGGAGTTCAATTTGCCAAAGAGAAAAGGGAGTTTATTCTGGGTATTTGGAAAAATTGGGCAAAAGATAATCATGTCTGTCAGTCAAAAAGCAATTATTAAGCACCTACTCTTCATTGCTATACTAAATGCTTTCATAAAGATCTCATTTGAGGGAATGGCTAGGTGGAGCAGTGGATAGAGCACTGGCCCTCAAGTCAGGAGTACCTGAGTTCAAATCTCACTTCAGACACTTAATAATTACCTAACTGTGTGGCCTTGGGCAAGCCACTTTAACCCCATTTGCTTTGCAAAAACCTAAAAAAAAAACAAGATCTCATTTGATCCACCAACAACCCTGTGAGGTAGGGACTATTTTTAATCCCCATTTTACAACTGAAGAAGCAGAGATAAGAAAAAGCTAAGTGACTTGCCAAGGGTCCCACATCTAGTAAGTATGTGAGGCTAGATTTCAAATATAGGTTCTCCTGGCTCCAGGCTGGACCTCATAAATACACAAAAAACATTTGTTAGAGACAGAAAGAGGTAGGCCCAATCCCATAAGTTCTGAATGCCCCTTTCTTAATGTAGCCCATGCTTCATCTTTGTAGCCATTGTCTTTTATCACAATTCTGAACCTAAAGCATCCAACCTGCCCATATTATGCCGATGTACAAAGCCTCCCCACTCCCCAAATCCCTCTAATTCTTGCATTTACATATTATTATTATTTCATTCATTATTTACATATGGACACACTAGTTCCTCAATATTCTGTGAGCCTCTTGAAAGAAGGGACTCTTCAAATGTTGTCTTTCTCTACTCATTACCTGGTCCAGAGTAGGGACTTAATTGATTAAATCTTTATTTTTTTTTTTTGCAAGGCAATGGAGTTAAGAGACTTGTCCAAGATCACTCAGCTAGGTAATTATGAGGTATCTGAGGTTGCATTTGAACTCAGGTCCTTGTGTGACTAGGGCTGGTGCTTCATCCACTGCACCACCTAGCTGCCCCAATGATTGCAGATCTTAAAGACATCTGCCCTGTAATTAAAATCACCTGGACTTAAGTACATGAGAACTTCAAATATAAAGAAAGGTGATTTTATACTGAAGATTATAGTCTTGCAGAATCCTGCTTAGCTTACTATTGGTCTTAGGGTCTGAAGAATTGGAAGATCAGAAGGCAAATTGGTGATACAGTGGTTAGAGCACTGGCCTTGGAGTCTGGAGGACCTGAGTTCAAATCCAGTCTCAGATATTTAATAATTACCTAGCTGTGTGATCTTGGATAACACACTTAATCCCATTGCCTTGCAAAAAAAACCAAAACAAAACAAAAAGGTCGAAAGCTTGACCCACATATCAGATATTAGGACTAACCCTGAGTAACAATGGCAGCTTACCTTTCTACAAGGTTTTGATATTGAAAAAGTGATTTCCTCCCAACAACATTTTGAGGGTAACCCTGGGAGAGTTTTATCACCCTCATTTTATACATGAGGAAACTAAAACTCAGAGAAGTCAAGAAACTTGTACCCAGTCACACAGCTCACACATGTCTAAGCAACAGAACCAGACTTGGATTAGGAGATTTATTAGATACTGGGTTCAGGGTTCCATACAAGTGATGGCATTTTTCCCAGGGTTGGGAAGGAATATGAAGTGTCTTGTGTTCATTTTTTCCCTATTCCTATCTTCCTATTTCTACCTTTTCAGTTGTTCCCTTCTCCCTACTTATTTAGTGACTGAACAAGTTTCCAATTCCTCCTTGAATGTAGGTAATATGTTGGCCACATAGGATTGGTCCTAATGATCAGGGATGACATTTATATTCATCTAGAACATGACTGCTGTGGGCATGCCCTCCACCTTTCCATCTACTGCCACTTCATCAAGAATCTGTCTGCTGAGCTGGGGACCATCATCATCATCATCGTGATCATCATGATCAACATTTAAGGGCTAGATACATATTTTATTTGATTCTTACAATAATCCTGAGAGGTAGGTGCTCTTATTATCCCCATTTTATGAATAGGGAAACTGAGGCAACATAGGTTAAGTGACTTGCTCAGGATCACACAGCTAGGAAGTGTCTGAGGACAGATTTGAACTCAGGTCTCCCTGATCCAGGTCCAGTGCTTTCTCCATGGTGCCTCATAGCTGCTAGTCTTCTGATTTTTCTGAGGGTTCCTCCACCCTCTCTTTCTTCCTGGAAAGCTTTCCTTTTCTAGCTTCTAATGTCTGAGACTCTGATTAAGGCTCAGGCTTCTTCCTCCTATCATGGATGGAGAATCCATTTCTGAACCCGGAAGACTTCCATTTAAACTCTTCCTAGGTTACACACAAACAAACCCCTCAATCTCTGAATGTTCCAGGTTTCTCTTGAAGAATCCAAACTGGAGAGCAGTCACAAGTTTGCGTTGTTGATGGTGATTTCCTTACTGGCATTCACTAAAGAAAGCAAAGTCTGATACAAAACAGGAAGAGTCACAACTAAGAATTGTGAGCACACGTGTGTGTGTGTGTGTGTGTGTGTGTGTGTGTGTGTGTGTGTATGTGTGTGTGTGTAATATGGGGATGGTGTATTCCACTGTGAAGGACCAATCTTGTCTTAGCTTTCATGGGTCTAACTGGCCCACCTTATTTAATTAATTTGGGGTCTGTGTGCCTGACGAGAAAAAGGAGGACCAAAGAGCCTCATCCTCAGTTGTCAATGACAGAGAATCAGTTTGAAAATCAGAAAGAAGGCAACATGGTTAACCCAGGGAACTGTCTTCTGACCAAAGTGCACTGGTCAGCTTGAGTTGGATATTTTGGCTAAGCTGGGTCCTTTGCATGTGAATCTAGAAGATCCAAAGAGAAAGATGTTTAGAGGGGGAATGCACATTTTTATTTTAGGGGAACAAGACTGAATTGTTAGTGAAGGTTCACATTTGATTCAGAGAAAGGCAATGCCCTGGTACTGATGGTTTCTCACCTTTCCAGGAATTTCCAGATGAGATGAACTGTAACTCAGGAAGGAACCTTGAAAACAAAGAAAAGAATGAGAGTGGGACTGATGGGAGTTGGAAATTGAGTTAATTCCTGCAAAATCAGCTCAGTGTAAAAAAGAACACACAGAGAAAGACAGGATATAGACTGCATGCAGGAGATCCCCAGAACATCACCAGAAAACACTGGGTCTTTCTACATCAATACCTTGTCGAAGCCCTAACTTTCTTCAGAGTTCAGTCCAAAGGACGTGTTCTATACCTGACTCAATTTCCTTGGTTACTAGGATTTTCTGCCTAGAAATGATTTGTACAAAATTTATAGCTAATTTTCTGTGCCTATATTGGTCCCTCCCTAATAAGCTGATGTTTGTCCTTTATTCTCGAAGAAGCAAAAGGAGAATCAGGGAGGCGCTGTCATGGCAAGCACACAAACTAGATTTGAGTGAGGGGGTGCTGTGCTAAGTCACCAGCTTCACTTTCTCCTTCAGAACCATCTGGTCCAGGGGCCAGGTATGAATCGAGATGACTGGAGATCCTGGATGCAAAGCAATCAGGGTTAAGTAACTTGCCCAAGGTCACACAGCTAGTTTAATGTCAAGTGTCCAAGTTAGAATTTGAACTCCCTTCTTCCTGATTCCAAGGTCTAGTGCTCTATCCACTGCAACATTTAGTTGTTCATTTTTGTCTTTGTATCTTGAACCTAGTACAGCTTCTGTATCATAGTCATATTAAGCACTCTTTAACAAATGTTTATGGAATGAAAGAAGGAATGGATAAATGAATGAAATCCTAGGATCAGCCTTCTTGAAGGTAGTGAGGATCATTGCCAGAAGGGTGACCCCCATCAACAGTTGTTCAGAAAGACCATTTAATGAAGTACATAAAGAGGCACTGGTCACAAGCTGGGGGTGCTGTCACTCCCTGAGGGAGGTTTGACCTGAATAAGAGAAGGAGGGTGTGCCAGGACACTTGATCCACAATCTCAGTGTGATTGTGTGCTAAAGCATGGTAGAATATGGTCTGTGCTGGAGCCCTAACTCTATAGAAATCATAATTTCTTGGAGGACTGACCTTTGGAAGAATTGAGAAAGCTGTTAGTCTTAGGTTGGGAATATTTTCTGAAAAGTGAAAATGAATCCCCCTGAATTCCTACTTGACATAGCTCTCGATGACTCAAGAGATCAGAATCATGTCCTAAAATAGGCACAGGAGTCTACAGTTCTGGGGGAAAGTTATAAATGTTTATGGGGCATGGAGGTGGACTGGATGGTCCTCCCCATCACAAAAGACATCGAACTATTCACTGGAAACATTAAATGGTTTCTCCATCTCAGAAAGTCTTTTTCAAATAATACCAAGATATTCCTTGGATTCAATAAGTAAAAAGAGATAATAACAATGATATAACCCCTCTGTGATTTGGAGTACCTTTTTTTTTATCCCCAGTTTCTATTTCACTGTCTGGGAAATAAGAGGTGATTAATAAATACACAGTGATTTAAATTGAGTTGACAATACACAGACTTCCAGGGCTAGATTCACTCTTTGCTTTTCTCCTGATAGTTGTCGTTTCTGGAAGACAATAATCTAGTTACAAAGAGCTGAGTGGCATGGAGACAGAGCTTCAGTATGGATTTATCCCCCTGCTTTCAGCATCCCAGTCTTCATTATCAGATACTCTTCCTGTAAAATATAGGGTCTGTCAGGCTGATGCTTGTCATGGCCTGGGCTTGGAGTGCCTGGAAGTGACAGATCTGTGATCAGAGCTCAGCTCCAATCAAAAACCAGATGCAGCTGTTTATCTGACAATAAGCAATTCTTGCCTGGCTTTGAAGAGCAATCATTTCTGACATTAGCATCATTTGTTTAGGTTTGGGGAATTTTTGTTTCATTGCATCCCATAGTAGACACAAAATAAGCAGCAAACAGATCCATTGGAATGTTAGATTAAACATTTTGGAGATTTTTTTCATGATGAACATAATCGGTATTTAATGTATTTAAGATGGTTTGTGGGAGACTATATTCAATGTCATTGGAATGTCTTTGTGATCCAAAGGCAACTATGGCAACCAGCTTCATTTGCATAAACTAAGAGTATTATGGTGTCATGAGACATTCCATGGATGTGGCCATGATGTCTTGGTGGCTAAGCCAGTGGAGTGAAAACATTCATAGGTCATACAAGGTGGAAGACTTTTGAGTATGAGGTCAACAAGGGAGTCCTTATGTGTCATCCAAATACTAGACAGACAAGTGAATGAAGGCACAGCATTGAACATCAAATCCATATTTTTGGTTATCATGTAAGAGGGTCCAATTCTTTGACAGTGGAAAAAATGCTCACAGTGGAAAACAGCTATTCTAAGGCTATCTGTGTGTTTGTATGTGTGTGTGTGTGTGTGTGTGTGTGTGTGTGCACATGTGAGAGACAAGTGACAGAGCGAGAGAGAATATGTGCATCAACTGGAAATAGATGAACATATATATATTTAATATATACAAACACAATTCAGTTATAGAGAGGTTCCTTACATTCCAAAACAAATTTTACTAAACCTACTTTCTTCTCAGGGCTTTATGAAGACCTGGATCAGGCTAAATTTCAAGGAAGAAATTCCTCTTTTCAGTATTTAGCATCTCCTTGTTTTTTTTCTTTCCAAACTGAGACATATGTCAGCTCATTGAGTCAAAAATGAAATTATCCTCAAATGAATTCTTTTAGACTTTAGATTTTTTCCTTGTGAGATCTATTCAAAGGCCATTATAAGGCCAATTATATGATATAAAAAACTCAAATTCCATATTATATGGAATAAGCATTTCTACATTTCTAAAGAATGGGTATCCAACATTAATTTGAGAAACTCTAATGAGTGAGCAAACCATTTCATTCTTTGATAGCTCTAATTGTTAAGATTCCTCCCCCCTGCTTTGTGTAGCACATGTCAGGGTGATATCCTACTGCCCTATCTTATTTCTTTTCCTATCTGCACCCATTCTGGGTTAGGGATGGCCACCCTATTTTAACTCAGTTTTTGAGTTCTAGGGGTAATTATAGTAGATAAAACTATACATGTCATTCACAGCTGCAGTTTCTAAGCCTTTCCATTTAAATGAATCAGCAAAGTCATCATTAATTCTTTTTCTTTTTTTAGGTTTTTGCTAGGCAATGGGGTTAAGTGGCTTACCCAAGGCCACACAGCTAGGTAATTATTAAGTGTTTGAGGCTGGATTTGAACTCAGGTACTCCTGACTCCGGGCTGGTGCTCTATCTACTGCGTCACCTAGCCGCCCCCATTAATTTTTTTTAAAAAAAATGTTTCATTTATTATTTCAACTTCATACAACAGTAGTTTTCAGTAATCATTTTTTTGCAAGGTTTTGAGTTTTACATTTTTCTCCCTCCCTCCTATTCCTCTCCTCTCCCCTTGATAGAAAACAATCTAATATTGGTTCCATATGTATAACCATGTATTAGCTCTTAAAGATAAAATATTTTCTAAACTAGAAGGCAATAAAACATTACGATAAAAATAAAAAGAAGCATCCCCAGATCTGGGTAACACTCCTTAGCAAATGCACACATTGTGGGAGGGGATAGTTGTAGATTGGGCACAAATTTACAGAAATATAGCACTGATACTTAGGGATAGGGGAACTCACTTATTATATATCCAAGGTAACTTTCCACTCTGGACTCTAATACTTAACTGATGCTTTTAACTAAGAGCAACTTTGAGCCTGGCATCAGCAGGGCTTCTCAGGTCTGCTCCTTTGACTGAGATAGTGAGACAATATGAGACTCTTTGAAATGAAGAGCTAGCTCCTTCTGCTTGGGATCTGCAAAATCATCCAGATGGATTCTTTGGAGTTTTTGAGCAGTTTTTCCTTCTCCAACCACAGCCGGCAACAAAGGGCAACGTGGTCCCACTGGGGAAGGCCATCATCCCTCTCTCTAGCTGTAGGTGGTGCTAGTGAGCACTCTTCAGAGAGCACAGGATGAGGTTCCCTAATGCAGTTCCCAGAATCAAACCTTTCCTCAGCTCACCTAAGCTTCCTGCTTCAACTGCATTTCCTGTCAGTCTCCCTTAGCAGATAGCAGCTGCTGTCAGATTTCAGCTCCATTGGCTTCTAGGCAGCCTATTCTTTCTTCTTGTTTCAGATGTCCCAACTTCTCTTATCAGCTTCACTGACTGCCTTCTATCATCCCTTCTTAATCTGGCTTTTCCAGTGGCATATAATGCCTCAAAATAGGGCTTCCCTGTATTTAGTGATCCACCACTATCTTAACCTTAAACTTCCACAGTCCACATTTCTTGCAAATATACAATAGACACATAGCTCCAAAACAGTTCTTTGATTCAGAATATCCCATTAATAAGCTTCTGAGTGCTAAAAACAATCATATATAAATTAGCTCCTGGAAAATAATTCACTGCAATGATCTTTATAATCAGTCCATCTGTAGCATGTCTCCCAACTCCTTTTTTTCAGGTCCAAGCTCACCACATCTACCCTCAGGGTTCTGGGTACCTTGCAAGGTTGAATGCTTCTCTTTACTTCCATCTGCTGGAGCCCCCACCAGCTGTGTCCCACATTGTTGGGCAGCAAAAAGCTAGCATCTCAGTTTAACCACTTAATATTAATTTTACAGGAGGATATTCACATTGAAGATAAAACAAGAACAAATATTACAGACATTTTATCTTACCCATCAGGGGCATAATCTTCCTTAAATGACTTCTGTCTCTGGAGATGGGGAGTGGGGTAGGGGTTAGACTCATAATTCATAACAGTTCTTATATAGCTTTGGTCCCACCAAGGTCATGTCTAGATATGACATGATTGTTAGATGAGTCCTTCCTGTGGTCTGTGATTCCAAAAGGCTCTTCAGGATCCTTCCCATCCATGATATCCAGTGTTATTTTTCACTTCATTTACCAGTTCTTTGCCCTCCAGTTGCTTATGCCATCCCTTCTAAGTTATTAATTTAATCTGCATTTTATGTGTACATAATTGTTTACATGTTATTTCTTTTTGAGTTTAAGAGCCCCAAGGACAGGAAATATTAATGATTTTTCCTTTTATCTCTAACACTACATAATAAATATTTCAGACATGAGAACAACTTTTTAAAAAGCTTGCTGAATGAAAGCAAGCAGAATTGCTTGAACAAAAGAATTAAAGTAAATAGTGTGTAAAAAACCCATAGAAAATAAGTCTAAATATATAAAGATATAGACAATATTTTGAACACATATGCAACAAATGACTTAGTATCTAAGTCAATAAAAATAAATTTAACTAAAGTTTTTAAAAGTCATAAATACTGAAAATTGACATAGTAGTGTTAGAAGACTTTAATATCTCTCTAACAGAGGTAGATAAATCTAACAGAAACATTAAAAAACCCACAATGAAATAAAAGGTATCCCCAAAGTCTTGGTGTAGCTAACCTGAAAGTTTAAAGCTTCCCTAAAACTTTTGGAATTACCTGTATTGATCTGACCAGATTATTGGAAAACTTAGATCTAAAAGACTTATATATTCTGTACAGTAAAATTACAGAAAACATACATTTCCAAGAGTCATATATGGATTTATTAATATTTATTAATAAAAAGAACAGTAAAAAAATCTTTTATATACCATGTTACTCTAAAAATCATGATTAATATAAAGAACTCAAGCAAAATATACAAACCTAAATGAAAATATAATAATGCCTTAAATAATAATTGTGTCAAAGAACAAATAATAGAAACTAGTAATAACTAGATCAAAGAGAATAATAATGAGAAACATGCCTTAATTTCTGGAATACAAGTAAAGCAGGCCTCAAAGTAATTATTGTTTTTTAGAAAATATGCATTCACAAAATACAGATGATTAATAATCAGGTTATTAATGTCATTAAAAAGCAGGAAAGTAAAATAAAGAAAAATAAGTACAAAGAGGAAATTATGAAAACTAGAAAAGAGTAGATAAAATAATTTTATAATTGAGAAGCAAAAATAAAATCTGATCCTTTTAAAGACTAATAAAACTGATAACCCTTTATCTAATATGATAATTATAGAATGGGGTGTGTGGAGGAACAAAGTACCAAAATAAATTTGATGAGGCAAAATCACATCAAATATAGTGGTGCAAAGGAATTGCTGGTGCCTACTCTCTATATATAATCATGTGATAGCAAATAAAATAAGGGTTTTTTAATGACTTTTGTTTCTAACATCATCGTACCTACCCTTAGTATCCTTCCCCTTCACCTTTCCAGAAAGGTTTTCCATATATAAAATAATTATATAGAATGGAAGAAATAAAATCAGCATTGATTAATACATTGAAAAAGTTAGAATACATGTGCAATGTGTAACACTTTAGGACCTCTCACTTCTAAAAAGAGGTAATTTAGGGGCATCTTTTCATTTCAATTCATTTGAGTTTACTTGATCTTTATAATTTCGTTCTGTTTACTTTTGATTTTTTTGGTATGTGGTTGTTCTTTCCATTTACTTTGTTGTAGCTATTATGTGTATGCTTCAATTTGCTCTTTTTTTTTTGCTAGGCAATGGGGTTAAGTGGTTTACCTAAGGACACACAGCTAGGTAATTATTATGTGTCAGGCCTTATTTGAACTCAGGTACTCCTGACTCCAGGACTGGTGCTCTATCCACTGTGCCACCTAGCTGTCCCTCAATTTGCTTTTAATACAGCTTTCCATACATATCTATCTATCTATCTATCTATCTATCTATCTATCTATCTATCACACATCATTTCTTGCAGTACAGTAATATTCCATTTCATTTATATGTCATAATTTGTTTAGTCATCCCTCAGTCAATGGATATCTACTTTCTTTTCAATTCTTTGCTGTCACAAAAATTGTTGCTTTAAATATTTTGGTATACATGGGAACTTGTCAGTTGCTTCCTTGGAATATAAATCTAGTGCTAGAGTCTAGTTTAGAGTATGGAGATCTTGGTCACTTTATTTGCATAATTCCAAACAGTTGTTCTAAAGGGTTGATTCATCTCACAGATTCACCAACAATGTATTAGTATATCCATCATTCCACATTGCCTCCAATATTGAGTGTTGACATTATTTGGTCATCTTTACAATCTGCAGAGTATAAGGTGAAACCTAAGGATAGTTTTGATTTGCATTTATTTTTCTTCTAAGAAGAAGAAATGACTAATAAATGAATTAACAAATGATTTGGAACATTCTTTCATGTGGTTTGTGAAAACTCTGCAGATCTTTTGAGAAGTGTATTTTCATAGCCTTTGAGTACCAATGGACATAAGTTACATGCAAATATACATACACATATCTAGAATGGTATAGAGTAGACAGAAGGAAATGATGGACAACATAGAGAGTGAGAAAAACCATCTTTAGCAGGGGGTGAAAAAATAAACAGGTCTAGTTAAAGTTGGAGGTGAGAAGAGTAAGGAATGAGAGGAAGGGGAAATCCACTTGACTGGCAAGGAAAAAAAGCAAGGGAATAGTTAAAGTACTAGATAAAAGTAGGAAGAATGAATAATCTTTGATCCTACCAGGAGATAAAAGCTGTGGTCTGTGGACTCCTGAGGCAATGTCTCTTCTAAGGGTATGAAGCATATTTGGGTGCTTCAACTCCATCAGGGTAAATTTTACCCCAACATTGCTTCAATATTCAGGGGATGATCTCCCCAAGAAAGAATAGCCATCTCCCCTTCCAGCCCTTATTCAATTCTCCCCACTCCACCCTCCAATTCACCATCCTCCAGGTCCCAAACTTTTGTTAATCTTTGAAATCTCAGGGATTGTGCCCAGAGGATGGGGAGATAGAAAGGAAGACATCTGAGGACCCAAAAGAGGACTTGCTGCAGTCAGCCCTCTTCTCTCAATCTTGAAAAGATCCTTTTCCAGACCCTAAAAGCTCAAGGCTGAAGTACAGCAGAAAGTACAGAGCTGAAGTAGAGTGGAAAGGTCAGTTTAAAGAAAAAACTTGGAAACCACAGAATGATTCCAACTCCATTAGGACAGTATTGTCATGCTATGCATCTCCAACTTGGTAAATGGAGAACAATCCATTTGGCTGGTACTAGAAAAATCTGCAAGTGAAGCCAATCAACTCACATGTGAGAAGCATCTCCTGTATGCCAAACTCTGTGCTGGAAACTGGAATCAAGTTGGGATGTGGTCCTGGGGAGAGGAAGGGAACAGGCAAAGAACAGCTCCTGCCCTTAAGGAGTCAACATTCTGTTGGACTCAGACCAAATTCATGAGTCTAGACAAAGTTACATCAATGGAAAGGAAGCTCTGTCTCCTTTAGGAGCTAGTAACCAACTCTACTAGGGACCTCTGCAACTATGAGGAAACAATTTGGGAACTCTGGATTGAAATATTTTCAGGGTCAAGTCAAGGAATTCATATCTCTCCTGAAGGAACAGGGAGCTAGGGGAGGTGTTTGAGTGAGGCTCTGGATGAGTTCTCCCTTATTCCCACTACAATTCATCCCATCAATGACTGGGCTGTATTTAGAGGTGCCTTAAGAATAAAGGATGTAGAGGAGGAGTAAAAGATGTCAAAGATCCCTGGACCATGGGATAGGTTTCTGAAGCAAGAAATCAGGGGATGAGCTGGAGATTTCTTTGGATCCTCCTGAGAAAAGAGATTTCTTTCTGGCCTTTGCCTTCTTTGCCCTCTGGTCTTTCTAAACTGATAGAGCTGACTAAGTGAGGCTGTTCATCCAGAACTGGAATGGCTTCTCCAGGTATTTCCTTTAAAGAAAACAACTGAGTGGGCACAATGATAAGGTAATGGTGGTCCTGGAGCTACCATGAGGGCCCCTGCAATGAGGAGCTAGAAATGGCCCTGTGGTCAGCCACAGAAGCTAGCTATCACTGAGGGTTTCCTTACAAGTTACTGCTTAGATATCACAGTAGAAGTCTGTGATCTGCTTCTGAACACTTACCTTGGAAGAAATAGAGTGGCCAATGGACTGGACAGAGGGAGAGAGGGATCCAGGTGGAAGAATTCTGGATTTGGGCATCAAAGGATCCGAATGAGAATTTGGCCCGGTGCTTCTCTGGACACCCAGGGACAACTCACATTCCCTCCCTGGGCTTCCCTATGAAGTCTCTAAAATGAGGTGGTGGGCCCAGCTGGTCCCTGAGGTGCCTTTCACCCTCAATCTAGGATCCTTTGTCCACCTACAACTGGATCTCATGTTTTACCAGCAGTACTGGCCAACATCACTCTCTAAGCCTTCACTTCTGAAAGGAGATGATGTTTATTGGGTCAATTGGGACAAGTCAAGTCAACCAAAGTTTATTTAGATTCTTTTCTTTCCCTCTCCCTCTCTCCCTCCTTTTTCTCCACCCCCTACCCAAGCCCCTTTGCCTTTATCTCTCTCCCCCTCCTCATCTCTTTCTGTATCTCTTTCTCCAGACTCCCACCAAATCCCCCATGTTACATTTTTAACAGCAAAGGTTTAGGTTCTTGCATTCTCTCTGCCCCCCCAAAAGAGTTCGGCCATGGTGTCTTCCATTTTATCCTACTTCGGATGAAATGCCATCCCAAAGCATTTCCAGGACTCATTGTGTATTTACCCTTGAGGCCTCCTCCTCTGATCTGATTCCAGGACTGATTCCTGGACCTGATTCCAGGAACTGATTCCAGGTCTCTCTAGCTTCCTTACAAGCACCCCTGTGTGTCCCCCACCCCCCAAGTGTACAATGGTGAGATGATGATGAAACTAATAAGGGTGATATGAGTGGCTTGTAGACTTTAAAGTTTGTCCTACCCTTTCCATGCATTACCACAACACCTAAGGGAGCCTGACTCCCTTGAGACCATGAACTAACCAGAACTGAGAAGAGGTCAATGAAAAAGGAGAAAACGGGGTAAAGAGCCAAACCTATCCCCCCAAACTCCAGGCCTCACTCTCAAATACAAAATCCTCCCTGAGGTCTTAGAGGCCTGCCCAGCTGGCTGGGGAAGTGAGGTTGCCACAGACAGAGAAGGCTCAGGAAGCAGATGATAACTCTCCCAAGATTTAGGGTCTGACAATGGCCTTGGTCTACAGCCAAGACCTGCTCCCAAAAAGGCTGCCTAGGAAGAACCTTAGATTGAAAGTCAGTTGCTCTAGCCCTAACCTGAGGGATTCAAAGTCTGCAAAAACAGCCCAATGAGAACAATAAATCAAACGTGTTCCTCCTTAGCCGAGAGCCAGGACACTGAGGCTCCATCCCCATGGCCTCTGTCTGGGGCCTGCAGGAGCCAGGTCCTAGAACTCATTGCTGCATTTCCAATATGAGCTCAGAACAGCTCAGAAATCAGCAAATATTACAAATCAGGGCCTGCTTTATCATTTGGTTGGTGTCTAGATTTTTAAAACTTGGCAAAATTGTTAAGGATTTAAATCAAACTTGAAAATATTTCTGTTTTCCAGTCTGCAAGGTGAGGGTTTCCTCATACCCACTGCTCCATCCCAGAGATGAACTGTGGCTCCTGAGCCTGAGGCCCCCAGGAAGGTGCCAAGGCAGGACTGCCTCCCTCAGGAACCCCTCCCACTCCTAGATCAGCTCTCTCCAGGTCTCTCACTGTAATCCTGGCCTCCTTGCCCATATTGAACAAGGCCTTCAGGCCTTGTCTCTGCCTGGCCCTTAGGTCTGGAATGCCCTCATTCTTCCTCTCTGCTTTCCCTGGCTTCCTTCAAGTGCCAGCCAATGCCGCATCTTCAAAAGCCTTTTCTAATCCCTCCTAATGTATTGTCCTCTTGCCAATCTCTGATTTCTCTCATAGCTTGTCTTCCAGAAGGCCTGTCTCATTGGGTCAGAGTATGTGTGGGGGCTAGGGTAGGAGGGACCTGTGAAAAATAGAAAAAAGACTGGAAAGGGAAGAAGGAGCCACCTTGTGATGGTGGTGGTGGGGGGGTCACTGGAATTTATTGAATGGAGAGGAAGGGGGAATGTCGTGGTTGAAAGATCACTCTGAGACCTGAGTAGAGAAAGGCCTGGAGAGGGGAGAGATTTGAGGCAGGCAGATTTCCCAGAAGTCCGATGTGTGGCAGCATCAGAGAAGAAAAGGAGATGTCACAAAGATAGGAACAACAGGATAGAGGTCACTAGGTACTTCAGTAGATCAGGAAGACCTGAGTTCAGATCCAGTCTTACACACTTATTAGCTGTGTGACTAGGCAAGTCACTCCAGCCTCAGTTTCCCTATTTATAAAATGAGGATAATAATAGTGCCTACTTCCTGGAGTGGTTGTGAGGATCAGAGAAAATATTTTAAAGTAATTACAGACTTTGAAATGCAATATAAATGCCAACTATTATTATCATTATTATTATTATTACACTGGATTGGATATGGGGGGACAGGGAAAAAGAGTATAAGATTAAAGATAATACCTAAATATGAAGCCTGTATACCTGGGAGGATGGGAGTAGCTTTAACAGCAAAAAGAAATACACTGTGGAGACAGTTTGGGGGCTAAAATACTGAGGTTAGTTTTGGATAGTGTAGAGAGGGCCTTGCAAGGTGAAGGTGGGCTAGGGCAGAAGCCCAAACCTGAGTCCTTCCTTCTTTCCTTCCTTCATATCTGGGGAGACTAGTTTGGATCTCTTCAGGCTTTAAGGAGGGAGGTGAGACCAGCCCACTCTCCATTCTCTACCTGGTTGCTGCATTCCTTCAAATTCCTTCTCATAGGGTAACTTCCCTTTCTCCACCTTCCTCACCCCTTTTCTTTTGTGGAACCACCAGTAGATTGTGGCTTCTCGAGGCCAGAACCATCTTTCTTCTTTGTATCTGTATTCCAGTAGCAGCTAGATGTAGTTTTCATTAAGATTCCATAACCCCGACAATCTTCATTACAGATATAGTGGTTCCCAAGGCTTTCCCTAAGGAATCTTGAGGCATTCTAAGGCCAGATCTCCAGCTTGAGGCTGATTCCTGCCTTTGAAACAGCTGGGGTAGAGGTGGAGCGTGTGAAATTGGTGGAGAAGCAGAGGTGAGTGAAGGCACTTGGAGAAGATGATGGAGAAGATGAAAGGATACAAGGAAAAGCCCTGCTCCTCATGGGACCTTGCGTCTGGGGTCTTTAACTCTTCTGGCTATTCCCTTCCATCTTTTCCCAATCCCATAGGAATTTCCTGTCCTGATCAGTCCCCTCTAATAGTCAGTTACAAAGTGTCTGACCATGGCAGATGACTATCATCCATTCACGGTCTCCAATGATTATATGGAATGTGTAGTCTTTGTCAACAATGCTGTTTACTACTCTTCAAGCCTCATGTTTAATGATAACACAAATATAGAGTTAGGGTTAAAGTCTGGAATTAATGGCTTGCAGATTACAATCTTTGCCACTTTGACTTGAGAAAAGGGGAGGTTACCCCACAGTTAATAAGAATATTTGTGGGGATAGATAGGTGGTGCAGTGGATAGAGCACTGGCCCAGGAGTCAGGAGTACCTGAGTTCAAATCCGACCTCAGACACTTAATAATTACCTAGCTGTATGGCCTTGGGCAAGTCACTTAACCCTATTGCCTAGCAAAAACCAAAAAAAAAAAAAAAAGAATATCTGTGTTGGGGCAGAAAACTCTTCCAGGGTCTTTTGGTTTGAGGAGACAGAGAGCAAAAAAACCAAGGGCATTATACAGATTTTAAAAAGAAATGTCAAAGGGCTAGAAGGCCCTGAGGTAATGTGGAGCAAGAGCAGGCCTTGGGAGATTGCTCAAGGGAGGAAATCTTGGATTAGTGATTTATTGGGTCATGTAAAAATGTCCTGGATATTGTAGAAAGCATCCGCAGAAAGATTTATATGGAGGAGGAAAAGTCTGTCAGGAGAGTAGAGGTCTTCAGGAGAAAGGGAGCCTTGACTCAGGAAAGTGAATGGTGAAGTTGCCATCTGGGATCTGGGGTCATCAGATAAGCATAGGAATTGGGGAGCCACTGAAAAGCAAAGGAATTTGCATGCTCCTTCTGGGATGTTAAAACTGCTTAGGATTTTATTATGGCAAATTATTACAAATATACAGGTTAAAACTTCTAGAAAAGTAGTAACCACTTCAAAAATGGGCTAGATGATGAAGTTTGAGAGAGAGTGAGAGAGTGAGAGACAGATAAAAGAGAGAGAAAGAGAAAAGATCAGGTAGCCATGAGGCTTGGCTTCATCTGGCCATGTGACCTGGGGAGGCCCATGGTGTTCCATGTGGTCGAAGAAAGAGGGTGAGAAAAATCCATCCTGCCTGAGTCAAAGAAGTAGAGGAAAAGAGAGTAGAAGGCTCTGTGCTTCCTGTTAAATAATATTCTGTGTGGGGCAGCTAGGTGGCGCAGTGGATGGAGCACTGGCCCTGGAGTCAGGAGGACCTCACTGGCCTCAGACACTTAAAATTGCCTAGTTGTGTGACCTTGGGCGAGTCACTTAACCCTGTTGCCTTGAATAAATAAAAATAAATAAAAATTGGGCGGTATCTTGCGATGGATTTCTGAGTTGGAGAATCTGGCTCCCAATCCGCTCTTGGCTGTCGTCTAAGGATGCCAAAGTCCCTTTGCCTCTCTGGCTTGCTAGGCTTTACCTCCACAGTGACAAGATCCTTTCTACTTCTTCATTGAGGATCCTCTGACTGCCCACAATGGAGACTGCATTATACTAAAAATAGTGGGGTGACCTAGACATTCTTAAACCGAGCTGTTTATTGGATCCTGGGGGATTCTACAATTCTGCATAAAGTTTATTGCGACCCTGCTACCTCTGCAAATCCCCATTCATCTCACTAGACCATACTTTTTGATTGAGGCCCCTCCCCTACTTATGAAGGCCATCAATGCCCTATGTAGACTCCTCCTTTCTATCCCCTTCCTCCACTCCTTTCTCAAAGGCCATTCTATGGAGGACCACACTAAGACCAATCTCTTTACCCTGGATCCCCTCTCATCCTGAGTCCTTCAGAAGCTCGTTGAAGCAACGGAGAAGGCAACCAGGCTATCAAAAGTCACATCCAACAAATGCTCCAAATTATACACAACTTTGAGGTTCCACCCCATGCCCATTTGAATTAGCAAAGAGGACAAAAAAGGGAAAAGGATGCAAGGCCATCAAAGGCCCTACTGATGGAGCTGAGAATGGGGTCAGTCACTCTAATGAAAAATAACTTCCCTGAGGGAGGCTAGGTGGTGCAGTGGATAGGGTAAATGCCCTGGAGTCAGGAGGACCTGAGTTCCAATCGTCTTCAGACACTTAATAATGACCTAGCTGTGTGGCCTTGGGCAAGCCACTTAACCCCACTACCTTGCAAAAACTAAAAAAAAACAACAAAAAAAAACCCACCTAGCTGTGTGACCTTGGGCAAGTCACCTAACCCCAGTGCCTTGCAAAAACCTAAAAAAATAAATAAAAAATAGGGTAGCAAAAAGGACATCCTCCAATAAAAAAATACAAAGGGGGAAAGGTCACTCCGCCATCTCTCCAGAAACGTGAGAAGGCCCCCGGGCTCCTGGGACAGCTTGGTGCCGGTTCTAGAGCCTTGCAGGCGCCAGCCCAGGCCTGCAGAGGAGTCGCGAGCGTTTGCGTCCCTTGTAAATAGACATCTGATGAAATTCCGAAGGGAAAGACCCCGGCCGGGGTGGCCCTGGGGGGAGGGGAGGAGCCCCGGCGGCGCCCACTCTAGCCCCCCCCCCGAGTTTCCCTTCGGGGGTGTCCTTCCGGCTTCCGAAAAGCCCGGGCCCCCCCGGCGGAGCAAAAAGGGTGGCGGCCGGAAAAGTGACCACGAAGGGATTCGAACCCTCAATCTTCTGATCCGAAGTCAGACGCCTTATCCGTTAGGCCACGCGGTCGCTGCGGCGGCCTCCTCCTGCCTGGCAGATAGGGGACGAGGCGGAGGCCGGGCCGCCCGATGATGCCGCCAGCCGCGGCGCCCGATCGAAACCCGCCTCCGTCCCGGGGCCCGGGCCAGACTTCCCGACTCGGGGAGCGCATCCCGCCCCTGGACAGCTCGCGCTGCGGCTGTCTCGCCCCGGCGCCAGAGCGGCTCCCCCTTCCCTCCGGCTCGTTTTGGGAAAAAGCAAAATGAGGCCGCGGCTGCCGCGGCCCGGCCGAAGCGGCCGGACCCGGGTCTGAGAGCGGAGCCGGGAGGCGGGGCCCCCGGCCCAGGGCCAGCCCCGGGGGGCCGGGACACACCGCCACGCTGTCCGAAGCCGTGCGCGCTACAATGTAACAGGCCGGCGTCCGAGCTCACCGCAGCCCCGCCCCAAAGGGAGCGCTGGACAACGCTCCCCCAGGCCTGCCGAGCCCTTCTCCGTCCGCCTCCTCCTGGCGCACCGGAGCGCGGCCTCTCCGCCGCTCCCCTCACCTTCCTTTTGTCCCCTGGCCCTCCTGGCCCCTCAGGACATCCTGGCTGCGGCTCCTCCCTTTCTCCCCCAGCCCTGGGCCTCCGAGCTCCGCTTCCTTTACAAACTCCTCCTTTGGTCTTCCTAGGGTGCTGTGTTGTTTTAGTAATAAGTAGGAGTGGTGGTAGCGGTGGTAATGGTAGTAGTAGTAGTGGTAGTGTAGTAGTAGTAGTAGTAGTAGTAGTAGTAGTAGTAGTGGTAGTAGTGGTAATAGTAGTAGTAGTAGGAGGAGGAGGAGCAGTGGTAGTAGTAGTAGTAGTAGTAGTAGTAGTAGTAGTAGTAGTAGTAGTAGGTCTAGTAAGAAGTAGTAGTCAGCAGCAGCAGCAATGATGTGATGAGTCAGGATGGTATAGACCTGCAGATAAACTGGCCTCTTTTGCATGCATTCCCACTGAGATTTGTTACCCCATTTTAGGAGAAAGTGGGTGCCAACCACTAAGAGAGACCTTGGCTGACCTTGGGCTGGGAGGATGGGCCCCACATGGAAGTGTAAAGCCTCTTTCCCTGGGTCCTTCCTGAGCATCGAGGGCTCCCTGTTGGCCCCTAGTTTAAAAAGCAAACACCACCAACCACAAGCTCTCCTCCATGGCACTGGTTCCTCAAGGCGTGCCCCAATAGCTCTGGTCGTCCACTCTCTCTCCCTGAGGCCGGGGCAGAGGTCTCAGACCAAGGAGGCTTTCTAAAGGGCTGAGAATTCTTGCGGATGCTGGGTGCCCGGATCCAAGAGGAGCAATCCAGTAGAACCGGCCTCCATGCTGCTCTGACAAGACCCTTGAGTGATCAGCTACACGGCTTGGCCCCGGCTGTTCCCCATTTCTCCGGTTCTGATCCTCCTCTTCTCCAGGTCCCAGTTTCCTTTGGATCCCTGGCCAAACCCCTCTCTTATGGCAGAAATGTGCCCCATCTGTCTATATTCCCCTTTCCCCAGTTGAGTACGTCAGATGAAGGTGGCATATTGCCTCTTTGTACATGGTGTTTTGCTTGTTTTTTCCTTTCCTTGACTGAGAACTCCTTGAGGGGAGTGAGGGAAAAGCAGTTCGCTTTACTTTGAATCTATCCCCAATGCCCAGCAATTGGGCAAGGACTGAACAAATTGTAGTGAGTCGTGGCCATGGAATGTCAGCTCATGATGTCTTGGGTCCTCTTCAAAATAGATAAATAGCAGCACCCAACCCAGTAGTCCAACCACTGAGCCCTCCATTTTCTTCCCTCTCATTCCTTCTTAATCTCATACACTAGAGCTCCCCACTTTATCAGTTCTGCCAAAGTCACTAACAATCACTTAGCTGTCAAATTCAATGGCCCTTTGGCCTTCTTCATTCGCCTCCATGTCTCTGCAGCCTTTGCCACTGTCCCAAAGTTTGCAGCTTCATTTCCCATTATTATCTGATTTATGTGCTATTCCACCAAACACATTCCATTCTACCTCCTACCTTGCTGCCCCTCAGAACCTCATTTTTAAATGCACACAATAAAACACACAGGATTACAAAGGGGACCAATGATAGTGAAATACATGTATACAAATTCTAAAGAACAAGTTGATGGGGTTCTGTTTCAGGACTTCTGCACTGAAGGGAAATGAATTTGGAATCATGGGTTGGTCCTCAGAAAGAAGTGACTGGCAGTACCCAGAGGTGGACTGCTTCACAGAAAAACTCTCATGAAGTGAGGAAAAGCACTGTCAGGGATGCTCTCCCTCCACTATTCCAACCAATCCTCTGACCTCCCTCCTTAGACAGTAGAGGCCTCCTTACCTCCCCAGGAGTCCTGCTGCTCCTATTATCCAACTCCCCAAGCCTAATTGAGTTCTAAAGTCACCATCTCCCACTGAGGAGTTCATGATCACGTTTCCAAGAAGGGTCAGAAGTATGACCAAAGGAAAGGAGGACTAGGAGAGTTCTTCCATATCCTCTGTTCACATCCAGTCAACCACTGATGGGCCTCTTCCCAGACCTCTTCATTCCAGGGCCTTCCCTTTGTTGAGTGTTTCCTATTTATCCTGGGTATAGTTTGTTTATTGTCTCCTTCATTAGGCTGTGAGCTTCTCTAGGTCAGGGCCTGGTATTTTGTTTACTGTCTGCCTTTTTTTGGTATCTCTCTCCTTGGTGTCTGGCACATGGTAGGCAATTGATAAAAATCTTTTGACTGACAGAGGGGGAGGTTTGGATCCATCTACTTCTAAGTAGTGTGAAGAATGGGAAAGCAGGAGGTCAGGTCGTGAAGGACTAAAAATTCCACAGTTTTCTATTTGATGCTAGAGGTGAAAGGGAGCCACTAGAGGTTATTGAGGAGGGGAGTAAGTGACCCAGTCAGCCCTACCCTGGCAACTGATGAAAGATGGAGAATTAGGAGAGCTTGTCTTGCCCTCTCAATGCTAGTCCAAGAGTCTGTTTTGCTGTTCCCCCAATTAGGCATTCCAATGACCTCCTCCAGGCCTTTGCTTAGGCTGCCTCCCCTGAAAGGAAATCAGTTTTACTTTCCCCATTCTTAAGTGCCTTCACAGCCTGACCACCTTACCAGGTGGCTCAGGAGACTTTTCCTGGTCTCCTCCTAGAGTGGCTTTGTCTTTCCTTGAATATGAAGTTGTTCTGTAGAGTGTCATCTGATGGAGAGCAGGGGTTGGGATTTTTCTCACTCTGTCATTAAGAAAGGTGATTTGCCATCCCCATCTTCCCACAGCAGCCAAAATGGAGCATTACTTGTTTTGCAAATTGAAAAGGTTCAAAACCAGATGGTTTCATAGAAGGCAGTTGCCTTTACAATGGAAGAGTGTGTTCTCAGTGGGCTTTTTTCTTTCCACCCTTTCTTGAATGCCCAAGGCCTAAAGATGATATGATGGACAAAGTGTTTGTTTTTAAATCTGAACATTGATGATTCAGTTCTTGCTATGGCTTTTTCTAGAAGCCTATTCTTTCTTTCTGTCCCCCAGACCTTGAGTTCCCAAGGACTAGAAGCATTTTTTTTTCCATCAGGTCTTTGGCAGCATGAAGGAGATGGTTGTCCATCAAAGAGAAGCACCACCTAAGCATGTCCTCTCCCTGCACCCTTGCTGCTCTCTGTCCCATCCTTTGAGCAGAATTCCTGTGACCTAGAAAAGATTTCTACTAAGATACCTTGCTTTCTCTTCCTTGATGATGATATAACCCTTGGAGACAAAGCTGAGGTGACTGGGACAGAGATCCAAATGGGGCCCAGCTCCTGCTCCTTCACCCTCAGACTATCTTTCCCTCAATCCCCCCTGTGTTGTTGGCCTGGTTCATCCTACCTAGCCATGGTGCCCTCTGGAATTCCTGTTCCATTGTTAACAACTAGCCCTATGGAATAAAACCTGGACTCTATTCCTCCCTTCCCTTTCACTCCCTTCTCCACAATACAAACACACAATATTATGTTTATATTTTGTGTTTCCATAGACACAAAAGAATGTTAGTTCCTTCAAGGAAAGGACTGTGACATTTTATTTATCACTATGGAGTGCCTTGAAACAAACAGTCTGGTGGAACTGAATTGAATAGAATTTCAAAGATCTGCCAGTATATTTCTGCAACTCCTCTCCTAATAAAGAGAATATTTCTCAGCTTTCTGGGATTCTTCCCTTCTCCTAAAATCCCAGTCATGGTTTAATCAAGCTCCCTGGGTCAAGTTTCTGCCCTGTCCTCAGCCCTTGAGACCTTGATTTACCACAAAAGAGTTTGAAGATTTCTTCGTCCCAAGCTCCCCAAGTCGGTCCTTAGTGAAAGCTGGCAGGACTACACACACCAAGGCCAGATGGGAAGAAAGTTTTTTCTTTTAATAAATAAGATAGATATCTTTTGTTCTGCTAACACTGTTTTCCCCTGTACCCCTGACCTTTCCTCTCCCAGGAACAGATTTTTTTTTTAAAAGAATGTAAGAAGAAAAAACTATTATCAAAACTGATCCATACATCCTGAACCTTCTTTTAGGGAGTTGGGAACGGTGTTTTCTCACTTCACTTTTGGGGGGCCAATTTTGTTCCTTCTCATTTCAAAGCATTTCTATTGATTTGTTTTGTGGTGGGCTGCTGTTCTCTCCCTCTGCAATACTGGAGTCACCATGGAGACTGTTTCCTTGGCCTGGCTTACTTCCCTGTGCATCAGTTCATATAAATGTTCCTCTGCCCAGGACCCTTCATGGGTCTTGGTGTCTTTAGCAATCGTCCAATCAACAATCATCCACTTAGTTTCCAGTTTTTTGCTACTATTAAAGTACAAGAATACTGCAGGAAATATGATGGAGTCTTGGAGAAGGCCTTTTAATGCTAGAGGACAACTGGATGATGAACCAGGACAGCTTGGAGTTTTGTCATTGTTCCTACAGCCAGACAAGGCCTGCTTCTCACCCCTCCCCACCACCTTCATTATATTCCTTTAAATTAGGAGCCTTCTCTATCACTAGGGAACAGGAAGGTGGGAGAGGGCCCTAGGCAATGGTCAATGTCCTGAGAAATGGGGCGGTAGAATCCTGCCATGAACCCTAAGTGCTGAAGGAATACCAGGGATATAGGTGAGTAACATTTGAGCAGTGAAAACTGGGATCAGGGGCCCCAGGTTCAAATTTTGTCTCTGACCCTTCCAACTTCCAGTAATTGGGATGGTGCCTTTTCCAATGTCCTCAGTTGTCAAACATGGGCTAGATGGCCTTGGAGATTGGCTCTTGGCTCCTTTAGACTCATAGCACTCTTATGAACTCCCCTAACTAAGGTGTCTGAGCAAGGATTTACCCCCCCAAAACCTACCATTAACAGGGAGAGGCTTCTAGCCACCTACCTCTGGGAATATGGGTGGAGCAGGAGGCTTTCTCCTACTGATACATTCTGTCTGGGATTCCCATCCCTTATCTCATTCCCTAAATCTGTCAGGTCACTTGTGGGGGTGCAGATGAGAGGGAGGGAGAGAGAAGAAATCAGAGACAAGTCCTACCTACTAATCAGTACCTGGGGATCCTAATTCCCAGATTAAGGTACTCATGGTTGATTAGAAGACTCAGAGGGACACAGGGAATCAATAAACTTTTATTAAGGACCTACTATGTGCTAGATACTGTATTAAGAGCTGAGGATTCAAAGAAAGGAAAGAGACTGTCCTTGCCTTCAAGAAACTGACAGTCTAATACCATCTGTATCTAGAGAAAGAATTGTGGAATTTGAACAAAGACCAAAGACTATTACCTTCAATTAAAAAAAAACAAAAACAATTATCTTATTATGTAATTCTGCTCTCTCTTATACTTTATTTTTCTTCTTTAAGGATATGATTTCTCATCACATTCAACTGAGTTCAATGTAAAGACTAACAGACTGCCTTCTGGTGGGGGTTGGGGGAGGGAAGCAAGAATGGGGGGAAAATTGTAAAATTCAAAATAAATAAAATCTTTCTAAAAAAAAGCTGATAATCTAAGGGGAAGCGATAGGGAAAAGACACTATGTGAGGAACTCTGTGGGAACAAGCCACAGACCTGGTCAATGGAGGCAGTCAGCAAGAAATCCTAATCCTTGGGACAGAGAGATGCCAGCTCTTCCCCTGCACCCCTGGGAGCTCTCCCATTCTCCACTTCTTGACTAGTACCCAAATGCGGATCCCATTCCAATGACACAAAACCCAGAAAAGTCTTGACACGGTTATTAGTTTTAAAGCTGAGGAACACCTGTGACAAAGGGACAATGAGGAAACTCCTCCAAGCTTCTCTAGTCTTCAGTTGCTCCCAGTTGCCTCCAAGATGCACATATATTCCTAAGCCAGAAAGAGAGACAGAGACAAAGGAATATAGACAGAGACACATAGACATAGATACACAGAGACTGAGAGACAAGAGAGAGACAGATACATTGAGAGATGAAGACAGACACACACACACACACACAGACACACAGACAGACAGAAAAAGAGTCAGAGAGACAGACATATAGTAGAGGAAATATTAGAGAGAAATGCTATGGCAAATATAATTTTCTTCTCTGCTGGCCTTGCATATCCTGTGGGTTTCTGATTTTCCTGCTAGTTATCTAGATAAATAGCTTCCACAGGGCTGCCAGGAGCTCTACATGAAAAGCTTTCCGACTATCTTTTGGATGTTCAGCTAAAGATCCTTGAAGCTGGCCAGTCAGAGATGATCCCGCCATCCAAAGGGATCCTGAGACAGTGATCCCCCGAGATAATAGGAATTCCCTCAAACTCCCTCTCCGAAAGCTCTGCTGAAGAATAAAGCGAATAGCTGCCTTTGCCTTAAAGGCTCTCACTCCCACTTAGTTTTCCTTGATTTCTTCCAGAGATCTAGTCCTAATTCTTGGCTTTGAAGAACCCTGTACTCTGCCTCACCTTCATCAGACAGAAACAGGAGAGAGACAGACAGAGACAGAGTAAGAGAGAGACAGAGACAGAACCGAGGGGGTGGGGGGAGAGACAGACAGACAGCAGGAGAGAGTCAGAGAGATCCAGAGAGGCTAGCTGCCCATCCCTTGGTGTGCCAGCCCCACTGACTATCTGCTGCTCTCTCCAAGAGGCATTCCTATTGGAATATCCAGCCTCCAGACCTTTGGCCAGAGGGTCTCGCAGGTCTGCCTTGGGCAGGGCAGGGCATCCTTAGGAAACCCAGTGAGGTGCCAGCCTGTCCAGGGCTCCCTCCCCGGGGGGGTGATGGGGCCCAGGAGAGGGGCAGCCGCGTGCGGGCAGGCCTGCTTTGGTTTGGGGGCTGCCCCGGGGGTTTCCAGGACGGAGCTGGACCATCCAGCCAGAGATTCCCTTTCCGTTGCAGCGCTAATGACGACTGGTCTGGTGAGGGCCAAGAAAGGAAAGAGCTCCAAGGGACCACGTGGCCTAATGGATAAGGCGTCTGACTTCGGATCAGAAGATTGAGGGTTCGAATCCCTTCGTGGTTGTTTTTGCGCTGGGCTCCCCAGTCACTCCCCATTTCGTGGGGACTCTTTTTCGAAGAAGCTTTGGCTTACTAAAGTCTCCCTAGCCGGGTTCCAGCCTCCGAGCCCTTGTATTTGCCCGTGCCTGGGGCTCTCCTCCCAGACCTTTCCCTGGGCTCCCCCTCCCTTCCTCTCCCTTTTCCCTCCTCCCCCTTGAAGTGTCAAGGGAAGATTCAGAATAGATTGGGGTGGGGCAGCCGGGAGACCCCTCAGCTTGCCCCCCCCCCACCAGGGGAATTGTTAAAAAGCACAATGACTTGTCCAAGGTCACAGAGATAGGAAAAGTCAGAGTGGGGATCTGCACTCTGGGGGACCCAGGTGGTGTCTTTTCCACTGCTCTCAATTCCAGAAAGGCAGTAGAGGCTGGGTGGCCTGCATCGCTCTGAGTTTGGGACCTGCCCTCTCCTCCAGACCCAGGGCAGCTTGGAGGGGGTCTCTCCAGAGAGACTGTTCAGGCAGTGCCTGAGAAGTCCAGCTGGGAGGGAGAATTGATTGGGGGAACCAAAGGAAGAAGGTTCTAGGAGGGGGCAGGTTTTGGGAGAGCCTTGAGCAAGGCAGCCAAAGAAGAGGACTTGTCTTTCGGCTAGGAAAGTCTCCCAGAACACTGCTGATGGGCAATGTCCCTGCCAGCCTCTTGGGGAGGGCAGGGGCAGCCTCCCCTTAGATGGGCCCAACAGGGGCCAGCAGATATTCCATCTATCAGAAATCTCTTCTCAAATTGTCTTGAAGCAATCAGGGATTAGGAAGGTCCTCTAATAAATTAATGAGAATTGTGACTCCCATTCAATTGGGCCCACCCTATCTAAGGGGTGGGGGTGGAGGAGGACATTAATCTAGGATCCAGAAAGAGGTGTTCAGTCCAGAGGACCCCAGGGCAGCCTCTGGAAAGTGAAGGTTGCCTGATAGGACTCTAGGCACTAGCAATACTTCCAACATGGTGGGTGGATTGACCCAAGAGGGGATCTTCTTCCAAGAAAACCTTTCCCATTTGACAAGAATGGTGATGACCTGATTAAAAAACAAAGCAATTGGGGAGTGTCATGAGGACTCTTGGGTGCAGGTCCACTGGAATTGGATTCTTTTTTTTTTTTTTTTTTTTTGCAAGGCAATGGGGTTAAGTGGCTTGCCCAAGGCCACGCAGCTAGGCAATTATTAAGTGTCTCAGGTTGGATTTGAACTCTGGTCCTCCTGACTCCAGAGCCAGTGCTCTATCCACTGCACCACCTAGCCACCCCTAGTATGCTGGAATTGGATGACGGGATGTGATCAAGTACCATTCAACCAGCCTAGATTGTCTAGTATTTCTGATTCTGGTTGCAAGAACATTTAGATGGTGAAAAAAAAATCTGAGAAGATCTTACAAGCTGGCCATTGTTTTGTTAGTCCTGTTGAGCTCTGCCAGTTGGTGGCAAAGCTTAGAGAGAAGCACATCCTGAACATCATGAAAAGTCACCTGGACTCAGTGTACCTCAGGGAGGACAGCTATGTAGAGGCACTGATGAAGACTCACCTTACACATTTATGTTTCATAATCTCCATTGGGTCCTCACCACAGCATGGCAATCCTTCTACACCTCCTGAAGAGATTAATCTTTACTCACCATAGTGGCTTTTCCAGTCTTTTTCATCTTTTCTCAACTCTCCCACAGCTTTCCTATCCTATCTAAGGAGCTTACCTTATTTTAAAAATTGAAAAAATTAAATCCATTAAAGGAGGGCTCTCCTTTTCCCCTTCTCAACTCCTATCACTTAGAAGCCTTCCCCAATTATTTCCTACTTCCCTTCTGTTTTCCAGTTTTCATGACATGGCTTTCTCCTGATTTTCCTCCTACCTCTTTGACCTCTTCTGCTCATTCTTCTTTACTGGCTCTTCCTTATTCGGTGATGTCCCACACACCAACCATGGCCATCCCCCCAAACTCTGTCCTGGTCTCCCTCTACACCAGAGGTTCATGAACTTTGTGGGGGGACCTGGGCATCTCTGGAAGTCTGGTAATGTCCACATACTCTTCAGAATCATGGTTTTTAATGCATAAAATAAAATACATAGATTTAAAAATCAATTATGCTTAAATACAGTTACTGACTCCATTATTCTTATTTTTTTTTTAGGTTTTTGCAAGACAAACAGGTTTAAGCAGCTTGCCCAAGGATACACAGATAGGTAATTATGAAGTGTCTGAAATTAGATTTGAACCCAGGTACTCCTGACTCCAGGGTTAGTGCTTTATCCATTACACCACCTAGCCACTCCTAAATACAGTTATTAGTTACTTCTGGATAGAGGGCTGGACCTGGTCAGGAAGATTCCTCTTTCAATTCACTTAACTCTGCCTCAGTTTCCGCATCTAAAATAAAGGAAAAGGCAAGGAACTCTAGTATGTCTGCCATGAAAACTCCAAATGGAGTCATAAAGACTCTGAAATGACTGAACAATAACAACAAAGTTATCAAAATAGATTTTTCAAAGAGCTTAATTTCATAAACCCCAAATTCAGAACTCTTGCTCTTTTACTATTTCATCTGGTGGTCTCATCTGCTCTCATAGGTTCAATTTTCATCTCTTTGTCATTGATTCTCAGATTTACACTACCAGCAGCAACCTTCCTCCGGAGAGCCATTTTCACATTACCAACTACCTAATGAATCTCTTCAATTGAGAATGCCCCCAGCTGAACCCATCATCTTTCCCTCTAATACCTCTTTTATTCCTAACTTTCCTATTACTGTCAAAGACATTACTCAGGTTCATGACCTTGGTATCATCCTTGGCTTCTCATTCTCACCCCATCCTCCAAAACAACCAAAAAAAAAACCACACCACCATCAGCTATCAAAACATTAGTCAAGACCAAGATTCTGCCTTTGTAAAATATCTCCCCTACCCTTTTCTCTTCTCACTCTGCTCCACCCTGGTTGCAGACTCTCATCTTCTTACCCCTGGACTATTGTGATAGGTGGTCTGTCTGCCTCAGGTTTTTCTCCACTTATGTCCAGCTTCCATTGTGCCACCAAAGTGATCTTGATAAAGAACAAGTCTGACCATGGCACTGGTCCTACTATAATCCAATACTCGATAAACTTCAATGGCTCCCCATTACCTCCAGGATCAAATAGAACATCCTCTGTTGGACTTTTAAAGGCATTTGACTTTCTCATGGTTTCTTCCAAAGGCCCCTATATCTCATTTCCTTTCCTGCACACCCTAATGCTCTCCTTCTTCATCTTTTGCTGCTTTGGCTTCTTTGAAGATTCAGCTCAAATCTCACCTCCCACAGGAGACCTTTCCTGGTCCTCACTCCTCCACTTCTGGGTACCATTTCTAATGCCTTCCCTATGAGATGGCTTCCATTTTACCCTGCTTTTATCTCATGTGTACAAGATTCCTTGAATGTTGTTTTCCCAGCTAAAATATAAGCTCCTTGAGGGCAGGGGCTGAAAAACCTAACCCACAGATTAAAAGTCTGATGCTCTCTATCAACTGAGCTATTCAAGTTTCATAAAAGTCATGTTTTCCCACTTATCTGATAATCAGAGACCTCTGAGACTGTTTCTGGAGGGTCTTGCCTTTCCTGGCTCAATGGCCATCCCCCAAGACAAACCCTGCCTCCAGGCACTTGGTACCTGCTCTTAGGCTTTTCAGTTCATTTTATAGATGAGAATACTAAGGCTAAAGGGGCTTAGGGATTTGGCCAGAGTCCGAATGAGGGCTAGAAGACCTTTAATTCCATTTCACTCAGGTAAATGAACATGGCAAGGAAGGGACTGACCATATCTGTGTCCTCCCTCATGGTCAGAGGGTAAATCCCAAGAGAACAGGGTTTGAGTGTGACTGTTCCAAGCTTGGTATCTGCCTAGGCTTCCAGGCAGTTGCCCTGCCCCAGGAACCTGGGAAGCCTTGGGGGATTGACTGGATTTGGACATCCGACAGCTCTTCTGCTCTTCCCTTCCTTTGATCATACTTCTGACCCCTCTTAGAATCACAGTCACAATCTTCTCAGTGGGAGATGGTGACTTTAGGATCTACTGGGCTTTGGGCTTGGGTTATAGGAGCAGCAGGATTCCTGAGGAGGCAGGGAGGCTGAGCCTCTGCTGCCTAAGGAGGCAGTCCAGGGGACTGGTGGACATAGTGGAGGGAGAGCAGGCCCTGAAGGACTAATGATTGAATTGCTTTTCTTCATCTCATTGGGACACCTGCCTCCTCTTTATTCCTGGCTGATGCCAGCCTCTTCATCCTGAGGGCAGAGCCCCTGTTGTGGCAGGGGACAGGGTATCAGAAGGCTCCCAAAGTAACACTAACCTTAACTCTAGGTAGGTCCACACTTTTGATGTTGCCTCATGAGCCCCCCACCTTCTTGTTGGGTTCCTCTGTTTTATTAATCCCTAGAAAGTTTCATTTTATCCAAGCCCAACAATTTCCAGATGAGACCCTGAGGGCGAAGAGTCCAAGGGGATCTAGTGACTTGGCCAAGGGAACACAGAAGAGTCATTCACGTTCCCTAGGGTTTCTTACCCCCTCAAGTTCAACACTCTACCCATTGGACCATTCTTGGCCACTATGATTTCTAGTCATTTCTGATCTTTTCTTACTCCTCTCTGTGGTCCTTGACTCTAGTGTAGCTGCCCTGCCCAATTTCTCAATCCCAGAGGGTGTTTGCAATCCACTGCCCTTTGGGTTCTGTGCCCACTGGGTCATTCTGAGGTTACCCAAGACAATCTTCTGGATATGCAAGGAGCAGCCAAGAAGACTATGTCAGTATATCTCAGACTGAGTGGAGGGGATTTAGGTGAGGAAGACTGGAAAGGTGGAATGAAGTGCTTCTAAGCTGAAGTGAGGACTTTATGTATGATCCTAGAGGTAATAGGGAGCCATTGTAGTTGATTGAGTGGAAGAGTCTTAGCATTTTCACCTTTTAGCATCCGAGGCTGGACTGGAGAGGGGTGAGTCTTCCTCTTCTGTCCTCTTGATGACCATCACACAAGACTATCTATATGCTTCTCCTCTATCTCCAGCTTCCATATCTTTGGGGAGATTTGAGCCGTGGTTCCCTTCCCTGACCCTGCTGAAGGGTCACTTGGGTCAGGTGATATCGATCCCCAGAGGGTGAGCCCAATCCCTTCCCTGGTGGCTGGGTTTCCTGGTGTGTGGAGTAGATAAAGCCAGTGGAATGGAAGCTAGTAGAGATCCAAGACTAGGTTTGTTCTTGCCATCCTCCCCCACCCCACCCCACCCCTAACCCCTTCAGTTCTCTTACCTCTGGACATGGGTGCCATTTCTCAGCTTCACAGGTAGGGACTGCTGTCTGACCTGCTCCAAAGGCTTGAGTGGGGCAGAGACCATGGAGCCCCAATGGCTGGTGGATCAGACATCTGCCCTTGGACCTGAAGATGGCGAAGATGGTGAATGAGCATTGCTCCGCCCCCCCCCCCCCCAACCAACCCCCAAGCCCTAGGGAAGTCTGCCTCTGGAGCCTACTTTGGCTAAGGTCTAGCCTCTTACCTTACTGACCCTGACTTTTCTAGGGTGACCCAGAGTGGGTCCAAAAATCTAACTCTTAGTAGACTTAATAGACTTTGGTTTCCTCCCCTACTCTGTTATCAGAAGTCAACCCTTGGAGATGCAGCAGTCTGAGGAGCAGCAGGAAGACCCAGGTCATGAATCCAGAGCCCTTGGATTGGGGGCGGGGGGAGTATAAGAAGAAGAGCAGGTCACCACCTCTAAAGGGTTTTGAATGGAAAATAGAACTTTATCTTTGATTCTGGAGCTAATATGGAGCCATAGAATGATTGAGGAGAATTTGTTTTGCTATTTTTAATATATAATTTTATAACCTATTGAACCTTTAAATATCTTTGCCTAGCACACATCATTGGAAAGCTCTTTAAAACTGTGCTTCTGACCTCTTTGTTCTTTAGTTGAATGCAGGTGGCAGTTGCCATAAGCCTTAAAGGTGCGGGTCTCTTCTCCTTTGCCAGTTATTGCACCCCTCTGAGGCTCTCTTCAGGTGAGGGGGACTGAAGGGAGATCACTTTGGCAGGGGACTGGATAGACTGGCATGGGGACAGCCTCACCCCCTGGCTTCTTGGTGCAGCTGCCACCGGCCCATTGGCTGCCCTCTTACATAGGCATTGCTATTTGAAGATCCAGCCTCCACAGCTTTGGCCAGGGCAGCCTTAGGTTCTTAAAAGTGCAGGATTGAGAGTGAGAGAGAGAGAGAGAGAGAGAGAGAGAGAGAGAGAGAGAGAGTGTGTGTGTGTGTGTGTGTGTGTGTGTGTGTGTGTGTGTGTGTGTGTGAGAGAGTGTGTGTGAGCATTGTGGTGTGTGAGTGTGTGAGAGAGTGTGTGTGTAAGCATTGTGGTGTGTGAGTGTGTGTGAGAGAGTGTGTGTGTATGTGTGTGTGTGAGCATTGTGGTGTGTGTGTGTGAGAGAGTGTGTGTGTATGTATGTATGTGTGTGTGTGAGCATTGTGGTGTGTGAGTGTGTGTATGTGTGTGTGAGCATTGTGGTGTATGAGTGTGTGTGTATGTGTGTGTGTGTGTGTGTGTGTGTGTGTGTGTGTGTGTGTGTGAGCATTGTGGTGTATGAGTGTGTGTGAGAGAGTGTGTGTGTGTGTGTGCGAGCGTGCCGGGCTGGCCCGGGGCTCCCGAAGGGGAGCGGGCAGCGCCAGGGAGAGGCACTCTGGTATGGGTCAAGGAGCAAGAGCAGCATCAGCGACCGCGTGGCCTAACGGATAAGGCGTCTGACTTCGGATCAGAAGATTGAGGGTTCGAATCCCTTCGCGGTTGCTTCTTGCCCGGTAGCTTTTGTCGCCCTGGGGATGTGGAGACAAACCCCAGACTTTTGGGGCACCTCGGAGGCCCCCCACGTTTCTTCTCTGACCCTCCCCAGCCCCAAAGGGGAGGGGCCGGGGGCCCTAGCAGCCCCTGGGCAGCTGCGCTGGAGGCGGGGTGGGGGGGCAGTCCAGAGGAGGTGTTGCTGCGAGGGGCTACTTAGGGAGGCCACAAGGGACCTCGGGAAGTGAAATTTGCCACACTCTCCCCCCCTTCCCCCTCCCCACCCCTGGGCGCTCTCCCCACGGACCCTTGAAAGAGAATGGGGAGCGCCCCTCCCCCCAAGGCTAAGGCCAAGGTCGGCCTGAGTCCTATCCGGGTTCCGGGGACATCAGATTAGGGAAAGAAAATGTGGGGGCGGCGGAGAAAGGGGCAGCTAGGCAATTATTAAGTGTTTGAGGCCGAATGTGAACCCCGACCTTCTTCACTCCAGGGCCAGCGCTGCCCGTCATGATGGCCATTAATGCCAGGCTCTATCGCCCTCCTCCCAGTTTAGCCTAAAGAGTTTTCTGCCCATCTTTTAAAGCTGGGCTCTGATCTGCTATCTAGTTGGAAGGAAGTCTCCTCCCTGGGACCACATCTGAGGCTTCACCACAGGGAATTCTAGGGAGCAAGCGTAAGGACGCCAAAGGCAAGCTCTCCTCAAGGTCCAGGGTGAGTTCCTCCCACCCTCCACAGTCCCAGCTTCCCTCCTTTCCAATCAGTAGCCTCCCCAGAGACAACTTCGTGCCAAGGCCTGATGGGTGGCTTGTGGAGACCATGAGAGTAAACCTGAGTAACAGATTCTCTATCATTCACTTATTAGAAATATTTGAGAAGATACTAGAAAATACTCCAGAGATGAGCAGGAGATCCTTCTGGACTGAGCACCGTTCTGTCATCCCTTAAATTAATGAACTCTTCCTGAGCACTTGGAAGGAATGGAGGCATGGAGAATCAATAGATCGCTCTCTTGCCTAAACCAGTGGCCCTTTGGTCTGCTTAGAAGGCCATCAGAAAGATCAATAGCTTTCTCTTTTCTTTGGAGACCTTGAATAATTTCCTCTAATGTCAACAGTCTCAATACCACCTAAACAGCATTCATAAAATAGGTGTCAGTGGGAAGCAAGGCAACTAGAAATATTTGCATCAGATTTCTCTCCATAGGTTTCCTGCTTTTTAGTTATGATTATAAATTAGAGTGAAAACAAATCACTTTTTATAATTCCATTTGTCTTCAGAAGGGTTCAAGACTTATTTTTTACCTTCCTCTTTATCAAATTAAAAAGCGTATAGATGCAAAAATACCAATTCATACGGATATTTGAAAGAGAGAAAGTTGTTGACTCAGCCATAGAGAAAGTCATTTTTTTGACTTGCTTTCTCACTGTAAATCACCAGAGTTTGGCATAATTCACATATTCTTGCAATTATTAGATTGCTCTCTCTAGTCCTGCTGAACTATTCAGGTTGGGTTTTCAGAAAAAAGAGAAAGAAAAAATTACAAACAACCCCAGAAAACCAAATTGAAAGATGTCAGTGAATGTGGCCATTACTCAAATTGAGAAAAAGCCAAAGCTCATCTATTTTCAGACTGCATCTTCTAGGGTTCTTGAGCTACTTGGAAAAATGTTGCTTATGGATAACAATGGAATTAGATTTGCCATTGTTCATAAAGGCAGAGTGTTTTGTGTTGTTGCTAGTGTATGCAGGATGGAGATTATTGTCTAAAACATGATGTGATAACAGTGCCAAATGCTGGATCTTCTAAAGTTAAATATACAATGAGTCTTCTCTTTTACAACAAGTGACATATATATCTAGTTAAAGAGGATCAAGGAAAATCAGAAAAAATACTTCCTCCCATCTCTTCCAGTCAAGTCTTTATTAAATGCGTGCTCTATGCTAGGCATTGTCCTAGGCACCGGGATATAGAGATAGATAAAATGTGGTTCTTTCCCTCAAGAAACTCACAGATTAACAGGAAAGACAAGATGGTGGTCGGTTGGCTGTTGGCCATTGTCTTGAAGAAGATCAAAATGACATCACTAATTTGGGGGCAAGGTACGTGTGTTGACTGTGACTGACCAGACCGCTATGAGCTTGGAAGACTCTACCTATCTACCTACCACAGGGTTGGCACTGATAATCCACATGAATATTAGGAATGGAAATGACCCTAAATTTGTGCCACTGCTCATTGAACACAGCACTTTCTCTGATGGTCCTCTGCCAGCGTTGCCCATGTTTCAGAGTTCTTCATGGAGACCTTGAGACAATAGGTGAATAATTATGGACAAACAAGATATAGGTCAAGAAAACTGGAGGAATCAAAGAAAGAAGGCATAATATTAAGTGGGCAGGGAAAGTCATCTTCTAGGAGATGGGATATTTGCTGGGACTTGAAGTAAGCCAGGAATGTTCTTACTGATTCTCATGCTGAAGCAAGAGGATTGGGGGGGGGGGGGCATTTGAGTTTCCTTTTGACTCTACTATTCCTTTCAGATACATATTAACTTGAGGTCTGGAAGGTTAGACCCTTTAATGCATGGCATAGTGGATAGAGCAACGGCTTTGGAATCAGGACAGGAGTGTGAACCCAGCTTCTGACTCTTACTAGCTGTGTGACCTTGGACCAGTCACTTAACCTCGATCCCCTGACCTCTAGGGTCATCTCCAGTCATCCTGATTCATATATGGCCACTGGACACAGATGGCTCTGAGGAGAAAATGACTTAGCACAGCACCCCTCACTCAAATCCAATTCACTTGCTTGTCATGGTATCACCTTCCAGGTGCTGTGGTCTTCTTTGAGAATGAAGGACAAACATTATTAATAAAAGTGTTAAATGATGAACATATCTAAATATTATAGATCTATACATTGAACATTACATGCAGAGCTATCACTGTTCTATTAACAATAAAAATTATTCAAGTAATAGTGGCTTTACATAGCAGTCTGATGCTTATACAACACTGCCTGGGCAGATTCCCCTTAATTAGGGAATTGCTAATAGGTATTTTTCAATTGATCTTACCTCTCTGATTTATTATTAACCATGAATAAAAATATATGGTTGTCTTTGTCTCATGTAGAAATGAAGCTCCAGGTAAATGTCACATGGAATGAATAAATTCAATGATTCTAAATATTATCATTGCATGGGAATCAGATCTGCTTTTTTGCCTCACTTAAGTTCAATACTGGAATGAAATGAGACCCTTGTAGACTGCTTAACAATTATTTTAAAAAGTTTTTTTGTGTCATATCTGACTCTTCATGATCCCATTGGTTTTTTTTGGTGGGGGGGGATTTTGCAAGGTAAACAGGGTTAAGTGGCTTGCCCAAGGCCACACAGCTAGGTAATTATTAAATGTCTGAGATCGGATTTGAACACAGATACTCCTGACTCCAAGGCCGGCGCTCTATCCACTACGCCACCTAGCCACCCCTCATTGGGCTTTTCTTGGCAAAGACACTGGTGTGGTTTGTCATTTCCTTCTCCAGTTCATTTTACAGATGAGGAAACTGAGACTTGCCCCAGTTCACATAACTTGAACTCAAGAAGATGTCTTCTTGACTCTAGACCTAGTACTGTAACCACTGGGATACAGAACTCATCTAAAAATGTCCTGATTAAGAACTGGTTAAGCTCAACCATTTAAGAAGAGTTGAACTCTAAGTTAAGGATTGTTGAGTTTTTCCTGAATGTCTTGTAGTATTTTGTGCATCTTAATTACTTTGGAATGCTTTAGGTGTGCTATCATCTTTGACCAGGGTTGTAACAATCTCTTTAATTTTCTTTTTATTTTAAAAAACAATTTTTCTTATGGCAATAGGGTTAAGTGGCTTGCCCAAGGTCACACAGCTAGGCAATTATTAAGTGTCTGAGGTCCTTCTGATTCCAGGGATGGAATGGCTCTATCCACTGCACCACCTAGCTGCCCCCCCCCAGTTCTCTTTTTTAGCTCAATAAAATAATTTAAATTTCTTTACTTCTCTAATTGGAGTAATATTGGAGAAAAACATTAAAAAAATTTTGAAATAGAAGTTAGAGGGGTGACTAGGTGGCGCAGTGGATAGAGCGCCCGCCTTGGAGTCAGGAGTACCTGAGTTCCAATCTGGCCTCAGACACTTAATAATTACCTAGCTGTGTGACCTTGGGCAAGTCAGTACCCAATTGCCTTGAAAAAACCCCAAAAAAAAAATTAGAATCAATTGTCTACATTTTCTTGGCCTTTTTTCCCCTGGATATTTCAACAACTTTCATTGGGTGAAGCTGAATGCACAATGTTGGTCAATTTATTATTCTGAGAAATCTTGCTTCTGGAACCCTCCAAAGATGATGTGGGGTCACATTTCCTGAAGGATTCCATACAGGTGACACATAATTTTTTATCTTCAATGTCCAAGGGGCAGTTGTAATCTGTGTAAAGTTTTCCAAGTAAGATAATTAGATTCTTAGTTTAATGACCTGCTCCATCAGGAGGAGTTTATTTACTCCGAGATGCCATCCGTCGGACAGGGAAATGCCATTTGAGTTACTGACCTTTTTGGAGAAGTCAGATGTTAGCACAGCGGCTGCTGTCTGAAATGTCACTTCTAATGGAGAATGTTCTAATGAATGGCATCTGTAAGTAAAATGAGCTCATTCTTAATGGAGGAGCTTTTCGAAGTGATGTTAGCATCCTGAAGAATGACCTTGGTTAATGGCGACAGCTTGGGCAGACAGTGAGAGCCTTTGATTTTAGAGAACCATCGACCATGGAAAGGGTCTCTGGACAGTTCTTGGCTCCAGTGTGGAAATCCTTTTCTCTTTTTAAGTTAAAAATAAATATATTTCTCAGAATTCTGAGCAAAACACAAAAAGAACATTTTCATATATAAAGTAGAAAAGAAGAAGAAGAGGATTCAATGAGAAGTCAATAAGGTCTTACATATAACTGTTTTTTTTGAGACTTAAAAATGGTATTATTTACTTAGTAAAATAATAGTAATTTTAAAAAGATCACCTCATTTCTTTAGGAGTTCTTATTATTCCATTTTGCAGATGGGCAGATAGGTGGTGCAGTGGATAGTGCACTGGCTTTGGAGTCAGGAGGACAGGAGTTGGAATCTGGCCTCAGACACTCGACTCTGGGAAAGTCACTTCACCCTGATTGCCTGGCATCCAGGGGCATCTTTAGTCATCCTGATTCATCTTTGGTCATTGGACCCAGATGACTCTGGAGGAGAAAGTGATGTTTTCACTTCCCCTGTTTGTCATGTCATCTCTTCCCTGATGTTGTGGTCTTCTTCAAAAATGAAGGATAAGGGGCAGGTAGGTGGCACAGTGGATAGAGCACTGACCCTGGAGTCAGGAAGACCCGAGTTTGAATCTGGTCTCAGGCACATAATAATTGCCTATCTCTGTGACCTTGGGAAAGTCACTTAACCCCACTGCCTTGTATAAAAAAATGAAGGATAAATATTATTATTATTTTGAAGATGAAGAAACTGAGGCAGACAACTAGTTAGTGTCTCAGGTGGGATTTGAACTCAGGTCTTCTTTACTCCAGTGTGGGTATTCTATATATATGGGGCCCCTAGCTGTCTTTAAAACTTGGTATTAGAAATCAGTAAAACCAGTTTAACTTGCTTTGAACTACTTGTACTTAAATATTTCATTTTAATTATTTCATTAATTTAATTTTTAAAAATAACTTTAAATATGTAACTACTTATATTTAAAATGTTGGCCTAAGATCCTGCCAAATGAATTCCTGGCAAGAAGGCATTGAACCATCTGTATTTTAATGACCTGGACAGTCAGATTAAAAAGCTGTAGTTTTCCTGCCAAGCAATTCCTGGGGTTTTATATCAAGAATGAATCATCTCTTGTATTATTAAACTCTGTCAACATTTGTCTGTATGTTCATGTTTCCTTTTTTGTTGTCAAATTAAAGCAGTCTCCTATTTTCAAATGTGTTGTTTAAAAATAAATAGCACCACAATGAATAATACTTTGTGTAATCTTATCAAAACAGCTGTTTGTTTTCTAGAAATAGAATTGTAAATCCAGGGGGCCAGGGAAAGTGGTAGAATGAAAATCTGATGTTAGAAAGATTTGAGTTCCAATCTGACCTCAGACACTGACCAGTTGGTTGACCTTGGGCAAATCACAGAATGTCTGCCTGTCTCAGTTTCCTCATCTGTAAAATAAGAATAATGATTGTATAAATATATATGTAAGTGTGTATTTGTATATGTGTGTTTGTGTGTATGAATTCAGGGTATCTAATGTCATAACTTTTATCACATTTGTCCATCCATTCCCACTGACTTTTTTCATCTTTTAGAGTGAGGCCTGTGCTCTGTCCTTCTGGCCCTATCTTGTTTTTACTTTGTAATATTTAATAAAGATTTTTTTCATGTAATTTTTTTGCATGCTATTCATACTTGTCAATATTAATTGCACTACAGTATTTCATTATGACAATAAGCCTTAATATATTTCTGTTAATTGAGGCCATGTTTCCTACTTAGGTTCTTTCTGCAGATCCTCTACCTTTTAATATCTCTACTCACATGGGTAGCTAGGTGGCTAGTTGTGTGACCTTGAGCAAGTCACTTAACTCCATTAGTTTACTTAGTTGTATGACCTCCAGCAAGTCACTTATCTCTATTGCCTACCAAAAGAAAAATTTTCCCCTCAAAGTCATTGTATTTACTTCTTATATATTTTGTGCGTAAACATAATTCTATAGAACATAAGCTTCTTTTTAAAAGTTTTAATGAATTATTTATTTTCACATTGTTACAATAAACTTGTTGTGTAAGTAAATATAAACCCCTTCCCCCAAAAGAGAAACCTCAAGAGAAAAGAAATGAAAGAAAAAAAGTGTCTGTTGTTCAGGTACCATCGACTGTCTCAAGAATGGATTGTATTCTTTATCATAAGTTCATCAGGGGCAGCTAGGAGGTGCAGTGCAGTCAGGAGGACCTGAGTTCAAATCCAGCCTCAGACACTCAATAATTACCTAACTGTGTGACCTTGGGTAAGTCACTTAACCCCATTGCCTTGCAAAAAACCAAAAAAAACAAAAAAAGAGCCCATCAGAGAAGTTGTTTCAATATTTTTTCCCACAGTTGCTATTGTTAACTGTATTTCTCTCCATTCTATTCTTCCCCACTCCCATTTATTCTATTCGCTCTCCTTTCAGCTTGTCCCTCATCAGAAGTGTGTTGTATCTGATTATCCTCTCCTGTGATCTTCCTTCTCTTCTATCACCTACACCCCCTTCCCCTCCCCTGGTTCCCCTTCTCCCATCCCTTAACTCTTCTTTTTTCTCTAGGGTAAGATAGATTTCTATACCCTCTTAAGTGTGTATGTTATTTCTTTTCTGAGCCATTTCTGATGAGAATGGAAGTTCACTCATTCCCCCTCTCCTTCCCCCCTTCTACTTCATTGCAAAAGCTTTTTCTTGACTCTTTGATGTGAAATATCTTGATTTATTTTACCTCTCCTTTCCCTCTTTTCTCCCAATACATTCCTTTATTACCTATTGACTCCATCTTTATATTATGTCATACCATTATATTCAGCTCCTTCCTGTACCTTGTCTATATATATGCTCCTTCTAACAGCTCTTATAAATGAGAAGTTTCATATAAGTTATCGTAGAACCTAAGTTTCTTGAGGGCAGAACTTAGTCAGATGCCTGGTCCACAGTCCATGATCATTAAATGTTTGTTGATTGACGCCCAGAGATTCAGGGCCATCCTGGTAAATAGGACAAGTGATCCTTTGGAAAAAAATGAATTATAATTAGCCATATTTCAGGGCTCATTTTCCATTATTATCTTTTTCTACATCATGTTCTTACATCTGGGCAATCAACAAAGCAATAAATCAAGCCCTGATTGCTAGAAAGGAATAAATGCCCTTTCTGAATATTTAACAATAGTTTTCTTGAGTCTAACTTTGAATTGGCTCCAGTACAACCCTTAGTAGGTTCCAGTTTGTTCAATTATAAAATAATGCTGCTAGAAATATCTAAAAATATAAGGATTTTTTTGGTAATGTACCCAAAAATGGAATGACTAGAATAGAGGGTAGAATTATTTCTGTAACTTCTGCTTCCAACTGATGTATTCTTTTCTTTTTCCAAAATTTTTTTCACATTATTTTTTAAAAAATTAAACATAATTTTCTTCTTCTTCTCTCCCTCTAGGGGAAAACAAACGAACAAAACCAACTATAACTCATAAGTATAGTCAAATAGAATTGATTTCCACTTCGGTCATATCCAAAATTGAGCTTATCTAAATCTATAACAAATTTCTCATGCCTTTTTCAAAACTATTTGGTATGTTTTTTTCCTGAACTTCCTTCTGTTCATTTGTGTACATTTTTATCAAATCCTTTGGTGACCTTTTCCTTCTCCTTTTTTGATGGATCCATCAAAAAAAGGGAATCCATATTTCTATCAATGATATCATGTCTTCATTCCTGTCCTCCAAATGCCCACAACTGAGAAAAACCCCAAACCGAAACCTTGTAGCATATGTGCAGAGTCAAGGTCGTGTTCTAAAATGTATGTTTTAATCTCTATCTATTTGTGTCCCTCATCTGTTTGTTAATAGGTAGGATACATCTTCATTATTTGTCCTCTGGAGTTATAGCCTATTGTGCACTGTAGGATTTCACAATGAAAAAAACTGAATATTGTGAGACAGTTTCTGTAAGATTTAATTCAATTAAACTTAATAAATATTTATTAAGGGGTGGCTAGGTGGCACAGTGGATAAAGCACTGGCCCTGGAGTCAGGAGTACCTGAGTTCAAATTTGGCCTCAGGCACTTAATAATTACCTAGCTGTGTGGCCTTGGCCAAGCTACTTAACATTGCCTTGCAAAAACTAAAAAAAAAAAATTATTAAGTTATTACTCTGTACAACAGATACAAAATATGATTTATATTTTTTTGGGAAAAAGGACCACTTCTGACCTCAAATAGTTTGCCTTCTAGTAGGGGACTCTAGGCACAAATATGAGTAGGAGGAGGGCCAATGTGATAAGGGACAAAACCAGGCAGGGCCAAGATGATGTAAGAAATCCCGAGAGAGAGAGAGAGAGAGAGAGAGAGAGAGAGAGAGAGAGAGAGAGAGAGAGTATTACAGGGAAGGCAGCTCCATTCATATCAGCAGGAAGAGCTTCACAGAGGATGTGAGCACCTGATGTGGGGCCCAAAACCAGATAAGGATGAGTGGAGAGAACTACAGATGGATTCTGGGACTATTACTTTCTTTCTAGTTATGTTCAGCACATATGCTGCTCTTCTGGATCTTGTCACTCCATCTCACTATGGGCACCTGTCTTTGCTATCTTGTCTTTCTCATAATGTGAATGTGGCTCTGCCCCAAGGTAGGGTGGAGAATTGGGAAGATGAGAGGTCTTCTCCCAATGAGCTGGGCTGGTCTGGTCCTCTTGTTTTGGATATGTAACAGCATGCGATGGGTGAAGTGATAAAAACCGGTAAAAAATAATCACATGATAGTGGCGACCTTTGAATGCTGAGCCTCCCTAAATGGAGCTGGGTTGGCTCTCTGGTTCTACTGTTGCTGGTGCCAGTCTGTAGAATGGAGGTCAAGTCAGGCAAGGCCTGGAAGAGTTTCCCCTCCCCCTTACCCCCTCCCACAAAGCCTGCAAGGACATAAGAGTCACCTGAATGGCTTGGCATGATTTATTCATTAATATCCAATAGATATTTATTAAGCATTAACCATGTACAGAGAAGTAGTTAATATTAACTATGTACAGAGAACTGCACCTGCTACTTATGAAGATAAAATATTTCAAAAACCATGAAGTTAACAGTCATATGAAATATTCTGTCTGTAAAATCATTAGCTTTTCTAGAACTTTAGAATGCTAGATAAATACCAGTTGTTATAACTATTACTATCATCATCATCCTCAGATAAGGCAGAAATTTGGAAATCTCTAAGACAGAACATCTTTTAGACCTTTTTACAAGTGCCTCATTTTACAAATAAATTAATGCAGTTAAAGGTTACAATGAATTATCCAAGGTCACAATGGTATCAAGTATCAGAGGCAGAACTTGACCTGAGTACTTTGCTCTATTACTAGGCTACTATGCTGTATCTGCTTGAATACTTTCCCATTCATTCTTCAACTCTTTTGTATGATGGGTGAATTTGCCCATTAAAATATGAATACAATTTCTATTTGCTTTTTGTTTCATCAAAGTATATTGTTTGTTAGAACAAAAGAAACACTAGATAACTGCAGCTTGCTTTCTCATTCTTTTTTTTTTGGCAAGGGAAATGAGGTTCAATGGCTTGCCCAAGGCCACACAATTAGGTAAATTAAGTGTCTGAGGCTGCATTTGAACCCAGGTACTCTTGACTCCAGGGCCAGTGTGCTACCTGCTGCGCCACCTAGCCACTCCAAACAATTTCATTCTTACAAACAGTCTCAACTTTAATCTAAGTAAGATGCCATAAATGCTTTTCTGCCAGGAAATTATGACATAGTGGATGGACTACTGGATTTAGAGTCAAGAAAACCTTAGTTTGAATCCAGCCGCAGACCTATGATCCTGGGCAAATCGCTTAACATCTCTTATTCTCAATTTTTCTATATATGAAATGAGGTAAATAATGGCATCTATGTCATAGAGTTATTGTGAGGATCAAATGAGATAAAATAATTAATGTACTTTGAAAATTTCAGAATTATATAGAAAGGTTATTATTAATATCACTATTATTATCATTGAGTTTCTTTGAGATTCACTGAGGATGGTTATTATTATCTCATCAGAAGAGGGAGAAGTTTGGGCATGTTACATTCCATCTTGTCTGAGCTGTTCACCTTATGGTGAATGCCTTTTGGCATGCTGGGTCAGGGCTTGGATCATCATCTTACTGGTGCTCATTTGTTACAAGGATAAGTGAGTAGTTGTAAGAGACTCTGCTCTTTGTCTTTAGTCATCTCTAACCAAAGGACTCAGGACCACCACACTTTCTGGATTCATCAAAACTCATCCAAGTTGGGCTGTGTCCAGTTCAGAAGGGATGTTTACTTGCCTAAAATCATAAGAGAACAGAAGGGACAACTCCAAAACCCAGGATCAATCTTGTTGAGCCAGAATATGGATTTCAGCTGCTATGTAGCCTGGTGGTGATGGCTGAGGGAGGGATAGAATTCTCCACTCTTCATGGAAAATTGCTCCATTCTAAGAAAATGAAGATGACAAGAGAACACTGAAAGTGGGGACACAGTTAATAGTCATATGAAATATGACTAAACAATAGATGAGTGTTACCCTTTCAGGAGATGGTCCAGGAATCTGAGGCTGACTATTAAAGGATTCACTAAATCATCAGCTATTCCCACTCAATGATCAGTAAATGGATGGTTTCAATCCCCCCCCTCCCCAAAAGCACTTTTCCACACAAATGGCTGGAAGCAACCAAAGGCTTCTCAGTTTCCAAATTGCCCAAGACATCAGGAAGGGCAGTTCAGTACAAGTCTTCTGCAGTTCCTTACAAATGTAAACTGGTTTGCAAACCTTAAATTCCTATGAATGTGAGATTACTATCAGAGTGGCTAAAGCTGCTGCTGCTGCTGCTGGGACTCTTTCTGTTGTTTACTCTTACTACTACCACAACTCCTTCTACTAGTTTGCATAATTGATCCAATACTAGATCTGGAGCAAGAAATATCGGGGTTGAAATCCAACCTCCGCCACTTTGGGGTGATCACTTTACTTCTGCCTGTCTCAGTTTCCCCATCTGTTAAATGGTGATAATAGTAGCATCTACCTCCTAGGGTTGTTGGGAAGATAAAATGAGATAATATTAGTAAATCTGAAAGTGCTATGTTAATGCTTGCTATTTATCAGCATAATTTTGCAGATGAGATTGAAGTTGAAGAATTTAAGCAAAATTGCATCGATAGTAAGGCAGAGCCAGTTTTTAAAACCCAGCTCTCTCTCTTGACTATGTCCACTTCCTTGGCTCTCCCATTTGGCCTCCATTGTCAAAGGTCATAGAGAACTCTGAAATGCAAATTGGACCAAATGATTCATTTCTTTGTAGGCGTTAAGCATGTGTGTGTTTTAAAATGAGTCAACAGTAAAGATGAGAGATGTCATATATATTATCTCATATTTTAATAGAATCAATTAGACAGCTGACAATTAATAAGTACCCTCTAACACTGAATTAAGTGATAGGGATGCGAAGAAAGGTTAAGATAGTTTCTGGCCTGGAGGATTTCCAATCTGATGGGCACGTGAAGGTGGGAAAGTGTTTGCCACCCACAGCCTGTGGAGTTATTTATCAAACCTATCTGACAGATGGGAAAAATAGTGCTGAGAGTTAATGTGACTTGGACAGGGTCCAGACTCTGCATCCATCAGAGTTGAGAAATGGGTTCAAGTCATGTTTCAGACCTTTGCAGGTTGTGTGACCCTGAGCCATTCATGTACCTTTTTAGCCTCATTTTCTCTATCTGTCAGATGCTTGTGCTGCCAACCTCACAGACTATGCCGGCTTACAATGTGTTTGTTCTGGGCTCTCATTGTGCAAAGATTGGTGTTTGGGTTACATTTCCCTAGATGATGTTGCAGAGTCTGGGATCTGTTTCCAAGATCTGACAGAGTCAGATTGGATGAAATAGGTTACTATTTCTTTGCCTTCTTTTCTCCTCAGGGAGTTTTTCTTCTTTCCACCAAGGGGAGAGCTGGCTTTCACAAAGTCCTTTCCACAGCCTATTTACAAGTTTGCCTCTATGGAGGAGAAATGTAGGGGAAGTCAAACCTAGCTTTCAACTTAAAAAAAAAAAGAAGTTAATATAGGTATTATGTCCTTCATTCTAAAGTGAGAGGAAAACAACAGATGACTGCTACCATTTCAGGAGATGGTCCAGGAATCTGAGGCTGAGGCATATGGATAGTTCCTTAGATTACAGGGTCAGTGATTCAGGAGGGAGCTAATAGTTTATCTAATTCAATTTTGCCCTTGATGTCATTATTTATGAGCATATTTTGAGCTTTCCAAAGATCATATTCTTATTGGTGTGAGTGGGCCCTTGATGATGTGGAACACAGAATTCGATGTTTTCCTAAGACATGCTCCATGAGTTTCCTTTGCCTAGTAGGCAGCCAGTCCAAGAAGGATGTGGTGCTGAGTCCTTAGCCATCCATCAGAGGGTAGAAACTCAAATCTTTGCTGTATCTGGAAGCTTTTCTATCTTGGAATGAGCTGCTTCAGCATCAGACTGGACTTGGAAGACTTCCAAAGGGTTCCTCAACCTTGCCAGGCTACAGCAAGGAGTATCTGGGTATTGTTCCTCCTTCACCATGGGGATATCCAGCAGACTTTGACAAAAGCTAGCAGGTGGGTCATCAGGTAATGATGACCTAGTCATCTTTCTTTCATCTCTTCTGAGAAGAGTGGTTATTCTGGGAAACCTTCTGGAGGCAGACATGTTCTGAAGAATGGCCATTGACTTTTGCTTTAGAGAGGCAGTATGGTGTAAATAGAAGGAACATTGATGGAGAGGGAAGCAGGAGACCTGGATTGGAACCCAGTCCCCAACATTATCATGATCCTAGGTCACTCCTTGCTTTCCCAGTCACTCAGCATTCTAGACACCTCTAAGACTAGAAGGTGCAGAGAGGGTGTTAACCTACTATATTTCCTGTATTGTATAAGATGCACCCTTTTCCAAAATTTGGGGTCTAAAAACTGGAGGCATCTTCTACAGTGGTTGTAGATTTTTTGACTTGCATTTCCCACTTTTTTCACTTGTCTTTGTGCTCATTGTTCCACATTTGGTACCAGTATATTAAGTTACATTTTGCCACACTCTGTCCATAAATGGCTCAGAAAAGATTTTTGTCCAGTGTTGAATTCAAGTTCAAAGTGATCCGGTTTGTACAAGTGAATGGAAATCGTGCTGCTGAACATTAGTCTGGTCCTCCTCCACCTGAGAAAACAATCTGAGACTGGCTACTGAAGGAAACCCTGCTGAAACCACACTGGCAGAAGAAGGCCAGGAGAGGCAAGGCAGCAGAATGGCCTGATCTAGAGAGGGAATTAAAGAGATGGATTAAGAACAAAGAGCCATTGGAATTCCTGTGTCCACAAAGATGGTTCAGCAGGAGGCCAGAAGAATGACTGATGAAAAAGAAGTGACTGATTTCCAAGGAGGACACAATTGGGACTTCAGGTTCATGAAACAAAAGGGACTAGGCATATGTCCATGCACTAGACTTGCCCAAAAGATGCCTGAAAGCTAGGAGCAGGAGGTCCTGGAATTTCATGATGAATAAAATGAGTTCAATAACTTGATGTAATACTTATTTTTTTTCAAATTTCTGGCCAAAATTAAGGTGTGTCTTATGCATGGGAGTGTCTTATACATGGGGAAATACAGTATATTGGCAAAAAAGAGTTTTCTTGGCTCAGGGTTCCCCCACACCAATGAGTATCTACTACCCAGGTTCAGTCCCTCCTTCAGAATCCTGGAAGACTTGCAAATACAGAAACACAGAGATCACAGGACCATGGATTTGGGATTGGCTATTCAGGCCCACTCTCTCATTTGAGATTCTTCATATAATTTACCTCCTGATGCTATCTCCAGTGTGGGCAGTGCCCAAGGGTCACCTGGTTTATTTGTGTTAGAGCTAGCATTCAAACCCAGGGCTCCAAATTTCAAGACTTCCTTCATCTGTTTTGTTGGGGGGGGGGGGGCGGTGACATGGAGTGATGTGTCACCTGAGAATCCAGGACCCACAGTACTGGAACTGGAGTCAAGACAGTTGGTTTTGATTCTGGTCCTTAAGCACTAACTGAACAACAACAGCAACAACAACAACAATAATAATAACAATAATAATAATATTTTATGGTTTGCAAAATGCTCTACAAATATTTGATCCTCAAAATTATCCTGGGATGAGGGTGTTATTATTAACTTTATTTAAAAGAGGAAGAAACTGAGACAAACAGAGGCAAATTGACTTGCCTAGGGTCACATAGCTAGCAAGTTTCTGAGGCATGATTTGAACTCAGAGCTTTCTGACTCCAGGCCAATGCTCTATCTCCTGGGCCACTTTGTAGAGAATGGAAGATTCAATTGTTTTTATGTTTGGTGCTTATGAAAAAATTAGGCCCAACCTCCTTTGTATGGTTATATCCCAGGGCTCTGACCCTTCCTTCTCTTTTTCCCTGTCTACACACACACACACACACACACACACACACACACACACACACACACACACAGACAAACAATGCTTTCCTACATCATTCCTTTGAGCAGAATTCCTAGGTCTTTATATGCATCCTTAGTTTCTCTTCTGAGCTATAGTTTAATATCTCCAACCTTTCGACAGTACTATAAATCTCATCTGTTGGCTTTATTACACTCTCATAAATTTGTCATCATAAAATTACTATATTGATGATTAGATCATCCAGAGATAGGTTAGCTTTATCCTATTGTCAAAAGTTTGTAGCCATAAAATTAAACCAAGGAGAGATGATACCCAACTGCCCAAGAGTCTTGGTGTTATGGGAAAGACCTGACTGTAAATTAATATATTGGTCACCATCCTAATCCAACTAACTCACATGGGTTAGTGAGAACACATCTTTGCTCTCTACCCTCTCTCTCTAATCAATCTTATGTGGAAGTCATGGCTTTGCTTTCCTGATGTCATAGTCTTCCTTGTTACCCGAGGATAGCAGCAACAAGAACAATAAGAACTACTACTACTACTACTACTACTACTACTACTACTACTACTTCTACTTCTACTACTACTACCACCACCACCACCACCACCACTACTGCTACTACTAACTGCTGCTGCTGCTGCTGTTGCTGCTGCTACTGCTGCTACTACTACTACTACTACTACTACTACCATTACTACTAATATTAGTACTACTAGAACACTTCCATCACTACTACTACTACTACTACTACTACTACTACTACTACTACTACTACTACCCACATCTCCAACTGTTAATCATATATTCTGAACTAGATGCCCTGAAGGGAGTACAAACTACACATGTCTGAAATGGAAGCCATTTGCTTTTCCCCAAATCTAACCTCTCTGAACTTTTCTACATCTTTTGAAGACTCTACCAAACTCCGAATGACCACAATTTCTAATTAGAACCTTCCTTGTCTTTTGCCAGTATTACTCTTATTGCCTCATACTTGGTGCCCTCTTTGGTCTTTTTCTACAAGGGTTCATTTTCCAAACAGATTCCAAATTGACTTTTCTAAAGCCCATGCCTAACTCACTCACCAGGTTCAGAAATTCCAATCACTCCCTATTGCTTCTAGGATCAAAAAGGCACCTAGAGCCCTTCCCAGGATGGTTCCGGCTTGTCTTCCTGGGTTTGTTGCATTTAACTCTCTGCTCACTCTGTATTCCAGTCAAACTGACGGCACTGTTCCTCTAGAAGAACTTTGAATCTTTTCTCTCTTTGTCCTCACACAGACTTCCCTCAAATTCAGAAACCTTAGTTTCTGTCAAAGCTCTGCTCAAATGTTTCTTCTTTAAGGTAGCCTACCTTGATTGTACGTCCTCTCCCCAGTTGCTGGTATCTTAGTGGCACTTGTTCTTGTCATGTCTGACTCTTTATGACCCCATTTAGGGTTTTCTTGACAGAGATACTGGAGTGCTTTACCCTTTCCTTCTTTAGTTCATTTTTACAGATGAGGAAACTAAGGCAGATAGGATTAAATGACTTGCCTGTGATCATACAGCTAGGAAGTAGCTGAGCTCAGATTGGAACTCAAGAAAAATGAGTCTATTTTCTATGTAGTTTGAACTCTATATCTATGATTCTCCCCTTCACCCAATAGAATGTTAACTGCCTGAGGACAGGAATTGCTTTATTTGGGCATTGGCATTATTAGAGCTTAGATGATTCACAACCCTTGTTGTATTGAAAGAAATTCAGCATTAATTATCATTATGAGAGTGCCCAGCTAAGGGGCAACATCTTCCTACCATAAGAAACATTCCCCTGTCAGGAGGGAATATTAAAATGTGGAAGATATTTAAAAAGAAAGGAAATAAAGCAGGAGAAATTGTGGAATTGAAGACTTAGATCTAAATTACTTTGGTAGTAACATTTATTGAAATCAGTGTTTGTTGACAAATGAATTCCACACCATTGGAAAATGGGTCAACCATTCTTCATAGAACAATACTTTCTGTCAAAAGTCTGGTAACTATTACTGAAAAAGTCGCTAAGCAGCCTTCTCCTCATCTGAAGCCATGACTCACTGTCTGGACTACATTAAGGAGGAAATTAAATAAGATGTTATTTTTAAGTGATGGAGAATTGATGATGAAACCATGCTTTCTAATAATTTATGAATGTCAGAATACATTAATTTTCAAGTATATTTAATCCATAAAAGTTTTCTTCAGTTGTGGTTCTTCAAATGCTTAGCTTTTATAAGACTAAGACTGTGATAAAATGGATGAAGTTGTAGAAAAACAATTCAAAATATAGAAATTAATTGGTATTTCAGAAAAAAGCTTGTGTTCTAGGGAAGGGACCCAAGTGGTCCAGTGTATAGAACTTTGGAATTGGAGGCAGGAAGGTCTGAGTTTAGATCCTGCCTCAGAATCATAAAAGTTATGTGACCTTGGACAAATTACTTAGCCTCTTTGGATGTCATATTCCTGTTGAAAAGGAAGGGTGAACAATGGCAGAGGTGGATGCAATCACAGAAAGCAAAGAGTTATAACATACACAGAATGCCATTGTCAATTAAGTGGTAAAGCCTTCTACAGGGCCTTTAGGAAATGTGAAACTCTTCCCCAAGAATTAGAGGATCAGGTCACCATTGGCTGGCAGATGGGTCACACCCCCGAAAAGCCTAGGAAAGCTAGCTTGCTAGGTATGCATTCCTACTAAGCACGAGTCAGTAGTCCAGGAAGAACCCATCTCTTGAGAGGGACCTTCTCTTCTCCTCTAATTAGTGAGAAAGGATTTCTTTCTCTTTCTCCCATGCTTTGCATCTACCACAGAGCTTTGTAGCAGAGCTACTCAGTCAGGAGCCCACCCCTCAGGAAACACAGACATCCACACCATCCATAGAAACATAGACCAGGAGAGGGAATTGAGTCTGAACTTAAGGGAGGAGCTTCAAAGACTAGTAATTGGATGGAGAGAAAAGAGTTGATGGTAGATTCAAGAAAGAACTATCTCCAGTATCTGAGTCTCAAGTTAAGAGAAGGAGTGGACTGTGGGAACTCATTTGAGGGACTCATCTTGCAGAGAAACTGTCCTGGGATAGAGGAAGGAGGAACAATATGTGCCTAATAGAGAAGATAACTGAGCTCTTAGAAGGTCTTTCTTCAACCACAGCATTCCCTTACGTTCTCCCCCCCCCCCACACACAGACATACTCTTTTGCTTTAATGATGATACAGGATACATGATACACTAAACTTTACGATAAAAGTGAAGAATTGAGATAATCAAATATATTTTATTCATATAATATCAAAGATTCAGAAATCTAAAGTCTCATCTGATTTATTTAATGTTGAAACTTTAATTAAAGAAAATAAGTCCTTGAGGACTCCTCTCCCCTACCAAAATTTAGCTTAAGATTTCTGAATGAAAAGTCTTTTCATTTGTGTTTTGGAAATATTCCTTTGCCCTTGGTGTATTTTCTGGTCTCCATACCAAGTCTTTTGGGGGAATGAGTTCATCTATTCCTCATGCAGCTCTGTTGCCACAACCTGACCTCATTCTTCCTGCTCCAGCATTTGAGTACCCATGTTCTCCCAGAAGTCCATCAGAATGCAGTTCAGTGATTATGCTTTGCCAGATTCAGAGTCTGTTATCTTAGTACAAGTTAGCTATCAGTGTATCTTCTAGGACTGATCAATCTTGACTTGCTCAGTATGAATAAAACCAGAAAACAAATGGAAATTGCAGCTAGTGAAAGGGAATGATGCCTCACAGGAGAAGCATAAAGGAATTGACAAAGCCAGTGTTATCCTGCATTTAAGGATATCCAAAAGCATCACTTAGTATGGGACACTCAACTTATATTGCTCAGAGGTATTTGCCAAAGAAAGACTACCATGCAATTTATATACTGAGACCTGACGCAGTGGATGGAGATATAGGGACATTATATTTTTTTGGTTTTGTTTAACAGATTCTTGTTGTCTCATGAAATAATTAATTTCCACAGATTCCATTCTTGTTTTTTAAAGAAGAACTTTCTTTTTTTTTTTGGTTTATTTATTTTATATTATTACAATAATTTTTTATAAGAGTAAACATAATCCCCCTCTTCCCCCCCCCCCAGGTGAGAAACCTCAAGAATAGTGAGAGAGAGAAAAAAAATGTACTTTAGTTTGTGTTCAGATTCCAATGGCTCTGTCTCTGGGGTGAGTTTCTTTATTTATCATAAGTCTACCAGAGAAGTTGCTTCAATATTTTTCCCACAGTTGCTATTACAAGCTGAATTTACATCCACTCTATTCCTCCCCACTCTGATCTATTCTATTCTCTCTGTCCTTTAATCCTGGCCCTATCCAAAAGTGTGTACCTGAGTACCCTCCCCCACAATCTTCCCTATCTTTTTTCTCCTATTCCCCCCTTCCCTCCCCTCCCATTCCCCCTTATCCCATCCCTTTCTTCTCATTTTTCTTTAGGGTAAGATAGATTTCTATACCCTATTAAATGTGTATGTTATTTCCTCTCTGAATCATTTCTGATGAGAATGAAGCCTCATTCATTCCCCTTTGCCTTCCCCTGTTCCACTCCATTGAAAAAAGTTTTTTCTTGACTCTTATGTGAAATTTCTTAGCTCCTTCTTCCTCGCCTTTCTCTTCCTCCCAGTACTTCTCTTTATCTCCCATTGACTCCATCTTTTTACTATATTATACCATTATATCCCATTCCTTCCTGTGTCCTGTCTATATATGCTCCTTCTAACAGATTTCTATACCCTATTAAATGTGTATGTTATTTCCTCTCTGAATCATTTCTGATGAGAATGAAGCCTCATTCATTCCCCTTTGCCTTCCCCTGTTCCACTCCATTGAAAAAAGTTTTTTCTTGACTCTTATGTGAAATTTCTTAGCTCCTTCTTCCTCGCCTTTCTCTTCCTCCCAGTACTTCTCTTTATCTCCCATTGACTCCATCTTTTTACTATATTATACCATTATATCCCATTCCTTCCTGTGTCCTGTCTATATATGCTCCTTCTAACAACTCTTATGTATGAGAAAATTCATATGAGTTATCAGTATCTTCTTCCCATGCAGAAATACAAACAGTTCAACATAATTAAGTTCCTCATAGTTAGTCCTTCTCTTCCACCTGTTCTATGGTTCACCAGAGCCCTGTACTTGGAGATCAAACTTTCTGTTCAGCTCTGGCTGTTTCAATAGGAAAGTTTGAAAGTCCCCTGTTTCATTGAAAGTTCATCTTTTCCCTTGAAAGAGGATGTTCAGTTTTGCTGGGTAGTTGATTCATGGTTGTAAACCAAGATCTTTTGCCTTCCGGAATATCATATTTGAATCCCTATGAGCCCTTAATGTAGATGCTGCCAGATCCTGTGTAATCCTGACTATGGAGCCATGGTAGTTGAATTGTTTGTTTCTGGAAGCTTTTAGAATTTTCTCTTTGACTAAGAGTTTTGGAATTTGGTTATAATATTCCTGGAAGTTTTTCTTTTGGGATCTCTTTCAGCAGGTGACTGGTGAATTCCCTCAATGTGTGTTTTATCCTCTGCTTCTAGGATCTCAGGGCAATTTTTCTATATTACTTCTTGAAAAATGAAATCTAGGCTCTTCTCCTGATCATGGTTTTCAGATAGCCCAATAATTTTTAAATTATTTCTTTTAGATCTGTTTTCGAGGTCAGTTATTTTTCCATTGAGATAGTTTGCATTTTCTTCTAATTTTTGACTTTTTTTGGGAAGAGTTTTATTTCTTCCTGATTTCTTGCAAAGTCATCAGCTTCCTTTAGTTCCATTTTGCATTTGAAGGAGTTATTTTCTTCAGAGAAATTTTTTATCTCCTTTTCTGGCTGGTCAGTTCTACTTTTTAAGGCATCCATCTCCTCATTTGCCTTTTTTTTGATTTTTTTTCATTTGGTCTAAACTGGTTTTTAACATATTATTTTATTCAGTAATTTTTGTATTTCTTTCACTAAGCTGCTGATTTGGTTTTCATGATTTTTCTGCATTGCTCTCATTTCTCCTCCCAATTTTTCCTCCATCTCCCTTAATTGTTTTTCAAAATCTTTTTTGAGCTCATCCGTAGTCTGAGTTCATTTTCTATTTATCTTGGAGGTTTTGGATACAGAAGCTTCAATTTTGTCATCATCTGAGTATGTTTTATCTTTCATGGGACTAAAGTAATTTTCTATGGTCAGAGTCTTCTTTTTCTATTGTTTACTCATTTTCTCAACTCAAATAATTTACCGCAATTCCAAGGTTATGGGTTTTTTTGGGGGGTGCACCCCACTGGGACCTTAATTCCTCCAAGGGCTTATGCTCTCTTGCCTGTGCTTTAATATGTAGATGACCACATGTACTCCCCTCTTCCTTGGAGCTGTGAGGAGGATCCCTGCTATCTTAGTAGGGAAGGCCAGACTGCAACCTGCATCTGAGTGTGGGCAAACAGCAGAGTCCTGCCCCAGGGAGAGCAGAGACATTTTTGCAGTCTCCCCTGACCTCCCTCTTGTGGGCTGTGCTTTGGAGGTTTGGTTTCTCCCAATTCTTGCTGCAGGTTCTTTGGCTGGTGCTCCTCACTCCGCACTCATTCTGATGTAGTAGAGTTCTCTCACTTCCCCTTCAAGCTGTTCCTGGTGATCCCTGGGCTGGGCTGGACTGGGCTGCATTGTGGCCAGGTTTTTTTCCCAATCCCTGGTCCTTGTGAAACACACCTTTCCTGCACAACTTCTAAGCTATCTTGGACTGGGAAAATGTATCACTTAGTCTTTCTGTGGGTTCTAACCCTCTAAATTTTGACTAGAGTCGTAATTTGACAACTTTTGGAGTTTTTTTGGGTAAGTAGTTCCTGGGAAAGGCTTCCTTCATGCCGCCATCTAGGCTCTGCCCATGCTGCCATCTTGGCTCTGCCTCAAGAATTTTCTTCATTTACCTTTTACAGTTCCTTTCCAAGTTGGTCAATTCTATTTTTGAAGGAATCTTTCATTTGCCCAATTGAGGATTTGAGAGAATTATTTTCTTTTTGTGTTTGTCCAATTGTATTTTCCAAGGATTTATTTTCTTGTTGTGAGATGTTGATTTTCCTCTTGCTAGGTGTTAATTTTCTCTTGAGTTCCTTTCCCCAATTTTGCCAATTGATTTTTAAACTCCTTTCTAATTTCTTCTAAGAAGTCTTTCTGGGTTTGAGACCAATTCATATTCTTCTCAGAAGTTCTAGATCTCTCTGGGTTAGCAATTAGTTCTTCAAAGTAGTTTTCCATACCCCCCCCCCTTTGCTAACCTTTCTTCATTTTCCTAGGATCTTGTGTTGGGGGAGAGGCTGGCTCACAGAGGTTTGGTTTTTGAAAGCCCTAGAGGCTTTGCTCACTGGGCTTAGTAACTCCAAGTGTGCCAGCCAGTAGGGGGCTCTGGTTGCTTTCTCTGGAGTGTCTGTGACCTTGATTAGAGGCTCTCTCCCTAGGCCAGGGGTGGGGGTGGGGTCCATTGGATACTGTTATCCTTGCACAATGGGCTAGGCCCTGTGGTCAGGTGGTTAATCTCCCTATTCAGCTGCGGGAGCTCTGGGGGTGGGGGTGGGGGACTGTTCCTGTGTTTGTTCTGGGAAGAGGACTCTGCTGAAAATATGAAGTCTATGCCTGGAGTTGAGTGGGTGAATGTCCAGCCTCACTCTGCAGTGCTCTGTGCTGGAGCTCACCCCCAGCCCCGCTGGGACTCCCCAGACCACCACTCTCACAGCCAAAGCCTTGTGGCAGCTGAGGCCAGCCCCTGGGCAGGCATTCTGCTCTCTGCTCCAGGCTCCTCAGAGACAGACCTTGAGGTAGGTGTTCTTGTCCCAGCTTCTCTTTCTGGGTTTTGTTGATTGAATTTCTGTTAAGAGGTTTCTTTCATGTTATTTTTGAGGGGAAACCAGGAGACTTTAGCACAATGCCTGTCTTCTCTCTACCATCTTGGCTGGAAGTCTCAGGACATTCTATAAAATCACTGATAAATGACTCTCAAATTAAATTTAAAAATGTATTGGGAGTGACTTCAATGAAAAGGTGAGCAAAGGAAAGGACAGTGAAAAATGTGTTGGAAAATATAGTTCATCAGTAAGAAATGAGTGAGGTCATGGATTGTTGATTTCGCAGAAATTTAATACTCATACACTGTGAATAAATATATTTTTTTTTGAGAAAAAAATTGGGAGAGAATGGATGTGTGAAGTATCAAATAACATCACACAACATGGAATCACCTCTTCATATAAAGGAATAGTAGAAATCATTTCAATCAGCTCTATGTGTATAGTCAGATTTCCAACTTGTTAAAATAAAGATCAAAATTAGTACCAAATTAGAATAGAAATGAGATGGTTTGGAAGGGAATTAAGACAACTCATGCCTGACCAAATCAAATGAATTTTTGATATTAAAAAATGAAAATTATGGGGGTGGCTAGGTGGTGCAGTGGATAGAGCACTGGCCCTGGAGTCACCAGCCCTGAGTTCAAATCCAGCCACAGACACTTAATAATTACCTAGCTGTGTGGCCTTGGGAAAGCCACTTAACCTAACTTAATTGCCTTGCAAAAACCTAAAAAAAATGAAAATTAGATATAAGATCAGACATCAAAATAGATTATAACCATTAAGAATTATTACCATGAAGATTATCACCATTAAGAACAAAAACAAGCCATTATAAGAATAGGGAAGGGGAACAAGCATTTATTAAAAATTAAGTAATTTACTAAGCACTTCATGGATATGATCTTAATGGATCTTCCCCAAATCCTGGGAGATAGGTGCTATTATTATTATTATTCCTATTTTATTGGTGAAGAAAGTGACATAGAGGTGAAGTGATTTGCTTTGGTTAACACACTGGTAAGTATTTGTGGTCAGACTGGGCTTCTTGTCTCCAGATCCAGCACTGTGCCGTCTAGGTGCCAATGAAAGAATGAATGAAACCATAAGAGTTTAGAAACTGAGAGAAGCATTTGGTCTTCCTACCAAGGTAGGATACAAACCAACAGCAACTTAGGTTTAGGACATAAAGTCTTTAATATCTTAGGGAGGAAGATGGCAGGAAGTTATATTGCCTCATAACCAGTAGAAAGCAGTGGAAAAAAAAATCAAGTTCAAAAACTTGAAAAAAACAGTCACTCCAAAAGCACTAAGGATGAAATTATAAGGAGGGTAATTAGATTAAAAAAGGAAAATTAGAGGTCATCTCAGATTTCTGTGCTACCATATTTGTACTATATCATTTCAGTACCAAGGAGTTTGGTAGAACAATTATTATTTTGTTTAATTTTTGTAATACAATAGTGTTAAGTGACTTGCCCAAGGTTACATAACTAGGTAAGTATTGAGTTTCTGATGTCATATTTGAACTCAGGTCCTCCTAAACCTGGGAATGATACTTTATCTGCTGTACCACCTAGCTGCCCCAGAACAATTGGTTTTGGAGGAAAGAGAATGAGCTTTGTTTTGGAGATGTTGACTTTGGCATCCCTGTGGGACTTGAGTTTGAAACATCCAACAGACAGTTGACATTGTAGAAATGGAGCTAAGGGGAAAACCTAGGATTGACTATATAGATCTGTACAGAGGTGATAATTAAAGACATGGGAACTTCTGAGACCATAAGGAGAGAGAGTGTAGAGAAAGAAGAGAGCTCTGGAGAGAATCTTGGGACACATGTACAATTAGGGAACTTCCATGGTATGGCTTATGATTCCATGAGAAGGAAGGGTCCAAGAGATAGGAAAAGAAACTGGATCAAGTTTTGTCAAAAATCCCAGAGGAAAGGATGGTAAATAGTTTTAAAAGCTTTGGAAAGGTCAGGAAGGATGATAGAGAAAAGACCATTGGATTTGATAATGGAGCAATCATTGATAACTTTAAAGAGAGCAGTTACTGCTGAATGTTGAAGTTGGAAGTCAGATTGCAAGTAACTGAAAAGTGAGTGACTAGTAGAGAGGAAGTTTAGAAGACTTATGTCTTCTAATGTTGGTATCCATGTTGGCTGCAAACAAACACCAAAACTAAGAAGAACACTTAATTCAGTCTTGTCTGATACATAGTAAATGCTTAAAAAAATGTTCCATGATTGGTTGACAAAATTCTGTCTGGGTGAAAAATTCCCCATAGAACAGAAAACTGAAAGAAATCTCTGTGACTATTGAGTTTAACCTAAATGGAAACTTGAGATTCTTCTCCCACATGATGGTCAAATCATCTAAACACTATGCTGTGGTCTGGAAATCCAAATAATAATAGAAAGACAGTCCCAGTCCTCAAGGAACTTTCATTCTAATAGGGGAAGACAACAAATACAAGCAACTGAAAAGGGGGCCAGAGACAAAGGAGTCCAGCCAATCCCAGGGAGAAAAAGGCTTGAGGGCAACATGGAGTAGCATAAGACATGGTTGGTCTGAGCATCCTCCCTAAATGAAGGTTCTTGATGGAACCATCCAATCTAAAGGAGCAAACAAAGGTCAGAGGGTACTTTCAATGTATGAATTTCCAGACCAGAATGGGATTTCAGATGAAGAGCTTTTGCAGCATGATAGAGTAAGTCTACACTGTAGCTCAGAGAGAAATATGCATTGTAAATACTTAATAAATTCTTGATGAAGAATTCATTGGTTGAAGACACATAACCTCCTGAGATTATGTCTTTGGGCAAGTCTTTTAAGGTAGTCTAAAACTGTACTAATACTTAGCTTTCAGGTCACACTGTTGCCCCATAATCAGCTTGTGGGTGATATAGTGGATAGGATGTGGAATCAGGAAGACCTGAGTTCAAATTCTGCCTCAAACACTTACTAGCTATGTGACCTAGCGTAAGCCAGTAACCCCTGCTTACCTCAGTGTCCTCAGCTGTAAAGTAAACTGGAGAAGGAAATGACAAATTATTCCAATATTTCTGCTAAGAAAAATCCAAATGGAATCACCGGAGATTGGAACATGACTGAAAAGCAACAACGATATTTGTAAAGCCTCAAATCCTTTTTCAGACAAAATCCTGCTTAATTATACCTCCCCATCTTATTGATTTGGATACAAGTGGGCTTTTTGAACCCAAGTGTAAGACTTTACATTTATACCTGTCAAGTGTTGGATGATTAAGTTAGACTCAGTTTCCTAACTGGCCAAGATCTTTATGAATTCAGTCTTTGGCATTCAATCACTATGATCTGCTATGTTTCTGTGATCATCAAAAGTTGAATAATAGGTTGATGATATTCAATTCCTTAATCCTATGATTCTGGGCAGATTGGTGTGTTTGTGAAGGAAATGATTTAGAATGGGCAAGAACTCTACAATGCTCCAGATCTCAGGAACCATCTTTCTAGTGAAGAGGTTGTACCAGCTGACTTCCAGGGGTGCTATTCCCATAGAATCAGGGAGCCTTCATTCCTTGGGACCATAAGACATACAAAGATTCATTCTGTCCACCCATTCCAACTTGTCTTGTTAATCCTTTTCATACTTCAGGAAGCTGTCAATGCAAGGCAGACTGGGAGAATATTAATAGTTTGCAGACTTCTCATGTCTCATGTCCTTAGATGTCAGTTTTCCCTTTTGTTAATTCCTCTCCTTGCTAGTAAAATGATGATCATTCCAGAACATATTGATAATGCCTGGCTGGCATTCATCAATTCTTCATGGCCTTGTTAACAAGAGGACAGCATTTCATTAACTTAGGAATGGGAAGAAATTTTTTTTATTAAGTGTATTGATTGTGAACCCCCTGAGAAGTGTTCATCATCATCTCCATCTGGATCTGATGCTAACTGGAATCTTACAGGCATTCTGAAAGCAGGAAACCTAGAGAAAGGCACAACCCACACCAGGAGGTGGCACAGAATGAATAGGTTGTACATGGGCCGTGTTCTGCCTCTTTGGAAGATGCTACCCTCCAGTGCTTCAGATTAGAGATAATACTTGTAGAGAACTTAGCACTGTGCTTGACATCTTAAGTAGATGCAGAATAAATACTTCTTCCTGCCTCCCTTTCCTTTTCTCTCTTTGATAAGACCACAGAGCTATCAGAGCATGGACTGAAATTAAATGCCAATGATAGACCACTCTAAATTTAAAGAATTGTAGGGATGCTTATAATACAGAATCTCAGAGTTGGAAAGGACCTGCCAAGGACATTCAGTCCAATGTGTATAGGAGTCGTTTTTTATAAAATTAAAATTTTTCTTGATTGCCAAATATAATATACTAATACTCTACCTCCCACTTCACTCCTGTAATGAATAGAAGCCTTGTATCAAATATATGTATGTATATATATATATATATATATACACACACATACGTCTACATACAGGCCAATGAGTGAGTGCATTCCTTTCCTTTTGAGGGATGGGTGCTGATTTGATAATGAGTCCTCTAGAATCTTGAGTGATCATTGTGCTGATCAGAATGTCTAAGCTTTTAAAATTTATTTGTCTGTACAACATGGTTGTAATTGGGTAAATTTTCCACCTGATTCTGCTCACTTCACTTTGTAAGCATTTGTACAAGTTTTCCCAACTTTTTCTGAAACTGTCCTTTTGTTATTTCTTATAATAGCGTCTATTTTATTAATATGTTATCATTTATTCAGTCTTTTCCCAACCGATGAGCAAGCATCCTCTTAACTTTTAGTTCTGTACCACTACAAAAAAAGAGCTGTTATAGGTATATTTTTTCTCTTTAAATGTTTTTTGGGGCTAGATCTAGTAGTGCTGTTTTTGGGTCAAAGAGCACGCACAATTTACTGACTTTCTGGACATGGTATCAAATTGCTTTCCAGAATGGCTGGAACCATTCACAATTCCATTAAGACTGCCTTTATGGGGGGGGCGGTTAGGAGGTGCAGTGGATAAAGCACCGGCCCTGGAGTCAGGAGTACCTGGGTTCAAATCCGGTCTCAAACACTTAATAATTACCTAGCTGTGTGGCCTTGGGTAAGCCACTTAACCCCATTTGCCTTGCAAAAACCTAAAAAAAAAAACCACCTTTATGTGCTATTTTTTTTTCATCGTGATAGGTGAATTAATATTCAAATTGTTTTGTGTACTATGTAAAAATGATACATTATAACTCCAAAGTATTATTATATAAAGTATAAAAATACTACATCCTTGATTAACTACTTGTATTGTTTACCATGGAATTATAAATTCACCACATACAGAATATTTTCAACTGCAAATCCCAAAATCCAGAGATAGAAGCCAGACAACAAATAACTGTAACAGTACACTAGCTATGAGAAAGTTTATTAGTCATGAATAGCATATAAAAATGTTTTCAGTGCTGTTAGTCCTTTCTACTTGTCACCCATGTCTGTATCTAGTACCTGGTAAGGTTGGGGCAGCAGTATAAAAATACAAAAATAAAAAAATAGGTCAGAAAAGACAAGTCACCAACGACATAAACACTAGCTGGACAAAATGAAATCAAATTGTATCTGGTACCATCTTCAAGCAAAAAATAGATGATGAAGTCTATTTTCGAATTCCCAAAGTTCTCTTCTGTTGTAAGGCATCATCAAATAGTTCCACACTAATATTTGGAGAACATGCCTCAGAAATAATGATTAAGCTGCAGGATAAGGAATTAAGAAGAGTAGTCACTCCAATGCAGCCAGTTGTTCAATGTCATGCTGTACTTCCTTTGCATGCTCTTCAAATCCTGTTCTTTTCTGGGAGGTTTCCTTTATAATCTTGTTTTTGGCTCTTTCTTTGTCCAGTTTCAGGAACTCATTGAGTGTTAACTCTTCAATCTTCTGCTTAATGCTGATGAAAGCACAATGAGATGAGTGCTTTTTATGTTCCAACAGAGGATCATCCTCTGGTTCCCAGCCCTCTAGTTCCTTGAAACAGAAGAAGCACTGGGCTAAATCAGGCTCATTCTCACTTGGGCAATGGATGAACCCAGCTTCTGCCATCCTCTCTGCAGTGCAGGCGCATTCCTCTGTGAAAGGCCAGTTCTGGAAGGTGGAGATGTGGGTATCGAGCAGGTAGAGCTGCCACATCGGGGGCAGCGGCAAGGCGCTCATCCTGCAGCTGGAACCACGGACCGTTTCAAATGCAGCCACTGCTATGTGCTGTTTTCCCATAAGCCCCTCTAGCATTTGTCATTTTCTTTTTTGTCATCTTTGCCTTTTTGATGGGTGTGAGGCAGAACCTCAGAATTGCTTTAATGTGCAAATATCTAGTTGTTAATGATTTGAAGCATTTTCCCTATGACTATTGATAGCTTTGATCTCTTCTTTTGAAAAATCACCTGCTCATGTCACAGGAATTCTTTTATAACATCCACAATAACTGGTTATCTCAGTTTAGAAGTCATCTAGTCTCCTTCCCTACATATGCCCTTTTTATTTTTTATTTTTATTTTTTTTTTATTTTAGGCAATGGGGTTAAGACTGATTTGCCCAAGATCACACAGCTAGGCAATTATTAAGTGTCTGAGGTCAGATCCAAACCCAGGTCCTCCTCTCTCCAAGGCTGGTGCTCTAATCACTGTGCCACCTAGCTGCCCCCCCCATACCCTTGACATTCAATTATCCAGTCCATGATTAAAGGAGTCCAAAATTGGTCTACCTCTCAGAATAACACATTTTAATTTAGGGATAATTTTTAATTGCCAGGAAAATTGTCTTCATAATGAACTGAAATCTTTGAGTTTAAACCTTCTGCTGTTCCTTGACCTTCTTGGTTATCCTTATCCAGGCATATGTGCACTTTCACTGGCCTTAAACTCTGGCTACTGAGTTACCTGGGAGAAGATCACCCACCTAGGATTGATTTCAGTCTCTGGTAATTGATGACACATAATGGCAACTGGGAATTTGATGCTGCTCAACAGCTCTTTCATTCTAGTGTTGGCCATTTATTGCTTTGTTGGTAGTGACTCTCTTCCTTCCCAATACACCATCAACCTTCCTGTCTCAGTGAAAGACCCTCACTTCGTTGAGAACAATGATACCATCTGAGGAACTCCTTCAACCACTCTTCTACAGTTCTTGAAACTTCTCCATAGCACCCCTCCATTCTCTCCTCCTTCTTTCCAATAATTCAAAACAAGGCTAAGTGGTCCTTGTCCTTATTAAAGACCCCTCCTTGAGCCCTCAGTCCCATATTCCCTACCTCCTCAAGTATGTTACTTCAGCAGACATTCCTTTTCTTCCAAGAATATTCACCATATTTCCCCTTTTCCACTAGTTTCTTTTCCTCTACTTATCTGCCTACAAACACGATTAGGTTGCCCCAAATATAAACAAAGCTTCCCTTTGCCCATCCATCTCCAGCCAATCTCTCCTCTCCCCTTCCCTTCTAACTTTTTTTAATTTATTTTTTATTCTCATTTTGTACAAATGTTTTTTTACATTAATAAAATATTCTTGTTTACAAGTAAACAAAATACCCCTCCCCCATGAATATAGATAGACTTGCTTGGGTGAAAAAAGTAAAGGGGAGAGAAAAAAATTAAAATTAAAAAAAATAATAGTAATAATTGTAGGTATGGCCAGGTGGTGCAATGGATGAAGCACCAGCCCTGGAGCCACGAGCACCTGAGTCCATTTCCAGCCTCGTAAACCCAATAATCACCCAGCCATGTGACATGCAAACCACCTGATCCCCACTGCCCTGCAAAAACCAAGAAAGAAGAAAGAAAAAAAAAGACCCAAAATAAAATAAAATAGTAATAATAGTAGGGGTGGCTGGGTGGCAGACAGAGCATTGGCCCTTGAGCCAGGAGCACATGGGTCCAAATCCGGCCCCAGACACCCAAAGATCAACCTGCTATGTGGCCCCAGGCAGGCCACCCAGCCCCACTTGCCCTGCACCCTCCCCCAAATAATAATAACAAAAAATGTGCTTCAGTCTTTGTTCCAACACCAACAACTCTGTCATGGGTGGATCACATTCTTTATGATAAGTCCATCACAAAAGTTACTTCCATATTTTTCCAATGTTGCCATTGCTGATCGCAACTCCCTCCTTTCTTATTTCTCCACTACCATGTACTATATTTTCTCTCTCCTTTCACTCTGACTCTGCTGTAGGGTCACTGAGTGGTGCAGCAGACAGATCCCTGGTCCTGGGGCCAAGAAGCCCTGAGCCCCCATACCACCCTTTAGGCCCAGAATCCACCTGGCCCTATGGTCCTGGGCAGGCCATCCAATCCCAGCCCCTTGCAAGAAGTAAAAAGAAAATGTGTTATATCTGACCACTCTCCCACCATGGTCCATCCTCTCCTCCTTTATTCACATCCCCACCCCTTCCCCCTGCTCCCCCCTCCTTCTTACTCCAGATGTCTATACCCCATTGAGTACATTTGCTGTTTCCTCTCCTAGCCATCTCTGATGAGAGCAAAGGTTCCCTCATTCCGCCTTGCCTCCCCCCTTCCATATCATTGCAATAGCTCGTTGTAATAAAAAAAATCTTATTATGTGAAATATCTTGGACTATTCCCCCTCTCCTTTTTCTTTCTCCCATTCCATTTCCCTTTTTTTCTATTGACTCCATTTTTACACCATATTTTATCTTTGAATTCAGCTTTCTCCTGTGCTTCAACTATAAAAGCTCTCTCTACCTGCTCTATTAACTGAGATGGTTCATATGAATATTATCAGTATCATTTTTCTATACATGCAGTTCATCCTCATTAAGTCCCTCATATCTCCCCCCTCTCCTCCAATCTCTATGCTTCACCTGAGTCCTGTATCTGAAGATCAAACCTTCTGTACAGCTCTGGCCATTCCAAAAGGAACATTTGAAATTCCCCTGGTTCATTGAAAGTCCATCTTTTTCCCTGGAAAAGGACATTCAGCCTTGCTGGGTAGTTCATTCTTGGCTGCATTCTAAGCTCTTTTGCCTTCTGGTATATTGTATTCCAAGCCCTACGAGCTTCCAGTGTAGCTGCTGCTAAGTCCTGTGTGATCCTGACTGCAGCGCCACGATATTTGAACTGTGTCCTTCTGGCTGCTTGTAATATTTTCTCTTTGACTTGGGAGTTCTGGAACTTGGCTATAATATTCCTAGGGGTTGGTTTTTTGGGATCTCTTTCTCAGGGGGATCGGTGGATTCTCTCCATTTCTATTTTGCCCTCTGCTTCTAGAATATCAGGGCAACTTTCCTGTAGTAATTCTTTGAAAATCATGTCAAGGCTCTTTTCCTGATCATGACTTTCAGGTATTCCAATAATTTTTAAAATATCTTTCCTAAGTCTGTTTTCCATATCAGTTGTTTTTTCAATGAGATATTTCACATTTTCTTGTAATTTTTCAATCTTTTGGTTTTGAAGTATTGATTCCTGATTTCTGGTAAATTCATCAATCTCCCTGAATTCTATTCTTTGTCTGAAGGATTTGTTCTCCTCAGAAAGTTTTCTTATCTCTTTTTCCATCTGGCCAATTTTGCTTTTTAAAGCATTCTTCTCCTCAATAACTTTTTGAACTGTTTTATCCATTTGACCTAAGTTGGTTTTTAGCATGCTATTTTCTTCAGCATTTCTTTGGATTTCCTTGACTAAGCTGCTGACTTCATTTTCATGTTTTTCCTGCATCTCTCTCCTTTCTTTTCCCAGTTTTTCTTCCAACTCCTTCATTTGATTTTCAAAGTCTTTTTTGAGCTCTGTCATAGCCTGAGCCCAATTTCTGTTTTTTCTTGGAGTCTTTAGATGCAGGAGCTTGTGCTTCCTCATCTTCAGACTGAGTATTTTGATCCTTCTTGGGCTCATTTGCAAATTATTTCTCAATAGTCTTCCTCTTATTTCTCTACTTGCTCATTTTCCCAGCCTGGCCCTGGTTTTGGGGTGCTTCCTGAGCTTTTGGGACACTCCCACAAGGGTCTCAGTGTGTGAGACTCTGTCCTCCCTCCTGGTCTGTGAATGACTATATGTGCCCTCCTCTGCCACGGGGCTGAGGTGGGGGGGGCCCTGTTGTTCTATTGGGGGGACCTAAACTGGGATCAGGATCTGAATGTTGTCAGAGCCCCAGAGTCCTGTTCCAGGGGCAGAGGACAGAGCTCTGCAGTCTCTCTCTTTTCACTCCCCTCCCTCAGCTCAATGGGCTCATGCCCTGGGGGCTCCTGCTTATGGGCTCCACCTGCTTCTGTTTCCAGGTATGGGCTGCTGAAAGACCAAGCTGCTGGCTGTGTGCCCTGAGGGCTGGGCTCCACGTGCTCGCTCTGGCAGAGGCCCCCCGCTGTTCCCCCACTTTGTGCTGGTGCTCCCTGGGGTGTAGCTCAGGACACTCCCCTGCTTCTGTGAGCCGTGGCTCCCAGCGCCCTAGGGCTGCCTCCGGGAGGCTGAAGTTCTTTAGCTCTGGCCACCACTCTGGCGGGCTGCCCCTCCGACCCCGGGGAGCAGAGCCTGCCTTTCTGCTCTTTTCCAGGTCACCTTGAATAGAACTGCCTCACTGGGTCCCTTTGTGGGTTCTGTCTCTTGAAAGTTTAGTTAGAGACCTTAGCTTATGAGTTTTATCAGAGAGCTCCTAAGACTCGATCCCTTCATGTCGCCATCTTGGCTCTGCCCCCCTTCCCTTCTAAATTGAACAAAAAATTGTCTTTAGCCAAAGAGTGTACTTTCTATCACCACTCTCTCTTTACCTTCTTAATGCTCTACCTCTAGTGAAGTTGCTTTCTTGGTTAGGAATAGATTTAGGAGCCAATGATCTACTAGTTCCCAAATTCATATGATCTTTATTTTCCAGTCTTTCTATTTGTCAGGGAATATAATGCTTCTCCAGCCTAATTTGATGGCCTGAAATCTCACCACTATGGAGATTGACTCAGAGACGCAATATTTTCTAAACTCCCTCTGTTGCCTCTCTCCGCACCAGGGGTGGGATGGGTGGGACTAGAGGGAAGGGCCACAAACTCCTTCTAAAGACTTCTTTTAGAGATGGCGTAAAGGTCTTCTGGTAACTCTTCAATTACAATCAGCGTTTCCAGTTGGTTTGGAACATCAAACAGGTGCTTCTCTCCTCAGTTTCCTTTGTCATCTTCCCCATTAGATTATAAACTCCCTGAGGGCAGGAACTGTCTAGTTCTTATTTTGATCCCTAGCATTTAGCATTAGAGTCTTCCTTAACCTCTCTAAAATATTTTTGAGAGATCATTTCTTTCATTTGTCAAGATTACATTCAATTCTGCTTTAATTCTGTCTTCTATTCAATGCTATGCCATGCTCTCAGTCCCACCCTTCAATTAATTGACAATAATTAATAGTATTAACAATTCCCATTTGGAAGGCTTTAGTATTTGAGAAATGCATTTTCCTTGTCAGCTAGGTATCACAAGTGTGATCACTCAGTATTATAGAGGAGAAGTTGGAGATTTTGAAAGTTGAAGTGACATGACCATTACAGAGACAGTTGCTAAATAAAATTTTGGTTCTAATCCCTGCCAATAGAATCCCGTTCCCCCTTGAATTAGTTCTATTAGAACAACATTTGAGTCAGCCCCATTAAATCCTATTTAACATGTCTATAGGAGTGGGTTAGACAGATATACACATAGTATTGAACAAACTCTTTTGTTTAATTGGATGGCTTCAAGAATAGATGGTAAAGACCAAAGGATTTTAGAACTGGAAAGGAACTAGCAATTAGCTTCTCCAACTATATTATAAATGAGGTGGTTGAGACTTGAAGACAAGTGACTTGCCCAAGATCACTTGGTTAATAGCAGAATTGAGACTAAAGTTTCTTTAGTCAAGAATATTTCCTTTTTAAGAATTTTCCAATTTTTAAAGAAATCAAACATTATTTAAGTCTCTAGTGATATTTCTAAATATATTTTCAAAAATAATTTCTGGTTTATTAACTCAGGAGAATTTTCTGAACTCTGAACCTCTGAGTATAGAGGGTGATGTCCACAGGGTGTTCACACTAAATTCAGCCATCAAGTTACCTAAGGAGGTGTGAACAAGCTTAGGCTATAAATAGAACACAAGAAAACTCCAAATTTAACTGGGCTCTTGAAAAGCCCCTGTATTTCCAGTCTGGCAATATGGGGGTGACTTATTTTTTTTAAATGAGCATTTCCTTTAGAGGGATCATTGAGGACTTGTAGACAAAACTTGGAAGCTAATAGGTGAAAATGTAGCTTATGAATATGAGGAGGAATCATAGAGAATCCAGCTCCCATCTTGATGTAATTTCCTTATTGTTTTAAAGATAGGTCAAATACAGGTAATTAGGCAAAAAAGAAAATATTTTAAAAATTAAATTAAGGATAGGCTGTTCAGCAGACTGAGAGATTCATTTTGTTATCTGCCTTCTGCCAATGCAAAGGAATGAACAATGTTCCAGGAAGGAGACATAACTCACGATCTCTCTCTTAGTGAGTTTTGATTTGCATCCAGAAAGTTTTATTTTCCTTTGTTTCACCTTTTCCAGGCAAGTTCCTGAAAAGACAACATCAAGGTTGCCAGGCCTTATATTTTTCTTCTCTTGAAAACTATCTTTACTAGTGGTATTTTCCTCTAAAGGCAGACAGTTTTTTTTCCTACTTGGGATAAAAAAAAAGGAAAATCAAATGAAATAACTAGGTCATCTTCACTACTCACACTCTCTTGGAGTGAGAAACAGAAAGCATGCTGGAGCCCAAGAAGGAGGCTGCTTTCCTAATCGTGAGATATCAAATATAGAGAAAGAACACCCCCCCGCCCCAATCTGAAATTAGGAACTGTGTCTTCAAAAACACAGATTACATTTAAAAAATAAACAGTAGGAGCAGGCAATTGTATCATAAGGATGCAAGTTTAACAAATGAGAATTCAACCTCACAATGTTCTGGCCCAATTTCATGACTCTCTTGTGAGGTTTGGCATAATTGTGACCCAGCTATTGTAGCATCCCCCAGTCCAAACCAAGAGTTGGGTAAAAATTCTGAGGTTTTTCTCAGAAAATGTCTCCCTTGCTCAAGCCCTGGCCAAATCCTGAACTTTCCTTGGGTGGCACTTGTTAAACTAGGTCTAAGTTTGTCGATTCCATCATTACCTTGCTTAAAAAAATGTCCCAGGCAAACAATTATCAGGATAAAACTTTTAACCAGAATGGAAATAAAACAGTAGAAACTTTCTTAAAAGCCATGACCCCAGTAAGTGTCTCTCTTTTTTACCATTCCCCTCTTGAAGCCCCAGCTCCATAGTGGGGGACCAGAAGAACTTTAGAGCCTCAGGTCCTTGGACCTCTGGGTCTTTGGTATACGGCCCTGGTCCTATACCTTCTGAGTCAGGTTATTGTTTATCCTTTGGTACCTGGTGTCATCAGTTAATGGTGTCTGGCCAGGGCTGAAGCAGGATAGTTATTTCTGTCCCCATCTTATACTTCTTCCCAAAGGTTGAAGATGGAACTGGTGGATCTTGATGGTTTCTGCAGTATGTCTGGCTCATATTCTTCATGTTACTTGGCCTCTGCCTCAAGCCAATGTTTCACTTTTCTAGTCTTCCCTCTCTTGAGGCCCCAGCTCCATAAAGGGGGATCAGGAATCTCAGAGTCCTTGGGCATGGGCCCAAGTTCAGGATATGGTGCTAGGCCTATGCAAATAACTTGTCTCTTCCATTTCCTTCTCCATTTGCTTACAAATCTCCCTGCCCTGCAGACACATAACTCAAAGGAACTGAAGGCTTGGTCTTTCATGAGGCTGTTTCTTGGGACTTGAATCTCATGGGAAGTGTAATTCCTGACAAACTTGACCAGTACTTGCCATACAGTATACTGAGAAGTTTAGACTCTGTCTTGTCCAGTATCTGCTATATCTTGCCAAAACCAGGTGAAAGATTTCCAAAATGCTTGTCATAATTAGTAACACCTATTGTGTACTCTTTAATATATACAATTATTTTAATCATCATCATCATCTCTATCATCCTTATTATTATTACCGTGGCAATGTGACTCACTGGGCAGCTTTGGGATGGGAGATGCTTTTGATCATTATGGCTATTGCCTTTATCCTACGACATCCTGACAATAGTAGAAAAGTTAACACTAGAGCTTATGGACAGTTAAGTGGTACGATGGATTGACCTCTGGGTCTGAAACATTCAGTCTCAGATATGTAAAAGACATTGATCCTGGGCAAATCATTTAAGCTCTATCTGCTTCAATTTTCTCATTTGTAAATTGGGGGTGATCATAACCTATACCTCCCAGGCTGTTGTGAGGATGAAAGGTACTTGGATTTGTGAAAGTTTTTCCAGACCCTGAAAAACTCTTTCTGGAAATGCTAACTAGCATGATAAGTATGTCCTTAATAATAGAAGGCATCAGGAATGTCTCCTCTGAGGAGGTCAGAATTCAAACAACTTTCAACTGATGTTATCTTCCAAGAAGTTCCACTTGTTTTCAATAGCTCTAAAAGTGCACAGTGAATGTTGGCTTGCTGACTTCACAATGTTCACAGAGATAACAGAAGCCAACACGTTGGCTACTTGTCAAGGTGGCTCTATCTGGAATATGTTCTTTAAAATCATCTGAATGCCCTTAAGGCTGCCTCAGGGAAAAATTTGAAAGCTAGAGGCATAACTACTGCCTATTTTGTCTGATCTCTAAAGAGAATGGGGAATAAAATCAGTAAGCCTCCTACTACTGTCATTGCTACTAAAAATAGCAAATTTCCCCAATCTGATCTAGCAGGTTTCACAAGAGTCTTAAGGAAGATAAACAAAGGAATGAGGTCACTATCTTTCTGTCCCTCTTCCAAGCTAAAGTGCAAGATAGCTGGGTTCTACCTCTTCCACACTGATATATATATATATGTATGTATATGTATACATATATCTATATCTATCTATCTATCTATCTATCTATCTATCTATCTATCTATCTATACGTATACCCTGGAGTTTCATAGGGAGGAGCCAGGTTTTTTACATAGGGGTTGTTGAAAAAGTAATGTTTGCCATGTAGGTTAGGCTAGTTTTTCCTTAAAATGTCCTCAAATCATCCTTAATACCCTATGGATTCAGGAGACTGAAGATGGGCTCTTGATGTGGCTTCTTGAGCTGGATCAAATCTAAAATCTAAAATGAACTGTTTGTTGTTCTTCCATGGCTTTCTGACCAGCAGATTAGTATAGTCAGAGGCAGAGAAACTGTGCCAAACTGACTCAGTGTAGTATCTTTGACAGATAAGACCTTCTTTGCTATTCCTTACTAGTCAATGGACTCCAAATATCTTATTTTGCTCCAGTCCAAACCAGAGGCACCACAGTGGCCTGAAGAAGACCTGGTCTACTACAACAGTGCTTTAGGGCAGGAACTCTCAACCTCTTTGTATGTGTGTGTGTGTGTGTGTGTGTGTGTGTGTGTGTGTGTATGTTTTAAACATGTGTTCATGGACACTTTGCCATACATTACACAACACACTTTAAAGTTTAATCTACATCTTAAAACATTTTCTCCATTTTTTTTATGTCTAGATAATAAAAAGCATTAGATAAAAATCTTAATTTGACTATTTTCTGGACATAAATGATTGGAATAAAAAATAGCAACTTGCTCTCAATTGCAGGTGAACCAGTGTGAACCCATCTCTATATTGAGGAACGCATTTGTGCATTTATTTTTGCTCTATATTTGAAGTAAATATTGTTTTGTAAAAGCTATTAGTTGAATAGAACTGGAGTGCCACCCACTGATACCTAACAGTGGGGAAACACTTCTGGTGACAGCTCAGAAAAGAGAATAGAAAAGAGATGCCTCACTTCCTCAGGATATCCCAGAACTCATTCTGAGAGGTGGGAGAGAGATCCAGAGCAGACCACCTTTGTGAAGTTTTGGGGGAGGGGAATTTGGGTTCTATATTGCATTGGTCCTTCTTAATTTTCATTTTGAGCTGCAGCCTGATTGCCAGATGCTTCTTCATCTCAGCTTCCACTGGTCTGGGTGCAGAACATTCCAGTAAAGGACTCCTTACTCCTCAGAGAATCTATGTGGCCCTGGCTCTGATATCTACTGGTGGACCACTGGAATTCTAAAGTGCCCCTCAGAAACTTCCAAGGATAAAGAGGCTTCTTCTTCACCTAGGATAAAAAAGAGCTAGTGTAGAGGTCAAAGGCTAAGACTAATTTCTTAGGGGCCACATGATCTCAGAAGAGAGAAACCACCATGGCATCTCCACTTATAGCACAAAAAATCTTACCACCAAGAAAAGAATGGTCCAAAGAACTAAGGTGCAAGAGTCAAAAGGAAAAGGAGGATGCCAGACTCTGTAGTTGGAAAGTTATATTTCTTGAGCAAGCAGAAGGAGTCTGCCCATGAGTCAGATTACTTGGAAGGGTAGTGCCTGAGATACTTTCATTCCCCATTGTTGTTTCCTTTATATAGGCCAAAGTGTCTGATCAAGGATCAAATCAAAGCAAGAAATTTTGTAAAACATTTTAGATTTAGGACTCACAGTGCTGACGATGGACTTGTGATTCCAGTGGGAATCAGAAGAAAAGCAAAGCTCCTAGAATGGATAATTTTATCTAATCTTAGTTTTCTTGTCTTGACAGAGGCTTCCAACCTGAATAGATCCTAGTTATAATCAAGGTGCAGGGATTTAAAGCCTTACTGCCATTTTTGGTCCTGGTGTTTCTGTCAGCCTTGACTAGCTCACTTTCCTCTTTTGTAACTGTCTCTTCACTCCTACCCTCTTGTCTCCCCAAGCTCAAAACCTGTGAGCAGGGAGGATCTTCAAAGAACAGGAAGGTAATAGTGCCATCGAAGTAATTAGCTGGCTAATTGCTCCAGTAAAAATTTCATTGGTACCAAAGGAAACCTTTGAAAATAACAATCCAATCTCTTCATTTTATATTCATTATCTGAAGACAGAAGAAAGATATAGGTCAAGATCTTAGAGCTCTTACAGAACACAAACTAGATTTAGGTTCAAGTCCTTTGACTCCAAACATTATGCTCTTTTCGTTAAATAACACCACAATAATGACTCTTCCATTGGCCTTTGATATCTTTTGGCCATTCTGATACTACTGTCCTCTATTTCCAAATTCATGAAAATACTTGTAAGTCAATAATCCAAATCAATTCCTAGATTAGAGTTAAAATATTTTTCTAGGATCTTTGTTTGAGAATCCCCCTTCTAAAAATCTTCCTCACCATAATCTTTATAGGTTGTCTCGTTTTTTTTCCCCTTAATAATTTTTCTGAGATCTTCCCAGAATCTCTCTACAATTTTGCTCTTTCTTTTTATTTCTTTTTAATATTTCTTTTTATTATTTTTATTTATTTAAGGCAATGGGATTTTATAAGTGACTTGCCCAAGGTCACACAGCTAGACAATTGCTAAGTATCTGAGGCTGGATTTGAACTCAGGTCCTCCTGACTCTAGGACTGATGGTCTATCCACTGCACCCTTTAGCTGCCCCCCCCCACTCTCTTTCTAGAACCTCTCTAGAAACTTTCTAGAACCTCTCTCTATATTTTCTAGAATCTATCTTTCTGAGGGGACAATCTCTTTTTTTTCTAAACTCTCTCTTAGAATGTCTTTCCCAATTTTTCTAGAATTTTTCTCTTTGAAAACCTCTCTTGATAGACTCTCTCCCAAATCTTTATAGCACAACTCCACATTTTTCTAGCTATTTCTAGAAAAATTCTTTCTAAAAAATCTCTCTCTAGAATCTTTCTAGAACTCTCACATCAATTTTTCAATATCTCTCTAGAATATTTCTAGAATTTCTCTGGAGTCTTCCAGAACTTCTTTGATTTTTCTAGAATCTTTTTTGGATGTTTCTTTCTAAAATTCTGTCTTTCTGAACTCTTTCTACAGTTTCTTGAATCTTTTTAAAATCGCTTGAGAATCTCTTTTTAGATTCTTTCTAGAATCTCAGTAGAATCTAACATTCTAGAATCTTTTGTAGAATCTCACTTTCTCTTATCTTTTTTTTGAGAATCATTCTAGAATATTTTTCTAGCATCTCTCTAGAATATTTTCTAGAATGTCTCTTTGTAGAATTTTTCTAATACCCCACAGAATCTTCCTAGAATCTCTCTGAAATTGCTGTACAATATTGATGGATTTCTCTGAGCAACCAAATTATAACATAATTTTACATAAGCCCTTATGATTGATGGTATCAAAGCCTTGGTCAGATCTACAAACATTATATTGAGAGCTTTGTTCTGCTTTTGGGATTTTTCCTGGAATTGTTGGGCAACAAACTCCATATTGACTGTCCCTTGATCCTTTCTGAAGCCACACTGGCTCTCAGGGAGATGGCAGTCTTTCAGGTGAAGGATCAGTTTATTCAGGAGGACCCTGTCAAAAATCTTACCAGCCATCACTAAGAGAGAAACCCCACTGTGATTGTCACAGGACAATCAGTTCCCTAAACCTTTTTAGAAATGGACAATGGAGACATCCTTGAATTTCTGGGGGATAACCCCCTTAGACCATAGAACCTGGAAAATTTCAGTCAGTTTTAGTATGAGCAATGGACTCCCCCCCCCCCCCAACTTGTAGTCTTCAGGGAGCCATAAGTCACTTTGGATTGTTACTATCTGCATAAACCTGAATTTCATCTGCCTTCTTACTGAGTCAAGAATTCTGCAATTCTTTAAGCTTCACTTGTACTTTACTTTTGCTGGAATTAAATGCTGCCTTCTTGAAATGGATGAACTATCCTGCTGGAAAACCCTGTGAAGTTCTCATTTTTATTTAGTAGCTTTTAGCATCATGTCCATCAAACCATTCTTGATATCTGCAAGATGAGCAAATGCAGTGCTGTGCTCCAAATCTCTGAAAGCTGCTCATTCCTTTTCTGCTCCATTGTCAACTGTATGTTGGCTCAGTTTTCCCAAGTTGGCAGCAAACTATTCCTACTCAGAGAAGCACTCTAACCTCTTGACATTAATTCATCTGGTAGTCATTTTGCCTTGGGACCACAGCTTCACTTTAACTTAGAGAGGATAAATCTGTGATCAGTCCAGCGCATTGCACCACACATTGCCTTTGTCACTCTCACATCCTGTTTATCACTTTTCCTTACAATAATAGAATCTAATTGTTTGTTGCAAGGGTACATCCAGGTACTACATTCAGGTAAATGGAAGACAGAGTGGTGATAAGAAAGTCATGAGATACACAAATCTTCAGTAGTAAAAGCGATCTTTGCTGTTGCTGTTTTTTACTTCATTCCTCTCAAGGACTCCCTGCCATGTCTAAGAGTTTGAGCCTATTTTAGCATTATTAATTCATCTTCTTTTGGGAAAAGGGTCTCCAGGTCTTCATCAAATTTTAATTTGATCTCATCAGGATTCATCATGATAGAAATACAGGCACTGATGATGGTGGAATGATGTTTTTCTACCAGTGATCACATTGTCATGAACCTGTTCTTCACTTATTTTGGGAGGCATACAAGTTTGTTGACTATATTAGTTTTGGTTGCAAAGCCCATGCCACCTTCCCAGTTCTTCCCATCACTGCAGTTGCTCCAGAAAAATTTTTAATGAGAACACTGACTTCATTTGCCAGTCTAGTTTCACTCAGAGCTGTTATTTGGATATGAGACCTGCTGAGGTTTTGTACAATGTGTGTGTGTGTGTGTGTGTGTGTGTGTGTGTGTTTTGACCATAGGATGGGATCCATAACTGCTGCAGTAATCAGGTTGAGGTTGGGTAAGTAGATAATTTTTAGGGCACCTTCTTTAACCCCTTTGTTAAACCAAGAGGTGAGCTGTGTAATTCTTTTTTGTTTTAGGTTTTTTTCCAAGGCAATTGGTTTAAGTGGCTTGCCCAAGACCACACAGCTAGATAATTATTAAGTTTCTGAGGCTGGATTTGAACTCAGGTACTCCTGACTCCAGGGTCGGTGCTCTATCTACTGAGCCACCTAGCTGCCCTAGTGTAATTCTTAAAAGACTTCTCAGATACCCAGAGGGTTGTCAAATTCCCCTGCTGCTTCCAGTGAGGAGATGATCCTATAACCTGGGCTGTCTATGTATAGGACTGTGACTACAGCTCCCAGTGTATCCACTTCTGCTGCTTCATTACTTGTCTGTCTCCATAGGACTTTGGGATAGGATTTGTGAGACAGAGTTGCAGGAAGTCATCAGTCTTACTCTTTCTTCCAAGGGCATCACAGACCAGTAGCAAGATAGAATCAAGACAACTGATCTTTCTCCATATTTATTTTTTCTTTCCTTTTCTCTTATTCCTCCTAACTAAAATTTTACTACCTTTCCCCTTTGACTTTTCTTTTAAAAATTTAACTTTCAGTTGCTTTCCACTTTTGATGTCCACCTAAACCACCTAATTCTCACCAGTGTCTCTAAGAGGTTGTAGCTACACAGGGACCTCATCAATAAACCATTTTGGCAAACAGACTAAACCAGATTGACAGTAAGAGAATACTATCTCAAACCTCTCAGTGAGTTAGGAGGCTGTTTACTTCCACCATGTGAAGACTTTCTTGGTGGAATGGTTGGATGAGAACAATTTGTTCCAACAATCATGAAGGCAGTTGAAGTAATCACTGTGGAATAATTAGAGATTGATTAGACATCAAAGATATAAAGTCATTCCCTGCATCTAGAGTCATCATCAGTTTCAGGGAAATACAGAATTAGTCATCTTAATAGTAAATGTGAATGGGATGAACTGTCCCAGAAAACAGAAGCAGATATAAGAATGGACTAAAAACCAGAATTGTACAATATGTTGTTTATAAGAAACACATTTGAAACAGAGAGATACACACAGGATAAAAGTAAAAGATTGGAGCAAAACATTTTATGCCTCAGCTGGAGTAAAAAAATCAGGGATGGTGATCCTGATCTCAAGTAAAGTAAAAGTAAAAAGTGATCTCATTAAAAGGGTTAAGGAAGGAAGGAAGGAAGGAAGGAAACTACATCTTCTTAAAAGGCACCATTGATAACAAAGGAATATCATTACTAAACCTGTATGCACTCAGTAATATAGCATCCAAATTCCTAGAGGAAAAGCTGAGTGACTTACAAAGAGACACAGACAGCAAAACTTTAATAAACTTTAAAGCAAAACTTTAATAAAATTTCTCTCTCAGAACTAGATGAATCTAATCATAAAATAAATAAGAAGAAAGTTAAGAAGGTGAATGAATCTGAGAAAACAGATATAAAAGAACTCTGGAGAAAACTTAGTGGGAATACAAAAAGAATATAGCTTTTTTTTAGGCAATACATTGCACATATACCAAAAGTGACCATGTATTAGGGCATAAAAATCTTGTAATCAAATGCAGAAAGGCAGAAATAATAAATACAAACCTCTCAGACTATGATGAAATAAAAATTACATGTAATAAAGGGTTATAGAAAGAAAAATCAAGAACTAATTGGAAATTAAGTAATTTTATGTTAAATAATGGATGTATCAAACAACAAATCATAGAAATAATCAATAATTATATCCAAGAAAATGATAATGAGATATCATACTGAAATTTATGGGATTCAGTCAAGGCAGTTTTGAAGGGAAAATTTATATCTCTAAATGCCTATATGAATAAAAGAGAAAGAGTAGATCAATGACTTGAGTATACAACTAAAAAAGCTAGAAAATGAACAAATTAAAAATCTCCAATTAAATACCAAATTAGAAATTCTGAAAATCAAGGGAGAGATTAATAAAACTGAAAGCAGTACTCATAAATAAAACTGAGTTGGTTTTATGAACAAGCCAATAAAATAGACAAATCTTTGGTTAATGTGATTAAAAAAAAGAAAGATAACCAAATTACCAGTATCAAAAATGAAAAGGGTGAACTAACCACCAATGAGGAGGAAATTATAGAGATAATTCAGAGCTACTTTGCCAAACTGTATGCCAATAAATTAGATCACCTGAGTGAAATGGATAAATATTTACAAAAATACAAACTGCCCAGATTAACAGATAGGGAGATACAATTCTTAAATAACCCCATTTCAGAAAAAAGAAATTGAAGAAACCATCAATAAACTGCATAAGAAAAAGTCTTCAGGTACCAATGGATTTACAAGTGAATTCTACCAAACATTTAAGGAACAATTAATTCCTGTTCTACATAAGCTAAAAAATAGAAGAGTAAGGAGTTCTGCCAAACCTTTTATGACACCAACATGGCACTGATACCTAAGCCAGGAAGAACCAAAACAGACAAAGAAAATTATAGACTGGGGCGTCTAGGTGGCCCAGTGGATAAAGCACCAGCCCTGGAGTCAGGAGTACCTGAGTTCAAATCTGGTCTCAGACACTTAATGATTGCCTAGCTGTGTGGCCTTGGGCAAGCCACTTAACTCCATTTGCCTTGCAAAAAAAACCTAAAAAAAAAAAGAAAATTATAGACCAATCTCCATGGTGAAGACTGATGCAAAAATCTTAAACAAAATTTAGCAATGAAACTACAATAAGTTATTATTAGGATAATACAGTATGATCAGGTAGGATTCATACCCAGTAGGCAAAGATGATTCAATATTAGCAAAACTCTCAACATAATTGAACATATCAATAACAAAATCAACAGAAATCATATGATTATCTCAGTAGATGCTGAAAAGGCCTTTGATAAAATACAACATCCATTCCTATTAAAAAGACCAGAAAGTTTAGGAATAAATGGAGTTTTCCTTAAAATAATAAATAGTATCTATCTAAAACCATCAACAAATATTATATGCAATGGGAATAAACTTGGAGCATTTCAAATAAAATCAGGTGTGAAATAAGGATGCCCATTATCATTGTTACTATTCAATAAAGTATTAGAAATGCTAACTCTAGCAATAAGAGAAGAAAAAGCAATTGAAGGAATAAGAATTGGCAATGAGGAAGCAAAGCTTTCAGTCTTTGCAGATGATATGATGCTATACTTTGAGAACCCCAAAAAACATCTAAAAAACTCCTTGAAACAGTTTACAAATTCAGTAAAGTAACAGGATATAAACTAAACCCACATAAATCATCAGCATTTATATATATATATATATATATATATATATATATATGTATGTATATGCACAACAAGGCCCAAGAGCAAGAGATAGGAAAAGAAATTCCATTTAATGTAATTGTAGACAACATTAAATACTTGAGAATCTACCTCCCAAGACAAACCCAGAAACTGTATGAATAAAATTATAAAGCACTTTTCACCCAAATAAAGTCAGATCTAAATAACTGGAAAAATGTCAATTGCTCATATTAGGTCGAGTTAATATAATAAAAGTGACCATTTTACCCAAATTAAATTACTTACTCAGTGCCATATCAATCAAACTACCAAATAACTACTTTAGTGAGCTAGAAAAAAAATAGTAACAAAATTCATCTAGAGCAACAAAAGGTCAAGAATAGCAAAGGAATTAATAAAAAAAATTGTAAAGGAAAGGGCCTAGCTCTACCAGATCTAAAATATACTTTAAAGCAGCAGTCATCAAAACTACCTAGTGCTGGTTAAGAAATAGAGTAATGGATCAGTGGATTAGGATAGGTTCAAAAGAAACTGCAGTAAATGACTACAGCTATCTACTATTTGACAAACCCAAAGACATCAACTTCTGGGATAAGAACTCACTATTTGACAAAAATTGTTGGTAAAACTGGAAAATAGAATGGCAAAAACTAGGCATAGACCCACATCTCATACCCTATACCAAAATAAAGTCAAAATAGGTACAGGATTCAGACATAAAGGGCTCCACCATAGACAAATTAAGAGAGACCAAGAAATACTCTATCAGATCTATGGAAAGGGCATAAATTTATGATCAAACAAGAGTTAGAGTACATTATAAATTGTAAAATGAGTGATTTTGACTACATTAAATTTAAAAGTTTTTGCATTAATAAAATCAATGCTACCAAAATTAGAAAGAAAGCAGAAAGCTAGGAAACAATCTTCACAACTAGGAGTTCTGATAAATTTCTAATTTCTAAAATTCATAGAGAATTGCATCAAATTTATAAGGTTACAAGACATTCCCTAACTGATAAATGGTCAAAGAATATGAATAGACAGTTTTCAAATGAAGAAACTGAAGTTATATATAATCGTAGAAAAAATGCTCTAAATCATTATTGGATTAGAGAAATGCAAATTAAAACTACAATGCAGTATCACCTCACATCTATCAGATTGACCAAGATGGAAAAAAAAGGGAAAATGATCAATGTTGGAGAGGTTGTGGGAGGATTGGGACATTGATGCATTGCTAGTGGAGTTGTGAACAGATCCAACCATTCTGGAGAGCAATAAAACTGTTTATACCTCTTGACCCAGTAATTTCAATTCTAGGTCTTTATCCAAGAAGAAATTATAAAAAAAATGGGAAAAGTCCTACATGTTCCAAAATATTCATAGCAGCTCTTTTCCAAAGAATTGGAAATTGAGGGGATGCCCATCAATTGGGGAATGTCTAAGCAAGTTGTGGTTTATGAATACCATGAAATATTATTGTTCTATAAGAAATCATAATCATGCTTCTCTAGAGAAGCATATAATGACTTACAGGAACTGGTGCTGAGTGAAGGGAGCAGAACCAAGAGAACAATGTACACATTAACAACAACGTTGTGAAATGATCAACCATCACTGTGAGATGATGGAAGCAGCTACTCTCAGCAATTCAGTTAGGACAACCATATTAGACCAGCTATGGACAATGGTATCCCTATCCAGAGGAAGAAAAACAGAATAAAACAAAGCAAAACAAAAAACACCCCTTTAAAATATGATGAACATTTTATAAAAATTATCTCTAATCTCTTTCCCATAATCCCAATTTCTCATACTGAAAATGACTAATTTGTAAACATGTTTATCAAAATTATGTATGTACAATGCTAACCTGACTGTTCTCTGCTGAAGGGAGGGAGGGTGGGAAGGTAGGGTGGAAGGAAATTTTGTAACTTAAAAATATACATGTGTCTATGGAAGAAAAAACTGAATTAATTAAAAAAAGTAGAAAGTAGCCCTAAAAAAAGGGCTTGACAACACTCACACCAGAAACACTAGTCTTCACTGATCGCACCTTACATCCCAGGAAAGTGCCCTACTAGAATGGCATCCAAAGTTCCCTCAAATGTGGCTAAAAGAGGTTCAATATTCCTAATCCGTATTGGATATAGTTAGTTTTAATTTCATCCCACAGAAAATATTCTAATTGCACAGGATTCAAAACCATACAGAAAGCACCCTGAAGTCTTCTATTGCTTACCTCCTCCCTCTCCAAGAGGGGAATGGTATATAAGCCTATTAGGGCAGCACAAAGACATTCCAGTGAAATCTCTCTCATCTACAAGGTCAGTCCATTAGTCAATCAACAAATATTTATTAAACACCTGTTACATATCAAGAACTGTGTTAAATTCTAGTAATTCAAAGAAAAGCAAAGAATAGTCTCTGTTGTCTGGGAGCTTATGGTCTAATGGAGGAAACAGCATGAAGACAACTGATGGTAAAGGCTTCTAACCATTTTAACCTGGATTCAGGAAGATTCTAGAAAAAAGTTATAGATTTTAGAGAGGTTCTAGAATGATTCTAGAAAGAGAGACTCTAGAGAGATTCCAGAAAGATTCACAAAAGAAAGATCCTAGTTTTCCTATTGGTGCAAGATGGTGGTGCAGATCTTAAAGAAGACGACGTTTGTTGCTGATGGCTACTTCAAAGCTGAACTGAATGAGTTTTACACCAAGAAGCTGACTGAATATTTTGAGTTATCTCAACCAGGATAAAAATCATCATCTAGGCCACCAGGACTCAGAATGTCCTTAGGGAGAAGGGTTGACACATTTGTGAACTGATAGTTGTACTTCAGAAGAGGTTGACTTCCCTGAAGGTAACCACCAGAGGTCTCTGTGCTATTGCTCAGATTGAATTACTGCAGAACAAATTTCTGGGATGTCTTGTTGTGCAGAGGGCCTTCTGTGGTGTCCTCTGCTTCATTATGAAAAGTGGAACAAAGGGATATGAGATGGGGGTGTCTGGTAAGCTCCGAGGCCAGAGGGCCAAGTCCATGAAGTGTGTGGTTGATCTGATGACCCACAGTGGAGACCCCATCAACTACCACATTGACACAGCTGGGAGCCATGTTTTTCTAAGACAGGTTATTTTGGGAATTAAAGTCAAAATCATGTTGCTCTGGGACCCAAGTGGCTCTATTGACCCTAAGAAGGCTGACCACATGAGCATTGTAGAAATCAAGAACAAGATTCTTCCTACTACCTTCATCTCAGAGTAGAAGAGTGAGAAGGCAGAACAACCAGTTGTGCCCCACCTATGCCCACCCATCATAGACTATATGACAGCTGGAATAGTGTAAAGATCTCTAATGACATTTTTTAAAATTAAAAAACAAGAATTCAAGAGCAATTCAAATGTGGCCTCAGGTACTTCTGTGTGACTCTGGGCAGGTCACCAAATTTCTGCCTCAGTATCCTCAGCTACAAAAATGGGTATAGTAACTGCATCCACCTTCCAGGATTGTTGCGATGATCAAATGAGTTAATAATTGGAATGTGCTTAGCAGGCTTAGCTGGCACACAGCATGCATTATGTAAATAACACTATTGCTATGTAAATATTTAGGTATTTTGTTAGTCGTCTATACTTGAGAAAGTGATGACAAAAATGTAAAGAATGTAAGTTAAACCTAAAAGTGTGGCTGAACTCCTTTCAGAGAGTCAGTTGTTGTGACTTGTCTACTGAGCCCAGTGACTTTCTTCTCTCTACCTAGGGTGCCCTGAGTGTTTTCCATGTTCTAATACAGACATTAGCCTGGCTCAAAAAGCCCAACATAAATCTCAAATACAGGAGACAGGATAGAAGAGACAACTGGTCCTTTGCCACCCTCCCTCACTGACGGCAGCAGCAGAGAAACCAGAGAATGGAGAAACAATAAAGAGCTTGGAAGGGGAAGCTTGAGCCATCAGGAGCTAGGGAAAGAAAAAAAAATTAAGAGACTTTCTAGATAGGTCTACTACATATGTACCAGGACAAATCTGGTACTTGTGGCAGGGAGAGAGAGAGAGAGAGAGAGAGAGAGAGAGAGAGAGAGAGAGAGAGAGAGAGAGAGAGAGACAGAGAGACAGAGAGACAGAGAGACAGAGAGACAGAGACAGACAGAGAGACAGACACACACACACACAGAGAAAGACAGAGATAGAGACAGAAACAGAGACAGAGAGATAAACAGAGAGAGAGAGACAGACAGAGACAGACAAGACAGAGAGACAGACACAGAGACAGAGACAGAGACAGAGACAGAGGGACAGACAGAGACAGAGAGAGACAGACTGAGACAGAAATAGAAACATGTACACAGAGAAATACAGACAGTTATAGACAGAGACACAAAGAGACAAAGAGATGGAAGAGAAGAAGCAGGAAGAAGAGGAAGGGAGGGGATGGGGGGGTCACTTTTACACATCAAGGCCCAGAGAAGCTCTTCCTATGAGATTCCATGCATCCTAGTCATATCAGCAAGGCATCAGTGGACAGGACTTTTCTCTGATTCCCAGGCCTTATCTACATTCCATCACAGGCAGCTGGATTCCTTAGGACTCTAGGCTTCTCCCCAACACAACAACCCCTATTGTCTTCACAGTTTGCAAAACCCAGTTCTCAGTACAGCCTGGGGAGGCAGGTTCTGCAGGAATTTCCATCTCCACTTTGAAGAGGAGAGTAATTGTCCAACTAGCACTCACTGAAAAGGACATTCCCTCAATCAGACAGAATCCCCAATAACATGGGATGGAGAAGACATGGAAGGGAGAGGGAGAGGAGTGACCAGGAGGAAGAAGGGAAAGAACAGGAAGGGAAGGGGAGAGTAGAATTGTCAGACTCACACTTTTCTCTCTCTAATGGATTTCAAGCCTTCCCTTTTTGCATATACAATTCTTTCCTCTTTCATCTGAAGATTCTTTCCTCATGAGCCAGATCTGTAGAAAGTATCTGTGATAGACGTGGGTGGGAGAGTTTCCCATGGAGCTCAATTTCTTTTCTTTTGTTTTATCACAGTGATGCTTCCTGAGAAGCTCCCTCCTCCTCCCCTATCCTGCTGTGAACCCCCCAGGACACATATCCCCCAAACAGTTTGGAAAATCTGCCTAATGGACTGTTCAGGATGCATGGTGCACTCCACTTTCCATTTTTCTGGGCTATCACTGTTAACTGAAGAGAAATAAATGACTTTCCCTTGGGATGGGCCCTGCCTGGAGTATTTGCCTCTCCAGGCTGGTTCTGTATATATAGTAATCTGGTTGATGATACCATTCCTGGGATTCTTCATCCCTTCTGCTTTACTCTGGCACAACTATCCACTTAGGCTGATCTCTTAGGCCTTCACAAATACAAGGATTGGATCCTTGCTTTGAGGATGGACAACAGCTCCAGTAGAAGAGGTTACATTGGAAGTCAGCACAGTGTGGAATCCACAGGTACCCAGGTAGCTGTCAGAGCAATGTCCTTAGGGGTGTCCTCAGCTCAGCCCAGCCCAGAGCTTTCTAATGCAAAGGATGGCACCTGGAGACTCATCTCTGTGTTTGGTATAACTCCCCTGCCCCCACCCTTTTTCTGATGGTCAGGGTCTTATGGAGAGAATCATGCAGGAGGTTAGGCGGTTAGGCACCTTGGATGTTTCTGAATAGAGAGACTTCAGAAGTGACTGAAAACCTCTTGGGATGGAGAAACTTTCAACACTGAGGGGATTTGGGTCCTCGTGCTAAGACTGGGCAACTTTCTAAACTTTTAATTGATGTAAGAAGTACATTTGGGGGTTCTCTATCTGTGGAGACAAGGTAATAGTGTAAAAATGATGGAGTTGGGATCAGAGGACATGGGTTCAAATCTCAATCCTGCTATTTGCTGCTTGCATCACCTTGGGAAAGTTTGAACCTGTTTCCCCATCTATAAAATGAGCATTTGGAATTATGATTTCCAATATCCCTTCTATCTCAGATCTATGTTTTTTATAACTTTTCTGTATCTCAGTTTCCTCATCTGTAAAATGGAAGGTAGTTGTACCAGATGGTCTCTGACATCTCTTCCATCTTAAGATTAATGATGTGATGATGAAAAAGTCTCATGGCATTTATAAGCCCTCCCCAGTTTCATGTCTTTCCACATTTCTCTAATCTTTATATTCACATACAGTATCCTACTTCCAGGAAGCTCCAATAGTGAGTGTGGCTGGACACGAAAACTTAGTTGGTCTTTTTCGAAGCTCCATCACTCCAAACCACACAGTACCACATGGGAAAAGGTTTTTGTTAAAAAGGAATTTGGGCAGTAGAGGGCAATTTAGAAACATTGAAAAAAATTGGCAATTTCCTAAATGATGAGATGCATCCTACTCTTCTTCTGCTCAATTTAAATTTATATATATATATATATATATATATATATATATATATATATATATCTCATTCTGTGATGTTGGAGAATAGCTGAGTAGTACAAAGACAAGTCTTACAGTGGATGCTAGGAGATTAAGACTGAGCTTAAGTGGTCTGTTTCATGGAGGAGTCCATTATGATGTAGGGTGGCAGCTGTGCATATACCTTGCACAATGTCATCCACAAATAGGGGAGCCTAGAAAGCACCTCAGAGTCCCTCTAGTCCTCTCCTCTTCATTTTACAGCAAGGAGGTTCAGGGTGGTTAAAATAATACAATCCCTAATGCTTATATAATGCTCACTAGTGTTTACTATACCCCTATACTATAGTTAGCAATGATTACCCCCATTTGATCCCAATAACAACCCTGGGAAATTGCTATGATGGTTATCCTTATTTTACAGTTGTATCAGAGGTAAAAATCTGAATACAAGATATTGAAGTCTTCACTACTTAAGGGGGGTATACTTTCCTTTTATTCTGGGCAAGACATTGTCCATGATGGGTACAGTAGAACTCCATCCACTGGGGGCACAAATTTGATCATCTGCAGAGGGAATGCTGACCTTCCAAATTAGTTGGGTTAATAATCAGAAGGAAATGTGCATCTCAGCACAGAATTAACAAAAAGAACCCAGTTCCTTCTGTCTGAGCCTTAGGCTTGTCCTCACTCAATCTCATTCTCTTTCTGGTCACATTTTCCAGGAAATCTAATTAGCTCTGGTGTTCTATCTAAAGCTCTTACTGGTTGTAAGATTCTGTCTACTCCTCCCTTGGAAATACACTTAACGGGGTCAAGTTTCACTTCCTTTGGAAGTAATTCAATTCAACCTACACTATTTGAGCATTCACAGTATGGTTCAGTGCTCCAGACAACAAGATGGATATACAGTAAGATAAGAGACTTTTCTCTTGAGGTTTACAAATGAATGAAAAGGTAATGCAGCTAACAATGCATCAGATAACGCTGATAGCTCTAAGGCATATGTAGACAAGGTGTGTTAATGACCACTACTCTCCCAGGGTTCTATCTTTTTCCCTGGGCTGGGGTTGCTTTGCTTATAACATCTGTATCCACTTAGATTGGAATGGTTTTCTAGGTTGGCTCAGGTGGCTACCACTTTCTGTCCTTGAATCCTAGTGCCAACCAATGTATTTTCTAGCTGCTAATATTAAATTAATATTAACCAAAATATTTACTGAAAATGTCAAGCAAACCCATAATGTTTACCTAACATTAAATGTTACTTACAGATGGTCACATGCCTACAATGGGCATAAATCTATAGTCCTAGGGTAATAATACTCTCTCTCACACACACATATTCTTTACATGTGTCTAGCACACCTCACAGCTCTGGAACACTTGTCATCAGCATCCTCTTTCCATCTCAAGATGTTCATAAATACTTAGTTTAGACTTCTTTGGCCAAGCTGGGTTGATCCATGGGGAGTCTGATGAACACCTCATGGGCATGATCCAGTCAGATGAAGCAATGTCTTTGCTTCCAAGCTGTTCTTCTACTCAGCAACTATAGCATATATCACTTTTGGCTTAGTTGATGCCTTTAGTGGAAATAATGTTATTCTCTGTTAGGAAAAGGCAATCATTTTTCCCTAAAATCGACCAAAGACAATTCTGCTCCTTTGTATAGGAGTCTTCATTTTATTCCTCACTTTTCATTTATGATACATGTAACACAAACAAGTTTTCCCTTCCCTTCCCATTCCTTAATTTCCTTTTCCTAGACTTCCTTTCTCTTCTCAACAACAGAAAACATCAGAGAATATTCTAGCCTCTCCTTGGACAAATTGTTCAGGAATGAGTCACAATTCAGAGTTACTGTGTTCCTTTGAAACATTCATGAAATTTGTTCTTTCGTGTCTCTCTTCCTCTAACCTTTCTTAGTTAATTAGCTGGTTCTTCTCTAAGAATGACCCTATTCTAGGTCAAAGTTAGTTAATCAAGTAAATTACATTTGTTCTGTAATCATGGAATAGTTCTGGTGCTCATCCATATTACTGGTGCCCAATTATTAACCCACAATTTCTTCAGTTCTTCATATGCAATTCACTGAAGCAGACCGTGTTCTCCATTTGTCCCAGTGTACTATAACTTGTTATATGTTAATGAACAACTGATGGGTCAGAACAGAGTTCTAAGTAAGACTTCAGTCAGTAATTGCTTCTTTTAGAGATGTGAAGCAGATCTTTGCCAGACAAGTAAAAATTTGCCAAAGTAGATTTAACAATCACTTTCATCAGAAGTCAGCTTATGCCCATAGACAAGGGCCTTGCCAATGGCCACTCAATTACATAAAGAAAACATGCACATATAGGAAATATGCATCATAATTCCTGATAGGTTCTTTAGAGAAGGAAACTACAGGGCCATGTAAAATCTGAGGGCAATGAGATTCACAACTACTGGCATCTTTAGAAATGTTGATTCTCTTCTTGCAACTTGTCCCAGAATACCATCTTTGCTTCAGGAAGCCCTGTCCATGTCTCTATGAGTTCTGGACATGTCTATGCTTTTCCCTTTAGTTCCTGGTTCTGCCAATCTCTCCCTCATCTTTGCCTCTTTGGAGGTCTGAATCACAAACTAGAGAAAGGATGATGGATAAGAGAAGAAAAAAAAGATGCTACAGTATCTACACATCCCCCTTTATTCTGTCATATAAGTAATTACTCTAGAACTCCCTGGGGACAGAATGGCTTTTACTGTCCTCTCTCTGTCTTAAAGAATATTAGGGAAGTCTCTTCCCAGTGGTGTGACTTACACATTCTGTTCTATCCATCTCCATCCACTGAAGTTTTTCTTGACCCAAAGTTCTCCAGTCAGTCAGTAAAGAAACATTTATTAGGTGCCTACTGGATGCCAGACCCTGTGTAAACAATGGGCTATAATGGAATAGAAAAGACAATCCCTGTCTCATAAACTAATGGGAGAATCAAGAAGCAAACAAAGAATACAAGACAAACTATGTGAAGGATAAATAGAAAATAATAACAGAGAAAAGACCTGAATGCTAAGAAGGGTTAGGAAAGGCTTTCAGTAAAAAATGGAATTGTACTTGGTTTTAAAGGAAACATCAGAGGAGGGAGAGTGGGGAACAGGCAGAGAACATGCCTAGAGCCAACAGATAAGAGTATATTTCAGGGAGAAAGATGTAAGAAGACTGGAAAGGAAGAAGGGGTCAGGTTATGAAGGATTTGAATAGCAAGTAGGACATTTCATATTTGCTCCTGGATGCAATAGGGAGCCACTGGCTGTCATTGAGTGTGTGTATGTGGGGGGTGGGGGGGAGTGATATGGTTAGATCTGTGCTTTAGGAAGATCCCTTTAGTGTATGAATGGAGGATGGTCTGGAGAGGGCAGACTTGAGATAGGCAGATTCTCCAGCAGTCATTGCTTCACCAGGGTAAGACCAGTACCAGAAGGGAGAAGGGGGTATATTCTAGAGATGTTACAGAGGTGGAATCAACAGGTCTTGGCAACAGATTGTGAAAGTTAATAAAATCTCATATTTCTGATCAAAACCTGGATTCTCAGCTTCTACTTAAGGTTTATAAGACTTAATATTAGCTTTTGCCTTCTTAAAGTCAGTATCTCTCTAGCTATAAATGTGAATGTAAATTCTGTTTATATGAATGAGTCTGCTTTCTCTCTAATTGCATCTACAAGTTGACTTTCTCAGTTGTGTTAACAATTGGAGAGAGACCACCCTGAGAAAGCAGGTTTTAAAAACTCTATAAGAGACTTAAATAAATTCTTAAACTTATGATAATTTGGAAAAGAAGAAATTCTAATGTTTTATATGTCTATATCATATCTGATAACAACAGAAAATATCAATTCACTAGTCCTATTGCTAATTGAATCTTTGTCAGTTCTGCCATAGTACAGTCCTTATGGATGGGGAAGAGAATCATAAAGAAATCAATGCCACCTTTGTATACTAATGTATAACCTGATTGGTTGACCACCAAAAGTTTATGACTCTTTATGTTTTCTGCAAATATTTTTCTCTCATTTTGCATTGAATAGACATCTCTCCAATGATGTCTTCTACCTCTAAGTTGTATGATAAATCTTAGGGAATAAACTTCATGTATAGCTTAAAATTACTTCTGTTTTATTTTAAAGTTAAAAAATTAAATTTCACAAGATTTATTGTTCTCCACAGAGAATTAAAAAAGGAGTGCAGAAACTCTAGCTACATATACAATGTATTTCTTTTTCCTAGTGGGGAGAGGTCTACCAACTGGTGTGATCAGGGATACTTCCTATTGAGGTGACAGATGAATTTTGCATTGAAGGAACCTAGGTATCCTATGAGGTGGAGGTGAGAAGGGATAATGTTTCAGGCAAGGGGGTCAGACCATGCAAAAACATGGAGACAGGAGATGGAATGGGATATACAGAAAGCAATTAGGACATTTAGTCTGAAAAGGAGAGTATGCAAAGAAGAACAATGTAAAAATAAATCTGGAGAAATAGTATGGAGTTAGATTACAGAGGCCACAAATGTAAGAGAGAGGAGTTTGTGTTTTATCATGTAGAATCCTTGAATCTTTTTGAGAAAATAATGATCAAGATTCAACATGTTCTAGGAATAGCAATATGGAAACTCTGTGGAAAGTTAGCTGGAAAGAGGAGATGTTGAAGAGAAGCTTCCCCCAAATAGAAGGCTATTGAAAAAGTCCAGGTGAATGGCTCTGAGTACTTAGATTAAGAAGATGACTGTTTAAGTATAGAGATAGGCTGGAGAAAAGAGAAGTTATGGAAAAAGAATCACCACTACTTGGCAACTGATTAGATATGAGTGGTGTGGGAGAGGGAGGAGTTGAGAATGACTAAGAGATTACAAGTTGAGTGCCTGGAAAGTTGGTGGTCCCTTTGACAGAAATTGTAAAGTTGGGATGATGAAGTTTGGTGAGAAATCAGTGAGTTCCATTTTGATAGCTTGATGGTGAATTTGATGAGTTTGAAATATTCACATGTCTTCCAGTCAGATATAGCCAATGGGCAGTTTTTGGATTGGAGCGTAGGAGTTAAGAGTTTGATGGGTAGATTTGTAAAGAATTCTCATGAATTGTTGATGGTGGTGGAGACAAAAAGATTAGTTGTTAAGGGAATGACAGAGAGAGCCACAGAATCTTAGCACTGATTGATACTTTATTTTATTTTCCCAATTACATGTTATGAAAGTTTTTCAACATTTGCATATTTATAAGTTACACATTTTTCTATCTTCCTCTCTTTTCACTCTCCTCTTTTTAGTGGTGAAAAGTTTGTTTAAAGTTTTACATGTACATTTGTGTTTAACATATCCACAGATTAGTCATTTTGTGTATGAGGAATGAGGACTGAGGAAAAAAGAAAGAAAACCATGGGATAGGAAGGAAAAACGTAAGAGAAGTTTTAAAAAAGTGAACATAATATCCACTCATAATCTATAGTATTTTGTATGTTTTTGTTTCTTCCCCATCCCCCTTGGTTATGGATGACTTTGTCCATAATAGGTCTCCCAGGCTTGTTCTAGATCTCTGAAACTATTGAGAGGAGCTGCATCAACTTAACAATATTATTGTTAATGTGTACAATTTTCTTTTGGTTCTACTCCCTTCACTCAATGTCAATATGTGTAATTCTTTCCAAACTTCTCTAAAGTTCAATCATTCATGGTTTCCTATAGAACAATATACCATAACTTGTTCAGTCATTCCCCAATTGATGAGCATCTCCTCATTTTCCAATTCTTTGCCTCCACAAAAAGAACTGCTCTAAATATTATTGAATATGTAGTACTTTTTCCCACTTTTTATGATTTCTTTTGGATACAGACCTAATATTGTTATTGCTAGGTCAAAGGGTATGGTCAGTTTAATTGCTCTTTGGGCATAGTTCCATCTTGTTCTCCAGAATGGGTGGATTAGTTCCACAATTCCACCAACAGAGCAGAATTTTAGCATTGGAAGAGTCTCAGAGACATCCGATCCAATCCGTAGCTGAAAAGGATTCCTTCTCCAACCACATGAGAAGCAGTTATTTATTAGGTTTGCAGTTATTTAGCTAGAGTTTGCTTAAGACCTCTGATGAGGGGAAACCTCAGTCCCCCACTAAAGCAACTTCAAAGTATTTTCTCCTCTCTGCTTTTCCTCAATGCAGAGAAATAGTTCAATTTATCTTAGTATTCTTCACTAAATCCAGATCATTTTGAGGTTGAACATTAGACAAAATTCTTACAGGGCAAAGGATCTCTTCAGTTTCCAAATGCCATTACTTGGTCTTGCTTTCATTTTTCACCCAGGTTTTTTAAAGAAAAAAATTTTAAGAGGGTGAATGAATTTCTTGTACACTCCAGATAACCCACCCATTTCTCTTCTATATCAGAAATTTCTCTTTTTCTATTTAAAATTTCATTCCTAGCTTAATCTTTGCTAGCATTTCAAGTTATCTATACTTTTTTTCTGAACTCTTTAGGATTCTACTCACCAAACTCTAGAATACTTCCTTCTTCTCTATCACAAGTTCTAAAATTGAGTGTCTACTTTTCCCCAACATTCACAATCAGTTTCTTATTTTTTGTTGAGAATTAGGTCTAAAAGAGTAGTTATTTTCAACTTTAAAGGGTGAAATTATTACTAAAGCAAGTCAAGAAATTGATAGTTGCTCTGTATTAGGAGAGAGAAAGAGACAGAGACAAAGAGACAAAGAGACAAAGAGAGAGAGACAGAGAGAGGCAGAAAGACAGAGATTCAGAGAAAGGCCAAGGGACAGAGCCATACAGAGGGGAAAGAGAGAGAGAGTGAGAGAGAGAGAGAGAGAGAGAGAGAGAGAGAGAGAGAGGCAGAACCAAAGACAGAGACAGAGAGAAAAAAAGAGACTGTGTCTGGGTGGTTATTAAAGCCTTCCATCACTTCTCTAATTTCCTGACTAGGTTCTAGGCTTATAATGCTTTCTGAATTCATTTATTTCCCCTGTCTATACATGTAGACTTTAATGTATTCTCATGACAATACTGATCTTTCTGATTCCATTGTTCTTTACCCCAAGTTTCTCTCCAACTCCCTCTAGTTCCTGGGTTTCCTCTAATGAACACATTTTCACAGCACACCATACATTTCCTAATTCCCCTCCCCACCATTTTGTTCCTTTTGAGTGAGGAATAAGAGTTCCATTTCAGTCTTGGATTTTATCCTACTAAGCCTCAATCATAACTGAGAAGTCATCCTTGACTTAGGGTCATTTGGTCCCCTTACTCCTTATCCATACTTGGTGCATTTGTATGTCTGATGGCATGGGTCTTATTTCTGTTTCCTTATTTAGATTTTTGTATCCTGGTACCTTCTGGGTACTTCTACTTTCCTATTTCTTCAATAGTAGCTATTTTCTGTTATCTTGCTTGATCAAGGTGGGCATATAGTTTCCTCCTTTTTTTTCCCTCTCATTATGTGTGCTTCATTCTATGGAAAAGGACACATGTTAATGTTTGATCCAGAAATCTGACTTCTAAAATAACCATGACTTTTACTACTTGTCCTATTGGGTATCCATAGATATCTCCAAGATCTGAAACTTTGGGAGTGCTGAACTCTCAAAGTTCAAGAGCTGGTTGGTTATTCTTCACCAGACTGGAAAGTCAGTTCATCTCTTCTCACGTTCTCTGACCCATGCCAGCTGTTTGTCCAGATTCAGCAGCAATTAAGATGTTGTCACCTGGAATGACCCGATTTGTTTAGATCATCTATCGATGCCTTCCCCATTTTGTCTCAACAATTTCCATTTTCCTATGCTTTTTTGCCTTTCAGACAAATGACAGATCTGAGAATCAGCAGGATTTATGTGGGGTTGATTGAACCTTAGCATGTAATGCTAGAGGGACCTTGATGTCATCTGGTGGAAGGATTATCAAAGACTTAGATTTAGAGGGGACCTTCAAAGCCATCTCCTTCAATCAATTCAGTTTTATAGATAAGGAAATGGAGGCCCAGAAGTGGTTAAATAATGGTTATAGTGTTAAGTGATAGTAATAGTACTAAGGTTCCCCAGGTCACCTTTAGAGTGGTGATACAAAGACTAGTCGATTAAGTAGACTTCTGTAAACTTAATGGGAACTTTTATAACTAAGACAAAGATTAACATTTCTTTAAAGTCTTCACATGAAATTGAACATTCTGACTGTAGCCAATTCCTTTTACGAGTCCCAGGAATGAAAGCCCTCCAGGGCATAGATCTTCTACCAATCCTCAGAATTCCTTCTTTCATTGGCCTCAGTCCTCCTAAGCAGGCCAGGTCTCTTGATACTTCTTGTATTTTGTTTTATCATTGGCCCACACATTCTAATTCACTTTTCTTGTCTTTAGGATGGAATTAATATGGTATGAGAAATGGGCCAGATCTTCAAGACAACATCCTTTTTAAAATAAAGGAAATGGACTTCATATTTTTTAAGCTTCACTGAATCACAGTTGATGGCATCAGTCCTTCTCAGTAAAACTGCAGGGTGCATTCAAAGTGCTTGACATTTCAGCCTCTACCCTTTCTGAAGAGGAGCCTTGTTAGCTGAGAATTTATGACAACTAGCTTTGTAAATAGTTTGAGATTCTGTCTGTCCTGTTTTTGTGGGAGCTGCATTCTGATTGATGAACCAGAGAAAGAGAGATCCTTCATGGCCCTCCAATTAAGTAGGACAGTTTTCTTATTTCACTAATTGTGCTAAAGAATGAAAGAGGCTTGTGACTAATTGCCCTTCTTCTCTTGGGGAGCCATAGAGTGCAGGAACATGACCTTTTTGGTCCAATAGAGTATGGATAACCCCTTTGCCATTGGGTCTTTCCCTTGATTTGTTTCATCTTTCAAGATCTATGACCTTATGATCATATTAATACAGATTGAGAGCACCCATTGGGTAGAAACCTCAGGTCAAAAAGGAAAGTAATTCTAATATGTAGGGATAATGGAAAGAGTAGGATTCAAGAACATTTCTATTTTGCTTTGTATTTATTTTAATAGATTCTTGTAATTGTCTTTAACTCTTCTCAAATGAATGAGCCCAGTGATGCATCTACCTTGTGGTCCCTAGTGAAAATTCCTCTGCTTAAATTACATTTGAGTCAGACATAGTTTTAAGCCTTACTGATTTATTTTATTTTTTGAAAAAAAAATTTTCCTGATGATATGTTAACATAATTTTCAGTGTTTAGTTTTTGAAGATTTTGAGTTCCACATCTTCTCCTTCCTTCCCTTTCCCCTCCCTCCAAAAGACAAGTGATCTAATATAGGTTATAGTTGTACAATCATGTTAAACATATTTCCTTCTTAGTCATGTTGTAAAAGAAGAATCAGAATGAAAGGGAAAAAACCATGAGATAGAAAACAAGAAAAAACCCTAAAAACAAATAAAAATCCCCCCCAAAATATTATGCTTTTGTCTTCATTCAGACTCCAGAATTCTTTCTCTGGTTGTGGAACAACCATTTTCCCATCACAAGTCTTTTGGAATTGTTTTTGGTTCCTGTATTGTTGAGAAGAACTAGTAAGACTTTCATAGATGATCATCACTCAGTGGTACTGCTACTATGTACAATGTTCTAGTTCTGCTCACTTTACTCAACATCAGTTCATGTAAGTCTTTCCAGGTTTTTCAGAAATCTGCCTGATCATTATTTCTTATAAAACAATAATATTCCATTGCATTCATATACCACTCCTTTTTCAGCCATTCTCCAATTAATGGACATCCCCTCAATTTCCAGTTTTTTGCCACAAAAAAGAGCTGCTACAAATATTTTTGGACATGAGTGTCCTTTCTCCTTTTTTAATGATTGCATTGAGATACAGACCTGGTAGTTGTATTGCTGGATCAAAGTATGCACAGTTTTGTAGCCTTTGGGTATGGTTCCAAATTGCTCTCAGAATGATGGGATCAATTCACAACTCTATCAACAGAACACTGGTATTCCAATTTTCCCCCATCCATTCTAACATTTTCTTTTTTCTGTCATGGTAACCAATCTGATAGGAGTGAGGTGGTACCTAAGAGTTATTTTAATATGCATTTCTCTAATCAATAGTGATTTAGAACATTTTCACCTTAATGATTTAAAGAAATTCTGCAGTCAAAAGTCAGAAATGCCCACCAAATATGAAAAAGAAAGTAGGGATTACACTAGTACAGATGTGGGGGTATGTTTCAGGATTGTACTAACTGGTTGAGAGAGCTAACTGACTGAAAGAATGGTCTGAACAGCATTTTCAGTAAAATTTATTCAAGCAATGAATTTGCAGATGAAATAATGTTATATCCACTTTATAGTCAGCAGTAGGGATCCTGTCTAACTGTCTTTGTTGGAGTCCCCTGCAATAAGGGGAGGACCTCTTCTCTGCCAAAGTAATATTCCTCGAACTTTAGTAAAAGTGTAAGCTATAAGCCACTGGAGATACCTCTCTAACAAGGACTTCATAAAAGTGCTTGTGTGTGTATGTGTGTATGCATGTGCCTACAAATGTGAGAAGATCAATCATAGATGGAGCAGGGAATAGATGACAGTCAAAGAACTTCTCATTTACATCTTGTACAAAGTCATTACAATAATAGGATGCTTCAACAAGAGTTCAAATCCAACCTCAGACGCTTACCAACTGTATGATCCTGAGCAAATCTTGACCTCAACAATAGCAGAAATATCTCTAGTGAACATGGCTCCCCACAACCCACTTGGTGGAGGTGGCCTAAGTGGAGCTAGGGATTTGTCCCATCAGGGCTAAGGAGCTCTTACAAGATGGGCAGAATAGTGCTTTATGTTTCTTGGAGAGGCTCTTTCTGCTCTAGATTTTTCCCTCATCTATTCTAGATTGAAGTCTTCTCAAAGTCCAACCACTGTCCCAGGTCATCCATTTGGGGGGAAAATTCCCTATCACCTTTGATCAGTTATATCATGTTTAAGCCCATTCCTTGACTGCCACAATCTACCTCCTGATTCCTCATCCCCAAGTGCCTGGGCAGCCAGCATCATCAATTACTCTGAATGGTTCTGGGAACTGGCACCTCTAACTAGGATTAAACATTCCAGCTTCTACCTAACAGTTCTTACTTTTGAATTCTAGTTTCAGGAAGCCAGCCTAGAATCCTCCTTTTATCCTCTTATCCTTGGTACCCTCATTTCTGAGGTGGATAGTGAATTCTATTTTAGACATATTGAGATTGTCTACTGGTCATCTCTTGTGAGATGTGTAAAAGGCATCTTGGAGATCAGCAGAGTGATTGGGGAGGATAGGTAGGCTTGAAAATTATCAAAATAGAGATGATCATTAAATCCAGATATAGATTAGATATAGATATATGTATTGAGGGAGGAGTTAAGAGGATAAATAGTAGAGCCTTGAGGGACAGCTATGTTTTGGAAATGTGACCTGAAGAAGGATCCAGAAAATGAGACAGAAAAGGAACCATTAGAGAGGTAGGAGGAGAACCAGCAGAGAGGAAAACCTAGAGAGTAGAGACTATCCAGGAGAAGAGTGAGTTCAAAGGCAACACAGAGGTCAAGGCCAATGAAGACTGACAAGAAGCCTTTGGATTAGACAATCAAAAGATCAAAAGGACTTGAGAGAGAGCAGTTTCAATGGAATGATAAAGTCAGAAACCAGATTGTAAGGGGTTAAGAACAGAGTCAGAAGAAAAAGTGGAAACAGCTATTGTTCATAGTCTCTTTGATGAATTTAGTTTTAAAGGGCAGAAGAAATATAGGACAATAGTGGGGATGGAATGATCTCATGAGAGATTTTTCAGGATGAGGGAGACATAGACATGTCTGGAGACATGTCTGGGAGGGGAGCAGGAGACAAAGAAAGATTGAAAATAAAAGAAAGAATGGGGATGACAGTGGGGGCAACCAGTTGGAGTTGAAGGAATGGAATGGGAGGATTATTGGAGCTACAGAAGGCAGAAAAAAATGCCCCAAGCAAAAGGGAGCTGTTCAGCAGTGAATTCTCCTTTGGCAGCACTGAAGCAAAGACTAAGCGATTAATTGTTGAGATGTATCAGCAAGGATTTTCACTCAACTGAGAGGTAGGGATAATTTTCTCTGAGGATTCTTGGAAAGAATAACTGACTTTCAGAGTTGGAAGGTATGTAACAACCCATCTAACCTCAAGGTAGTTTCCTCTATAAAATCGCATCTTATAGCCACAGCAGTTGAGCAGAACCCACATTTCTCTCTCCACTCCTGCCCCCTCTCCCTCCAGGGAAACCCATTTCAGTTGTCATTGCCAGGACATATTCTTTAAGCTAGACATAAGACTTGCCTTTTCATAGCTACTGCCTCTCTCTTCCTGGCCCCTCCCCTCCAACTGCTGTTCCTAGGTCTGCTGTCTGCAGGCAAGTAGGACAAGGTTTGAGCCCCTTTCATATGGTAGACTTTAAAAGATTTTATGTGCCCCTGAATGATCTCTTTTCTGTACCAAGCAGGCATCTTCTCTCCACATACAATCTAGTGACAGACCTTTTGACCAAGGTCAAATGGATGTTGAACATGTCACTCATCTCCCAATGTCATGTCTTTTCCTTGACTGCTCTATTCATCTTCAGTGATCTCTCTTTTCATCTCTACCTTCTGACTTCTTTGACCTTTTTTTTTTTTGCATCTCAGCTTCTGCAAAGTTTCTTCCTCAGTTCTCCCCACAGCTAGTGCATTCCCTCTGAACTTAGCCCAATTTACACTGTATAAGGGCTGAATGTTGTCTCCCAATTAGGTGATGGGTTCCCTGAGAGTGTGGATATCTTTCTTTTAACTTTACATAATACCTGACACACAATGGATGCTTAATAAATGTAAGTTGATTTAGGTTTGTAAGATGCAGTTTCTAGTCTTAAAACTGATATCTTCAGGGTTCAAAGATAATGAACAAAGAGCAACTTTGTTAAGGAAAAAGCATGAGCCAGTCTCAGGTATGTGCATCAGAGAGAAATGGTTATTTGGAAAGGGACAAGGCACCACAGAGTTGCTGTTGTTCCTCTCTTTTTTTTTTTTTTTAACAGGATCATTGACATCCTATAGCACAGGATGTGTTATCTTGACTTGCATGTGAATTGGACTTACTGAGGCAGAATTACACAAATTTATCAGCTTTACTCTCTTTTCCAGAGTCATTAAAGATCAAGATGCCATGAATGACCTTGTGTCTTCGATGTCTGACAAAATTCCATATGTTCCACAGTGCCTGCTTCAGCCACTTTCATGACTGTTGGAACAAATTATTCTCATCTGCCCATTCCCTACGAAAGTCTTCACATGCTTGGGGTAGACATCCCCCTGCCCTCCCCCAACTCACTACAGGGTTGAAGCCTGTCAGTTATCCTCAACCTGATTTATCTGAGGAGAGAATTTTACTGGGGTATGACCACTGCCCATGCTACAGCTTCATGGAGCCACAGGTGAGAAGTGAGACAGGTGGACATCAAAAGTGGATGAGCAGTCCTGAAAAGGGCTCACTAACCCTTCCTCCAGAGGTGCTAATCCTCCCAGAATACCTCATATCCTCCACCACAGAGTTAGCCTGAGACTGAAATGCAGTGCATGTCCCATTCACCTTGATAAAGCACCCATTAATGAAATGGAAGCTATCTGCCTGCTTCCAAATTCTGTTTGATTTCTCTTCTATTTTGGATCCCATTTGACTAGAAACAGATTACTTTTATTCTATTGAGTTTTCTTTAGTTGATTAATTAAAACAAGAAAAAAACCCCACAAGTAATTACTCACAGTGGTGTGTACAGTCACAGGTCCTGGAAGCTTGGGAGGCTGACAGAATATCTCCCAACAAAAGTTTCTCTTAATCTCTTGATGACTTGGGCTTTTTCCCCAATTACTTTCTTGGCAAGATAAATATGTTTTTGCTTTCTCTTTTTTTGCATGCATGCAAAATTTGATGTATTTAATTATCTCTGAAGCTACAATATATCAATAATACTTTAATTAAGAACTTCTTTCGTTATCTCTTTCACAATCTGTTGACAAAGTGATTGTAGCTGTTTGAGTGATAATGTTTCTGCTCTATAAAATTCACTTTTTTTTTTTTTTTTTTTTTTACTATTCCTTGATGAGCACTTAGGTGGCACAGTGGAGAGAGTACCAGACTTGGAGTCTGGAAGACACACTAATTTTTCTGAGTTCAAATCTGACCTCTGACATTGACTGTGTGATCTAGGGAAGTTCCTTAATTTCCTCATCTGTAAAATGAACTGGAGAAGGAAATGGCATACCACTCCAATATCTTTGCCTAACATGACCAAAGCAGTTGAAAACAACACGGCACATACTCCAGCTAAGTTCCTCACAAAGTCTTGGAGTTTTTGGCTTTTTTGTACTACCACACTATAAGGATAGGGATAGGAACTTGACCTAGGATTTCGGGAACTCTCAGGTGGTGAAACTTCTACCCCTGCAAGTTTTAGCACCTATTATTGTAGTCTCATAAAGTTGTATGGAACACTGAGTTTCCAGTATGTCTTAAAGATTGGTTTTGAACCCAAATCTTCTTGTCCTTGAGGCCAACTCTCCATCTTATTATATTACACTGTTTCCTGAATTGTAGGAAAATTGATCACTTATCTAATGGCATAATCTAAGCCATAGACATTTTTCACCCACTAGGTTTTTCTTGTGTGGGTAATGAGACTAGAATCTTTTGAGTGCTTGTAGATCTTTTCCAAGGTTTTACAATATTCCAGAACTTAATGCTCTCAGCACAATTCATCCTCTGATAGAAAAATCTGGAAGATCTCACAATCCATAAGAAATCTTTTTCTATTGGACCCAATATTGGATCTTTTTTCATCATCATAGTGAACACTTCTAGCAAATAGCCTCTTTTTGACTAAACAGTCATTTAACAAAGTTATTTATGCAGTCATCTCTGTCAAAGAATCTTGAATTTGGTGTGGATAGAATAAAAGGGGTTGTTAGGTGGTCTTTTACATAATTTTTTCTTTTCATAATCAACAAGTGATGACCCTACATACTTCAGAGAAATGTGACCCATTTTAGAACATAGTTCAACAAAGGCTGAACTTTTCTACTGTTAGCATTTATTAATGTGCTAGGAACAATGCTAACTGCACAAATAAATGCAGAAAAAAGACAGTCCCTATCCTCAGAAAGCTTATAGTCTGTGGTGGAGGGGGGATGATAACACATAAGAAGGGAGTTAAAAAGAAAGGGAGAAGTCTCAGGTAGAGGCATGATAGAGGAATTCCTGTGGAGATAGTTGATAGTTCAGCCTGGAAAGGCTAAGGTTCACTTGAAGACATCCCAGTGGCTTTTTCTCTATAATTTGTCTGTCAGAAGTCACATCTAAGAGAGATTATAAGGAAACAAAACAGAGGGGAGGGCCCTGAATTAAACAGGGGTGGTCCTTAAACTAGAAATTAAAATTAAATTAATTAAAAATTAATCAGGAAATGGCTGACTTTAGTATTCTCCTAGCAACAAAGACTTAGTTAAACAAAGCAAACTTCTAACAAAACACTTCTACAAATCTAGTTATATCAAGCAAGTCATAAAAAATGATCATCTTAGAAGAACTGAAAATGAAGGTGTGATCAGGTCATAGCATGGAAGAAGGAAGACGAAAAGAACAATCATTTCTTAATTGCCCATGTGCTAAATGCTTTCCAAATGTTAATTCATCTGATCCTCACAATAAGCCTGAGAGGTAAGTGCTATCATTACCCCCATTTTACAGTTGGGTAAAAAGAAAAATTAAAGTGACTTCTCAGAGTCACACAGCTTTGTTAGTATTTGAAGCTCAATTTAAACTTAGGTCTTCCTGAATCCTGTTCCAGTGCCCTCTCCACTGCTTCATTATCTGCCCCTTACTACTATATTGATTGATTGATGAATGATACTTGGTCCTTTGTTTTTCAAAGAAGACCATGACATCAGGTAGGTGATGTCATGATATGAAAGCGAATGGATCTAAATGAAGGTGTGCTGTGCCAAGTTATCAGTTTCACATTCTCCTCCACAGCCATCTGTGTCCAGCGATCAGATATGGATGATGATGATGATGTTTGACCTTCATTCTTGGAGAAAACCAAGACATCAGGAAGGTGATTCCATAAAAAGTACATGAATTGGATTTGAGTGAGGGAATTCTATGCTGTCACCAGCCTCACTTTGTCCTCCAGAATCATCTGATTCAATGGCCAGATATGAATCAGGATAACTAGAGAGGGTCCTGGATGTGGGGCAATCAAGGTTAAGTGATTTGCCCAAGGTCACACAGCTGATAATTGCTAAGTATCTGAGACTCCCTTCCCCCTGACTCCAAGGCCAAAGCTCTATCCACTGCACTACTTAGCTTCAGGATGACTGGAAATGACCCTGGATGAAGTTGGGACCTTGACCTTTTAAAGCTAAATCTTTGCCATATCACGGTTTGCTGATGCAATGCCCATTGAGTGATTAAAGTTAGGTAAGAGAGAGATGAGGCAAAGAATCACTTTCAAAAATAAATTAAACTGGGCAGCTAGATGACACAGTGGATAAAGCACTGGCCCTGGAGTCAGGAGAACCTGGGTTCAAATCTGGTCTCAGACAATAATTACCTAGCTATGTGGCCTTGGGCAAGCCACTTAACCCTATCTGCCTTGCAAAAACCTAAAAAAATTAAACCAACAGGATGAGTCTTAGAGTTTCTGGCCAAATAGAAACAATTGCTTTTTACATTCATTTTGAAATAATTAGGGTCCAAGCAATGACCAAGTGGACCTGTCCCATTAAGGAGAGCCAGAGAGATTTGGGGGTATAAAGAAGAAAGTAAGAATCAATGAAAGAAGAGAAGAAAGCAACTGTTAGTCCAACTTGCCATCAATTGGGCCATTCTTATTACTCACAGGGTTTTATGTTTGTCCTTTATTCTAGAAGAAGACCATGACAGCAGGGAGGTGATGCCATGACATGCAAGTGGATTAATTCTTCAAGGGATCAATGAGATAGAGGTAAGAAGAGATGGGGAATATCATTCATTGTTAGGTGATAGGATGCTTGTCAAGAAAATTCCCCTGATATGTTAATCAAATAAAATGAAATAGTCCCAAATTCTCAGAATGAAAATCATGACTCAGTGATCTAGCTTTCTGAAATTAATCCCATAGTCTAAAGGGAGAACAGGAGCAATGGACTATGCATTTAATGACAATAAACTCTTTCCATTCTGTATGAAGTTTCCATCTACCTTATGAGGGAGTGATAGTAGGTTAGATTGGACTTATTTTACAGATGAGGAAACTGAGCCTAGGAGAGATAACAGGATTTGCTAAGGGCCACACACCTATTAGATGACAAGAATGAAACTTGAGTGCTCTCTCTAGCCCATCCTGCCCCCTTTCTCATGCGAGCTGGTATGACTTCATCCTATAACCCAGAAGCCAGCAATCTAGGGATGACTTCATCCTATATCCCACAATCCAGAAATTCAGTCTAAGAATGACTTCTTTTCCAATAGGTCTGCTCAATGCAAAGATATCTCAAGACCTTTTCTAGTCTTCTGGATTATTGTGGTAGCAAAACAATTTGAAAAATTGAGTCAAACAGAGACTATTTCCTCATCTAGAACAGAGATGATAAACATGCAGCCTGTGGGAAACATAACCAACAACACTCAATGTATGGGGCCCAAATCAGATTCCAAAGTAATGGGGGTATGTTTTACTAAATAAAAATATGATAAAATATGGATATTAAAATTTAAAAATGAAGTCACTTTGCAGTTGCAGGGTTGGATTAATGATCTTTATTTTGACTAGAATTGGATACCCCTGATATCAACTATCTCTAAAAGAACCATCTTTCTGCTGACCACAATGGGCACCTGTGACTTTGGAGAATCCAGGGAACAAGAAGTTGGTGGTTGGGGACTCAATAATAAAACAGAATCTGATTTTCATGGAGATGATAAAGGATAGTAGGATAAGTTATTTTGCTATTATATTAATAACCAGTTATTAATTTGGGATCTAGGCTTTACTCCTTTATTTCATCATTTGAAAGCAAAGTCATTCTCTATAAAACATCAGCCTCTGAAAGAGATGAATGACTGGTGAGATTGTGCTAGCCCTTAAAGAAACATGTTCTTCAAACTTGGGCAGGACCCCACCCCACTAGAAGATCTTACTTCTGTTTGGAGCATTAAACAGAATCCAGCCTAGGCTAATTCTTACCCTAGGAAAAAGAGTCCCTGTTTTTGTACCCCCTCCATTAGAGTTTGGACGACCCAATTCATGGAGGAGAAAACCAACCAGAGTGGTCTAGAGAGAGATAGATTCCCCTGTCCAGAGTGCTGGAGTGACTGAGTCATGTTCTCAGCAGGAGAAGATTTCTAGCCCTTTTCTTCATTGAATGTTCACCAATCAGGTTTGAGTTTTATCTGTCAGAGGTTTTTCCTTTCCAGGGTCTCCATGTTGTTATCTTTGGTTATTTAGAGAAGCCACTGACCAGTAATTTATTATTAGACCACTTAATTAACAGTATCTCAGCCAACTCTTTCACCTTACAAAAGAGTAAACTAAAGTAGGTGGGTATAATGTAGTAAAGAGACCTAGATTTGGGACTTGAATAGGAATTCTATCACTTATGACTCAAATGACCTTGCAAAGACATTTAACTTCCATGGACTTTAGATTCCCTGAATGATGTGAACCAAAGTATCTCTAAGATTTATTCCAGATTCTGGAAAAATCCCTTTCTCTCTATTGCCCTCAGTGTCCTCAAATGTAAAATGTAGCTAATATGAATTCCTATCTAATCTTTGTAAGAAGCACTTATCACAGTGTCTTGCACATAATACAGTGTCTTGCACATAATACAGGGTCTGACCACAATGGATGAACTCTTTCTTTCCCTCAATGAATGACTTGTCCACAGTTGCACAGCTTGTCAATGACTGCATCTAGACTACTCAAACCCAGACCTTCAGATTCCATATTCAGAGTTGTGTGCCCTAAACTGGATCTGCTCATCCTGTCATTGAAGGTACATCAGGAAACAGAAAGGAAACATCTTGAAGGATCCTCTATCACAGAATATGAATTTAGCCCATACACCAATGCTATATCCACTATATCTGATAAATTACTGACAAGTCTGTGTTGGTGACCTTCAAGGTAGAAGAATTCATTCTCTCTCTAGGAGGCCCATCCTCTTTTGGTCAACTCACAGTATTTCCTGACATACTGAATAACCTGACAAGAATTTTTAGGGAATTAAACAAATAAATGCATCTAATATGAAGGTGGTTCAATTCTCTTTTACTCCATTTCAAACCTTGACCATCTCCTGTTCTCAGAACATGCTCTTGCATGTTGAAATATGGATTCTCCTTGATTCTATGAATCAATGAAACATTCAGAGAAAGGTTTCCTGAAATACCTCTGTTTACAATGAAGAATAACATCTGTCTCTACTTGTCTTGTCACTGGTGAATAGTTTGCAGGTTTCTGAAGAGGGAAACTTCCTATAAATCCTTGGGAGGCTGCAGGTGCCCACCTTACTGGTGAAGCTAGGTGTGCTCCAGGCTAGCTCCCTTAACTTTGTCATGTCTTGAGGTTATGAAGAAGCACTATCTTATCTTATTTCATACCAAATCTGAGGATCCAGTGTGCTTTGGTGCCCAGAGAGATTCTGTTAATTATTCTGTTAATAAATCCAAAGGTTATAATCTATGTATTGATCCCAGTAAGAAAAAGAAAATGTTCCTCATGTTTTTGAATGATTTGTATAAGAATTATTTAAAAACTCTGAAAGCACAATCCATCAAAAATTATTGGACTTTCTTATTGCTGTGGCCAAGTCAATAGAGGAACCCAGATGAAATCTGATGTGTTCTAGAATCCTGCATTTTCTTGTTTGCTAAGAGCTCTTTGCTCCTGGGCCACTAGATGGCACCATAGTGCACAGAATTCCAGGCCTGGAGTCAGGAAGACTCATCTGAGTTCAATTCTGACCTCAGACACTTACCAGCTGTGTGATTCTACGCAAGTCACTTAACCCTATTTGTTCCAGTTGTCTCTCCAATCAGAAGTAGGCACACATTCAAGGGGTATGGGGTATTGGGGAGATAGGAGTTTCAGAGTTAGTTTCATCTTGCAGAATCATGAGTTTCTAGAGATCATGGAGTGGAAAATAAATGGATATTGTTGGAAAATTGAATGGGCAGATCTGGGCAGGGGAAGTTCACCCTGGGATGGTGGATGACATAAACTTATTAAATGCCTTATTCCATATACTAAGACCTGAACAAAGCCCTGAGATTGCAAATAGAAAAGTCAATCTGTGCCTGTTCTTAGGGAGTCCTATTCTAATGGAAACCAAACAGCTCATTTAGAAGCTTGCAGATGGAAAAGTCCCAAAGTCCTTAGAATGCATAGGTGAAGCAGAGGGCCAGGTCTCTTCCCTAACATCATTTCCACTGAAAAAAATCACATCTATTTTTGATATTAACCATTCAGCAGCACCAAGGACCCTGATGGCCTGATTCATTTACAATTCAATGAAGAACTATTTGTCCTTCATAATAGTAGTGAATATTTATAAAGGACCTACTATGTGCTAAGTTCTGTTCTAAGTGTTTACGAATGAACCCTAGAAATAAGTAATATTATCACCCCCCCCATTTTGCAGTTGAGGAAACTGAGGAAAATAATAAGTGACTTGCTCAGGATCACACAGGTAGTAATTGAATCTGGGTTTGAAGTTGGGTCTTCCTGATTCCAGGCCCAGAACTTATCCACTGCACCTAGTTCAAAGTCTTCCAAACTAAAAATTCTTCATTTCATAGCCTCTATTTTGTTCTCTACCTTCTTTTAGTGGAATTTTTTATGATATTGTTTTCCAGGCATTTGGTCTTAGTGTCCTGTAACGTGTGTAATGTGAAGTTCCCCAGATACCTAGGTGAAAGCACAAACCAAAATACGGCACTAACAATTCCCTTAAGTATACCTGGGTACTTCATGATAGGAGAGGTTATGCCACAAAATCTACCAGTGATTTCACACAGGTTGAAAGAAGCAGATGGATTATTTGACCCCTAATCTTCTATTCCCATTTCCCTCTCCCATCTCCAAATCTTCCATTTCCATTCTAAGGTTTTACTCAATACCCTGAGGGAAATGCTACAGATGACTTAAAAATTAAAAATGGAATTCACAAACACGAACATTTCCATATAAAAGAGATTTGGATATGAATCTCTATTATAGGAAGTTCTACTCTGGATTTCTATTTTATTATTTTTGCTAACATGATTAAATTTAAAGTTTCCCAATTATTTACACATTTTCCCTCATTTGCATTTCTCCTCATGAACATCAAGGTCATTAATTATAATTGTGTGTTGATTTGATTTGAAGGGTCCCATTAATTTCTTCATAAAGTTACCCTACCATTTTGTCCTCAGAAAATGATGTTGGCATATCAGAGGTACCATTTTCATGGTGATCTTTTTGCTTCTCAATCGAATGGAATTTTGTAATGACTAAGTGTTCCAAGAAATAATATTTCTGCAAAATTTGGGCTGTGGAAGAATTGAAAACAATATATAGCAGAATCCTTTCTTTGATTAGCAAATAATCAAAAATACTTATATCTAAGTATCCTAAAACCATTCAAAATAACATTCATTAAATTCTGATAAGGTCCAGAAAGTGGGCATTATGACAACATCACAAGTCTTAGGCTGGAAGAGACTACGGAGATCATTTTATGCGATTCTCCTCATTTGACCAAGGAATACAACTGCAGGGGTAGCTAGGTGGTACAGTGGATAGAGCACCAGCCCTGGAATCAGGAGGACCTGAGTTCAAATATGTCCTCAGATACTTAATAATTACCTAGCTGTCTGGTCTTGGGCAAGCCGCTTAACCCCATTGCCTTACAAAAACCTAAAAAAAAAAAAAAAGGAATACAACTGCAGCCCAAAGAGGGGAAGAGAATTGCTCAAGATCACATGCCTAATAAAGAACAGAATTAGGACCCTCACTCACACTGAAATTGAGTTCAGTGTTCTTTTTCACAAGCTGGTATCTGTTTTTAACAGATGAGGAAACCAAGTCAGAAAGTTGCTGGTGAACCAAAATAGGCTATGACATTGTGGCTTTGTATATATTCTAGTTTTTATATGTTAGCAGAATATACAAGCTTTGCAAAGAAGCATAGCACACCTGCTAAAAAGTCTGTATTTAGCTCCTTAGAAAAGCTTTAGAAGCCTAAAATTATCCTCTAGCAAGACCAGTGGCACTTTTAAAAAACTCCTTGCCTACATGACTATTCCCCAAGTGGATGGCATTTCTTTCAGAACGATTCAGTATTGTAACTGGCAGGCTCTGCATTACAAGTTTCAGTCATGTGGGATATTTAAATGGACACAGCTATGACAGGCTCATAATTGTGGATTATAGCTGCTAGGTGAAGGCTTGATTGGCCCTGTCTTGGATGTAAACATGGTCCAAGCCCAGATTAAATTTAAATCATTGGAAATTGCCCTTGAATATTAAACCCTTCTGTAATTTGAAAACAAAGGCTCATCACTTTAGCCAACTGTTTGGGGCTTAACCTTCTATTTGAACTGAGGATCATGGGAGGGGAACATCACATCCAGGTTCTGTCATGGGAAACAAAGGCAATTAAAAAGGACCCAATTAGAATTCACAGGATCTGGGTTCAAATTCTACCTTTTCTAAAATTTACTCATCTGTACTTTTGCACATTGTATTGAAGCCCTGCATTTCAGTTTCTATTTGTATAAAATGAAGGATTTGGATTTGATGAAGCTATTTTTCTTGTGTTGGCTTCTCACCCTAATGAGATTGGGCTTTGTATAACCAAAAACACAATTCATGGCCAGGATTCTATCAAACTTAAACTTCCTTGACCCAGGCTTTGAGATTCCAGGATCATTTCCAGGCACAATGAGGTAATAAGTCACTCAAAAAATCCATCTTCACATAATCTTTAGCTCATATGTGAGGAATGGAGGCTGTTTGGTTTCTACAGAGTGTAAGAGGAGATTGTTAGTTTAAAAAAAATACATATACATTATAAAGAAAGGTCTGTTTGTGACTGTGCCCGAGTGCAGGTTCATGAGCAGTGTAAGACAAAAGAAATGACCCTGATCAATTATTGCATTGAGTGAGGTGCTCTCGCTTAACATTATGCCTCCTAACCCAGGGAGAAATTAAAAACTCACTTCAACTGGCCAAGGATTGATAAGGGTTGATCTAGCATCTTTGCCCTTTGCAAGTGCGCCTGCTCCATGAAATTCATACATATTACTATACGCTCCCATGCTCATTAATATAATGACCAGGGCAGGGAAAACATTAAAAGAGAATGATATGGGGGCGAGTGTATTGATTGGATTGTAACCCTGATGAATGTCTGGCATGAAGGGAGAAATAAACCTTTCAAACTGCATTTAAGGCTGGACATTTTCTCAATTTGCTACCTTTTTCTGCTAGGGAAAATGCAGAAAAGTTAATTAATAAAAAGCTATTTTAATCACTCCGGACTAAATATTTATAATCATAAGCCATTTATAACATCATATTATAATTTAATTCTTTCATTCACCAGACAATTCAGCAAATATTTATCATGTGTAATTTTAGTGGAAGGTAAGCTCCTTGAAGGCAGAAACTGGATTTCATTTTGTCTTCATATCAATAGGCCCTAGTACAAGGCCTTCCAAGTTACAGGGCCTTATTAGAGAGTGTTTTTTTTTTTTTTGGTATGAATGGAAGGGATAGTTTCACCATAAAGATTTCCTTTGTAAAATATTGTAAGAAGCAGAGCAGAAAGGTTTTCTGATAAAATATCTCACATATTCTGAAATTTTTTCCCATTTTCTTTGACTTTGTTATTATTTCTTGATGTCTTATAGAGTCATTACTTTCCATTTACTTAATTCTAATTTTTGAGGAATTATTTTCTTCATTGAGCTTTTGTGCCTTTATTTCCATTTGGCCTATTCTGCTTTCCTTTGCGGGGGGTTATGGCACTAAAAACTGTCTACTTCAACAAACCCTGATCTGTTTACTGTGAGAGATGGAGATTTTACCCTGTGGTCTAAGCTAAAAAAATGTACAAAAACTTTTGCAAAATGATTCTACTCATCATTGAAATATGGAATGTATTCACATCAATGGACAAACTGAAATCCAATAGACCTGAAAGAAACTATAGCATGCACTGAGACCACACCATTTTGGCAGGCAAGATAGACTAGGTTGAGTGTAATGGAGAAAACTCTAATCCTTTGGTAAATTGGAGAGGGAGGTGTTTATCCCAAGCATGTGAAGACTTCCTCAGGCAGAATGGGTGGATGAGAACAATTTGTTTCAATGGCCATATGTGTGGCTGAAGCAAGCTCTGAGAAGCACTTAGAGTTTGATTAGATACTGAAGATGCCAGTCATCCACTGAATTCCAAATCATTGCCAGTCATCTTGAGTTTTGTCTTTCCACTGTCTGATGACTCTGGAAGACAGAGTGAGGCTGCTGACTTTGCATACCTCTACCTCAGTTAAATCTAATTTATGCATGAGTCAAAAGATGTCACCTATACCATTTAACCATTTTTTACCTACCTCAAAATCCTGTGGTGATAGGCAAGTGATGAAGCAAGGTGATAGGCAGCAGATGTTAATAAACCGGGAGGTGTAATCACAACTCTGCACATAGGCAGCCCAAGACATAGGGTCATCATCTCAGCGGACTGAAGATACTATGAGATTTCAGCAGCCTTCTGGATACCTGAGGAGTCTTTTTGAAGGACCACTATTCTTACTTCTGGCCGTGAAGAAGGGTTTAGAAAAGGTGCCCTAAAAATTGTTTACTTCAACCAACCCTGATCTGCTTACTGTGAGAGATGGAGATTTTACCCTGTGGTCTAAACTAAAAAAAAAAGTACAAAAACTTTTGCAATTTCATCATTGAAATATGGAATATGTTCACATTTATGGACAAAATAAAATCCATTAGACCTGAAAAATGAACAGCTCTTCTAGCAAGAGAATTCCTTAGGTATTGTATCCAAAAAGCAGCCCAGAGTGAAACAAGGTAGGCAAATGATGTCAGAGTTCATTACATACTTTTCTAGAGTGGTTGCAGTGATGGAGAAAGCTGACAAAGGTTTGTAATCAAAACTAATCTAATGATCAAACCTTTATACCTCCCATATAGTAAAAGACAGGTTCAGGTCCATGTGATCACCATTAGCAGGAAAGTACCCTACTGCTATCATTAGTATACATGTCCCCATCATGATGAATGCTGACGAGGTCAAAGAAAGACCATCACAATCAATGTGCCAAAAGAGGACAAGATTGTAATTCTGGGTGACTTTAATGCTAGAATAGGCACATAATATTGGACATGGCAGGGAGTTCTTGGGAGGAATGGAATCAGAAATAGTAATAGCAATGGTTCCTTAAGTCTGATGACTTATGCATCTCATGACTTCATCATCTGTCTTTCATTTATCTATGGGCAAGAAAACTTAATAGATGAGTACCCTTGCACCAAACTATGTCATTCTAAGAAGAACCAGAGATGTGAGAATCGGAAGGCAATGGGTGGTGTAAAGTGCTGACCTGATCATAGATTTATCCTCCAAGCTAAATTTTCACATTCAACCTAGTACACTGCAAGACAATTACCAGAAGATTTAGCTCTTCTCCACATATGAACGATTAGTTGCTATCTTGAAGAGAAAATTGAGCCAAGTTACAGCTGGCAACAATGAGCAGAAAAGATCTGGGCAGCTTTCAGATAATTGATAAACACCAAATTTACTCATCTTGGCCTGAACACTTATAGGCATCAAGATTAGTTTGACAAAAATGATAGGGATATTCAGAAGCTGCTAAATGAAAAAATGAGAACTTCACAGGATTTATCAGCAGGATAGTTTGTCTCTAAGAAGGGAGTGTTTAACTCCATCAAAGTATAAAGTGGAAGTGATAGTAACTGATAGTAACAATTCAAATCTTTTTTTATGATATCATTATGAATCAAAGACCTATGGTACTTCTCAAGAACTCAGTACTGATGGAGCCACAAAGATTAGTGATTAAAAATCACAATTAAAAAACACAATCCTGAAATGATGAATTGAACACTTTAATAGCATTATTCACGAACTATTATCAACTAAAGTTGAAACCATCTTCCTCAGGTAGAAGTCAATCCCTCTTTAGCCAAATTTCCAACTGAAGAAGAGGTTTTGAATGCCATTAGATTCCTCTCATGTGGTAAAGACCCTGGTGCTAATTCTATTTCAGCTGAAGTTTACAAGGCAGGAAGTCTGTTGTTTATACTAAAAGTGATTGAAATCTTCCAGGTTATATGGCATGAGGAGGTTATCCCCCAGGAGTACAAGGATCCCTCCAATGTCTGACTCAATACAGGAAAGGGATATAGGTTGTCTTGTGATAATCGCAGTGGGTTTTAGTCATCACTGATGAGATTCTTGCCAGAGTTCTCTTTTTATGTTTGTTTTTTCCCAAGGCATTGACGTTCAGTGATTTGTCCAATATCTCACAGCTAGAGGAGTTCTCTTAATAGGTTGATCCTTCCATTGGAATATGGTCATCTACCTGAAACAGAGGGTGGTTTCAGAAATATCCAAGGAATGATTGTGGTGTTGTTTGATGCCTGGTAAGAAATGCTAGGAGGAAACAGATCTGTCCACAACATCTGACCAAGGACTTTGATGCTGTCAGTCATAAGGTCTTGTGGAAGAAGCTGGTCAATTATGAGGGCCCAGAGAAGTTCATCAATATTCATCAATATCAATATGGGATGCTTATATAGGTTCTGTGTGACCTTGGACAGATCACTGAATTCACTAAATTACAATACCTTGAAAAAAAACAAACATAAAAAGAGAACTCTGGCAAGAATCTCGTCAGTGATGACTAATACCCCTCTGCGATTATCACGAGACAATGTATTTCCCATTCCTTTATTGAGGAATCCTTGGCACATGGTGCATTGAGATGCTTTTATGCTTTCACAGTCAGCAGTGGAATGAAGTCAGCTTGTGTGCTTGTTCCCATGCTTTTTCTATGATGTTTTCAGCAATGTTGTCAGTTGCCTTCAAGGAGGACAAATGTAGCATCAAGGTCAACTGCATCACTGATAGTAAATTATTTCACTTGAAAAGACTTCAAGCCAAGACTAAAATAGAGGGAAAGTTGGTGTTTGACTTTTCATTCATAGATAATTGTGCACTTATTGCAGGCTCAGAGGTTGAGATGCAAAAGAGTAGGGATAGATTCCCCTCCTGCTTGTGCTGATTGGCTTGGCAGTTAATAGCAAGAAAACAGAGGACTTTATCAACCTGCCCTTTATTATTCATGCATGGAACCATCAATAGCAGCAAATGGAAAAATTATGATTTCCATATTTCAGTATACTTTCCAAGGATAAACACATAGATGATGAGGTTGACACAAGCATTGCTAGAGCTAGCTCAGTGTTTGGGAGGTTCTGAAGGAAAAAGGGGGAGAGAAGAAGTATTAGATTGCCTACCACACTGAAGGGCTACAGAGCCTTTGTGTTGATCTCATTATTATATGCCTATGAAACCTGGGAAGTCTATCAGGTTCATGTGAGAAAATGGAACTGCTTCCATTTGAATTATTTTAGGAAGATTCTGAAGATCACTTGGCAGGATAGGGCATCACACACTGAGATCCTTTCTTGAGTTGAACTTCCAAGCACTCAAACCCTACTACAGAGAGCACATCTCTTATGAGTAGATCATATTGAATGCCAAAGAAGATTGTTGTTGTTGTTGTTATTATTATTATCATTATTATTGTCTAAGACAATTATACAGAGAAATCACATAAGTCAAGGATTTACATGGAGGTCAGAAGAAATGAAACAGAGTCACTCTCAAGGTCTTTCTGAAGAACTCTGGAATCAATTGTGAGACATGAAGGACATTAGACAGAACTATCCAGTACGATGGGCCTGCATCAAAGAAGATGCTGTATTCTATGACCAAAGCAGAACTGTAATAGCTCAAAGAAATATGAGATATACTAACTCAGAGTATTCACTTCAAATATTTATGTGAATTATCTGTGTCTGACCTGTGGTAGAGAGTTTCAAGCTGTTATTGGTCTGACCAATCACAGTTGAACACATTGTACCTTGGCCCTGACATAGTGATGTCATTTTGATCCTCTTTGTCTGTGGAGGATAACAAACAGCCAGTTCTGCTTTTAAAGGAGGTCTTTTCTTCAGTGACTTTTTTTTTTACCTCTTTTATCATTATACCAATTCTGTTTCTTAAGGTGTTATTTCCTTTGGTATATATTTTGTGCTAATTAACTAAGCAGTTAATTCTCTTCACAATTTTATTGTATCACTCATTTCTTTCACCAATTTTTCCTCTATGACTCTTATCTCTCTCTTTATCTCTTCCAAGAATTCTTGTTGACCTTAGATCCAATGACTGCCTCATTCTACCCAACTTTACTAGTTTTATTTTGAATTTCCTGTTGTTTTCCTCTCAAAGTGTGTTAAATCCTTGAAGGTTGAGACTTTTTTTTTGGCTTTTTAACCCCAGAGTCTAGCACAGTGGCTGACACATGGTATAATGAGGTGTAATTTACAGTCCTACTCACAAGTGAATGCTTTGCTTAGAAATATGCTCCAGGCTTAGCATCTACTCCAAATTATGTCTCACAGGTCCCTGCTGTTATGATCATTTTTTTTTTGCTCTGGTAGGAACATGGGTTTGAGAGAAATTTGAAAAAAAAAAAAGATGTGTCCATCTGAGTGGAAACTTGAAGGAGTCTGGGGAGTTGCAATTTTATTTCATGAACTTCTCATTATCTATCTGCCTTCCTGACTCTCAACTGGGGGTACTCTCCTTCCCAGTCTCAAACCATGTACTAATTTTGTCTATTCTATACTTATCTGTAAACAGATGTGTTAACACCTAACACTGCCTGGTACTCTTAAGAGATGGACTCTTAAGATCTGCTTATTGTTAGGTTGATCATTAGTTTGAATCATAGTGCAGAAAGATTATAATGCAATCATAACACTGTAAGACCATGGTGATGAAAGATGTCCAGCTCTGAATCACAGATGCATTTCCCAAATATGGCAGGAACCACCAGAGCCTTCTATTTACAGGGGTTACTTGGCTAATGACATCAATCCCGGGACAGTGAGGATTGGCCTCCATAAGTGAGTGGGTATAACATGCACACATCACACAGAAGTATATGCACATAAATGTTCATAAAAATATGTATGACTCTGTATGCATGGGTTTATACATGAAAACATAATGTATTCACATCCACAAATGCATGAATTCATATATGCCTATGTGTGTATGAAAGGCATTGAATTTGGACATTGAGTTGGGTCCAGAAATAAACAGGAGGAGGACAGTGGGTTTGGGAAATAGCAAAAATTTTTTTTCCTTAGAGGAAACTAGGTAGCTTAGCTGATTGAGTACTCGATACAGAGTCAGGAAGATCTGTATCAACTTCAGATCTATTGTAGCTGTATGGTGCTGAGCAAGTTACTTTAACCTGCTTGTCTCGGTTTCCTCATCTGTATAATGAACTGGAGAAGGAAATGGCATAATACGCCAATATCTTTACCAAGAACCTCCCCCCCCCCCCCAAGAATTGGACATGAATGAAAAAGCCTAAACAAGAATAATAATAATGAAGAGAATGTGCTCATGTGGGAGAAGGGAGTGCTAACTGATAGATAGGCTACATATTCTGGTCCCACACCAACAGAGCATTCCAGGACAATAGGGGTTGTGTCAGGTGTAGAAGGCTATTATATCAGGGAGGGTTTGTAATGGTGAGTGCTTTAAATGGCCATACCTTTTCTTTAGTTGCTACTTCTATGAGGAGTTCAACCTCATCTCTGCCCTTTCTAACTAGAAGTTAAATTAATTATTTTGCTAAAGACTTTACCTGAGATTCTTGATTCCTAGACATTTATTCAAAAGGAATATTTTGTGATTATTAAGGTAACTTATGATGAAAACAGTAAGAGAAACTCTAATTTCTTTTATTCTTTATGAGAAAGGGTGATCTAAGTTAGGACCATTCACTGATCCAAAGATATCATTGGAGATGCTACAATGAGAAGGGGGAAGAACAGATGGTTTGTTACTTAAAATCCTATTTCACAAATGAAACTGCTTGGATTTGAGGACACTAATTGCAACACTTTACCAAAATTTGACTGTAAAATCTGTTTCAAGTCACAGTCTTGTTAACACTATCTTTGGTGAAGGATATGATTAGAAGGGGGGAAAAATGTGATAGAAATGTAAATTACTTCTCCAATCACCCTTCTGTAATCAGACTAAACAGCCAAAAGGCAATGAGTAGGAGCTAACAAGTTTCTTAAAATTGCCCAGAATACAAAATAAAAGTGAATAAACCAAATTTATGACCAGAAATGAAAAGAATGCCAAGGAATTGGCCTTGCCATTCATTGTGGAGACACAATGCCCATCTATGTCCGTCCATCCTGGATGAATATTTTTCGTGACTCCCTTCCCTTAAATTGGCCACAGGTGGTCCACCTAATTGGACTTCCTTGCTATGGTTCATCTTTTTCTCTTGGTATACCTTTATTTGATCTGGGTTCATCCCTTCTTTATAATTTTTGGCTTAACAGTTTGCACTTAACAGACTCACATTGGCCTCTCTATTGTTTTCCATTTAAATTCTTTAAATTTTCTAGTGATCCATGACTCACAGCTATTCCACAATATCAGGAGAGCTAATATGGTTTACTTGAATACTTTGAGGATTAGTGATATATTCAGTGTGGAATTCCTTCTCTTGACACAGCACCTGACCATTCCATTCCTTACTTGAGGGCTTTTGTCTTCCTGGTGACCCATTCTGGCTTAGAGAGATTAAAGTCCCTTTCTAAATTCTCATAAGTCATGCCTAAAATAAATATGTATGGCATGTTGCCAGTATTAAGGTGCTGTCGCTGGCCTGTGGTTCAAAGACCCTATCTGTTTTCATTCTTTTGAAAATTGGGATATCTATTCTTCTAGCTTGCATCATGTCTACCATCTTGTAGAGTTGGATGAAGTCATCCCAGTCACTTTCAGTACATTAGAATTTGGTTAGTCTGACTTCATAGAATCATAGAATTTCAAAGTTGAGATGGACCCTGGCAGCCACTTAGTTCAAACCATTCTCGAAAAATCTTCCCCTCTACAGGATCCCTGATGAGTTGGTATGTGAGCCTGGAAGACTTGTTATGATAGAGAATTCACTCCCACCTAAGATGGTTCATTTCACTATGGTACAATTCTAAGAAGGAGTGTACTGAAGTCAGTAATCATGACTTTCAATAACCTACAATATTGCTAAATTTTTAGTATGGACATTCAGCAAATGCTACAAGCCAAAACTTGATTTATTGTTTTGCTGATTGTCTAGACTTAAGGTGATGGGAAAATATTAATAATTCAAATCCGAACTTTAAAATGTTTCCAGCCTATGTGAGCTTTATTTCATTTATTTATTCATTTTTATTTATTCATTCACCTTTTACTTATTTATTCATTCACCTGGTTGTCTGGAATATGTGTTTGTGTTCAGATGTGTCAGGGAGCAAAAAAAGATGAATGTGGACCTTTATTGCATAAAAGATGCTTTTTTGGGGGGTGGGAAGAGATGGGAGAAGAAATGACAAATGAAGATGTTCAGGAGCATGGATGACTAGGAGATTAAAAGGGTGTCTTTTCTTTCTCTTCCTGATGGTCTCCTTACAGTTCTTAAGCTCTGCAGCTCAGTAGTGAGCATGGCATTGAAGACGTGATTATTCACAATCTGTGAGAAAAGACGTCAAAGGAAGCAACACAAAAGCAGACCTGGTAAAAAGGACTTAAAAAGATTATTGATCTAACAGAAAGAGATTTGACAACTATTATTTCTAAAAACTGACTGAATAGTCCACTTTATGGGACTTCTACTTGGAAAAGCACTCTTCTTTGTCACATGGCAGCCACTGATCCTCAGAATCAGAATCTCAGACTAGAAGTGTCCTGGGGACCATCATGTTCAATTCCTGAACAAAAATTTCTTTTGTAATGTCCTTGTATTTGCTGGGATGAGATCTAACCTCCACTCCAGCTTGTTCTCCTTGATAGTTCTGCCCTCTGTGGACAAAAAGGAAAAGTCTAGTCCCCCTTCCACATAGAACTTCTTCAAATATTGTAGATGGTGACATGCCCCCTCCACAGACACTTCTCTGAGTCAAAAATACTAGAATGTATAGTTGGCAAAGTATTTTGCAAAATATGAGATTGAACCTATATTTTATGTATATTTTGATACAGAAGGTAAGCAAACAACATATTTGAGGACTGGCTTATCTAATTTTTTCAATGATAATGTAGATTACAGAGATGTGCCATAAAACACATTTGTAAAAATCATGAGAAGAAACAATTCACACAATCATCCTGAGATGCTGAGGTTTAAACACGAACCTAGGAGGACACCAAAGAAAAGGAAAATGGAAAATATCTCTAGGTTTTAATCTGAAAGCCTTGCTCTTTATCAATGAAAGCTGAATTGCTGCATTTTGATTCTCCCATTATGGTCCCTACTATGACACACGAAGAAGTAAGAATTGTGCTAAACTAAAGAGGTGGACAGAACAGTTAGACCAGATCAGATACACACAAAAGAGTCCCTGCTCTCCACAATGACACAATTTTGAGAGGTGAGTCAGCTAAGTGGAGCAATGGGTAGAGAGATGGACCTGGGGTTAGGAAGATCTGAGTTCATATTCTGCTTGAGACACTTATTCCTTGTGTGACTCTGGACAAATCATTTTATTTCTCTTTGCCTCAGTTTCCTCAACTGTAAATTGGGGATAATAATCATCACTTAGCACATCTAGCACTATCCTCACAATTATTGTGAGGATAAATTGAGAATATGTGTATATATATATATATATATATATATATATATATATGTATATATATCTCACTTTGCAAACTTTAAAGTGCTTTAGAGATGCTAAATATTTTATTTTTTTATCTTCAGAATCATGGCTGTTATAGTCCAGAAAAAAAGACTCCTCAGAATGTATTAATAGCTACAAGCCCAATATTTACTTCCATTTCCACATTATAGTAGCACAGATCTTCTCTATTTCAGCCTGGTGACTATGTTTTACTCTTTCTTGTTGCCTCATGGAATCATTTGTAATTTGGCCCATGGTGATTTTTAGGGAGTTTGTTGCCTAGGTGGGGTTTTGTACCTTTTGTTCCAGTTGTTAATTCCCTTTCCAATTTTGTCTTCCATAGTTCCCATCATAGTGTCTTATGTGAAGTCTGGTGCTCCTTATATGCCGGTGCACACCTCCTCCTGGAGTACTCAGCATACATAATTTGTGCTCTTGGTTCACCTAATCCTCACTCCTCACTGGCTATAGTCTTTCTCTTCTGACTCTCTAACCTGAACTGGGCTAGAAAAATGCCTCATTATGGCCTTTTTATGAATTTAACCAAAAGGATACAGTCTGATGCATTTTCTAATCTGTCTGAAACATTTTTTTTTTTTGTGGAAGGGAGATCATTGCTTTACTTTCTATCTCTCTGTCATATTAGCTCCATTCCCTTAGTTTCTAGTCTTCTTCTCAGAGGTGTTAATGACCACTCCCAGGAGGTTGCTCTAGCTGAAGGACTAGAGTTAGGGCTAATCCCCTTTCTTGGCTGGTCAGGAGACCTAGACCTCTGGACCTTTCATGACAAAGTAAAGCACAAATTGCTATAAGAGATATTTTATTTTTGAGAGTTTGTTCATATGCACATTAATCTATTGTGCCTGAAGCTGGTTCTCTAGTGTGGGAAATTTGTTATTGTCCAATTGCTGATATCAACAGAGTACTAGACCCTAATTCTAAAAGACAGTTAACTATACCTATTTGGAAAAAGGCTTTGCATGACAAATACTAAGCTTAGAGATTTCTTCCAGGGTGTGGGCAATGAATCAAAAAGTGAGGTCTGATCCGCAATTTTCTTTGGTGTCAGGCTCACCTAAGAGTGAATCATGGCCTGTGTGAGTCCCAGGTGAGGAAGCTCCCCTGAGCCATGGAGGTTTGAAGGCAAAAGAATCTTGGCCCTTATTTCCTACTTCTGTCTCACTGAACATGACTCTCCTTCCCACATTCTAAAATCTAGCCAAAGATGCTCTCTCTCTTTCTCTCCCAAAGGACACTCTTTTTCCTGTCTCCATGCCTTTTCATTGACTTTCCTGGGAGTAAGGCAGCTCTCTTCCTCCTCACTTCCAACTCAGAAACCTTTTCTTCCTTCTAGATGGAACTAGGGCCTTACCTTCTGTGTGGAACTTTTTTCTGGTCTCTCCAACTGCCAGTGCCTTTTTCCCTCCAGCTCCCTTATATCTAGCTACTCCTTAACTATGATTTATACATCTTCCTATTTTCTTTTGGTTTCTACTCTCTCCTCATAACCATATTGAAAACAGGCTAAGAATTGTTTTCTTCTTTGTCCATATATATCACCAGTGCCTGGCTCAGTATCTGACATACAGTAGGTGATTAATAAGTACAGATTGATTGAGTCACTGCATTAATTTAGGTCAAGCAGACTCAGTGTTTTTTTGAATGGAACCCAGGGTTTACAGAATTCCTTCTGCCTCAGGAGCAGCACCCCTAGATTTCTTAGTCACTTGAACTTTTTTGTCTTTCTGTCTCTTAGATGGTGAGCTGCTTGAGGCCAGGCACTGTCTTGTGCCTTTCTCTGTATCTCCTGTGTTCAGTACCATGAGTGGCACATAGGAAGAGCTTTATGAAGCTAGCTAACCCTCTTCCCTTCTGTTTCTGGTGGGAGGTATCCAGCCTGGCCAACCCAAATTGGCTTCCAAAGGAGTGACTTAGACTCCAGAACATGCTATGGAATACAAGGTAAATGTTATGTTAAATAGAGAAGGGTGACTCACAGTAAACCAAGCAGTCCTGGCTAGTCTATTGACTTATGGGCTAGAGGTACAGGGATGGGTCTGCAGTAATCTTCCACTGTTCAGGTGCATCTGTGGAACAGGACACTTTATAGGCCATTTTAAAAATATGGAAACCTCTCCACTCAAAGCGTTGACTTCCATGTGATTGAGCATTGAGATAAATGCTTCACTATGTTCTGGCTTTGTGCCATCTTTCTGCCAAAGGACAATTTGATTGTCATAGTCTTACTTGTCTTGTGTTTGAACAAGTCACTACCCTGTTGGACTCAGATGAATGTTCCTTCAAATGTATTTTTGTTTTTTTTCCTTGCCCAAGGTCACATAGCTAGGTAATTATTAAGCATCTGAAGAACTCAGTTCTTCCTGACTCTAGGTCCAGTGCTCTATCCACTGCACCACCTAGCTGCCCCTCTTAGATGAATGTTCAGTCCCACTTGCCCAAGCACCAAGGAGCCATTGGCATCCAGGAGATACTAAAGGCAGACAAAGTGCCTGTTGATCTTCACTGAACTTTATTGAAGTAGCCAGTGTGTTGTATGACTGTTCTAAATTAGCCCCAGGACTGATATATGGCCTGAAATCCCTGAATCCATATTATGGGTGACCAACATGTCTCTAATATTAATGACTGTTGCTATGGGACTAATTTCATCCATTATCACTGATGTTTAACTCATGTTCCCTATCCCAGACTGCTTGTGCTCCCTTCTGGTGATTCAGCAGTTCCACAGTCTTGTGGCTTTCAATCTTTCTTTGCTGTGCATAGAATTCCCTCAATCCCTCCTTATTCCCTCTTTTTGAAGCTGACAGGAGCAGGGGCTTTAGCAGGATCAAAAAAACCCCTCATTTTGTCCAAAGTTCTCATTTTACAGTCCAAAGTCACATGATAGAACTGGAGACTTGTTGAATATTGAGAGCCCTTCATCTTGAAGAATATTGGAATTGGGAATGAAGGTCATGATTTAAAAATCACTGAATCCCTTTCATTTTACATGGATGGAAACAGTCCCAGAAATGACTACTTATTTAGCTAGCAAGAGACTGAAGTGGTGCAAGAGCCCATGTCTCTGGGCTGATAGTCCAGTCTTCATTATCTTCCACAAGCACCATCATTTTCTATGTTGGATAACTGTATCTCTTCTGCTACCATCTTCTGTGTGGTACCTCTCTGGAACTCTGCAAGTGACCCTGGCAGTTCCTATCAGCTCCTTTCCAAAAGCTTGAGTGATTTGTGAAGAACTTTGCATATTGGTTTACTTAAGACAACCCTTGCTCACTTTGGAAGTACAGTTCTCCAATAAAGGATGATTTTGACTGAAGCATATAATAAAGATAGTCTTTATGAATGGAGGAAAAATGGAGTGAAATCTTAGATCCAAAGTATCTCTTAGAATACATTCTGTACCATTTGGATTCATGAGAGTCTTATGGTCAAGGTTCAACATTTGGAGATGACTTAAATGAATGACTCTTCCCTGACCTGGTACAAGATTGTTTTTCATCTATCCAGTAAGGCACCTGTAGCTATAGCAACATGGTCTCTGCAAACTGCTACCTGAACTCTAAACCCTCATTGGGCATTGGAGGCTCAAGGGCGATTAGGGCCTAGAGACAGAGTGTGCTCAGCAACATGGAAACCCATTATTACTTCTTAATTAATACTATTTATTTTCCACAATTTTAAATCATCCAATCAATTAGGACGTCATAAAACTCATTAACTATGAAAAATTTGTTTTTGCTGACACAGTTAAAAGTAAATGGGCCATTTTTCTTAATAGTTTAAGCTTGCAATTCTTATGACTTTTTAAAATCGATTAGCTCCTCATTTTTCCAGCATACTAGATTTTTTTTTCCTGGAGAGATCATTGTTATTTCTTTGTTTTCTTTCTAAAGCATTTGGGAATGCATTTAACCACAAGTTAGGAAATGTTTATTTTGTCTTTTAATTCACTGCATATTCACAAACAGAATTAGGATGCTCAGTGGTGAGATATTATCTTCTGTAAGACCTTTCAGTGAAATCTATGCCTAATAGGAATTGTGGGAACAAATCCCTGGTACAAGACTCTACCTTCAGTAAAGGACCAGAGGAAGGGAGGCATAGAAGGGGGCAAATGAGGATGCTGCAGCATGAAAATGCCCATGTATGGAAAAAAGTCACAGTCTAGGGTAAGAGTGGGTCATGGAAATATGAATAATGTTAGGAGCTAGGAAAAAGAAAATCTTTGGAGAATTCACTTTTCTTGTAGTGTTTGTCAAAGATTGACACAAGTTTGTTGTAATCCAGTACTACCAAACCAGTTTGTTACCTTGAGCTGGCTATTAGGCCTATTTTTATACAAGGTCTACATGAACCCAGAATAGCCACAAAAGAGCCTTCCCCTGCCACAAGTGAACTTGTATTTATTACTTCAAAATTTGGAGGATACAAATCATTCCCATGGTAGCACCATGTAAGTTATTTCTTAGAATTTGGGAAGACAACTGATTTTAGATATTGTTGCTATGAGAGAATCACCAAGAATCTCTGAAATGACATTGAGTAGGTCTTATGTGTGCACATTTATGTGCTCTGTATTTAGTATATGCCAGATGTTTACTTCTGAAATGGGGGAGCAGGTAGGTTCACAAATGAAAACACAGCCCATAGAGCATGCACTATTTGCTTTGCTGGACTTTGATTCATGTGGAGGTTTGGGGAAACTGTTTCTGGAAATGATGATGATGGAAGATGTATAGCTCTTCAGAGGTATACAGGTATGCTCCAATTATTTCCAGCTGGCTTCCTCCATGCTGCTTTTTGATTGGTCATTGAACTGGAACTGAACATATAAATAAAAGGCACAAATAAGGTCAAGCAGTCTTACTCTTTTCATCCAGATATTCCCAGCCTGGAGCTTCCTCTCTCTATTGTCTCTCTCAATGTGTCCTTTAGAGAATGGCTATCACTTTACTCAGGGTTTCAGGGGATAAACCCGAAGGGTTGGATTATCTTCTAATACAATCAGTTATGACCCCTTATCCAGTGGCATATTCTCCCCAAGATCCTTTACTAGTGCCAGTTAGTATTTCCCCAATATTAATTGATCAGTTACTATCTCTCTAATCACCAAGAATTTCTGTATCAAAATATTTTTGACCAGTTGATTTCTTCTCAACATCAATGAACCAGTTAACATCAATTAACTATAATGACTCAGACTGGCCAATATGACCAGAAAAGACAACGATCAATGTTGAAAGGGATGTGGGAAATCTGGGATACTAATACTTTTTTGGTAGAACTGTGAACTCATCCAACCTTTCTGGAGAGCAATTTGGAATTATGCCCAAAAGGCAACAAAAATGTGCATACCCTTTGATCCAGAAATATTACTACTGGGTCTATATCCTGAAGAGATTATGGAAAAGGGTAAAACATCACTTGTAGAAAAATATTCATAGCACCTCTGTTTGTGATGGTGAAGAAATGGAAATTGAGTGAATGTGGATCAATTGGAGAATGGTTTAACAAACTGTGGTCTATGTATGTCATGGAACATTATTGTTCTATTAGAAACCAGGAGATATGGGAGTTCAGGGAAGCCTGGAAGGACCTGCATGAACTGATGCTGAGTGAGATGAGCAGAACCAGAAGAACATTGTGCACCCTAACAGCAACATGGGGGTGATGATCAACCTTGATGGACTTACTCTTTCCATCAGGGCAACAATCAGGGACAATTTGGAGCTGTCTGCAATGGAGAATACCATCTGTATCCTGAGAAAGAATTGTGGAGTATGGACAGAGACTAAAGACTATTGCCTTTAATTTTAAAAAAGTTATCTTATTATGTACTTTTGCTATCTCTTATTTTATTTTTCTTCCTTCAAGATGTGATTTCTCTCCCATCACATTCAACTTAGATCAATGTATACCATGGCAACACTGTAAAGACTAACAAACTGCCTTCTGTAGGGGCTGAGTAAGATTAGGGGAAAAATTGTAAAATTCAAAATAAGTAAAATCTTTCAAAAAATTAACTATAATGAAGGGCTATTAAATAAGAAAGGATACCAAGAAAAGGTGCACATAAATGTCTCCCTGACATGATATACCTCTCTCCTCTAGATACCACATGAATCTTAGATATGTGGGCACAAACTTACGGTGGTTGGGATGTATCATTCCTTCAAAGAAATTTACTTTTACATTTCACATGGTCATAGGTGAGAGCCTCCTTTCCCAGCAGGACATGGTATCTCAGCTGCCATGTCAATTTTCTGCTTGAATGGGACAAGTAGGTTCAGGGTTGGCTCCTCACTAGACTGGACTCTTGAGCCTCTGAGCTCATTCTGTTAGACATTGCTATAATTGGACCTCTTCTGGCTCTTCTGTGCTTTTGAAGCTTAAAAAGTCAAAATTTGGTACACTGTACCTCTGGTATTCAACCATCTAAGGTGAGAAAGAAATAGACACAACAGTAACAGAAGGGAGGTGGGTGAAGGAAGAAACATCATCCGTACATTAACAATCTAGCAGTTATAGACAAGGAAGAGGCAAAGTTTATGTCAGTGAATAAGAGGATAGATATGCTTTCACAAAAAGAGGAAAGCTGGTAAGATCATAGAGTTGGAAGGGTCCCTAGATGCTATGCAATCCATATTCATTTTATAGATGAGCAAAATGAGGCCCCTGGAGATGTGAAGATTTATTCAAGTTCATACTTGTAAGGATTTGGGGTCTCTAAAACCAAATAAGCTTTTCTACTTCACCATGCTGCTTCTGGCAACAATTCATTGACCAATACACTAATAATATTAACATTTTGACATTTTTTTCAATTTCATGTCAAAACAATTTTTGACCTTTGGTTTTACTTTTTTTTAATTTTAGAAAAGTTTTATTTATTTTGAGTTTTACAATTTTCCTCCCAATCTTGCTTCCCTCCCCCCACTCTCTATAGAAGGAAGTTTGTTAGTATTTACATAATTCCCATAGTGTGCATTGATCTAAGTTGGATGTGATGAGAGAGAAATCATGTCCTTAAGGAAGAAACATATATATATATATATATATATATATATATATATATATATATATATATATGAAATATAGCAGAATTGCATAATAAGACAACATTTTTAATACAATTTTAAGCTCTAAATTCTCTCCTACTCTTCCATACTTCTTCCTTCATTGAGAAGGTAAACAATTTGATATAGGTTATATATATGAAATCATGCAAAACATTTCCTAGTTATTCACATCGTGAAAGAAGTTGGCCGAAAACCCCAAAGAAAAATAAAGAAAACAAACTCCCTCTCTCCAAGTATGCTTCATGCTGCATTCATATTCCATCATAGACCCTTCAGAAGGTGAAGAAATGTAATGAACTCTCCAGTAATAATTATGTCTTCTATAATATATAAAGTATGATGCTTTAAAGGTTTGACCCTCACAACAATTCTGTATATACAATATAATATTAAGCCCATTGTATAGTTGAGGTAATAGAACTAGTTAATGTCAGAGGTAGAATTTGAATCATGACCTTTTTATCAGTAAGTCATACACCAAGGGAAAGAGCATAGAGCAGAAGAAGATCAAAAGATAAAATCTTGGAGGACATCTTGACTTTAGGGGTTAGAGGAGAAAATGAAAGAAGGATCATTTGGAGAAAGAGCAGGGTTCTAATGATACATTATAGCGAATGAGGACCAGTAAATGACCATTTACTCTGCTGATTGAGATCATTGTCAAACTTTAAGAAAGCAATTTCAAAAGAGTGGTGGGAACTAAAGTCTCCAAAAAGGAGTTTTATGGAAGTGAAGATAGCAAGTATAAATATGTCTATCTGTAATGTTAACAGTGGCTATAGAATAAGCAAATATCCACATGGAGTCGGCATAAAAGACAGCATGTTTGCTCATAGTGTTTATCACCATTGTCAAAGGGGACAATGCAAGTTCAGAACTGAGAAGGTATTTCCCAAAGATGGGCCGATAGTGGTCTGCAAAACCTGCCAGACATAAGTTAAAATGTGACTAGCAAATGTTTAACAAAATAAAATTACAGTGGAATATATATATATATATATATATATATATATATATATATATGTATAATGTTAATTTATGATTTTTTCTTTAAATTTTTATTTTATTTTTAACTTATGAAAGAAAAAATAAGCATTTCCATAGTAGAGCACAATAAAAAATGATTTCACATGAAACTATAAATCTCCTATGCTCAGCTTGCTATTCCTTTTAAATATATAATAAAGTTATCATGTACATTTCATTTTTTCCTTTTTCCTCTGTGCCCAACCCATTACTCCTCTCTCTCTCTCTCTCTCTCTCTCTCTCTCCCTCCTCATGCAAATAGTGCTTTCTTTCTTAATTTGGGTGTTTATGGTTAGTCCTAAAGACTTATTTGCTTAATGTTGTTTTTAAAATAACATTGCTGTTACTACATACAAGGTTCTCTTGGTTTTGCTCATTTTACTCTTCATTATTTCAAGCAAATCATTTATATTTTTCAAAGATCATTGAGCTCATCATTTCTTATAGTACAGTAGTATTCCATCACAATTATATACCACAACTTGTTCAGTCATTCTCCAATTGATAGGTGTTCCCCAAATGTCCAGTTATTTGCCACTTCAAAGAGAACTGCTATAAATAATTTAGAATATATAGGTTCTTTTCCTTTCTCTTTGAAACATCTTTGGATATAGGTCAAGTAGCTGCATTGTTTGGTCAAAGGGTATAAGCAGTTTAATAACTTGAGTATAATTCTAGATTGCTCTCCAGAATGGTTGTATCTGTTCACAATTCCACAAACAATGAACTAGGGTCCCATTTTTTTTAACATCACCTCCAATATTTGTTACTTTCCTTTTCCATCATTTTGGTTAGTCTGATGGGTATGAAATGACATCTGAAGGTTACTTTAATTTGCATTTTTCTGCAATAATTATTTAGAGCAATTTTTTAATGATTATAAACTATTTTGATTTCTTTATCCAACACTTCTTGTTCATCTACTTTGATCATTTATCAGTGGTGGAATAACTCATATTCTTATAGATTTAATATAATTCTTTATATATTTGAGATGTGAGACCTTCTTCTGAAAAACTCTCAATGAATTCTCCCCAGTATTCTGCTTTCCTTCTGATCTTGGCTATATTTGTTTTAGTTGTATAAAATCTTTTGAATTTAATGTAATCAAAAATATTCATTTTTTACCTTACTCTAGTATTTTGCATTTATTAAAAATTGTTTGCCTCTCCCTAAGTCTGATAAATAATATACCACTTTCTTCTAATTTTCTTGTAATATCTCTCTTTATATTTAGATCAGGTATCCATTTTGACTTTATCTTAACAAATGGTGTAAGATACTGGTCTATGCCTGATTTCTGCCAGATTCTCTTTCAATTTTCCCATCAATATTTTTTACAAAATAATATATCTTGCTTTTACACTTGTCAAATAGAAGGCTACTATCATTATTTGTTTCTGTAATGCTGTTTTGTTCCATTGATCTACTTTTCTATTTCTTAGTACCAGATGGTTTTGGTTAATTATAGCCTTATAATATAATTAAAGATCTGGTATTCCAAACCTCATTCCTCTATATTTTTTCATTATTTCCTTTGATATTGTTGACATTTTGTTTTTCCAAATGAATTTTGCTATTTTTTTCTAATTCAGTAATAAAATTCTTTTGGTAATTTGATTGGTATAGAATTGAATATATAATTTAGATTAGGTAAAATGATCATTTTTATTATATTGGCCCTGCCTACTCATGAAAAATTAATATTTTTCCAATTATTTAAATCTGATTCTTTTACATAAATATTTTAAAAAATAATTTTACTCTTATATTTCCTGAATTTGTTTGGGCATGTATACTATAAGTATCATATACTGTCTAGAGTTATTTATTTATTTATTGGTTTTTGCAAGGCAGTGGAGTTAAGTGCATTGCCCAAGGTCACACAGCTAGGTAATTATTAGGATCTGTGGTTGGACATGAACTCAACCCAGTGCTCTATTCACTATCCTACATGTTTAGAGATATTTTAAATGGAGTACCTCATTTCTTACAGGATTTTGTTTGTGATATATAGGAATGTTGATGATTTATTTAGGTTTGCTTTATATTCTGAAATTTGTGGTTTTCTAAGTCATTATGTAACCTGTGTCCCCATTTGAGTTTAACACCTCTGTTCTAGGAGCCCCTACTTGGGGAGATAATGTGCAGATTATATCTAGTCCTACAATATTTCAGGATCTTTTCAAGGGGCTTCATGACTATTCAAAAGAATTCCAATTCACAGAAGAAATAAAGATGTAAGAAAATTAGTTTTTATCCAGTCTGTGATATGCAATTGGAAGACCAACCCATTGTGTTAGTACAATGGTATGTATTTTTGAGGCAGGCACTACAGATGGATGGATGATGAGCCCAACACTGAAGAATAAAATGGAGGCAGTTTGGGTTCTCTTTGAGAAATGATCTTCACACAATCCTAAACTCTACCATGGCAAGAAGACTCAACCTTTAAGACACATATTCCCATAATATTGTTCTATATGTTGCTCTGAAAACAGAAAGCCCATGATCTCTAAGGACTCAAAATTGTATGTGATCAAAAGGACAAAGAAGCAAAATCTTGGTGTGTAGGAAGTATGTTGCCTCTGGTTAGCCAAAATGCCCAGAAATAACATTATGGAAATGTATGAACCCAAAATAAAGGGAGTTGATTTTGTGGGGAGAGAAAGAGGCAGATAACAAGTGGACAGTCAAGTGTTCCACAGGTGCCTGGGAAACAGGATACATTGGGTAGACTTTCTGTGAAAGGTTCATGGGTAAAGATGGTAAGACTTAACCAGGGCAAGACACTGAAGGTCTACAATCTTTGCTGAGATCAAGCATGGGTGTACTTAGGAGACCATCCTACCCACTTTATGGATCCAACAATGCAGTGCAATGTTATTTACTTCCATTGAAGTGGAAGGGAGCCAATAATGAAGTGTCCCAAAGTGGACCAGATATGCTGTGGCAACCTATGGCTACAGGGGATATCCATATTGAGGGGGTCATAGAGGCAGTGAAGTGATCATTAAGATGAAGATATTATATCTTGGAGTTTTCCTCTTTTCCCTTTACTTTTCATCCAAGGGTTTATGATGTATTTAAACTAAGGCCCCAACATGCATTGGGGAGGGCATTAGCAGATGGTTTGGTGTGTGTGTCCACCCTTCCCTACCAAGTCTAGAACCCAGGGGTCTAACATTCTGTTCGTAGATCTGACCAAGGTCTTTAATTTTATCAACTGTAAGGGGTTAAGGAAAATTATGTCAAAATTTGGTTGCCTGGAGAATTTTAGCAGTATTGCATGTCAATTTTCTGACATACTATTTCTGGTTGATGTTCCGGATGATGTTCTTGAGATTTCCCAGTCACCCATGGAGTGAAACAATGATGTTTTATTGATCCCATGAAAGCACAATGTTTTCAGTCATGTGATCAAACACTTTCACTTGACATCAAGGTCAGCTACTGCACTGATGACAAATCCTTGAACTTGAAAAGGCTACAAGCCAAGACCAAAGTGGAGGGATTGTTGGTACATGACCTTCAGTTTGCAGATGATTATGCCCTCAATGCAGCCTCTGAAGTTGAGATGTAACAAATTATGGATTGATTGTCTACTGCCTGTGCTAATTTTGTCCTAACAATGAACACCAAGAAACCACAGGTGCTCTATCAGTCAGTATCACACCATCCATATATGTAACCATTGATTACATCCAATGGAGAAGATTTGAGAGCTGTGGACAAATTCACTTACCTTGGCAATGTCCTTTCCAGAGAGATATACATTGACAGTTAGGTTGACACATGCATTGCCAGTTCTAGGTAAGTATTTGGGAGACTCTGAAAGAAAGCATGAGAGAGAAGAGGTATTAGACTGACCATCAAACTGAAGGTCAACAGAGCTATTGTGCTGACTTTATTGCTGTATGCCTGTAAAAGTTGGACAGTCTATTAGTGCCATGCCAGGAAACTGAATTGCCTCCATTTAAATTGTTTTAGAGGATTCTGAAGATCCCCTGGCAGGAGAAGATAGCAGGCACTGAAGTCCTTTCTTGAGTTAAACTGCCAAGTATTCAAATGTTACTATAGAGAGTGCATCTGCAATAGATTGGCCATGTTATTAGAATACTAGAAGTATGCTTGCCCAAAAGACTGTTTTATGGAGAGCTCATACAGTGCAAGTACTCACAGTGGGGTCAGAAGAAGCAATCCCAAGACACCCTGAAGGTCTCATGGAAGGACTTTAGAATTGATTGTACAGCACGGGAGACTCTGGCCCAGGATCACCCAGCATGGTGTGCCCTCATCAGTGAGGGGGCTGCACTCTATGAAGAAGGCAGAATTGAAGCAGCTCAAAAGAAACATGACAAAAATAAGTTTAGAGTACCCATCCCTAGTGTTCACATGGACTATTTGTGCCTGACCAATGGTAGAGCATTCTGGATTCAAATCAGACACACTATAATTTGTCTCAAACATAGTTATATCACTTTGATCTTCTTCAACAATGAAAGACCAAACTGAATGAAAGACCAACCAAAATTCTGGGGATGGGTTGTGAATAGAGTCTGCTACTAGGATTGTATTCCAAGCTTGTTAAAACTTTGAGACTGGCCTGCCAGATCTCATTCTCTGTAGGCAGGGCCATTGAGAATCCAGTGTGTCTCCATAATGAGGCACCAGCAAGCAACCTGGGAAAAAAGCAAGACATTTAAAAGGAAAATAAATGAACAAAACCCTCTAATATGTGAAAAATGGATACTTCTGTGACTTCCCAGCAAATTGGTATTGGATGAAAAATCAATCCTTTCAAGTTCTTTCAGATCTGAAATAAATTTTATTGGTTATAGTAGTAAACAGGAAAGAAAGTGCTGTGTTTTAGGCTTCAGCTAAAACAAAATCTCCAAATAAGCCAAGATAAGAAAGGCAGCCCAAGCCAGGGGCTGGGTGACATTGGTACCATTTTCTCTGTCCTTGAAGGGGAAGGGAATAAGCACTAATATGGTGCCTACTGTGTGCCAATTACTGGTATGTGTATTTTATCTCTCTCTTTTTGAACACATCTTCAGAAATAAATTTTTGTCTTCTCTCGTATATCCATGAATCATGCTCAGACTGGGTCAAACATATGGTCTTTGGTAAGATAGTACAGGAAAGTGTTCCAAAGATACTAAAGGTCCTTTATTATTTTTTGTATTGAATAGATGAGATCCTGTCATGTCCAACACAGAGAGGTAATAGCTAGCTTTCACACATAGGGATTACTGTGTAACACCTGGAGAGGGGGTTTCCCTTCTAGATGTGTCCTAACAGTAACAAATACACAGGAAATATCTAGTACTCAGTCAATCAGTATTTATTGATTGCCTACTATATGTCTAACACTCTTGTAGAAAGCAAATGACAGTCCTTGTCTTCAGCCAGAGAGGGAAGGGACTCCTAAATTTCAATCTAAAGGGGGACACAAGTAAATAAACTTGTATAAATTACTTGTATAAGCAGGGCTGTCCAACAAATGGCCTATGGTCATGTGTGGCCCACAGTGCAATTTTATGCAACTTACCATAGGGTTTAATTTTCACGAGTGAAAAAAATAAAAAAATAATTTGCATGGAATGTGTATTAGATTTTTTAATTCCCTCACTAATAAATAATCTCATTGATGCTAATTTTCTGCAGTATTTTTAAGCAGGATTACGGACAGAACATATTGCATGGAATTTTCTTTCGATCTGTGGGATGTGTTCTGTCTGTACAATGCAGACTTGTCAGTATGCACCTACCTTTATACTGTTGTGTTGTCTCTTTGTTGTTTTGTGTTTTTTTTGTGTGTTTGTGCCTTTACCTGTCGTATTAATGACATGCATTCCCCCATTTTCTAAAAAGCTAAAAGTACCATGACTTTTCATAATGCTTGCTAAATCTAAGGTAAGACTACAAATTAATTATGATATTAGCGTACTTTTAAAAAAATTTTGGGTGTGATCCTCAGATAATTATTTTATTTTTTCTGTAGTCATAAGATAACCTAAGGTTGGACAGCCCTGATATAGAGAACAGAAATAAGAAGTGAGCAACAGAGGGGAAGCACTAGATTTAAGAGGGATTGGAAAAGGCTTCCAGACAAACAGAGGAATCTTTCTTCTGCCAATTTGGATATTTAGAGCATCATATGAGGCTCATACAAAAATATCAATTTACAAACTTGCCTGTTATTTAGTGAATTTGTTCTAAAAAACTGCTAGATTCATTGAATTTCATGTCCCACCTGTGGTTCTTGTGGTAGCACAAGACTAAATGATTTCACAGGGTCTATACAGTCCACAGAGCAGATAGTCTGTGCCCCTGCAGTAGGAGATGGGATTTAAGTTGGGGTTTAAAAAGCTAGGCAATTAGATAGGCAGAGATGAGTGGGGAGAATGTTCCAGGCTTGGGAGCAGTCAAAGAAAATGCTCTGAGGCAAGAGATGGAGGGTCTTGTTCATGCAATAGTGAGGATTCCAGTGTTACCAGATTGAAGAGTATGTGGTAAGGACACAGGGGTAAGAATACTGGAAAGAGAAATTTGTGTGCGTGCGTGTGTGTGTGTGTGTGTGTGTGTGTGTGTGTGTGTGTGTGTGTGTTGTGTTTTAAAATTCCAAGCAGAGAATTTTGTATTTGATGCTTGAAGAAGAGAAAGCTACTGGAGTCTATTGAGTAGAGGGGAGACATGGTTTTGGATCTGGGTTTTAGGAAAGTCATTTTAGTGGATTCAGGAAAGACAGATTGGAGTGAGGAAACTTTGGAGGCCTGCAGACCTACCAACAGGATATTGCAATATTCCAGGCATGAGGTGATGGGGACCTGCATGACAGTAATGGTAGTATCATTTAGTAGCATTTAAGGGTGTCTCCCATGGCTAGTACAGATTCCCCCTTTCCCAAACCTGGCTTGCTTTTGCCTCTACTATATTTAGGGATATAATTCTGTCCACTTATATTCTCTCCCATTAATAAAAACTGGTACTGGTTTCAGTATATGTACCTCTGCCATCTTGATGACTTTTGAAGAGAGGCACTGTCTGCTTTCTCTCGGCAGGTATACAAACCTGTCAAATCTCTACCTGTAACAGGATTGGTCTAATTCATAAGGATTAGTGTCTTCCAGATTGTCTTTATATATGCTAGAGTGAAAAGAGGAAGATAATAAAGAAAGGAGAGTGAGCTGTGATGGGGCTGGAGGGGGAGAAAGCAGTTCATGTTGTGAAGAAACAGATTTCAGTTGTTAGATACAAAGGTCAAACCAGCTTCTCCTTCCTTGACCTTTTCTTCCTTGAAGGTCTTCAAGCAGAACTAGGTGATAACTCAATTGATATGTTATGGGTGCAGTTGGAGGTGAGGCTTCCTGCTGTGTATGAGCTGGATCAGAAGACCACCAAGATGTTTTCCAGTTCTCCAATTTTGTGCTTCAACTTGAACAATAAGCATTCTTCATTCCATTAGGGTTTTTCTGTGACCAAACTCTCAAGGGAAAAGACCTCTCCTTAACTGTTCAATAGTTTGGAACTTGGCCCCCCAAAGCATACTATTGTCCCCAACAGGAACATGATCTCACCATTTCTAGAGAGAAATCTTCCCCTACTCACGTTCTATGGTGGCGAGTCAATTGGGAATTGCTTTGGAGATCACAGTGCCTTATTGTTATCCAATGGGTGATGAAACAAGCTCATTTCTGTTCTAACTTTCAAGAAATTCAAGTGGTATTTGATAGATTCATGGGGCACAATTTATTGAAGGAGCATCTTTAAGGCAGTATTTTGTTCCATTGAAGAAAATGCACTAAAAGTGCATTTTAAAAAAGATAGTCTTTAAAAAAGATAGTCAATAAACAACGGGAGCTCATATCCTCCATTAATCAACCTTGTATCAATAGTCAATGGTATGATAGTAAAGATATCTCCAGGATCTGAAACAGACTCTGGTGAAATTTAAAACTCTTCACAACCTGGTATTTTCCATTGTTTCTGGGTTTTTTCTCTTCTCCAGGAATATTCAAGTATCTCTGGGATGAGGGCTTACTGAACACTTTTCAGGGCTTTTCATCCACCTTTGTTTTCTATCTGTTACCTAACTCTGAAACTGTAGCATGTGCAGTGTCTGCACCCTGGTAAATCATCTTGGCAAATGTTGGTTGAGGGGAACTGACTGGCTTCAAGCCATTGGTGAATTAGCAAAAGGTCTACCTCAAATGTATAAAGCCTTCCCCCCAAGTGAAATGGGCAGAAGACATGAATACAACTGACACAGATGCTGTGGGGTACTCAAACTTTGTCAGGCATCAAAGATGCCAAGGTCATTTACCCACTGCATTCCAGGCCAAGGTCAGTTATCTTTTTTTTTTTTAGGTTTTTGCAAGGCAAATGGGGTTAAGTGGCTTGCCCAAGGCCACATAGCTAGGTAATTATTAAGTGTCTGAGACCGGATTTGAACCCAGGTACTCCTGACTCCAGGGCTGGTGCTTTTTCCACTGAGCCATCTAGCCGCCCCTAAGGTCAGTCATCTTGACTTTTGTCCTACCACTGAACTTGATGACTTTGGAAGACAGAATATGTTTGACAACTTTGTGCAACTCTGCCTCACTTAAATCCAATCCCCACATGAGTCAAGACATCCATGGTGCCACTGGTCTTCTTTGAAAATAAAGGATAAGGGGCAGCTAGGTGACACAGTAGATAAAGCATTGGCCCTAGAGGTAGGAGGACCTGAGTTCAAATCCGGTCTCAGACACATAATAATTGCCTGTGTGACCTTGGGTAAGTCACTTAATCCCGCTGCTTTGTAAAAACTAAAAAAAAAGAAATTAAAATTAAAGGACAAGCAACAACTCTTTTCCAAGCACTCTACAATCCAGTAAAATTGACCTTCCTATTTGTCCTCTTGCACATAACATCATTTTCTATTCTGTGCTTTTGAAATGACTCTTTCCTGTGCCCAGAATGCTCTCTCTCCTCAATTTCACCTCTTGAAATCCTTGGTTTCATTCAGAATTTAATTATAATAAAGATGATGATGTTTGGTCTTCATTTTTGAAGATCACATAATCAGGGAGGAGATGCCATGATAAAAAGATGAGGTGCAAATCTTACCTTCTCCTCCAAAGCCATCTGAGTCCAGTGGCAGATATGTTCAGAATGACTGGAAATGGCCCTGGATGCAAGACAATCTGGGTTAAGTGACTTGCCCGTGTCATGGCTTATAAGAGTAAAGGGTCTGAGGCCAGATTCAAACTCCCATCCACTTGACTCCAAGGCAGTGCTTTATCCACTGCACCACCTAGCTTCCCCATCTTCAGAACTTGGCATAAGTATCATTTCCCACATGAAGTCTTCCCACTCTGATTCTCCTTCGCTAATTGGTTTTATCAATATCAGTTATTAGAGGAAGCCCATTTTCCTCTTTTAATACAGTCTTTGGTGAGAGCTAAAATTTGTTTTAGTTTTTTTTTTTTTGCAAGGCAAATGGGCTTAAGTGAGTTGCCCAAGGCCACACAGCTAGGTACTTATTAACTATCTGAGGTCAGATTTGAACTCAAGTACTCCTGACTCCAGGGCCAGTGCTCTATCCACTACCCCACCTAGCCACCCTGAGAACTAAAATTTGAAGTGATGACAAACAACATTCCCCTCAACAGTGCTAATGCCTCTCTTTCCCAAAGTACCCTGAAATAAATTTGCATATATCCTGTAGAATTGCATATACTTATCTGGAAATATGTGTATCTATGGATATATATGCATATATGGATATGAATATGGATATAGGTATGTATTTTATAAAATTCCATATACTTATCTATACACATTTTTCTTCATTAGATTTCAAACTCACTGAGGGCAGGGGTTATTATATTTTTGTCTTTGTACCTCCAGGGTTCCTCTACTTGGCATTCCAATATTCCTTTCTAACAACCTTCTGAAGATTATTCTTGATGTGTCTAGATTATTTCTTTTAAAATTCTATTTAGAAGAGAAAGTAACTGTGTGAATAAGTGTTTACTGATCTTTCCTTAGCTACCTTCATAACTTAGGGTATGTTTTCAAACCTTTTCAGTTTCCCCATACTTCAGTCCCTTTGAAAATAACTCCCTCAATACTCTCAAAGTTATGTCAACTCCAGTTGATTTATCCATCTTTGTTTTCTTCAGAGTAATTTCCACTTGTCTTTAAATAAAATCCAGACCTGTGAGTTAAAGTTTGGAGGTCTCAGTTACTGTCACAGGAGCACTCTGGACCTGAGCAAGTCTATCTTGAATTTGTAATGTCAAGCATCATTCATTCATATATATATATATATATATACATACATATATATATATATATATACATATATATGTATATATGCATATATATCTATATAAATAGCTTGGTTATATGGATCTGATAAACAATTGTTTCTGATAAGCATGTCTGGTTACTTTGACAAAATTATTCTTTGTTCTGGTCAGGATGACCAAGATCTCTTTTATCATGAGATCTTTTTTTGGTAAACTAAAGACTTGGGCAGTTGCCATGAAATACAACTTCAATGTATTCAACAAAACCTTGGCCACTGATTACATTAATTAAATGCTTATTGGTTCAATTCCTCTTAAACTAAAAAAAAAGTAGGTTACCCTCAGTCTATTCTGCTATTTTGTAAATGACAGTTACCCAGTGTTAAAGTGGAGACCAAGTCTGAGTCCATACAGGGCAGAAAAAGAAACACCTCCATTAGTAAAGACCTGATATGGGCCAGCTAGGTGACCCTGGAGTCAGGAGTACCTCAGACACTTAATAATTACCTAGCTGTGTGGCCTTGGGCAAGCTGCTTAACCCCATTGTCTTGCAAAAACCTAAAAACAAAGTAAAGACCACATATTTGGAAATACCTGATATTATGGACATCCTTATTTTTGAATCCAAAGGGTAGTGAATGTAACCTTATCATAGACAAGACTAGTTGGGTGGGGTCTGGTCCTTGCCCAGCATTAGCGAAAAGCACGAGGTCTGTCTGTAGCAATGTATCTACATTGAGAAATAAGCTTTCTTTGACTGAAATATCAAGACTTCCAAAGAAGGAAAAGACACATGTAGATTTTGATATTAGTCATCCTGTTGCTTGCCTGGTTAAGTGTGTTAAAGTTAACAAAAATATTTGTTTTTGTTTAACATTAGTTTATCTTAGTAGAATTCCTTTTCTTCTTGCTCTGATCAGCCATGAGAAAAGGAACTATTTCTGTTTTCCATATTACTGTACCTTGGCTAGGAGACAAGAAAATGAACAAGGATTTTGCAGTAAGAGGATTTAAACTTCCAAAATTGTCTGCAATTTAGTAAACTCTATTCATTCTAACCCAGCTGTTTGGAGTAAAGAGAGGAAGATAACACAAGTATATGGAACACAGGCTCTGGGCTCACTTTCCCATCAGACACACTTGGCTAGTCAGTTGAATTCCCAGAGCCAGACCACTACTCCCTTCAGAATTATAGGGGTAACTAAGGATTGGGGGTGTATATCTTTTTTCCTTGTACTATTACTCACAAGTCTCTCTATAAAAGTTCTTCCAAATATCATCGCCAGTGAAAATTTCTTTCAGTATAATTGAGATGAGTTGATCTTTTCTCGGTATCAATTAGTCAGTGACCATTTATTGACTTTTATAAGGAATACTTAATCTGAAACTATAGCAAGAATTGAAGTTCAATAACCTCTCAGACCTGAAGCCCATTTTCCTCTACTAATGCAGGCTTTGGTGAGAGCTAAAATTTGAAGTAGTGACAAGCAACATTCCCCTCAATAAGTTCACTTCTGGATGAGGCATAGCTGATAAACAGCTTGTTTCCTTGCAGCACAGTTCTCAGCAATTGGAATGATCCACTCTTTGTTGTACTGGTCCAAGGGAGTTATTCTTCAAGTGAGTCTGCTTGCTGGGCTGGGCTACTGAAAGTTCTAGCAGACTCTGGCATGGACTCACTTTGTTGAAACTCTGGTGGCTCTTATGACCTTTCATAAGGTCACTCACCTCTGACTCTCATTCTCCAAAGAATAGGAGAAAAAAATAAAGATGATGAAGACAGAAAAAAAACAGCACAAGGGATTCATTGCATTTTGGTGACCTAAATGGGATGATGAAGAATATCTCAACAGATTAAAAAATGGCTGTCACTCTCCTTCACCCCTCCCACCCCCAAGAAAGCTAATAGAAATTTTTGAATCATTCACTATCAAGGAAACAAAAACTTTTCCTTTCATTGGAGTCTTTTAAAGGCTTACTCAATTCTGGCTTATCAGTCATTAAAAAGCTTTGTGTTGTACAGAAAGAAAGATGACAGGAATAGAGAACACCTACTTATGCTCTAATTGGGGAAAGGCCTCTCCAAGGTCCATTCCCTGAAGCAAACTCCCAATACTCTATGTGGGCTGCTATCAGAACATGTTGCACATGTCATAAAGACTGAGTTTTATTGACCAGTTCTTCCATTATGTATGCAGAAAAAAGGTTTCTGTTCTCTGAGTATAATTACATTGGGAAAACTGACTCTTCTTCAGAAATGAATGTTTTTAAATGTGCTCTTTGTCTTTATGTTTCTGTCTCTCTGTCTCTTGTCTGTTTTTCCTATCTTTCTCTCTCTCTCTTACTTTTGATTATTTTACTGTGGTCAAGTGATTTCCTAGAAGCTCACTAACTCTTTTGTTCTGCTATTCAACTGTGCCAATCTTCTTTTTATTGAAGAATGACTCATACATTTACCTTTGAGCTGATCTTTCCCAAATGTAATCAGGATATGCTTTATGACTGAAAAAATCCATATTAGTGTTTTAAAGCTGTACTTGGAAGAATATAACTGAATGACTAGACAAAATTTTGAATATAATGATTTTAAATGCCTAAATTAGAAATAATCAAATTGCACACTGATATTCTAAGAGTTAATCTAGAAAGTAGTTAAAAAAGAGAAAAATTGGAGCAAGTTTGCCAGACTGTGCCTGAAAAAATATTTAGAGACAGGTTCTTCAAGAAAGATGGGGCAGACTTTCTTAGTTTTTAAACTGGGGAGGAGGAAGGTCAATCATTGAAAAATATTGAATTTGCATTTTAAAGTTTTTAGATTATTTTAAAGAAATTGATTATTATGATTGCTGATTATTTGGAATCATGAGAAAATACAGTAATTGTCATGTGTTTTGTCTTAGAAAGGATTATTCATATTAACCTGTAACACAAATTATTAACCATTAGATATACCCTCAGGATCCTTCAAACTTGTCCTGTAGTAAATTTTTCAGTCATTCACTATAAAACATTGATTTTTTTCAGTGTTAGATGTTCATTCCCAAACTTAAAATTTCCACTTCAAGTCCAGTAAAAAACAAAGAATGAGGAGAGTGCTGCTGCAAAATGCCTCATCAGGTAACTTGAAACACAAACACTGGTGCTAAAGATCAGAAAAGTTAATCTTTTACCAATGATTTGTCTCCTTTTATTTTTTCCTATTTGAGAGGTTACTTTATTTTTTAAAATGAAGGAAAAAAGTATGCTTCAGTCAGTATTCAGACACCATCAGCTCAGTCTTTGGTATGGATAGCATTCTTCATCATAAGTCCATCAGAGAAATTACTTCAACATTTTTTCCCCCACAGTTGCTATTACTAGTTGTTTTCCCCTCAATTCTATTCCCTTTGCCCACATTTATTCTATTATCTCTCTCCTTTCACTCTGCCGCTCCTCAAAAGTGTGTTGTATCTGACTACCTTCTCCCATGATGTCCCTTCTGTCATTATTTCCTCACCACCACCACCACTAGGGCCCCCCCTTCTCCCATTCCTTTCTTCTCCTATTTTCCTCTAGGTTAAGATAGATTTCTAGATCCAGTTGAGTGTTTATGTTATTCCTTTACTTTGCCATCTTGGCTCTGCCCCTTTCTCCTTTCTTTTGTATGGTGTTTTAATAGTTGTCTTCATATAACTCCTTGGGGTATATTAGTAGATAGACTCCCAGATATTTGCTCTCATATTTTTAGTTGTTTTGAATGGAATTATTTTCTATCTCTTGCTGAAATAAAATACAGAATGACTGATGAGTTTTGAGAGTTTATTTTATGTTTATCAAAGTTATAGATTCAATTAATTTTTTGTTTAGTCTCTGACATTCTCTGAATAGGCTAATATAGGATCTTCAAATGACAAAATTTTTGATTTTGTTTGTGGTTAGGTCGTCAAAATGATATTGGAAGAGATGACATTTAAAGACAAATAATTGTGTTGGTAATAGACTTCCTTGCTTTACCCTTGATCTTATTGAAGAAGTCTCTAGTGTTTCCTCTTGTAATCATTGTGAAAAAAAAAGAAATGAAATAAATATTTGTTAAGTGTCTGTTATATTCCAGTCAATATAGTAATCATTTTATTTATATCTGATTCTCACAAGAACCCCATGAGGTAGATACTATTATCACCCTCATTTTGCAGTTGAGGAAACTGAGGCAGAGATTAAGTGAGTTGCTTAGTGTCCATACAGCTAGTAAAGTACCTGAGACTAGATCTGATTTCAAGTCTTGCTGTCTCTAGGTCTAGTACTCTGTCAGTGCATCGTATAGCTGACTCTCTTTAGACAAATATCAAGAAAGGGGATATTTGTACATTTATTCTGATGTGTTGTTTTTTTTTTTTGCAAGGCAAATGGGGTTAAGTGGTTTGCCCAAGGCCACACAGCTAGGTAATTATTAAGTGTCTGAGGCCAGATTTGAACTCAGATACTTCTGACTCCAGGGTTGGTGGTGCTCTATGCACTGCACCACCTAGCCACCCCTATTCTGATGCGTTTTATAAGATTTTTTTTTTTTAGGTTTTTGCAAGGCAAATGGGGTTAAGTGGCTTGCCCAAGGCCACACAGCTAGGTAATTATTAAATTTCTGAGACCGGATTTGAACCCAGGTACTACTGACTCCAGGGCCAGTGCTTTATCCACTGTGCCACCTAGCTGCCCCTATAAGATTTTTTTTTTTAAATGCAGGTACATGGGATATTTTTTCAAAAACCTTTTCTCATCTATTAACATAACTTCCATTTTTTCAATTATCAGCAAATTCTATCATGTTAAATCTTAGCATTTAGTAAAGTGTCTGGCAGATAGTAGGTGCTTAATAATTGTTGCTGATTAATTGTTTGATTGATAGTTTCCCTACTAGTGAATCAATATTGCATTCCTGACCAAACTGTATAACTGTGTACATACTTGATCTTCATTCATTTCATACCTACTAGTCATGAGTGTCTCTCAGAGTTTCATACTGGATCTTCTTCTCTCTTCCCTTTATGCTTTCTTATTTGGTGATCTCATGAACTCTCAGGGAATCAGTTATCAGCTCTTTGTACATGATTGTCACCTCTGTTTATTCTTTTCTGTTCTTTCCCATAAGGTTAATTCTAGCATCAGCCATTGCTTTATACACTTTTTGATTTCACGTTCCATGGGCATTTCAAATTCAATGTGCACAAAATTGAACTTATCTTTTCCCCTAAACACTTCCCTCTTTTGAACTTCTTTATTGCATTTGAAAAGATCATATCACCAGTCATCCACTCCTCATTCTTATTCATTCCATATAGCCAATCTTGTTGCCAAATCTTGTAATTTCTACCTTCACATGTTCACAAAAGTGGACATATGCCCACTTGTCTCACATAGCTAGTTGAAGTCATCAACATCTCTCAGATAGACAATTGCTATAGGATTCTAATTGGTCTCCTGCTCTGAACTTTCTCTCTTTTCCACTTATTCTCCTTCTGCTTGGTAATAACTGGATTAATCTTCTACCTCAAGCTTCTTGCAGCCAAATATGAGGTGTAGTCTCAACCTCTTCTGTTTCTTCCCCTTATAGATTAGAAGTGTTGGCTTGCTAGTCTGCTAGGATGCCTTGGTATTCAACTGGATGTTGGATTTGCCATAGGCTTCCTGGGGGCACCTTTGGCATGGAATGAGCAGGCATTATACTTTTTCCCTTTCAGGGCAGTCATCCATTGGGAATTGACTCTCTCTCCTGGGGTAGACCTGGCATGAGCCCTGACTTGAACACTTTTGTGAAGCCTCATAGCAGACTCATGCATGGCAAGCCATCACTTCATGCAATGACCTTAAGGAAGGCAACTCTAGTCCTTGCTGTGTATTCAAAGTGCCAGGGATGAACTAACCCTGCCTTCAGAGCTCATTTGCCAGAGATCAAGCTGGTTTCTTCCCCTCCACTCCCATTAATGCTCAGAGTATACGTATGGAGTCTTTTTGGCCAGGCTAGGACTTGCCAGAGGAAGTGACTATTACTTCCTTTTAGTTGTATTGTAGTGCCATTTTTGATAACTGCCAGATTATTTGTCAAGATGATTCATCGACCGTTTATGTTTCTATATTAACTGGGAGTCATCTGTTAGGATTTCCTTTTTTTGCAAGGCACACGGGGCTAAGTGGCTTGCCCAAGGCCACACAGCTAGGTAATTATGAAGTGTCTGAGACCGGATTTGAACCCAGGTACTCCTGACTCCAAGGCTGGTGCTTTATCCACTACGCCACCTAACCGCCCCTAAGGATTTCTATTAAGATTATTTTCCCCTCAGTAACAATGGATGAGGGCAGAAGAGGAAGGGGACTTGGGAATGGAAAGATTGAACTGAATGGGGATGAGATTTAAAAAGATATAGCAAGGAATAGAGGAATTCTTGATGTGAGATACTGACAGTAGAAAGGATTTATTAATCTCAGATAACAATTATTTCGCACCATTGTCATCTTGGGTTCTGTTATTATTGAATGTAATATTGGTGTGATATTTTTTTCTCTGAACACCAAAGACATTAGAATTATGGTAGATGGGATCAGAATCTAGAGGTTTAATCCCTACTCATAAAAACAGTGCTTACAGGGGGAAGCTCTAATGTTAAATTGTGAAGTGATGCATGGCAAAGTCTTCCCCAAAGGACCGTATATATATATATATATATATATATATATATATGTATGTATGTATATATATATACATACATATATATATATATATATGTATATATATATCACTGAAGGCCAAGAACCAGGTCTTTTCCAAAATCTGTCTGAAGCTCTTAAAATATGGCCCAGCACTAGGGCATCCCCTGAAGTCCTAGTTATTTTTGGTTTCTGGCAGATGAGACAAATATATTTCTGTTTTGTGGATATTATGGTGATTTGCTTTGAAATGCAAGCAAGTCTGCAAAATAATTGAAATAATAAATGGTTTCAGCAAAATAGTAGTGTAAAAGAAATGAACCTGCAAAAATCTATCTATTACTAGCAAAGTCCAGAAGAAGAAATTGAGAAATTTCATTACAAAATAGCTAAATGCATTAACTATCAAGGAGTAAGTCAACCAAGACACTCAGAGGCATTACATAAATACAGCTACAAAACAATTTCTAAAGAAATAGATTTAAATAAACAGAGGAATGGTCAATATTCATCACTTGGCTGCCTCAATATAATGAATATAACCATCTTAGGAAAATTACTTCTAAGCTTTGCCATAGTCCTGGAGAATATAGAGTCCTGGGCTTGTAGCTCCACCATCCAAGAGTCTAGGTTCACATGTTCTCTTGACAGCTCCCTACCAGAATGACCTTGGATAAGTTAAATAATCCTTCCAGGTTTCAGTTTCCTTATAGGTCAAATGAGAGAGATGAGCTGTGTTCTCAAATCTTCCATTTCAAAATCTGTGAACTTAGAATCTTAATCAAAATATCATTGATATCTTTTAATTAATTAGACAAAATCATAATCAAATTCATATGATGAACAAATAGTTAAGAACATAAAGGGAAATATTGGGAAAATATGAAAAGGAAGGAAAAATATAGAATGTCAATACCAAATGACCAATTTTATTTCAGATTAGTAATTAGCAAACATCCAGTGTTGGAAAAATAATAGAAAAATAGATCAGGATAAAGATGAGGTAAGCAAAACAGAATATAACATTTGATAAATTCTAGAGCACAGATTTTTTGGGAAAGAAACAAGATATGCCAAACATTAGAAGAACTGGAGAAAAATTTTGTGGAAATAGCTTAAAACCAGGTTCTCATTTTATAAGCCACAGTAGATGGAAAAATAATCTAAATATTAAGTCTGACATCATAACACAATCAAAAGAGAGGAGGGTTATGTCTGTCACAAGTCAAATAGTGAGAACTATCTTAGCCAGCAGTGATAGAGAGGAAGTGATAAGCGATTAAAGAGGTGATTTTGGTTACATAAGCAATTCTGGGCTCTGCATTTTAGAGTTTTTATTTAAAGACTTGGCTACCATATAAAGGCATGAAATACCACACTCTCCAAAGGACTGAGGTTGGAGATAACATAAAGAGCTATGGAAAGGTACATGGTAGCGTTAGCACATCAGCACAAGGAATTACAAAGAAGCATTATCAAGGATTACTTGAAAGAACCATATGAGTGAAACCAGTTGGTCTTGTCATAAGGTGAGGGCAAGAGATAACTGAGGAGTAGACTGCAAGGCCGATTATTATTCTTGTAGTTTTAATCAATCATCACACATTTAATTAAGTAGCTATTATATCAAGAGAACTGTGCTAGACACAGGAAATCCACAGAGGAAGATGAAATGTTTGCTTTTCCCAAGGAGCTTATATTCGATTCTGAGAAACAACCTGGAACCCATATAGTGATATTTAAACTAGCCATCTACCTTCTGGACTAGTTCTTGCTGAGCCCTAGGGCTTGGGATACTTACTGTACCACTTTCTTTTTCCACTAAGGTCATCCAGGCCAGACCAGGTTCAGTGTCAGGGGAGTCACTCTGAGGTAAGGGATTAGATTCTCTTCTTCTCAAATTCATTAGCTCTTGAAGACCCCCCCCCCCCCCCCCCAGCATTCCCAGGGTGGTCAATGCGATTTATGCCTGAGACTTCTTCCAGTGAGGAAAGACAAAGACACTTAATTCTAATTTGATTCAGATATAGGACAGCTAATTTATTCCTTTTCCCCAGAGGAGTGTTAATACCGGGTGTTCACAATCACACAGTAACAGAACAGGATTCATGAATTTAACTTGCCATTTCTTACACAATCTGTTAGGAGACTGAAGAGGAACATGTGCAGGGCATTGTGGGACTGGTGATCAGACATTTTATATTCCAGTTCAGTTATGTATTGGCTCTGCACTCTGGATCCTCACTGTTTCTTGACTTTTGTGTTCTTTCCCCTCCACAATCTGCTTGCATGGATGCCAATGACTGAAACAACAGATCACTCATTTCACTGGAGGAACTCAGGACCTTTTGAAATCACAAGTTCTCTTTCTTTTTTAAAATTTTTATTTATTTAAGGCAGTGGGGTTAAGTGACTTGCCCAAGGTCACATAGCCAGGTAATTATTAAATGTTTAAGGGCAAATTTGAACTCAGGTCTGCCTGACTTCAGGGCTAGTGCTCTATCCACTGTGCCACCTAACTGCCCCACAAGTTCACTTTCAAACCAGGGGATATCCACTGAGAGTAGTTGCTGGCTAAGGAAAGGAAAAATAAAATGGAAAAGGCATCCAGGGAAACTGGACCAGTTTTCCTAAATAAACCCTTTCATGGAAATCTGGAAACAAAGCCCACTACTTGCTAATCTGGGAAATCAGAACCAAGGACATCTAGAAACTCTCCTCTGTTAACTGATTCTAGACCCTATCCACTTGATACAATCACAGGGGAGAGGAACGATCAACTTAGATTATTCAGGTTCTCTTTCTTTTTATAATTCAAGCTAAAATATTAAGTCATTTTTAACATGAAGTCCATTTCATGATGGAAACAGCCAGGAACTTCATCATCCCCAAGTGGTCTTAGAAATGAGTCCCACTGAACGTTTCTAGGAGTTGCAGGTTCATGGACCAGGAAAAGACCTATAAACCACTTCAGCTTCAACTACACTACTGAAGTAAAGACAAGGGGATTTTGGAGGAAAGGGAGGAAAAAATCACACTCATTAAGTCCTGGCTACATCACAACTTTTAACCAATATTATCTCATTTGATTCTCATAACCACTCTGGGAAATGTGTCATAATTTCTCTTTTTCTAACTGAAGAAATTAGGTTGAGTGCCTTACCAGGGTCAAGAAGTATCTAAAGTAGGAATTGAACTCAGATCTTTGTGACTGATAGCTTAACCCTTTATCCACTGTACCACCTAGTTGCAAAATTCTATATGACTGTGTAATCCAGGTCAAGTCTCTTTATGTCTTGTACCAGGTTGTTTTCTCCTTATCTCCAGCTTCCATTCAGCCTCTAATTTTCTCTGGTTGCATAGAGTCATTACCAGTGGTCATACCTGGGATGAAGTAATCCAATGGATATTGTTCTCCTGGGGGCCTTGCCATTCTTTATTCATCCAACTGCTACTCTAATGGCCCTCAATTCCATTTTCCACCATCTTGCCTAAAGAACAATGTTCAAAACCTACCTCATTGCCTCTGGAAATAGAATGTCAATGAATAGATCATTTGTTGAACTTACTATCTAGGTGACTTACCAGACTATCACTTATTCCTCTAGCCACCACTTCCCTAGACATGTGACTTCCACATTTGAAACAAAGTACCTTCAGGGCAGGGACTGTCCTCCTTTTGTATTTTCATCCTTAGACTTTAGGAAAGCTTGGAACAAAGAACTTAATGAATATTTTACATCCACTGATATAGGCTGTGCCTCTCACTTAGTCTTTTGGTTCCAGGATGTGGTCATTCTGGATATATTTAACTTCTACCCTTATCCCCTCCCCCCCCCAACATTTGTAGTAATCTTGGAGCAAGAGTGGAGTTGTCTTAATGAGTATCTCCCTCCCTTGCTAGAGACAGAAGCTGAGACCCAGATGAGGGCAAGGACTTAGCCAAGCTCCAGTGACTCATAAATTGGCAGAGCAGAGAGACTCCCTGTTTCCAGAGCCTGGCACTCATGCACTGATCTTACTGCAACCAATCAAAAAGGAATTATTGAGCACTTCATGCAGGAAGGGCACCAGGCTAAGTACTGAGGATACAAACAAAAACCAAAACTCAGTTCCTGCTGATTCTGTGGGAACTGGTCTAGCTGTCCTTGGAGGTTGCATCTACTCCTGGGAGTCTGGATCTCTCTTGGAGCTACATGGACCTACTCCATAACTTTTTCACCTGCAGGGAACTGCAAGCCCTTCTGTTCCTGGAGTGGCCCAATGCAGTGATACAGTGGGTCATATGCTATGAGTTTTGCACATTCCCAGGGGTAATAGCAGGTGAACTGAAGATGGAGCTTTGTTCCCATCTGTCCTGGCTTCTCAGAAGTGAGCTTCTCCATGCTGTTTACACTGCAGGTGAAAGAGGAGTGTGTGTGTGTGTGTGTGTGCGCGCGCGCGTGCACATGTGTGGTGGGGGTAGGCGTTTTAGGTGTGATGGACTCTTGTTTTAGGCAGCCTTTATTACTTTCTCCCCTTTCCTCAATCTTGGGAATTCACACAGAAATGCATTTTTTGAATCTTAGCTCAATATTGAAGTTGTAATGAACAAACAAGCTAGGGAAATCACAATCAGAAAGCATGACCAATTGCTCAGAAACAACTGGGGTGTTTTTCTAGGGTAGGTGGTAGAGACCCCTGCAGCAACACTCATGTTTTCTTGAACAAGAATGAAAGATCATTCAAACAGCAGCCAACGGGTTATGGAAGCAAAATTCCACCCCTGGATCATCTCTAATGTCTGAAAGAAATAACAGGCAACAAAAATACAGCTCTATTGTATCTCCTTTCTAAACCTGCAGGGACCTAAGTAGAGAGACTATTGGGAGACTGAGATCCTGGGCATAAAGCAAAATTTGGGGAAAGGGAGAGTCTAAGATCATACCCTGCCTTTGGCACTTGCTTCTTGCATGACTTTTGGGTAAGTCACTTAATGCCCTTTGGGTTGGTTTCCTCATCTATAAAATGGAGAGATTGGGTTAGATGGTCTCCAAGATCCTTTCAAACTCTAGATATATTATATGCCTTTGGAACTGGTGTTTGGGGAAAGAATTTTCTGGCATTAAAATATTATCAATCTAGGATATTTTGCTTTGATGGTTGCCCCTCCTCCACAAAAGAACAGCCCAGTAATATTCCATCAGTTTTAATATTTTAATTTTATTCATAATATGTATGTATGTATGTATGTTTATATTTATACACACATAATATTTCAACTTGATATTTGTTCCCATATAGGTTCTAACAACTCAGAGCACAGCCCCAAAATCTCAAACTCCCCTTTTGGACCTCTCCTTATCCCCCTATGCCATCATAGTGTCCCTTCTCTAGACCACTCATTTTGTGATCACTCTTACCTCTAATAACTCTTCTCTTTCTGTCTCCTTAGGTTCAACTAAAGATGGATGACTGAGGGGTGGATTATGACTACACATTATAAACATAAGGGAAAAAATCTCTCCTTGCATTTTTAATCCTTATCACTATGGAAAAAATCTTACTAGATCTGTTCATTGCAGTAGTCACATTTATGCTGGTTTGGGGGTTGGCAACAGCTTCTGAAGCAGGGACATGCCCATACCCCAGAATAGAAACATAAGACAATAATCTTAGTGAAGGACTTTCCTTTCCTTTGGATGTCCCTAGAACCCCTGAGGTGGAACTGTTACTAGCATTATCCTGGTGAATCTGACTCATCAGAAACAGTGGGTATTGTGAGAAGGAATCCTAGGGTTCATGAAAGTTATACCATCAAGAGATCACTAAAGTTCAGACTGGTTCATTAGCTTCTGCAACCACAGGGGAGTTGAAATTCGAGGCTACTCCTTATCTAGGACTTTCCCCAATGGACTGTGCTTACTCTGGCTAATGAAGGAGGGATGTGTGTATTTGAATAGCGTTTGAATACTTTTGCTTAAATTCAACAAAAAGAATTTTTATTGTTGATTTTTTAACTGCTTTTGACTCTTTATTTGGAGTTTTCTTGGCAAAGATATTATAAAAAGATCTGCCATTTTCTTCTCCAATTAATTTCATAGATGAGGAAACTGAGGCAAATAGGGTTAAATGACTTGTCCATTGTCACACACCTAGTAAGTATCTGAAGCAAGATGAGTCTTCCTGACTCCAGGTCAGGTGACTCCACTACACAATTTAGTCCTATAGAAAAACCAAAAAACCAAAAATCCATTTACTTCAGTTCTTTATCTATCTACTGAGCTAGAGAAAGACAAATCACTCCAGTATCTCTTCCAAGAAAATCCCAAATGGAATCTTGAAGAGTCAGATGTGACTGAAAAGACTGAACAGCAAAAGGACTATGTAATATTTAATATGACATCCATTGACTGACCACATGCTCATTACTTCCAAATCCCAGGCTTAAACCAAGGGATCCATGCTGCTTTGAACCTAGGAGGTTTACAGGTGTCTCAGTTCTATTGTCTCTCCTTAGAAGACCAGGCAAGGAAATGTGGCCATCAGAATATAGATCCCAAATGCTACTAAGCCTGTGGTCTCCCAAGGGGCCAATGCTTAAGTTATTCTTGAGTGGAAAGTTAGGGCTCTTTGACTCTAAAGGCAAACTTCCTCTTCTAATTCTATTTCAGGAAAGAACCTTCTATCCTCTCCTGCTGCCTGGGTGTTCATCCATTGGGTTGCCTCCCATCATGCTTTTCCTTTGCTCATGACCAGTAGAGGGGAGACAGAGCAAGACTCTCTCTCCTCTGAAAATCCACCTGGCTGTTTTCATTTTCTTTGAATGTTCCTGAGCCTTCTCCTCACTTCTTCCATCTGAGTAGGTTATATCCTTTCCCTCCTGATCTGGAACCTGTCAGCTGACCTTGATAACTTGCACTTCTTCCTCTATTCCACTCTTATAGTAAGGAAAGAGGCTGGACTCTAGGAGGACTATTAACTTTTGTCACCTACCGGCATCAGCATCTCAATGTTCTCTTCTGTAGAATGAGGGATTTTTATTGGCTGATCCCTCTGAGCTCAGTTCTTAGTTTGTTGGATGGAACACTCAGTGAGTCAGGAAGATATGAATTCCAATCTGGTCTTGAGTACTTATTCACTATTGTTATCCTGAATGAATCACTTGATTTCCATTTTTCTCAGTTTTCTCATATGTATAATGGACCCAATCATGGCACCTGCCCACCAGTATTGGTGTGAGGATAAAAGTGAGATAATATTTATAAAAAATTCTTTGAAATCCTTAAAATGTGATAAAATGCCTTCTTAACTATTATCATTAATCATTATTCTGCTGTTACACAATTACCTTGTCTTGAGAGAGAGTGTGAAATTTATGGAAGGGAAGTCCTCTCCAAAGGATAAACTCTTTGGGGATTTAATCTTGAGGAATCTTTTGTCCTTGTCTATCCTTTAGTCCTTATGTAAGCCTTATACTCCATCCATAGGGAGCAAGGTCAGAAGTTGTCTGGATGGGGAGATAATCAAGAGACATGCACCTGGGAAGCAGAGTAGGTAAAGCCCTGCTTCAGCATCTCTAACCCCCCTTTCTTCCTCACCCTGATGATTTATCCAATATGAACCTCAAGGCTGTGACAATCATTTTTTTACTTGATCTAAACAAAATTACTCCTATGTATTTCCTGTGAGATTCAATATTAGAAACTGAACAAAAACTTGAAGGAAGAAATAGTTAGAAGACAATACATGGAAGGAAACTGCAAAGTGGGAGTAAAAGGGAAGGTATCAGTGGGGAGACAGGATGAAAAAGTCAGAAGGAGGGCTTTGGGCTAGGAAATGAAAAGATTGGGAGCCCTCTTCCAATGGAGATTCTGAGAGGAAATCTCAGCTCTGAACCTTCTGAGAATTGTTCAGCTCAAATCTGGGGCATGTGCCAAACCATACCTGGATTTCTTCTTCTTCTCTATGGATTGATCATTTACTGCCAAGTTTGTCATCATTTCTATTTCAGAAATCAGTTAATCATTGATATTTAAAATTAGACTCATAACAATAGCCCTTATCACTTCATCTACATTTTGAAGGATTCAATTATCATTAAGAAAAATTACTTATTTCTTTTGGGAGATATACACATGGGGTAGAGAGATAGATAGAGATAGAAAGACAAAGACACACACATGCAGAGACAGAGAATGAGAGAAGAGACACCCAATGAGACAGAGATAGAGAATGTGTGTGTGTGTGTGTGTGTGTGTGTGAGAGAGAGAGAGAGAGAGAGAGAGAGAGAGAGAGAGAGAGAGAGAGAGACAGAGAGAGAGACAGAGAGAGAGAGAGAGAGAGAGAGAGAGAGAGAGAGAAACAGAGAGAGACAGAGAGAGAGAGAGAGATGGGGAGGGGAGGGACAGAGAGAGAAGTAAACAAGAGAGGAGGAGGAGGAGGGAGAAGGGGAGAAAGGGGGAGAGGGAAAGGGAGAGAGCAAATGCCTGGAAAGATGAAGTTCCCATAGCTATAATAGCATGCCTCTGCACCAGATTTGTAGTCTGCTTTCTAATCTCCTTATCTAATTCCTGTCAGGGGAGAAGGCTCATATCTATTTCTTATCTCCAACTGTTCTTGGTCTTTCTTCAAATAATCACACAAATACCAAGGAATAAAATCTGGAATTTAGAACACATCTGTTGTTAGGGTGGTAGTTTGAGGCATTCATTGGAAAGGGATCATTGGATTCCCAGAAGCCTGATTTGAACATTTTTATCATTCTGTTACTTTGAGTGGCGATCAGTTAATTACTGCTATAAAACCTGTCCTGTTACCATCATTCTTCTCTCCTCAAGTCAATAATAATATCTGTCACATCCATTGGATGTGACTCTTGGAGCATTGCCATATTTAAAGAGGCAAAAGTAGAGGCAACCAAAAAGACAATGGAAATATGGAGGAAAGATGGATATCTGTGAAATACTTTGTTCATATACAATGCTTAATGCTGGGGATGCAGATTAGCCATTCTCTCATAGGGAACTCTTGTATCTATATTCCAGTTTCTTTTTTCTTTTTTCCTTTTGTTTTTGCAAGGCAATGGGGTTAAGTAGCTTGCCCAAGGTCACACAGCTAGGCAATTATTAAGTATCTGAGGCCTATTTGAACTCAGCTGCTCCTGACTCCAAGGCCTTTGTTCTATCCACTGTGCCACCTAGCTGCCCCCCCACCCAGTTTCTTTTCAGTTGTTGGAATTATGCATCTTCTTTCTTGAAGGTGGATGCCAGAAGGTCAAGATCTCACAGAACACTTAGTAATCAAGCTCCACCAATGAAGAGATTTTTATGCAAATGGGATATGATGGATTACCTTCATTTATATCAGTATCATGTTCACATCTGTATCATGCACATATCATATCATGTAAATATTTGCATACATGTTCATATGACATGTGCATGTATATGTGTGTGCTTACACATGTACTTATATTTACACATATGTACACAGAAATAGACTGTTTTCCCTGCTGGGAGATAGTCTCTTGGAAGGCAGGGATTGGTGTAATTTATCTTTGTATCCCTAGTAGTCAGTATAGTTATTGGCACTTTGCAAGAGTTTAACGAATTGATTGATTGATGAATGTTATACATTAATCTACTGTAGCACCCTACTTGTGTATCAGTGAAGAGGAACCCAAAGAAAGAGGCCTGTCCATGTGGTGGGGGAGAGAGTCCTGGTGGACAGGCAGTGAAGTGTTGAGCTCTAAAACAGAAAAAAAAAGAGCAGAAGGAAAGTGTGCTAAAGGTTGACTTCTTTGAAAATATCATGACATACCGGGCCTAGAGTTGCCTATGATGGGAAGTCATAGATAGATTATGAGTCACATTCATATTGATGGAGTCCCTATATTGATAAAACAGCAGAGGATCCATCAAAAATACCAATGACCTAGATTGTTGCCATTTGTGAGCTCTCCATGGTCCCTGAGATGAAATGAGACATACATTTTGATGACTAATGGCAGACACTGTCATGGTTTGTCAGGCTGTTGATCCAGGTAGGAGATGCATAAAAATCATTAGGATAGAAAACTTCTGCCTGTGAAGATTCATGGTGAACTTGGTATGTTGGACTATCTGGGCTAAATCCACATGCAAGTTGCCATGATTTTTCTGCAGCTTTGGATGGAAAATTAGCTGAGTTGGTAGTACTTCCAGGAAAGGCATTTACTGTGGGGATGCTTATATAGGTGCAATGGGGGTGCTAATCCTGCTATCTATTTTGGCAGTCATGTCTTCTCACTGCATATTAAAGAGCAACTTGAATGCCTTATGGTTTAAGCATTGGGTGTGGTGGACTTTGATCTACATTCAGGAGTCAGGTGATGGTTGGAGGATTTCTGGGTGCTCCAATCCAGTTCGGCATTGCTGACCTTTCCAGGGAGCATAAAACAATAACCAAAGAATGGTATAGAAATTTTCCTTTCCCACTTCTTTAGTTGCAGAAATATATTCCCCTCAGTGACTGAGTATTATGTCCATGATCTGGATATGGAAATCACTCATGAAAGGAGGTATTTGAGTTTTTCATCTGATCCTCCTTTTTCAAAACATCTTTATCATCCAGTGAAGTTGCTATCAGGATGGCACGATTCTGATCTCTTTGGGAGAACAATGCCCAAAGTGAGATCTTTGAGAGAGAGGGGTGGGAAAAGGGGTAAGGGAAGGTCTAGTATAAGGACTTTTGTGACTCAGACAAAAGTTGAATGTATTCCTTATGACCATTCTGATGAATATTGAATGTATTCTAAAAATTAAGTGACAGTTTACAAATATTTCCTCAAAAAGGATGGTAATTGTCTGTGTCCTGATTCCATCAGAAGTAGTGGAGATAATACCTAAGAAAATGTCCTGTAGATGCTTCACATCCTTATTGGTTCTTCTCTCTGCTATGATGGCCACACAAGGACACAAATATGCTCTCCTTCTCCTCCGTCCCCCACCTCCCAGCAGTAAACCTGGAAAGAACCTGAGAGGTCATTGATTTGAACCCCTTATTTTACCAAGGCACAGAGAGAAAAGGGACTTCCTCAAGGTCAAACATTAGTATGTGTGTAAGGCAGAATTTATGCCCACATCTTTCTGAATACAACTTCAATGCCCACTGCACTTTGTTGGCAATCAAATTCCATCTTGAAAGATTATTGGTGTATTCTGTCTTTAATAATATTGTGAAGAATCTATTCTCAATTTAGAGAAGTTATTTTGTATAGGGATACATACTCAGAACTAGCTAAAAATATTCCTGAAAACCAACTCAAGCACAATTGTGTCCACTGAGAGGATTGTAATCTAATTCCCTGTCCTTTTAGCTTCTTTTTAAAGATTTTGAGAGATACAGAAAGGGGAAGGGAAATGTAGCCCCAAATTCCTTCTGGAGCAATGTGTAGAGGTGAAGAGGACATAGAGGAACCTACCCGAACTCTCCTAATGTACTGAGTGCTGAAGAATTTTTCCTCTGGTATCTTCAGCCTCTATTCCCAGCTAGGACTTTAGTTCTCATTATCATCTCTGTAAGAGATGATAATTTCCTAGGGCAGGGAAGGGACCCTCACTTCTTCAGTAAATAGCCTGGATGTGCTGGTAAATGTTTAACAACCACTTCTCTGGGGACAAAAAAGATGACGTAGGTCACATTCTTAAGTTTATTTTGCTTTATAGCATTCCCTCCATCACTTTTTAAAGTATAGACAATTAATGAAGCAATAATACAGGACTTTATTTGGAGCATTTGTTGATTTCTGAAAATTTAACAACTGGCTCTTGAGAGAGGTGGTATGAACTAGACTTGACTCTTACTGGGTCTTAGTTAGCTTGGTTTTACCAAGCAGGAAAGGCCTTGTATATACAATCTGTGTCTGGACTAACCAGCTAGAGCTATTTAGCTGTAAGGGTTAAATTTTGTCAAGTAGAACAACTCATGTGCATCTAGGTACTACAATGGATAGAGTGCCAGACCTAAAGTAAAGAAGACATCTTCCTGAGTTCCAATCTGTCCTCAATCTAGTTGTATGGTCCTGGGCAAGACAATGTCATTTGCCTCAGTTTCCTCATCTGTCAAATGAGCTGGGGAAGGAAATGGCAAATCATTGTTTTATCTTTTTTGAAGAAAACCCCAAATAGGGTCAAATACTTGGACATTGTTGCAGACAGCTGAAAAACAAGAACTCATAAAACTGTCTGCTCAATTGTGGAGCAGGAGACTAAGATCTGTATCAAAAGTGAGCAGCCAGACATCAGAGCTGTCATGGTTTCTTTTTTTTTCTTTTTTTCTTTTTAGGCTTTTGCAAGGCAAATGGGGTTAAGTGGCTTGCCCAGGGCCACACAGCTAGGTAATTATTAAGTGTTTGAGGTCGGATTTGAACCCAGGTACTCCTGACTCCAGGGCCGGTGCTTTATCCACTGCGCCACCTAGCTGCCCTGTCATAGTTTCTTTAAAACATTGGAAGAGTTTAATATTTGAGTCATAATTTTCCCACTTGCCTTTCCTTCAGAAAATTCTCCATTTCTAAAGTTTACACAAAGAACCTTAGTTTTCTGCCAGTTGGTATTATGCTCTGTTATCAGTAAGATAGGACTTTGAATGGTGTATTTAATGTATAATCAGAAGTTAGTCCCTCTGATGGTTTAGTACTATAATGTATCATTCAAATCTCATCACTGTGATACAGTATCCTACCTAGAGGTTTGTGGCTGTCCCCCCCACTCCTCCTTTCTGGTAAATTAAAGATGGGTAGAAATTCTTTCTGCTATTTTAAATTGCTTGCAAATGCTAATGATGTGCTGCCAAGATATATTGATATTTTTTTTTCACAGAAACCTCATTAACAAAGGATACTACACTTTCTTCCCTCTGCATTCCCATCATCAGTCTCTGAAAAGGGGCCATGATTGAGGTAACTAATGACCAGGAGCTTCATTTTTTGAAGTAAACAGCTCACACTTAGAGAGTATGCCTAGCTTCCTTGCAGGCTGAGCTGCTGTGCCATATCTTGAAGGAAACTTTCCCAAATCCCCCCTAAATATCAATTAAACTCAAACTATTCTGTGAGGTGGGCAGAACTAGGAGAGCAATTTATCCAATGACACCAACACTGAAAAGACCAACAACTTCGAAAGATTTGGTAACTGATCAATTCAGCTACCAACTGTAATTTCAGAGAACTTATCATGAAACAGTCTGTCTCCTTTCTTACCAGAGTGGATTGATGCTCGGGGTACTTCCTTTTTAGAATAAAGATTTAATTTTTAAAATTAACTTAATGATTTTTAGTTAACAAAAAATTATTTTTTTCCTCTTACATCTTTTCCTCTGTATGAAAGAAAAACAAAAACCCTAGTGACAAATATTCATATTCAGGAAAACCCATTCCCACATTGACCTTAAATGTATATCTCAGCAGCCAGAAGGACTCGAGTTCAAACCTAGCCTCAGAAACTTGGCACTTACTAGCTGTGTGACCCTGGGCAAGTCACTTAACCCTGACTGTCTTGCATCCAGGGATATCTCCACTTGTCCTAATTCTTATCTGACCACTGGACCAGATGGTTCTGGGGGGAGAAAGTGAAGCTGGTGACTTTGCACAGCTCCTCCCCCCACTCAAATTCAATTTATATGCTTGTCATGGTACTGCCTTCCTGTGGTCATGGTCTTCTTTGAAAATGAGGGACAAACAAAAACAACAAACAATAATATCTCATTTTGTACATTGAGTCCTTCACCTCTATGTCAGAATGATGGTAACATGATTCATCATGAATCATCTGGAATTGTAATTAGCTATTATATTGACTGAGCAGCTGAGTGGCATAGTGGATAGTGTGCCTGGTCTGGAGTTCAGAAGACTCATGTTCCTAAGTTCAAATCTGACCTCATGTACTTACTAGATGGGTGAGCATGTACAAGTCACTTAACTCTGTTTGCCTCAGATTTCTCATCTGTAAAATGAGCTGGAGAAGGAAATGGAAAACCACTTTGGTGACTTTGCCAAAAGTGCCCCTCCCCTTCCCACTGAGAAAATAAGGAAAACAAAATCCCTCTTACAAATGTGTACATTAAGCCAAACAAATATTTGTATTGGCCACATCCAAATATAAATTTTTGTGTGCAAATATAAATACACACACACACATACACACACATTTACATGTGCACCTGGATAGGGTCATGAAGAGCTGGATAGGATCAGGAAATGACTGACCAACAACAGTTGCTATGTTGATTGGAGTTTTTGTCTTCACAATATTGTTGTCTCTGTAAAAATTGTTCACTTCAGTATGCATCAGTTTAGATATGTCTTCCCAAATTTTTCTGAAGCTATTCTCTTTTAAAGTTTTTAGAGTATAAAAGTATTCCATCACATTTACATACCCTGACTTTTTTTTTTAGGTTTTTTTTTTTTGCAAGGCAACTGGGGTTAAGTGGCTTGCCCAAGGCCACACAGCTAGGTAATTATTAAGTGTCTGAGACCAGATTTGAACCCAGGTACTCCTGACTCCAGGGCTGGTGCTTTATCCACTACGCCACCTAGCTGCCCCTACACTACGCCACCTAGCCGCCCCTTACACCACCTAGCCGCCCCTTACCCTGACTTTTTAAACCATTCCTCAATTGATGGGCAGTCTCTTAATTTCCAATTCTTTAGCACTATATAAAATAGCTACTATTAGGGGCAGAGGTAAGATGATAGAGTAAGGTCAGGATTCAGTCAAATTCTTCCAAATTCCCCTCTCCACCCCCTCTGCCCACCAACACCTTTAAAATAATGCCTCAAAATGAATTCTGGAGTGGCAGAACCAACAAAAGGATGGAGTAAAATAATTTCCAACCCAAGACAACTTAGAAGGTCCATAGAAAAGCCCTGTCTTACTGGGGTGAGAATAGAGTGCACAGTCCACATCACCAAAGGCCATACTCCAGCAGGCCAGCAGCAGGTCTTGGGGGCAAGAGAGACTGAATCAGCAACAGTGACTTCTGGAGCTCTTAGTCCCCAGACAGTAAGGGTGTTGAACAACAGAAGGATATTGCAGAAATCCATTTGCTGGCACTGGCTGAAGGACAATGTTGCATTGCTCATATGTGGTTCCAGGTTACAATTTCAGAGTGAGAAAAAGGAACACTAACACACTAGAAAGTGCAAAAATAGGGATACAGAAGGTCTGATCACAGTTCCTGGGTGGAGAAGATTATGATTGCTCACTGATTAGAGCACAGTACAGGAGAGCAGGGTGCACAGTTCTTCTTAGTTCCTATCACCTTGGAAGGACTATCACACTATCTTTGAAAATAGCTGCACCAAAAACTTGGGGCAAGAGCAGAGCCCAACTTTAATATAAAGTTAAAAGTAAAAAAAATAGAATGGAAAAATGAGCAAACAACAGTGGCAGCAACAACAAAAACAAAGAACCTAATCATAAAAAGTTGCTATCATGATAAGGAAGGTCAAAACAAACTCAGAAAACAATAACAAAGTCAATCCAGCTTCATGCAATGCTTCACAAATGGGAATTGTTCTCAAGTCCAAAAAGTATTCCTAGAAGAGCTCAAAAAGTATTTTAAACATCAAATAAGAGAAGTAGGAAAAAATTAGGAAGAGAACTGAGAGTGATGCAAGAAAAATAATGAAAAAAGAGTCAGCAGCTTGGTAAATGTGTTACAAAAATAACTGAAGAAAATAACACCTTAAAAACAGAATAGACCAACTGGCCAAAGAAGCCCAAAAATGCACTGAAGAGAAGACCTCCTTAAAAAGTAGAATTGGTCAAATGGAAAAGGAGGTACAAAAGCTCAATGAAAAAAAATTCTTAAAAATTAGATTTGGGCAAGCAGAAGATAATGATTCCATGAGACACTAAGAAAAAAAATCAAAAGAAAAAATGTGAAATATCGCTTTGTAAAAATAAGTGACCTGGGAAATAGATTGAGGAGAGATTATTTAAGAAAAAGATGATTTTCAAAAGAATCTAGACATCACATTTCAAGAAATTAACAAGAAAAATTACTGTATATTCTAGAACCCAGACAGTAAAAAGGGAATTGAAAAAAAATCCACCTATTACCTGCTAAAAGAGAGCAGAAAACGCATCTCCCAGGAATCTTATAGGCAAATTCTGTAACTACCAGATCAAGGAGAAAATATGGCAAGCAGGTAGAAAGAAACAAATCAAAATATCACGAAGTCACAGTTAGGATAATGTAAGATTTAACAGCTTCTACATAAAATGATTGAAATGTGATATTCTGGAAGGCAAAGAAGCAAGGATTAATAAACAAGGATTACCTACGCTACACAACTAAGTCTAATTCTTCAGGGTAAAAATTTAGTGAATTAGTGAATTTAGTGAAGTAGAGGACTTTAACACATTCTTGATGAAAAGATTAGTGCTGAACAGAAAATTTGACTCTCAAATATGACTTAAGAGAAGCATGAAGAGGTAACTGAGAAAGGAAATATCATAAAGGATTCAATATGGTTAAATTTTTATATGTCTATATGGGAAGATGATACTTGTAACTCTTAAGACCCTTCTTACTAGGGAAAATTAGAAAGAGTATACATAGACACAAAGCAGAGGTGTGAGTTAAATATGATGGTACCAGTATCTAAAAAAATTAAATTAATGGATGAAAAAGAGGGCTTCATTGGGAGAAAGGGGGGGAAGGGAGAGGTAGTATGGTGTAAATTATCTCACATCAAAGAAGTACAAGAGAACTTTTGGGAATGGTGGTGGCAGGCAATAATTGAACCTTAATCTAAATAGAATTGTTTCAAAAAAGGAATAATATCCACACTCATTTGGGTATAAGAATCTATCTTACCTTATAAGAAAGTAAAAAGGGAAGGGAATAAGAGAAGGGGAGGGAGTTGATGGAAGGAAGGGGAGATTAGGGGAAGTGATAATCAGAAGCAAAACACTTTTGAGGAGAGACATGATGAAAGAAGAAAGAAAAATAATTGGGGAAAAATGGAGGGAAATACATAGAATTGTAGGAAAAAATTAGCAAGTTTCTCTGATAAAGGTCTCTTTTTGAATATATAGAGAGAGTTTAAGTCAAATTTATAAGAATACAAGTCATTCCCCAAAGATCAAAAGATATGAACAGGGAGTTCTTATATGAAGAAATCAAAGCTATCTATAATCTTATGCACTCCATCACTGGATTATTTGCATTGACTCTCCCTCAAGCCTGGAATTCTCTTACTCCTCATCTCTATCTCCTGTTTCTCTAGTTTCCTTCAAGTTTCAACTAAAACCCTTTCTTCTACAGGAAGCCTTTTCATCCTTAATCTTGGTGTCCCTTTTTCGAGCAATGGCTAGCACATGCTTAAAAATACTTGACTGATACACCTTGGGTTAGTCATTGACTTGTTTCCTCCCTCTTAAAATGCAGGAAAAAGAGAGGAAGTGATTGAGATGATCTTTATCGTCCCTTTCAGCTCCAAGATTCAACAATTCATCTCATAAGGAAAGTATATGTTGTTAAAGTTATATGACAACTTAGTACACATTTAAAAGGAAATGCAAGTTATACATAGTAGATTGGTAGTTTCATGTATAATCATCTTTTTTTTCCTATTCTATTATGTTATAGGAGTGCTTCTTTTATTTCTTAACTTCAGAATAAAATAAATAAAATGAGAAAAAATTAATTTGTAGAATTTAATGAAAAGAATGTAATAGTTCTATTAACTAATTTGAGATTTAGAGGGGAAGGATGAGTTTTTAAAATCTTATTTAATTTTTCATTTTTTCTCAATTGCATGTAAAGATAATTTTAACACCACCCCCAAACTTTGAGTTCCAGATTCTTTCCTTCCCTTTCCTTCCCCACATTGAGAGGGAAAGTAATTTGACATGGCTTATGTATACTTAGTTATGTGGAACACTTTTCTATGTATGTGATTTTGTGAAAGAAAACACCAACAAAAAATCCAAGAAAAATAAAGAAAATGTATCTTTGATCTGCATTCAGGCTTCACCAGTTTTCTCTCTAGAGATGGATGGCTCCTCATCATAAGTCTTAGGAATTATCTTAGATCCCTATATTGCTGAGAATAGCTAAGTTATTCATAGTAGCTCATAACACAATATTGTTGTTTGTTTGTAAAATGTTCTCTTGAATCTACTAATTTCATTTTGTATCAGTTCATGCAATCTTTCAAAGTCCATCATTTTTTTTAGGTTTTTGCAAGGCAAATGGGGTTAAGTGGCTTAGCCAAGGCCACACAGCTAGGTAATTATGAAGTGTCTGAAGTCACATTTGAATTCAGGTCCTCCTGACTCCAGGGCTGGTGCTCTATCCACTGTGCCACCTAGCTGTCCCGAAAGTCTTAAAGCACAATAGTAATACCATATACAACACCTTGTTCAGCCGTTTCCCAATTGATGGCTATCCCTTCAATTTCCAATTTGTAACCACTAAAAGAACTGCTAGAAATAGTTTTGTACATATAGGTCCTTTTCCTTCTTTAAAAAAATCACTTAAAATATCTAAAGACTTAGTAGTGGTACTGCTTGATCAAAAGGTACGCATGGTTCTTTAGCCCTTTAGGCATCATTCCAAATTGCTCTACGGAGTGGTTGAATCAGTATACCACTTCACCAATGGTACAATATTGTTTTAAGTTTCTCACAATCCCTCTAACATTTGAATTTTCCTTTTTTGTTATATTAACCAATCTGACAGGTATAAACCAGTAATTCAGAGTTGATTTAATTTGCATTTTTCTCCTCAATAGTGATTTAGAATGTTTTCTTTGTATATTATAGATAGTTTCGTGTACTTTGAAAATTGTCTGATCCTATGCTTTAACCATTTATCAATTGAGGAAAAGTTTTTATTTCTATAAATTTACTCAGTTTTCTTTATGTTGAAAAATTAAATCTTTATCAGAGAAACTCACTGAATTGTTTTCCCCCAGTAATGATTACCCACTATGTATTTCCCTTTATCTCATTTTTATCCTGTTTATTCTAATCTCCCCCCTTTACACTGTCCAGCCTCAAGGGTTTTGGTTCTGACTTTTGCTAACCCAAACTATCTTCCCTTCTATCAGCTCTACCACCCCTTCTCTTATTGTCTTCTCTTCCTACTTTCCTGGATGGTAAGTAGATTTCTATAACCAACTGAGTACATATTATTCACTCTTAGAGCCAGTTCCTATGAGAATAAGGTTGATGTACTCCCCTCCATTTCTCCCTCTTTCAGACCTTTTCTGTCAGATAATTTATCCCAATAATACTCTCCCTTTCCCCTTCTCCTAGTGCATTCATCTTTCTCATCCCTTAATTTTTTAGATAATCATATCATCATCTTCAACTCAGCTCTATTGCTAGCTATATTTCCATCCATCCTATTCCTCCCTACCACCATTTGTTCCATTCTCTCTTTCCTTTCACTTTGTCTTTACTCAAGTGTGTTGTATCTGACTACCCTCTTCCATGACCTTCTCTCTGTTCTATGACCTACACTCTCCCCCCCCCCTTCTGTCCCCTTTCTCCCATTCCTTTCCTCTCCTTTTCCCTCTAGGATAAGATAAATTTCTACACCCTATTGAGTGTGTATGTTGTTTCCTCTCTGAACCATTTCTGATGAGAATGAAAGCTAACTCATTGCCTCTGTGGACTTCTTTTTTTTTTTTAATTTTGCTATCCCTTATACTTTATTTTTTTTCCTTAAGGATATGATTTTTTTGTCATCACATTCAACTTAGATCAATGTATACCATGGAAACAATGTAAAGACTTACAGACTGACTTCTGGGGTGGGGGAAGGGAAGCAAGATTAGGGGAAAAATTGAAAAACTCAAAATAAAGAAAATCTTTCTTAAAAAATCTTTTCATGTAAATGGAAAAAATAAAAATAATTTTTAAAAATGAAGTTAAGAATTAATAAGCCCTCTCCATAAATGTCCTTCACAAAATTCTTTCTTCTGCTTTCTTTCCCCCCAAGGAAATTAGCAAATATTTCTGATAAAATAATTATATTTTCCTTCTTAGTAATACAATATCACTTTCCTTTAACTCAAAGGTGTTTCAATAGAGTCTAAAATCCCAAACCAACTTAACAATCTAGGTTATTTCTTTCCATTTTGTACAAATTTTGTCAGAATGTAACACCATTAACACCCTTCTTTTTAAAATCCTCAGAGTTATACCCAAAACTCTTGCTCAGAAAGGGGGGTCAACCTTAAAAACAGAGCAAGGGTCAGGAGTGAAGCACTTTGTTAAACATGATTTCCTTTCTTTTTTTTTTTGATTTTAATATTTATTTATTCTCTTTTTGTACAAATACATTAATAAAATATTCTTGTTTAAGAGTAAACAGAATACCCCCTCCCCCACAAAATACAGACTCGCTTGAGCAATAAAGGGGAGAGAAAAAAATTAAAATTAAAAAATAATAGTAATAATTGTAGGTATGGCCAGGTGGCACAAAGGAAGGAGCACTAGCCCTGCAGCCAGGAGCACCCAAGCCCATATCCAGCCCCATACACCCAACAATCACCCAGCCGTGTGACATGCAAGCCACCCCAACCCCACTGCCCTGCAAAAAACCAAACCAAAATAAAATAGTAATAATAGTAGGGGTAGCTGGGTGGTAGACAGAGCATTGGCCCTTGATCCAGGAGCACCTGGGTCCAAATCTGGCCTCAGACACTCAACGATCACCCTGCTTTGCGGCCCCAGGCAGGCCACCCAGCCTCATTTGCCCTGCACCCTCCCCCAAATAATAATAATAAAAAATGTGCTTCAGTCTTTGTTCCAACACCAACAACTCTGTCGCGGGTGGATCCCATTCTTTATGGTAAGTCCATCGCAAAAGTTATTTCCATATTTTTCCATTGCCATTGCTGATCGCAACTTCCTCCTTTCATATTTCTCCACTACCATGCACTATATTTTCTCTCTCCTTTCACTCTAACTCTGCTGCAGGGTATCTGAGTGGCGCAGGAGACAGATCCCTCCCTGGTCCTGGGGCCAAGAGGCCCTGAGCCCCCCCTACCACCCCTTAGACCCAGCATCCACCTGGCCCTATGGTCCCAGACAGGCTTTCCAATCCCAGCCCTTTGCAAGAAGTAAAAAGGAAAATGTGTTATATCTGACCACTCTCCCCCCATGGTCCATCCTCTACTCCATCATTCACATCCCCCCCTTCCCCCTGACCCCCCCTTTTCTTCTTACTCCAGATGCCTATACCCCATTTAGTATATATGCTGTTTCCTCTCCTAGCCACCTTTGATGAGAGCAAAGATTCCCTTATTCCCCCTTGCCTTCCCCCCTTCCATATCATTGCAATAGCTCATTGTAATAAAGAAAAAAACTTATTATATGAGATATCTTGGCCTTTTCCCCTTCTTCTTTTTCTTTCTCCCATTACATTTCCCTTTTTTTTCTATTGACACCATTTTCACACCATATTTTATCTTCAAATTCAGCTTTCTCCTGGGCTTCAACTATAAAAGCTCCCTCTACCTGCTCTGTTAACTGAGAAGGTTAATATGAGTATCATCAGTGTCATTTTCTATACAGGAATACATGCAGTTCATCATCATTAAGTCCCTCATATTTTCCCCTTCTCCTCCACTCTCTATGCTTCACCTGAGTCCTGTATTTGAAGATCAAGCCTTTTGTTTAGCTCTGGCCATTCCAACAGAAACATTTGAAATTCCCCTGGTTCATTGAAAGTCCATCTTTTTCCCTAGAAGAGGACATTCAGCCTTGCTGGGTAGTTGATTCTCGGTTGCATTCTAAGCTCTTTTGCCTTCCGGTATATTATATTCCGAGCCCTACGAGCTTCCAATGTAGTTGCTGCTAAGTCCTGTGTGATTCTGACTGCAGCTCCACAATATTTGAACTGTGTCCTTCTGGCTGCTTGTAATATTTTGTCTTTGACTTGGGAGTTCTGGAATTTGGATATAATATTCCTAGGGGTTGGTTTTTGGGGATCTCTTTCTTGGGAGGATCAGTGGATTCTCTCCATTTCTATTTTGTCCTCTGCTTCTAGAATATCAGGGCAATTTTCCTGTAGTAATTCTTTGAAAATGATGTCAAGGCTCTTTTCCTGGTCATGACTTTCAGGTATTCCAATAATTTTTAAATTATCTTTCCTAAGTCTGTTTTCCATATCAGTTGTTTTTTTCAATGAGATGTTTCACATTTTCATCTAAGTTTTCTTTTTTTTTGGTTTTGAAGTAATGAATTCTGGTTTTTTCATAAATTCATCAATCTCCCTGAGTTCTATTCTTTGTCTGAAGGATTTGTTTTCCTTGGAGAGTTTTCTTATCTTTTTCCATTTGGCCCACTTTGCTTTTTAAAGCATTCTTCTCAATAATTTTTTGAACTGTTTTATCCATTTGACCTAAGCTGATTTTTAGCATGCTATTTTCTTCAGCATTTTTTTTTTTTGGATTTCCTTGACTAGGCTGCTGACTTCATTTTCATGTCTTCTAACTCCCTCATTTGATTTTCAAAGTCTTTTTTGAGCTCTGTCATAGCCTGAGCCCAATTTTCATTTTCCTTGGAGTCTTTAGATGCAGGAGCATGTGCTTCCTCATCTTCAGACTGAGTATTTTGATCCTCTTGGGCTCATATGCAAAATATTTCTCAATGGTGTTCCTCTTTTTTCTCTGCTTGCTCATTTTCCCAGCCTGAGCCTAGTTTTGGGGTGCCTGTTTTATCTACCATTGGGCCTAGTCTATTTTAAGGTGTTGTTTTTTTGAGTATTTTTATGCCTCCTTTACCAAGCTGTTAATTCTTTTTTCATGATTTTCTTGTATCACATATCTCTTTTCAATTTTTCCTGTACATCTATTAACTGATCTTTAAAATCCTTTTTGAGGTCTTCCATAGCCTGAGACCAATTCATATTTTTCCTCTGATTTATCAGATGCAGGAATTTTGACTTTGTTGTCTTTTTCACTTGTCACCATAGTAACATTCTATAGTCGGAATTTTTTCCTATTGCTCGTTTTTCTAGTCAATTTCTTGACTTTTAATTCTATGCTAAAGTGGGGCTTTGCTTCTCACATTGAGGGGTACCCTCCCAAGCTTTAGGTGTTATGTGCAGCTATTTTAAATGGTAATTCTCGATATTTGCAAGTGTTTGATGCTTCTAAGGTGGTATGACCTAGAGAGAGTTGTGTTTACTACTCTTCTGACCTGTACTCTGTTCTGTGAGCAACTCAAGCACAATTTTCAACCCTGGAATCATGAGTATGGTCCCTGCACACCTGTGGTCACAAGCTCTACTGTGTTGCTGTTCTTCCTCACTCTGGGACTAAGACTCAGGATTTGGACCCAGATCCAATGCAACAGAGTCCTGCTCATGGTTCTTAACAAAGAAACTCCAGTAAATCTCCTTCTGAGCTCTTGTTCCATCTCCTTAACATCTGCGGGCTGAGAGGTCTGTAAATTGCAGCTGTTGCCACTGATCCAGTAGCTCCTAAGGCCTTCTTCTGGTTTGCTGAGGTTTGATCTGTGCTGGTGTGGCCTGAATTAAACTGTGTTCCTCTCTTACCTTGGTGTGAGAGACCTTTCTTTCAGAACTAAGTTGTCTTGAGTTGGCAAATTATTTCACTCTATTTTTTTTTTTTTTTGTGATTTCTGCCACTCTAGAATTTGTTTAGAGCTTTTATTTAAAGGTATTTGGAGGAGTTTGGGAGAAAGTTCAGGTGAATCCATGCCTTTACTCCATCATCTTGGCTCTGCCTGTGAAAGTTCATTTTGAAAATGTGGTATTTATGTCAGACTCTACCCGGTAGGGTTGTGCTTTTACATTTTTCCTGGAGGAGCATACTTTGTCATTTTTGCTTTTGAGATTGCATGTGGAAAGTAGAGTAGAATCCCATCTGATCTGATGAATGATGACTCTTTGGATCCATTTATTGTTTCCAGTAGGGCATGGTGTGCATATTCATTGTCTTTCCTTGATGAGCTCTTTCAACACAGCCTGTTGAGAGGATGAAAGACCTTGATGAGGGTTAATTCCCCGCCCCATCAGTTTTGTTAAAACAAGGTTTTTTTTTTTTATTTCAAAAAGGTGATCCATTGGGAGAATTTGAGTTCCATGAATGGGGAAACATTTATTCAAAAGAATAGTTAAGGACTCAGAGAGTGTTATAAAAGAATCCAAATGCCAATGATCTACAAACCTTTCCATGTTCTTTGTATCTAAGACCTTGGGAAGTTCATAGTACAGCCTAACCTATATGTCTTTCCTAAGGACCTTATCAACTAGTGGGAACCCAGAGAACTACAGTGAAAGCTATTCAGTCATTACAGCCCCTAGAATTCTACTTCCTACCCATACAGTGTTATTTGTTCCTTTACACATACCACCAGCCTGGATATTTTATTTTCCCCCTATTTTCATCCACTGTCTACAAGCAACCTCAAAGCTATCATCTCCACAGGATCTTTTGCTGTCCCCCAGATTCAATGTGTCCTAGCTTCCTTTGTCTGCACCATGGATTTTCTATTTTCTAAATATATTTCTTTCTTGATGGACTTAATAGGATTCCATGACCACTGGTGGTGACATATCCAGAAGAGAAGGCTCAGAAAAAGAATAGGGACCCATGATGATGATTCAGAGAGAAAATTACCCAGGTCACAATAGTCCTTCTATTTATATGTCTTTGCTAGAAAAGCATCTCAGAGCAAAAATCTTGAAGAAAAGAATCTGATGAATTTTGTTCAGAGAACCTTTTTGACTGCTGTAACCTCACAATACGAGGTGCTACTGATGTATGCATTTTTACCTGTCAAAGTCAGGTTTTGTGATTTATCAAACTGAAATTATAATTATTTATTCTTTATCCATACTGAACTGCAAGAACAACATTTATTTGTGGAGACTTTTTGCCTAAGCAGAAGAAACATTTGTATTAAATTTCTTTTATTATAACTTTTTTCTTTACAAATTGGGTTACTAGTTTTCTTTGTGACCTAGATACTTGTAACTTCATAGCTTATATAGTGAAAGATCATTAGGGTTTTTTTTTAGGTTTTTGCAAGGCAAATGGGGTTAAGTGACTTGCCCAAGGCCACACAGCTAGGTAATTATTAAGTATCTGAGGCTGGATTTGAACTGAGGTCCTCCTGATTCCAGGGCCAGTGCTCTATCTGCTGCACCACCTAGCTGCCCCTTGGTTTTTTAAAAAAAATAAATTTCATTAGTTTTTTGCAAAAAGCTACCCCTTCTTTTTTTAAAATTTATTTTTATTAAAGATATTATTTGAGTTTAAAAATTTTCCCCCAATCTTGCTTCCCCCCCACAGAAAGCACTCTGTCAGTCTTTACTTTGTTTCCATGTTGTACCTTGATCCAAATTGGGTGTGATGAGAGAGAAATCATATCCTTAAAGAGAAGAGATGTCTAAGAGGTAACAAGATCAGACAATAAGATATTTGGTTTTTTCCCTAAATTAAAGGGAATAGTCCTTGCATTTTGTTCAAACTCCACAGCTCCTTATCTGGATACAGATGGCACTCTCCTTTGCAGACAGCCCCAAATTGTTCCTGATTGTTGTACTGATGGAATGAGCAAGTCCTTCAAGGTTGAACATCACTCCCATGTTGCTGTTAGGGTGTACAGTGTTTTTCTGGTTCTGTGCATCTCACTCAGCATCAGTTCATGCAAATCCCTCCAGGTTTCCCTGAAATCCCATCCCTCCTGGTTTCTAATAGAACAATAGTGTTCCATGACATACTTATACCACAGTTTGCTAAGCCATTCCCCAATTGAAGGACATTTACTGGATTTCCAATTCTTTGCCACCAGAAACAGGGCTGCTATAAATATTTTTGTACAAGTAATGTTTTTACCCTTTTCCCTCATTTCTTCATGGTATAGACCCAGTAGTGGTATTGCTGGGGCAAAGGGTATGCACATTTTTGTTGCCCTTTGGGCATAGTTCCAAATAGCTCTCCAGAAGGGTTGGATGAGTTCACAGCTCCACCAACAGTGTAATAGTGTCCCAGATTTCCCACATCCCTTCCAACAATGATCATTGTCCTTCCTGGTCATACTGGCCAATCTGAGAGGTGTGAGGTGGTACCTCAGAGAAGCTTTAATTTGCATTTCTCTAATAATTAATGATTTAGAGCATTTTTTCATATGGCTATGGATTACTTTGATCTCCTCATCTGTAAATTGCCTTTGCATATCCTTTGACCATTTGTGACTTGGGAAATGGCTTTTTGTTTTAAAAATATGACTCAGTTCTATGTATATTTTAGAAATGAGTCCTTTGTCAGAATCATTAGTTGTAAAGATTGTTTCCCAATTTCCTACATTTCTTTTGATCTTGGTTACATTGGTTTTATCTGTGCAAAAGCTTTTTAATTTAATGTAATCAAAATTGTCTAATTGGTTTTTGGTGATGTTCTCCAACTCTTCCTTAGTCATAAACTATTCTCCTTTCCATAGATCTCACAGGTAGACTAGTCCTTGATCTTCTAATTTGCTTATAGTATTTTTTTTTATGTCTATGTCCTGTAACCATTTGGATCTTATCTTGGTAAAGGGTGTGAGGTGTTGGTCTACTCTAAGTTTCTTCCATACTAACTTCCAATTATCCCAGCAATTTTTATCAAAGAGGGAGTTTTTATCCCAATGGCTGGACTCTTTGGGTTTATCAAACAGCAGATTACTATAATCATCTCCTGCTTTTACACCTAGTCTATTCCACTGGTCCACCACTCTGTTTCTTAGCCAATACCAAACAGTTTTTGTGATTGATGAAAAGCTACTCCTTCTTATACCCCACCAGGCCCAACACCACCACTGTTACTCTACAATAAAAGTAACTTCTTCTAAAGATTTATTCTCAGAAAAATTATTAGTTCTTGAACTGAGTGGACTGCCCACTCTTGAGACAATTGGCACCTCCTCAGATTACTGACTATGATTTTCTAAGGCTAACTATAAGAACCTGCCCTTCATGGGTACCTTCTTCTGGACGTGTAGAGGGTCACACTAGGCTAAGCTGCCCACAAAAACCAATGATAAGTTCATAAAAGACTCAAAGAGAAGGAATTAGAATTAAGGGAAAGGCTTTTGGTACAAGGTGGGATTTAAGTGAGACTTAATTTCTCCTATTGCTGGGAGCCCTCCCTCCTTCTGAATAAATTGGATGGAGAGTAGACAGTGCAGAGTTTCTCCCAGACCCTTCCCTTAAGAAGGGCATCTAGAGCAGCTACCTCATCACTTACCATTCTTGGGTTTCATCATGCCCATCAGTGGGATTTCCTTTTCTCTACTACCCTCCTCCATTGTTCAGTTTCCTTTAATGTGCTGCCTTCCTTCATTAAAATGTGAATTCTTTGAGGGCAGTGACTGTATTTTGCCTCTTTTTGGATCCTTAGCACTCAACACAATGTCAGACACATTTTGGGTGCTGTTCTTATAGATGATAATGGAATGACTATTGATTGACTGAGACTTGCTGAAAGCCAGGGAAGACTAGAGGTGAAAATGAAAAGGGAGAGAATTCCAGGAATGGAAGACAACTAGTGAAAAAACCCAGGGCCAGGTGATGAAGGCAGATTTATCATATCTCTTTCCACTCCCCAGCAAGTCTTTTCTAGGTCTGAAATCCCTAGTCCCTTCAATCAATCCTTATAATATGGAATGTTTTGGGCCTTCACTGTCCTGGTTAATATTTTCTGGATGCCCCAATGAATCAACATCCTTCCTAAAATATAGTTAGAAGTGAACATATTTCTCCCAATCTAATCTGGCTAGTTCTGATTACAGCAGGTCTGTCACGACTTGACCTCTCTTGATGTAACCCAAAGTCATATTAACTTTTTAAAAAATGTCTTTCCTGCTTTTGAGACATATTTGAATATATAGGCTGCCAATCCTCCTAAATATTTTTTAAACTTTTAAGACATTTATCTTTATTCATTATTTTCTTATGAGGGATTTAATCCAAAATTTTGATCTGTGCATACATGTCTGTATCCTTATACAAATGTGTCATACAATGTGCTAATTATCCAACAAGGTTTTTTTTGGGGGGGGAGGTGCTGTTTTGTGCTGTAATATGATATAAAGAAATTCCTATACTCAAGGAGCTTCCATTTAAGTATAGAGAGATAGAATAGATATGGGATTGTGGCCTTGGAAAGAGTGTCTGAGAGTGAATTTTAAAGAAAATATTGCTAATAATTTCCATATAGGAAAAAATCAAAATACATTTGTCAAGGGTAAGGCAAAGAAAAACCTGGAAAATATTTGTGCTGATGAAAGTTACCTTTTCCCTCAAGGCTATACTAAAATCATTATCAGCTGAAATTCAACTGCATCTGTACGATCTGGGTATATTATTTAGACCATAAAATCCTCCTAAGATTTTTTTATTTTTTTCTAAGATATTTTGGAGATTAGAAACTTTGAGGTTGGGCTTTATAGTTTTGTTTCAATTGAGAGAATGATGAATTCTGATACTGAGAAGTAAATTTGACTTCAAATTATAGAAATTCTCACATGGAAATGAAAATGAGATGTTTTAAAATGTCTTTATATTATACTCTATGCCATGATAGGCTAAGGAATTTATACAAGAAAGGAGATAAACATGCTTCCTAGATGATGAGATCTCATCTGATTTAAATTCCATACAAACTTGGAAAAATTGGCTTCATCAAAAAAATGTCTCATTCAATGCAGAAAAAGTTTGGACTTAGAAATCATCCAACTCATATAAAATGAGCAATTGCAGGTAAAAGATGCTGAATATTGAAAGCCTTTCTTTTAAAAAAAAATGAGGCAACAAGTTATTTGTATATCAACCCACTTATTTTATGTTAGAACATTTTATATCAGATGTAATCTATACATCATTGCTGCAATATTTCTTATATATCCCGGAATGTTACTATGAAATATCTAGTTAAGACAAATTCACTATCCATAACAAGAAAATGGTTTTCTTATATTGTTATTTTATTACTGTTTTAAAAAATTCTAAAAAAAATTATTTGGAAATTTCTTAAAATATAATATTTCACATTCTTTTGTTTTTTTCCAAGTTTATTGGAACATCAGTAACCCTGAGTTTGTTGTTTAATGACTTATTCTCCAAGTAGGCAACTTGATCCTGTGAGTTTCTAAACCATTTTGGTAATTTATTGATTTCGGAGTTTGCATTTTGATCTAGTCTAGATTTCATTTTTTCCTCTCCGCTCAATTCAACTGTTCATTGCTTCTATATATTTTTTAAAGGTTTCCGCATCTATTCCCTATATTGGTAATTTCTGTCCATTAATTCCTCTTGTTATTTTTTTGTATCTCAATATTTGTTTAACTTCTTTATCCGATTTTAACTTTCTTCAAGCTCTTTTCTTGCTTATTCTTGTGATTATATTAGCATTGTTAATCCTTTCTTAATTTCTTCAAATGTGCCCTTTTTTTCATTAAAGATATCACCTGGGATACTCTGAATGTTCCCCTTCATCATTTTGCTTTCTTTTGATACTTTATCTCAGTTGTTCTGAACTATTTAAAAATTGACTCTGCTTTGCTAATTTTTATTGGTTTCAAATTTCTCTATTTTTTAGCCTTTCTCTTTGATGTTTCTGGTGTTATTTTTAGTGATGCATATGAGAAGCCTAGCTTTTCTCAGTACTCTCACTCTGATATCTTGGATTAGTAAGATGGATTTTAAAGGAAAACATCTAAAGTATTACACTTAGGTTCAAAAAAATCAACTTCAAAAATGAAAAATTATGTATGCATGGCTGAACATCAATGTTTATGAAAAAAGGCATGTAAATTTTAGTGTATTTCAAGCTTAGTAGGTGGGTAGCAGCACGGTACTGCAGTAAAAAGTACAGACCACAATACAATCTTAGATTACACTAAGAGACATTTATAGGATTAGAAAGGTGGTTTTCTGGTTCAGTTCTTCTTTCCTGCTTATTTGTTCAATTCTTGACTATTGCTGTTGTTTGTCCATTTTTGAAGAAGGCCAGTGACCTCTTGAGGTAATGTTTTGACTCATGAATAAATTGAATTTGAGGGGCAGATTGTACAATATCACCAAGCTCCCTCTCTTTTTCAGAGACATTAGAGTGTCAAGGCAAAAGCTAAAATGACTAGTAATGGCCTGGGATGTAGTAGGTGACCTTGGTCTCTTCGCTATCTGACTAAGTTCTACATTCTCCACAACTTCCACTTCAGCTGCCTTCATTGAGCTTGGAAAAAATTGCTCCCATCTGACCATTCTATTAGAGGAGTTCTTCACATCCTTGGGTAGACATCTTCTTAATTCACTGATGGGTTTGAGACCTTTCAGTTACCCTTAAATTGGTTTGGCCTGTTTGTTGAAATGTTTTTTACCAGACTGTGGCTGTTCTGTATCTTACAGCTTCTTGGGGCTACAGGCAAGGGCTGAGTGACAGGTGGACAGTTCTTGGTCACATCTTAGGAAGGTCATCGATCAACTAAAGAACTTTTAGAGAAGGGAAATCAGGATGCAGAAGAATTTGGAGTTGTAATATGAAATTTGGTTGAAGATTGTTAATTTGGATAAAAGAAATTTAAGGTACAGTATGTTAGCTCTTTTCAACTATTTGAACGGATGTTAAATAGGAAGATTTGTTTCAGACTCCAGAGAGAAGTAGGAACAATGGGTATAAGTGTCAGAAAGGCAAATTTATGGGAAAGCTTCCTACCAATTAGAGTTGTCTTTCCAGTGTCCCAAGCTGCCTTGGAACCTCATTGAAGACCTCAGAAGTCAAGGTTTGATGATGACTGTGGGTCATGGCTTAGTGTGGATGCTTTTTCACCTCAATGATGGATTGGAAAGCTTCTGAGATCTCCAAATTTGACATTCCATGATTGAAACTTCGGGCGGTGCATGATAAAATGGCCTGCCCTTGGCAGCACATTAATAAATGAGAAATCCTTCTGAGTATGTTCAGGAATGAAAAGAATGCAGTCTCCTTTTCACCTCAACTCAGAAATGTCAGAGTGATACAGTTCTTCATATTCCTTCCTATGAGCTGACATCCATCATTCCTGCATGAGTGCCTGGAAATCTTTAAATGGCTCAAGGCCTGTTTACTAAGTCTTATTTTGTACTCTATGTATTGGTAAAAATAAAAGTCTTCATTTTTATATTAGTAAGATGTTATTAAGTAAAACAAAAGCTAGCATATATTTAATAACTGCCAATAAAACAATCAAATAAAAATAAAGGATAATATTAAACATAAATGCCTAAATAGCAATGTATTTACCATTTACTAAAAGATCTTTATATATACATCTATCTATATGCAAACTTTAAATGATAATGATAATAATTTCATATAGTCTTGTGTATTCCATTCAGATGCTTTACATTTATCTCCACAATCAGTTCATTTTATTCTATTGGATTTATTGTAATTTTATTTCCATTTTATTTTCTTAAATTGTTTTGGATTTTTATCCATCAGTGGTCATAGGCTACCATATGGCCTGCAAAATCCCCAAGAGTGACCTAAACCAGATTAAAATGTATTTGGGAGGTATTTAAGAAAAGAAATAAAAATATAGTATGAGAGTGATAATGGAAATTTGTGGTTTTAGAAGTCAATAAGTGGGCAGGGATCCATTTGTAGTTGGGTTGGATTCCACTTGTGTCATAGTTACAGTGGCTAGATCTTTGGAATCAGGAAAACATCTTCATTAGGATGAGAGTCAATGTTCTGCCTCAGATCTGTGCTGGCAGGAAGGATCCCTTCCAGAACCTTAAACAATTCTTGAAGACTTGACATTGCAAAGAAGGTTCCAAATTCCATTAGAAAATGGGGTTTTCTCCTTCATGAACTCTCAGTAACAAGAAGATCCCTGATCCAGATCCCAACCTTACTGAGAAAATTGATTCGAATAAATCATATAGTCATTAATTAATTTAGTCTCTCTCTCAAAGTTTCCTGGATAAAGTTAAGAAAAACAGTGATTGGGATGGATGGTATTATATCATTTTATTTACCCTTCCCTAACAGAACAGAAATCTATGGAATTTGATAGGAATAATTTGACACTTATGTTGCAGGGAGCCTGATCCCAAAGAAAGAGATTAGATACTCTTTACTCTAGTCTTTTATTCTCCCATTCCCAAAATCTGGGAAATATATTCTCAACAATGAAGAGATATGGTTTATATGGCTGTAAGTGGAGTATTGGACCTAGAGTAAGAAAGATCTGAGTTCAAATTTGACCTCAGACACTTCCCTGCTGGGTGACCCTGGGTAAGTCATTTTAATTTTTAATTGTCCCAGTTTCTTCTGCTATAAAATGGTGATAATAATAGCTCCTACATCCCAGGGTAGTTGTTAGGATCAAATAAGATAAAATTTGTAAGACTTTGAGCACAATTCCTGGAAGGTAGTAGGGACCTAATAAATCTTTGTTTTCTCTCTCTGTCTAAGGTCTCCCTCAAAAGTGATGAATCAGAATCCTTCTAGAAAAGAGACTAAATGTAGAAAATAGCTAAGAGGTATAAGACAGTGCTTTTCACAACCACAAAAGAAATACATAAAACACAAGACTCCTAAGGAAGCTTTAACAATTCTCCAAAATATGGCACCTATTATAATTTCTCCAACAGAAAAAGACACTTTCTGGGTCTGCTGACCAGATGACCTTTCCTGTCTATGTAATTTGTAATTGCAGCTCCATTAAGCACCTGGGATTTTTAGTTTGGGTTTTTCAGCTGCAGCAATCTTTTGGGTCAGTCATGGGCTTTCTTAAAGAAGGGAAGGAAAGGAGTTTTATCATCATTGTAGAATGACTACTGTGTATTAGCACTCTGCTAAAGTATCTTGCAAATATTATTTCATTTTATCCTCCTAACAACCATGTGAGCCAATTGCTATTATTTTTCATACTTAATAGTTGAGGAAACCAATGTAGAGAGTGGTTGAGTACTCAAGGTCAGATAGTGGTTGAGACTAGGTTATAAATTATTCAGAGTATAACTGTGGACAATGTGTGATAGATAATCTATTGGGGAAGGCTCTTCTTTGAAAATGAAGGACAAAAATTATATTATTCAATAGATATTGAAGGTAAGAGAATGCAATAGAAAACCCACCAAGCTCTGGAGGTAGAGAACCTGGACTCAATTATGATTTCAGATACATAAATACGTGTGTGTTCTTGGACAAGATATGTATCACTTTTGCATGTAATTATGCACAATCTATTTTGATTATACTTTTTATTTTTCTGATTTATTGTGATTTCCCTTTGCTCATTGGCTGTCTTATTGATTTGATTTTCTGACTTCTTAGCTAAAGCATATTATTAGTAGTTGTTCTTTGACCTTCTCTTTATTTAGGCATTCATTGTTACTTCCAATTGGGTGTGAAGTTTTTGTTTACAGTCACTGAAGAAATGAATGCCTTCAATGTGTTATGATCTATGAAGGATCTTTATATTAGCTTTACATTTTATATTTATTTGTAGTGTCTCTGTGCCCTAATAAATAGTCAGTTTTTTGTAAAAGTTCTCTGTGGTGTTGAGAAATTGATAATTTTTTTGCTGTACCATTTAGAAGATGTTATAAATATTTTAGATTTAGTTTCTTTAGTGGTTAGTTCGGGGACATAATGGTGATAGTGGGAATCCTACCATGAAGAAGTGTCCTCTTTATCACTTGCAGAAATTGGCAAAAGGGAAATCTGTAAGGCAAGGTAGACAAGGCAGTGGGAGAATTGTCCGGGGAAGAAGCCCAGAATGGATGCCTCAGAGATTCTGATTCTAGAAAAAATACAGAGAATAGAAAGGGACCAGATCAGGGGCAGGGAACCTCATTTCTGCTAATTTCTGCGTTTTCTGCTACTTTGTGCTAATTCTGAATATTTATAACATTATTCATGGAGCATATGAAATTACCAACTTTAAAATCTTAATCCTAAAAAACTACTAGATTTGTTGAATTTTGAGTCCCAACTGCAGTTGCTTTGACAGTGTTAGAGCAATGATTGCATGGCTTGAAAGTAAGAAGTTCCCTGCCAGTGGACTAGAAAATAGAGGGGTCATAACCAAAAAATGATGATCAAGAGTAAAGAGTAGGGGCAGCTAGGTGGCATAGTGGATAAAGTGCCGGTCCTGGAGTCAGGAGTACCTGGGTTCAAATCCGGTCTCAGACACTTAATAATTACCTAGCTGTGTGGCCTTGGTCAAGCCACTTAACCCCGTTTGCCTTGCAAAAACCTAAAAAAAAAAGAGTAAAGAGGAAGAAAATGAAAGTAGCAAGAGAAATGACTTTGGAAAGTGATGCAAAAATGAAATTTTAAAAACTGATGAATAGAATTAGTTGAAGTGGAGGAAAGGAATAGTGAGCATGGTTAGTAGTGGGAGAGTGGGTGCTTAGTGAGCTCAAGGTAGGGACCAGGTCATGGTTTTTTTTCTAACCTTCTTTTTGGTACTGGGTATTCTAGACCATTATGATAGCCATAATTGCCTTATCTTTGGCACATCATTTCTGTTTGGGAGGTCAACCAGCTCAGAGAAAATGTCTACCCTTCCATCTTGCTGGTCACATGACCCAAAAGTCCGCAGTAGCTTTCTTTGTTTTTTGTTTTTGTTTTTGTTTTAGGTTTTTGCAAGGAAAATGGGGTTAAGTGGCTTGCCCAAGGCCACACAGCTAGGTAATTATTAAGTGTCTGAGGTCAAATTTGAACCCAGGTACTCCTGACTCCAAGACTGGTGCTTTATCCACTACACCACCTAGCCACCCCTCTACACCACCTAGCCACCCCTACTATGCCACCTAGCCACCCCTAGTAGCTTTCTAACTGTTATACTACTCAAGTCTCTTATCATTCCAGTCCATGCTACTCAGTGTTGCCCAGATAGCTTCCCCTGAGCACAGACTTCTAGTCTCTTCCAATTTTAGTGCCTTTCTATGGCATTGAAGATAAAAGCTAAACAGCCAAACTGCTGAATTGTACAAGCCCTTCATGAGCTTTCATCGGCCATCTTTCCAACTCAACTGAGCATTATTCTCCTTCCAGTTATCTGCAGTCCTAGTAAAGTATCTTTATCTCTGCCAAACCCCTGTGAAGGCAGCTCCTGTATCAGTGCTTATTCTTTGGTTCTTCTACATTCCTAGAATCCTTAGAGGCTCTTTCTTCTTTTAAGATTTAACCCAGGCACCACCTTCTTCATGAAGTTTCCCTATCCTCCCAATTTCTAATACCCTCTTCTCATCTTATTTTGTATTTGAATGTTTATTTAGGTTTGCATGAATTAATTTTGTATTTATGCTGTAACTAAATGCACTTCATGGTCTCTCCACTGTTTGGCAAACAGCAGGTGCTTACCAATACTTACTGATCCTAGATCACAGACTTGTGAGGGTCCTTGGAGGCCAATATCTTCATTCTATAAATGAAATCTCAGAGGTTCACAGAGGTTATGACTTGTCCAATTCACACAAGTTGGAATTCAACCCTGGACTTAAAATTGTAAATCCATCATTTTTTGGAGCTTGGAGTCTGAGATCTACCAGTTTAGATATTAAGAATCCTTCTCCCCAGGGAGACACCCTGAGCAAGGAATCAGGGTGCTAGGAACTTTGTTCTCCATTAAACTGAATATGTTTCACTGTAATTTATACCCATTGCATCTATTTCTTTTTTCTGGATCCAAGTTGAGAAAAAGTCTAATCCCTCCCTTCAATGTGATGGCATTTCAATATTCAGCAACACTCTCATATCTTTCCTGGATATTTTCTTTAAAGGGATAAACTTCTCCAGGTCCTTCAGATTATCATGGAAATGTTTTTGAGTGTTCTCTGGCCAAATATTTTAAATCATTATAGATGTTTATCCTAGACATGGGGAGAGTATATGAATAAGCAAACACTACAATGCCAACTTTACTCAAGGAGTAAAGACCTCAAAATGCAGATGACTCACGACCTAGTTCATTCATCTTTTTGGTATCTGATTAGTCTCTGTTCCAGCCAAATTCCAGCATCTTTTGATCCCATGGGTCCCTTTTATAATTTTGCCCCTTCATCTTTACTCTTATGACTCTCTACTTGCCTGGAATATCCTCATTTTTGACTGTTGATTCCTGGCAATCTTTTATGACCCAAAAGAAAAGCATCCAGATACCTTCTCCTGAACTCCCTGGTGTATCTCCATCTCACATTTTACTTCATATTTCTCAGAAACACTTATAAAATACTGTCTTTTATAATTATCTGCTTGTCTTCCTCTCTGTAATCTTGGATTAGGTAACCCTTATCAAAGTGATGTTGCTATGGAGACTTGGTGGACTGCAATTTGGGTGTGTTGACAAGCATGAATTGATCAGAATTCCCAAGGCTTCCAGGGCTTCTGACCTTGAAGGAACTTTCATGGAGAAGCCCCCAGTATAGATTCAGGGAAGGAGGAAGGGTGTTCATGCCTAATTCTAGGTTCCCCCTGCCATTCATGATAAGGGTTGCCCTCCTGATATCAAAAGCTGGAGAAAGAGGCCATCAAACTGGGAGTGGAAGCAAGATCAGTCAGTCCATAAACATTTATTGAATGCCTATTATATGTCTTATATAGCCTTGGGAATGAAAAGAAAGACAAAAGCCAGTCCCTCCCCTCAAGAAGCCTACAATCTAATGAGGGAAAAGAAGACCCCCCAAATTGTTAAATGAAGGCACAGTCAAGAGGTAGAAGCTTCAGAGCACATTCCTTCTTATAGAAACAAAAATTCTGAAGTTTGTGAAACCTAGGAAAGTCATCAGATGGGAAACAATGAGGTGCATTCCTGGGATGCCCTGCTTCAGAGCTGCTAACTAGACCAGGTGGAGCACTGAGAGTGAGGAAACTCACAGGCACAAATGGATGCAGCCAGAAGAATAGTGAGCAGCTCAACTAGCACCAAGTAACTCAGGGGGAGTAAGGTGCCATTCACAAACCGTTCTTTCTCCTCTGCTTCCTTGTAGCACTGGAGGGTATTGAGGCTGGGGAATATATATTTCTAAACTTTAATTTCTGTTCCTTCCCATTGATGGGGAGAAGTGGCAGTTACATTTCATGTTACAATCTGTTTACTGTGTTTAATGCCTATTTAGTATTCTCTCTATTACTGATATTATTGTTAATAAATTGTATGGCAATTACAATGATTAATATCTAAGTCATCAAGTTCAGGATTTATTCTGAGAGAGGATTTTGGGAAAAAAGGCTTTCCTCTGTCTTCATCCAAAATAGAGACAATGAGCTGATTAGAGTTTCTTCAATTTTGATAATTTGATAATTTAGACAATTATCAAAGCATTCACACTAAAATGACTTTGAAGAGAGAGAAAGAAGAGGAGGGAAGAGGAGAGAGAGAAAAGAAGAAAGAGAGAGGGGAAGGAGATAGAGAATAGGGAGAAGATGAGATAAGAGGGGAGAAGAGATAGGAGATAAAAGCTAAGAGACAGGAGATATGAGAAGAGAGAAGATGAGAAAGAAGAGGAAGAGGAGGAGGAGGGAAGGGGAAAAGAAAAGAAAAGAGAAGGAGGTGACAAAGAGGGGGAAAAGAAAGAGGTGAGAGAGAGAGAGTTCATAACAAAAGAGAATGAGTAGACAAGAGGAGGAATGGATATAATACTCCCTGAGTACTCTGTTTGCCCATAGTGCTGCCATCTACCCTATTTGACATTAGATGACTCAGTACCCCCCATGTGCCCACCTCAAATGGATTCCTCCCTTTACCTCTCTCTCTCTCTCTCTCTTGAAGTTTTTTGTTTTGTGAGGTAATGGAGTTTAGTGACTTGTCCAGGGTCACACTGCTAGTAAGTATCAAGTGTTTGAAGTTGGATTTGAACTCAGGTCCTCTAAAATTCATTGTGGCAAAGGCTTTGTATCAGTTTTTTGTATCCCCAAACTCAGCACAGTGCTCTGCATGTAGCAGATCCTCAGAACACATTAATTGAATAATTGAATGCTCTGTCCCTGTTTTGCCACCTTAAATCAACTATCTGCAATGATATTTTCTCTTTACAAAAGTCTGCTGTGACCCATTAGGACTTAAGATGAGGATTTGCTATCCCCCTTCTTCACAAAATAACTTTCTTAATGATTACATGAGAAGCCACAAAAGAAAACTGATTGGCACTTTGCTCACCAATTTTTCTTGGTGTGTCCAAACTGGACCTTTCAGTTTATCTTCTAAATTCTCCACTGGCACTTGGTTTTAAATTCTCATGTTGGACACCATCTAGATGACATTACTTCCTTCAGAATATCCAATGACACTAGGGATTGTTGTTTCATCAAGAGTGTTCCACGAAAGTGATGACTTTTTTGGCATTATATTTCTAAATCAGAACCAAATCTATTGGGAGGCAGGGGATAAAGTTCAACGGGTTGAGGAGCTTGTGAATCATTTGTATATATGCAAAGATCCATTGTTTCATCATCATTCCAGAGATGGTCTCTGGACAGTTACCTTGTGGTAGATGTTCCTCTATATTCACCCAGTCAAATGGTACTCAGAGCTCCAGTACTAGCCGTCATTAAGCCTGTACTGAATACTATCCCATTTGATAGAAGTAGGATAGCTTTAGAATCTCTTCTATACTGTTTGATTAATAAGTTTTGGTTTCAATTCATTCCTACAAAATGACACGTTCACAGCAACAAAAATAAAAAGTATATTTAATAAAATGATTATAAAATAGGTAGGAAATATCAGTTTTACAGCAAAAGTAACCAATAAGTCCTAATATAATTAAAAAGAAGAGCAAAACCCACATAAGCATAAATATTAAGAGAAAATATCACCAATTCGGGGGAGCTTCAACATCTGAATCAACAGTGGCTAGGGAGTCCTGGGGTACAGCCTCCAGAGTTCTGATTGGGAAGGTTCCCAGGCAGAGTATCCTCTCCATGGGTGAGACTCCAATTAGGCTAAGGTCTAATTAGATCTCATAAAGCTTGTGAACAAAGAAGGTTTCTTGTCAGTTTTTGTGGAATAAAACCAAATTTACCAGGCTGTCCAAGGAGGGAGCCATCCCTCCTGGAAACCCAAGAATTATGGTGTTTACATTCAGTACCGGCTGATTCCTAAAGAGATAAGGCAATGTTAATCAAGTACAGCCTTGAAAGTATGGTCAGGACCAGTCAAGGACATTCAGTGGTTCTTTTAAATGCTCAAGCTGTTTTAAATATGTTCATTAGGTCAATCCTCCTCATCTCCCCTTCCTGTTTGTCAGGGGTGAATTGGGGGTCAGTAATTCTCTGTACACCAGAGGTAAATAGAGGGTCAGTAATTTTCTGGAGCTAAACTATAAGGCCTTACCATGGAATATCTTATATCTTATGTATTAACCATACATATACCTAAGAGGAAATATCAGAGTAGAAGACCAGCAGAGGTTGTGACAAAGAGTTTCAATGAAAAGATCTATCTATAAATGACAACCACCTCATGGAAAATGGCTTCTTTTCTCCCAGATCATTTCCAAGTTGTACTGCCTTCCAGACACTGGTCTCATGGCTATGATTCTTCTCTAGCCTGGATTCTGAACTGTGTTCCTGAAATCACCCTGAGCTTATAGGAATGAGCTTTACCTTACCTTGCCAAGAAGCTGACTTTCATTTTCTACTCATTTATTTATTCATTCATTCATTCATTCATTCATTTATTTTTTCATTCATCCATCCATTCTATATTCATTCTTTCATTCATCCATCCATTAATTAATTTGTTTGTTTGCTTGCTTGTTTATTTGTTTGTTTGTTCATTCATCTATCTATCTATCTATCTATCTATCTATCTATCTATCTATCTATCTATCTATTGCCTTTTCTAAAGCAATGGGGTTAAGTGACTTGCCCAAAGTCTCCCAGCTAGGTAATTATTAAATGTCTGAGGTTGGATTTGAACTCAGGTCCTCCAGTCCTCTTGACTCCAGGACTGGTGCTCTATCCACTGTGCCACCTAGCCACCCCTAATCATTTCTAAAGTTGGTTCCAGGCACATTGCCATTCCTTCCCCTTTATGAATTGTATCCTCCCTATTACAGTATAAGTTCTCTTATTTCCAGATTTAGCAAAATGTGGATCATAGTGAGTGCTTCAAAACATGCAAATTGTGAAATAAATGACTTGGATCAAGTATATTTCCTTTGAAAAGCATCCTTAAAGGGGTGGCTAGGTGGCACAATGAATAGAGCACCAGCCCTGGAGTCAAGAGGACTGGAGGACCTGAGTTCAAATCCGGCCTCAGACATTAAATAATTAGCTAGTTGTGTGGCCTTGGGCAAGTCACTTAACCCCACTTGCCTTGCAAAAACTTTTTAAAAAAGCATCCTTAAGGCAAAAGAACATAAGAGCAGAATCTCCCAAACTTTATTTTCCATTGATTGTGCTATGTGAGTCAGTCAGAAAATTCATAAGCATTATTATGTGCCTATTATTTGCTAGGCATTGTGCTAGGTGCTACGACAAAAGACCGTCCCTTCAAGTAGCTCTCAGTCTAATGGGGAAGACAATAAGCAAGCAACTGCAGGCTGTAAAGGAAACAAACTTTTGGTATGGGATTCCTTAGGATTTCCCAGTAACTCAGATTTCTGCCAGTTCCATGATCCTATCCTAAAAGACTGACTAGTCTTTTTATTTTCTTCTCCCTTCAAACTAATACTAGGAAAGAAATAATAGGACTTGGAGGGAAAAAACTGTAATGAATGAATATATGCCATTTGTTACCTAACCTTATCTAATCTGTAACCAGAGACAAAACTGAATAAAGGGACTGAGAGAAGATGAAAATCATTGTTGTAGGATCAACCAGTTTATCTTTATAATACTATAAAACTGGTTTGAAATTCTTAAGCTGAAATAGCTCTTGGACAATTATCATAAAAGTCCTTTTTTTCCCTATTTGTTTATTTGATTTTTTTTCTAGCAAGACTATAGCGTTAAGTGAATTGCCCAAGGTCACACAGCTAAGTAAACATTAATGTCCGAGGTCAGATTTGAACTTGGGTCTTCCTGACTCCAGGGTCAGTGCTCTATCTGCTCTTCCACCTAGCTGCCCCCATAAAGCTTCCCTTGATTTCATTTACCTGGTGTGGATAAATCATGTTCTTGAATGGAAAGCACCAGCACCACAGAAACCTAAATGAATTTATAGTGAACATCAAGGCATTGTCTTCCTTGGACTTAACTGGATTTAATGTCTCTAAGATTCTCAAACAACTAATTTATTGGAAAGCTTTCCACTCTGACTGCAGAGTGAGTGTGTGAGAACAGGCACTTAGATCTGTGGGATTGATTCAGGACAATTCCATCTCTGGCACCATCTCCAGGTTGATGTGAGTACAGAAAAATAGCCAGAAAAGGTTGCAAATAAAGGGAACAGTGTTATCTGGGGTTTTCAGAAGTCTGTGCTGAATTTTGAACAATTTCTGTTTATTCAGTAAGCCCAGAGCAGATAAGGTTATGCACATATCTCTCTTGAGAGCTCACTGAAAGAAGGATTTAGAAATTTTTGGTTTCAGCCAGTTGGTACAGCCTGCTTTTACAATAGATTACTTTAGAAATACACACTGTGTATAAAGGGACCTATGGTGGGTATTGTATATACAAAGATAAAATTGAAATCCTCTCTGACTTCAAGATGCTTTGATCACCTTGACCCTTGAAACGTTCATAAAACTCTAACAAAATATACTGTGGATATATCTTTCTATCTATCCATCTATCATCTATCTATCATCTCTATCTCTATATCTATCTCTATCTCTATCTCTATCTCTATCTTTATCTCTATATCTCTATATACCTATATCTATCTATCTATGTATCCACTTTATACTTTATTCCCCTCTACTCTCTATCAAAATGATAGGTGAGAAGACAGTGTTTACTGAGTATGCCCATTCATCCTGGGAAAGCATTCCCATTGGACTTTCACCTTCCTCTCAGGAATGGAGCCAATAGGAGTGTTGATTTAGGGGCTATTGGCACATTCAGTTCATGTACTCTACAATCCATGGTTAATACCACTGATGTAGAGAAATGTGAATGTAGCAGAAACAAAATCTGTTCAATGGGTGGAAATTTCTGCTCTTGAGATTCTGCCTCCCTTGGACACTGTTGATTATATCCTATCTCCCCTTGACCCTATTGTTTGTATCTTATCCTTCATTTTCTCTTTCACCTAACTTTGGCTGTAGACATTTACAGGCAGAAAATGATGTGTTGAAAGGACAGGAAGGATCAGTACGTGGTTTGCCATTGGGGGTTACCTGGCTCCAAGGAAAAGGGTCACTCCCCAAGCACCACCCTCTGCCCAGCCTACAATGGAGGGATATTTAACAGGAAGTTCAGCCCCTTTGAATCTCTTGCTTCTTCTAGCCTCCCATCCAGAAGAATGAGGCTTCTATGGGTCTTCCTTAATTCATGTGGAGTGCCATGGGCCTAACTCTCTCTCTCTCTCTCTCTCTCTCGCTCGCTCTCGCTCTTGCTCTTGCTCTCTCACACTCTCTTTCTCTTACTTTCTGACTTGAGCTGAGCCCTGCAGCTGACCTCTGAAGATTAATTAGCAAGCCATGTGGTTTTCCCTTAATCTCTTCTTAACTTTCCCATTGTTCTCTTTTGTGTTGTAACTTCTTTTAATAAATCTCTCTTTTCTTTTACACCTGCATCCCCAGATCAAAGTTCGATTCTTCACAGCAGATAACTGAACCCATCACAACACTGCCATGCCATAGATTAATTATGCACCACTCCTCCCAGACCTAGGAAGAGATCACACACAGAAAAGTTCTTAATTGCAATTCAGATGAGTAGACTCAGTTATTTGCATTATGTCCAAGTAGAGCAACCTTAGGGGTCATCTAGTCTACTCTCCTAAATTTATTATTCAACTCATAGACTCCTGAAGGATTAATGTCCCTAAGTAGAAGGAACCCATGATCTGACATATCCTGATTAGTTCTCTGATTTAACTCTTAAGGGCAGACTCTAGCAACTGAGATTGGGAAGCTGAGTGTGATCTGATAAAGATATCTGTCACAATGAATATCTAGAATTGAAATACTGCTTCTGGACTTTAGGAAAAGGATATTGCATATTATCTTTCTCCTCCTAATTCAGGGCACCCTTGTAATTCCTGAGTGACAACAGCCAGCATAGAATACACTCCCCTAATTACATTGGGAAGCTGTCAGAGGATCATCTATGTTCATATCAGGTGTACAGAGATTTTCCCCAAGCCTGACAAACTTTAGGAGCTCCACCAACATTGAGTAAGATCCCCAAATTTCCACTGATTTGGCATTGTTAGACAGTTTCTGGGGTGGTTAATAACTCTTTGAAACAATATCCTGTCTTCTACTGATGCTGTATGTCAACTGTAACTATTCCTAAAACTTGAAGGTTTGAATATAGTATGAGTGTTTGTGTACTATGAAGTTGGAGTAGAGGTATCTTTATAAAAAATTCTGATATTATTAAAAAAAGTTGAAGTAAGTTGAAGATGCTTAAAAAAGAAAAAAGTCCAAAATATTGTATTTTGAAGGTCAGTGATTTTAGGAGGGTATGGAGCTCTTTGTGAAAGAATGCCCTTTATTAATGCAATTTGGGAAATACTTCATGAATTTCATCTTACTATATAGTCTAGGGCACTTTGAGGATAAGTGAAGTGCCCAGAGATTCACTCATAAATGGTTTGTGTCAAAGGCAAATCTTGAATGCAGAACTCCTGCCTCTGAGATTCCTGCCTTTTGTTTCTGTGCCATATTGTCATCCTAGATAGAATTTTACTGAAAACAAAACTCCTCAGAACCTTGAACTCTCATATTTGCTACAGTCAGAGCTGGATAACCAATTTTTAATGTGCAGTCAAGAATCATTCCCCAAGGAACTGGCTATGTATATCCAGAACCACTTTTACCTAATGTGATTTATTTGTGAAGAATGGCACATTTTGTTTCCTGATAGAAAGGAATTCATAAATACTGAAGCACTGCTAAATGTCCTTGTCAGATCATATGAAATGAAATCAGTCATGAGCTGATAAATCAAGAAACTTGGACGCTTTTGAAGATGCCCTAAAAGGTTCAGTCACTCCAAGGTCTTGCCTTGGTTATAATTGAGAGTGATAAAATCATTATGAAGGAAAGAGGCTGACCTTGCAATTCTGAATTTCCCCATTTTGGGGGGAGCCAATCCTGTATCTGCCAAACTTGCTGAGCTCTAGGGCCATCATCAGAGGCAGCCAATGTCTCCAAAGTTGAGTAACATCCCCTAAACACCATAGATATAGGTAAAATTTGGACAGTTAACAAAGGGAAAATGAGTCCTACTGAGAACCAATGAACATAGAAACACTATGCAATCAATAAATGACCAAAGCAAGTAGGAAGATGATGAAGAAAAGAGACCCAAAATTATTTGATTTGAAATAATTTCCCATAAAACCAAGAAAATGATATTGGGAGGAAACTGTGGGTTGTGATTTTAATTTTAATTCTGGCTTACACATGAGCCTTTGAGCAAATTCATCTGTGAGTGAGAGAGAGAGAGAGAGAGAGAGAGAGAGAGAGAGAGAGAGTGTGTGTGTGTGTGTGTGTGTGTGTGTGTGTGTGTGTTTGTGCAAGAGTTGCATTATTCAAATGTGCATGTGGTTTCCTCATCTGTTTAATGGGAGGGCAGATGAAAATCTTTGATGTTTCTCCTGATTTGGGATGTTTCTTGAGGAAGACACCATTAAAAAGAACCAAAATTTAAGAACTACTCAAAGGACCAGTGTAAATTGTAATAGTGTTTTTTTTTTTATTTTTTGGTCTTAAAACAAAACAAATATAAAGGTAGCAGGATGAAAATTTTTATTTCTAAGTAAAATTATAAATTCTGCTTGTAACTATTGCAATCAGTGTATTTGAACAAATAGGAGCAATTGCAAATTTCAAGAAAATGGCATTAATTGACACTCCTGGTCCTTTGAATTAGTAATATACTTTGAGCATTCCAGGAATCCCATAGAACATTTATAGAAACTCCACCTTCTGGGGATTTTAAGCTATAAGGTATCTTAGAGGTTTTCAAGATCACAAGTAAGGAAATGGCCCCATCAATGAAAAGAGATTGCTTTGAAGATTCATGCAATTAAAAAGGTGGGATTTGACCTTAGGAACTTTGATTGAAAATTCAGTACTCTTTTCCCATCTATAATTCTCTGTTAACAACCCAGAAGGCACTTTTTTCAATGTTCTATTTTTTTTTTTTTTTTGGTAAAGATCAAGAACCTTTGTTGTTGTACCATATGCTGAGGTGTCTTTCACATAGGTAGGGAACATGTTATATTTAAAGGGCAGCATCCAGAGGCAATTGTTAGTAATATTGTCCCTGGTCTCATTTTCCCAAGTCCCATTGAATTAGCAGGTTGAGTCCCCATAGGGTGACTCACTACTTTTCCACTCAAAATTCTAGGGGAAATCCCAAAGGTCTGAAAAGTTTCTGGTGCTACTTTTCATGAGCTTATCCATGCCATTGGTCACATCAATATATCATCAGTCTGTATCTACCTCTATGCATATACATACATATACTCACACTCATAAATATATATGTGGTCTGAGCTTGACAATAACATTCAGATCGGGACAGCTAGGTGGAGCAGTGGATAGAGAACCAGCCCTGGAGTCTGGAGGACTTGAGTTCAGATTCGACCTCAGACACTTAATAATTGCCTAGCTGTGTGATACTGGGCAAGTCACTTAACCCCAATGCCTTACATAAAATAATTTTTTTTTTTAAAAAGAAATAACATTCAGCTCTCTTCTGTCTCTGTTTCTCTTATTCTATCAGTCTTTCTCTCTCTTGACTGGGATTGACTCCCTAACTCCCCCCCCCCACCTATTTCTGGAAGTTGGGGTATTTCCCTGAAGGAGAATTACATGGCTACTATTCTAATTCTCAGGGTTCTGGGGGTGACCCTTTTGAATGACAATACCTACTAGTATTATATAGTTCAGGAACCTCACCAGTGTATTTCCCACTAAAAAAATCTATCAATAATATTCACTTAACCTTAACAGAACATTTCAGGAAAAGGCAAAAGAAAAGCATAACATTTATATAACATTTCACTCATTAACTTCAACTATACTCTTATTAATGTAAGTTGTGCCTGTGGGGAGAGTAAGGGCAAATCCTGGGGGAGGAAAGAACATGTGGTAGGATAGGGAAAGGTAAGCTCACAAATGACTGAAGCAATTTGGAATTTGGGGACAATAGAATTTGATATCCTTTCCTTGTTTCTGGAATTATCCATAGATGTTCATTTATGAGTCTAGGTTTGGTGTTGATTGGATACTTTGGCTGCTAAGCTAAACTGGCTCATACTGCGAGGTGCTGTTGAATATCTCATATGTTAGCATGACATCTCATAGACTAGTCAATCCCTTGGCAATTTGCTCTGATATACTGCTTCCAAGTGGTCCCTCTGTTCATATGGCTTTATTCATTTTTAAAAATTGCAATTACAATTGCTGAATATTATCTCTAGCTTCAAACTTAGCTGATGACTTCAGTTGAAGTGCTATTTGATTCTTTAGGAAATGTCAAGAATTTTCACCTTAAAACTGGAAAAGCCTTCTCCAACTCTTTTTTTGTAGGATTACAAAATGTAATCCTGAATAGCCTGGGCTATTTCAATAGCTTCATATTTGACCTTCCTGCCCTAAAACTTCCCTTCTCTCCAAAAAATCCACCATGCAACTTCCAAGACAAGTCTGGCCACCTCATTCCTTGATCAGGGAATGCTTTGGAATCAATATTACCTCTTTGATAAAGTGCAGACTTCTTTGCTTGACATTTGAAATCCTTTATAACCTGGTTCCCACCTCTATTCTATCCTTGTAGGATAATTGTACTTTTCTCTCATTTGTGTACTCTTTGATTCAGTCAAGGTAGCTTTGCCAATCATCCCTCAATCCCATCACTCCATTTCTCAGGTCTCTGCTTGAGACTTAAAGTCCTTTCCATCCTGACTCCAAGCTTCCTTTCCAGTCTTTTTCTCCTTCACACTTGTTCTAGAGCCATCAACTTCCCTTTCCTTCAGTTCCTCACTTGATACACTTGGTCTCTTATCTCCATGCTTTCACTTAAGTTGTCCCTTAAGCCTTCAATATCTTTTTGACAACAACAAACTTTGGATTTCCACAGGATGCTCCCTTCAGAGCAGGTGCTTATTCAATGCTTGTTAAATTGAACTGAATTCAAATCATTCTCTATTATCCTTTATTGATATTATGCAGAATTCATATATTGTGCAAAGATGAAAGAAAGAAGAAATGATAGAAAAATGAATTAAATTTCAGATGAAGTCAGGGCACTATAAGGAATTAATAAGTGAAGGCTTTAATTGGTTTTAAACTCAACCGAGATAGTTTCCATAAATTCAAAGTTATTATTAATAAAAAAAAAACTCAGCAGGCTCTGAGAACATTGCCAATTTACTTTCTGACTTTTAACTTTATATCTTTCATAATGTGAAGTTATGAACTAAATTTTCTCTTTTCTGTGAGACCATTTGGAGGCAGTGACATATAGTGGAGAAGTGCTAGTCTTGGACTCAGGAACCACTGGGTTTGGAAGCTGCCTTTGACATTGACCATCTGGGTGACCCTGGATAAGTTTTTTTTTTTTACCTCTGGGAGACAAGTAGGGGTGAAAGACTAAGTGCTCTCTAAGGTCTCCTCCAGACACTGGCCTCAGACACTTACTGAGTGTGTGAGCCTGGGTAAATCACTTAATTGTTTGCCTCAGTTCCCTCATCTGTAAAATTATCATTCCACTATCTTTGCTAAGAAATCCCCAAATGGGTCACAAAGTCAGAAATGACTGAGCAATAATTGAACAAAAGTTTCTTCTAGCCTTCCCTCCTATGATATTAAGATGTATAATTATTGATCCAGAAGGGGTAACAAAAGATAAAAACCAATCCGTTTACCTATAGTATATATGTATCTGTCTCCATTCATGGAAGCCTTGGGATATAAAACATTTGAGACTCTATTTTCTCTTCAAAACTGTCTCCCTGGACCACATCCATCAATCATGAATACCACCAGGAGACATGAGCAGTCATTATTTAGTTCATTTTTTAAAAAATCATATAATTCATACTGACGTTAGTTGGCATAAATATAGTAATTCACCAAGTTTTAGCAGAGGAAGTATATGCAGTAAGGCAGGACCCTCCTCTCTCTTTACGTTGGCAATTTTATTCTCATTACCTGATGAACATAGCTCCTTAACCTCTTTGTTACAGCTTTTGTCTCTCATTCAGCTAATATTCATTAAACAGTTCCTATGTGCAGAGCCTTGTTCACTGTGAGGTATTGGCGAACTCCCCAGTATGGAAGAACTCAAATTATAAAACTCTCTTTACTGATGTAGAGAAGTTAGAAAGGAGAGAAGAGAGGGAGAAAGGATAGAAGAGAGAAATGAAGGGAAAAGACAGGGAAGGAAAATAGGAAAGAAGGCAGGCAGGAAATAAGAAAGTTAAGAGGGCAAGAAGGAAGAAAGAAAAGAAGCATAGAGGGGAAGGAAGGAAATAAGAGAGGAAGAAAAAAGAAAGGAGGAAAGGAAGAAAAGAAAAAGGAACAAGAAAAAAGCAAAGAGGAAAGGAAAAGAGAAGGGAGAGAAGGAAAGAGAAAAAGAAATGAGGAAAGGAAGGAATGAAGGAAAAATGAAGGGGGAAAGCAAGAGATGGAGAAAGGATGAAGGATAGAAAGAAGGGAAGGAGGGAGGAAGAAAGGAAAGAAAAACTCTTGTCTATTAGGGAGGATAAAGTGAGAAGGGGTGAGGGAAGTATAAGGAGATCTCTTCCAAAGCTTTTTCTAAAACATTAAGTCTGATCATGTCACCCCCTATTCATCACCTCTAAGAACAAACCTTAAGCCTTCTGTTGGTCATTTGTAGTCCTTCATAACAAGGCCCTTTTTGATATTTCCCAGCTTCTTCTTTATTCCCTCTCAAGTACTCTCCAAGCCTTTTTTACTCTTCCTTGTCTGAACATCCATCTCATGTAACCTTTAAACAAGCTATCCCCAGAGGCCTGGGATGCTTTCCCTGCTCCCTTCTGCCTCCTGGCTTCCCTGCCATTCTTTAAGACTCAACTGAAATCCTCCCTTCTTCTCTTTTACTCCCTCCCACCTCCCCCACTCCCAGGGCCTTTCCTGAGATTACCTTCCTTTTTTCTTGTTTATATCTTGGATGCACAGTAACAAAACCATTCAGTCTGACTCTCAGGGAAATGCAGAGAAGCGTAACTGGCTCCACTCTCAACAGGATTCTGCATTATTTAATCAGATCAAAGTTCCTCTGTTTTTCCCTCTCACACCAGACTGAGCAGTAGAGATCTACCAGGCATGGCCAAAAGGCTTTTCATCTCTCCTGCTATAGATAACACAGGAAGATGATGTTGCCTCTCCCTTTAGAATAGGAGCTCCTTGAGGGAAAGGGACCATATTTTTGTCTTTCTCTGTATCCCCATCACTTAGATCTATGTCTGGCACAAAGGAAATGCCTAAATGTTTATTGACTCTAAAGATCAGGAAAAAAGGGGAGACAAGCTGAATAGTCAGGGTAAATTTGATTATTGGATTCCTGCTGGGGAATTGCTTACTACATAAAGGGCAGAGCAGGAATGCACCACTCTTAATAACCTGTAAGTATAATAGGTATTATTATTATATGTATAAAATAAAGTCAATATGGCAAAGAGTTTCATTCCATTGGGAGAAAGGACTGGAAGTTAACCTCAAATAAATTAAGCTTTGATGGACCTGAGACCCCAGTCAGCAAGTAGACATAAAGAAGCTAGCAGAAAGTCACAGAACAGCGATTGAGGATCACACTTTAAGAAAGTGTGGAGGGAAAGGAAAAGGTTTCCAAGAAATGCCAAAATTATTCTCTGCTTCTATTCCTGCCTGTGCCCAGGAAATTCTGGGTATACACCATTTGCAAATTGGTCCCCAATTCAAGAGAAGAACCAGAAAATGTTGGACGTGTACCTTTCTACTCTATGAATGATTATGGTGAATGGAGTCTTTTTTATTCAATTTTTGCATCTTTCATACGTGGATAGTTTGGTTTCAAAAAGGGACAGAACAAGAATTTTTGTAATGAAAAACTAATTAAAACCAAAGTGTAATAATACTCAGTTTCATGAATGAAAGCATGGAGACCCAGACTTTTAAAAGAACCAAAAAGAGATCTGCTCCTCTGATAAATGAACTGAAGACCCAATTTGAGGTCAGAGACAAAACTGAGGTAGAAGGGCATGTGGTTCCATAGCTCATTTGCTTATGCCTGTTTTGGAGCTCTAAAGAGATTAATTAAAATGACTGCTTTGAGATTATATAAGGATACATATAGACTACTGAGTCCATAATTACAGGAAGGAGTATTTCTTGGCTTTCTCCTCCTACAGCAAGGAAGAATCATTGGCAAACTAGAACATTAGAAGTCAAGAGACAGCTGATCTGTTTCTGCTATGGCAGCAACCCAGCTGATGGAACATTGGCATGTGTCTTGGTTAAAAAAAAATTCTGGACCAATTTCTGGAAACCTCTTTGGCCTCTACTGTAGTTGAAACTATCATCTTCCTGTGTCATGTATAGTATGGGAGATGAAAAGCTTTTTGGCCATGCCTGGTAGATGTCTCCTGATCCATTTGGTTTGAGAGGGGGAAACAGAGGAACTTTGATCTGATTAAATAATGCAGAATCCTGTTGAGAGTAGAGCCAGTTATGCTTCTCTGCATTCCCCTAAGAGTCAAACTTAATAATCTTGTTAAGATCTAATTGCTTCTAGAAGAAACTGCTGAGTGATTGGACAAAGCAGAATTCTCTTTGGTGAAAAGCAGGCTGGGTTTGTCTTCTTTGCCCAGAGAGCAAATCTGACTAACTTTGCTTTTCTCTGACTTAAGGGAATGCCTTACTAGTTCAATAACATAATGTTTTATCCGTTAAGGTTCAAATCCAGTCCCAGACATTTCCTTGCTGTGTCACCTTGGGTAAATTATTTAATTCATGCCTGCCTTAGTTTCCCCAACTGTAAAACAGGAATGAAAATAACAGCTGACAGGGTGGTGGTGAGGATCAAATGAGACAATATTTTTATATGTTTAGCACAGAGCCTCCCACATAGAAAAAGCACTTCATAAATGTTTATTCCTTTGCTCCTTTTCTCCTTCCTCTTAAGGTTAAAAAAACAATTGCTATTTTATCAACTTAAGTTCAGAAAAGGAACAGATGAGACCTATACGACCAAAACAGTAGCAGAGAAGTGAATTCCCATTGTACATGTTGTTTCTAAGGGAATTTGTTGTTGCTCATTCATTTCAGTCATGTCTGTGACCCCATTTGGGGTTTTCTTGTCAAAGATGGATTGCCATTTACTTCTTGAGTGAATTTTATAAAAGGAGAAACTGAGGCAAAGAAGTTTAAGTGATTTGCTCCAAGTCACCCTGTTTTTAAATATCTGAGGTTGGTTTTGAACTCAAGTCTCTTTGCCTTCAAGCCTGGCACTCTATCACAGTTTCACCTAGCTTCACTTTTATCCTGAAGGAATAAAGAACAACAAAACTTGTACTTCAGACTTAGACATTACCATGAGCACATGGCTTCCCTAACTCATGTGCCTCACTGTAAGATTTCTATAATTGCATGAGCCTATTCTCTCCTATGGATATTACATCCTTCAGGGGATGATATGATTCATGTTTGTGGTCTGATGTTTTATATTGAATAACTGGTGCTCTAATTGTTTTTCACTTTGTCTTATCATTAAATAAATATTTAATTTTAAATCAATAACTTAATGAGTAATAATTTAATAATTATTAATATAAATTAACAATAATTAATAATCTTAAAATAATTAATTAAATGTGTTTAAGAGCTCAGGATGTTGGGGTGACTGACTTTGTGTAAATAGAAAACTCACAAGATGATATTCAGAAATTACAGTGGTGAATTGTGGGACAGTATTCCCTTTCTCTCCCCAGAGTTACTCCTAGGCTTTTGGTTCAGTTATAACATTGCAATGATGTTGTCTGGGAACCCCAAGAGTTATCAGTATAAGGGAACAAGACAAAGAGTAAGCATGAGCATCAGACCAGATCCAGATTAGACTTAAAAGAATGGAAGTTCTTCAAAAAGGAAGCAAAAGGGGGCAGCTAGGTGGCGCAGTGGATAGAGCACTGACCCTGGAGTCAGGAGGACCTGAGTTCGAATCCTACCTCAGACACTTAATAATTTATCTAGCTGTGTGACCTTGGGCAAGCCACTTAATCCCATTGCCTCACAAGAAAAACCCCACCAAAAATAAATTTAAAAAACAAGGAAGCAAAGAAGAGAAAATAGGTAACTTGCTAGTCTTAGAGTCCAGAACTGGGTTCATATGATGCCTTTGACATTTAATGAGTATTTGACACTGAGGTAGTTATTTATCCTCTCAAGTCTCAGTTTCTTCATCTGTGAAATCAAGAGACTGGATAAGATGACTTGTAATAACCTGTCAGTTCTAAACCTAATCTAAATCTTGGATCTTTTCTTGTTTCAGACTGGAGAGTGGAGGAGTATTAAAAGTGAATCTAGGGGCAGCTAGGTGGCACAGTGGATAAAGCACCGGCCCTGGAGTCAGGAGTACCTGGGTTCAAATCTGATCTCAGACACTTAATAATTACCTAGCTGTGTGGCCTTGGGCAAGCCACTTAACCCCATTTGCCTTGCAAAAAAAAAGTATAAAAGGTGAATCTAAGGAAGAAGTAATGAATACTTGTAGCTGAGTAATGCAGATCTTCCAGAAGAGTTGACCCATTTCAGGAGGAAAAAGAGTTTTGAATTCCAAGGGATGATGGGGTACATTACAAATACCAACACGTGAGGGAGGGAGGGGTCCTCCTGTGATGGTCAGAGAAGAAGAGGCAAACCATACTGAATAATAACTTTTTGAAAAGATAAATAATTGTTGATGTAATAAATAATAAGGGTCAGTCAGCTAGAATAGGATAGACAGTCTTCCAAAACTTGTAAAGCATAATGACAATGATCCACATGTCTTGCAAAGTGAATCCATCAAAAGGAACTGAAATTATATTGCAAATCTATAAAATCATGGTCCAAAAAATGTCAAACCTTAGTTAAGTTGGGGTTTCATTCATTATTGTTAATGGATGGTAGGAGATTAAGGAGAGATAAAGGGAAGTTGGGAGGGGAAGAAATTGATAAAACGAATCCATTTGAGAATGGGACATGGACTTTTGTAGGTCTATAACAGAAATAATAGAGTCTTTATCTAGGATAAAGTATACTTATCTATCAAGGACCAGGGAAAATATGGGGCCTTTTGAATCTAATATATAAGGTGCTAACCTGAAAATGGAGAAGGGGAGAAATTATCCACAAAAATCTACAATGCCTAATGGTGAAAGAAGGCATTGGTACCTTCTAGAAGCAAGAAAGAATATTGTAAGACCATTAATTCATAAAAGACAGTCATCAAGAAGAAAGACAATTTTGTTCTCAGTTTTCTGTAGACAACAAAAAGTACTTAATGTAGGGGCATCTCGGGAATCTTTTCTTCCAAAGATGAGAGGCTATCCTTTGATTCCTGTAATCTCTTAGAGATACCCATATCTCACTGGTTCTGGCTATCTTCCATCCTTTGCCATATTAACAATATCTGGCCCCATTCATTTTCTACTTATACATAATCTTGCTGATATTCTTTTTTGTGGAATTTCTTACACATTCTCACCTACACACACACACATGCAGACACACACATAGACACATATCATCTCAGCAAACATGCTCACATGGGCCATGAGATTTTTCATTATTCTGAGCTTCACCTCTATTCTTCCGAGATTAAGGTGACACTAGGTAATGTTACTAGGAGTCTATTGCTTTTTAAAAGTTACTGATTTGAATCATTGTTTGAATAGTGAAAAAGAATCCATTCATCCAGTAACATTAAATTATGTCTTACTCCTGTTTTCTTTTCTAAAATTGCAATAGCAATTTCTGGGGACATTTAAATAAGTCTTTTTTTGTTATAAACTAACACCAGTGATGGTGAATAGATGACAAATTGTGTTTTCCATCAGGTCCTTTTGATTAACCTCCATTCTTCATGTAAGGGAGGAGAACCATTTTCTTTTACAGTGAACTGAAATCTGATGCAAAGGCATGAATTGTTATTGTCAAACTATCCACATACAGAAACGGCGAGAACAGGGCTCCATGAAATTTTTATGACATGAAGAATTGCCAAGACCATTGCTGTAAGAAACGTGTATGATTTTTTCTCTATGGGAATTATGTGAGCACACTACAAAGAAATCCAGTGTTTTCAGGAGTGACATTGGTGAATTCTTCTAATTCAATTTGTTGGACACCCATGTTCATGTTCAGAAGTGAAATGTCTGATTTTGCTATTGGGCCATTTCAAGTTGCCTTGGGGGGTGGGTTAATTTCAGATGTTCATTCTCATCACTTTTCTGTGAAATCATTAGAATAATTGGTAAAAAGTATAAAATTATAAGATGACTTGAAAATTTGTAGTCCTATTCATCAATGGGAGTAACCCTTCCACTGGAATAGATTGCATCTTCAGGCATGGCTTCCCATCCTGTGCAATTCCTGTTCATAGTGCCTGTAGGAATTCCATGGCAGCTCTGCCAAGCCTCCTGGAAGCAGGAATCTCAGCTTCATTCATGTCAAACCACATTTATCTAGCAGCTCCTGCGTGCCTAGAACTATGATAGAAGTTAAAGAAATAAAGGTAGAGAAGAGAGAGTTTCTGATTTTAGGGAGAATTCATTCTCTTGTGGGACCATCAGAGTGGAGAAACCTGGGGACATAATTGCCCACAAGATCATTTGAGGATGGAGGGGGGAAAGGGGAAATATCAGTCACTCAGTTACTAAATATTCATTAAGCACCTTAAGGGCATCTAGGTGGCACAGTGGAGAGGGCACTGGTCTTGGAGTCAGAAGGACCTGAGTTCAAATCTGACCTCAGTCACTTGATAGTTACTAGCAATGTGATTTTGGACAAGTCACTTAACCCTGATTGCCTCACATCCTGAGCTAGCACCAGTCTTCCTCATTCATATCTGGTCACTGGCCCCAGATGACTCTGGAAGTGAAAGTGAGACTGGTGAAAGCACCCCCTCACTCAAAGCCAATTCAAGGTATCACCTCCCTGGATGCCATGGTCTACTTTGAGAATGAAGGACATACAGCATTAAGTACCTGCCATATGCTGTATAAGGCACTGTGATTTCCTCTAGGGATCTGGAAATCTTCTGCTGCATCGAACAAATCAAATGGATTCCAATATCATGCCATTCTATGAATCCATCCTCCTATTCCACACTTAAATGCCCATGATGCAAAATGAGGATCTCATCATCTCTCATCTAGACTATTTTAGGACTGAGGTCTTTGAGCCTTTCCTTTTCCAATCTATCTTGTACCTAGGTATCACAAACGATCTTTCCAAGGTTTTGGTCTTCTGTGTCAGTTACTCAAAAAACAAAAACAAAAACAAAACTTCTTAGATTCTTCTTTTCCCTGGGAGAAATTTACCTATAGAAAGAGGTCATATCTTTCAGGTAATATCTTTTCAGATCTTCATATAAGACACAGAAATTATGAATATGTAAAATATGAATCATGTCCTCTACTGATGATGTTCTTTAAATTTTTTTTAAGGGTTGTGACTTATCCAAGGTCACACAGTTCTAATCCAGGTCCTCCTGACTCCAGGACTGGTGCTCTATCCACTGTACCACCTAACTACCCCTACAAATGATAATTTAATAAATTATTAGTTAGTAAAAATACAAATCTCAATTCAGACTCAATAACAACATTCTGAACAAGTGTGTTGATGGGTAAATTATAAATAAACCACATGAAAGAAAGTGATAATGAAAGAACATACTACATTTGGGGGAATGTAGAGGAAACATATCTTTGAAAACATTTATTTCTAAAACAGAAAAAAGTATGGAAATTAAAAAAGTATATAAAAATTAATAAGAAGAATGAATGAATAGAACCAAGAAAATTGCACACAGTAACAGCAATATTGTTTCAAGAACAACTTTGAGCAATAAGTAATTTTGACTATTATAAATAGCCAAATTAATGACAAAGGACATAAGAAGGATGACAAAAAAATCTTGAAAATTAGAGGACAAATAGATAAAATAGAAAATAAAGGGTCCAATTCATGATTATAACTAAAATATGGTTCTTTAATAAGACTCACAAATGAACACCTCAGTCCTCTTCTCAGTTCTTTTTATTAGATCAACCTCTTTTTTGTTCTTTTGGGATATCTACTTTCAAATTAACCATTTAAATTCCATTTCTTTGATTTCCCAGAGTTTTCCAAACACTCCATTCCAACCAAGCTTATCTCCTTGCTGTGCCTTCCTTGTTGGATGTTCCATCTCCTAATAATATGCCTTATCCATGGAATGCCCTCTCTCCTCACTCTGACTTCTTGGAATCTGAATATGCTCAGTCTTCAGTACTCACCTCAAGCACAACTGATTCCTCAGTTGTTTGCTTGAACCCTCTTCCTCTGGCCATCAACACTGCTGTTGTGTCCTGCTAATCAAATGGCAGCTGCCTAGAGTCACTTTTATCTTTTCATTCCATGTGGCTAGCACATAGTAGGAGTTTAATTGATGTTTATTGATTGAAAGATAGAGCCAGTTTTAGTACTTTCACAATTCTTTTTTCATTTTTGCAAGGCAATGGGGTTAAGTGACTTGTCCAAGGTCACAAGCTGGGTAATTATTACGTGTCTACGGTCAAATTTGAACTCAGGTCCTCCTGACTCCAGGGCTGGTGCTCAATCCATCGCACCACCTAGCTACTTCCCCCCCAAATTCTTTCTTTCTTTTTTTTTTTTTGCAAGGCAAATGGGGTTAAGTGGCTTGCCCAAGGCCACACAGCTAGGTAATTATTAAGTGTCTGAGACCGGATTTGAACCCAGGTACTCCTGACTCCAGGGCCAGTGCACAATTCTTTCTTAAAGGCAGATTTTGTTTTGTTTTGGTTTTGTTTTGTATTTTCAAAGTCTCTTCCTCTCTACCCTTCAATTCCCAAAATTCCCTTTTCTAACTTTGCCTGAGATTTTGCTCATCCTGCCAGCATCCTATAAGGGCAGGTTTATAAAGTCCTCTTCCATGAGAAAGCATTGTGGAAATTGAATCAATAAATTCATGTGCATTCAGCAACATTTTTCTCTCAAGGCTTTATGGGCATTTATTATGATTCATAATTTAACATTTATTGAGCACAAAGAAGCAGACACCATTCAGAGTGAGAGGCAGAAATGACACCTTCCCAAAGGACTTATGAAAAAAAAAGGAAAATTCAATTTATTATTTTTTTCTCTGAAGAAGTTATTCCTTGGGCTTTAGATACACCCTGGAAGAAGGCAAACTCCAAAACGTCGAAAGACAGCTCTGATAACTTACTGCATTTTCCTCATCTGTGCCCCTCTCTCCCCTCACATAGCTACCCCCTTGGTTCAGATTACCTCTCATCCCATGTGATGAAGTAGCTTCCTCATTGGGCTCCCTGATTAACATCTCCCCTCTTCATGCCATCCTCTACAAAGCTGCCCAGAAGATCTTCATCATATTTATGTCACTGCTTAGTTCAATAAATTTCATTTGTTTCCTTTCTCCCTTCCAGTTCAATCAATTAATCAATAATAAGGATTATTAGGTATCTACTATATGCTGTGTACTGTGTAGATGCTGGGGATTCAAAGCTTAAAAAATGAAATAGCCCTCTACACTCAAGGGACTTACAGTCTTTCAGGAGAGATGTCATAGACTTAGATAGGTGTATGAAGAATAAATACAGGGTGGATAAGATAAGGTATCTTGGGAGGGGATTTGGAAAGGGTTTGAGATGGTAGTGCATACTTTTTCTATTTCAGAATATACCTGGGGGCAGCTAGGTGACGCAGAGGACAGAGCATTGGCCCTAGAGTCATGAGTACCTGAGTTCAAATCCGGCCTCAGACACTTAATAATTACCTAGCTGTGTGGCCTTGGGCAAGCCACTTAACCCCATTGCCTTCCAAAAAAAAAAAAAGAATATACCTAGATTGTGGAGAGCAGGAAGGGACCTAATGGGTCATTTACATTTTCTTGTCCACTGTTGTTGTTCATTCGTTCCAGTCTTGTTCAACTCTTTGTGATCTCATTTGAGGTTTTCTAGTCAAAGTTACTGGACTGGTTTGCCATTTCCTTCTCCAGCTCATGTTAGAAATTAGAAAACCAAGACAAAAAGAGGAAAGTGACTTGTCCAAGGTCCTGCTGACTCCAGACCTGGAGCTCTACCCAATATTGAGCCTCCTATATATCTTTTAGTATAAGTCAGTCCTATATGTTTCAGTATGTCAGTAAAAAAAACTTGGTACTTAGAGAAATTCATCTCCCTTTGTTGAGCAGTCTTCTTAACATGAGTCATTTTCTATATATATAGGTAAGTCTGTTACAAAGGTAACACACAGCACCACTAGCTTTGCACCTAATGCATTCCTAGCCTTGGGGGTGGTGTTTCAAGGGATGGGACAGAGCCCTTCTTCTCCGCTAGACTTTATTGACCCTTAGGGGTCCTTATATTTGGTAGACTCTATTCTTGGTTATCAGCACACAAGTGAAAAGATAGAGGAGACCCAAACATTTATTGAAATGGAGCCTCATGCTAAAATGGTGGATCTTAAGTCAAGTTAGTGAAAACAAAGGTTGTGGTCATGTTGTGAAAGGTTTTAAGAGTTTGTGCTCCTACACCAGGGATGTCCAACAAATAGAAATGAGAGCCACATGTTGACCTAGTTTTAAAATATAATGCCATTTACTGTATTTTTCTTTGTTTTGTTAAATATGTGCCAATCACATTTTTATTTGATTTTGAGTAATCAAGAGTATTGCACCTTAGTACTAAAGGCAAGATGTTGACTGGCAAAGACCCATGGGAGCATTTCCCCTTTAAAAATGGAAAAACACTACACATCAGGACTGGATTCATTGTTTTGGTGGTTGTCTAGACTTGAGAAAGTGTTGGAGAAAATGTTTAATACTGTAAATTCAGCTTCAACGTGTGTCTTGTGTTGATTTTATTTTTAAAGAACTGGTTGCTAAATCTTTACCAGTACACCCTTCCTAGATCTCTAGCAAGTGTCTCATAAAGTCTCTTGTTCTCATCGGAATCTCTACTTTGGACTCTGAGGCCCTCCCATCCTGACTCCAACCTTCCCCTTCAGCCTTTTTCCTTTTCACACACCTTCTAGAACCATCACCATTCCCTTCCCTTCCCCCTTCCCTTCATGGGCAACACTTGGTCTCTTATCTGCCCCCTAGACCTTCAGTATCTCCCCTCTTTACCTCTCTACCGTTAAGAATCCCTCATTTTTTTTCAGATCCCAGATCAAATGTCATTTCTTCCATGTAACCTTCTCTCAACATTGTTCTCCCTTCCCAACTCTGGTCCATCCCATGAAGTTGCTAAGCTTCCCCAGTCAACCCATCTTGAAATTATTTCCTGGCTCTTTTTCATATACTTATATAACAATGGGCACCTTGAGGTCAGGGACTATTTTCTTTTTGGTCCTTATATCCCTCACAACTTGTCCATGGTTTGGCACATACTTAGTATTTAATTTGTTGTTGTCCCTCAAAAATGAAGATCATAACATCAAATGAGTGCTGTCATGATTTACACATTATGTTTATTATATCGAAGCATTATCCTTCCCTCTTGCCTTTTCCAAAACTGTTTCCCACCTTCTGGTCTGATTTGATAGGTAAGAGGACTTATGTAATGACCTGAATGTTGTGGAAATCTTTGACCTTTTGAATTCGGTTTCCTCCATATCACTGAGGCAACACGATGTTACACAATGCCTGACTGTGATTATGCAGTATATTTAAACCTTTCTCTCAATGATCTAATCATCAGTACAATCCTTTACTCTCAGCCATGCAACCATATTCCCTCCAGAACTCAAAGACTTTGGTGTCTTGGAAGCTGCCTGATGGGTCAGGGGAATAATGCCACTGGATTGCTAGCTGATATCATTTGTAATCAGGACTACTATCATATCCAAGAGTCTTTGAAGCTCCAACTTTTCATCTCAATTGATAATGAAAATGATGTTGATGGTGGTTTGCCCTTTGTAATTGTAGAGGACCATGTCATCATAAAATGAAGTATGAATTGCATAATAATGTTTATTATAGTTAGGGGAAAGGCATCCTCACTTGCCTTTACCAGAACCATTTCACCCCATGATTTGATTAATGAAAACATTCTTGGCAAATGCTTTCGCTCTGGTCCGTCTTGCGCCGGTCCAAGAATTTCACCTCTAGCGGCACAATACGAATGCCCCCGGCCGTCCCTCTTAATCATGGCCCCAGTTCCGAAAACCAACAAAATAGAACCGGGGTCCTATTCCATTATTCCTAGCTGGGGTATCCAGGCGACTCGGGCCTGCTTTGAACACTCTAATTTTTTCATAGTATGACTGGATCAGTTGGTTGACAGATTCCTGCATTTATTAAGAAACTACTCATGATGAACATTGTGCTTACATAGTATCTTTTTTTTTTTAAATTTGATACTCACAACCACCCTGGGAGATAGATGTTCTTTTTTCTTTTTCTTTTTTGTGAGGCAATGGAGTTAAGTGACTTGCTCAAGGTCACATACCTAGTAAGTATCCAGTATCTGAGGCTGAATTTAAACCCATATCATCCTGACTCCAGGGTCAGTGCTCTATCCACTGTTCCAGTTAGCTGCCCCAATAGTTGTTATTTCACTCCAGTTTTTAGCTGAGGAAACTGAGGCAAATTGTGACTGGTTTAGGGTCTCCCAATTAGTAAGTATCTAAAATAGAATTTAAATTCACTTCTTCCTGATTCCAGGCCCAGCACTCTCTCCACTGTGCCACCTAGCTGCCTTAACATCTCATTTATATATCACCGTAATTCAAATAGTGTCTCTTCTTCTTAATTGCTTTTCATTCCTCAAAAGCTTTCCCATTGTCCATAGGACAAAATATAATCTCCTTTAGCCTGGTATTTGAAGCCCATCCCAATTTGGTTACTAATCCAACTGTCTACCTTATTACGCAAGAATCCCCTTCCTCAGCTCTAACTTGTATCCAAAAGTGAACTTTGGGGAGGCAGCTAGGTGGTGCAGTGGATGTAGCACCAGCCCTGGGGTCAGGAGGACCCTAGTTCAAAAGTGAGCTTGGACTGTTCCTTGAATTCATCTTGCCCAATCTACACCCCTCAGCTGGATGGGGGAACTCTCAGCATCACAGAAGTGATCCTTGTAAAATGTCACACTCCCTCCCCACCTTTCTGAGCTAGGCTAGGGCACTACCTTTATCATTTGAAATCGATATTTTTGCTTGGAAATTGCTGAAACAACCACTGTTGATTAATGCTTCAAAGTATCAAGGTTATGCATATGAAAAATCTGCTGACCATGACTGAGCAGAAGTCCCTTGAGGTCTGAAATGGGGAGAGACCTGTTCTTCTACCAACCTTTATAGAAATCAATTTTCCCCAAATTCCCTTCAGTCCCAAGGGCACTCCCCCAGCCTGCATCCACACTGGAGGTTTGGAGATGGAAACTCTCTTTTAAAGGTTCTTTAATACTGTGGGTCTGGGTGTTATAAAATTATCATTCTTGAGCCCCCAATGGGGTGCTCCATGAATGTCTGGGGTCTATTCTCTCATATGTATAGGCTGTGTCCATAGATTCAATTTTAAAGCATAGAAGTTGTGAGGAACACGTTTAGAAGACACGCTCAGAAACTCTTTCTTTGCTATTGTCTTGTCTTTGGCTCCATTATTGTCTTCAATGTGTCTTTCTCTGTTACTGCCTGGATGCATTGACTGTTACTGGTCCCTTCTCTATAACCATACAGTCAAATTCAATAGGAGAGCCGGGAAATGTGATATTCTCTCTGAATACATTATTCACCTTCACTGCACCCCAATCCTTCACACCTTGTTGCCTTCTGGTACAAGTCCAATAGTGTGCCTCCTCAAGGTTGAACTGAATCTGGAGTCCTCTCTTACTGGACTTGCTCTTGGACTAACTGGTTTTCTTTTTAGATGTAGCCCAAGTGATAAAACTTTTCAACAACTCAGAAGATATCCTCTATATGACATCATCTGCTTTTTTATTTAATGGTCAAAAGTCTTCTGAGTTTTGTAAATTATTTAAGAATTTTTCAACACATGGTAATGAGGTTATAGGAAAATTCCTTTATACCCAGATACTCTGATGATTAGTTGACTGATTTAATTAAGCTACCTGTGACTTCTGTGATTAAATGAATTGAGGTATGGAGTAAAACACTTTTCCCAATCCCCACTTTTGCATACAATCCTATGAAGTCTCACAACATGGCTCCAACCAGGCTAATGGCACATCACTCCCATAATGCATTCTAATCTACTGGCTATTATCCATTCACATCAATATATTCCTACCTCTGGGCCTCTGCAAAGGCTCTCCCTTATCCTCCATCTGACAGGTTTATGAATTAAACAGAATTCTATTCCTTGGGGTTCTTTTAATTCATAAATATTCTTGTTCTGTAAAAATCTCTATTGCATTCTGGACCATTAAAGAAAACCTTCAAAATGCAAAATACTTTGAATGTCCACTCTTCCCCTTGACTTTTCTGCATCTTCCTAACAGATAGGAGATGTCCTCCCTCAGGTTGGATCTCTGGTAAGGTCCTATTTAAATGATTTCTGTGGGGAATTCTTGTCATATGCCTGTTCTTTCTTAATCCCAACTGCATCCCAATCCTAGTAGTCAAGATATTTTCATTAGAAACTGCAAATGAGCTTCAACCCAGTCTCTGCTCATCAGCACTTTGACTAATACCCCAGTTCCAAGCAGCTCAGATCAAACATCAGAAAAATTGGCATCAGGATATGTCTGATACTGATTTAAAGGAGAATTCCCAGAAACTACATTTCAAACTTAATTTACAGCAAAGACCATAGATAATGCTTTTAGGAAGAGCAAGGTTGGCCAAATTTACTGATGACTAAGTCTGATTTCTCTAATTGTTCTTAATATTTTTGAGGTATGTGTCAAAGACAAAGCTCCTTTAAATTCATCAGGAAGTTATTGCAGGATAGGTGGCCTCAGATGGAAAAGTTAGGAAGGACCATTGGCACACCGCTGTTGTCATGGGAGAAACTACAATCAGCTCTTTGAAGAAAGACTCTATAAATGCAAGAGATTGGGAGGACTCAGTCAGCCTTTTATTACATTCCTCCCCCCCCCCGCCCCCCCCCCCCCCCCCCCACAAATGCTTTTAAAAATGATGTCTGTTTATTCTGGCTTTGTATCTTTGGCTAATTAAAATGACTTCCTGCTTCTGATCCATTAAAATGATAATACATTTTAGGATACTGCATTATTAGGCTGAGAAAGGGCAGCCAGGAAATCATATTTTCTTCCAGTTAGTATCCTCTTATCTTGGAGCCAAAAGGGATGGAATTTAGCTTCTGGCTCTTTCACATACCAGTTCCATATTTTCACAGATTCTCTCTGAGCTGCAGATTCCTCTCATAGATAAGGGATCAGATAATACTTAGGCTGCTCATCTTAGAAGACTATTGTTGGGACACCTTAAAAATTGTTGAAATATGTGTATTATTAACAGAATGAGACAGAAAAGGGGATGGATAATATTAGCTAATATTTGTAATTCTAAGCCATTTTGACAATGTAGTGGTTTCTCTTATACTCAAATGCAGCTAATCTGTTTTGGTTGCTAGTGGGGTTGACTAAACCTCATTCCCCAACCCCTTCATGGGTTTGAGAGGACATGAGTACAATGGAGGTATTAAGAAAGGCTAAGGTTTTGTGCATTGGCTTGAGTCATGATGGCACCAGAATAAAGAACACTTCTGGAGAATTGTTGGGAACCCTAGATAGCCATGCAGTACTTCAGATGGAGATAACATGGGAAGAGAAGAAATGTTGTTGCAACCTGAAAGAAGATTTGAGATTGATGGAACCATCTTAAATTGGCCATCAACCAAAGCCTAAAAAAGATCCTTCAGAGCCAACTCCTGCCTTTCTCCCTTCATTTGTTTCTCCTTTCTTATTTCTTTCCAATAAAATTTCAATGGGTTCTAAAAGTTCTCAACACTTTTCTTTATTTTTATATCTAGTATTGAACTGGAAGGAAAAGGAGTGGATAGGGAAGGAGGTTTCTAGTAGTGGATATGGAGGTAGAACCCTTTATTTTCAATTCAACCCATGTGATTTTTTTCATCTGGTTGATGCCCTCAGGTCCACTCTGCAACAGGAGTTTCTTTTTTTCTTTTTCTTTTCCCCCAAGGCAATGGGGTTAAGTGACTTGCCCAAGGTCACACGTTAGGCAATTATTAAGTGTGTGAGGTCAGATTTGAACTCAGATCCTCCTGACTCCAGGGCCTGCGCTTTATCCACTGTGCCACCTAGCTGCCCCTTACAGCAAGAGTTTCAATGGACAATTCTTCACCTAAGACAACTCTTTTTTCATCTTTAAGGAACAATCTGGATCCACAAGAACTTCCTGCATTAGGTTTAGTTATTGGTCTATATTTATTTTTTCTTCTCTATTTATGGAAAGTTACAAATTAGGAATTAATTAAAAAAACCTATTTGCTCATCTGAAACTTCTAACTTGTAGTACCAGTGATGGAACAGAGAGCAACCATTTTTCTCTCTCTGTTTAATATAAATCATGATAAAAATTGTTCCTATTCCTCTATTCTAGAGACTTTACTATCCATCCATTACTTCACCCAATCATCCCCTCCTCAAAGCTTCTACACATTTAATCTCCTAGAAGCAAACACAAAAAATCATTAAAGAAATATCCATGAGATTACAGAGAAATGTTTTTCTTTTCATACAATAAGTGAAATAGAAAACAAATTGAACTCAGAAAAGTCAAGATTTGGGGACACAGACCCGATAAGAGTCTGAATGATGGAGGGAATCAAGCCAAGATGGTGGAGTACAGACAGCAACCCAAGGGACCTCTTCCAGCATTCCGCCCCACCTCCCTCCCAAACCAAAACTTCTTAAATCCAATTTTGGAACAGCAAAGCTAGCAAAAGGATAGAGTAAGATATTTTTCAAGTATTCCCAATGAAAAAACCAAAACAGAGGAGAAAAACACACATTGAAACATAAGACTCAAGAGAAGGATAAAAAGATAAACATCAAAGAGTCATAAAATATTCAATAAAGTAAACTGTTTGTATTCCTATAGGGGAAGATGATGCCCACAATTCCTAAGAACATCATTATTTAGGTAGATAGAAGGAGTTTAGGGGAGGCTAGATGGCGTAGTGGATAAAGCACCGGCCTTGGAGTCAGGAGTACCTGGGTTCAAATCCTGTCTCAGACACTTAATAATTACCTAGCTGTGTGGCCTTGGGCGAGCCACTTAACCCCATTTGCCTTGCAAAAACCTAAAAAAAATAGAAAATAGAAGGAGTTTACATAGTCAGAGGGCATGAATATGAGTCAATTGTGTTGGAATGATCTCTCCCAAAAAATTAAGGGATGAGAAAAAAGGGGTGTACTAGGAGATTGAGAAAGAGATAACATAAAATGGGGAATTTTTCTCACATAAAAGAGGCATTTACAGTGGAGAAAAACTTGGGTGATGAACCTCATTTATATCAGAATTGTTTCAAAGAGGAAAGATATATACGAATAATATGAAAATTTTTCATATGTGTTTTTATCTATCTACACACATAAATACACAGAGTGGAGTGAAGCATACAATTATAATAGTGAATGCGAATGAGATGAGCTCACTCATAAAAACAGAAGCAGGTAGTAGAATGGATTAAACACTGGAATCCAAGAATATGGCATTTACAAGAGACACAATTAAGACAGAAGAATATCCAGAGTTAAAAATAGAGGGCTGATGCAGACTCTGTTATGCTTCACCTGAAATAAAAACACAGCAATTGTGATCTCAGACAAAGCAAAAGCAAAAACTGAACTAATTCAAAGAGATAATCAGGGAAACTACATTTTGCTAAAAGACATCTTAGACAATAGAGAACAAAAAATTTTACAGCAAGTTTTCCTGATAAAGTCCTCATTTTTCAAATATTTAAGAAGCAGAAGTAATCAAAGCTATCTATAGTCAGGAAAAAATTATCTAACTCACTACTGATTTTAGAGAAATGCAAATTAAAACTACTCTGAGAAATGACAAATGCTGGAGGGGATGAGGCAAAATAGGTACATTATTGAATTACTGGTGGAGTTCTGAATTGGTCAAACCACCCTAGAGAACAATTTGAAACTATGCCTAAAGGGTGATAAAGCTGTGCATACCATTTGACTGAGCAATACCACTCTTAGGTCTAAACTCCAAAAAGATCAAAGACAAAGGAAAAGGACCTAAATGTACAGAAATGTTTACAGTAGTTGTTTTGTGGTGTAAAAGAATTACTAATTGAAGTAATGCTCATCATTTGTAAATGGTTGAATAAATTGAGTCATATGATTGTGGTGGAGCACTATTGTGCTATAAGAAATGATGTGAGGGGCATTTTAATTTTTAATAACCTTGATAAGATTTATTTAAATTAATGCAAAGTGAAATGATAGGACTCAAAAGTTCATTGTACCAATAATAACCATATTGATGATCAACTGTGAAAGAATTAACTACTCTGTTCAAGAGAATGATCCAAGACTGTTTGTATGATGAAAGGACACATGATGAAAAAATGCTATTCATTTCCAGTAGGAGAACTGATGAACTCTGAGTGCAAATTGAAGCATTGTTTTCTCATTTTTTCTTTTTCTTTTTTTTATGATATGGCTAAAATGAATGTAATTTTTGCATGATTTCACATATTTGATTAATTGATATAATTTTTCTTGTTTCTCAGTCTGTGAGGAAGTGGTGGGAGAGAATATTAAAAATAAAAAATGATTTTTTAAAATATGATAAGAGTGATGCAAGTTCCAAGAAAGTAGGAAAGTCTGCAGGTTGGATTTCAGCAGCAGCAGTGACTCAAGACATTTTCACCTTCTCCAGGTGACTTCTGCATGGTTTGGCTCTAGCCTTTGCTATAGTAGCATTGCTGTCCCTTTATGGCCATAGTCCTACTAACAGTGGTAGCAGCAGCTATGGAAGTTTGAGAATATTTTCCCATATTCCTATACTTCCTCTTTCTTATTTGCCATCAGGAAAGTCAATGTAAGATCAGATTAAAAGACCAGAAATCTGATAGTATTTTATAAAAGGGATGTTCCAAGGCGGTCCCAAGTGCAGCTGAGGGAGGTTGAATCTGCTAACCCTTGTAATATAGTGGATTGATAATTAATTTGTGAAATTTTAAAATGGTGGCACATATACCTGATTCTTTGGGTACTTGATGGGAAAGACCCCAATGGGCAGTGGGAAACAGGACAGCAATTGCAATTTAATTGGGCACAGATGGTCCAGAGACAAAGAATGAAAGAGGCACAGAGGCAGATGGCCTGGGGAAGATAATAGGAAAGTGGATAGGCACAGCTCATCACTCATGGAACCATGGAGGGGGGACTCAACTGCCTGGTTCTGATGGAGTTGGAAGCATGGCAGGAGGCAGAATTTGAGGTCTTCTTTTTATAGGGGTTTGGGGAAAACAGACTCTCTGATCTGTGCTACATTGGGGTTAATTATTATTAAAACTTTCAAAGTTAACATGTCCATGTTCATTCAAAGTGATCAGCACTTTTTTATGTTCTGTAAATCTGACATGGCAAAGTTTTGGAATTTGTCTGGGATTTACATATTTGAGGATCAAGTATTCTGACAACAGCACCTGATTCATCACAGAACACCAGGGTATGCATTTTAATTAATGTATGGTACAACTGATAAAGTCTGCTCCTTTGATCTTTGGGATGGTTTGTACATGATTTCCAGATTCTCTTTTGTCATTTCATTTCCTGCTTATAATCCTTGATGTTGACTGCTTATAAACTTATATTGGCTAGTAGGGAGTGGTAGTGATGGGGAGGGGGACCAGAAGGAGATACAATTTTAACACATGCAGACATGCACCAGGGAGGTTGAACCCAGTGTCAGAAACTCTACAGATCCAGAACAGGAACAAATAAAATCTGGCTATCTCATTCAAGAGTACAAGAGGGAGTAGAGTTTGGCACTGACACAAATCCCAAGTGGGAACTGAAACGGCTTATTAGGAGCAAACAGAAGAAAACAGAAATTCAATGAGCATGGATTATGGGTTGAAAGATGCCTGAGATAATATTAGAAGAGACTAACTCCATAATAAGTACAAAGTCATAGAGAAAAAGAAATGTCTTGGTCACAATGGAGTGGTACCCACCCACATAAGTGCACCTCAGGAGGTGAGTTTTACTTTGTCTTGTTTTGTTTTTGTCGCTAAAACTGGGAAAACTTGTGTTTAGGAAATATGTTATTTACTGTCTCTGTGAATTTAGCAGAGCTGGCTTTGTAGCAACCTTTGGACCTAGTCAAAAACTGAAATCACTTGGAAATCATTCACAGATGACTGTTTGGGTTATCACTATGGAGAAGGTTAGAGTCAGTCAGACAGCCTGGGCTCTGTTAGGAAAGAGATGAGCTCAATTATCAGTTCTCTGGCACTTTCTGGATTGAGTCCCAACAGGGACTATGCACTATAAGTGTGGGACATAGATGAAAATGTCAGCATCTTTCCCTTAGTCAGGGAGTAGGAATTGGGGAAGGGGGCTATCAGTTTTATAATGGGGGCTGGGGAAATAAATCTGTGATCATCAGAAGTCCCTCAAACTCATGAATAAGTTCTAAGATGTAAGACAAATCAGTGATTGAATGGTGGGAGAATGGGATGGGTTAAGCTTGCATACTTTCCTGGTGGAGCTAGGTTGGACATAGATCTATGATTTAAATAAAGGGAATGGATTGGTTTCCTGCATGGGAGTGGTGGGGGTCAAGGCTTTTGAATGAATGAATAGATTAAATAGCTCCTCCTATCCTCCCCACCTTCTTGATGAGTTTATTAAAATGCAGACTTAGCATCCTTCTTGTTCATTTAATAGTGGTTAGGTAGTGGTAAGGAAGTTTCCAATTGATCCTTGGGGAATGGAAAATCTTTTGTGTTTTATAATTCCTCTGTGAAAGAAAGAGATAGGGAAGTTGGGGGGGGGGAGAAGTAATGTTTGCCCTTCATTTTTGAAGCAGACATCAAGGAGGTGATGTTTTGATAAGAAAAGAGGGTATATGGGACTGATGTCATAATGCATCCAAAGGCTATAGTTTTCCCAGGGCCTAGCCCAGCGTGCTTCTCACATCCAATGTTTGCATCATATTTAGGATCCTAGAATCCTAGATTTAAAGGCAGAAGTGATTTTAGAGGTCATTGGTCCCACCCCCATCATTTTATTAATGAGAAGCCCATAGAGATTAAGTGACTTATCCTGGGTTACCCAGCCAATAGGAGTCAGAGGCTGAATTTGAGCCCCAAACTTCCTTATTCCATTCTAGCATCCTAGATTCTAGCATTCCATGATTCTTTTGGGCAGTGGGTGGAGAAGGGCTAGGTCAAAGAATCACAGGTTCTAGGAGTCAGAAAAGATCTCTGAAGCTTCTTTGGCCAACCTGCACCTGGATGAGAGGATGTTCCTTAGATGTGGTTTTCCAAACTCTTCTTACCATCTCCAGAAGTGATGAACAAAGGACTCATGGAATGGATGGATACTTTATATTCTCTCCTCCCTACCTTACTCCTGCCTCATTCTTGGAGTTTATTCTGTTGTTCAGGGCATCTCACAAAATAATGACATATTATGATATGATAAAATATGTGATATTTCCCTAGTCCTTGCATTTTATTAACTGTGATGAAAGGCAATTTTCGGTAGTTTAAAGATTGTTTCTCACTGCCAATCAATAGTTCATCTTCACTTTTATGTTCTTTGTTGCCTTTGTAAATTGTCTCTCATAACTGCACCTGAAACCTTGACTTGTGATGTATTGGTCCAAATCAAAGAGCTTTAACTCAGTGGTTAATGTCTCCTTTGGAAGATCCCAAAATGCAAACACCCCAAATCTAGCAGCAGGGGATTGAGGATGGAGTGCTTCTTGCTAGGAGATTAGAGCGTCTAAAGGACTACCTTTTATGGGGAGAAATAAGGAACTGAAAGTCTGATTTTTTGTCTCAGAGTGAAGGAAAAACTGGAGGCTGAATTCAGTTCTGATGAGCAACTCTACATAAGAGTCTAAGAATTGGGTTTCATTTTAAACAGTGAAAGATTCAGTGCATTTTGCCTGAAAAATTCATTAGACTATAATGAATACTCTTTTGCCACTTTTTGTATCCTTGGTATAGTGCCTGACCCATAGTGGGTATTAAATAAATGCTGATTGATTGATTGAAAAGGAATGAGTGGGGGCAGCTAGGTGGCACAGTGGATAGAGCACTGGCCCTGGAGTCAGGAGGACCTGAGTTCAAATTCAGCCTCAGACACTTAATAATGACCTAGCTGTGTGGGCTTGGGCAAGCCACTTAACCCTGTTGCCTAGTAAAAAAACACACACACAAAAAATAAAATAAAATAAAAGGAATGTGTCTACAGTTGACTTATGTTCTTAGCCCAGCTTCTAGGTTACTAATACTACTATCTTCAAGAAGAGCAAGAAGGGAAGAGTTCAGAGTCTGAGAACTGACATGGTGGCTTTTGACCTCTCTATTCAGGACAGTCTTTCATGTCCTTCCCAGCACCTTCCATTCCCTCAGGGTGCAGAGCACCATCAGGAGGTGTAGCTTATGAAGTCTTCTCTTTGTGGACTTGCTGGGCAGATACTTGAAGGCACAATTTTGAAAGTCTGTCCTATTTTCTTGAAATGTGCTTTCTGATTTGACCTCATGTGTTCTTGATTCCTGATGTGAGTTAATAACTTTACCCTCAGTTTCAGTCTCCCTACAAGGAAGGGTCATCATCAGACCCCAAATTTCTGGCACGAACTTCTTTAGCCTTCAGAATCTGTCTTCTTCTTTGGAGCTTCCAAACTCTGTCCTGATCTGTGGCAAAGTTGCTGCTGAGAGCACTCAAGTGGAATGACAGGGAGGTAGAATGGGTAGAAAGGTGTTAAGCTAAAAGCAAATACCATGGCAATCCCATAGCTTTTGTAGGCTTTACTTTTGACCATCTCCTTAAAAAAGTTTCATTTTACCCCAATTACATGTAAAATCATGTTTTAATATTCATTGTTTCTTTTTAAGACTTGATTTTCAAATTCTATCACTTTCTATATACCTTTCTCCCCAAGACAATAAGCAATCTCTTATATATTATACATGTGCAGTCATGTACAATTTCCAAATTAGTCATATTGTGCAATGAAAAAAGAAAGAAAAAAGAAAGAAAAGAAGAAAGAAAGAGAAAGAGAAAAGAAAAAGAAAGAGAAAAAGAAAAAGAAAGAGAAAAATAAATAAGGAAAGAAGAAAGAAAGAAAGAAAGAAAGAAAGAAAGAAAGAAAGAAAGAAAGAAAGAAAGAAAGAAAGAAAGAAAGAAAGGAAAAGAGATAAATGAGATGACACCATTTTCTTTTCTGGATTTGGAAAAAATTTTCCTCATGAGTTCTTTGGAATTGTCTTGAATCATTCTATTAGTGAGAATAACTAAGTCATTCACAGTTGCTTATCATACAGTTTTGTTGTTCCTGTGTACACTGTTCTCCTGGTACTGGTCACTTCACTTTGTATAAGTTCATGGAGTTGATCATCTCCTAAAGAAAGCAAATGCATTCTCAGAGAACTGCATCTGATCAGAATAGATTCAATTCTATGCTCCTAATGACTGTAGGAATGGTAGGAATTGGTAGGAATGGACACATTTTCTCCCCATAGGTAGATAATAAATAGCCTTTCCAAACTCAGGAGAGTCCCCCCCAGTCTCTGACCCCACTCCTTCACCATATTTTCCTTATTCATTTCCTAACTTCTTCCTCTCTTATTGTGGTTTCCTTAGGGGTTGGAGTTCAGAACATCTCATTCTTCTCCCATAGATCACCAGCCTATCTCTGCCCCAATTAACTTTTTTGGTCATTGAAACTGTCCCCATCTAGATGCTATACACTCTTTTCCTCTAGCTTAGTGGATTGCTGCACAGTTTCCCACATGAATAGTGTCTTGTCTTGGTGACCTCTCTCACTCCATTTGTTCCCTAGTATTCTGGTCTGGCACTGGCAAGTTCAGAACCTGCTTTTCCTGGTAGCAACAGTCCAGAGCTTTGCAGTTTTACATTGAGTTGTGATAGCTGGCAAGCTATTTTTACTAAAGAGCTATATAGGGTTAAGCTGGTTGTCAATGACCAAGCAAATTTTCAGTCTGGAACTGGGGTCCTCATGGCATTGGAAAGAATGAGGTGGGAAACAAGATTTAGGGGTGACCTATATGAACTTCTGTCACATAGTTGGATCTACCTAGTGTGGTCTTGCTGCCAGTAGTATGGCAGGTAGAGGTGGAGTGCTGAGTTCAAAATCAGAAAATATCATTTTCTGCTTTTTTAACCTTTTTCTTTTGTGTTCTGAGTATCTTAGACCATGGAAACAACTAAAGTTGATTTGTCTTTGCTGTATAATTTCCATTCTGGAGAGATTTGAGAGGTGGTGGGGAATCTTTAAAAATGCCTATTCTACCATCATATTCTTAGGATATAATTGCAAAAATTGTGGCAAAAAGAAAAAAAATCATCCTTGGGAATGATTCTCTCCAAACTTCACCAGGCTGGGTCATAGGCAATTAACATGCAATTAATTGCTCACTGGCCCTGTCCTTGAAGCCTTGCGCATTTGGTAGGATCTTCCAACATTTGACACCTGCTCATTTCCTGTGTGAGCTCAGCACTATGATGAAGCGCCAAATGATCATGACATTATTCTTGCAACTAGACCAAGACCCTTGGGAAAGAATGAAGATCATGGAGCCACATTGAATTGTAATATGAGCAGGATTACACTTTTCAAAGTTTTTGAGTTTCTAGTCCTTTGACCTTCATGAGATTTTTGGTTCCTTCAGGTAAAGGAGCATCTTCTTCTTGACTTCAAGTTTGTCTTATTCCAGGAAGGGAGTTGGAGGATGCTGCCCTGGTGACTGTAAGAAGAAAGTACCTGGAAATATCAAGAGCAAACACCAAGGATTGCCTGGCCTGGGAATGGGCTGGAGGCATCAGGAGATGGTGGAAAGCCATCAAGTTCCAGTGTGCAAACAAAATTGGATAGTAGTTGCCATCAGTGAAAGAACATCAAGGCTAGCCCAGAGTGTCAAGCTCCCCTGCTTCCCCAGAGTACCAGAGTCAAGACATACCTGGCTATGTCATAAACCTCAGCCCTTATGCTTTTCCTTCTTTCCTTTAAATAGGATGGAAGAAGTGATAGGGAGGAAAGGGGAAGCATCCTGGGATCCCAATCTATTCTCAGAGGCCTTGCTTCTTCTTTTCCTTTTAAAAATGCCAATTTGTGTCTCTAGGATTCGATTGTGCTAATAAATCACCTGGCCATGAACAGGGAAATTTTGGATCCTATAGACTTAAGGGTTTGTGTGTGAAATGGGCCCATGGAAAGTGGGAGATCTAGTTCAGACAAAGGAAAGCATTTGACATTTACTTTTCTGATAATATTCCATTATCTGGCCACTAGACTACCCTTGACCCCAGATCAGATAGCTATCTAGTTAGCTGGATGGATAGATAGAGAAGGACAAAGAGCCCCAAAAAGAGAAAGCCAGAGACAGACTGACAAAGGTAGAGAGGTTGAGTCCAAATCAGATACACACATATTATAGATCTTATATATCTAAAATTATATATGTATATAGGTAATATAGAATATATGAATGATATATATCTGTGTATTCTATATGTTTATACATATATACATTTAGTTGTATTATAGAAATTATAGAGAATGGGGAGGGAGGGAAGGAGAGACAGAGACAGACAGGGACAGAGAGAGACAGACAGAAAGACAGAGAGACAGAGATAGACAGAGAAACAGAGATAGAGAGAGAGATAGAGACAGAGAGAGAGAGAGGAGTATGATATAATTCACCTTTTTTCCAGATGGTTTTTACCTTAGAACCTGATTCACTTACACACACCTAGGATTACATTATATCATTATGGACTTGTGTATTCCACCTTATAAGTACTGTCACATTCATGACTAAATGGCAGTTCAAAGGAAGAAGTTGAGAAAAGTGTGTCCTTTGGTCATTTTGATACTAAGCTTTTGCCTCATTTACTCCTGTATCTCTCTCTCTCTCTCTCTCTCTCTCTCTCTCTCTCTCTCTCTCTCTCTCTCTGATTTTGCAAGGCAATGGGGTTAAGTGACTTGCCCAAGGTCACACAGCTAGGTAATTATTGAGTGTCTGAGGCTGGATTTGAACTCAGGTACTCCTGACTCCAGGGGCCGTGCTCTATACACTGTGCCACCTAGCCACCCCCATCTGCTCCTCTCAATAACCCCTTGGGCAGCAGAGAAGTATTCTAATCATTTCTGTTTTATGGGTGACAAAGCTGAGGTTCTGGAGGTCAAGGCCCCACAGTGGTGTGCATACAGTTGGCTTGAGAGGGTAGGCTTTCCTGCTGCCACTCTGCTACTACTCTGACAGATGCTCATGCCATGGACTCCGGTTTTTTATTAATCTTTCTGAAATGTGGGAACTAGCCATGAAGACAGTAGCCCAGATAGAGTCTTACCAGTTTACAAGAATTCTCACCACCAAATGCTTCTAATACCTGAGAGGTGTTCATATAGTATTGATGGAGAACTAAACAGCTACTCTTTGTCCTTGGTTCTCAAAGAAGACCGTGACATCAGGAAAGTGATATCATGACATGCAAATGAATTGGATTTGCATGAAGGGGACACTGTGCCAAATCTCCGGCCTCACTTTCTCCTCTAGAGTCATGCTAGCAGTGTGATCCTGGGCAAGTTATTATCCCTGTGTCTCAATTTCCCCATGTATAAAGTAGGAATAATAATGGTACTTCCCTCACAAATGAGATAATGTATATAAAGTGCTTTGCAGACTGTGAAGTATGGCTATTAATATTGTTTGGGCAACTAGATGATAAAGTGGATGAATAGCCCAGGTTGGAGTCCAGAAGACCTAAATTCAAATTTAACCTACTAGCTCTATGACTCTGAGCAGGTCACTTAGCCCTATTTGCCTCAGTTTCCTCTTTTGTAAAATGATCTGGAGAAAGAAATGGCAAGTCAAATGGGGCCACAAAGAGTAGGATATGACTGAATAATAATTAGTATTAAGATCACATTTGATTTATTGGATGATGTCATTGACTTATGATATATTGATCTTGCTGTCTACTTTATCCCCCCAACTCTTTTGTACATGAATTGTTTGTTGTCTAATCACACGTTCTCCATTTTATACACTCCCTTCATGTTCAGCTTCTTGCTCTCTAAACTTCAGTACTAACAATCTCATCCTACTCCCTCGCAGGGACCTTACTCTTTCCCTCTCCCCCTTCCATTTTTTATTTCCTTTTTTTGTGTTGTTTTTTCCCCCATTAGAATGTGAGCTCCTTGAGGACAGGTACTTCTTTCATTTTGCTTTTATCTGTGCCTTTGGCACAGGGCCTGGAAAGTAGTAAATGTTCAATCAATTCTTGGTACTTGTCTATGATTTGGCTGCTTGAACCAAGGAGAAGACTTTATTTGTCTCTCATAGATGTCATTTTATTGAGCTGGATCTATCATATCACAGCCTGTCAAAATCTCCTGGGGGTCCAGATTATGCTATTTCAGCTTGTTCTTGCTTCTTTGCATTTTTTCTTTCATCTTTTTCAATTCAATGTTAGAATCATGATATATGTATGCATGTATGTATCTAAAAATTATATATTTCTCTCTCTCTAGGTTCAGTAACAGTCTAGTGGGTATATTATGGTATATTATTAGAAAAATAAATGTGAAATGCACTCTTTTCCCTTAAACTGGATCTCTCATTTTCCATGGCCCCTACTCATGGATTTACTCATGGGCTCTGATTATGAGTCAAACACTGTGAGAAGCATTGAGGATACAAAGAAAATTCACAACTTCATCTCCAGCCTCTAGAAACTTCTAAACTAATACAGGAGACAACATGCAGCCAACCATAGATAAAAAAGTAATATACAATATAATCAGGAGGCAATCTTACACTGCCATTGAGGAAGAAAGGGGAAGGGCTCTTGTAGAATTTGGAATCCACTGTGAGATGCCAGAACCATTTGCTCCATGCTTTGGGGAGAGGCAGTTTCTTTATTTCCCAGGTCAAAACATTGATGATGATGATGACCACGACTCAAAAGTCTAATTCTTGTATTTTAATTGCTTTGGGATAGTGACCTAGACAACTAAAGTTGCTACCATTGTAAGGGAGAAAAGGGTTTTTTTTTGTTGTTGTTTTTTTCTTTTTTCTTTTAACATTTTGAGCCTTTGGTTGAAGAACAGTCAGTAAGTGGTCACGTCCTTTCTTTTCAGATTGCATGTCTATCAAGGTAACATTTCAGGAGCCAGATATGCTGGGAGGCCCTCCTGGAAGCTGTTGTAAAAATTGCTGCTTTGAGATTACCAGACACAGCAATTTCAGCAGCTAGGATAAGTGGCTGAAGCAGGAGGTTCATCTTTCTTAGCACGAAATCAATGAATCCTGTTAGGGAAACGTGCCATTCCCCAAATTTGAGACAACAATATTGTCAGCTTTCCATTTTATAGGGTCAGCAAACTCAGAGCAGGGACTCATAAAACCAGGACAAATAAATTATTCAGGAAATGGGCCATAAAACGCCATCATTTAATCAGTAAAAAAGATCTGTCTCAAAGCCCAATTATCGAACCAAGCCTCTAAGCCAGATCCTCATGTAGGGGACTGTAGAGGATGGATCTGAGGGTCCCTTAGACACCTCAAACCCAACACAACTAAGTGGACCCATTATCTTTTCTCCCAATCCCATCCCTCTTCCAAATGGACCTATTTCTGTCAAAGTCGCCATCATCCTCAGGTGGGCAGTCTCTATTAGATTTATCTCCCTACTCTTCTTCATTTTTCATATATTCACATCTTTCTATTCTCAGAACCATTACCCTCTTGTAGGCCTTTTCACCTCATCCCTTGATGACTATCAATGACATTTGGTTTTGCTGCCTCAAATTTCTCCTGCATTTAATCAATCCTTCATGCTACCATCCCAGTAATTTTACTAAGTGAAATCTAACTATCTCAGCTCTCTCCTCAAAAGAATTTCCTTGTTCTATTCAGGATCCTATAGAATTTCCCCTGATCGAGATAAAAAATGCTTCACAGCTTATTCCTGTCCTCTCTTTCCGGCTTTCTTACACATTACTTCTCTCTCTCCACACTTCGTGGACTAATAAAACTGGTCCAAATACTACTCTGCTAAGACATTGTGCTGAATGCCCCCAAGGTTGGCAATGCACATCTACCTCACTTTCATCTCCTGGACTCTCTAGTTTCTTTTAATGCTTAGTCCAAGTACCTGCTTCATCAGAATCCCTTCCTATGCCCTCTTCAGAAGTTTGCATAGATGGAGATGTCTGGGAGTATATATGCATACATAGATAAATAGATAGATATAAATCTATATACACCTATATAATATACATATTCATACACTCATACATCTTTAATGTATGTTAATATGATATGTGATTTATTTCCATTTTATACCTCTATGAAACATGCATGGATTTACACACACACACACACACACACACACACACACACACACACACACACATATTCCCATATGCACACATTGATAGAAGGTTTACAATATCCAAGGACTTTTCTTTTTTTTTCAAATGTCATTTCTAAGGAGGAACATCTTGGATCTTTACAGAGCCTGTTTCAATGATTAAATTCATAAATATCTCATATAAATGCCTAGGTAATATTCATATCTATATCTACCTGTCTAGGACACCAAGGTGGTCCTGGGTCTGGAGTCAGGAAGACACCTTCCTCAGTTCAAATCTGGCCACAGATACTTCCTTTCTATGTTACCCTGGGCAACTCACTTAACCCTTTTTGCCTCAGCTTCCTCAATTGTAAAAGGAAATGAAAAAACTACCCCAGTATTTTTGACACAAAATCCCCAAATGGAGTCAAAAAGAGTTGAACATGACTGAGATGATTGACAGTGAGATATTTCACTGTAGATGGCATCTTCTGGTTGTAACACTCTTTATGTTTAGAACTCTAAATTTTAAAGTAAGTTGTCTGTACTTGGTAGCTTCCATGTTTACAGAACTGAAAGATTATCAGTCCTTTGAGGAGTGCAATATTACTTCCTTACAACCTGCTAAGAAGGGATACATGTGCCTCATTTGAAACTCAAATGATATGGCTGTGTATTTATGCATGTCTGGACATAGAGCATGAATTTGCTTACATTTCTTCACTACTTGAAGGAATCATGACTTCATTCACATAGGTACAGCTTTTATTAATTTCTCTTATGATACCTCCATGTCCATATGATTTCATTTATTTCCATGGCTGGTCACATTTATCCCTAGGTGTGCATTCCTTGGATGAGGAACTTTTTGGTCCTTAGCCACTCTGCTTCTTAGATGAGAGATGATATCCCCACTGCCAACTTCTCCCCAAATCCTTTTCAAATTGGCAGGACCTTGCCAGACTTGTGCTCACCTAACTTTCAAGAACTCATGCTCCCTGAATTCATAAGCATTTTTGGAAAAGAATGTTAGTGAAGATCTTCGTTTCAGATTTTTTTAAAAAAAGATCACATTAACTTCTCGGAGTTTCACTTTCATGTAAAATGAGGGGATTAGATAAAATAATTTCCAGTCCTAAGCTGCTGTAGTGTTGAAGCCAGCATTAAAGATGTCAGTATAGAGCTTTTAAAAAAAAAAGAAAAGAAAAAATATGGGCTGAAGTTTTTGGGCATCATGGAAATTTATGCCCTCTCTGAATAACATTGTAAAGGATGGCAGGGACATCAGTGATCTTAGTTTGTAGTTCTCTATGAGTATTAAAGACCAACGAATCCATCACCTGCTGACTAGAGTTTTAGTGATTAGTGACTTATGTATAACTGGGCCTACCCAGGAAGATGAGATAACTTTTCCTGTTGGGAATATGTTCTTCATATATTGGAGAAACCATCATATGACTTAGGTAAAGGAAGTAGGGACACTGTCAGCAGCCAGAAAGTCTGAAGGACTAAGGAGAAAAGATGTACACAAAATTAGAACTGCCCCCCCTGCCCATCTCCCACAATGAGGATGGAGTAATCATTACAGTTCACTGGGATGAGGGGGACAACTTAGGAACATAAGGAAATGGTGTCATTTCCTTTTTTTCTGGGATATAGGCTTGAGATCGTGAATAGAAAGCTGGAAGAAGTGTTTACAGATAGTGGTGGTGGTGAGAATTTCTTAGGGAAAAGGTGTATATAAGACAAGAGAGTAAGAGGGTCAGAATAATCTGTTTGTGATGGTAGATATTGAAATTGGATATTTTAAAGGAGATTATCTACAGGGGTCTGGTGTTGATTAAAACAGTTTGAAATGATAATTTACCAAGCTTTTGTTGAGAGAAAAACCAAACTTGAAAATGATAACCTTGAATACTAATACTAAAAATAGTCTTTAAATCAGTAAACATTGATTAATGTACCATTGCTAGGTCCAGTGCTAAGTTAATGAATGAACAAGAGAACAGAACTCCATTCCTTCATACAAGAAACCATAAATAGAAAAACACAAAAAGAAATTTAAAGTTAAATGTCTTAAGCTTTAGTTGAATCCAAAAGAGTAGAAGTCGTGAAATTTGTTAATAGGTACCATAGTTCAGTAGAATGACCCTGGATTTAGATTCATAGAACCTAGCTTTGCCACTTTCTATTTGTATTTCCTTGGACAAACCTCTCTGGGCTTCAGTTAACCCATCAATAAAAAAGGAGGGTATATAAGTTTACCTCAAAGGATCCTTTCAAACCTAAATCTATGGTACTATGACAATAATTTTAAATTAAACAATATTAAAATAGATGCTACCAAGAATTAATAAGAAAGATATACTATTCTTAAAGGTACCATACATAATGAAATAGTACACACACACACACACACACACACACACACATACATACATACAAACACACATGTTGTTTAAGGTAAGTAATGCTTTCTTGGGTGTTTATTTTTTTTATCTTTAGGTTCACAATACCTGTGCAATTAGAGTGGATAGACAGTCATACCTGGAGTCAGGATATACTGTATTCAAATCTAGCTTCAGACACTTACTAGATGTGAAACCCTGGACAAGTCACTTAACCCTATTTGCCTCAATTTCCTCATCTGAAAAATGATTTGGAGAAGGAAATGGCAAATTACTCCAATATCTTTGCAAAGAGATCATGGAGAGACAGACATGACTAGAAGAAACAGAACAACAAATCTGATATACTTCTTGGCATATAACAGGGACTTAATGAATGTTTATTGATTGATTGATTAAACATCTCCCAGAACATTTAAAAAATTATCAGTATTCTAAGATTGAAAGATTGAAATAAGAAATGCTGAAAGGCAGAAATAAATGCATTTTATAGATGATATCACAATGAAAATTTTAATCATTAAGAAAAATATGAATAAACAATGTAGACCTAGACATAGTAAAGAATGATGTACTAAACAGTGAGCATTTAGTGTGGAGACAAGATTGCAGAGTAGAGACAACAACCCAACCAAATTTCCCAACATTTCCCTCAACACAACTTTAAAATAACATGCTAGCTGGTATTCTGGAGTGGCAGAATCAACAAAAGGTTGAGATGGGGCATTTTTTTAAGCTTGAGACAATTTAGGATATAGTCAGGAAAGATCTGAGACAACCAGGTTGGGGACCAACCCAGAGCATCTTCTCTGTTGGAGGCAAGACCAGCAGTGAGCCTTGGAGGCTACAGCAATGGAAATGGTATCCAAAGTTCACAGCCCAGAGACAGTAAAGGGGTCAGGCAAGTGTCAGAACTGACCCTGTCCACAGGATCTAGTGCTGTTCGGCAATTCTTTTGCCCATAGTCAATTCTAGAGTGGAGAAGATGGTTTGTGGTTTGTTAAAAGGTAGTAAATTGGTCCCAACTTCAAGGCAGCAAGGGGCATCAACACTTGTGGTTACATGAGACCAGGGGACCTGGTTACAGTTCTAGTACTAAGAGGAGTGCTAACTAGTGAGGAGTTAATGACATGCAGGGTGCCTAGGTGACTGGGAGGATGATGGTACCATCAAGGGGTGAGAAAAATGACTTTGCATAGCATTCCCCTCTCTATAATCAACATAATGTGCATGTCATGCCATAATTCATTTGATTTCATGGTGTTCTTCCATTACAAAGGACACCAACAACAGCAACAATAACCCGCCATAATAAGAAGGAAGTTAGAAAGAGGGCAATATTTGCAACAAAGATGGGGGTAAGATAGTATTTAATTTTGGTCCAGTTGATTTTAAGAAGAATAAACAATAAGAATCATTCAGAAAATAATCAAGGAATAGAGTTTTCCTTCTCATTAGAGTAGATTTATTATATGTATATTCATAAAGCTTTGGTTCACTAAAATTACTATGTAGGTTGACTTAAATTTGGCTCTTAGAAAATAAGTGTGCTATTTTCCAGCTTTCAGTTCTTGGGTTTTACCCTTTGCCTAGATCTTCTAGAGGCCTTGTAGGAAGATAACTGATCTGTGTCCTTGAATCCAACAATAATAAAACATCTTGATAGATACCCTCAATCACCCTCACCACCCCTGTGAAGATTTGTTCTCCTTTTTGGCGGTAGTTCATTTTCTCTTTGACATCTGCAATTAGTATAGTTTCTGTTGGTGCTAGTGTTGGCCCTTATAAATCTCTCCTGGCACCCCTGACATAAGCAATATTCACCAAGGAGTGAGCATGCTCTTGTAGACCTGGAATAGCTCCCAAATGGGATGACTGCAGTGTGAAGGTGGCAGTGGGCCAGAAGGCCACTTTGTGTCATCCCAGGATTGATGTGTAGGAGGGTAAGGCTGAAGCAAGAAGAATTTTGCCAGCAGACTTTTCTCTCCATTCTATCATACTCCTGGAACAACCATACCCCTGCATGGTAGCTGCCTCAAGGGACAGGGGAAATTGATGACTTTGATTTTGGCTACTCATGGAAGTCAGCCACCACATCCACCACAGAAGATATCCTTGCTAGTCGTTTCTAGGTGAGCACTACCTAGGAGAAACAGAAAGAAAGCTATATTTGTAAACTAGGTTCTTAAAAGAGCTATGAATGATGACATTTAAATAGAATCCACTAAGTAGAAAATCATTAAACCAGAACAGTCAAAATCTATGTATAAGGATGAGTTTGAAATCACTCTACTGCATTTTACCCTGATTCTTTAACATATATTGATTGTTGGGTATCTGAAGCTGGATTCGGACCCAGGTGCTCCTGGCTCCAGGGCCTGTGCTCTGTCTGCTTTGCCACCTGCCTGCCCCTACTACTACTACTACTATTATTATTATTATTTTATTTTATTTTTTTGTTTTTGTGGGTTTGGGGTAGCTTGCCCAGGGTCACACAGTTGGGTGATTATTGGGTGTCTGGGGCCAGATTTGGGCTCAGGTGCTCCTGGTTCCAGGGCCAGTGCTCCATCCACTGTGCAACCTGGCTGCCTTATTATTATTGTTGTTGTTGTTGTTGTTATTAATTTTAATTTTAATTTTTTTCTCTTTCCTTTACTTTATTGCTCATGCGGGTCTACATTTTTTAGGGAGAGGAGGGGTATTATGTTTACTCTTAAACAAGAATATTTTAGTCACGTATAAAAAACATTTATCCAAAAATAAGACTAAATAAAAAAATTTCTAAGAACAAAAAAAACCCATATCGATCAGTCTAAGAAACAAGTAGGCAAGTAATCAATTAAGAGACCTTAGACCAAGTTCAAGAAGATTGGAAGACCATTTGATGGTGCCACATGAGGTCTGTTCCAATTGCCTGAGGTATTTCCTTTGACCTTCTGAATACTGTATTCATACAAGTGTTGAGTTGTCTGGAATAAGAAACTTTTCCTGAAAAGGGAGGCTTTAGCTTTCCATACACTATGGGGGCTGTGTGTGTCTATTGTATGTGTCTATGTGTGTGTGTGTGTGTGTGTGTGTGTCTTTGTGTGTGGTGTGGATAAGTGGTAGTAGCAGTAGTAGTAGTAGTAGTAGAATGTATGAAAGGATTTAGCTTTTCCTACTGCTTTTTACTGAAAGAGGACATATCAGTTCAAAGAGTCCAAGGGATATTGAATTTTCTACCTTTTCATTCTAAATAGTGTCACTAGGCTACTTGTGCCCCATATGCATTTAGGGGATCAGGGACACACTAAATTTATAACTGAATTTATACACTAAATTGAACATTTATAAAGAGAAAAAAAAAATCATGCCTAAGGAGAACTTTTTGGGAACCACAACCAGGAAAAGAGCCCATTTAGCAATCTTGGATCCACTTTGTGTCATGAATTCTATATGTACTTGAGACAGTCACACATCTTTGATAGGGAATGCTTTACATGATCTATAATTACTGTACCTTGTCCCTACTTTTCTAGTCTTCATGTTCTTTTGTTATCTCTATAGACTATGATTCAGTTATATTGACTTTTTTGCAGTTTCTTACATAAGACCTCTCCCACGCCTGAAAGCTATTTCCTCTTGACTTCTGCCCCTTAAAATTTTAGATTCTGTTCAAGCCTTATCTCAAATTCCATTCTTTACATGAAACCTTCCTTGATCATTCAGGCTTCTAATATCATATTTTCCTAAACTGCCTTGCATTCATTTTGAATATGATCTCTATAATAATTATATGATAATATAATATAATTTAATATTTATACATGTGAATATTGTCTCCCAGTTCTGAATATAAACTTTTTCAAAGCAGGGATTATTTAGTCTTTGTCTTTTATATTCAGCATTCAGTACAGCTCCAGATACATAAATACTTGGTGATTGATTTGTTGGAGAGATACTGGAACAGGGATAAGTAAATTATGTCATTCTGATGGTCAAACTAATCTGTGATCATGATTGAGTAGCAGGCATTGGAAATGAGAGACTTATGATTAGGGAATGAGTCAAGAATAATTGCCAGGATTCTTTTGAATAGGTACTAACCAATAGCCATCAATGCTAATTCAGCATCACTTTCATCATCTCATGGAGTGCCATGGAAAGTTAACAAGAAGGGGAAGCTAGGTGGCACAGTGGATAAAGCACCAGTCCTGGAGTCAGGAGTACCTGAGTTCAAATCCGGTCTCAGACAATTAATAATTACCTAGCTGTGTGGTCTTGGGCAAGTCACTTAAACCCCATTTGCCTTGCAAAAAAACCTAAAAAAAAAGTTAACAAGAGGACTAGGGCCCAAGCTTGACCATCACTAAACAGGATTATGATTTCTAGTAGCATGGTACCAATGCTCATCAAGAACACTAGGAGGCCTTTCAGATCGTTGTTCTAAATTCTGGGTTGTTCAAATGTGCCTCACAGTGGACATCTTATTCCACTGAGGTCTTAGAGGAAAAAATAATGATAACCTAATTGGCTTTACACCCTGAGGATAGAGGAGTACAGACAAAATTGAGACCCCTGTTTTTGGGACTTCAGCACTATTTCAGGTGAAATACTTTTTATGAAGCCCAGAAATTCAATTTCAAGTAATTATCAAGGAAAATTGCTCAGATATCTTAGATCCAGAGGGTGAAAATAGAAATTAAAAGAATCCACTAATCACTTCCTGAATGTGAACCCCAAAATGGAAAGTCCTAGGAATATTGCAGTCAGTCAGAAAAGCAAACAATTTATATATTGTGAAGTGATAATAAGTATTTAGTATCTTCTTTGTTAAGGAAGCAGCCTGGAATATGATATTTTGGAAGGCAATGAAACTAGAATTATAAGCCCAAATAACGTCAGCACAGCTGAGTATAATACTTCCACTAAAATATGAATATTTAACAAAATGGCAGCCTTTCAAGCAATCCTCAAAAAAAACAACAGAGATGAATATAAAATATGACATTCAAACATAAGGCTCAAGAAGAGCATAAAAAGATAAACATGAAAGAGAAATCATAAGGGACTCCATAAGATTAAACTATTGACATTCCTATATGGAAAGATGATACAGGTAACTCTTTTTTTTTTTTTTAGCAAGGCAAATGGGGTTAAGCGGCTTGCCCATGGCCACACAGCTAGGTAATTATTAAGTGTCTGAGACCAGATTTGTACTCCTGACTCCAGGGCTGGTGCTTTATCCACTGCGCCACCTAGCCACCCTGATACATGTAACTCTTAAGAACTTTATCATCATGTGGGAGATTAGGAGTCTTCAATGACAGAGGCATGCGTGTGAAATTATTACATTGGGATTATCTTAAAAAATGAAGGGGGGGAGAAGGAGAAGTGCACTGAGAGAAGGGGGGAGGAAGAGGAAGAATGGAAAAATTATTTTAGATAAAAGAAATTTGCAAGGAAGCTTTTACAGTGGAAGGAAAATAAAGGGGAATGGTGGGCAATGCTTGAACCTAACTTTCCTCAAAATTGGTTCAGAGGGAACAGAGACACAGTCACTTTTATTTATATTTAGAAGTATATCTAAATCATCTTGTTTACTAGGAGAGAAGGGGATAAGAGATAATGAGGGAAGGAATGACCTGAAGAAAATAGGATGGAGGGAAATACAAAGTTAGTAATCATAACTATGAGTGTGAATGGGGTGAACTTATCCATAAAATGGAAGAGGAAAATAGACTAAACCAGAATCCCACAATATTTTGCTTTACAAAAGACAACCTTGAATTAGAAAAACAGATGAAACAGAGTTCAAATATTAGACCAGAACAGAATCTATTATGCTTCAGATTAAGTTAAAAAGTCAGAAGAAATTGGGATCTTACTCAATGCAAAATTGAAGTCAACCTGACAATCAGAAAATGACATTTTACTAAAAAGATACCATAATCAATGAAATAAAAAGTTTTAAATACTTAGAAGTTTCTTTGATAAAGCTCTCATTTATCAAATATATGGGAAACTGACTCAAACTTATAAATATAAAAGCCATTCCCCAATTAATAAATGATCTCTCTCTCTCTCTCTCTCTCTCTCTCTCTCTCTCTCTCTCTCTCCATACACACACACACACACACACACACACATATTTCTAGGTAGTTTTCAGAAGAGGAAAACAAATATTCCAATAGAAAAATGTTTTAAATCATTACTAAAAAAGGGAAAATTCAATTAAAACAACTATTAAGTGTCACCTTATACCTATCATAATGGTGGTTAACATGCCAGAAATGCATAATTACAAATGCCATAGAAAATGTAGAAAAATATGGAGACTAAAGCCTTGTGGGTAGAGTTGTGCATGCCTTCCACCATCCTGGAGACCGATTTGAAACTCCACCCTATGCTTGCCTTTTGACTCAGAATTTCTCCTGCTAACTCATATCTCAGAGATCAATGAAAAGGGAACAAGATTCATATCTACACCTACTCTTTTTATATTGGCAAATAATTAGGAACTGATAGGGTATCCATCCATAGGGGAATGACTGAACAAGTTGTGGTATATTAAATAATGCCAGATAAAGTGAACAGGAGATAACTGTAACAGCAATATTATAATGATTATCATTGTGAAAGACTTAGCTACCAAATACCATGATCCTACACAATTTCTAAGTTCTTATGATCAAAAGTGCTATACATATCCAGAGAGAGAAAACTGATGAATTATGAGTACAAATTGAAGAATAATATTTTCATTTTATTTTTCTTGCTTTTTTGGATATTGTAGTTAATATGGAAATCTGGTTTGCATTATTTCAGAGTAGCTAAGTCTTTCATCAATGATCATCATTAAATATGCTGTTACTGTGCAATGATCTCTTGGCTCTGCTCACTTTATTCTGAAATCATCCAACTCTACATTTCTTACAGTACAATAGTATTCCATCACAATCATATACCAAACCTTGTACAACCATACCTTAATTTCTAATTCTTTGACACCACAGAAAGAGCTTCTATAAGTATTTTTGTAAATAGGAACTTTCCCCTTTTCTTTGATTGTTTTGAAATACAGACTTACCAATATTATTACTGGATAAAAGGATAGACATAGTTTGATAGATCTTTGGGCAAGGTTTCAAATTGTTCTCCAAGGTGGCTAAACTCATTCACAGCTCTACCACAAAGTGCATTATTGTCCCTCTTTTTTCACATTCCTCACAGTAGTCATCATTTTCCTTTTCTGTCATATTAGGTATGAGTTGGTAGTTCAAAGTTGTTACAGTATGCATTTTTCTAGTTAGTGAAGATTTATATTATTGATAGCTTTATGGGCAGCTAGGAGGCATAGTGGATAGAGTACTGGTTTTGGAATCAGGAAGATGGGAATTCAAATCCAACTTCTGATAGCTGTGTGATCTGGGGCAAGTCACTTATTCCTGATGCCTCTCATCCAGAACCATCTCCAGTTGTCAATTCATATGGTCACTGGATCCAGATGCTCTGTAGGAGAAAGTGAGACTGGTGACTTGGCACAGCACCGCCCTCACTCAAATCCAGTTCACATGCTTGTCATGACATCACTTCCCTGATGTTGTGTTCTTTGAAAATGAAAGACACAAATGTTGATACCTTTTATTTCCTCTTCTGAAAATTGCATTTTCCTATCTTTTGACCACTTATTAATTGGGGTTTGGCTGTATTTATAAATTTGGTTAAGTTCCTTATGTATTTGAGAAATAAAGTCTTTGGTAGAGAAATTTGCTTTAGAAATCTCTTCTCTCATTTCTCACTTTTTAAAAATTAATTTCATTAATCAGAATTATCCATTTACTTCCAATGATCTTCTCTATATTTCATCTAAACATAAATTCTTTCATTCTCCATAGCTCTGACATATAACTTTTCTCCATGCTCCACTAATTTATTTGTGATATCATCTTTTATGTCTAAACCATCTGCCTATTTTGACTTTAATTTAGGATATATTATAATGTTAGTCTATACTTACCTTCATCTAAACTATTTTCAAGTTTTTCTTTTTTTTCTTTGTTCTTTTGCAAAGCCATGGGGTTAAGTGAATTACACAGGGTCACACAGCTGGGTAATTATTAAGTATCTGAGGTCAGATTTGAACTTTTTCATTCATTGACTCCATCTTTATAATATATTATACCTTCTTATTCAGTTCTCTCGGGTGCCTTTTCTATATATGTTCCTTTTTGACTGCTCAATATATGAGATGGTTCATATGAGTTATCAGTATCATCTTCCCATTCAGGAATACAAGTGGTTCATCATCATTAACTTCCTCATAATTTGCCCTTTCTGTCCATCCTCTCTTATGCATCACTTAGGTCCTGTACTTGAACATCAAACTTTCTGTTCAGCTCTGGTCATTTTCAACAGGAAAGTCCCTTATTTCACTGAATTTCCAGCTTTTCTCCTGAAAAAGGATGTTCAGTTTTACTGGGCAGCTGAATCTCAAATGTAATCCAAGATTTTTTCCCTTCCAGATGATCATATTCCAAGTCCATTGAGCCTTCAATGTAGAAGCTGCTAAATCCTGTGTAATCCTGATTATAGCACCATGACATTTGAAGTGTTTCTTTCTGGCCACTTTTGTAATATTTTCATTTTGTCTTGGGAATTCTTGAATTTGGTTATAATATTCCTGGGAGTTTGGGGGGGGGGGGGGAGATTTCTTTCAGGAGGTGATCAGTGGATTCTGTCAATTTCTGTTTTACCCACTGTTTCTAGGCTATCAGGGCAATTTTCCTGGAGGATTTCTTTTAAAATGAAGTCTAGCCCTTTTCCTGGACATGACTTTCAAGTAGCCCAATAATTTTTTCCCCAGATTTTAACTAGTATAACTTTTTTAAAATTTTTATTAAAGATATTATTTGAGTTTTACAGTTTTCCCCCAATCTTGCTTCCCTCCCCCCACCCCCCACCCCACAGATAGCACTCCATCAGTCTTTACTTTGTTTCCATGTTGTACCTCGATCCAAATTGTAGCCCAATAATTTTTAAAGTAATTCTCCTGGATCTGTTTTTCCAACTGATATTTCACATTTTCTTCTGGTTTTTCATTCTTTTGGTTTTGTTTTATTGTTTCTTGATTTCTCCTAAGGTCATCAGCTTCCCTTAGTTCCATCCTACATTTGAAGGAGTTATTTTCTTCAGAGAGAGACTTTTTTTAAATCTCCTTTTCTATCTGGGCAATTCTGCTTTTTAAGGTATTTTTCTTCTCATTGACCTTTTGGTCTGCTTTTTCTATTTGACCTACATTGATTTTTAACATCTTATTTTCTTTGGTATTTTGTGAAATCTCCTCCACTAAGCTGCTGACTTGATTTTCATGATTTTCTGTATTATTCTCATTTTTGTTCCCAACTTTTCCTCTACTTCCTTTACTTGATTTTCAAAATCTTTTTTGAGCTCTTCCAAAGCCTGAGACTAATTCCTATTCTTCTTGGAGGCTTTGGATATAGAAGTTTTGACTTTTTCATCTTATGAGCTTGTGTTTTGATCTTCCATGGGACCAAAGTAATGGGAAATAGTCAGATTTTTGTCCTGTTGTTCACTTATTTCTATAACCTATGGCCTGATTTTAATGCACTTTTCAAACTTTTGAGTGTTTAGGGCAAACTTCCTCAGGAACTTTAATTTCTTCAAGGTTTTATGAGAGTCTCTTTCTGCTTTCCTGGCCTGTGCTCTGGTCTATGAATGATCACAAGGATTCCCTTCTGCCCTGGAGCTGTGAGAAAGGTCCCTGCTCTGCTATGGAAGTATGGACCTGTGACCTGGATCTGAGCTTCCACAGAGCAACAGAGTCCTGTGCTAGGGATGGCAGAGAGACCTCAACAGTCTCCCCAACCTGCTCACCATCCATGGACTGATTACACTAGAAAAGCTGCTGGGTGCCTCTGCAGGTCTGCTTTCATTTCCCAGGGCTGAGTCTGCACTGAGGCCTGAGCTGCACTGGACTCTGTGCTTACTCTGGTGAGACAAAGTTTTCCCACTGAATTTACAAGTTGTACTTAGTGATCCCCGGACTGAGAGGTCTGGAAAACGCTCTCTATGGATGCAGGTGTCCCCAGAGACCCAGTATCTCTGGGCTGTTCCTGGAAGGTTGGAGCTGGTTCGTTCTAGGCCTGCAGTACCTGGGATGCACTGCTTCCCTTTCCAACCCCAGTGGAACAGACCTTCCTGCATACCTTCCAAATTGTCTTGGGCCATAAAATTGTTTCACTCAGTCTTCCTGTGGGTTCCATCACTCTAGAATTTGTTTAGAGTCATAATTTTAAGGCATTTGGATTGTTCTGGAGGAGAGCTTCTGGGAATTCCTGCCTCCATGCCACCATCTTGACTCTGCATGGCTCATAGACATTCTTAAGACAATATTGCTGTTATTGTATACAATGTTCTCTTGATTCTCTAATTTTGCTCATTATTTTGTGCAAGTGTTTCCCTGTTTTTCCAAAATCACTGAACTCATCATTTCTTATAGATGAGTAGTATCTCATCACAATCATATGCCACAACTTGTTCAGCCATTCATCAATTGATGGGAATAACTACAATTTACAGTTCTTTGCCACCACAAAGAATTTTTTATATACATTTTTTTTTAAGAAAATGCAGTTCTTTCCCCCTTTCCCCTAATTATCTTTGAAAACAGATTAAGAAGTGGTATTGCTGGATCAAAGAATATTGACAGTTTAATAACTCTTTGGGCATAATTCCATATTGCTCTCCAAAACAGTTGGACCAGTTCACAGTTCCACACAATAATGAATTAGTGCCCCAAGTTTTTCACATATCCTTTCCCCTTCCACCATTTCAATTAAAATGATAAATGAAAAATGATATCTAAAGATTGATTTAATTTGCATTTTCCTAATCAATAATTATTTAATAATTTTATGCCTATAAATTATGTTTACTTCTTTGCAAAATTCCTTGTTCATGTATTTTGAACATTTATCAATTTATTAATAGAGTTTTGAAAGATTAATATAGAGTGAAAATTTCATATTGCCAGGTATCTGAAATAAAGGTCAAGCTATTTAGTTTGAATTGGTAGGATCCTTCCAGGAAGCATGGTGAATTTACCTCACAAAGATAAAGAAGAAATCTGTGTCAGTTTGGAAGGGGGCAATATGACTCTAAGAATTTCAGGCAAAAAGTATGGACTTATACCCACTTGTGTGACATACAATTAAAATCCAGGCACTCCTCAGGGTGAGCAGTAAGTTTAGAAATTATGTGGCCCATCAATATGTTGCCACATATGCTTTTAAGATACCATAGCATAATTAGTGGAAATTTGTTTCACTTAATGGCCCCTATATCCCAGGGTTGATTTGAGACTATAATGAGATCATATTTGTAAAGTGCATCACAAGCTTTAACACATTATATAAATGCTGAAATAATAATAGTTACTAATTACAACAACAACTATTACTACCACCACCACTACTATTTTTGCTAACAGAGAACTCAAAACTCCTCTCTGATGCTTCTTGGTGGTGTGCAGGTGATCCTAATTGGAGTAGGTTGCACCAGTGAAACCTTGGCACAACTTGACTAGGAATATTTGTTACATGAGACACAAAGGTATTTTGGTGAATTGGGGTGAGGGGAGAAAGGTTTCAGGAGAAGGGACATGATGAGTGATATCAATTGCATAGGGAAGAAAACATCAATGAAAGATTTAAAAATGCAAGGAACAGAGTAAAAGGACTTTCCAGGGGAGAGATAAAAGTGGGACAATATTGAAATTTATATTGCATTTATAACATATTAAGAATATTGATCATAATAGGACATTATGGTAGTGTATAACTGAGATTCAGAGTTCTTTGAATGGGGAAATGTGGCAGTTTGTTTGCTTTTGTCAGGGTCAGAATAGTTTTTTTTTTAAATTTAGAAGTATGGAAAAAGAGAAAGAAATGCCAGGGAAATTTAGTGCAATTCTTTTCAAGAGCAGATGAAAGAATACTCCCAATAGAGACTTTTTAAAACATCCCCTTTGGATATTATTTTATGTTGTGTTTTTTTTTTGTAAGGCTTAAGTGGGGTCACATAGCTAAGTAAATATTAAGTGTCTGAGGCTGCATTTGAACTCAGCTCCTCCTGATTTGAGGACTGGTGCTCTACCCATTGAGCCACCTAGCTGCCCTGATATTATTTTTTGTTAAAAAAATGAAAATTTGGGCAGCTAGGTGGCATAGTGGGTAAAGCATGGGCCTTGGAGTCAGAAGTACCTGGGTTCAAATCTGGTCTCAGACACTTAATAATTACCTAGCCGTGTGGCCTTGGGCAAGCCACTTAACCCCATTTGCCTTGCAAAAAAAAAAAAGAAAATTTGCCTAAATTCCCTCCCAAAGTGTGGCCCATAAGATAGAGAATAGCAAGGATACAAGACAGAGGGAACATAATGAGGTTAGACATAGTGACTGACTTTTTTTCAACTCACTTGAAAACTTTTAAGTCCAGAATTTGGTGTCAAAATTAACCCCATCTTAACAAGGACTCTGGAAAATGGCATCAGTAGGGAGTGAAACAGCTCACTAAGGTGAGTTTAAGCAACGAAGAGTGCTCTAACAGAGGGTATCCTTCGATGTGGCTCCCATAACTAGCACAAGACAGGCATGTATCCAGGGACCTGTTTTCTGAGTAGGAGGCAACACATTTCCTGCCCTGAATGACTCAGATCTGTCCTTTTTTGCTCATTTATTTAAAAAAAGTACTTGTATAAATTTTATTACTGCTGTTTTTATGTATTTTCTATATAACTAGTATGGACAATTACTTGGAATTCCCTATGGATAGGGCAAATTCCCCTCCCCCCTTTCTTTTTCTTTCTCTCTTATTTTTCAGTTAATAATATTTTATTTTTTCCAATTACATGAAAAGCTAGTTTTCAACATTCATTTTTTTTAGTTTTTTTTTTGCAAGGAAATGTGGTTAAAGTGGCTTGCCCAAGGCCACACGGCTAGGTAATTATTAAATGTTTGAGGTCGAATTTGAACTCAGGTACTCCCGACTCCAGGGTGAGTGCTCTATTCACTGCGCCACTTAGCCACCCCTCAACATCCATTTTATAAGATGTTGAGTTCCACTTTTCCTCCCTTTCTCTCTTACTTTCCCCTGTCCCCAAACAGAAAGTAATCCCTTTATAGATTATACATATATAATCATGCTAAACACATTTCCATATCAGTTATATGAATGAGGAATAAGAGCAAAAGGGGAAAGAAAAAGTATGAGAAAGAAAATAAAACAAAAACAAATTTAAAAAACTTAAAATCTACTTTTGTCTGCATTCAGACTCCCTGGTTCTTTCTCTGGATGTGGATGCCTTCTCTGTCCTTCACCCTTTTTTCTTCAGTCAGTCTAGGATGTCATATGTGTACAACAACCCACAATCTTCCTCCTCCTGCTAGGGTCTAGATGCCATAGTATCTTTCTTTGTTCAAATTCCCTTCTCATTGAGTGGGACTCTAACTGAGTGAAGCCTCTCTCATGGTTTCAATGAGTCTACTTTTTTTCCAAAGTCACGCCAGCAAGAATTGTAGTTTCTATTTCCCTAAGGTCAGTTGGTAACAAAGATTATACAACATTGTGCTGACTGACCCCATATATGGAAGGATACAGAATTATCTCTCTGATAAGGTAAAACAAATCATCTCTTTGATAGGGTAAAACAGAAACTGAATTATGCAACTAGGGCTTGAAAATGCTTTGCACCAATTGGCTAGCTACTCATGGAAAGATTGTGAGCCCAGTTATCTAGCCAATAGGTAGAGGACCAGGGAGCTGGGCTTGTGTTAGGGACTAGGATAAAAGGGGTTTACACTCCTACGGCTGTAACTCATGTGGAGGTTGTACCCTTTACTTGAGAAAAACAAATAAACCTTTTGTTCTCCGAGCTGGGTCTTCTGATTATCCTGTTTAAGGGGAACCAACACTGTAACACACGGTTCTGATCCCACAAACAACTCTTATAAGACTGAGTTACTTGCTTTCCAGCATAATTTTACCAGTTATTAGACTATTCTCTGGGCCACTATCACCATCTCCATCTCAGTCATAACCTCAGTTTCCTCTTCAGTAAAATGAGCTGGAGAAGGAAATGGCAAACTACTTTATTATCCTTATCGAAAAAAACTCCCGAGTGGAGAATGAAGAGTCAGAGACAACAGAAACTATTGAATAATAGCAGCACCCACCTGTGCTGGTGGTCCTCTTTCCCTTTGGCCTTTCTGATGCCTGAATGAAAGATACATAGTCCATCTCTAGACCTACACATAAAAACCCTTCCACCCTTATAGAACTCTCTTGAACTTGAACTTATAGTCCCCTTAAGACTCTTTATCATGGGGAGGCTGAAGAGAAGAGCTTTAGTGAAGGTTCTCACTTATAAACCCTTAAGTATTTGTCCTTATTAATGATATTTTGGTTTGCTACTCAGAAAAAAGTACGATAAATGGAGGTCTAATTTAGTCAAAATAAATCTAGATGATTTGGGATAAGTGCCTTTAAGTTCTTTGGGTCTCAGTTTTCTCAGATAAAAAAATGAAGAATCCAGTTCTGAATTCTATCTAGACATCAATGTTTGTTTTTATCATTATTTTATATAAAAGTGCCCTTTCTTTTATTTTAGACTTTTTAAGGTGTTATACTCCATAAGTCTGGATTTATGTTGCCAGATAATTCTGAAATAATCTTTATTGTTGAGAGTTGAAGAAGAGCTCTTGGAGGATGTGATTCTGAATTATAGGGATAGGAGAGGAGGTGATGACTTCATTATCCCTACCATGGTCACTAAACTTCCTCTCCTTCCTTCTGGGATCCAATGAAGACCAAAGTTTGGGGTAGACTTGAATCCCTCGGGGGAATATATTGAACTACATGAACACTGGGTTGAATGCCAGTTTCCAAAGTAGCTGGGGATTGCATCCCCAGGGGCCCAGGTGAACTTGGAGAAGAAGAAACATGTCAGGTTTCTAATATTAAGAAAATGTAATTTGTGCCTGATATTTTCTGAGGGCTCCTTCCACATCATGGATCCTAAATCAGATGTAAATTCCCTTCTATTGCTCAATGTAACTTCATTGTTAATGCAAATTTGCCAAGATAAGAGCAACCTCAGCTCATCACTTTACCTCTCCTCCGGCTTCCTGCCTTTCAGAATGGGTACCTGACCTCTCTCACCTAGGGGATGGGAATCCCCTTTTACTTGACTATTCCCTGCACAGGAAGTAGACAAGACTATACAAGTCTGGTCTAAACTCCCTTCATGACCGGATTCACTTGAGTCTTAACCCAGCCAAGTACTTAGGCTGCTTTCCTTTCTCTTTCATGTGGACAGTCTCTCCTAGAGTTTTGTTATTCAGCCTGTCCTCCAGCAGCTTACTTTTTCTCCTGGAAAAAGTTCAATTTGTGAACTTTGCAGGCTTGTAGAATAAAATTTCTAAACTTTTCTACCTTCAGGGTTAGTTGTGAGTTTTTCATTTTAAGAGTGCTCATCCTTAATGGTGGCACCACCCATTTCTTCCACTTAAGCTCACTTATTACTTCTTTGCCTCCTTTTCTTTTTTGTGTAGTTTCTGCCATTAGGATATAAGCTTCTTGAGGGCAGAAATTTCTTGTCTTGCTTGTATTGTAATTTCCTATTTCTTAGCATATTGTGCCAGGCTCTAGTTAATAATAAATTGTCTATCAGCCGTCTATTGATCATCATTGATACACAGTGGTGCCCGCTCAGAAGATAATTTTCCCTTGAAGCATGTCCTTGAATCTGAGTCTGGTGTCTGCAGCCCAGTTTGACTCCCTGAGGATAGGAAATGTCTCATCTAAAACTTTTGTTCCTAGAGCCTAAACAATACTCTAAAGACAGTGCATGCTTAATAAATGTTAACTAAATAGAATTAAGGATAACTTGTATTTTTAAAGTGTTTTAAGGTTTACAAAATACTTCAAACATATTATAATTTCATCTCCACAACTCTAGGAAGCAGGTGCTATTATTATTCCCAAATTATAGATGAGAAATGGAGATTCAGAGAAATTAAATGGGAGTCACACTGAGAGAAAACACCTGAGGCAGCATTTGAACCTATGATTTAATGATTCCAAGTAAGACATTCAAGGCACTGCATCACCTAATTGCCTTTGAATTAAAGGCCTAAGTTAAGTTTAAATCCTTTGTAAAATATTTTACAGCACAATTGTAAATGGCACAGTATATCTCCTTATACTTTTGTCTTTTTAATTGTACAGAATATACTTTATATCTTGGCATAAAGTTGACAGAACAGTTTTATTTAAAAGTACAAAAAGTATTTCCTGAAGTAATAAAAATAATAATAGATGAGGCCTAGATCTCTCTCAATCATGGTTGTTTCCTCCCTTGCCTTCTTCCTGCCCCAAGCTACTCTTGTATCAGGAAATAGTTTGGATTAGCATCCATTCTAAACCACAGTTCATATTGGTGTTCCTTTGACCAGATTAAGTAGAGGACACATTATTTCAAGGTAATGGATATTTAGTTGAACAGCACAGATGAATAAATGATGAAGAAGATTTCAGTCATGTACATGAGGCTATAATCTCCTACAGATTATTGTAACATGGTTAGAGAAGAAATGGGTAGAGAAGGTCTTTGTATGGAGAGGTCCTACTTATGGATAACTGTGTTATGGACATATATACAGTCAGTTTGTTATAAATGACTTGTGAATACTTAGTCCAGAGTGATTAAAATGTTTTTTTTAATTAAGACATATTAATAAATGGCACACCTCTCTCAATGGGAGGGGGGCACTGAAATTTGGAAATGCTAGGTGTTATATGCATTTTGAAAATTTTTAGTCCTCCCTTCATGCCAATCATTGGCTGGGGTCACAGTCTAATTGATGTTTGTCCCCATAAGTTTTCTATGCCCTGCTCATTATAGTAATGAGCAAGAATCCCTACTTCCTTGAGCATGCACCAACAAGAAGGAGGAAGACCCTAAATTAACTCAGAACTAGGTGGGGAAGATCTGACCTAAAGTTAGTTTTGATCAGATTGAAACCAAATCTTTTGTCTTAACTCAAGTACGTGCCTGTAGGCAACAATGCATGCAGATCCTAGTCTTAGTAATGTTAAGTAACAATTCTCCCTTCACATTCTTGTGGAACCTAAACATCCTCATATTCCTCACAAGCTCAATTCACACATCTAGAGCATCCCTTCCAGAACCTTCTCAGCCAGTGATCCTAACCTTGCTTTCTTCTCCAACATGCATGGATGCCATTGAATTGGTCTGAGAATGACTTCTAGCTTTGTTCTGATTTTCTATACTTCTGGAATGTTCACTCCTCTGAGCTGCCCTCTATGGAGCCTCTGTTGCTCTCTACTGCCACTTGCTGTTCTTGCCCTGAAAGACCAAGATAAGACTTTTTTTTTTCTATTTCTGTAATGAAGAGGTTTTTAACTATTTTAGCCAGAACCATTATGGTGCCCACATTTTCTTATTTAAACCCTAAAAACCACAACCACCCAACATTAGCCTTCAGACATGGGTAAAATATGTCTTCTGTACTCCTTTGTTTCTGAGTTGCACTGTGTGAGTCCATTTTATTGACTTAGTTTTCAACTTACTTTGAATTCCATGATACCAACTGTGACTCATGCAAATTGTTATCTTGGGAGCTTCAGTTAGCAAGACTGGATAGGCAAAGCAAAGCTAAGGGGCTTTTTGTTCTGTGATCCTGCCAAGAATAAAACCTATACTCTCTTTTAGGAAAAAACAATAAGGGAACGAGGTAGGAAAAAAGAAAGGAAAAAGAGAAACAGATTAAGACAGGGATCAACCAAGAGAGAAACAGAGAAGAGAAGGAGGAAGAGAAGGAGTACAGAAGATACATAGATAGAGAAACAAAGACAAAAAGAGACAAAAATACAGAGATGGTGATGTAGAGAGGTGGCAACAAAGACAAGAAAAGATACAGGGAAGAAAGAGAAAAGAGAATTAGAAAGACCCAGATACAAGGAGACTAAGACAGAGATACAGTCAAAAAGACACAGAAATAGAGACACAGAGACATAGAGGAATCCTCAAAATATTTAGGAGGCATAGAGAAAATAAAGAAGAGTGCAGTTGTGCTGGGCGGTTATGTGGCAGAGTGGTTGGAATTTGAGGTTAGGCAAATTTACTTTTGTGAATTCAAATCCAACCTCAGACTTTCTGTATGATCCATGGCAAGTTACTTAACTTAACCCTGATTGCCTCAGTTCCTCATCTGTAAAATGAACTGGAGAAAGAAATGGCAAACCACTCTATTATCTTTGCTGGGAAAACCCCAAATGGGTTCATGAAAAGTCAGACATGACTAAACAGCAATAAATGATTATGTTTAGGGTTGCATTTAATTCACTTCCACCTAATTATATCAGTTTTTCATACATTTAGCTATAGTCAGGGTGTTGCCAGTTTCTGTACATAATTGTCCATCTGTATCCTAACTGATGCAACTCCTAGATTTCCACCTTCACTCTTGTTTCCTTGTGTACATTTAGAAAAGATTTTCTTACTGGTCTCTCTGTTGTTGTTACTGTCCTTCTCCTGCCTATTCACTCTTCCTGCCTTTCTGTTATTTGGGATGATTGACAAATATATAAAATCTCTTCTGATTTTCTTTCTAAACACACTTCAAATATGTCTTTATGATTGAACTCTTACCTTTTTTTCATTTTTTTCAAGCTTAGATTTACCAGTTTGGTCACCCCAATCTGTATCCTGAACTCCCCTGCGCTATCACTTTGTCCTCTAAAATGGAAGAGGACCATATCAACCAATGAAGACATTGATATTTTTCCATTTCCTCCTACATTTTTGGAGGGTACAAAATAAGCTGTATTATTTGAATGTTCTTTCCTTTGTGTTTAAAAATCCTTCTTCTGATGACTTGTAGAACTTTTTGTTTCTGAATTGAATTATTCAATTTAACCACTATGTATCTTAGAGTTTGCAGTCTTGTTTTTTTTTTTGTCTGAAAGAATTTTGTGATTTCTTTCAATTAGTATTTTATTTTCTATGTTTGGAAGTCCTGATAAGTTCTCTTCTACTATTTTCTCCATCATGCTCTTAAAGTTTTTGTCCTGTCATGTTCTTGGAGATCTAGGATCTTTAGGTTGCTTCTATGCATCCTCTATTCAAGATCAAAAATATTTTGCATGCATGGTAAGCATATTTTCATGCTATTATTTTTTGCTTTTTTTCTTCTAGATTATCCTTCACTTCTTTGTGTTTACATTCCCAATCTGATATTCTCTCTGTGTTTTTTTTATTTTTTTGTTTTTGGTGAGGCTATTGAAGATTCCAGTTTTTCTATTTGACCCAATTCCTTTTATGGTACAGGATGCCAATTTTGTTTCATAATTCTCACATCTCTTTTAAACTACTCAGGAAGGGTGTGTTGTGATTCCATGTTCTCCTCTCATTTCACAGAGACCTCTGACTCATCAGTTGTTTGGTTGTTTTTTTTTCCTTTCTTTTTTATGTTTTAATTGTTTTTAGATACCCAGAATTGGTTCCTAGATCTGGAGGCTTTATGTCCTTCTGAGATTAATGAGTTCTCTGATGATTTATTGGTTTATAATCAAGTTCTATGAGTTTTCTTCTTCCCTAAGACTTTTTTGTAATTCATTTACCCATAGCCCACCTCTAACCATTTTCTGACTTTGTTTCTTCTGATGGTAATCTTCTTGGTGGCTAGATCTCATTCTCCTCTCCTGTTGGGAAATTCTGGGTTCACTAACCTCAGTCTTTGCCCTGAATGACTTCTAATTGAGCAGAGCTGACAACAGTTGGATGTTATGCTCTTTTCCTCAGATTTTTGCCTGCTGGACATTTCAGAATTTTTCAGGGCTGTACTATGAGGATTTTGATCCAGAAGAGCTGCTACCTGCCATATTAGTTGACTGCTACTGTCCAAACAAATGCATGTAGCCTAGATTCTTCTGGACAGTAGAGGGGTAAATGGGATGTGTGATTGCATTTTGTTGTAAGCCCCAAATTATGTGTTGGGTTCTTGGGTTTGAAATTGTTAGTGTAGACTTCATAGGAGGAGCATAGGAGGTGGGGCAGGGCTGCCAATGAGCTCAGGTTAACTGAATGTCTGTTCCTAGGTTTGGTCATTTTCTTAAAAGACTTCTTTTGTATTCTGGATATTCTAGATCATGAAGACAGCTAAAGTTGCTTTATCTTTTCTGCATAGCTTCCTTTTTAGAGATTGTGGGGAACATTGAACACGTCTAGTCTACCATCTTGTCGTTCATATTGATCAATGTAGTTTTTGTCCACATTAATCTCCTTGCAAGGAGAGAGGTGTCCATGACCCTGTTCCTTGATGCTACTTTGATTATTTCCCTCAGTAACTGGGTTGGGAAGGAGTTAATCATAGACTAGACAAAATGTCCCAAGTTTGGGTCTGGGTTAATCTACTCTGCATTTCATAATGATTTGTGTGTATCTTCTTTTTTTTTTCTAAGGTTTTTTTGCAAGGGGAGAATGCTAAATGATCCATGGGGTCCCTTTGAGATCAAATATTCTAAGCTGTGTGGGATATTGGTTGGTTTGTTTTTGTTTGTGTTTTTGTGGTTTGCTGAACAAGCTGTGGTAGATGATTGTGATGGAATCTTACTGTACTATAAGAAATGATGAGCATGGAAAGACTTGCATGAAATAGTGAAGAGCAAAATAAGTAGAACCAAGAGAACACTGTGTACAGTAATAGCAATTGTATATAGCAATAGATATTCTTAATTATTTCAAGAATGACTTTGAGCAGATAAGTAATTTTGACTATTATAAATGCCCAAATTAACTATAAAGAACCTTTGAAGAAATCTGTTTTCTGTATCCAGAAAAAGAACGGATAAATAGTAGAATGTAGAGAATAATTTTACATGTATGTTTATATATGTATCCATTCACACACATCTATGTGTGTCTAATGGTACCTTTCTCAGGTGGGGGAGGGAAGAAAAAAGAAATTTATATGACAATTTTGTTGTCTATTTGAAAAGAATAAGTTTTGCATAGTAGATCTGCATGTGCATTCCTCTTTTTATTGTGCTATTATGCAGATTCTTGTTGTATTCCATAAAATAAAAAGATATTCTTTAAGGGAAGCACACTTTGATAAAGTATCAAGGATTAGGATTTCTTTAGTGAAGGTGTTCCATCCATGTTGTGAATAATGAAGCACCCTTGGTTTTAGTAAATAGTTTCATGAGTCTTGTCAACCTCTCCCCTGCTTCTCCTCCCTCAAACAAAATCTATCACTTAATTGCTAGTTCTCTGGTGTTAAACCTGTCAGATGGACCAGCAGCAACCAGAATAGGTTTCCTGGCTAGGCTTATACTCAGAGGCTGCCCATTATATAGATTTTGCTCCATTAGCATGACCTTCAAGAGTCCCAGGTCTACTCTACAGCATGAGGCATCTGCTGGAGGAAGGAATGAATGGATGGCAGAAGCTTTATGGGCCATGGGATACCATGGAAATCATACTGTTTCTGCAATCATAATCTGGATTCAAATTCTATCTCTGATGCTCCCTGCTTGTGTGACCTTGGGCAAGTCACCTAATTAGATTGGCTTCAATTTTCTCTTCTGTAAAATGAGACTATTGCACTATTTGCCATCTGCCAACCCTCCACTCTGATCCAAGATTGTGTGATTTTATGTTCCTGCAGTGTCATAGCCATTTTCTCTCTACAAGAAGATCACTGTGGATAACAACAAAATGGAGGACTAGACATTTTCTCTGATCCCCCCAACTTCTCAATCAGATCTCTGGTGAGTGTTATGGTAGAGTAAGCTACAGGAAGAAAGCAATGCCCCTGAATCTTACAGTCATTTACATGAAGGGTGAAGTGGTAAAGAAGGAAGGGAGAAAGCAGTCATGTGTATTCAATATCTTTCCCCTTTCACCATCCTCACCACTTCCCAAAGGCGACACAGACCCTGGGCTAGGGAGCTATGTTCTACAGAGAACTTTGGAACTAATAGATTGGGGAAAACCTTATTTTCTTGCCAAGTAATCAAATTCATTTCCTGATTGTTGAAAAGAATTAACATTATTCTGCTGTACTGGCAGCACTGAAAAGGACACTTGCAGCAAAATACTTCTAATTAAGTAGGATTTGCTGGAGCACAATTGTGCTGACTCAGAAGGATTTTCTTCCCCTTCTCCAATGTTCTAATACATTTATAAAAAGAAAACAAGCCTCCCTTGAAGCAAAGAAGTTAATAAACTTACCTCTATTACCTCATTCTATCTTCACCATACCACTTGCAGATAGGTGTTGTTATTTTCTCCATTTTTATAAGAAACTGAGACAAATAGAGATGGAGTGACTTGGCAAATCACAGAAATGTCTGAAGTCAAATTTGAACTCAGGTCTTCCTGACTCTATCCATTGCATCATGTAGCTTTATGTATTCTGGGAACCATGATCTAGTTAGGATTCACAAACATTGCCAGGATATCATCTGTGAGATTCACAAAGTGGTGCATTGTGAATTTAAAAATTAAAATAAATTACTAAAAAGTTTATTTGGGAAACTTTGGAAATTCTTCTTTCTGGAGATAATTACAGACACAAACAAATGCTCTTTGAAATGCAACAGGAAGTCAAAGACTTTACTTTGAAGTATTGACCTGATCACCTTTATTGTATGGGAAATCCTTTTTTTGCAAATAAAAGTTCTTTTTTTAAAAAAATATATCTTTTAAATATTCAAAACTTCCTCTCAACACTACTGTGATAAACACTACTGTGAAGCTGGAGGCAACTTTTAGTATTGCAGATAGCTATGCAAAACCAATTTGTCCCACATTGGGTGACAGTTATGAAGCCAGGAGAATAGGGGAAGGGGCTTGCAAAAATTGGTGGGGGTGGGCGGCTAGGCGGCACAGTGAGGCAGCTAGGTGGTGCAGTAGGGCGGCTAGGTGGCACAGTGGATAAAGCACAGGCCCTGGAGTCAGGAGTACCTGGGTTCAAATCCGGTCTCAGACACTTAATAATTACCTAGCTGTGTGGCCTTGGGCAAGCCACTTAACCCCATTTGCCTTGCAAAAACCTAAAAAAAAAAAGGATCCATGGGGGTTCAATTACCAGTGGAGAAATCACAAATCTCTCTGATTTAGAAGAGTAAAAAAAAGACCATAAATTTTATTTCACAGATTCCTGCAAAGAGTTACAAGCTAATTCACAGAATTCTTTAGGCAGGCAGTAAGGTAAGGAGCATGAATTAAGAAGATAGTAAAGTGAAAAAAAGAATAAAGGTATTTGGAAGTCATGGATCCCCAAGCAATTTAAGAAACCCAAGCAACTTAAGCCATTTATCTAAGCAACCTAGGTTGCATCAGGAAAGGATGAACTGTAAGGAAAGGTATAGAAATCTGAGAGTTTTCTGGGGGATCACACTCCCCAAGAGGAGGCTAGCTTCAGGAAGACTAGCAACTCAACTGAGAAGAGAGAAGGCTTTTAATGTGTACATAGGGAAATGTAGATGTAGGTAGGAGGGCAGGAGACCAAGGAACAAGAGAAGTAATGGGGGATATGTTGATGAGGGCAGTAGCTCAAAGACTTAATCCTTTCTGATTTGGGTAGGGATCCATTGTTTTGTTGATAGGATTTCAGGGAGAGTCTAGGTACTTTACTAAACATTCAAGGACCTTATCTCAATTACTTGAACAATGGGATGGGGGTAGGGGAAAATGTATAATCAGTACAGCGGGAACAGATTAATTATAAAACATATTTCTCTGTCCAATATTTCCCCTACTTCCTTAGAACTTAGATGATGGTAATTGGTTGGTTGTTGTCCTATACTCAGGCTTGAAGGGGGACAAAACTGATATCTCTATGTCAGTCAAGATGCTGTGTATCCAGCTGCTGCTGTTCAAACCAATAGATACTCAGGTTTCACCACAAGTGGAGAACAAATAGTCCATATTTGGAGTGGAGAAGTTTTCAAATCTGTATACCTCACATTTCTATTGTGTTATTTGTTGAACCCATTATATAGATTGAAATTTTTATTTGACCTATAAAAATTGCAAAGATTAGTCACAGCTAATTTATAACACTTAATCTTAAGTTCTTTTTAAACTATGAAACTATTATGTGAAAGTATAGTTTCATCTTCTTCCAAAAAAATGACATAGAAACATCATAGAAATCTCTGTAAAATATCTTTATTACAGAAATCTCTGTGAAATATCTTATTTTTATTCAATTTTAATAATTGATTATGATTTTCATAGAAAAGATTGATTAGTTTTTCTTAGCTACCTTGTAATTAATGAATTTTCCTTCAGGATATCGGAGGGCAAATGGCTCAATTACAGTACTACCTTCCTCCAGTTCTAGTCACTCTTATAGCTATTAAAATGGAATGGGTCTATGTTCTGATGGATTCTTAATGGAAATGAACATGTAACAGGTTGTTTTATGGAAGCTTTTTATACTTGTATACTTTCCAGAGAAGATTATCGATCACCCAGTATTCTGCCAGGCACTCTAATGTCTCTGTTCTTAATGGAGTGATACCTGCCAATTGTGATATCATATATAATTGGCTCGATCCTCACCCTGTTCCTCTCAGACCCAATCACCAAAAAAGAACTAAAACAAAATTAGTGGAAATAGGCAAGAATCAAGTAATTTTAGACACTTTTATCATGAAATGAGATATTCCAAGTTCTGAGCAGCAGCAACTCTCAAGCATAAACCCTCCTTAAGTTGGGGACAGTTTTCAGTTGGTTCAGGGGTAAAAGAACCACCAAATCCTCTAGTCTGTATTCTTAGAAGTAGAGTGCATAGCCATTAGTCATTTCCAATATCCTTAAGGCCTTTTCCACTATTTGGGCAAAGCCATATTTCCAACTGCTATCCTTTGGGCTATTTGTCTTAGCTTCCTTCCATAGGGTCCACTCCCCTCCTCAAGCTTTTGGAGTAACTCCCTATGCCAGTTACAAAGACTCAGTGTCTCTGTCTCTTTTTGTCTCTATCCCTCTGCCTCTATCATTCTAAGCTTTCAAAGTTGAGTTATCTACTCTGAAAATAACTCCCTGGGCACATGTACTCTTTGTCTCTGTATATTAAGGAGGATGTAATCCATAGAGGAGTATTTTCTTGCTCAGTTATCTTTGTCCATAACCTTCTAGAAAATGCTGAGCTCTCAAAAGAAACATTTTCTAACCACCAAAACTGACAAGAAATTCTAGAGATTGAGATAACTAAATCTGTATTTTGTGGATACTTCAGAATTTAGATTTACTCTTAGAGTCCAGATAGTTGCTGAGATCATGATCTCTGAGTTTCCTGCCCCTCAATCCCTGATTAGCCTCCTTGATTCACCTGTCCCATTTCCTTCAGTCTTGATACTAATCCAGCACCCACTCTTTCTTTCCTTTACTTCAAGAATCCCTCCAATTTATATTCTTTATGGGCTTTTTATAGATTGAATATAGTTCTTTTTAGTTTTTTTTTTGCAAGGCAAATGGGGTTAAGTGGTTTGCCCAGGACCACACAGCTAGGTAATTATTAAGTGTCTGATGAATATAGTTTTAAATAGCACAGTTTTATATTTATAATATTCCATTTGCTAAAGTTTTGAAACACATCTCCTAAATCTTTTTTTTTGTGCAAGACTATGGGGTTAAGTGACTTGACCAAACTCACTGCTAAGTAAGTATAAAGTGTCTGAGGCTGGATTTGAACTCAGGTCCTCCTATTTCCAGATGGTACTCTAAAAACTGCACCACCTAACTCACCCCGAAATGCATCTCAATGCATTATTTCTACCTCTGCTTATCATCTTCTGAAAAATTCACATGCCATTAGAATACCCTGGTTTTGTTAACAAGATTCTTGGAGGCAATTTTCCTCAGACAGATAGCTCTTAGTTTCAAAAGTAAAAGCCTTAACTTGAATGAAAGGCCATTTGTTCAATATCTATACTTCAAAAGGAACATTACATGAATATATTTCTTAATGTAATTACATTGGGAGGTTCAATTGATCTGTGATTCCAATGAAATGAGACCTTGGTCCAACTGTACAAACTTCAGGCCCACCCAGATGTCCTTGGGCATATCCCACCACAAATCTCTCTATTCAATGCACTAGAGAGCTCCTGATGCAGAGAATTATGAATGTAAGAAATTTGTAATTAGCAACAAATTTTGTAATCTTATATGCTGTTAAAAAATTTTAAAGTGTAGAATGCTATCTGCTCCTGGGATGTAAATTGACTCCTATTGTTCCATAGTTAAATGTAAAATTTGTGTACTGTCTCCTCATTCCCAACCCCCAGCTTCCAACCTTTTACCTGGTTTCTGTAACAAAAGTCTGGAGGGATTTCCCCTTTGCCCTCAGTACCCAGATTATAGTATAGGCGAGACTATAAAAACCTAGGTACACTCCTCTCCTGGTTGCCCTCTCCCTGGCCGGTCAGCTCTTCTTGACTTCTCTCTGTCTCACTTTCTCACTCTCCTTATCTTTCTTGGTCTCCAAGCAACCTTGCCTTTTGGTATTTACTTCTGTCCTCAAAGTGCCTGTTGCTTCCTCCAGGAGGAGAAACATTTTTTATCTGTCTACTTTGCATTAATCTACCATAAATCCTGAGCACTTTAAGATCCCAGGATGTATGTGAATTCATTCACTTTTCAGAAAAACAGAATTCTTATCCACAACACTTCTATGAACCCTTTCATTATTTCGTAGACCCTAGAACTACATCATCTATATTTGTAGCCTTTTGCTCTCTCTATATGAAATGTTCTTCTAATTTTCTGGTCACACATCCCTGATGAAGTCTTTTATATGAGAATCATCATTGGTCACCCACTTCAATATACTGGCATTCACCATAGTCAGGGTTTCGTATTTGCCTTTAAGGAATCTAACTAACCAAAAGAATACTTGCTTATTGAGCTTGATGTGTATCTGCTAAAATGCTCATATGTGATATGGGGATAGAACTAATTGCATGAGCCTTGAGGATACAGAACCTGTGGATAGGGCTTGCAGAGAAACTGTTCCAAGTAAGGAAAAGAAGTCTAACAAAAAAGAAATGTTTGGAAGCAGTGATAATTCCAAGTTATGGAGCATCTTCCTCATTCAACTCCCTGAAGTAGGCAACACAGGAATCAGCACATGAACTTTACAGGAGAGAACTTTAAGCTAAAAAATCTGATTTAAAGTTACACAGGAAACAAGTGCAGAGGACTAATATAGGTTCCTGAGGCTGACTGAAGCTCTTTGTACTAGACCAGTGTCTCTCAAAAATGACTTCATCATGGGCTAGATTTTGATTTTGTGTTTTAGCAAAGACTGAATAGCTAAATTCACTAAAAAAAAATTTAAGCTCTTACTATGGGATGGTCATTGTATTAAGCATTGTAAAAGATGTGTGTCCTTCATTTTCAAAGAAGACCATGACACCAGGGAGGTGATGCCATGACAAGCACATGAATTGGATTTGAGTGTATGTGTGTGTGTGTGTGTGTGTGTGTGTGTGTGTGTGGGTGGGTGCTATGCTAAATTACCAGTCTCACTTTCTCCTCTAGAGCCATCTGGGTCCAGTGGCTACATATAAATCAGGAAGACTAGAGATGGCCCTGGATACTAGGCAATCAGGATTAAATAAATGACTTGCCCAAGGTCACATAGCTAGTTAGTGTCAGGGGTCTGAGGCTAGATTCTAAATCCTGTCCTCCTGACTCCAAGGTCAGAAGCACTCTGAATAAAAATAAAAGGAAAAGGAGAAAATTCATGTTTTCAAGACACTCACTTTCTAGTCAGGGCAGACAACACATAAAAGGAAACTGAAGGTAACAGAATAGAAACTGCTCTGTCAGGGGTCATAAAGGATTCCAGAATAGAGACTGGGAAGAAATAGGTGGCCTTGGTGATCTCTTTTTTCCCCCCATATTTGCAAGGCAATGGGCTTAAGTGACTTGTCCAAGATCACACAGTTAGGTAATGTCTGAGGCCAGATTTGAACTTAGGTTCTCTTGACTCCAGGGCTGGTACTCTATCCCCTGCACCATCTAGCTGCCCTGGTGATCTCTTTTAATGAAGGTTCTGGGTAGAGTCTCCACCAAAGGGATTGTTATAAAAGGAATTGTTCTCCAGATGTAATTCAGACAAGAAGAGTTCTGACACTCATCCTAATTGTGAGGTTCTATAATTAATTTCCTTAATTAATTAAAAATGACTGCAATGATAATGATCATTCTAATAAGAACTTACTCATAAGTTCCTTGAAGTTTGCAATGTACTTTATGATTTTGGTTGTTGTCCTTTGTTCTTGAAAAAGACCAAAATGACAACATTATATTGGGATCAGTATTTTTTCCTTGGAAGCTCAGAGACACATAACTAGTACATGTCTGAGGCTGGATTTGAACTCAGGTCCCTCTGTAGTATGTCTGGCTATAATTGATTAGGCCAATATGAGTTCAGAAGGTTCTACCACAAATATTCCATTTTCTCATTTGATCCTCCTAATGACCTGGAAGTTAGATGTTACTATTACAAATATTTTACAGATGAGGAAACTGAGATAACCTGAGGTGAAGTCACTCTCCCAGGGTCACAAAGCTAGTCAGTATGAGCTTTTATCTTCTAAAAAGTGTGATATGGGCCATTAACGTTTACCAGGATGGTGACCTAGTTTTTGATAGAACTCAGAGCCCCCTATCTTTGGGGTAAAAACTCACTATTTGACAAGAACTGCTGAGAAAACTAGAAAAAAATAGTGTACAACCTAGGTATAGAACAAAAACTGACAACATTTACTAAGATAAGTTCAAAATGGGTACATTATTTAGACATAAAAGGGTGACACCAAAAACAGATTAGAACAATAAATAGTTTATCTATCATCTGTGGAGTAGGGAAAAATTTGTGACCAAACATGAGATGGAGAACATTACAAAATGTAAAATAGACAATTTTGATTATGTTAAATTAAAAAAAAACTTTTTTTTTAGGTTTTTTGCAAGGCAAATGGGGTTAAGTGGCTTGCCCAAGGCCACACAGCTAGGTAATTATTAAGTGTCTGAGACCGTATTTGAACCCAGGTACTCCTGACTCCAGGGCTGGTGCTTTATCCACTATGCCACCTAGCTGCCCCTAAAAAAAAATTTTTACAAAAACAAAAGTAATGCAAGCAAGAAAGCAAAAAAGCTGGAAAACTATCTTTACAACAAGTGTCTTTCTGACAAAGTCCTTGTTTTACAAATATATTAAGAACTTAGTCAAATTTCTAAAAATACAAATGATGAATGGTCAAAGAATACAAGGAGGCAGTTTTCAGATGCAAAAATCAAAGTTATTTACAATTATTAAAAATATTCTAAATCATTTGCATTTCCTTGTATCTGATTAGAAAAATCAAACTTAAAACAACTTTAAGGTACCACCTCACACCTTTCAGATTGACTAATAGGACAAAAAAAGGAAAATGATAAATATTGGATAGAATGTGGGAAAATTGGTATACTGACACACTCTTAGTAGAATTGTGAACTGATCCAATCATTCTAGAGAATAACTTGGAACTATGAACAAGGAGCAACCAAATTGCATTTTAATGCAGTAATACCATTACTAGATCTGAATCCCAAAGAGATCATAATAAAGGGAAAAGTACCTTTATGTGCAAAAATATTGATAACAGTCCTTTTCATATTGGCAAAATATTGGAACTTGAGTGTATGTTTATCAATTGGGGAGGGCAGCTAAGTGACTCAGTGGATAGAGCACTGGTCTTGCATTCAGGAGGATGCGAGTTAGAATCCAACCTCAGACTCTTGCCACTTACTAGTTATGTGACCATGGGCAAGTCAGTTAACTGATTACCCTGCATCCCTCCAGATCTTGGTTTATATCTGGTTATTGAACCCAGATAAGTCTGGAGGAAAAAGTGAGGTTGATGACTTAGCACAGCATCCCCTCACTCAAATCCAATTCATGTGCTTGTCATGGCATCAACTCTCTGATGGTGTGGTCATCTTTGAAAATTAGTATCATTTGGGGAATGGGTAAACAAGTTATGGTGTATGAATACTATTGTTCCTTTTTAGTTGTTCTAATCATGAGAAATGCAAACTTGTACCAACACTGTACACAGTATCAGCAACATTATGAAATGATTCACTAAGAATGACCCAGCTCTTCTCAGCAAAACAATGATCCAAGACAAGTACAAAGGATTCACAAAACAAGCAAACAAACAAACTGCTATCCATATCCAGATAAAGAACTGATGGACTTTGAATGCAGATCAAAGCCTACTTTGTTCACTTACCGTATTCTTTTTGGTGTTTTTTTTTCTTTTGATCTCTTTCTTCATTCACAACTATGACTAATATGGGAATATGCTTTAGGAGACAGCACATGTATAGCCTCCATCAAATTACCTACCATTTTAAGAAGAAGGGGAGGGAGAGAGGGAGAAAATTTTGGAACTCAAAATTTTGTAAAATTGAGTGCTACAAATTGACTTGATGTGACATTAAAGGAAAATATATAATACTATTAAAATTTTAGAAAGGACTTACCAAGATAATTTTTTGAGAAGAAAGATTGCTTATCTGAATTGTAGCTCAAAAAACCTACTGAGTTATCCACACAGAGCTCTCCAGTTTAAGTGGCAATGAATGTGAGATCTATGGAGCACAGATTGCTCTCATTTTGATCCCATGACTAGGAGAATAGAAGGTGACAAAGTCTAATTTTACCAAAAGAAAATGATTGGGCACTCTTTGTACAACTCATTCTCCTGCTCTAAGCAAGGCTTTTCCATTTCATTCTCCTTCAGTTTACCTGGCTGCATGCCACCATTTAGCTGGCACCAAGCAGGATGGTTTCCCAGCAAGCTAGTTTGGGGCAGGCATGAAAAAGCCACTGGGAGTGCGTCTTTTGTTTTTAGAGGATCTTCTGATGTGACTTTTGTTCTCAGACAAAGGTAGAATTATGGGGATTGTAAGAGGGTTTTCTTTTGTAATAGTACAAATGTTTACCTTTTTTATTAGAACTATTTTCAGTTTCCAGTTCTGAATTAATCTATATCTTTTTGCTCCAACACCAAACTTGAATTCCTTGAACTTATTCAGTGATTGATTGAGTACAGTATTTTGGGAACAATTGATACTATTTCCTTTTAGAAACAAAACCAATTCAAAACAATCCAAAGAGAATGTTGAAAAATGAGAAAGATGGAGGCATAACTTCCAACTAATGTTCATAAAACATTTGCTCTGTCTACCATTTTGTATGAAATAGATACAAGAATAGAATTTCCCATGTTTGTTCTTCTGCCTTTGAAGGATCAAACTATTAAAACTAGTTCCAAAATGAATAACAACACAATTTTTGGTGCCACTCTATGATCAGGTAACTGATGTCCCCAATACTACTGGAACTTGCTTTGGTGACAGGTTTATGATATGTTTCCTCAGTACTTAATCTATTTTCTTATTTTCTGTTGTTCTGTAATATATTTTGATGACAATATTGCTTCTAGTAAAATATAATTATTCAATATTAGAATCATACTTCAAAAAATGAAAGGATAACCCTTTTGGTTAATGAGCATTCTTTTTCATTGATTTGCTACTTCACTCATTTTAGTTTATCTTTCAAACCTTTCCATCACTCCTCAAGCCTCCTTTGGTATATCCTTTCTCCACCTTCTGAGCTGATAGTCTCATTTTATATTTCACAAAAAAATAAAATGTGACCATGCTGCAAGAATTTCATCTTGTCAAGAAATGACCAATAGTCTCCCCCCCCCCCCCCAATGTACTTATATTTATCTGTGATCCTCTCCCCTTTCAACTTTTCCTACAGGATACCTTCATCATCTTTTTTCTATTTCTAATTTTCACTCTCTGTCTGCTGACTCCTATGTTGTCTTCAAATGTATACTAGTTTTGCAAGTCATCCTTTTGTATCTTTCCTTTCCTTCTCTGGTTATTGCCTCTGTTTTCTTCTCTCTGAAAACTGTCTTTCAGTCTCATGTTTCCACTGGGATTGAAGTTATCTATGATCTCTCAATTTCCAGATCAAAGAGCAATTTCTCTGTTTCCAACCTAAGTGACTTCTTCACAACATTTGGCATTGTTGATGATCTTCTCCCTAAAAATACTCTGACTTTTGGGCATTCATGTCACTGTTCCCTGATCTTCCTGCTGACCTTTTCTGACCATGTCTCAGTCTCCTTTACTGATACTCATTCACTCCCCCTCTTCTCCCCTATTCAGTCCTTTTCCTTTTCTCAATATTTCTATTACTGTTAAAGATGCAACTATCCACTTGGTCTTCAGGGTATATTGCCTCAGACCCCTTCTCCATTCCTCACCCTCATTCTTGTCATTTGGACCCTTCCAAGACCTCTTCCACATACAATCCCAACTATAGTTTAGGCCTTCATCATTTCTTACCTCGATTAATGTAATAGCCTATTGAATGGTTTCCCTAAACCATCTCTCTCTCTCTATTTTATTCCATCCTCCACTTAATTACCAAAGAAATATTCATAAAGATCAGGTCTGACTATGTTACTCTTTTGCTCAAGAAACTCTAGTGACTTAGGATTATTACAAGATCAAATAGTCATTTCATTCATTCATTCATTCATCCATTCATTATTTAATTTTTAATTTATGGAATAAAACAAGTATTTACATAACTGGTAAATTTAAAAGATTCTTTTTTAGACAAATAAAAATCAAATGGTTATTTAAAGATCTTCACAACTTGCTCCCCTTTTTTACATTTCCATCTTTTTATACTCTGGTCCTCTCCATGTATTCTTTGGTTCAATAAAACAATTTACATGCTGTTCCTCACAAATGACCCTTAAAATCTCTGTCCCTTTCCAACTGGCTGTTTCCCAAGTCTGCAATATTTTTTCTTTTTCCTCATTTCTTGCTTCTTTCAAGATTCAGGTCAGGAGTAACTAAGTGGTTCAAGTGAATAGAGCACTGGCTCTGGAGTTAGAAGGACCAGAGTCCAAATTCAACTTCAGATGCTTAATACTTATTTAGCTGTGTGATCTTGGGCAAGTCACTTAACCCCATTGCCTTGCAAAAATAAAAAAAAGATTCAAGTCAAACTCTGTCTTCTTCAAGGGATCTTACATAGTCCTTCTAGGTCTTTGGGGTTCACCCTCTAAGGTCCACTTCCTGGTACCCTGCATATACCTCTTATGTAATTATTTTTGCTTTGGTTTATATGCTTCTTGAGTGCATGAGTTATATGCTTCCATATTGGTTTTTCTTCTACTTCCAGCACTTAGTATGCTGCCTGCACTCAATAGTTGCTTGTATGTGGATTGAATTATTTTTAAGAAATTATTTTTAAAATGGATTCTATTTTATTGGTTATCTTGAGGCAGGAAAAAACCCATAATTTGTGTAAATTATATCAACTATTTAAAAATAGCAAAATGTAGACCTCATAAATAATTGTTATGACCCATCCTTGGAAACCAAATTTGCTTTCCTTTTCAAAATGTTTGCAAATCACTCTATTGTAAAAACATTCTAGAATTATTACCAGAAATTTCAGTTCACCACTCTCTAATTTGAAGGATATATTCCCTTTGTTTCTATATGTAGGTTTTTGCAAGGCAATGGGGTTAAGTGGCTTGCTCAAGGCCACACAGCTAGGTAGTTATTAAAGTGTCTGAGGGCCAATTTGAATTCAGGTCCTCCTGACTCCAGGGCCGGTGCTTTATCCACTGCGCCACCTAGCCACCCCATATGTATCTTTCTTTATGAGTCTTTAACTCAGTTTCTGCCTTTTTCTTTCTCTGAAAGTTAGAAAATGCCCTCCGCTGATCTTTCCTGCCTTCTAGGATCTTTCAGTGATCATTGATAATGGTGCAGGAATCCAGATTTTCCAGATGTGCTTTTTTCTTTTTTATAAAATTTATTTTCTTTTTAAATTCCCCTCCCATTACATAAAAAAACAAGTTTCAATATTTACTTCCAAAACTTTGAGCTCCAAATTCTCCCCCTTCCTCCCACCCCACTTCCCCATTGAGAAAGGACATTACTAGGTGTAGGTTAAAAATGAGTAGCCATGAAAAGCATTACTATAATATTCAAGTTGTAAAAGTAGACATAATCCCTGCAAAGAAAGAGAAACTTTAAGAAAAATAAAGTGAGAAAAAATAAGTATGCTTCAGTATGTATTCAGACACCATCAGCTCTGAATTTGGGATGGATAGTATTTATCGTAAGTCCACCAGAGAAATTGCTCCAGTGTTTTCTTTTCTCACAGTTGATATTGAAAGCTATATTTCCCTTCATCATATTCCCTCAACCCCATTTATTCTAATCTCTCTCTCCTTTCACCCTATCCCTCCTCAAAAATGTGCTGCATCTGACTACCCTGTCTCAGTCTTCTATGACCTACACTTACCTCCCCTCTTTACCATCCCTTTCTTCTTCCATTTTCCTAGATTTCTATACCCAATTGAGTGTGATTGTTATTCCCTCTCTGAGATACTTCCAATGAGAGTAAGGTTCACCCTCTCCCACTCATCTCCCCCCTCTTCTACTCTACTGAAAACTGTTATTCCCTCTCTGAGATACTTCCAATGAGAGTAAGGCTCACCCTCTCCCACTCACCTCCCCCCTCTTCTACTCTACTGAAAATGTTTTCTCTTGCTTTTTTGTGTGAAATCACTTACCCCATTTTGCTTTTCCTTTTCGTTTCTTCTAGTACATTCCTTTCACTATTAACTCCATCTTTTTAATAATAATAATGATGATAACTTCAAATTCAACTCTTTCTTGTGTCTTGTCTTTTTTTAGTGATCAGAGTATTTTTTAAAATTTTTAAAATTTTACAAATTTTCCCCCAATCTCGCTTCCCTCCCCCCCTCCCCTCACAGAAGGCAGTCTGATAGTCTTTACATTGTTTCCATGCTATACAATTGATCAAAATTGAATGTGTTGAGACAAAAATCATATCCTTAAGGAAAAAATAAAATATAAGAGATAGCAAAATCACATAATACATAAGATAACTTTTTTTTTAAGGTAATAGTCTTTGGTCTTGTTTAAACTCCACAATTCTTTCTCTGGACACAGATGGTATTCTCCATCACAGATACCCTAAAATTACCCCTGATTATTGCACTGATGAAATGAGCAAGTCCATTAAAGTTGAAGTGATTGGAATATTTTACCAAATAAGTTCTCTGACCTCAGATTAAAAAACGCTGCAGTAGATTTTCCAAGTAGTTGAACTATACCAAATCATTATGATACTTCTTGGGAGTTAAGTAAATCAAAGTAAATTTTTCTTCCCATGCATATACTTAACTTCTACATTAAATAAAATGACTAGCATTTTTTATGGATATTTTTAAATGATTTAAACTCTGGATATCTGGGGAGGCAAATATTTAAAGGTAGTACATGACTGTCTAGTTTACAGAAATCTGCCAAGTTTGGCATTAAATGCTTTCTTTATTGTGTTTATTAAGTACTGCTTCCAAAGCAGGAGCCTAATTGGACTTACAGTAATACCTACTTTACTCTGTGTAAAAATTTCATTTTGGGATCTTTACAAGTTTTATTTTCTAAAATTTTTCAGGGTAGGAGTTTTTTGACTCTTTAATGAGAACAAGAATATTAAGACACCTTTAAAACTAATACTTAAATACAGAACTGATACCCAGAAAGAAAGTGTTACATCAATGTAGTTTGTTGTTGTGTCCCACTTCTGAACTCCCTCAAACTCCCCAGGTGAGTATTGGAGGAGCAGGAGACAAGGATGCTCCATTTATTCACCAAAAGACCAGTGCCTAAATACCTTTCCAGCCTCTAATCCATTCCTACTCTTGTGGCACTTAGTAAAAAAAAGACTCTGATGTTCAAGGACACCAGGTGAAGATAATTCACAATACTCCCATACACAATGGTTCCCAACAGTTTGTAAAAAGTTGTGGGTTTGCAATTAAGGAAAAGATGTTTACAGAAATGCAGGTATTGCAAAAAAGGGAATATATCAGTAATTTTTAAAGTTGTAGGTTGTTATAGGCAAGTTCAACTTAAGTTATTTTCATTTGAATTTTTAAATTCTTTTTACATTGCCTTTATTTTTGGAAAAAAATCTTTCCCCACTACTTTATCCCCCAATCCTTTGTAGCAAAATAAAAATAGACAAAAGAACTGCAGCAATACTAGCCAATACCTTAGAGTTTGACTATATGCTTAAGAGAACATCAAGACCCAACTTATTTTGCAAAAAAGAAAACTGAGGCAGAGACAGGCTATATGAATTGCCCAGCAAATATACATAGATAATAAGTGACAGATATAATTTGAACTTAGAGCCTCTGAACCATATTGAAGAATGCTTCCATTCATATTCTGTTTGTTTTTGTTTATTTATTTTTATATTATTACAGAAATCTTGTTGTGAGAGTAATCCTAAACCTCCCCACCGCCCCTGCCAAGAAGATACAAAACCTCAAGAATAATGAGAGAGAGGAAAAAAAGTGTACTTCAGTCTGTGTTCAGATTCTAATGGCACTGTCTCTGGGATGAGTTGCCTTCCCCATCATAACCACCAAAGAAGTTGCTTCAATATTTTCCCCACAGTTGCCATCACTAGCTGTATTTCCTTCCACTCTATTCCTCTCCACTTTCATCTATTCCATTCTCTCTCTCCTTTCATCCTGTCCCTTTTCAGAAGTGTAGTGTACCTGAGTACCTCTCCCATGATCTTCCTTCTCTTCTATCATCTACTCCCTCTTTACCTCCCCCTGTTCCTCCCTTATTCCATCCCTTTACTCTCATTTTTCTCTAGGGTCAGACAGATTTCTATACCCTATTAAGTGACTATATTATTTCCTTTCTATGTCATTTCTGATGAGAATGAAGGCTCACTCATTACCCCTTGCCTCCCCCCATTCCACTCCATTGTAAAAGCATTTTCTTGACTCTTATGTGAATTATTTTAGCCCCTTCTTCTTCACCTTTCTCTTCCTCCCAGGACTTTCCATTATCATCCATTGATGCCATCTTTTTATTATAGTATATCATTATATTTAGCTCCTTCCTGTGCCTTATCTATATATGCTCCTTTCAGCTGTTCTTATAAATGAGAAAGTTCATATGAGTTATCAGTATCTTCTTACCATGCAGGAATGCAAACAGTTTAACATCATTAAGTTCATCATAGTTAGTCCTTCTCTTCCACCCCCTCTATGGTTCACCAGAGTCCTGTACTTGGAGATCAAACTTGCTGTTCAGCTGTGGTTGTTTCAATAGGAAAGTTTGAAAGTTTCCTGTTTTATTGAAAAAGTCCATTTTTTCCCCTGAAAGAGGATGTTTAGTTTTGTTGGGTAATTTGATTCTAGATTGTAAACCAGGATCTTTTGCCTTTCTGAATATCATATTCTAAACCCTACAAACCCTCAATGTAGATGCTGCCAGATCCTGTGTAATCTTGACTATAGAGCCATGGTAGTTGAATTGCTTGCTTCTGGCAGCTTTTAGTATTTTCTCTTTGACTTGGGAGTTCTGGAGTTTAGCTATAGTATTCCTCAAAGTTTTTCTTTTGGGATCTTTTTCAGGAGGTGATTGGTGATTTCCCTCAATTTCTATTTTACCCTTTGCTTCAAGGATCTCATGGCAATTTTGCTCTATTATTTCTTGAAAAAAAGAAATCTAGGCTCTTTTCCTGGTCATGACTTTCAGGTAGCCCAATAATTTTAAAATGATCTTTTCTGGATCTGTTTTCAAGATCAGTTATTTTTCCAATGAGATATTTTACATTTTCTTCTAATTTTAGTCATTTTGGTACAGTTTTATTTCTTCCTGAGTTCTCACAAAGTCATCATTTTCCTTTAGTTCCATTCTGCATTTGAAGGAGTTATTTCTTTAGAGAGCTTTTTTTAATCTTCTTTTCCCGCTGACCAATTCTGCTTTTTAGAGGTATTCTTCTCCTCATTTGCTTTTTTTGTGTTGCTTTATCAATTTGGCCTAAACTGATTTTTAATATATTATTTTCTTCAGTATTTTTTTCTGACTTGGTTTTCAAGTTTCTGACTTGGTTTTCATGATTTTTCCACATTGCTCTCATTTCTCCTCTCAATTTTTCCTCTACCTCCCTTAATTGCTTTTCATAGTGTTTTTTTTTTTTTGAGCTCATCCATAGCCCGAGTCCATTTCCTATTTCTCTTGAAGATTTTGGATACAGAAGCTTCAATTTTGTCATCATTTGAGTGTGTATTTTGATCCTCCATGGAACCAAGGTAATTTTCTGGGATCAGATTCTTCTTTTTCTTTTGTTTGCTCATTTCCTCAGCCTATGAATGATTTACTGTACTCCCAAGGCTTTGGGGGGGGGGGTTTGGAGAACCCCCCACTGAGACCTTACTTCCTTCAAGGTCTTATGAGAGGCTCTGAGTGCTCTCTTGCCTGTGCTTTGATATGTGGATGACCACAGGTGCTTCCCTTTGCCTTGGAGCCATGAGGATGTTTCCTGCTTGGCTAGGATGGTGTGGAGGGGGCCCAGACCGCAACCTGGATTTGAGTGTGGCCAAACAGCTAAGTCCTGCCTCAAGGAGAGCAGAGAGACCTCTGCAGTCTCCCTTGACCCCCTTACCATATATGGATTGAAAGCTCCCCATGTGCTGGATGGTTCTGTTGACTCCCACTGCAGGTTCGCACCACAGGGCTGCTCTGAGACCAAAGCTTCACTCTGCACTCACTCTGGTGCAGCAGAGTCTGTCTCTGATGATGCCTGGGTCAAGAGGCCTGGAAACTGCCCCTCTTCCACAGACTCAAGCACCTGGCCCCACTGTGCTACACTGTGCCTTTTTCCAACCCTGCAGAACTTCTAAGTTGTTTTGAACAGGGAAATTGTATCACTCAGTATTTTTGTGGGTTCTGCCCCTCTAAATTTTGGCTAGAGTCATAATTTGATGACTTTTGCAGTTCTTTGGGGAATGAGTTTCCAGTAATCCTTGCCTTCATGCTGCCATCCTGGCTCCACCCTTGTGTCTTGTCTTCATATCTCCAAACTGTCCTAATAAATGAGAAAGTTCATATGAGTTATCAGTTTCATCTTCCCATGCAGAAATATAAGGTGTTGAACATCATTAAATCCCTCATGATTTGTCCTTCTCGTCTACCCTCTCTATGCTTTTTCTTGAGACCTTTATTTGAAGATCAAAATTTCTGTTCAGTTGTGGTAGTTTCAACATGAAAGTTTGAAAGTCCTCTATTTTATTGAATTTCCCTAGGAAAAACATATTCGGTTTTGCTGGATAGTTGATTCTTGATTTTAATCCAAGCTCTTTGGCCTTCCAAAATATCATATTCCAAGTCCTATTATCCCTTAATGTAGAGGCTGCTAAACCTTGCATTATCCTGACTATAGCTCCACAATATATGAATTGTTTCTTTCTGGTTGCTTGTAATATTTTCTCCTTGACTTGGGAGTTCTGAAATTTAGTTATAATATTCCTGGCAGTTTTCATTTTGGCATCTCTTTCTATTTTATGCTTTGCTTCTAGGATATCTGGGCAATTTTCCTGGGATGTCTAGACTGTTTTTTTTTATCATGATTTTAGGCAGTCCAATAATTTTCAAATTATCTCTTCTAGATCTGTTTTTACCAGTCAGTTGTTTTTCCATTGAGATATCTCTTTTCTACTTGTTTTTCATTCTTTTGGTTTTGTTTTATTGTTTTTTGATTTCTTACAAAGTCATCAGTTTCCCTTATCTCCATTCTACATTTTATTTTTATTTTTTTCAGAGATAATGAACATTTTTCTTTCTTTGTTCCACAAATAAACTGGCAAAATAGTTTTATCCTGTGGGCTAATCAAACAGACCAAATTCCATATCTTCATCGGACTCTTCCGACTCTTCCTTGGCTTTCACTTTGGCTGGAGCAGCAGCAGCTGGTGCAGCAGCAGCTGGAGCTGCAGCCACAGGGGCAGCCACTGCTGAAGGGTCAGCTGGAAAGGCCTTCACCTTTTCATTAAGTGGGAAACTGTACTCAGTCTCCACAGCTACAGCTAAGACCTGCTTGTACCCATTGATGATAGAGTGGGGCACTGATGCAACAGTTGGGTAGCCAATCTGCAGACAAATGCTGGCAAAATTATGGACAACCTCTAAGAAGCGAAGGTGCAAGGTCTCTTCTGTGATGTCCAGCACTTCAGGGTTATAGATGCTGTCATTGTCAAACACCTGCTGAATGATCAGCCCAAAAGAAAATGGGGAGATATTCGGCATGTTCAACATGGTGGCCTCGCTGGCGCCCACTTTGTCTCCAATCTTAATCAGCTGCACATCACTCAAAATTTCAATAGTGCCCCTGGAAATCTTGGTGGTGATACCCAAAGCCTGGAAGAAGTAAGTCTTCTCAGGACCCAGACCAGTGTTCTGGGCTGGCACTGTGACATCACATGAGGCGATGGCACCAGCATGGGCAGCAGCTGGTACCTTATTGGCCAGAAACATATTCCTAATCTCAGTCAGATCTTCCTTGGTGAACACAAAGCCCACATTCCCATGGATATGAGGCAGCAGTTTCTCCAGGGCAGGATTATTCTCCAGATGCCAATGAATGGCTTTGTGCATCATAGTGTTTTTTCCCATCAGCACTATGGCCTTCCCACGAGGGACATCAGGATCTGCTGCATCTGCTTGGAGCCCATGTTGTCTGCTCCCACAATGAAGCATTTTGGATAATCATCCAAAAGTTGCATGATCTTGAGGAAATAATTGGATTTCCAGGTAGCCCTGTCTTCCCTGGGCATCTCAAAGGTGCTTCAGGGATTGCCACTTGGGGTTTAAAGACGATGTCACTCACACGAGGACACCTGGAGAGAGTTCATTCTACATTTTAAGGAAATATTTTCTTCAGAGTGTTTTTTTATCTCCTTTTCCATCTGGCCAATTCTGCTTTTTAAGGCATTTTTCTCCTCATTTGCCTTTTGGACTGCTTCTTCTATTTGACCTAAACTGGTTTTCAAGATGTCATTTTCTTCAATATTTTTTGTTTAATTCCTTCACCAAGCTGTTGCCTTAGTTTTCATGATTTTTTCCATATCTTTCTCATTTCTCTTCCCAATTTTTCCTCTACCTTCTTTACTTGATTTTCAAAATCTGTTTTGAGCTCTTCCACAGCCTGAGAAAAATTCATAATTTTCTTGGAGGCTTTAAATGTAGGAGCTTTGACTTAGTTATGTTCTGCGTGTGTATTTTGATCCTCCATAGGAGCAAAGTAATTGTCTATGATAGGATTTTTTTCTTCTTTTGTTTGTTCATTTCCCCAACATATGGCTTGATTTTAGATTTTTCATTAAGGTGAGGCTCTGCTTGGTGTTCTGGCCTTTTGAGGATTTTTACAGATGTTTTCAGAGGTTACCCCCCTCCCCCCCACAGGAACCTGTAAGTTCTCAACTCTTTCAAGGTCTTATGATAGGCTATGACTGCTTTCCTGTCCTGTGCTCTGGTCTGTAGACAACCACAAGCCCCGTTTTCTGCCCTGGAACCATGAGAGGGTTCCTGACTCCACTGCAGGCAGTAAGCTGTTTTGTGTCTCTGTTCTTTTTACTGAACCTAAATCCCCAGATTGAGACCAAAATCTGAGCATGAGTGAAGAAGCAGAGTTCTACCATGGGCTGATCACTCTGGAAGCAGCTATACAGTACTTTCCTATTGGCTGGTTCAGGTCCTCTTGGGCCTGGGCTGCAGTGAGGCCTGCATTGGAAAGGTTCCACTCTCACTCTGGTGTAGCAGAGTTTTCACAATGACTTCCCAATTATCCATGGCAATCCCTGGGCTGAGAGGTCTGGAAACAGACTCCACTCCCATGGATCCAGTTGCCCAGTATTCTTTTCCTGAATGACTGGAGATGGTTTGCTCAGGCCAGCCCAGGCTGTGTTGCGACCCTTTCTAATCTTGGTGCAACAGACCCCTCCCTTGGATCTTCCAAGTTGTCTTAGACTGGAGAATTATTTCACTTAGCCTTTTTGTGGGTTCTGCCACTCTTGGATTTGTTTTGAATCATTATTTAATGGCATTTGGATTGGTCTGGGGGAGAGCTCTTGTGTTTGCTTGCTGTTACTCCACCATCTTGATCCCATCTCTCATATATCAATGTGTTTTTTTTCCCCAATGCATAGGATATAGTCTCAGTCTGTCACCAGTCCTGTTCTCAAAGTCTCATTCACAGAATTTATTCCCCACAGACTTTCCCATAAGGAACTGAAAAGAGACATTAAAGGTTAAGCACTAGAATGTGTTAATGAATGGGGGAAGATGAAACTTTAGTTGCCTCTGATCTTGGGGCTCTGTGTGTGCAAATCTATTGGGAACTGATTGAATTTCTATTGAGCAAAAGGGATTTTTATCATATATTGAAGCTTTATTATAAAAGAAAACATTTGAAGAACATTAAAAAAAATTTCCAAATCTCCAGCAAACTTTTTTAAATATCTGGAATTGGACAATGGATAAAGGAAAGGAAACAGCATTGGGTAAACTGCTAGAAATTCAGATATAGGTAAAAAGAGAGCCCCTGCCTTGATAAAGTTTACATTCTAAAGCGGCAAGAGTCCAACTCTTCATGACCTATTTGTGTTTTTTGTGACAAAGAACCTAGAATGGTTTACCAATTCCTTCTCCAGCTCATTTTACACAAACTGAGACAAACAGGGATAAGTAATTTGTCCAGTGTCACACAGGTAGTAAGTGTCTGAGGCCAGATTTGAACTCCTAAATGTGGTGTTCCTGACCCACTATTTGTACCTGACCTGTGGTAGAGTCTTAAATTGGTCTGATCAGCCATATCTTTGAGAATGTAGGACAACTACTTCCACTATCACCCAGCACTCTATTCATGTGCCACCTAAGTAGGGGAGAGGCAGAGCATGGGTAGGGGATAATACAGAAAAGGGAATATTCATAGAGGGTTTATTATTTTGTTGATGTAAGAACCATTAGTTCCATAGGTGATCTTTGTGAAAAATAGCAATAATAATTCATATTAAACAGTGCTATGTGGTTTGAAGCCCTTTATATGCATTTTCTCATTTGATCTTTTCAATCCTATGAAATAATTATCAGTTCCATTTTACAGGTAAAGAAATAGCTTCAGAGAGGCAATGGGATCTGAGCAGGAACTCATTGCTCATAAGCAAGAAAAAAAGTAGGTGTTATGAGAGCTCCTGGGTCATAATGGAAATAGTAATGATTCCGGGGGGAGTTGGGGGGGAGAGAACTGGACCTTGACTTTACAGTGTGGTGAGGTGAATGGATGTGTTGTCATGGTGCCCAAGAGCCCAGGTTCAAAGTTCCATTCAGTTCCCTGAGGCTTCTAGAATCCAGGACTGGAAACTTAAACTTTTTGACTTTTAGTTTCTTCATATAAAAAAGGACAAGTTTGAGTTTGTTTGGTTTTTCCCTAATGGTCTCTAAGGTCCTTTTTAGTTCTGGGTCTTATAAACATTCCTGAATGTGGAAAAAAAATGATCTGCCTGCTGTACCCATAAAGTTTTCTATTTTGTAGCTGATTTGATTTAATTTTAATTTCAAACACCCAGGGGTTCTTTCAGCCTTTCTGGCTTTTAGATGAGCACATTTTATTTGACTACAAAAGATTAATGCTAAGGATAGAAAATATTTCAAGAAAAAATTAGCATAATAGGAAAAGAAGCAGAGTCATTCAATGACCCTGGAGTGGTCTAACTGACTTTTTACCTTTGGGCAAGGTCATTCCCATCTGGCCAAACAGCTGTAATCTACCCTGTCTTAAAGATCTTTGTGCAAAGGGAATAGACTTTCTTTCTTGTCTTGGACACTCAATGTCAAGGTATTCTTACAGATAACCTACTTTTCCTTTTTCTGTAGCTTACAAAGTCCTTCCTTTTTTTCAAGTTATATTGCTTTGTTTTTACATGACCTTCATTTCTGATTCTCTCTCTCTCTTTCTCCCTGACCCATAAATATCAGTGAAGCAAATATTTAAAAAGAAAAAGAAAAAAATTCAACAAAACTGACCATCACATAAACCAAGACTGATGATAGCTATATTATTTTGCATCCACAGGCCCCCTTCTCTGCAAAAGAAGACTTGGGTTTGGTGGATGTGGGTATAATTTCTCATATTTTTTTCTGGGTATTCATTTGATATTTATAAGGATAATGTCCCATTTTGATTTTGTTGTTTTATCTTTAAAATACAGCTTTTTAACATAAGTTTAAAACTACACCAAGACTTTTGAGACATCTTGTATGTATACAGCCGTTGTCAACATGGACAAAATGTTTTCTTTCTTCTTTACTTGATGTCTCTTCTTCCAGATATTCCAGGGTTTCCCTGAATTCTTCATTTTCATTGAGTCTTATGATGCAGTGATATTCCATTTTAATTTTGTTTCTAACTAAATAACACCTGCCCTATGGCTCGCTCCTTCTATGTCCACCATCATTATCTTTCTATAGACTATGGCAAAAACCTTCAGATTGGTCTCCCAAGCTGTATCACCCTCTATCTAATTCTTCTTCCATAGAGCTGCTAACATGATTATTCTAAATCATGTGACTCATCTCAATGAATTCCAGTGACTCCCTATTGATTCTAAGGATCAAACAAAACCCCTTTTGCTTAGCTTATAAAATCTTTCAGCACCCCATTGTCTTGAAGAAACCTAAAAAAGAAATTCTGTCAGGAAGACAACATATATTCATTTTAGATGGTGAGGAAAGAAGGAGAGTGAGCCATTAGAGGACCCAGAAAGTACCCTATGAAGAAAATGACATATGTCCTGAATTTTAAGGGAAACATTAGATTTTGAAATAAAGAGGGAAGGAGGCACAGAGTCAGTGCAAAAGAATGGAAAGTAGAAATGGTTATGTGAAGAATAAACAAGGGAGCTGATCTACTGAAACTGCAAAGTATCTAAAGGGGAGAAATGTATAACAGAAAAAGCTAGGAACTAGTCTGGGGTTAAGTGACTTGCCCCAGATCATACAACTAGGTAATTATGATTAAGTAGCTCATTCTGAATTTGAACTCAGGTCCTCCTGACTCCAGAGCTGGTGCTCTATCTAGTGTGCTACCTAACTGCCCCAATCACTTTTTCCCACCAGATTCCAAGTTGCTTTTCCTAATGGTTTGGCCAATTCCTAATTCCACTGAGTGTAATAGGGTACCTGGTTTTCCCCAGACTCTCCAACATTGACTATTCCCATAGTTTACCAACAGTCAGCCAATCAAGTATTTATATAATGCCTACTATGTGCCAGGAACTATCATAAGCACTGGGGAGACAGATTAAAAGAGAGCTTTATCTGTCTTCAAAAAAGTTTATACTTTCCGGCCTCAGACACTTAATAATTACCTAGCCATGTGGTCTTGGGCAAGCCACTTAACCCCATTGCCTTGCAAAATCCTAAAAAAAAAAGTTTATACTTGAATGGGGAAGAAACCATAAAAGGAATCGAAAGACTTCTATAAGATAATGGACAGAGTAGGCAGAGCATCAGGCAGCTGTAGAGGGGAAGGCCCCAACAGCTGGGGAATCATGCTAAAGGAGGTACTTGAATTGAGTTGTGTAGGAAAACAGGGTTTCCACTGAGAAGTGGAAGTGAGAAGAGCAAACACTCAGGTTTGAGTGTTGGCCAAGAGCTTAGGCATGGTAATAAAAAGTGGAGCACTGTGAAGGAGGAACAACAACTAGGTCAGAATTACTCAGATGTGCAGTGTATTTAATAAATGGCTCCTTAATTGAATTATCCTAGGAAATACTCTTTGTTCTTTTTCCTAGTTTTATAGTTTACACAGTTGACTGGAACACTCGAGATGTAAGTACATTGCACAACAAGTTTCGTAAATGAAATTGAACCTAAGGCTCTCTTTTATAATTATCCTTCCGATGACAAACTGGAGCATTGGGCTCCATCTGCATTAATCCTGCCAGCAAAGCAAGGTGTTCTGTCTTCTCCCTGAGGAAAAGTTATCATCTGCTGGAGAACACTTAGCAAAAATAAATTCCTGGAGAGGACAGATGCTCATCTTTCACTGACTCTCAAACACCCAGACATGGGGGAGTAAGGTATCTGTGTGGGAGCCCTGTCATTGGAACAGGTGGGTGCTGGGGAGCTCACTGGGATTCCATCTTCCTCTTGCCCACTGAAGAGGAGCAGTGGTAGTGCTGAATGAGGACCTCAGTTTCCACTTCAGACAGGGTTAGCCTACAAGAGCCCTGTGGTTGACTTTTGGACTCAGAAAATCCTCAACTGAAGGCAGTTAGGTGGCACAGCGGATATAGCACCAGTCCTGGAGTCAGAAGGACCTGAGTTCAAATCCAGCCTCAGACACTTAATAATTACCTAGCTGTGTGACCCTGGACAAGTCACTTAAACCCATTACCTGAAATAAATGAATAAATAAAAAACTTAAAAAAAGAAAGTCCTCTACCCCATGCTGCCCTTCAACCCATCTTCATTCTGTTGTCATAACAATCACTCTTTACCTGTGTTACTGGTAAGGATCACAAACCGAGCACAACACCATCTCTTTGTTCAGTATTTTTGTTGTTGCTATTTTGCTTGATTAGTTGTGGCCAACTCTTCAAGACTCCATTTGCAGCTCATTTTACAGTTGAGGAAACTGAGACCAACAGAGTAAAGTGACTTGCTCAGGATCACACAGCTAATATATGAGACCTAATTTGAACTGAGACCCACCTGATTCAAGATCTTGTCTCTCTACTATGCCATCTAGTTGGTCTAAGTAAGCATTAGCTCACAATTAATGTCCTTGCCATCCTTTTCACCTCACAACTCCTCTATTAGACACTTTTTTTCAGAGAAACTTCAAAGTTCTTTATTTCAACAATCAGTTTGGTTGCTTAGGTATCTAATCTAATCTGTCAACTCTGGGGACATCCTCATCCAATCTCATTTTGCCTGAAGCATTCCTGTCCTTCATGGTGTGACCACAGTCTCTGCCCATGTGGGTGGGGCTCTCTTGCTGAAGAACTCAATAAACCCCAATATAAATCAGATATTCTGGGATCTCCTTATTCCTGTGTCCCCCACTCTGGGTAAATCATTGACTTTGCCTGACATTTCCATTCCTGTCATTCCCAGCTTGCCCAGAAAGGAGCCTTTCTCCACCACTCCCACCTCCACTAAAGACTGCCTCTGTGGAGCTCTCCCAGGTTCTGGGGCATAGGCTATCACAGAGATCTTGATCACTGGGAGAAATTGTGCACTTACACAGGTGTTAAGTCCTTGCATGCCTCACTTGTTTTTTTCTATCTTTCTGACCCTCCAGCTCCACCTTTACCTTGTCAGAGGCCCTAAGGTTCAGCTTTATTTTATTTTATTATATTATATTTTATCCAAGACTAAACCCAAGAATATGAGCCCAGATATATGAACTGGCCATCAATTAGCCAACTGTCCTGATTGTGTTTGCAATGGCAGCAGATAAGCAGACATAGAATTCACATGTTTATCAAAAAATAAAATAAAATCAAAATCAGATCTTGCCATTTCCAGAAAAATTCTTCTTTGATCTTGGGGAGAGTAGACATCTTCAGTGTCAGGATAATGCCCGGATAGGCCCACTACATATGTATTTATATTCCCTACACAAAACATGCGTCTTTAGTGGTCACACACACACACACACACACACACACACACACACACACTCACCTAACTGATGCCCTATACAAGTACATCACTCAGTCAGATGGGAGGAAACAGCTGCAGTCCAAACCCCCAGATCTGTCTCCTATCTATTTGAAATTCCTCAGAGGAAAATGGTAAAATATACCACAAACATCTTTCTATTTACATGATGACTCAACTGAAGTATTTTAAGGGAGTGGGGGAGGATCACATTCATCTATTAAGCCAGATTGAAGGATGAAAGTTCAGTTTAGATAAAAGAGAAAAACAAAAAGGATGAAATTAATGTTCAAATTAGAGATTGGTTCAAGTGATTAATTCTGAATCATTTCTCAGATATCTCAAGGTCCCTAAATCATTTCCAGTTGGGAACAGACTTCAGGGTCCCCTTCTTTGGAGGGGATAAGTCTTAATTGCAATGAAGTTATGTAAATCTTGGGCAGTAGATAGCAACTTAGAATCAAGCAGGCTCATCTCCATGAATTCAAAACCAGCTTCAGATACTGGTTGTCAAACCTTGTATAAGTCAGTTAACCTTCATTATCTGTAAAATGGGGTGGAGAATAAAATGACAAACCATTCCAGTATCTTTGCCAAGAAAAACCCCAAACGAGGTCACAAAGAGTTGGACAAAACTTAAAACATATGCATGTTTTATTTGGTTTCCTGTTAATAGTCAGTATGTAATTTTTCTAAGCTTCATTTCCCCTGGGAAATGGGAGTGTGGGGGAGTGGTTCTCCACTTAGGTACATATACAGACTTGCAGGGTTTGTGGGGAAGACCTTGGGGGAAAATGGTCATGCCCAGACCAAGTGTGGTCAGGTCCCCTTTCTGGGCCCAGACATCAGGATGAGATGAAAGATGAAAATAACTTCTTAGGAAGTTATCAATTAGACAGTGAAACTGCATTCAAGTCTTTCTCTAGGAGATACTTCACCAGGGCACATTTTAGTTTTATTGAACTAAACAAGTCAACTTTATGATGGAAGGATCCAAGCTGAAGTGTCTCTTGTTTGCCATAATCATGTTTTATATGGTAATTGGAAGAGCTAAATGTCAGATCTCCCTCCAGAGCCTGGGCTGTAAATGAGAGAAGAGAAGCCTGAGAATTGGGGCACATTATGCTATTTGTCTCCATAGCTATTGAGATTAAAGATTAGGGAATTAATCTGCTCAATCAGTTTCCACTCTTGCATTGAAATTGAAAATATAATTGCAATGAGACTTTGCTTGATCTTCATTTGATGTTTTATAGAAAGAGAACTTGCCATTTATTCCTGGGTATAGAGATTCAACTTCCTCGTGGTATTTGAGGGATGGTGGATCTCTCTTATATGCCAGACTGCAGCATTCTTCTTCAATAATGATCCTACCATAGCTATTTCCCGATTCTTGAGATATTCAGAACTAAAGATGCCCTTCCTATGAGATGAGAGACCTGGCTACCATCTGCAATGTAACTCATGCCCCCTCCAAATTAAGACTCTGTTTGAAAATATAGCCTTTCATTAGAATGATTTCTTGATTCTGGGTCCTGACCCTCCAACTTCTAAATAAAAAGTCCTGTGTAAGGACAATTGTCAGGAACCTTGGGGAAGGGCGGCCTCATGTCTTAAATTGAAGTTGGAATCAGAAGATCAGAATTTGAATCTTTTTTTTTTCTACCTCTATCTAGTGATGGTAAGTAAATTGTTCAAACTTTTGAAAATTATTTTATCATGAATTTAGGAAATAAAACAAGCTTTTCTGAATCTTTGTTTATCTATAAACTGCTTGGTCCTCTTTGAAAATGAAGGATGAACAAGAAAAACAGGGTCATGATTCTCAAAGCAAGTTGGTCACCTGAAATCATCATTAAGATGGGAATTACTTTCATCTTCTCATCTTTTTCCAATAAGATCTAGATAGCAATGATACTGAGAACAGTTACTGTTTTCCAATAAAATTTTTATTTTTTCATGTTTTGTGGGCTATTGTATAGTTATAGACAAAATAACTGCTTTTGGCAGTTAAATATAAGTGTTAAGGAGGGAATTCATCCTCTGTAGGTTCGCTAAATACATTCTCATAGAACTGCTGTTGCAGATGGGACAACAGGGAAGATGGGTATCTCTGATCTTTTCCCACTTGGTTTATGGATAAAGACTCCATTCAACTCAGAAATTGAACATTTTGGGGAGACTAAAAACCATGTTTTTATTTTTTTTGTGCAGAGAAATGTTAGGAATGGGTGAGTATGGGCAATAGAATATGGTCTGGTTATGAGTACAAGTCATTATTTTACTTCTACAAGCTACAATGGGATCTTTATTATCAGTATGGAGATTTTCATCTTCCTTATTCCATGATCCTATATGTATTACCATTTTGTGGGACATCTTAGATCCATCTAGATGACCTGGAATTTTCCTTATTTCCTTTCTTTCTTTCTTGGAGGAAGGTTTGCTCTCATTTCTGAATTCTTTAATTCTAAAGCTTCTCTGGTCAAGCTTCAAATTGATATTGAGCCACTGCCTAGGATCCTTGTATCTTCTTGATTTTTGCTATTTGGTTTCAATTGTTGATTTAAGGAACCTTTATCTATTTTTGGTTTTCTGGATTTCAAGCTTATACTTCAGTTTTGTTGTTTTTAATAGGACTATATGGCATTCAAATTTTCTACTTCATGTCTCAAGTTAGATAGTCATGATATCTTCTAATGCCTTTCCCTCAATCTTCAAAAGCTTGTTCATGTTGGCTTTGCCATGGTGGCATTAGATGCCTATCCTTAAGAATGTTTCTAGATAACTGTTATTTTTCCTCTTCTGGCTCCTAGCTTAGAAATGACTGTAGCATGCATTGATGAGGGTAGATTTTATAACATTTCAAAACCTTTGGGGTGGCTACATGGTGCAGTGGATGGAACACTGGGCCTGGGGTCAGTAGTACCTGAGTTCAAATCCAGCCTCAGACACTTAATTACCTAGCTGTATGGCCTTGGGCAAGCCAATTAACGCCATTGCATTGCAAAAACAAAACAAAACAAAACAAACCCCATTAAACACTGTAGGAAGATGAGTTTATTCTGAAGCCAATGTTAACTTTTAAAGATTACTCTGCTTTGGTACCTTGCTTTTGGATTCATTAGATTCATGCTGCCAAAAGCAAAACAATGTCCTTTCAAAATTCCAGACTGGTGATACCCATTTCCTTTTCAGGATCAAAGAAAGTGTTAGTGTTTTTGTGTCACCTGCATGATTATGTCATAGAATTTCTGGAATATGTATTAAGTGATAATTGTTCAGTCACCTAAGTGGTTTCAAATTTTCCCTCTTCAAATTTTAGCAATGACCTTTTTACTTTATCGAATCTAGTTTCCTTAGAAATATCCTACACTGGGGCAGCTAGGTGGTGCAGTGGATAGAGCACCAGCTTTATCAGGAGGATCTGAGTTTAAATCCGACCTCAGACACCTAATAATTACCTAGCTGTGTGGCCTTGGGCAAGCCACTTAATCCTGTTTCCTTGAAAAACCTAAAAAAAAAAAAAAAAACAAAAAAAAATCCTACACTAATCAACAATGGATTATTGTGTGATCTGTAGCTCATTATACTATTGACACAAAGTCATAGGAAGGCATTCCTATAACTTGTGGGATGTTTTTCAAATATGTTATGATATAGTACTGATTTCCACTCCAATGTGGTTTCAGGGCAGTTTATTCTATAGGACTTCTTGGAGTTCATTGCTAGTTTGGAAGGAAGGTGGGAAAGAACTCTGGCTCTGGGGTAAAGGACACCTGACTTTGAATATATACTAGCTTCTTGTATGACCTTGAGAAAGTCACTCAAATTCCCTGGTCTCAGTTTCCTTAAGTGTTAAATGAATGAGTTTGACTAGATGATGTCCAAGTTTCCTTCTTGTTATAGATTCTATAATTCATTCATATCAAGCTTTAAAATAGGGCTTGGCAAAAGTAATATAATTTTCAGTCAGATTTAAAAAGTGGTCATTCTCTATTTGGAGAATAATTAAATACATGGAGAAAGAAATTTCTCAGTAAACTGTGAAGATTCAATGTACATGTTGGCACCTGCCAGGTTGAAAGTCAGAAAGAGACAGGATTATACTGGAGTCAGTTTCCAATGAGGAAGGAGAGATGATGGTTAAATTTTCATTGTGAGCATTGCTACCTCAAAAGTCAGCAAATGCTACAAATCGGCTTTTGAGTTATTGCTTTCGTTAGACTTGAGAAAATGTCGATAATAGAAAAATTAAAATTTCCACATATATCCTCCAAACTTCTTTTTCATTTATTCATTCATTCATTTGCTGAATAGTTAATTAATTTATATATTTGTTTAGAAAGCCAGTTGTTAAGCATTTATGAGCACACCCCAGAGAAGAGGGTCATGGTTAAATGATTAGATGCCCTCTCAGGGCAATAATAATGATATGTAATTCTTTCACAGAAATCTCTGAGTTTCTTGATTAAACCTAGGTTTTAAAGGAAAGTCAGACTCATTCTTCTGTTAGGATAAACAACACATACAGAGAGCATGTGAGTATAATGCAGTGACTCCAAGTTATCCTCTCACTTGTCTTCTCTATTTAATATCAGGAGGAGCACATGTAGCAGTTGCTCTACTGACAGTTCCCTATTAGAAAACCCATCATTTGCACATGGACCTGTCTTCATTGGCCCTTAGTTTGTTGTCAAAATTTATTATCTCCCTATCACTTTTAAATGAGATCTTTTCTCCTAGAGAATAACCTTCATTTCCTCAAGTTGCCACGAGGAGAGTCACAGTAACTTGGAATAGGTGATAAAATTTCTATGTTTTTTCTTGATTTTTTAGGAGATATGACAAAAGGACATAGATACTCTGGGCAATGAATAAAACATGAAGGTGGAAAAGAAAGAAAATATCAGGATGTCTCAGTGTCTGTAAAACTTAAAGGGATTTAAGTACTAAAATAGTTTTCTTCTTTAAACCTAGATAACTTCAAAAGCATTTTTTAAAATTGCTCCCTTCGAATGAAGTGTTTCCCATCCATCCATATGTTGAAATCAAAGAGGATTCCATGACAGATGGAATCATGTGGAGAACTTTGTTCAGCCCTCTGTTGAGTATTGACATTCTGTGAGGCAGTAAATTGGGAACATATGCCTCCCTTAGGAGTGAGCCACTGTCATAGCAACTGGCCTTCCCAAGTCCAGATAGAGGAGGAAGTTCCCATTAATGGTAAAACACTCCATATGTTCCATTTGCAAAAAACATCATATTTAGTTATATATGCTAAATATTTTTTGAGTCTATTAACAAGTGTCTTGGATGGTCAGTCAGAAAAATATCTCTTAGCAACTCACATGGAAAGAACCAAGCAGATAAAAACTTCCTATTATTAAGATTTTAATATCTTGTTATATGGGTAGCTTAATAAATAATACTGAGAATTATACATCTCTGTATAGTCACCTATATATGTCTTGAAGACAAACATGACTTCACCCAGGACTGATTGGTATCGTAAACTGAATAACTGTTGTAGCTGTTTTGGGGGTATATGTTGTTTCTCCTAATAGAATGCAAACTCTTTGAGGGAAAGATCTGATTTATTTTGTTTGTCTACATATACAAAGGGCCTAGGCTCGTAATAATGCTGTTAATTGGTAGATTGATGTCAGATGAACCCAAGAACATTAGAGGACATGAACATAAGACTAATGCATCTCAAGTGGATTGGAAGTGGATAGGAACAGAGGTAGGGAATTTGTCCATTAGGGTAAGGGAAACAATTCCTGCAAAGAGTCCTGTAGTAAGTGAACAACATCTAGAAGTGGAAGCAATCATAGAATTCCACGAGTTTAATCCTATAAGAGATCAAGATGCATATTTGAAATAACCTTTCCAAGATTACAGAGATGATACAATGCACATCATTTTGGGGAATAGATAATCCCAAATTTCACATCACTTTCTCATTATAGTTGGGATTTTTTTTCTCACTCAAATCTAATGTCTGCTCAGTGTCTCCATTTTCAATGTTCAGATTTCTTTAAAAGTTTGTATATTACAGTTATCTAGAGACTTAAAACCCTCTCATTTTTTTGTCTCATTCTTGCTTTATTTCATTAGTTGCTAGGGAAAAACATATTTGGTGTTAATGGCAAATGATAAAGTTCAAGATCTAGGTATATTTGATTTTTTTTTAATGAATAGTAGATGTTGCACATTATAAGAGTTACTGCAATTTTGATGGAAGGGCTCAATCATGTCATCCTGATTCAGGTTAATTCCTGCCAAATGGTGGCAGAAAAGGATATCTACCAAAACAGTTGCCTTTGTCTTTCAAGATGTAAGTCTGGAAAAGGGGAGGAAAACCAGCCGGTTGAGCACTTCAATGAATTAGAAATCAAACTTAGTGTCCTCCATTTTATTTTATCTTTGTGGTGGAACAGAAAGTTTCCTTCTTCCTCCTTCCTTCTTTTCCTTACTTCCTTTCTTTGACCTACCCTCCCTTCTTTCTTTCTCCCTCCTTTCTCTGACCCTTTCTCTCTCCTCTCCTTTCCCTCCCTCCATCCCTTCTTCCTTCCTTCCTTCCTTCCTTCCTTCCTTCCTTCCTTCCTTCCTTCCTTCCCACCTATCATTATAAATGATACAGAAACTAATGTTGGTGTTTCAGTTAAACAGTCTTTGAGTGTATAGATGCTTTAGTAAGTATTGCCCTTGTCGAGTGAAGGCAGCTGAATTATGATTCTGTAACTGTGAAAAATGCTGCTTCTCCAGTATTCAATTCATTTCCTGTAAATTGCTCTGCTTGGCAGAATAAGACCTTGGAAATGTCATCTTTGTCCATCATGAGGTGATCTTTTGCAGTTGATTATGTAGTAGCTCTGATTTCATTTTTGGCTTTTCTAAAGAGAGTGTTATTTCCCCATTAAATCTTCCTCAGCATTTTATTATGTGTCACTGATGAATCAAGAATCGCTATTGTCAGAAAATTTTTTTTAAACTGAGATTAGTTTTGTCTAAATTAGTCAAGAGAAGGATGACTTTCTTTAGATAAAGGAGCTAGACAGCTGCATCCACATGTTCTGAACATTAGATTGTCTCACAGATTCATCGTTACAGCAATTTGACTGAAACAACTCCATCAATCAAGTGATCAAAAAATGTGCTGGTCCCTGGGCATGGTACTATTCAAACAAAGACAACAATCCTTAGCCTCACATTGCTTATATTCTCTCAGATGATATGAAATCTTTACAAATAGCAATTCAAAATAGAGACAACACAAATGTAAGGTATATTTTGGGGGGGTCAGATCCATTCACAGCTTGAGGATCAGTACTCATTTAGTTGCCAGTTACCTACTAGGTGCCAGTTACCTATTAGGTGCTAGACCTGGGACTTAATATTGAATGAGGAAAGTTCTTGTGTAGAAGGTGATCCCTGAGCAGAGCTTTGAGGGAAATAAGGGATCTAAGAGGTAGAGCCAGGGTAAGAGTGCATCCTGGACAGGAGGGACAATGAGTACAAAGACAGGAGGAGAGATGGAGAGCCTGGGGTGAGAAAGAACAAAAAGACCAGTTTGGATGGACTGCAGTGAGGGGGAGGGGAGAGGGTCTTGTTAAAAAAAAACTGGAAAGGCAGGTGGGAGCCAAATTTCAAATGTTTTCAAAGCTAAACAGAAGAATTTCCATCTGCTCCTAGAGGCAACAGAGAGGCATTGCAGTTTGAATTGGAATGACATAGCACCGGATGGGTGAACTCATCTGGTGTGCAGCCATTAGGCTTCTTCTGATATGTTCTTTTCATAGACATATACATACACGTGTAGGCTCGCATGCATGAATATATATGTAGGCATGTTACATACACTCATACACTTCCATAATTTGTGTCAGGGGCCTAAGAATCTCGATTCAATTTCTTCATGCCAATTCATTTCAAAATTGTATCAGCATCATGCAGGCACTAGAAATACCAAAAAAAGAAGGAAAAAGGAAGAAAGGAAGGAAAGAAGGAAGGAAGAAAAGAGATAGTTCTTTCCCTGAAGTAGTGTGTAGGCCTTCCTCAACACACACTGGCCTAAGTCCACTCCCACTGGTGGGTCAATTGTCCAAACTGATGACTACCATCATAATTCTAGTACTAACCCAGAACAATTGGAGTAAGTCAATAAGCATCTCTTATGCACCTCCTACATGCATAGCTCTGTGCTAAAGCAGTGGGGCAGGGGCAGCTAGGTGGCGCAGTGGATAGAGCATTGGCCTTCGACTCAGGAGGACCTGAGTTCAAATTTGACCTCAAACACTTAATAAGTACCCAGCTAGGTGACCTTGGACAAGTCACTTAACCACATTGCCTTGCAAAAAAGCAAAAAGAAAATCAAAAATAAAACCAAAACCAACAAACAAAAAGGTAATGGGACTACAAAGAAAGATAAAGAGGAATTCCCAGTCAAGGAGAGAGACAATCTAGAAATTACTGTGTTCATTGTGTGCTATGTACAGGGTGAATAGTCAACAGAAGAAATTAAGGGGGGGGGGTTGGGGAAGGCTTCTTGTAGAAGATGGGTTTCCTAACTTAAAGGAAGCAAAGGAGCTCAGTAGTCTGAGTGGGAGAGAGAGAGAAAGAACCTTTGGGGCCAGGAAAGAAAATGCCCAGAATCAGGAGTTGGAGGGACTTGTGCAAGGACCAGCTGGGAGATCAGTGTCACTGAATTGCATTCTGGGGGTGGTGAGTGGTGGCATAAGATGTAAAAAGACTGGGAGGTGGGGGCAGGGCAGGCTATGAAGGGCTTTGAAGACCAAACAGGAGAATTTTCTATTTCCTTCTGGAAGTGATGGGGAGCCACCACTTTATTGAAGAGGGGGTGATGTGGCCCAGTTCTATTGCCTTCTTCCAGTGTTTTCTGTATTAGTTATTAATCAGAGGTAAATAGGTCTTAGAAAGAATATTTATTAAGCAGCTAGGGCAAGGACAGTTGTTACAGAGGCATCTCCCCAATCAGGGTCTTGCCCTTGGACATACAATATCCTTTAGGAAAATGGGTTGAAACTTGGTTGCTGTGTGGACAAAGTCACAGCTCAAAATGTTTAGAAGTTCCTCCTTCCTTGAGGGAGTCCTTGTGAAAGTGTCACTCTCTACTGGACTTGGAGGGGAGATCAGAGCCCTGACTAAGAGAGTTGGCTTCCCCTTTGTGTCTCTTATGGAGATTCTGCCAGAGGCCACTGCTGGAAATAGGATCATGGCAACTTTAGCTCTTCCACTCTTTTCCAGGTCACCTGATCATTACTTAATTAATGGACTGGACAGGAAACCGATGGAGGCTTTTCCTGTCCTCCAAGGGCCATTCACTCACCTTAGTGCTCCTGAGATGAGATGCTTCTGTATCATAAATAGACCCAGCGGTGTGACTGTTGTTTTCAGCTAGTCACAAGGCATTTCCTTTGAGACATTTGTTACCTGTTCTTCCCTGTGATTAGAGGTTGATTCATTGTTAAGATCTGGAATTTCTATGTTTTATAATTAATAAGGGTTACTATTAGAATTCTTTTGGAGAAGAACATAATGCACCTACAGAAAAGTAAATAAAAATCATATATGAAGGAAGGAAGGAAGGAAGGAAGGAAGGAAGGAAGGAAGGAAGGAAGGGAGGGAGGGAGAGAGGGAGGGAGGGAGGAAGGAAGGAAGAGAGGGAAAGAGGAAGGAGAAGGAAAGAAGCAAGGAAGGAAGAAAGAAAAGGAAGGAGAGGGGGAGGGAAGTAGAAAGGAAAAAAGGAAGAAAGGGGGAAGGAAGAAGGGAGAAGGAAGAAAGGGAGGGAAGGGGAAAGGAGAAAAGAAGGAAGGAGGGGAAGGAAGAAAGAGTGGATAGGAGGGAGAGAGGCAGGGAAAAAGGGAGGGAAGGAGGAAGAGAAGAAGGAAGAAAGAGAGGGAGGGAGGAAGGAAGGAAAGATAGAGGCAGGGAGGGTAAAGAAGAAAACAAAGATTTGCTAAAATTTCACCATATAATAGACACTGTGCTAAGTGTTTCAAAATATTTTCTTATTTGATCCTTGCAACAACCCTGTGAGGTAGGTACTATTATCCCCATTTTACAAAATTGAAGCAGCCAAAAGGTGACATGACCTGCCTAAAATCACACAGCTAATGTCTGGGTTCAGATTGGAACACAGGTGTTTCTGATTCCAAATCCAGGGCTCAGCAAACAAGTCAAGCTTTGAAGCAAACCAAGCAGTCTGTACAGCCTAGGTGAGGATGGAGAGCCCAGCTACAAAGATGGCTGTGGAATGGCATGATAGTATGTGTGTGGGACAACTCCTGTGACTTTCGGACTAGAACTTAGCCTGTGGGAGTACTATCAAAGGTCAGCAGGGGTGCTTGTCTTGTCCCCTAGAGCCAATCAGAAAACATTCAGGATTTTTGGTTAAGAAGGAGTCAGAGACTGATGGCCTGGTCAGATCTTTAATTTAGGAGCAAACATCAAAGGAAAAGGGAGAGACAAGACCTGTAAATGAATTAAAAACAATTTTCTTAGAAGTAAAGGTGGTTTGTCTGAGCAGACAGACAGGCTGGGAGTCAGAAGAACTGCATGCAAATCCTGACTTTGACAAAGTCTAGCTATGAGATTCTAAGTAAGTGTTTCAGATTGGGTGCCAACCTGCTTTGGTATAGAAAGGGAGTTCTCAAAAAGAAAAAGAAGTTGGAGGTCCATGCCCTATCACAATGTGACTTAGATTGATTGGAAACCTTGCCCCTTTAAATAATACAGTTATGAATTAAAGAGTTCCTTTTATCCTCTCTGGTGTCTACAGGTGACCCTGGATTCTGGAAGGCAAAAGATCTAGCCATTCTAATGAATTTGGGACACCATCAAGGTTGGGCCTGATGACATAACTAACTTGTCCTCAATGCTCCCTCTTTCTAGGTGTGGAGACTTCCTTCTGCTGGCCTCATGAAGACTTATCTTGCTTCATCTTGTTACTCTCAAAGGCCACTAAATTATGGAGGGATGCAGGAAATACCTACAGCAATGAATGGAATTGTCAAGCCCCAAGGCATTAAACTAAGTTATGAATTGATTTCTTTTGCTTTTTTTTTTTCCGAGTGTCTCAGAGAAAAATGGTTGTCTTATGTATTTCATTTAGCAAAATAATCAGAAATGTCTCATGGAAATAAAAATAGCCTTTTTGGAAAGAACAAATCATTCCATTCTAGAATTTCTTCAATTCATGAATTTTCCTTTAAAGATGATTTAGAACTGAAATATTTACACCAGAAAAAAGAAATGAAGTTAAGCCTGAATTTGATTTGCATTAATAATCTGGTGAATTTTAACCATTCTGTTATTTTCCAGACAAGGAAAATCAGGCCCCATGTTGGTCCATGATAATTCCAGGGTGAGGGTGATCACTTTGTGAGTTACAGAGGTAGGTTTGTGATTCATTTATTGATGTTGCTGGGGCAACGGACTAGGTGGGCTATATCCATTTGAGTTCCAGAAGCACGTGCAGGAGTCTATGGCTGTCCCACTCACAGGACTCCTGAAAACAATGCTCTTTGTCAAGTAAAACAGGCTAGAAGTCATGTAAATGGAAGTTCATAAATTGTATTGAGCACCTATGGAAGAACTAGCTCTGCTGCACAACCCCCCGCCCCCCACTTTTGTTCTGCTTCAATGACTTAGCTTGGCTTTTTTCCCCCACAATGTTTCCCCAGAAATGATAGCATTTCATATATACTTGGTTGGGTGAGATGAGTGCCATTGGCTATCCCTTTGGGAAATGGGAAGATGGGCATTGCTGAAATGCAAGCCATTGCAGACAGCTCTGGACATGTCATCTATGGGAGCTGTACAAAGCATTTATTAAGGACCAACTGCCATGACAAGGCTGTCAGATTGGGTCTAAGAGGACCTGAGTTCAAATCTTGATTGTTTGGATGCCTTTGAACAATTTCTTCTCTGAGTATCTGTAAAATGTTTTTTTCCCCCTGTAAAATGAGAGGGTCAATGAAAATGGCAACAATCACAAAGTAATTTACATATTTATATCATCACAACGCAAATACCAAGAGCTTTCTTTTTAATTTTTTGTTCTCTATTTAATCAACAATAAATAGACAGAATATTTTCCTGTTTGAAAAAGAAAAATGTGTTAAACCACAAGTCTACTGCATACAACTTGCTTTTTTAAAAAAAGATCTATTTAGAGCTAGACATAGATATGTGTGTGTGCATGTGTGTATACTTATGCATATGTGTATGCATAATTTCAGCATGTTATCTTCAAATCTGTTTTGCACCTCTTTCTCTCAATTTCTTGTATTCTCTTCCCCTCCCTCCCTCCTTCCTTTCCTTCCTTCCTCCCTTCCTTCCTTCTTTCCTTTTTTCCTTCCTTCTTTTTTGTTCTTCCCTCCTTCCCTCTTTCTCTTATTTCTTTCTTTGCAAAATTGTTGCTTTTCCTACTTCTTTCAAAACCTTCCCACTGACAAAAATGAAAAATGAAAAGCTCCAAGATCTATCAGGAATTCCTTCAGCAAATTGGATAAAATTATATTAGTATTTACTAATATAATATAAGTGGCCAAAGATGATAGCAAGAAACATGGTGAAACAAAAAGCTAAGGAAGAAATTCTGTCAGACTGAGGCATTAAAATAGATGACCAACTCACTGTCATCAAAGCTACTGGATATAGAAGGAAAAGAAGGAAGGAAGGAAGGAAGGAAGGAAGGAAGGAAGGAAGGAAGGAAGGAAGGAAGGAAGGAAGGAAGAAGAAGAAGAAGAAGAAGAAGAAAGACATGAAGGAGGAGGAGGAGGAAACAACAACAAACAACGGCAGCAACAACAAACTACACAGATCTATCAGTTAAATAAACTAGATGTATCAAAGATACCAACTGACAAATCTTCAATAATTTTTTTCAGGAATTAAATTTTTAAAAATTAAAAATCAGGAAAAATGTATTATTTAAAAATGTACTTGGGAAAATTGGGTTTCAACTTGTTCAACATTGGATTAGACCCTCAATTTCTACTATATATTCTAATACTCTAATGATCTGTGAATACTCCCTTTAAAAAGCAGATCAGGGACCAATCTGCTTTGCCCATCCTGTGAAATTCTATTCCTAACATCAACAGCAACAACAATAATAAAGATGATGATGATGGTAATTATTATTATCATTATTATTTACATAGGGCTTTAAGGTTTGCATGGTTCTTCACAAATGTCTCATTTTATCCTTTCAATGACCTTGGGATCTAAGTGGAATCACGATGATCAGCATTTTACAAATGAGAAATTTAGGCAGGCAAAATTTAAGTGATTTGCCCACAGTCACACAGTGAGCAACCAAGTGTTCTTCATAGCTATCTCATAGGGAGTCTGCTAAGATCCTGAAAGCTTGATGCATTTTCTCCTGACATGTCAAAAACATTTTTATTTTGGTTTTAAAGCAATGGGCTAAAATGACTTGCCCAAGGTCACACAGCTAGGTAATTATTAAGGGTCTGAAGGCAGAATTGAACTCAGGTCCTCCTGACTCCAGGGTTGGTGCTCTATCCACTGAGCCACCTAATTGTCACTAAGGTTATAAATTTAACAGTCCATTTCAATTCCTTTCTCTCTGCAGGAGAAGCTCATCTTTTTGTTTCTTCTATCACGTTTCCTTGATGGCATCCTTTACTTCTGCCCTTTGAAATTTCTCATCTGCAGGATGCAGCTGTCTGCTTACACCCAAATGCACCTCTTCATTGCTCTCTGGGTGATATTTATCTCTTGTTTTTTAAGGCCTCTAGATTCCATGTCTTATCTCACCTAGCAACCACAGCAGTGGAATATTGGCATAGAAAGAGGATCCTTTGTTTCTGGGAGATATTTGAGATCATTTAAGAAGATTTGCAATTTCCTAAAGGCAATTTTGTCTTCTCTCTTCTCTTCCACCATTTCATTATATGCCTACTTTGAACATTTGCACTGCTGATCACATATATGTCTATATGTCTATCTATGATATACGTGTATTGTGTAAATATACTATATCTCTATCTCTATCATCTTTATATCTATGGGAAATGAAATGAGCATTTCTATCTCTATATCTATCTATCTGTTTATCTGTCTGTCTGTCTGTCTATCTATATATACACTCTGCTTGTCTGCATTTCTTTCTAAGCTAACTTTTGTTCTCTATTTGAAAAAAATTCTTCAATGACCTTCTTGGTTTCTGTTGTTATTTTTTCCCTGGCAACACTTTCTCCTCTTTTCAATCCAATGACCCCAAATTGACACACACACATATGCACACACATATGCACACACACACACACACACACATAAACAGACACCTTTTTTTGAAAGATTTTATTTATTAAGAAAATAAATAAAATTGAGCAAAACAAATTCCCACCTTGTGGTGGTCAGAAATGTCATTCTCATTGCACTCTTTGACCTGGACCTGAGTCAGGAAGTGGGTGACCTGAGTCCTCATTAGTTCTATAGAGTCCTATTGAATCCCCACATTGAGCATAGTTCTCAGGTTATTCCAAGATATTTTGCTTCTTATTGCTGCTCCTACTGTAAAAATGGAATTCTTGATTCTGCTCATTTCCTTCTGCCTTGGTTCATTGATGCCTTCTCAATTTCATCTGAAGAAAACTTTAAACTACCATTTCTTTAAAGATGCTTTTCTATCCTTTACCTAGAATGGCCTTCCCACATCTCTTCTCTATGACTTCCTCTAAGATTCAGCTTAAATCCAACCTTTTGCAAGAAGCCTTTACCAATACCCTTTCATTTTTGAAATTGCATTTCATCTACCATACATACCTCATTGTTTACCTGCTGTCTCCCTTGTATGACTGGGAGCTCTTGAAGGGCAGAGATGGTCTTTTCCCATTCTTTTTTCTCCATTGCTTACTATTACCAGTCCCTGGCATGTATTATGTGCTAAGAAAATTTTTGCTGAATTTATACCCTCCTATCCCAACTATTCCCTCTTCCTCTTCAAATATTCTTCAAACAGTTTTTTCACTCTCTTACTTGTAACCCTTTATTCCGTTTATTTGGGTACATGATCCTTTTTTCTGTCTTGATATCTTTCCCATCAAGTTTAGTGGCTGATGTAGAATGTCTGTTCAATCCTATTTAATGAATTGAACAAATAAATGAAATGATTTTGGTTCTTTTAGGTAGAGTGGGATTCAATGCAGGCACATCCTCATTCTTGCTTCTTGTGATTCTCACCCATGTCTTTCATTGAATCTTCTGCAGACCATCACTCTATGCTGTAAGCCTTCTTCTGGTTCTTTGAATATTTTGTGTCTATGAGCCCCATTGAAGAACCATCTATCTGTTACCCACACAGAACAATATACAGCACTTATAAACAAATATTTTTGTAGTCGTTGCTTAAAAACTTCCCTTCAAGTCCATTCAACTTTTGAATTGTTGAAAAAAATTACAAGTTTGCTTAAAATGAAAATTTTAACGAATTAAATAGAACGAACAATTAGCATCAATAACAATTAGCAATGAACAAAGATGCATCCATCTTTGTCTCAGCTGATTTCTTATATATATATATATATGTATATACACTTCACAATTCAAAATACACTCATCCATCTTCCTTGACATCCTCCTTTCTCCTCCTAACTCCCATGATCACTCCTGCCTTAGCTTTTGCCAAATCATTCTTTCTTCTTTAAAATCTGAACATATTCCAAAGTTTCATTCAAATCTAGTTATTCTGAGAAGCTTGTAGCACAAATTTCTCTCCATCATGATCTTGCATTGACTCATACAATTTAGGTCTTATTCTATTTTCTATGTTTACTTTGGCTTTTCAAATGAATTTAAAGATCCATGAGGGCTGGGGCTCTTTTTAAAAAATAGTTTTAATATTATTCATAGTGCTTACACCATATCAAGCTTGTAGTAAACATTAATAAATATAAAAAGATTTGTCAAATCTGTATATTGACCTGCTAGTTGAGAGTCACTCTTCTTCTCCTCCTCTTTCTTCTCTTCCTCCTCCTTTTCATCATTCTCTTTTCAAAACAAAGTCATTCTTTATATAATGGGAAAAGAGTGTCAAAATATCAGAGTAAGAAAATGCCAGATAGGGTGTTGTAGCATGAGAACCTATGTGTCTTGAGATGAATATATGAACTATGAAGTCATGGCAAGAACCCTGGAATGTTGAACCAAAGGGGCTCTGGGAATATAACTGTCTGGTCTAGTACTGCAAGAAATATGATGAAACTCCTCCTATGCCTATAAGAAATAGATGAGGCTACAAAGTCTGTAGGTTAGTCTTACCTGACCTTGTTAGTTAAATCTGTCATCCTTCATCTGAAACAAATAAAGACAGGGGTAGCAATCTTGTTCTCAAATTAAAAACAAAAGGCAATCTAATTAAAAGAGATAATTGGGAAGACTACATTTTGTAAAAAAAAAAGGAACATGGATAATGAAGTAATATCAGTACTGAACATATATATATTCACTAAATGGTATAACATCTGAACTCTTGAAGAAAATGTTAATTGAATTATAGGAGGAAATACACAGTAAAACTATAATAGTAAGGGATCTTAATTTCCCCCCTCTCAGACTTATATAAATTTAATTATAAAATTAAAAAAAACCCCAAAGTTAAGAAGATGAGTGAAATTTTTATAAAACCTGATATTATAGATATCTGGAGAAATTCAGTGGGAATTGAAAAGAGAATACTTCCCCCCAATATCTTGTATTCCTTTTCTTAGGGCAGCTAGATGGCATGATGGTTTTAGTGTTGGGTCTGTGTTCAATCTGGCCTCAAACGTTTACTGATTATGTGACCTTGGACAACTCACTTAATCCCGTTTGCCTCAGTTTCTCATCTATAAAATGAACTGGAAAATGAAATGGCAAAGCACTCTAGAATCTTTGCCAAGAAAACCCCAAATGGGGTCATGAACAGCCAGGCCTTACTGAAAAAACTGAACAACAACTATCTTTTCCTTAGCTATGCATGGTACCTCCACAAAAAGTGGATATATATTACAGCATAAAAATCTCACAAAAAAATATGGAAAAGTAGATATATTAAACATATCCTTTTGAGACCATAATAAAAACAGAATATATATTCATTAAGGACCTTTGAAGTATATATTAAAATTAATTAAAAACTAAATTATCTTATCCTAAAGAAGTGATGTATCAAAAATTAATAATTTCATTAAAGATAATGACAAGAATAAGATAATATATTAAAATTTGTAGAATGAAGCTAAAGCACTATTTTATATATCTAACCATTTACATCAAGAAGAGAGAAAGATAAAATCAATACATTAGCCATGTATTTTTTTCCCCAAAAATCTAGTTAAAAAAACTAGAAAAGAACAGATAAAATTCCTAATTAAATGCCAAAACATAAAATTTAAACATATAGGAGAGATGAATAAAATTGAAAATTAAAAAAACTATTGAACTAAGGATTTGGTTTTATGGAAGAAATAAAATACATAAGCCATTGGCTAACTAGACTTTAAAAAAATTAAATTACTAATATCAGAAATGATAAAAGGTGAATGCACTACGAATGAAGAGAAAATTGAAGCAATTATTAGTAGTTACTTTGCCCAATTACATGCCAATACAACTGAAAATTGCAATGAAATGTATGAATATTTTAAAATTTTAAGTATTTTAGATAAATATAAGAGAAAAGAAGAATACCTAAATGACCATATCTTAGAAAAAAAATGAAATTAAACAAATTATAAAGGAGCCCCTAAAGGGAAAAAAAAATCCCTCAGGGTCAGATACATTTACAAGCAAATTCTACCTGACATTTAAAGAACAACGAACTTCAATATCATATATACTGAAAAAATTGAAAAAAATTTCCCCAAATTTCTTCTAGGGCACAAATATGGCTTTGATAAATAGACCAGGGAGAGCAAAATAGAGTAACAAAACTATAGACCAATTTCTCTAATGAATATTGATGTAAAAAATTAAATAAAGTTTTACAAAAAATATATCACAAGGATCATACATTTCTACCAGGAATGAAGAACTGCTTCAATATTTAGGGAAATATAATTGATCATATCAATAACAAAAATAACAAAATCTTATGATTATGTGAATAGATGCATGAAAAAACCTTTTGCTAAAATCAGCACCTATTCCTAGCAAAAACATTAGGGAAGCACAGGAATGAATGGAACTTTTCTTAAAATGATAAGTAGCATTTCCAAAATAAGAGTAAGTATTATCTATAATAGTAATAGGCTAGAGGCCTTTCCAATAAAATCAGAGATGAGGAGAAGATATTTATGACCACCAATATTATTCAACATCATACTAGAAATGCTGCCTATATTAATAAGATAGTAAAAGGAAGTTGAGAAAATAAACATAAGCAATGAAGAACAAAACTATGACTTTTCGTAGATGATATGACAGTAGACTTAGAGAAGAAAAGAGAAACAGCTTAAAAAACTAGTCAAAGCCATTTAACAAGTTTAGAAAAGCTGTAGGACACAAAATAAATCTATATAAATCATTAGAATTTCAATACATTATCAGCAAAACTGATCAGGAAGAACAGAGAAATTTTATTTCAAATAACTACAGACAATTTTAAATACTTGGGAGTCTATTTGCCAAGGCAGACAAAGGAACTCTACAAGCACAATTACAAAACTTCACACAAAGATCTAAAATATTAGACAAATATTAAGTGTTCTTTAATAATACAAGTCAAAATGATAAAATTAATACTGCTTATTGACTTTTTCAATGTCAAACCAAGCCAATGAGTTACATTAGAGAGCTAGGAAAAAATTAATGGCAAAATTAATCTGGAGAAATACAAACTCAAGACTTTCTAGGGAATTAATGCAAGAAAAAATTGTGAAGGAAAAATGTCTAGCAGTGCAAGATTAGAAATTATATTAAAAAGCAATAATCATCAAAATAACTTGGTACTGGAATAATATATAGAGTGATTGATCAATAAATAGATGAGGTATAAAATAAATATACAGAAGCTAATGAATACAGTTTTCTAGTATCTTATAAACCCAAGATTCTAACTATTGAGGCAATAATTTATTATTTGGCAAAAAATACTGGAAAAACTGAAAATAGTTTGAGATCAATATCTTACATTGTATTCTAAAAGAAGCTCAAAATGAATGCACGATTGAAACAGAAAAGATAATAAAATAAGCAAATTTGGGGAACATGGAAAAATTCTCTTTTGATTAATCATAGTATAAATTATATCACATGTGATATATATTATCATAGTATAAATTATATCATATGCATATATATGCATATATATGTATATATATAAAATTATCTATGAATAGGAAACATTTTTTGAGTTAATAAGAAAAAGGAAGTTCACAGGAGATAGAATGGATCATTTTGATTTCATCAATTTAAAAAAAAGTTTTTGTTCAAAAACCCTTATGAAATCTAAATTAGAAGAAAAGGAAAAATGGTAGAATTTTTTGCAAATTATTCTAAAAAAGGTGTCATTTCTTGAACATGTAAAGAACTGAGCAAAAGATACACAAATATAATCCATTCTGAATCATAAGGCATCAAAGGATAAGAAGCAGGTTTTTAAGAAGAAATTGAAGCTCTCAATAGTAAAATAAAAATTTTCTAAATCACTAATTAATAGAAATGCAAATTAAAACACCTCTGTGGCTCTAACCTCATATTTATCAGACATAAAGGGAAAATGGCAAATGTTTGAGGAGATGTCAGAAAATAGGTTCACTAATACACAATTTAGGAGCTGTGTAGTGTACTCAGCAATACTTCTACTAGATCTATGCCCCAAGAAAAACAAATATATGGCAGTTTGCTTTTTTAAATTATGTAATTTAAAAAAAAATTCTCCAACAGCTACATGCAAAAGCAAGTTCCAACATTCACTTCAAAAAAACTTGAGTTCCAAATTTTCTCCCTTCCTCCCACACAACTTCATGCATTGAGAAAGTCATGAAAAACATTACTACAATAGTCATGTTGCAATTGTAACCCCCCTTCAATAAAGAACGAAAAACTTCAAGAAAAATAAAGTGAGGGAAAAATATACTTCAATCTGTTTTCAAACATTGTCACTTTTGACTTTGGGATGGATAGCATTCTTTATCATAAGTTCATCAGAGTAATTGCTTCAGTAATTTTTCCCCACAGTTGCTATTGCTACCTGTATTTCCCTCTATTCTATTACCCTTACCCTCATTTATTATATTATCTCTCTCCTTTCACCCTGTTCCTCCTCAAAAGTGAGTTGTGGGGCGGCTAGGTGGCACAGTGGATAGAGCATCAGCCTTGGAGTCAGGAGTACCTGGGTTCAAATCTGACCTCAGACACTTAATAATTACCTAGTTTTGTGGCTTTGGGCAAGCCACTTAACCCTACTGCCTTGAAAAATCTGCCCATGACTACCCTCTCCCATAATCTTTCCTCTCTTCTCTCATCTTCATCCCTCTCCCCCCCATCCTCTTCCTCCCATCCCTTTCCTCTCCTATCTTCCTCTTTTGTAAGATAGATTTCTATACCCAATTGAATGTGCATATTATTTCCTCTCTGTACAATTGATGAGAATGAATGCTCATTCATTCCCTGTTACCTTCCCCCTCCTACTCTATCTGCTTTACTTGATTTTTAAAGTCTTTTTTGAACTCCTCCAAGTCTGAGAACAATTCATATTTTCCTTGGAGGCTTTGTATTCAGAAGCTTTAACTTTGTTATGTTCTGAGTGTATATTTTGATTCTCCAAAGGTCCAAAGAAGTTGTCTATCATTGAATTTTTTCTTCTGTTGTTTGCTCATTTCCCCAGTCAATGATTTGATTTTAACTCTTTCTTAGGGAGGGGCTCTGTTTTCAGATTGGAGGACACACTCTCAAGTTTTTGAGGGTTTTTTTTTTCAGTTATTTTCAGGGACTACCCACCTTCCAGGGACCTCCAAGTTCTCAATTCTTCCAAGGTCTTAGAAAAGGCTATGCTACTATCCTGACCTGTGCTCTGGTTTTGGATGACCACAGCTACTTCTTTCTGCCCTGGAACTGTGAGGAGAGCCCTTGCTCCATTATGGCAGTAAGCTTTTCCTGAGACTGAGGCCCAAGACTGTGACCTATATCAGAATATGGGTGAAGCAACAGAGTCCTGCCTCAGGGATAGCATAGAGACCTCTGCAATCTCCTTTGACCCCCTTACCATACACGGTCAGACCACTCTGGAAGTAGTTGCGGGTGACTCCCTCCCAAGTGGATTCCCAGATTTGCTTCTGTTCCCCTGGGGCTAAGTTTGCATTTAGACCTGCACTGGTCTGGGCTCTGCTCTCACTCTGGTGTGGCAGAGTTTTCCTGCTTATCTCCCCAATTGTCTTTAGAAATACCTGAACTGAGAGGTCTGGAAATGGCCACTGCTGCCATAGATCCAGTTGCCTCCAGGAAACCACATGCCCTTGTCTATTCCTGGAAGACCAGATCCTGGACTGTGCTGCTGACCCCTTCTAACCCTGGTATAACTGACCCTTCTCCTGGATCTTCCAAGTTGCCTTGGGCTGAAAAAAAAATTGTTTCTTGGCTTTTTTGTGGGTTCTGCCACTTTTGAATTTGGTTAGAGTCATTATTTAAAGGTATTGAAAGTGGTTTGGGGGAAAGTTCACAGGTGTCCCTGCCTTTACCATCTTGGCTCTTCCCCCCAGATAGTTTATGGTTGTGGCAAAGAATTGGAAACTGAGGGGCAGCTCACCAATTGGAAATTAAATGAACAAGTTATGGAATACTATTATGTTGTTAGGAAAACTTAAGGGGATAGCTTCAGAGAAACCTAGGAATATTTATATCATATGATAGACAGTGAAGTGAGCAGAACCAGGAGAAGAATTTTTACAGTATCAACAATATTGTACAATAATCAACTGTTAAATACTTAATTGTGATCAACAATGATTCCCCCATAATTTCAATGGAATTATAATATAAAATGTTATTCACTTCCAGATAAAGAACTGATAGACTCAAAGGACAAATAGAAGTATTTTTTCTTTTTTTTTCTTGCTTTGAGTCAGTGGGGCTTGGGAGGATGGATAATGTGGATATATATTTTGCATGACTTCACATAAACAGTGAATAGTTTATTGCCTTTTTAATGAGTGAGGGAAGGGCTGGAGGAAAAGAGAATTTAGTTCTGAAATCAGAATAAAATTGAAAAAAAAATGATTGCATCTATCTCTAGCAGGTGTATCCAATAGAAAACTTGGAAACTGTCTTACCCAGTTACCAAAGAGAGACCTGTTACAAAGACTCTGGAAAACAAAAGTCAAATTCTATCCAAAAATGCCACCCACATCCAGAGAATGAACTATGACATCTGAATGCAGATTAAACCATATTTTTTTCACTTTTTAACATTTTTTTCTTTCTTATGCTTTTTCCTCCTTTTGTTTTGATTGTTCTTTTATAACATGACCAACATGGCTGTATATGGTTAGTCTAAAAAAAATTCTGTCCAAGAATCTAGATACCTTGAATCAAAATTTGAAGCAAAATCAAAAAATTGAGGTGCTAAATAGAGTGAAAGCAGGACAAACAATTCTGCACAAATGAAAAACTAGAGGTTTGAAAAGTGAAGAATTCAGGGGTGAAGCAGAACTCCTCAAAGGAAATTGAGAGAAAATTTTTGGTCTCCTCTATGTTAGGGATGTCTAACAATAAAAACATATATAGAATCCAATAATAAATGAAAGGCTTGGGCACCATTAATATAAGGAAGAATATGAAAAGTTAGTGACTAAGATTACTTCCTCAGTGAACTGAAAAGCATCAAAATCAGGAAGATCCATGATTATTGCCTTAGATGTTTTACAAGGATGCATGAATTACTGATCAGGCCCTTCCCAGCTCCGATGCTGAACTAGTCCTACTACCCTTAATAGAAGGCATTCTCTCTCTCTCTCTCTCTCTCTCTCTCTCTCTCTCTCTCTCTCTATATATATATATATATATATATATATATATATATATATATACACACACACATACATACATATATATATATATACATATATATATATATCTCCAAAGGAATAGAATACTCGAGAATCCTTCAAAGAAAGGGCAATGATGTGTTTATGAATTTAATACAGAATATTTACAGTTTCTGTCTCCCCCCAAAAGCTATAAAAACTTATTACAGGAAAAAGAATGATTAAGGAGAAGAGAATAGAGTCAAAAAATATCAGGGAAAATGATAAACATTAATTAAGTGGTTATTATGGACTTAATCCTGTGCCTGGTGTCTGACTCCTAGCTGAGTAATACAAGAAAATACATTATAAGCAAAAAGTCAGTGTCTGGCCTCAAAAGGCTTAGATTTTAATGGAGGTGAGACAATATCCAAAAGGTGACTAAAAGTAGAATGGAACAATTGCAGCAGGGCATAATTTTATGATGGTAAAGTCCTGATAATCAAAAGCAGAGTAGGGAGGGAATGAAGCATGATTAACCAGACTGAGTCCATACCATAATGGTGTCCCTGGGAGAAACTCACCATCAGAGGAATTGAACCAGAGAGGCAGGGGGATATTCCAAGGGAAAATGACCTTAGGGACTGAGGGAAGTTCCAGGGAGAGAGGAAAACAGAATGAAGAATTGGTAAAGATGGTTAAGTCCTAGGGAAGTGAGAGGGGAAAGGAGTAAAGAACTAACATTATCAGTTTTGAAATTATTGGCAAGCTGTTATAAAATACCATAACATTTATGCTGCTCTTGTGAAAGAAAGCTTTTCATCTACCTACTCATGGTATATTCCTACATGATACAGTTCATAAAACAGACCCAAAGATAAGAACACATCTATAATACAATAATGTTAATTACAATTGATATGTCATGTGGCATTTTTAATAGGAAAACTTAAGTCTATTATGATTCTGACTAGTCATAAATAATTTCTTATGTCTTCTGGATAGAACCAAGTATTCAAATGAAAGGAAGCATTAAATCAAAAATCTTATAAGCCAGCAGTGACTAGGACTCCATTGAACAACACATTAAACGGGTCCTTCATCTCATTGCATCTTTCTTTTCTTTTTTTGGCAAGGCAATGGAGTTAAGTGACTTGCCTAAGGTTACATAGCTAGGTAATTATTAAGTGTCTGAGATCACATTTGAACTCAGGTCCTCCTGACTCCCAGGCCAGTTCTCTATCCACTGTGCCACCTCCTCATTTCATCTTTCTGCAAAGATAGCAAAATATCATTTGGACTCATTTACACTAAGTGTAAAATTCTGAATGTGTCCATATGAAATAAAACAAACTTGAAACTGTAGGTCACATTGCATCAATGGATGAAGGTCAGACATACCAATACTTTGGTCTCCTTACACAAAGCACACTAAAGATAAAGACACTTAGGATAAAGTCTGTGACTGAATATATTAGGAGACTTAGTGGCATTGTGAAATCAAAATTAAATGGACAAACACATTTGAACTAATTAACATCCATGTAATGTCTATCTTAACATTCACTTTTGACCTGGTAAAACAGACTTCAACAGATTGAGAAAGTCTCCCAACACTGTATTAGCCAGATTAAAGCTGATATCCAATATATAACATTGGAAACATTGAATGTAGATGAATATAGCTTAACCTAGAGAAAGAGCCAATGCAAGAGTACATTCTGGAGACCCTTCATGGGAAACACATCAGCAATAAAAAATTACATAAATGAACAAGTTATATTCATTTCTTTGTGAAAATGAAGGGATTTATGATAATGATACAAGAATTATCATGAAAGAACCCTGACTGGGTCATCAATGTAGATTATTATTGGAAATAGTGGAAACAAAGCAATACATCACAGCAGGCTTTAAAAATTTAGCACCTAACTAGCAAGACATGACCTCGTGGCTAGAATAACTTATCAGAATTTCACTATCTTCAGTGGATGACCAGAAAACAATTCACATGGAATCATTACAGACCTCAAACTATTCTGGAGAATTCAGCTAATATACTACCCTGAAACCAGAACATTATCAAAGTCTGAATTGTTGCCCACAATCAGTGGGAAAAGACATTGACTAATCCTTTACAATAACCCTTTGAATAGATGTTGCCATTTCAAATCCTCCTGGTTCCCAAGATACATGGAATGAGAAGCTTTCAAAGTGGAGAGAAACCCATCAGAGGGTATCTAAGTCATATTGGAATAGCATGAGGCATATGCTATCCCCATCATCCTGTCTGCAACTGGATTTGCCTTGAGGATGCTTTTACCCTAATACTTTTATTCAAATACAAAGTCAGTTATTTTATACAAGTATTGCCAAGTATTAAAAAAAATGAATAAAAGTAGGATAGCTACTGATTCTAGCACCATTTCTATGTCAACCCAAAGGAGAACATGAGAAGAATAAGAGCACAATATGACATCATAACAAATGACACATACACAATGTTTTGACACCACTTTCTCCAGTTGGCTACATATGACTGACGCCACTTCCTCACAGATGAAACATTCTGAGTCATATTTTATTACTAGGCAATAAACATCATAAATAGAATCCTCGATGTCACACAATCTTTAACACAAAAGCACTATAAGAGATTATCCCTAATTCTTCAAAATTTGATCAACAGTCCTAAAATATAATAATTGGTTCAAAACTCTTAAAATGGATCAATAATGCATTAAGCCTTTAGCCATAACATACTAGACATGGAATAGCTACTTATGCTTTTTTACATTGTTGTAAAAAAATCTATTATTATGACAAATGAAGTAGCAGAGGGGAAATCTATTTCCATCTTTAGGTTCTTTTCAATCCTTAAGAAAATCTGTATGAGTCTGGTGTTGAAATGATTAAAAAATCAATGCCAACACTCCCTTTTGGGAGCAAATTGTGTTTTGATAACCTCTCTACAAGTAATGCTCTGGTCATCTTTCACCGCTTGCCTATATGCATTATTTGTAATTGTCTTTTAATAAACTGAGGCTAAATTATTAGAAGAGAATTGTAACACTGGAGAGTGTTGGAAAGAAAGGGTTGTCAGATCATACTGAGATGTAATAAATCAAAAGTTCTCATAGATAATCTTATCCCAGAGTCTCTTTTAAAATGTGTTTTTGACCTTTCTGACCAGTTCTAATACCAAAATAACTTAAAAGCACGCCCCCAAACAATGGACCTATACATAAAATGAATGCCTAGGTAACAGATAACACAGTGTCTTAGAAAAAGCATTGTGCCTTAGAAGGGAGATAATGAATACTTACTCTCAAGTGAAACATTGGTTTTGTCATCTCAGAACTAATTAAACTTTTGCAAGGAGAATGTTTTCTTGGTGGCCAACATCCCAGAAACAAAATGATTCTCAAAGAAAATATCACCTTTACTGGTGGCAACATTCTATATAATGAATAGCCAAATTTGTATCCTTTTAATAGCATTACTATATAAGTGGGGAGTAAAAGGGGTGTTTAGAGAGGACTAGCCCTTTTCAGGGCTGCCCATTTATCTTCAGGCTCTACCTGTCCAATTTTCACCTGTGGCTCCTAGAAACTTTAAGGTATGCCACACCCCAGTAAAACTATCTTGACAGGTAGGGTAAAACCAGATAAAGGTAACTGATAAACCTCAAACCCATCAGTAAGATAAGAGAATGTCTACACCAAGCTTGAGAAGACATCCCCCAGAAGAATGGGCAGATGAGATTATTGTGTTCCAGTGGCCATAAAGATAGATGGCTGTAAGCAGTTGTGGAGTTCTTAGAATTTGGTCAAAGAACATTTCAAGGAAGACACCAATGCAACCCAGACCAGTCCCAATCATCTTGACTTTTCTCTTGCCATTTGGACTTCTAGAACTCAAGAGACAATGAAGCTGATGACTGTGCAACTATGCCTTATATGAATCTAATTGTCATGTATGTAAAGGTGTCACTCATCATATGGTGATGCCATTGACCCTCTTTGAAAATGAAGGACAAACAATAACATGTAAATGACACCATTGGATATAAGTTCCTTGAGGACATTGGCTATTGTTCACTTTTTTGGTCTTTCTGGAATACAGTAAGCCTTTTTAATACCTGATTGTTGACTGAGTGATCCCAGCTATTTTCATAGCTATAAGGATCTAACTTCAGATTTCAGAGGAAATTAGAATTGGCTGAAAAAAACCCTAGAATTCTGATTACTTCCATTTCCATTGGTCCTCTGTATTGTTTGTTCAATGCCACCTTCAGAAGGTCATTTGACTTTGTGGATTCTCCTAATAGTTTTGTACTCTTCACTTGCAGATAAAAATTCCTCACTAGAGACCTCTTTTCTTCATCTTTAGTTACTATCTGGTCCACTTCCCTTCCAAATGAGGCAATTAGTCATTTCCCACTGTCTTTGTCCTTTCATGATCTGGCAGCTTAGTATTCACTTCCCTGAGTTGACTTAGCTCCCCTCTCTCTATTCAGCTAATTATATCTCTTCCATATGCAAAGGACAGGTCATTATCCACTATCTCCATGTTGCCTTTTCTAGTTAGACAGATGGTAAGCTATCATTCCTTCTCTCAAAAACATAAACAGTTCTTGTCTCCTCCTTATTCATAGAAAAATAAATAAGCAAACAAATAAATGCTTCTAAATGTGGCTTTTTTTGGGTGTGTGTTCAATCCATAAATCACAACTAGTTTGCAATTTCCTTGAAGTGAAAAAAATAGTTTGAATAATAATCAGTCCTTGTCTTCCTGCACTTCATAGTTTAGAAGGATAAGATAAATACAGAAAACTATAATAAATTTTATTACATGATAGAGGCATTAAAGTGATGCTATGTGAGATCTGAAAATAAATAATGGGGTGGGTGGGCCAAGATTTAGCTTCTACTTGTAATGAGTTCATATCTGAGGAGTTCCCCCTTCCCAATGTTATCCATTCTCTTTTCTTTCCCCTCATTCTTTCTTAAACTCTCTATAATCTGGCTTTTGGGATATCCCTTAAGAGACACTTTTCTCTCCAATGTTAGCACCCATCCCTCATTTGCTTGATATAATGGCTGGCCTTTTCTTCATGTTCTTCCTGCTTGACTGCTATTAAGACTTTGATGCTGCTGGCTGCTTTCTTAATGTGGATGTCTTTTCTTCTCTTATCTGTCTAAATGCTCTCCTGTCTCTTTTTCTGGTTTATCATGCGGATCACGCCCACTCACATGCAAAAGAGTGTTCTTCCAGGCACCATCTTGGAGTATTATCTCTTTTTCCTCTACCCTCCTTTCTTGCTGTTCTCACAAATTTCAATGCATTCAGTTAGCATTGATATGCAGATGACATTCGAATCTATATGTAAATACAAGGTCTCTCTTGAGTTCCCTTCTGGCATTAAAAATTGCCACTTAAATAAAAGGAAAAGTCAATAAGCATTTCAAACTCTATATGTCCAAAACAGAATTTGGCATCTCTCTCCAAATCCTTCCCTTTTCCTAATCCTCCCATTATTATTAAGAGGATCACCCTCTTCCCAGTTCCCAGGCTTACAATCTAGGTTCCATCTTTGACTCCTCATGCTCCTTCCTGCTGCCCAAAACATCCCTCACACACTTCCCTTCTTATGCACACAGTGACCACCATGGTTACATTTCTTAAGACTTCTGGTTTTGACTATTGCAATCACCTTTTTTTTCTTTGTCTCCTGGTTTCAAGACTCTCCACTCTAACCCATATTCACATGGATGGATGCTGAAGTGCCTTGATTTTCATACAGTTGCAGGTTTGAGTACCTCTTCAATATACTCTAAATGACTATTCATTCCCTATGATCTCTGGGATTAAAAATAAATACCTTTACCTGGCACAGTTTTTTTCTAGCTTGGCTACTTTCTTTCTGGTCTTAGTCATAATTTCTACTCATATTATACTCCATGGTCCAGTCATAATGGTATACCTGCTGTTCCTCACACATAACACTCTTGAGTTTCCTTGGCTATCTCCACCTTTTTCAAATGGATGTTTCACAACCCTAGAATGTTCTCCCTTCTCCCTTTTACTTCTTAGAATCACTGTTTTCCTTTAAATTTGACTTACTAGCCAGTTTCTATGTATGGTCTTTCCTGATCCTTATCTTGTCTCAGCTGCTAAAGGATCCTTCCTCAAATAGTCCTGTATTTATTTAGCATATGTTTTATAGGTGTACTGGGAGGATGCAGTTGGAAGACACCATAAGGAGAGAAAAAACATTTGATCCTAAAGTATCAGTTATGTCAGTCACCAGGGTCACACATGTGCTTTTTTTTTCCTAATCTATTCTCTGTGTGGGTCCTTTCTTCTTACTCATCTGTGTATGACTGGGAGATTGTCCACACCAGGTTTAGAGGGATGTCTTAAAAAGTCTTACTCAATCTTTATTTTGAGCTTATTGTATTCTCTGACTACTAAAGATAAATAAATGCCTCTTGGGGGCTTGTGAGCAATAATTTTAGGAATGTGAACTCCAAAGGTAACCTGAACCTGAGATAGTTGTCCCCTGGAAATTCAAACTGAGAGTAAGGGGGGGGGGCAAGGCAGGGTTAGACTTATTGTATATTTATATATTGTCTCCATTGTAATGTAAGCTCTCTTTAGTCTTGTTGCTTTTTTGTCTTTGAATCTTCAGATCTTGGAGTATTATGTAGGCCATCATAGGCAATTTTTTTTTTTACAATTTTTTATTTATTTTATATTATTACAAAAATCTTGTGAGAATAAACATAAACCACCCTCCCCATAAAAGGATGAGAAACCTCAAGAATAGTGAGAGAGAAAAAAATGAACTTCAGTCTGTGTTCAGATTCCAATGGCTCTGTCTCTGGAATGAGTTGCCTTCTTTATCATAAGTCCACCAGAGAAGTTACTTCAATATTTCTCCCATAGTTGCTATTGCTAGCTATGTTTCCCTCCACCCTATCCTTTCCCACTCTCATTTTTTTCTATTCTTTCTGTTTTCATTCTGTCCCTGCTCAGAAGTGTGTTATATCTGAGTATCCTCTCCCATGATCTTCCCTCTCTTCTATCACCTATCCCCCCCCCCAACTTACTCCCTTGGTTCCTCTTCATCCCATCCCTTTCATCTCCATTTCTCTAGGATAAGATAGATTTCTATATCCTGTTAAATGTGTATGTTATTTCCTCTCTGAGTCATTTCTGATGAGTATGAAGGCTCACTCATTCCCCTTGCCTTCCCCCATTCCATTCCATTGCAAAAGCTTTTTCTTGACTCCTATGTGAAATTTCTTAGCTCCTTCCCCTCCTTTCTCTTCCTCCCAGTACTTTCCTTTATCACCCATTGACTCCATCTTTTTACTACGTTATACCATTATATTCCACTCCTTCCTGTGTCCTGTCTATATATGCTCTTTATAACAGCTCTTATAAATGAGAAAGTTAATATGAGTTATCAGTATCTTCTTCCCATGCAGGAATACAAACAGTTCAGTATCATTAAGTTCCTTATAGTTAGTTCTTCTCTTCCACTCCCTCTGTGGTTCACCAGAGTCCTGTACTTGGAGATCAAACTTTCTGTTGAGCTCGGGTTGTTTCAGTAGGAAAGTTTGAAAGTCCCCTGTTTCATTGAAAGTCCATCTTTTCCTCTGGAAGAGGATGCTCAGTTTTGCTGGGGATTGATTCTCAGTTGTAAAACAAGATCTTTTGCCTTCTGGACCATCATATTCCAAGCCCTGCAAGCCCTCAGTGTAGATGCTGCCAGATCCTGTAATACTGATTACAGAGCCACAGTAGTTGAATTGCCTGTTTCTGGAAGCTTTTAATATTTTCTGTTTGACTTGGGAGTTCTAGAGTTTGGCTACAATATTCTTGGAAGTTTTATTCTGGGATCTTTTTCAGGAGGTGAATTCCCTCAATTTCTATTTTACCCTCTGCTTCTAGGATCTCAGGGAAATTTTTCCTGTATTATTTCTTGAAAAATGAAGTCTAGGCTCTTTTCCTGGTCATGACTTTTAGGTAGCCCAATAATTTTTTTTAAGGTTTTTTCAAGACAATGGGGTTAAGTGGCTTGCGCAAGGCCACACAGCTAGGTAATTATTAAGTGTCTGAGGCCACATTTGAACTCAGGTACTCCTGACTCCAGGATTGGTGCTCTACCCTACTCTTCAGGATCCATCCATCATAGGCAATTCTTAAACTTTTTTTTGTCATTTTTGAAATGAAAACATAATTCATTCAGTAGTAACTCCTCCTATTAAAGTCAGAGATAGAGATACAGAATTGAAGGACAGAGAGATAGAAAAAACAGACAGAAAGATACATAAAAGAAAGGAGAAAGGCAGAAAGCAATACAGAGAGAGAAACAGAGACAGAGAGAAAAAAAGCCAAAGTTTAAAATCACCTGCAGGAGGGATGATATTGTTTCTGCAGCTATAGAATTTGGAGCCAACCTGTCCTTTGCACAAAATTCTCAGAATTTCACTTGATTCTGCCCATTTGCAGCCCACACACTTAATTCCCTCAAGATCTTGTATTGGGCCATTCACCACTTCCTCCCTCCCTTCCTGTTAGGACCATGGGACAATAAACTGCCAAGGCCTTCACAACCAAAAGAAACACAATTACATATAGTCAACTTGAAGACAAAATTAGGGAAGGATAGGTTTGGGGGCAGAGAGGAAGAGATTTAGCAATACTTTCCAAGTTTAGAGAATATACAGTACATTATTACTGAGAGACTCTGAATACAATTCACATAATTAGGTGATTAGTTAGATAACTAAAAAACCATAAAATTACAGTAAGGAAGTAGGAAAAAAGTCTTCAAGCATCAATAAAGAAAAATAAATTATATTAATAAAAGCAATTAGAGATGTATTGGACACTTCAAAACCAAAGGGAAGGGGCGGCTAGGTGGCGCAACGGATAGAGCACCGGCCCTGGAGTCAGGAGTACCTGAGTTCAAATCCGGCTACAGACACTTAATAATTACCTAGCTGTGTGGCCTTGGGCAAGCCACTTAACCCCATTGCCTTGCAAAAAAAAAAAAAAGGAAAAGGTGAAAGTCAGACAAAAATAATCCAAAGTCTTAAATGTATTGGATTAGACTCTAAATCATATATCTTCCAAATATGATAAATTCATTGGAATTAAAATCCAAAATATATTTCTAATACAGTGTAATCTAGAAGAATGTTTGTTCCAAAGTCCTTAACTGAAGAGTTGACTAATAAGAAAGACTTCTGGAAATCAGAAACAGGGAACTCAGATTTTGCCACAATGCTTGATCTGGGACCCCTACTCTTATCAATGAGTTTCTCCCAATAACCCATGTTGAGGAAGGGCTTAGGCCAGCCAGATTTCATTCTCTGGACTTTACCCTCGTGGATACCATTCTTCTTCTCCCCTCCTCTTTTTGGCTTCTATTTGTTGTCTTCCTCCATCAGAAGGCAAGTTCCTCAAGAGTAGGGCTGTCTTTTTCTTTATATTTATGTCTCTAGAGCTTAGCACAATGTCTGGCACATAGTAAGTGTTTAATAAATATTTATTGAATGACTAACTGAATCAGGTTTGACACGCAACTGCCTATTTAAGACTGAGAAAGTTGCTTTTCTCTCTGGGTCTTTGCTTCTTATGTATAAAATGAGACTAAATTTATATGACTTGTGTGGCTCCTTGTAGCTGTAAAATCTTAGATCTTTTGTCATAGAAGGGAAATCCCGAATTGATTGGAGTGATGACAGAAATATGTTTTAAGCCTGTTCAAAACTTTTTAGTACATATCGTCTCCATTTACACTTGGGGAAACTGATAATTCATGGAGATGAATTCAACACGAAGGTCATTGAAGTGAGAGGCAATAAATAACAGAACTTATATTCATAGCCAGATCCTTTGCCTTCAAAGGCATCCTTTTAGTTACAAAAGACATTGACTTTCATGGTACTCAAATAAAAATCCTTTGGAATATAAAGGAGAATAGTCTATTTCATAAGGGAAGCAGGCCTAGGTCCATGTCCCCTTCCTAAAGCATAGATCTGCCGCTTGGGAACTCCTCATTTCAGACTTTGTTTCCAGGGTTATGGTTTGTGGAGGCACCTCTGCTAAGGTCATAGAAACTGTGAGTTCATAGATGGTATTATTGTCTCATCACCTCAATGAATCACTCCTTAGGGACACACCTCATTTTCTCCTTGGTCACCTACAAGGTCAGTCCCTTGGGGCAGCAACATATATCATCATGCTGTCAGACCACTCTGCTCCCAAAGGGATATGTGCCCACTTCACTTGGTTCATCCCATATTTCTTCTAAGCTGACAGAAGTTATTCATTCAAATTCCAACATTAGATGATAAAAATGATGACTGTTCAAAAACAAAGCCTCATAAACAACCATCTAGAGCCCTGTTGCATGAGAACAAAGCTAATTCACAATCCATCTCACTTTATATGCAGAATGCACTGAATGATATATGAGTCACCATATGGAGAAGGCAGTTAGCTTCACCATCAGCTCTGCAGCTCTTAACTCCCCTTGCTATGTGTCATGAGGATATTCTCCACACCATCCTGGACAAACGAATTGAAAAGCACTCTCTACATATACATATAACCTAAACTCTCTCTCCTTGGACAGAAGTAGATGTGGCCAAAGCTAATGACTGTGTTCCATTTTCTCCTGCCTTTTATGTTCAGTCATGGCCATCATTCTGTTAGTTTCTGCATTTGACTGATCTGGTCTTTTGGTGTCTCACAAAATCTCAGTCCCTAGCCTGATATTCTTACTCTTTCCAATATGGTAAGTCCTTCTAAAATAGCCTTTCAGGTCACTCTCGTGAAAGGCGGAAGTCTACCAGCAGGACCTGGAGAAAGTTCACTAGTAGATTGCAGTATAGGACAAGTTAAACCTCCTTCCCTTGGTTTCCTGGATAAAACTAAAATAAATTATTTCAAAAATTTAAAAAAACTGTAACTAATTTATTTTTTCACATGACTCATGAAAATTATCCATATGGAAAGGGATGTCTACTGTCACCTCCAGAAATGTCCACATCTCTTTCATCTTTAAGAAACCTTTTCAAATCTGGCCTCACATATTTAATAATTACCTAGCTGTGTGGCCTTGGGCAAGTCACATCACCTTGCAAAAATCAAAAAACAAAAGCAAAAAAAACCCTGTGTAACCCTGAGATTCCTTCAAGCTGTGATCAAATAACTATTCTCCCTTTCAAGAGTCATTGAAACTCACTTCTCTCATTTGTTTATTCTCTTCTTCACCCTCTAATATTTGATTCCTCTTCCCATAGAACAGCTGAAACAACTCTTCACAAATGACTGCTTCTCTATTCATTTCGATATGAGACCTCATTCTACTTAATTTCCTAATAAATTTTCACACTGTTGACCATCTTTATGAGAAACTCTATTCTCTTGTTTCCCATGACTTCTTTCTCTTGATTATCTTCTCACCTGTCTGACTGTTCCTTTCCAAACTCAGATTTCTTCCAAGATGCTTTTCTCTGGCAGTTGGTTTCTTACCTCTCCTCTGAGTTCCATTGCCTTATTACTAAACATCAACTTCAAGTTTACATCCAACTGGATGTTGAAAGAAAAAATATAGGATTTCTGAGAGAAAAATTCCCAGTTACTTTGATAGGGCAGGTGAGACCCACTGGCTCTGAAGTCAATGAATCTGGGTTCAAATTCTATTTCTAAACTTATCCACCATTGAAAACTTGGCCAAGTTGCTTCCCCTGACTGGACTTTGGTTTCCTCATCTTTTTTTGCTATGGACTTTGGACTCTTGGACTTGTGGGGTGTCTTCTAGATTTAGGCTCATGAAGTGTGGAATAAGGTAGTGACCCTGAGCTGAGCCTTGAGGAGATCCAGGTCCAGGAAGACTGGAGGGAGACGAGGAGAGAATGGGAAGTATGTCTTCAAAGAATAAAGAGGAAAGAGGCAAATGAAAGAATGCCAAATTACATGTGAGAAGTCACATATATGACTGCTAGGGGGAACCACAGCAGGTAGAACACTGGCTCTGAAGTCAGGAAGATCTGTGTTCAAATCTGTTATTCAAATTACTGTGTATGACTCTGGGCAAGTCATCTAACCAGAATTTACCTCACTTTCCTGAACTGTAAAATAGGGATAATAATAACTCCTATCTCCCATAATGGTTGTGAGAATAAGATAAAATAATTTTGCAAAGTAAATTGTAAAGTGCTATATTAACTTATTATTATATCTGTCTATATTGCATATACATTATATATTTTTTTAGAACTTGCTTAGGGAAATGAAGATTTGGACATGACTTTAAAGGTATTTTAAAAAAATACTGGGTCTGACACCTCATGCTTTTAAAAAAAAATTAAAAACTTTCCTTGTCAGTAAAGATTTGGTTGCAGGGGGCACTCAAACTTTATTAATGTCCCTAACATGGAGTACAATGTCAGGACCTCAGGAAATGTGTATTTGTTAAAGAGGAAGTTCCCTCTGGTAGTACAACTCTGGAGGCATCTCAACAATCATAGTAATATCTGAGAAAGTACAAAGAGGAACAAAATATTTAGAACTTAACATCAAGGAAGTGCCAGAATCAGGATCTGAACCCAGGACATCCTCGTTCTTGGTTTAGCAAACCTCTCCAACATATCCCTGAAGGGATGCATAATCAAAGCTTGGCTAACTGACCCCACTGGTCTCCTGCCCATATTCAATCTTAGGTGTAGCCTTCAGAGTGCCCAATGAAGAAATGAACACTAGGATAATACCAAGAGTTAGACATCTTACAAAAGCATTCAGAGAAGTGTGTAGCTGAAAGTGTACTTCAATTAACAAAAGGAATTAATAACAGGAAATTTGACATGGGTTGTCCTTGGGCAATGTGAGAAGTTGACAATATGAATAGATCTTTACAATTTCTCAATTGATTTTTATATCTTAACCCAAGTCTGGGAGACAGCACTGAGGATCATGATCATCTTCAAACAGATTCAGAAACTTGGTCTCCAAGTTGGTGCGTGATTCATCCAAAGTGACATCAGGATTAAAATTCAGGTGGTGTCCAATGAACATCCATCCCCTTATATCACCTGGAAGACCAGAGACTTATTAAATTAGCATTCCTTATATAAACTATGAGCCAACAGATGTTAGATTTAGGGCTGAGAGTGACCTTAGAGGTTGTCAAGTCTGACTCCAACATTTTACAGATGAAGAAACTGAGGCTTAAAGAAATGAATGGCCTAGAGTCACACCACCCAAAAGGGTCTAAGGCAGAATTTGAACTCATATCTTCCTGAATCCAAAACTAGACCTCCATCCATCACGGCTTATTTTATATTGACAGTTCTGTCTTTAGGAGAAACTAAGAAAATTGAAGCAGAAAAGAAAACAATCTCAATTTACCATAAAATTCTTAGTATCCAACAACCATAAAGGAATAGGTTTCATATTCATATAACAGAATGTTATCTCAGGACTATCTAATCTCTATTCTTTCTGAGTTCATTCTGTACCTTGTTTATGCTAACTTGATAGACTCTCTCATAAATTGGTTCGAATCCTTTCTTCCATGTCCTCAGACTTATTGGAAATGCACAGAAATGATCGACACTTTCCTTGGAATGGAGAATTGACTGCTTGCTGTAATGCAGTCTATTGGTCTATAAATCAAAGGCTACCAATGCCCTCATTACTTTCTCTCCAAACATATTGACAATTGGTTTGGATGGGTTGGAGGGGAAGAAGAGTAGCATTCAGTTTTTATTCATACCAATATCAAAGACAGCTTGGACATTAGTGAAAATCATTCTAGGCCATGTAGGACATCAATTGGGATGAGACCAACAATAATGGACACCATATCGACAGTACCATCTGATTTAAAGAACACTTTGTTGGACTATGAAAGATTAGATGCAAACACAGCATACATAGAATAAAACAAAACAAAGAAGAAAAAATGCCTCCATTTGAGAGCATGCAAGACTGGAGTGAGAATGTACAAAAATGTACAGTATATGAATCACCTTCCTAAAAAACAAACTTAATGAATTGGATTTATTGATTGGACTTAATTAACAGTTTTATGGAATCCCTTCCCCCTAAAAGCATAGTTAATTGGCTAAGAAGAGATCCCAGAGCCATCTCCTCTACTGGATATCTCATAAGGAATCCCCTCCATAGTGAGTAGTTTTCCAGCCTTGCTGGGACAGATAGAGTCCATCCCCTGCTGAAGTGACCTAAGTCACATGGGAAGGGCTCTTATTACTGGGAAAAAGTTTTCTTTTTTCTCTGGACTCAAACTTCCTTTGTCTCTTTACCACTTCTGTTGACTGGAACTGCTTCTGTCGTCTAGCAATAATAAAAGTGAGTACAATTTCTACTCCATATGGTTCTACTTCAAATGCTTGGAGACAGAAATTTGCTTACAAAACTCTTTTCCAGAGTTTTGGATATTGGTGGAAATCAGTGAAAACTGGATATCAGTGAAAACTCTCATTTTGCCCATTTGCCAATTAATCAGAAGTTAACAACATCCCTGCAGAGAATGGACCAAAATTCCTCTATTGATATAAAGGCACTTCTCATTAAAGTGAAAGAAGATAGATGAAAACGTCTCATTATTCAGATGGTAGCCTCGACTTTCCTTCTTATAAAAAACATTTTTGTTCCAGAGCAAACCAACAGCATGGGTTGTATTTGTGCTTCTGCTTCTCTATGCCTATGATTTAGTAATTCTGCTCTAGCAAACAGTATCAGCTGTCAAGGATTTGATCCAGCAGATGGTATTAGCTATCTGTCAGGTACTGGATTGGATTGGATTTCCTGCCTGCCTTAAAAAAAAAAGAAGCCTATTCCATCTCCTCTACTTGCTTATCATCATTTGCAATTCTGTCATTTCTGCTTACTTAGGATCCCTTAGAAGGAAAGAGGATGTTATTTTGCCAGTTCAAGGAGAACCAATCTTTGTCAGAATGCAATTTTATATTCCCATGAAAATAACATACATTCATAAGTCTAGGAAAATATCCAGTGTCATTCCCTGCTCATGGATGGTTATATATACCATCTCAGTGAAATTAATATTCTGCCCTTAACATCTGGAAACTTGACCTTGACTTGGAAAACCACCTTTAACTCCAACATTGGTTTATTTCTATTTATTGCCAGTAGGTCCTATCTTTCTCAATATACCTCAAGTCAGTGGTCTCCGGAGTCTTTACTTCCTGGGTATTGGATTAGCATGGTTTACCAAAGGTAAGAATTAAAGGTTTCCTTCATGCTCTGCTAGGAAACTGTATGTAGTATTATTGTCAGACTGTAGAGGGGTGGCTATTTGAGAGACATAAGAAATCACGCATATGAAAACTGACTGCTGATTGTGTCTGTACCCCCCCCACCCCATCCCCCAGCTCCTTTGTGCTGGCTTCTATATTAAAGGCAACCTTCAGCCCCAACCCCCACCCCCCAGCCCCAATCAGTTCTATGCTAGCATGGCCAGCAAGGAAGGAAGGTAGCTGACTTAAAAGGGTCAGGAGGTTCCAAATGTTACCAACAATCCTAAGGAAGGAAGCAGCCATCAGTCAAAAGAAGCAGGCACAGTCCAGAGCCTTAATTAGGAAGTCAGGATCTTGTGACAGTACTTTCGGAGTGAACTGCACCTTTGTTTGAAGAGACAGTCAGAGACTTCAATGAGATCTACCAAGGCTAAGCAGAATGGCTCTGGGGAGGCACCTATCTTTCATTTTCGATCTCTTCCAGTGCATTGTGTTTGTCTGTCCTTGTTTCATTGTGTATCAGATTGTGTTGCACCTCATGTGATAGGTTAGATCTAGGGTCCCAAAGGAATGGGGAGTGAGGGGGGCTAGACACTGTGTGTCAAAAAAGAACCCCATTTTTGTAGACTCAGATTTCAATCTAGAAGAGATTCTAGGATCTGGGATTTTTTCATTTTTTAGAACTGAGGCCTAGAGTGATTAACCAAAGATCACCATGGCACTAGATAGCAGAACTAGGGATTTAAATCCAGTTCAGTTAACTCCAGATCTGTCTCTTTCTAGAAGAAAAAAACATCTTTTTTAGATGTGGCTATGTCATAGCTCTCTGGGCCCTGGAAGCTAGTGGGTTATAGGTAATTCAAATTAAATTACTAAATAGGGTCCTAAATTCTTACTGCCCAGTGCCTCCTGGTTCTATCTATTGCCTTTGGGTTTTGTTTCAAAGGTCCTCAGGATCATTTTAATTTAGGAAATTTCAAAGGTGAAAAGCACCTCATTGGTTTTCCAGTTCAACCCATACAAAAGAAAAATAACCAACCCTCTACAATAGAACTTCCCATTTATCTGAGGGAAGTTAAGGGATGGTGACCATGATCACATGCAAAGTGAGATTCAGGTGAGGTTTGAAACAGGGTTCCAGAGACCACTGCCTTCTATAATTGATGATCTATTGGGTTTGGCCAATAGTCATTTCAAAATCAATCTAATTGTATTATGTATTAGCCCATATTTCTTCCTCTTTCCTATCAGAATAGCATGGGACATCTTCTCAGATTCCTTGAAAATTTTTTTTGCATGTTATATTCACAATTTCTCCCTCCCAATATATTTTTATAGTCACAGTATTATAAAATGAAATGTTAGAATGGCAAGACACTTTCTTGATTAAGCCATGACCTATCTGCTAGGGAGTGCCATTTTGCCTTTGTATATATCCAACAACTTTTAAAATAATGATATTCTATTATTCCACCCAAATTGACATTATTAGCCACATGGCTTTAAAACTGTTCTCTTCCTTAAAACAGCAACAACAACGAGACCACATTTGCCCTCCTATCATTTGGTACTTCTTCCTTTTCCATGATCCTTCAGAGATCACTAAGTATTTCAATAATCTTATCTGTCTGTCCTTTTAATTCTAAAACGTATTTGACTTGACCTATCCCAGTAGTGTCTCCACCACTCAAGAGCAGTCCCATCTCTTGTATTTTTCTCTTTTTCCCAAGGAAGCTGTTTCTTAGCTTCTGTTCATGCTGGAATAGCACCCCTGAGCTGGTTCTTAGAGTTAAAGGTCATTCTTTGGTCTTAATCTTGCCCTTTCTTCCATTTTTTTAACATGACTTTTCCAAACATCCTGTGTTCCACATTAACTTGTTATTCCGACATTTTTCAGGTGGGTCTAACTTGTTGTTACCCCATTTAAAGTTTTCACAGCAGAGATACTAGATTTGCTTGCCATTTTTTTCTCCAGCTTATTTTATAGATGAGAAAACTGAGGCAAACAGGGTTAAGTGACTTGTTCAAAGTCACATAGGAAGATGTCTTCCTTATTCCAGATGCTGCATTCAATCCACAGCACCACCTAGCTGCCTGAGATAACTTACCATATCTCCTCCTCCCCCTGTTCCCCAAGTAATGGTATGCTATCAGTGTCCAAAGGAGCATTCTTTTCATGTGTCTGTGTGTGTGTGTGTGTGTGTGTGTGTGTGTGTGTATTCACATACACACATACATCTATACATATTCATTAATGTTTGTGTGGCTGTGTCCCCAGCTGTTTGCAGTAATTTCATTTTGTGTGATAAAGTCTTTGCTTAAATGATTTTTGTCTGTTTACCACACAGATTTGGTGAAAAAGGGGAAGACATTACTAGAGTGATTTTTTCCCCTTCATTCTTGAAGAAGACAGTGACATCAGAAAGTTGATGTCATGTCAGTGGGTTTTAAGTGAGGAAGGGCTGTGCAAAGTCACTAGTCTCCTTTCTCCTCCGGAGTCATCTGGATCCCATAGCAAGATCTGGACAACTGGAGATAATACCTGATGCAGTAGAAGACCTTGTCCTTTTTTTTTTTTTGGAGACCTTGTCCTTTTTTCCTTAAGTGTTCTTAGGATGGTTGTGTCAAGATTTTATCTTGTGTGGTCCTGTCTCATTATCCAGCAGGAAATGTGCGTTACAGGTAATTCAAATTAAATTGCTAAGGAAGGAAGGAATGTTGTTTGTAGCTGACAAAACTCCTTCACTGATGGAGAAATATTTATGAGGATGATGTAAGATTCTGATGGAAATGGGATGTGGGTGAAGGCTTGTTTGTTTGAATCAGATGCCAAACCCTACTGGGCAAGGGGAATCGAGGGAAGAGCAGATTGGACAAAGAATTCCAAAAGCAAGCAGCATCCACTGATCTCTTAAGTCTTGTCTGTATGATAAGGCCCATTTCACAGCTGTATCTGGAGGGGGGATTCTTCACCAAACAGTGGACTGAGATGTTCACAAGAGATAAAATAGCTTCAATGACATTAAATTGGACAGCTTTTGTTTGGGGGAAGAAACATTGATGCAACTAAAAAGGGGAAAAAAAGATTTGCTTGGTTAAGATCATTGGGTTAAACATCTCTGATAAGAGTTTGAGACCTAAGAGAGGGGACTAATAACTACAGAAGACATAGAGTCATTCCTTAAAGGCTAGGAGGTCAAAAGACAGGAACAAACAATTCTCAAGAGAAAAATGGTCAACTTTTAACGTTTTGAAAGATTTCTCCAAATCATCAATAACAAGAAAAATGCAAATCAAACCACTTCTGAAGTTTGCCCTCACATCCAGATAATTGGCTGAATTAGTCAGTCAACAGGCATTTATTAGGGACCTATTATATTTAAAGAATGAGGCTGAGGATTGGGATTCAAAGCGGAACCCCCCCCCCCAATAAATGGAAACCGTCCTAAATCACAGGGAAGAGAAAAGAAAGGAACAGTCTATAATGAATGGATTAAAAAGAGTCAGGTATAGTAATATAGTGTGGGTGTGACCATTCTGTAAAGCAATTTGGAATTATTCTAAGTTACCAACATTTCTAGATAGCTGATTCAAAGATCCCACATATCTCACAATGAGTCAAAGGCAAGTGTCATCTATATTAAAGCATGCATGACATGATTGCTTAAGAATTGATTTTTAACATTCATTTAATTTTTTTGAGTTCTGACTTCTCTCCCTCCTTTATCCTCCTTCCCTACCCATTGAGAAGGCAATCAATGTGATATAAATTATCGATTAGCAACATGCTTCCATATTAGCTGTTGTTCAGTCATGTTTGACTTATAACTCCATAGAGTGATTGACCAATACCTTTTCCAGTAAGTCCTCATTTTCCAGATGAGGAACTGAGACAAATAGGGGTAAAGTAACTTGCTTGTGGTCACACAGCTGGTTACAGTCTGAGTCTGGATTTAAACTGGAGTCATTCTGACTCCAGTCTTAGAGTTGTCTATTGTGCTATCTACCTGCCCCTTCCATATCAGTCAGGTGACAAGAATAAAAGGAAGAAAAATAAAGTGGAAAAAATTATACTTCAGCTTGGACTCAGATGATATCAGTTCTCTCTCTGGAAATGGATAAAATATTTCATCCTGAGTCCATTGGAATTGTTTTGGATCATTGATTGCATTGATCAAAGTAGCCAACTCTTTTCCCAGTTGATTATTATTACAATATCAGTTACTGAATGCAATATAACATCATTTCTTATAGCAGCAAAGAACTGGAACCATAACAAGCATTCTCATCTAGCAAAGAAAATTATCATTGGTTGGGGAAAAACTAAACAAGAATGGTCTGTGGATGTGATCCTATATTACTGTACCATAAAACAATCAGTATTAAGAATAGAGAGAAGCATGGATGGGTGTATGAACTGAAGTAAGTAGGATGAAGCTTACAATGCACATTAGTGCAGTGAAAATGAGAAGAACCATCCCAACACTTTGATTTTAATGAATACATACTGCTCCTCATTCTTGGAAGGGAGATGCATTTAGACATTCAAGTGACATTTAAAAATATTTCATTCCCTTCCTTCATTTTTTCCTTTCCCTTCATCTCCTTGGTTAATCAGAAAGGCTAATTTTATAGGAGTTGTACTGTAAGGCCTTTCTTTAAGGGTGATCCATTCCAAATTCACAGGTCAAGGCAGGCAGGGAGAGAGGAGACATCATTGCCTAGGACAATAGGTGGAATGGAAGAAATTTTAGGGATCCTTGAAGGGCCAAATGTAGGAATAAAAACTAATAGAAAAGTTACATGCCAAGTCTTAGGCTGGTCACAAACATCAGGAAAGAAAGAAAAATCATAAGGAAAAATGAGCATGTTTGTGAGATATGCAATTCCTTTTAATCTACCCACAGAGTTGACTTGGCTTAGGACATCATCGGTCTTTTTCCAGTGGACCCTAGAGTAAGTAGTGGATGCATCATTACTCATTACTAAGGTTGTGTGGCCCTTGCACCATGAGCACCTGGCCAAGTCAGTTCCACTAAACAACCTATAGCAGTGAACAGTTCTACACCTGTGCATGTTTTCAGAGTCTAAAGGCACTGCCAATAACATCAGCTTAATCATACAAGAAAGAAGGCGAAGTGGGGACCACTTGGTCCTTCTCTGAGGAGGGTGCTTCTGTGGTTAGGGGACATAACCATTCACCTACAACCAGGGGAGAATCATTTTCTTCCTCCCATCAAAATGAAGGATGGCACTCAGAGAGAGATCAGATAATTTCTGGGAGCCAGAACATAGGCACTGCCTTTCCTTGAGCTAGAAAAAAGAGAAACATCCAATCAGAGGTGTCCTTGAAGTAGAACACTGGCTCCCATCATCTTGTATGCTTTTTAAAATAACTCTGTGGTTAAATCAACTGGATTAAAACTTCATATTTATCTGAAATCCTAGCTCTGACAGTTTCATTGGTTAGCCTGACTAGAAATGACCTTCTTCTACCATCTAAAGTCACAGAGATTCATGAACATGGATTAGTTGCAACAAGACCATAACAAGAGCTCTCATCTAGCAAATGGATGGTCACAAAGTCTCATCCAAGCTGGCAGGCATTGATTCTAATGGAGATGACTTGGGCACTGGAGCAGCAGTTTGCTGGGAGATGGCTAAATCCCATTATCAATTATTCTTAAACAAGACACGATGAGATGTCACAGAACTGGCAAGGTAGTGTTGAAGTTGTTTTCCCCAAGACTTTGCTACCAAAACCTTCAGGAAAGAAAAGAATTATGCACTAGACAGTGAGTAACTAAGATTGAATCTTCTAGACAAGAGAAACACCATAGTCGGGGGGGGGGGGGAAATGGCTTAATTACATGGTGCCCTATTGAGTTTGACTCCTACTAGTTTACCTCACTGTACAGAGAGCCAAAGTAACTCCCTAGGCCTGGGGTTCAATCTATGACTGTGGGCATCCTTAATGGCCACCCCTGTTGTGTTAACAGACCAAATCATCACCTCCTCAGAGGAGGTCAAGTGTTAAGTTTTCACAACCACAGGACATCCCCAAAAGTGGCATCTACTTTTACCTTCTCACCATTTAACCTGCAACTCTACTTTAAGATGCTCACATTCCCAGAATGTTCCACACCAGTTGCTTTGGAGAAAACTCTAGAGGCCATGTATGTGTGCCTTTGATTAGTAGCCTGTAGCTACTGTAGTCCTTGCATCCAGGTGGCTAATGAGAACCTATGACTGCCACTGGTGATGTGGATGTGGTATCTTGTACTTGGGGGTGGCACTGCCTCCTAGATCCATTATTACCCCCTCCCCAATTGCCATACAAAGGGGAAGAGGTCCCAATTGTCTGCCTCAAGACCCAAGAGTCTCCTGCTCTGTTTTGAGCATTCTTTTCCTCTCAGGAGCTGTCCACGGTTCTCAATATATGAACAATACAAAATTGATTTAGCTGCTAAACCACAGGGTTCTCCCTGAGCTCAGAGACACTGTGCCAAGTGTTTGAGACAGAGAGACTCTGGAAATTGGACTCTTAGTCAGGAACTCAGGACAACCTCAGGATTATGCAGGTAGCCAACTATGGGCACTGGCTGCTGCAAGGGAGAGAGAGAGAGGAGAGGAATTCTAAGTATCCTATCAAATAGTAAAATCTCAGGCATCATAGGAGCCCTGTGAAAGGAAGGAGGACAGAATTAGCCTAGACTTCCCTGTTCTTTGCTTGTCCTCTCATAGGCACGACCAGGGACTGTGGGCTTGCAGTGAAGTAGATGTCCTAAGGCCCTCCCTATACCTCTACTTCCCTAGAGAGTCCTCTATCTTTCCAATTCACACCTCAAAGAGGTGGCAGGCATGGTACACAATCTGCCCCACCTGAGAGAGGCTCAACATCCTGATAACAAGTACACCAAACAAGTCTAGGAAAAGATCCAGAGTGGGGAACTGGGTCCCAGATCAATATCTATTTGCCTCTCTCTTACTTGGCTTACAATTTACAACTACAAAACAAGACAAAGTAAGTAACCAACCCTTAAGTTGGCAAGCACAAAACTTTGAATGGAAATAAACTCCTTGCAGAAGTAGAACAGATTTTATAAGCACCTGGAGCTACCTGCAGACACCCATTTCTCCCATGTTTTTATTTCTCCTGGTGAGGTGTAAAGGGAACTGTTTTTGGAGTCAGAAGATATGAGTCTAAATTCTAGTTCTATAGTGTGAACTGGGCCATGTTTCTTATCCTCTCTGGTCCTCAGTTTACTATTATGTGAACATGAGATTAAGCTGAATAGATTTAAATATGATACTATGAAGAACAGCTATTCCTATTATAGATCTATGTGGTAGGATTAAAAATAATAATGATGGTGACTAGCATTTATATCATGCTTGAAGATTTGTATGATTTGTTTCAAATACTATCTCATTGCAACCTAGAGAGGTAGGTGATATTGCTATTCCCCCTTTTTTTTGAATAAGAAAACTGAGGTAGACAGAAGTGGTGACTTGCCCAGAATCAGTGTTAGTAAGTGTCTGAAGCAGGGCCTCCCTAACTCCACTCCTGGGTGAAGGATGATGGAGTAAATAAGGTAGAGGAGGAGAAAGGAATATGAGATGGGGAGAGACAGAGGAAGAGAGGATGCATTCATGAGCAAAAATAATGGGAAAAATAATTGTAGAAGAATTCAACAAAAAATGAACTGACAAGAGCATGGTGAATAAAGATCACTTAAAAGCAATGAGGATATTTAGGCTGAAGAAAGAAGATTCTGGAGTGGGGGATGTATGAGCTGTCTTCAAGTATGAGAAAGGATGATATTTGAAAGAGGGGTTGAGGTGGGGAAAGAAAAGTGAGTCTAAAGGGGGAATGGGCTGCATGGGTGTCCAAGTTTCTTGTCACTGGGCATCTCCAAATAGGCTGGGGACAGGTTGTTGAGGTTGTTAAAGTGAAAAAACAGTCAAGGACAGTTTGGGCTGATTGATCTCTGAGTTCTCTTCTCCCTCTCAGATTCAGGAGAAGGAAACCTCTTGGAATCAGTCCCTACTCTATGCATTAAAGTAACTCAGTAGTTCTGAGGATCTGAAGAACTTGCCCAATTTCTGATCAAAAGTATCTGCAAACCCATATTAAATGGACTTTTATGTCAGGGCTGTAAATACAGTTGGTGCTTCTCTGATGAAAAATCATATAATACAACATGAAATTCAGTTAGCAAATGAATTTTCATAATTCAAATGGATAGGAAGAAAACTAGATTTCAAAAGACAAGCTAACCACAAGAACAGATACTGGGCAATGATGTGTAGCAGAGAGAAACTTGAAGGACAGCTTAGCTTTTTCCTAATTTAAAAATCTCTGTCAGGTTATTTTTTTTCTTTAAAGAAAGATACTATTCACTGAAAGAAAATGGAGGAGGGGAGAGAACTTTGGACTTGGATTTAAAAGACTGATTCTGTTTCTTTTAGCTAAGGGGTTATAGGCCAGTCACCCCAACAATCAGAATTTGAGTTTCCTTATCTGTGGACAGGGGATGATGTCAGCTACATTTTCCTTGTGCATCAAAAGGGAAGAGTGATATTTACTTTTGCACCAACCTGATACATTTGTCAGTCCTGAAGGAAAATATGCCTGACATCTCATGGGTTGACTTTTGTCTTTAGGCCACTGAGAAGTCAAATCAGATGGTGTCCTGGACCAATTAAGTTGGGAGCATATGGAGAACTGGAAGGAAGGGTACAGAGTCAGAGAGAGAGAGAGAGAGAGAGAGAGAGAGAGAGAGAGAGAGAGAGAGAGAGAGAGAGAGAAAGAGAGAGAGAGAAATTCATAAGTATTTACTTATACCAGACGATGTACTAAGCATTGATGACACAAAAACAAGAAGGTTACTATTCTCAAAGAGTTTACATTCCAATGGGTGAAAGACAACATATAAAGGAGAATGGGACCATAGTTTGATGGAAGAAAGGAATGAGGAGGTCATCTGAATGAACATTGTGTGGCAAAACAACAGATTGGGAGGTGGAGCAGAGCAGCGGATAAGCCAAGATGGAAGACAATACTATGTCTACAACTTCTCATGATGTGATAGTTTAAAGTCTGGTCTCAACAATTATTGAGTAGACCTTACAGGACAAGGCAAATCAGGGTGGAAATGTAGATAGAGCAGACCAGAAAGGGAGATGGGAGGGAAGAGAAGAGGAGTTGGAATGACTCTCCATATTTCAGGTTTCCAAGTAGGACAAAGAGCTCCATAATCCCCTCAAATATAAATTAGAGAAGATGATGATGATAATACTATCATTATTCACTATACAGGATTGTTTGAGCTTCAAAGAGGAGAACACACTAATGTATTTTGTATCCCATCAAATGCTATGCTCACATCAGCCACCTCCTTACCCAGAGCCCCAGCAGCCTCTGATTCATCCTCTGAAATGCTCATATCATCTTCTGTGCTCTTTTTTTATAGCACAGAAGACTGGAGGAGCAACATTGTGACAATCAGACATAAATGAGAAAATGAATGACGAAAAGCTCCATAGATTAATAATTAAGATATCATTGAAAACAGAGTCATCCTATTCTGGCATCAAATACTGATCTCACTTAATGACACCAAAGGAACTTTCAGTCTCAGAGCTTCAGACACTAATGTACATCCCCCATCTCCATCTCCATCTCTTTCCAGGACCTCCTCTCTCCATACTTCCCAGTCTTTCAGAGATCCCATTTGAAAGGCCTAAAACTCCCAAGGATCTTCAGAGAAGTCAGAATTATTATTATTATTATCTACAGCCTAGTCAAAGTTCAATTAGGCTCCCACATTCTGAAAGTCTTTGCCTAAATGGAAAACCAATCAGTTTTCAAAAATATTAAACAATACCAACATAACTGGTCTTAATTTAAATATGAAAATCTTTCATGCAAAAGCAGGAAGTTAGACCAAAAAAGAAGGTTAGGAGGAAGTCCATGAGGAAAATTGGAAAACAAATTCTGAACTACATTCTGAGTTGGTTGATTATAACCTCTTGCTCTATGATAGAGACCTAAAATTAATCTGTGTCAAAAGCTTGGGGCCTCTGGAATCATTGAAACCAATCCTTATAGCCCCAAGGGTTAGCAGTGTTGCCTTCCCACAAGGATAAGAGATTGAAATATTTAGAAAACCAGTCAGGATATAGACAAAATAATGCTATTGACTCTAGAGATTTCTTCAATTTTACCAACATCTAAGTAAGTATATACTCCAAAGTATAATAGGGAGAAGGAAACCTTCAGAAGAAAACTTGATGCTGAATCTATTGTATTCAAGAAAGAGAATGGAAAAACATTTGCCATTTTTGGTTTTTATCCACTATCCTTGCATGAAATCCATGATTCAGTTAATGAGTAGAAATATATTCATTCATTCATTCATCCATCTGTCCATTCATCCATTTATTCATTCATTGAAGAATTTATCCTGTACATAATGTGTTTGTACATAGTTATTTACATATTTCCCCACACCCCATTAGATTGTGAGGTCTTTGTGAGTAGGGATTGTCTTTAACAGTGAGGTGATACAGTGAGTAGTAAAATTCAGCCTCAGACACTAGTTGTGTGACCCTGGGTAAGTCACTTAATCTACATCTGCCTTCATTTCCTCATCTACAAAATGAAGATAATTGATGTTGAGGATATGTTGTTGAGAGGATTAAGTATATCAGACACTTAGTAAGCACCATATAAATATTAGTTTTTATTATTCTTATTTAATTTTCATTATTATTAACCTTTATTTACATCCCCAGTCCTTAGCAAAGTGCAAAGCCTAGAATAGGCACTTAATAAATTTTCATTTCCTTCTGTCATTTCTCTTAACAAAGAAAAAGGAGGTTGATAAATACAATGTCTCTGATTAATAGAAGTTACTTATCTTTTCTGTTCTGTTCCTATTTCATAATCCCTCCTCTTTTCCTTTAGGTTAGATTTCAATCTCTAATCTTTATTTTTTTTAACCCTTCTTTCTTTACACTCTTTCCTTTGAAACTGAGACTGGTTTTGCATCTATTTTCTTCTTGACTCTATCCTCTTTCTCTTTTTTTCCTGAAAAACATATTCATTTTAATTAGGTAAAATTCTTTTTCTGGCCTCAAGAATAATTGAAATCAGGAGAAAAATGAAACCCATAACACATATATAATACATCAAAACAAATATCCACATTGGCTATGTCAAAAAAAATTTCTCATAATGCTTATCCAGTCCTTCATCTCCCTATCAGAATGTAGGTGACATGTTTTATCATTAATTCTGTGGAATCTTGCTTTGACATTACCCTAAGAGAAGTTCAACATATTAGTATTCTTCCACATTAATATACCATAGCTTTAGTCATTTTCCAACTCATAGACTCCTCCTCAAAAATCTCATTCTTTACCTCCTCAAAAAGTTGTAATTTTTTTTACAAACTCAGAATACTTAAGATTAATCCTTACATTGATCCCATTCCTTCTCTCTTCTCTTTTTCTATTTCCCTATTGAGTTAAATGTCCTACTGCATGCAACTCTCTGTGTGTATATTTTTACCCAGTTCAGATGAGAATGGGGTCAAATGTCAGCTATTCTCCCTCCCTATCTTCTTCATTCATACTTATCTACTTACCCACCCTAATTATGTGAGATAATTTCCCTTAACCTTCCTTTCAGTTCTTCCTCTTCCCCAGTGTATTCCTTTTCCTCTTTCATTCTATTCTTAAGATTATCAAGATATAATACAACCACATTCAATCCTTGTCTTATTGGACTCTATAAACCCTGATGATTATAGGATTCAGAGGGGATATATTTGTCATCTTTCCATATTTGAATGCAAGAAGTTTTTCCTTTTCTGGTCTTTGATCTTTGTATATTCATGTTAAGCTTTTTATATTTGTCTTTAATCTTTAAAAATCCATTTTTTCTACTATTACATTATACTCAATTTTGCTGGGTAAATTATTTGACTGTAGGTATTCCAAGCTCTCCTCTGCTTTGTGTTTGTTATTGTGGTTTATTTGTTTCAATCATGTCCAACTCTTCATGATCCCATTTGGCAAAGATACTGGAGGATTTGTCATTTCTTTCTCCAGTTCATTTTATAGATGAGAAAAATGAGGCAAACAAGGTTAAGTGATTTGTCTAAGGATACACTGCATATCTAAGACTGAATTTGGATTCAGGTCATTCTGATTCCAGGACTGGCTTTCCAGGACTTTCATTTCACTCCTTTCACTGGATTCAAAGTGACCTGAATTCAAATTCATTCTTAGACATTGTGCCACCTATGCACTGTGCCACCCAGCTGTATCATAAAACCTTCATGAGCCTGACTGACTTCTCAAGTATGGAATTACTGCTTTTTGTCTACTTGTAGGCTTTTTTTAACTTGGAAGTTCTGAATTTTGTCTATGATTTTCCTGGAATTTAAATTTTGAGGTTTCTTTCTTAAGTAATAGGAATTTATCTTTTTTTCTCACTTTAGTTCTAAAAGATGTGGGCAGGTTTCTTTTAAGAGTTCCTGAAATAGCATGACTAGCTTATTTTTTTGGTCACAGTACATTTGCTGTGCTTATGTATCCTCATACAATTCTGTATCCATTACCAAAGATTGGACAGTGGGTGACAAAGATGCCAGTTGGCACATGTCCCTATTTTAGTGACTCAAAATGATTCTGGAACTTCTTTTATATAGGTGTTCAGCCTCTCCCTGGATGCTGGAGTGCTTTGTCTGTTATAGACTCATTCTCTGTCTCTGTAACAAGTGTCTGAAGACCTCTTTATCTCTCTATGCTGTCCTAGTTAGACAAATGACTCATTGTCTCTTCTTTTTCTTATTTTTCCAACAGGATTGTGCGTCACATTTTATCACTCTGTTTAAAGGAGCTGCATTGCTTCCTTCTAGTCTGCCATTTTGGCTTTACCCTCACCTTTTCAACCCCATTTCCTCTTTCTGTGGTCCTACTTAGTTCCCTTAGTTTTGGGTTTTTTTGTTTGTTTATTGCAAGACAATGGGGTTAAGTGACTTGCCCAAGGTCACATAGTTAGGTAATTATTAAGTGTTTCAGGTCATATTTGAATTCAGGTCCTCCTGACTCCAGGATCAGTGATCTATCCACTGCACCTCCTAGCTGCCCCTTCCCTATGGATTTTAAACTATTTCTAGAATACATTCCTATATGTGTATGTATATTCCTATTTTTTTATCTTGTTAAGAGAGATGCCTATCTACTCTGCTCATGTTCCTACATAATGCAAAATAGAAAATTCTACCTATTTCTTTCCCTTTTGTCTGATAGTATACTTCTTTTTCCATCCTATTCATTTTCTACTCTTAAAGTCAACATAACAAAGCAAAGATATACCTAATATATTTATTTTTATGTTTCTAAACTTGGACACAAAGACAGAACTCTGATGGGATACAGGTTTATTCCCTCTACATTAGCATGTTAACATTTCATCATCAATTAATCTCTTCCAAATGCTCCAAAATGTTTACCTTATTTGAGTTTATATTTCAAAGTTTTCCTTGATCCTGATACATTCATTAATTATATATAAATGTCACACATATAAATGTAGGATTATGTTAAATTTTGCAGGTTAAGTTCTTCCTGGCCATAACTTTTTATCTTTAATTTTTGGAATATTATATTCCAAGATTTTTCTCTTTTTTTGAGTGCTTGTATTGTTGTCTTATGTGATCATGACAGTAATTCTTTGGTATGAAAATTCATTCTTTTTGGTTACTGAAAGCTTATATTTTTTTTGACTTGGAAGTTCTAGATGTTGGTCATGATGGCTTTTTTTCCCTTTCAACAACTCCTATGATTAAAACTTTTTTTCTTCCATCTGACTTTTCTTACATTTGAGGGGTTATGCTTTTCTTCTGGATTTTTCTGTTAAGCTCCTGTCATTCAACTATATTTTATCATATTCATTGTTATATTCTGTTTTTTATATAATGAGCAAGAGTTTTCGGATTTGGGTCAGAACCTCTCTTTTGAGAACTGTTGGAACTGTTCCTTCTATATTCTGCATGTCTCTTCTGTGGTACTAGAACCTGTCTTCTGTCTCAATCTCTAGCTTTCATCTCAATCTCAAGGTAGTTCACAGTTGTTGACTCCTGCTCATCTTTGTCTCTTCCTGACTTCCAATTGAGAGTTGATTCCATTACCTGATGGAACCCTAACAGATCCTAACCAGAGAGTGGTGATTACACTGAACTCTAATCTCCATTAACTTTCTGAGTTAGTCCCAAATCCTGCTGTGGCTCCCTTGGCCGATAAGTGTCAGTGGGTCTTGTGCAGTCACTAATTCAGATTGTCTCCAACTCTGCTTCTATCCTGATAGGACAGCAACAGGATTAGATTTAGGCAGGAACTAGTTTCATTCTCCAATTGTAGAGTTATTACTGATTTGCAAACTTTCTGCAGTGTCCTCTTTCAGAAATTGAGTTGACTTCCAGTCAATTTATAGGAGGCCACAATGGATTGTCAGTGTGAAGTTTTCTCATCATCCACATGTTGTTAGACTAGCTTATTAGAACTTGTGCTGACTTCCCTGGAATGACATTTCTCCTGGAGTTCAGAGGTTTCAGTATCATTTTTCAGAGATTATTCTATTTTTTCTGGTACAGATCTTTTTCCTCTCACTGTTGACTCTTAACCATTGTTTTGTTTAAGTCTGGATTAACTGGAAGAGGATATATTTTTTTAAATCATTGCTCCACTAAGACTTCTTTCAGGTATTTTTGGGGATATGTAGGAGAATATCTCATCTTTTTGGCAACTTTTAAAAATGAATAGTAAAAATAATTAAATGGAAAAAATTTTTAAAAGGGGCAGCTAGGTGGTGCAGTGAATAGAGCACCAGCCCTAGAGTCAGGAGGATCTGAGTTCAAATCTGATCTGATACTTAATAACTGCCTATCTGTGTGACCTTGGGCAAGTCACTTAATCCTGTTGCCTTAATTAAATATTGCTTATCTTTCAAAAGTTTATGTGGAAAGATTTCATATCACTTAGAAAATTTATGAGTTATTATGTTGTTCAAATCTGACTAGAACTATTTGCATCTCAATGTTGTTCTAACTCCAGTAAGTCTCTAAGAATACTAGAAAAAACTACAAGGAATTTAGGGTTCCCCAGGTTTTTCATCTACCCCAAGCATTATTGTTTGAGATCTTCTCACTCAGGTCTTGTTTTTGGTTCACCCAAGCTTGTGTTTGGGGTTCTCTTCATGTAATTTGTGTGCAGAAAACTCCCTCAAAATCTTATATATTGTAAACTTTTAAGATCCTGGGAAAGTGGAAAGTAGAAGACTCCTTCTTTGTTACTGTGTACCAAATGATCTAATAAATTTCTTTCTAAAACTGTCTCAAATTTTGGGATTCATCACATGAATGGCACTTACGTTCTATTGAGGAGGGGGTAGTTGCATCACTATATCAAGTTATATACACTCTGACAGACCCCCACTGTTATGCTGAAAAAATTTTGAGGAGGAGCAAAGGAATTGATTATGAATCTGAGCCCAAGGATGAGCCCAGCTAAAATATAAAAATGTCACACCATAGTGATAACCAATAGGGAATGGCCAATTGTTTTGGCCTTAGAAACATTTAGGTCTACTACTAAGGTACTGATAGATTGTGATCTTTATCCATGAAGAGAATTCCTGAGTCCATGAGGAATTGAAATGTTAAATAATTTTTAGCCTAACTCATGCCACTCTGGTCTGTTGGAGAGGTGATAATTTTTGCATTTGGGAAGTTTTCCAGCAGAGGTTGTTGAGATTGATAGAGGGATTCCTGTTTTGGTAGAAGTCAAACTAAGTGCCCATTGATGTTCTTTGCAAACATCAATATATGTGTCTTTGCTAATGGTAGTTCAGAAAAGCCAGGAAAAATTGAAACACAGACCTTCCTTGTGGCATACCTAGTAAATAGAGGGGCTATAGAGAGGTTATTTGTATAAAAGAGGGCTTTTCTTCTCTTTTGCCAAGAAGAAGCACTGGTGACCTGAGGGGAGCTGACTTGACTATGAAGCTAATGGCATTTTCCACATGGTGGCTGATATATCTCATTACATTCTGCACAGAAAGTGAAATGGATTGTGAATTAGTTTTGCTCTCATGAAACATGGCACTGTGGTTGCTTACAGTTTTTTTTAATTAATAGTCATCGTCTTTATCATCCTATGTTGGAATTTGAATAAACTCATTCAGCAATCTTAGGCAAACTAGGGGATTAAATCAAGAGGATATTCTAGAGGGCATATATCCCTCTAGGAACAGAGGTGTTGAATGGTATAGTGATATATGTAACTTCTGAAGAATATAGGCATGTAGAAAAAGGGTAAAAATATCACTTGTACAAAAATATTCATAGCAGCCCTGTTTGGGGGTAGCAAAGAATTGGAAATTAAGTGAATATCCTTCAATTGGTGAAAATGGCTTCACAAACTGTGGTATATGTATGTGATGGAATACTATTGTCCTATTAGAAACCAGGAGGGATGGGAATTCAGGGAAGCCTGGAGGGATCTGCATGAACTGATGCTGAGTGAGATGAGCAAAACCAGAAAAACACTGTACACCCTAACAGCAACATGGGGGTGATGATCAACCCTGATGAACTTGCTCATTCCATTAATGCAATAATCAGGGACAATCTTAGACTACTTGCAATGGAGAATACCATTTGTATCCAGAGAAAGAACTGTGGAGTTTAAACAAAGACCAAAGTCGATTGCCTTCAATTTTTTAAAAGTGTCTGAATATGCTACATATATTTGCTATCTCTAATGCTTTATTTTCTCCTCAAAGACATGATTTCTCTCTCAGCACATTCAATCTCCATCAATGTATAGCATAGAAACAATGTAAAGTTTATCAGAAACTTATCAGAAACAATGTAAAGGTTATCAGACTGCCTTCTGCCGAAGAGGGATGGGCGGAGGGAAGAGAGGGTAGGGGAAAATTGTAAAATTCAAAACCTTACAGAAAATGATAGGTAGAAACAACTATTGTATATAATTGGAAAACAAAAAAATATTAATAAAAAAGAATTTGGGCATGTAGATGATCTATAAGAAAATCAGGAAATGTCTTTTTCTTTATTATTTGTTAATTTTTTTATTTCTTTCTATTTTTATTCTTTTTTATTTAAAACAAAATGCCTTTTGATTTTTTATTAAAATATTTTATATTTTCTGATTACATGTAAAAATTTAAAGCATTTATTTTCTAAAGTTTTGAGATCCAAATTCTTTCCCTCTCTTCTTTCCCTTCCCCTTCCCTGTGAAGGCAATCAATTTGATAAAAATGAAACATGAGCAATCATCAAGGAGTCTTTCTAGGGAACTGAAGGTGGGTCATTGAAGAGATGGGTCCTTGTGTCATCTCATGATCACATTATCCTCTGTCACCATAGCAGAGGTTCAAAGCTCTGCATGCCATAACCTTGGAGATAGACATCAGCACTCAATTCCCAGGTACCAGGTTCCTGCACTAGGAAGGGAATGTGGACCCAGGATGGCCTGCTTTTGAGAAGTAGGGAACTTTCCTTCACTTCCCAGAGGAGTATTATCTGTGCATCATCAGAGTCAAAGTCATGCCCAAAAGGTATTGGGTCACATAGGTATCACTTTACTGACAGAACTGGCCACCAGCCTCTGCCAACTCAATATTTGGAGAGGGGTGCTAGCAATAGTTCTAGGGGGAAATTCCTGTATGGGAGGAGGAGAGACCTCTTCCACTTCACTCCCTAGTCATGAGGTCTAATAGCATATTTATTTTTCCAGAGGTAGCTACCCAGAAGTTGGAGATTCAGTTCAAGGGAGTTCAAGGCAGAGTTAAGGAAGCTTGAGAGAGTGATGCACCTGGAGTCAGGCAGACATGAATTGAAATCCAACCTGTCACTGTGTGACCTTGGGCAAATCACTTAATCCCTATTTGCCTCATTTTTTTCATCTGTAAAATGGGGATAAAGCTAGTACCTAACCATAAGGGGTAGAATCAAAAGAGATAAAATATTTGAAAAATCCTAAGAATAGGGTTACTATTAGTCATTGTTGTTATTAACAATTATCAGAGGGAAGAAACAGCTTCAAGGAGTGTGAGTCCTGGACTAAAGAGGACACTAGCCCACATCATGGAGCTTCAGGTCAGAGCAGAGAAGGAACAGGAGAGAAGGAATTTCTAGGCTTTGCTTTTCAGAACTTGCCAGTTGTCTAGGACCATGAGCTCCCTACAAGCTTACCTCACTAAAATATATTTTCAGTTTGTTACCTTTCTCCCTATGGATTTTATGTGTACTTGTGGGAAATCCTGGCTAGTCTTTATTTGAGGAAGATTTGGTCATTACAATTCTTATTGTACCTTCCTTGAAAAACATTTTTGCTAGGAGGTCATTGGGCTTACTGATTTTTAATGATATGTATCATTGGGGGCTCAGGTGGTAACTTAGTAGGAGTCACTGTTGCTTGCAGTCATAGAACCTGGGAGCAGCAGCCACCAGCTAGGGACCCAAACCTCAAATGCAAGTGTAACCTTAGGGCATATGCTAGAAGGGATGCTGTGTAAGGCACATTTCATTAGAGTTTACACTCAGGAAATTCAATCAAATTTTTTTCTAAAGATGAGTATTTATTGAATATTCAATTTTAAATACTATTTTTATTCATCAAATTGCGAGGGTTCTTGACCTAGGATCCATGAATTTGTTTGAACAAGTCAGTGGATAAATATATTTGCACAGACATATAGCTGGATAACTATTTCAATAGTTTCCTATTTAATCTTCTGTATTTTAATTTGAAATTTTAAAACCTTGAGTCTGAGAAGAGGTCCATAGGCTACAGAGCAACCTGGATCCAGAACTCAATAAAGGTTAAAAATACTTGATCTAATTAGCTTTTTAAAAAATTAATAGCTAAACTTTACTTAAAACAATGCAAATGCTGCCAAGGGCTTCTTCCCATTATCCTAATATATACTGAACCCTTCCAATCTTCTATGCTTGCCCTCCCCCCGAAGCATCTTTTTGCCTGGCCTGGTTCCCTTCTCCTGCACTTTGCCATAGAGGGCTGGAAAGGACATCATGGTCAGGTGATGAGAAATATAATTTCTTAATATTTAAAATGTCAGTTTCTTTGGCCTTCTTTGTGATGCTTTGTGATATGACCTAGGGTCATATGGGCCAATCTATAAAATCAGAGAAACCAGTAGAATTGAAAATGGGGAAAATGGATAGTGATTTTCACCCTGACCTGGCTGCAGTTGCCTGAAATCCCTGGGTAGGAGTCAGAGCCTCCTGGGCCCAGCAAGGTGAAGGATGGTCAGCTCCCTTGACTCTGATAGGACCTGGACTGTGTCCAGGGAAAGCACCACTGGCACAGGAAAGTTGGGGGTGCATAAGGAACCCTGTCCCATTGAGGGGAAAGCAAAGAATTCCTTTTGCCTTCCATATTAGAACCTGGCAAATGGGGAAGAGCAAGTTAATAGAAAAAGGAAGCTAGAGATGGAAGCTAGTTTAGTTGTGGTTCAGCAGCTAGACATGTCAAATCTGAGAAAGCTGTTTCTCTCTCTCTCTCTCTCTCTCTCTCTCTCTGTCTCTCTCTCTCTCTACCTCTCTGTCCCCTCTCTCTGCCTCTCTCTCTCTGTGTCTCTCTGTCTGTCTGTCTGTCTCTCTCTGTGTGTGTCTCTCTGTCCCCCCTCTCTCTGCCTCTCTCTCTCTGTCTCTGTGTCTCTGTGTCTGTCTCTCTCTGTGTGTGTCTCTCTGTCCCTCCTCTCTCTGTCTCTGTCTCTCTCTGTCTCTCTGTCTCTCTGTCTCTCTGTCTCTCTCTCTCTCCTCTTTCATCTTTATATACTGTCTATCCATCCACCTATCATTTCTTTATAGGCACATCTATTATTCCCCAGTTTGGGGAGGGAGGGAAGCACTACCTAGATCTGAGTTGCTCATTGTCCTTGGTTTTCTTTAGGTTTAGATTGACTCCTCACAGATGAGATACTTCACCTGTTGCCATAACCCAAATTCCTCCCAGCTGCTAGAGTCGGTCTGCTAGAGCTGACAATCTGGTGGCAAAACCTGGAGTTCCCTCTGCTTCCACCATGAGGAATAAGAGGAAGACTTTAGTCAAAGGGGAAAAAAGGTACCAAGTGGAATCCTAGAGAATTGGGGTTCTAGGGCACTCTTTCCCACCATACTAGGACACATGGACAAGTGATTAATCTTGCAGGTAGAATGATGATAACAAATCTTGCTCATAGGATCTATTGTGAAAACAAAACTATATGGGTTGTGTAAGACCAAGCATGTTTTATCAATGTGGAGTGTGGTCATTCACATCACTTGTGATGTCCTCCTATGAGAGCCTAGAAAGCTCTAGAATGGATGAGAGTTAGCTCACCAATGCTGCTTCCCATTGAGAACCACCATATTCAGTTATATGGAAGTCATGTTGATATCACTCTGATCCTATATGGTGAGGATTGTGGTAAGCAATGGGGAGATGAAGAAAGGCAAAAGAGAAACAGTACCAGCCCTAAAAGAATTCATAGTCTAATTGGGGAGACAATATGCACCAAAAGATTCTTAGGACATAAATTGGAGGTAATTGAGTTGTCTGGTCCTCCTTGACAACTTCTAAGCTTCCTTTTCTCCTTTCTTCTTGACTTGGTCCATAGTGAAAATATGCCCTATCAAGAGGGGTCCAAACACTGAAAGGTTTTCCTAGCACCTGGTAAGTTTTTTGGCCCATCTGGGGAAGCCCAGCACCCCTTTTCAGAATTTCACATTTAACCTACCAAAGAGGACACCAAGTTTCATCTAGAGCTTAGCGAAAATAAAAGGTCCTTTTTTCCATTCAGATTCATGAATTTTCTGAAATCTGACCCAAGACCCCTTGAGGTTTCAAGGACCTCAGACTCAAAATCCCCTAGTCTAGCCCATCTTTTGGTTATTACACACTAAATGGACCAAATGGAGAAAAAATTTCATATCAGTAGCTTTTTCATTAATCTGTGAGGTTGTTTTTTGAAGAAAAGCTGAGTAGGTAATGGACTGCTCTGTGAGAATAGCCCCTTCCCATTTGGGCCATGTTGGGTGTGAGGTCTTGTTCTCCAATAAATCCAGATGATGGACAGTTGTCCTAATGTAAAAGTCAGCAATCCTTTCCAATAAATGCATATTTGGCTATTAGTGACTCAATAACCTGAATGAAAAGACAATTTTCTGTGGAAGTGGAAAGAAGCAGCTGATGAGCAATTGCAAGTAACCCTAATGAGGGCCCTAGAAGCTTCTTCCTCTTTTTTCTTCTCCCTCTCTATCTCCTCTCCTTTCCTTTGGTCTCCAGTCTTCTTTTCTCTCCCAACTTTTCTCCTCCCTCTCTCCCCTTCCTACCTTTTCTCTCTCTGTATCTTTGTTTCTCTCTTTATCACTTAGTCTTTACCTCTCTGACTCTGTTTCTGTGTGTGTCTGTCTCCCCTCTCTGTCTCTTCTACTTTCCTCTTTCTTCCTTTTCCTTTGGACTCCATCTCCCTTCCCCTCTCTACCACCTTCCTACCTCTCTCTTTCTTTGCCTTCTCCTTTTCCTCTCTGTCTTTGTCTCTCTCTTTCCTCTTGATCTCTCTGCCTCTCATTGTCTTTGTTTCTGTGTGTATCTCTCCTCTCTCTCTCTCTCTCTCTCTCTCTCTCTCTCTCTCTCTCTCTCTCCATCCTCTCTTTTTGTCTCTCTTAACCTCTCTGTGTATCTGTCAGCTTCTGTCTCTCTTCATTTCTCTATCCATCTCTCCTCCCCCCATCCCCTCTCTCTGTCTCTTTTTATCTGCCTCTTTGCCTCTCTATCTCTATCTATCTCCCCTATCCTATTTCTGTCTTCCTCCCTTTCACTCCATCCCCAGGTTATGTGACTTTTCTTTTAAAAATATTCTTGGGGCATATATATATATATATGTATATATATACACACACACACACACACATATATATATATATATATATATATATAACTATATTTCAGTATAATTGGTTTCTTTTGTAGTTCTCTGTGTTTTATTTATTCATTTAAAACATTATTCTCAGAAATAGCCCATAGGCTTCAGAGGTATGCTGGTAAATGTTTAATAAAAGATTCTGAGAAAAATGAAACTGTATAGATGACACATTTTAGGCTAATCTACACATTTAACTTTTTCTCCATCACTTATTTTAAGTCTAGACTCTAGACTAATAACAAAGCAACAAGTTCTAGTTTTTAGTTTTTGTTGATTTCTGAGGTATAAATGCTCTCACTGGAAATTTAACAATCAACTCCTGGCCTGAACTGCTACCATCATATTCCTGGCTTCCCTAGAGAAAATGAGACCCCCACTACATCCAGGGATTCTCTCCCATTTCTCTGATATTGGCTCATGTTACCCATCAGAGGACCCATCATAGCAGAGCCACACTATCTGGAAGGTTTTCTGTGTGTGCTTGCCCTTCTAGTCCCCTATATGACGTGGTTACATGGGACCAATGGATTTCACGGATCTGTGTGAATAGGCAGCAAATATTTCCAGTGGGAAGAGGGGCTGGCAGTGACCCTTGGTCTTCCACCTGCAAAAATTGGGGCCTGAGTGGGATCTGTTGTGCTAATCCTATAAAAACTAGCATATATAGTTCAATTTCAAGTTTATATAGTACTTGGTTGTTATTTATCAGTCATTTTTGTCATGTCCAACACCTTGTGACTCCCTTTGGGTTTTTCTCAGTACACATGCTGAGGAAGATGACATTAATTCGCGTGCCCAGGGTAACACAGATAAGTATCTAAGGCTGAATTTGAATTGAGGTCTGTCCTCCTAACTCAAGGTCTGACAATGAATCCACTATACCACTTAGCTGCCCCAAAGACTTTAACATATGCCACCTCATTTAAGACTCACAACCCTTAAAGATGCCATCATTATTACCATTTTGCAGATGGAGAAACTGATGCAGGCAAAAGTTAAGTAACTTGCTCAGAGTCACACTGTGTCTGTGGTTGGGTTTAAACTCAGGTCTTGTTGACTTCAAGCCTACTGCTCTATACACTGAGCCACCTAGATACTTCATAGTTTCTTCCTTTAAGGAATTTTCATATTAGAGGGGAAGACTCCATGTAAATACCAGATAGAGAAATAAATAAAAAAATATGGAAAGGAAGAAATATTAAGAAAGGGAGATAGAAATTATGAAAGGAAGGAAGAAAAAGAAAGAAAGAAGTAGGTTGGATAGATGGATGGATGGATAGATGAGAGAAAGAGTATATGAAAAATATGGTGGAGACAAGATCATCTTAGAAGGGACATTGGAAAAGGGGTGAAGTTGTGGAGGGGAGAGATAGATCAATATGCTTCCCAATATTCTATTTGGGCTCCTTGAGAACAGCAGTTATATTTTTGGCTCCCCATGCTCAATGGCAGCCCCTTGTGTGAAGTCATCAATATTTTCATAGCTTTGGAACTGGCACAGATGCAGTGTGAGTCCATGGGTGGTCTAACCTGGGACTGATGATGAAGAAAGAGTACAGAAGCTCCCTGCTTCTGACATGATACAGATATGGATGTAATCCTTCATTCCTGGAATAAGTTCACCTCTGGCAGATACTTAATGCATGTGTTAATACCTATGATCAAGGTGACAATTAATGATGGCAATGGAATGTCAAAGCTGACAGGATTAGCTGATTCATTTGGCTCTCTACCTATGAAATGCCTTTCTATCTCCTCCTGGCCCTCTCCCTCATTTCAAACCCAGTTGTCTTCAGAAAGAAGACAAACACCTAGCCCCTTCTGATTTCATAGAGTACTTCTTTTACCTTCTTTCAATGCTTTGGTCGTACAATGGACTACTGTAATTCAATTGGTTAAATATGCATCTATGAATATATTTGTGTAGATGCAATCCCTCTATGGTAGAGTTTTTAAGCTGTCAGGGAATTTAAAAAATGTATATATTTTGATAACCATATCAAAGCAATCATTTCTGTAATTCCATATATTTTATTTCATGCATTTAAAAACATGAGACTAGAAAAGGATCCAAAGAATCCACTCTTTTACCAAAAGGGGCCATGGCACAACAAAATGTTAAGAATCTTGCTCTGTGAGACTCTAAACTCCATGAAGGACTGTTTTCTCAGGTCATCAAATCTCTTCCTACTCCAAACATAGACTTTGCATATAAATCATATCTTGAAACTATTTATCGAATAGGTGGATGAATAGATGAATAAGTAAATGGGTGGATGGATAGATGGATGAACAGGTGGATGGATGAGTAAATGAACAGATGGATGAATCAAGGGGTGGATGAATGGGTAGATGAACAGGTTAGATAGATAAATGGATGGCTGGGTGGGTAAGTGGATGGATGGATAGATGAATAGGTGAGGGTGGATAGAAGGATAAATTAATTGGTAGGTAGTAGTGGGTGGCAGATGGATAAGTGGGTGGATAAGTGGATGGATTGATAGGTAGGTTGGTAGATGAGTGGGTGGTGGGGTGGGTGGGTAGGTGGTTGGATGGATAGGTGGTTGGTGGGTGGGAAGAGAGATAGATGGATGGATGGATGGATAGGTGGATATGCAGATCAATGGATATAGGTGATTTTAGTAAGTACAGATTAATTGAGATCTTAAAGAGTAATGCCACTCAAATAAAACTTACTACACTCTTCTCTCTCTAGCCTTTGCTTGACTTAGGAGCAATCAGTGGAATAAGTTAGGAATCCATCATTCTGACAAATTCAAGGAGAGAACCTTGCTTCAGAAGCTACCTATTACCACAAAGAAACAGCCACTGCTCAGGAGAGAAAATGAGGCAGGTATCAGATTCAATAGGATTGTGAAACTCTGTCCTGATAGTCTCCCTGTGTGGCAACAGATCTCTATACATCAGGGTGTAGTCACTGATTTATTTCTTGGGCTCAGTTCTGCCCCACAATGAATAGTAATTCAGACTCAGGAAAGCAGGTTTTGGAAGAAAATAGATGTAAAGGAAGTTATAGCATATTAAGAAAGTGATGGAAAAGTTAAAAAGTTTAAAGAGACCACGTGGATTGCTGAATGAATTGGCCAGGCCAGCTGTCCAGGGTTCAACAGAAGACTGGAAGGTAGAAAGGGACTAGTCCCTCCCTCGGATCTCCTTAAATTCTTTCCCAGAGTCCATGGGAGGGGGTGGTGACCTGGGAATGACCCAAGTCCCTCACTGGAGATTTTGCCTCTTGGGGAAGGGATCTGTTTTGAGTGGTCTTCCAGGACCTGTGCTCCCTGGCTGCCCCACCAAAAAACAATGTAATCCAAATCAGGTTGAAGGTCAGGCCCTCAGGTGTGGAAGGAGGAAGGAAGATTCCCTTTATAATGCAAACAAAAGATTTACAAAGTTTGTCTACAACTGATCTCATCACTCCCATGCCCAGGTTTCTCTTTGTCCATTTGGCTCTTCCATCCTTCATCTGCCTCCACCTTAAATGTATCAAAGAAAGGAGCCATCTGCAGAGGGACCCTTGGGACAGGTTCCACATGGTAAACCATCATTAGCTTTCTCTCTGTAGGGCTGGTGTGTACACAGATGGTTTACACCCAGTAGAATGGAGGGATGTTTTTGTTTGGTGTCCTCACTGTACTGTCCAAAGCTTGACATACAGTAGGTGAGCGATAAATGTTGATTTGCATGAAATAAATTGCATAGTAACTAGTTGTATACTTTGTGTTTTGGTTCCTAAGATCAAAGATTTACATCTGAAGGAAAAATGAGGGGTGTTAATCTAACTCCTTTTTTTTTTTAATGATGAAGAAACTGAGATCCAGAGACTTGAATGATTGACTTAGGGGAACAAATCTAATCAGAATCTCTGGCAGGATTTGAATTTAGGCTTCCATAGCTCCAAGTCCAGAATCCTCTCCATTGTATCCTGCTGCCTCTCCTGTCTCTATCAAGAAAGAGAAAAGGTATTTTTGCAAGATACAAAGGGAGTCTATGGGGTATGTATTTCATTAAATTCAGTAAACATTGAGGTTCTTCCTGAATTTGGGAACCTGTCTATGTTGGCATCTCTATGGTCCTGTCGGGGCAGGGTGTGCTGAAGCCTCTTTATTAGCTTCAGAGCTGATTGCTAGAGTTTTAGTATGTGTGTTTACACTGTGGAAATCAGCAAATATGACAAATTAGGACTTGATTTATTGTTCTATTAATTGTCTGGACTTAAAGAAATGATGGAGAATTGACTTAAAGACATGCCTATCATAGATGTTCATTTGTTTTTCATAGAGTTAGTTGTTAAACATTTACCAGGGGTGGCTAGGTGGTACAGTGGATAGAGCATCAACCGTGGAGTCAGGAGGACCTGAGTTCAAATCCGACCTCAGACACTTACTAATTACCTACCTGTGTAACCTTGGGCAAGTCACTTAATCCTATTCCTTGAAAAAAAACCCTAAAAAAACCCCATTTACCAGCATATGTCTTACTTCCAACTCTCTAGTCAAAAAGTAATTATCAGTTGGATTTATTTTCTTCCCTTATAACTCTTTCCCAAAGACTGATACCCCAGCATTATCATATTTGTTCAAGATATCCTCATTAGTGACAGTGAGGAAGAAGGTCCATGGTCTCATTGACTCAGTCTATAGTATTTGAAGCCTTTGTTATTCTTTTTCTTTTTGCAAGGCAATGGGGTTAATGTGTGACCATTCCCAAGGTCACACAGCTAGGTAATTATTAAGTGCCTGAAACCACATTTGAACTCAGGTCCTCTTGACTCCAGGGTTGATGCTCTATCCATTGTGCCACCTAGTGACCTGTAGCCTTTGTTTTTCAAGGAATCTTTAATAACTACAAAGTACAAAATAGAGCTAAAGGATAGTGTAACCTTTCCCTTGTTTTCACTATCTTTAAGATGTAAATGTTTTAGACAGTAGTGAGTTTCCTGTCATAAAGTTCTACAACTGGCAACTTGTCCAGTGGGGATTAGAGGAGATGGTCTCTGTCATTTGTGGTTCATTTTAATTGTTGTCCTATTTCAGCTACTTTTTTTTAGTTTTAATTTCCTTCAAATATTATGTCTCTCCTGAAAGAACCATTGATATAATTACAGGGAGACACCCCAGTGGTAGCAGGGAACAGACTCAGCAATGGAATGAAGTTAGACAACAAAAGTAAACCTTATCTATAATAAAAACAATAATGATAGCAATAATTGCTTTCACCCAAATTCCTGAGACAGCTTGTGAGCAGGGCCTCTGTAGCAGGACCATTTGGGGGTGGTGGTGAATGGGACTACACCTTCAGTTTTTAGAAACATTTTTCCCATGCCTATTTTTCTGGCCTGGACGTATTTCTTCTACCCGACTGAGCCAGTAGGGCCTTACTAATGTTGGTTGCACCAAAAGGGTAAACTCTGTTCTTATAAAGGAAGGTAGTTTTATATGCAATCATCTTTTATTAAAAATTAGACTGTTATAGAAATGTTTGCTTTGTCCCACAAACACAAATTAAAAATAAGATAAATTTAAAAAAAAATTAAAACTAAACAAAGAGCCATCTCTTATAACAAATAGTATTTCAAAAGAAAAGAAAAAAAATCAACTCAAGTGATCTATACATTTAAAAAAACCTGTGCAGTGTGTAACCCCAGTAGACCTCCCACATCCAAAGAGGAGTGGATTGAGGGATGTCTTTTTATAAGTCTTCATTTGAATTCTGTTAAATCTTTATAAGGGCAGTTGCAGAGTGCCATGGATAGAGTACTGGGCTTGGAGTCAGTAGGAGCTGATTTCAAATCTGACCTTTGATACTTAATACCTGGGTAGTCACTTAAACTATAAGACCCTCTGTAAAATGAGTTGGAGAAGGAAATGGCAAGTCACTCCAGTTTCATTGTTAAGAAAACCTCAAACAAAACAGAGTCAGATATAACTGAATAACAAGTATCTTTACAAATTTCTTACATTTCCTTTTGAGTTTTTGGTGTGTGATTTTTCAATTCACATTATTAGCATTACTGTGTATAATGTTTTCTTAGCTCTGCTGACTTCATTCTGCATCAGTTCATAAAAATTTTTTCATGCTTCTCTATACTTCTGTCTTTAGTTTTACCTACTTTAAAAATGATGGCATATTTGCATACAAAGGAAACTAGGTGGTGCAGGGGACAGAATCAAGGAATCAAGAAGACTAGGGTCAAATCCTGACTTGGACATTTCTTAGCTGGGTGGCACTATGTAAATGACTTCACTTCTCTGTCTCAGTTTCCTCATCTGTAAAATCAGGATAATAATTTATCTACTTACTTTACCTACTTACCTTAAAAGTAATAATAATAACGATATTAATAAATGCTAGATATTAATAATTTGAAATTTTAACAACTATTAGTATAATTATTTTTCTGTTCATATTATTTTCCTTCATAGAATGCCAGCTTCTGGAGTGGAACTCTTTCCCCTTCATTTCAAAATCCCTCATTTATAGTAAGCTCTGCTAATACACAGTCCATATCATTAAAATGTACACTCAAAATATTTTATTTTTAAAAAGCATTTTTAGACAATTATTGTAAACTTAATCATAAATAACTATTTTATTCATTAAGCTAAAGAAATAAAAACTGTACTAAATTTTTTAAAAAAATTAATAATTATATTTTATTTTTAAAATAAAAACCAAAACAGCAGCACACTCTAAACACATATATGTGTGTATATGGACATTAGACCATAAATGTACTGGCTGACTCCCCACCTCCCAAAAAATGTACTCAGACTGAACTTTGAAGTTGAATATGCATTTTAATATTTTCTCCCACACTTCCTTAAGTTTAACCAATCAACAAAACTTGATTTGTAATGTTTACTGATTTCTAGGTCACACTCAATAGTTAACAATTAGTTCTCAAGAGCCAATTAGAGCTGGCTCCTTGTATTATGATGTTGATGAATACACCCAGCACACTCATCCATATCCTTAAAACTCCTTATGATCTGTAGAAGACAGTAGGCTCTCCAATATGCTTCCTGATTGAGCCAGTGTTCTGTATGGCCTTAGGAACTCAGAGCTCCTAATTCCAGAGCAAGCATTCCCTCTAATAACACAGGGTGCCCCTAGCATCATGCTGTTTCAACTGAACTGCAGGAATTTTGTCCATGTGAAACCTGACAATAGTATACAGCTAAAATAGTCTATTTCCTCTTTTGTGGTCTCCTCTAATCTTTGCTTGGTTATGAATTCTCCCCCCAGTCAGAGTTGTGAAAGGCACCTGATCTCATTCTCTTGAAACTTTAGTATAGTTGTGTATTCTTTGTGAGATTATGATGTTATATTATACAAGATATTAGTTAAATGAAGAATACTACCAAATTGCTTACTGCTTCTCCCATAAATTCTTTTTTTTTAAATTTTGTTTTTACAAGGCAATGGGGTTAAGTGACTTGCCCAAGGTCACACAGCCAGGCAATTATTAAGTATCTGAGGTGGGATTTGAACACAGGTCCTTCTGACTCCCGGGCCAGTACTCTATCCACTGCACCACCTAGCTGCCCATAAATTCTTGACAAATAGGGAATCCTTCCCCCCAAACACTTTATGTTTTGAGATTTAATGAACACTGGGCTATTGAGTTTATTTATTTTTCCTGATTCATTCTTACCTGATCTTTTCATTGACCTTTTCTGTTTCTTAATCAGTCCCAAAAAATATTTGGATGATTTCTGTTTTATTATTTAATGTGAGAGCTAGAAGTATAAGTCTCCTTCCATTCCCCCTTATTTTCCCTGAGATTCCAGACATTTCTATTACTTAAAAGATTTGGTTTTTGTTTATAAATCTATCTTCTTGGTAGTTTGGTATAGCATGAAATTGACACGTTAATTTAGGCAATATCATCACTTTTATTAGATTAGTGTGATCAATGCATGTCCGTTCCATTGTTTATCATACTTCATTATATTTCTGCTTTTTGTTGTTGAGATATATATACATATATATTAACCATTATCTTCATTTTCAAATAAGTTCATAGAACCTCTACTACCTAGGGATCTATCCCAAGTAACAAAGAATAATAATGAAAGAAAAAAAAGCAGTTTCAGAAAATAAACCAATATATTATCCAATGCTGACAGTGTTCCACACCTATTATCTTCAAAGAAAAGTGAGGATCATATCTATTTTCCAAGGATAACAGCAACAGTGATAATGATAAGAAAAATAATGGCAACAGCAGTGGCAGCAAGAGTATTAGTAGTAAACAGTAGCAGTAGTAGTAGTAATAATAGTAGTAGTAGTAGTAGTAGTGGAGTAGTAGTAGCAGTAGTAGTAGAAGTAGTAGCAGTGGTAGAGTAGCAGCAGAAGTAGTAGTAGCTGTATTATTATTATTATTATTATTATTAATAGTAGTAGAAGTAGTAGTGGTAGCAGCAGTAGTAGTAGAAATATTATTATTCATAGTAGTAGTAATAGTAGTAGCAGTAGCAGCAGCAGTGGTAGTAGTAGCAGTAGTAGTAGTAGCAGTAGCAGCAGTAGTAGTAGTGGTAATAAAGTAGTGCTAGTGGTAGTAGTGGTAGTAGTAGTAAAGTAGTACTAGTGGTAGTGGTAGTAGTAGTAGTAATAGTAATAGTAGTAGTAGCAGTAATGGTAGTGATGGTGGTAGTAGTAGTAGTAGTAGTGGTGGGAGTAGGAATGGGAGTAGTAGTAGTAGTAGCAGTAGTAGTAGTAAGTAATACTAGTAGTAATAGTAGTAGTAGTAGGAATAGTACTAGTGTTAAGTGGTAGTAGTAAGTAGTAGCAGTAGTTAGTAGTAGTAGTAGTAGTAGTAGTAGTAGTAGTAGCAGCAGCAGCAGCAGCAGCAGCAGCAGCAGTAGCAGCAGCTAATCTTTATATAGCTTAAGACTGGCCAAACCCTTTGCCTCAATAAGATCTTTTGATCTTCATATGGAAATGATACTTGATGAATTGTTTTCCTCATTTAGCAGCTTGCCTTCTTAGTCTAACTACTCTGCATTTCCTCTGCATTTTTCAAGTTCATCATTGAAATTATAGATTTTAATCTCAGAACACCCTCTTCTATTGTTTATTCAAGAATTCCACTCCAGGCGTTCCTGATCTGGCTTTCTTCTCCTTTTGTTTTGTTAATAGTATGATCCTTGATGTTTACATTAAATATCCATTTTGAGCATATGTGGTATAAGAGGCTTGTCTACACTTAATTTTTATAAAAGTGCTCCCCAGTATTTTCAGTAGTTCTTGCTCAGTAAGGAATTTCTCACTTGGGTAATTTATGGTTTTGAGTTTAACAAGCCAGGGTTTAATAAATTCTGTGATATTTAAATTCAAAGATTCTTCCTTAGGTAATCTGTACTAGTGATTCTCTCCTTTTTAAACCAGGAACAAATAGCTTTAGAATATAACCTGAGAACAGGAAAAGTTCTCTTCCTTTGTTCCTAGGGTTTTCCATGTTTTATCATGAGATTCTAGATTTTGTTCCTTTAGAAGAATTTTGTTGACTTTTTTTTAGGCTTGTGGAATACTGTCTCAGTAGCTTGATTTATAGATCATGAAATCAGCAAGTTTATTTACATAGTTTCATTGTATTTGTTATAGTGGTATATCCAAACCAATAAAAACTGATCATTCCATTTTTTAAAAAAATTAAAGAATGTTTCATAATTAAATAGCTTTGGTAATTTGATTTCCAGATATTTATACATGTATAATTATTTTAAATGGGATTTCTTCTTCATTTATTTTCTCCAAGGTTTTGCTCTTTCTGTTTAGAAGTGAATTGAGGGGGCGGAGCCAAGATGGCGACAGTCTTAGGAGCTCTCTGATAAAAACTCATAAACTAAGGACTCTAAATTTTCGAGAGACAGAACCCACAAAGGGACCCAGTGAGGCAGTTCTCCTACTCAAGGTAACCTGGAAAAGAGCAGGAAAGGCTCTGCTCCCCGGGGTCGGAGGGGCGGCCAGGAAGAGGGGTGGCCCGCCAGAGCCAAAGCACCTCAGCCTCCTGGAGGCAGCCCCAGGGCGCTGGGAGCCTCAGCTCACAGCAGCTGGGGAGTCTCCTGGGCTGCACCCCGGGGAGCACTGGCATGGAGTGGGGGAGCAGCGGGGGACCCCTGCCAGAGCGAGCACATGGAGCCCAGCCCTCAGGGCACATAGCCAGCAGCCTGGTCTTTCCGCAGACCAGACCCAGAAACAGAAGTAGGTGGAGCCAGTAAGCAGGAGCCCCCAGGGCATGAGCCCATTGAGCTGAGGGAGGGGAGTGAAGAGAGAGAGAAACTGCAGAGCTCTGTCCTCTGCCCCTGGAACAGGACTCTGGAGCTCTGACCACATTCAGATCCTGATCACAGTCTAGGTCCCCCCATAGAACAGCAGGGCCCCCCCCACCTCAGCCCCGTGGCAGAGGGGGGGCGCTTATGGTCATTCACAGACCAAGAGGGAGGACAGAGCCTCACACACTGAGACCCTTGTGGGAGTGTCCCAAAAGCTCAGGAAGCACCCCCCAAAAACAGGCTTAGGCTGGGAAAATGAACAAACAAAGAAACAAGAGGAAGACCATTGAGAAATATTTTGCAAATGAGCCCAAGAAGGATCAAAATACTCACTCTGAAGATGAGGAAGCACAAGCTCCTGCATCTAAAGACTCCAAGAAAAAACAGAAATTGGGCTCAGGCTATGATAGAGCTCAAAAAAAGACTTTGAAAATCAAATGAGGGAGTTGGAAGAAAAACTGGGAAAAGAAAGGAGAGAGATGCAGGAAAAACATGAAAATGAAGTCAGCAGCTTAGTCAAGGAAATCCAAAGAAATGCTGAAGAAAATAGCATGCTGAAAACCAGCTTAGGTCAAATGGATAAAACAGTTCAAAAAGTTATTGAGGAGAAGAATGCTTTAAAAAGCAAAATTGGCCAGATGGAAAAAGAGATAAGAAAACTCTCTGAGGAGAATAAATCCTTCAGACAAAGAATAGAATTCAGGGAGATTGATGAATTTAGCAGAAATCAGAAATCAATTCAAAACCAAAAAAATGAAAAATTAGAAGAAAATGTGAAATATCTCATTGAAAAAACAACTGATATGGAAAACAGACTTAGGAAAGATAATTTGAAAATTATTGGAATACCTGAAAGTCATGATCAGGAAAAGAGCCTTGACATCATTTTCAAAGAATTACTACAGGAAAATTGCCCTGATGTTCTAGAAGCAGAGGGCAAAATAGAAATGGAGAGAATCCACCGATCCCCCCGAGAAAGAGATCCCAAAAAACCAACCCCCAGGAATATTATAGCCAAGTTCCAGAACTCCCAAGTCAAAGAGAAAATATTACAAGCAGCCAGAAGGACACAGTTCAAATATCGTGGAGCTGCAGTCAGGATCACACAGGACTTAGCAGCTACATTGGAAGCTCGAAGGGCTTGGAATACAATATACCGGAAGGCAAAAGAGCTTAGAATGCAGCCAAGAATGAACTACCCAGCAAGGCTGAATGTCCTCTTCCAGGGAAAAAGATGGACTTTCAATGAACCAGGGGAATTTCAAATGTTCCTTTTGGAATGGCCAGAGCTGAACAGAAGGTTTGATCTTCAGATACAGGACTCAGGTGAAGCATGGAGATTGGAGGAGAGGGGGGAAATATGAGGGACTTAATGAGGATGAACTGCATGCATAGAAAAATGATACTGATAATATTCATATGAACCATCTCAGTTAATAGAGCAGGTAGAGGGAGCTTCTATAGTTGAAGCACAGGAGAAAGCTGAATTCGAAGATAAAATATGGTGTAAAAATGGAGTCAATAAGAAAAAAAGGGAAATGGAATGGGAGAAAGAAAAAGGAGAAGGGGAATAGTCCAAGCTATTTCACATAATAAGATTTTTTTTTATTACATTGAGCTATTGCAATGATATGGAAAGGGGGAGGCAAGGGGGAATGAGGGAACTTTTGCTCTCATCAGAGATGGCTAGGAGAGGAAACAGCAAATATACTCAATGGGGTATAGACAACTGGAGTAAGAAGGAGGGGGGAGCAGGGGGAAGGGGTGGGTATGTAAATAAAGGAGGAGAGGATGGACCATGGGGGGACAGTGGTCAGATATAACACATTTTCTATTTTTACTTCTTGCAAGGGGCTGGGATTGGATGGCCTGCCCAGGACCATAGGGCCAGGTGGATTCTGGGGTGGTATGGGGGCTCAGGGCTTCTTGGCCCCAGGAGCAGGGATCTGTCTGCTGCACCACTCAGCGACCCTACAGCAGAGTCAGAGTGAAAGGAGAGAGAAAATATAGTACATGGTAGTGGAGAAATAAGAAAGGAGGGAGTTGCGATCAGCAATGGCAACATTGGAAAAATATGGAAGTAACTTTTGTGATGGACTTATCATAAAGAATGTGATCCACTCACGACAGAGTTGATGGTGTTGGAACAAAGACTGAAACACATTTTTTGTTATTATTTGGGGGAGGGTGCAGGGCAAGTGGGGCTGGGTGGCCTGCCTGGGGCCACATAGCAGGGTGATCATTGGGTGTCTGAGGCCAGATTTGGACCCAGGTGCTCCTGGCTCAAGGGCCAATGCTCTGTCTGCCACCCAGCCACCCCTACTATTATTACTATTTTATTTTATTTGGGGTCTTTTTTTTCATCTTTTTGGTTTTTGCACCACCTGGCCATACCTACAATTATTACTATTATTTTTTTTATTTTAATTTTTTTCTCCCCCCTTTACTTTTTTGCCCAAGCAAGTCTATCTATATTCAATGGGGGGAGAGGTATTTTGTTTACTTGTAAACAAGTATATCTTATTAATGTAAAGAAAAACATTTGTACAAAATGAGAATAAAAAATAAAGTAAAAAAAAAAATTTAAAAAAGTAAGAGGGAATGGAAAAAAAAAGAATGTGTTTCTTGCCAAAAAAGAATAAAGTCATTGGAAATTTCAAAAAAAAAAAAAGAAGTGAATTGAATGCTTATCGCCTGGATTTCACTATACACTTGGAAGGAACCCAACATGAACTTGACCATCCATTTGTCTATCCTGGGCAGTTAATGCAGATGGATAAGTGGTGGAGTCTAGAGTTGATGAAGAGGGGAGTGGGCTGGACTGCCTTTGAGAATGGCAAAGTTCCTCTACTTTCTGTCAGCTTCTTGTGAAACAAATATTCTTCTATTTCCTGGGAATATCCTACCGATGTTTCTGTATGGTGAGGAGCCAAGGAGTGCAACCACACCAAATAATTCCCCAGATCAACGGAAAGACAAGTGATGAGTGTGAGCTGGGTAAACTGTTAAGGAACTTTGGAGAGTGAGAGTTTGAGATTCCATCAATGACATTATAATAGAAAATGGGTTCTTCATGTGACACTGATGAATAGTGACAGATTGACAACCACAATTCATGAGTGGTCCCCACTAGGCATCAGGAGAAAGGAAGAAAGACCTTGAGTACTTTGACTGAACTCCCAGGGGTGAACTCATGCTCTAGGGGAAGCATAGAAAAGAGTCTCACAAGATATGCAGGATTGGATGGATTTCACTGAGCATAACTTTACCTCTGTAGTAATGAGACTGTAAATCCATTAAAATCTTTGGATATATAGCAACATTAACAATTCTGTGGATTCATTTTTTTTACTAATGGTCTTAATTTCTTTGCTGATATTCTGCAGTTTCTTCAATAAATCTTAATGTCAAAAGCAAATAGTAATAATTGTTTCTTCTCTTGGACAGTGCATATGCCTGTGATTTCTTTTTCTTCAATTATTGCTTTTACTTGCATTTCTTTTTTTTAATTAAAGATTTTATTTATTTTGAGTTTTACAATTTTTCCCCTAATCTTACTTCCCTCTCCCCACCCCCCCACAGAAGGCAATTTGCCAGTCTTTACATTGTTTCCATGGTCTACATTGGTCCAAATTGAATGTGATGAGAGAAAAATCATATCCTTAAGGAAGAAACATAAAGTATAAAAGATAGCAAGATCAGACAATAAGATAGCAGGTTTTTCCCCTAAATTTATCACTTGCATTTCTAAAACTATGTCAGGTAATAGTGGGATCATCTTTGCTTTGCTTCTTTATTGCTTGGGAAAAGCTTCTAACATTTTCCATTGGAAATAATGTTACCTTTTGGTTTTAGATATTTTAAAACACATATTGTTATTAACAACATTAGTTATTCATTATGCTGCCACTGGTAGATTACATAACCAGAAGGAGAAGACTGCTGCTAGCCTTTCAAGATTCTAGGGTTATTCTTATTAGATGGTTATTCTTCTCATAGCTCTCAAGCTCCAATCAGCCCCCAGTGCACTTCCTCCTAGTAATCAGCTAGTAAATGTAACAAATTCTCTAGGAAAGACATTCATCTTGCAAACCCTAGTTACAAAGAATTTCTTCTAAAAACAGGGAAATCCTCTTCCATGAAAACAATCAAAGTCCAGGAGGAAGTAAGAGAGGAGAATAAATTAAAGAGGAAGGAGGTGAAGAGAAGATATATGGTCAATGAAAGCCAGAGATATAGAACACAGCATCTTGATGTCTTAGTTCTTTGTGAACAGTCCTCATGATTTTCACTTGAGAATGTGATAACCTAATGACTATTCAGTTGGGTTGTTTTGTTTTGTATATATATATATTTAGCATTTTGCAAGGCAAATGGGGTTAAGTGGCCTGCCCAAAGCCACACAGCTAGGTAATTATGAAGTGTCTGAGGCCATATTTGAACTCAGGTACTCCTGATTTCAGGGCTGGTGCTCTATCCACTGAGCCACCTAGCCGCCCCTTGTTTTGTATTTTTTAAGAAAGATTTTGAGTCTTACAATTTTCCCCCCATTCTTGCTTTCCTCCCCCCCACCCCCCACAGAAGGCATTCTGTTAGTCTTTACATTGTTTCTATGTTATACATTGATCTCAGCTGAATGTGATGACAGAGAAATCATATCCTTAAGGAAGAAAAATAAAGTATGAGATAATAAAATTACAAAATAATAGAACGGGCTTTTTAATTTTGTATTTTTTTAGGGTTTTTTTTTTTGCAAGGCAAATGGGGTTAAGTGGCTTGCCCAAGGCCACACAGCTAGGTAATTATTAAGTGTCTGAGACCAAATTTGAACCCAGGTACTCCTGACTCCAAGGCCAGTGCTTTATCCACTATGCCACCTAGCCGCCCTTATTTTGTATTTTTTTTTGCAATAAATTGCATCTCTACCAGATTCTTTGCTTAGTTGGGTTGTCTTGTTCTAGGAGTTATACCTTAGCTGACCAAGTCCAAGTGCTAATGACCCCTTCATGGCTGTCTATGATGGTTCATCCGGGGTTGTCCGGCCAGACTGGGCCAGGCAGTTTCTGGGTCAGATGTGTTGCTCAGGCCCAGTTAACCTACCCTGTTTCTAGGCAGCAGCTGTTGGCGGGTCAATAGTATGACTGCTGTACCAGCCCTGCCTGATGGGACTAGGGGCCACTCTTATTGTGGAGATCTTTTGCCAGTCAAGGCAGGGTGTATTGCTCAATGGCTGGACTCTTTTCAGAGCAGTGTCACTGACTCATGAGTTGACTTCATTATCCTATATGAAACTGCTGCCATTGATATGCCTGGCTGGTCCTGCACTCTCTTCAGCTGGGGTAACACAGTGCCCCCTTTCACTGTAATGCTACAGAGCTCTTTGAGTTGGGTTCTACCTTTAGCTTAGGATCAGATCTGAGACTATTTGTCACCTCATTTCAGAAGATGGAATAGGGCTTACTTTCCATTTTTCCAAATCTTTTCTGGCCCCTCAAACCATTGGTTTTTTTTCCCAATAACCAGCCCTTTCTTAATTTGAATTGAAATAGAAGCAGCTACAAATTCAGAGCAATGGACTTGGATAAGGAGACCTGAGATCAAATCTAGTTTCAGACACTTTCTAGCTGTGTGACCCTAAACAAGTGACCTCATTTGCCTTTTTTTTTCATTTGTAAAATGCAGAAAATAATAGTACCCTGACATATACTAAATGCTATATAATTGTTAGATATTGTTACTATTATTATTGTGATGATGATGATAATGATGATGATGATACAATGGGACAGTAATGATGATGATGATTAGATTTATAATGATGGCGATCGTGGTGGTGGTGATGGTCACGATGATGATGATGATGATGATGATGTTAATAATAATGATGGTGGCTGCATCGATAATGACATTGGTATTGGTATGTTGGTGGTTTTAATGATCCCTACATGCCTCTTTCTACAGGGGCCCTATAGAGGCTAGAGATAAGTCCATTTGTCTTCTTCCTGACTTATTCTATACAGTTGAGGCCTTCAAGTCTCTATTACCCCTTTCAAATTTTGTATCTTTAGGTCTCTGTTTTAAATTTCAGAATGTATTATATCCCTGCACCTTCATCTTTGGCTGAAATCTATTGGGTCACCTACTCGAAACCACTGCAAAACTGTCCTCTGATTACATGTTGTAGTTTTTAAAAGGTTTTTTTTTACATGCAAAAGTGTTATGCCTTTTCAAGGGCTTTTTTCATCCATTGATATAATCACACAGTGTTTTTTTTTGTTTGTTTGTATTTTGATTTGGTATTGAATGTGATTAATTCTGTTAATTTTTTTTCCAGTGTTGCTGGATTTTGTTTGAATATAATTGATTACATTAATTGTTTTTCCAATGTTGAATTATTCTCTTATCCTTGGTTTAAATGCCACTTGATCTTAATGAATAATGTTTGGGCTATACTGTTGCTGCCTTTTGAAAAGAGTTTTATTTAATATGTTTGGATTAATGTCCATTAGTGAGATTGTTCCTTTTCCTTGCTTTAGCCTTCACTAATTTATGTATTCGGGTTATATCTGTCTTATTAGTAAATTCAGAGAGGGCATTTTCTTTTTCATTATTTTCTAGAATAATGTCCATTCATGATAAAAAATTAATACAATTCCCTTTTAAATTTGGAACCAATGTTTCTTGTCTCTATTTCCACTATTTCCATTGTATGTAGTGAAATTTCATTTTTTGAGAGTGAGTTGTTTAAGATCTCTATTTCATGTTCCAGGGATTTAGGTATTTTATCTGAACTACTAATTGTCAAGTCTTATGGCCCATCCTCAGTCCTCATCCTTCTGTAATAACTGAAATTGTAGTCCAACCTCTGCTCTTAGGCCTTCAATGCTTTCTTCTCCAGGTTTTCATGGCAATGTCATCTCTTGTTCTTTTCTTACTTTCACGTGTCCTCCTTTTTGGTTGCTTTATCAGTCACTCATGCCAGAACTGAAGACTATAGGTTCAGACCAAGGAGCAGTCCGAGGGCTTCTTCAGAGGCTTCTTTGTCTCCGTTGTTACTTTGAGTGACTCCATCATCTCCACATTATCCTTGACTCCTCAGACCCCCATCAAAAACATTCATTTGCCAACCCTTGCCATTTCCCCCATAACATCTCTTGTATTTGCCTCTTCTTTACTCACACAGCTACCAACCTAGTTCATTGCCTTTTATTTAATCTCTTGCAATGGCTTCCCAGTTTCCCATCTGCATCAAGTGTCTCCACACTCCAGTTCAATTTTCAACACTGCTACTACTAAAAGAATATTCCTTAAGCACTGGTTTAGATCATTTTACTCTCCTACTCAACATATATATATATGTATATATATATATATATATATATATATATATATATATATATATATATATTCTTTTTTTTTTTAGGTTTTTGTAAGGCAAACGGGGTTAAGTGGCTTGCCCAAGGCCACACAGCTAGGTAATTATTAAGTGTCTGAGACCGGATTTGAACCCAGGTACTCCTGACTCCAGGGCCAGTACTTTATCCACTATGCCACCTAGCCACCCCTACTCAATATATTTCAATGGTTCCTTATTTTCTCTTGGACAAAATGTAAACTCCTTGGTTTGGATTGTAGGAATTCTCATCCCATCCTACAACTCAGGCCTTGTTCTGCATCATTTCCCTTTTCCATTCCCCTTCAATTTTCTTGCTGATCTTCATCCATGATACTCAATGTCCTATCAATGTACCTAAACCATGCTCCAACCTAGAATTCATTCTTCCCTTCTCTCCCTCTCTTAGAATATTTACTTTCCTTCAAGGTTTATTTTCTATATGAAATCATTTCTGGTTTCTCCTCTAGTTGCTAGGATCTCTCCCCCAACCAAATTTTTCCTTGTCAAGTTTAATTAAAATATGTATGTAACTAGCTAACTAGCTAACTAACTAATAGTTAAATAACTAAATTTGTGTTTATATATGTGTGTGTGTGTGTGTGTGTGTGTGTGTGTGTGTGTGTGTGTGTGCGTTCTGCTGACCATAATTGGCTTATGAACAGGGACTTTTTCACTTTTCTCTCTGTGTCCTGGGGATTTTCCCAAAGTTTCCAACAATAAATGTTTTTTGACTGATGAATTGATTGGGTTTTTAAAAAATAAATATTTATTTCTTTCATATTTAAAGAATTTTTTTGAAACAATATGTCAAGAATATCAAGGGAAACAATGAAAGAAAAATGAAGACTTGGAACCTATCAGTATCAGATCTCAAAGTATACCACATAGCAGGAATTATTGAAATATTTAAGTACTGAATAAGAAACAGAGTGATTGATTAATGGAATAGATTAGGTACACAAAACACAGAAGCTAATGAGCATAGTAATAATGTGTTTGATAAATCCAAAAATTCCAGATAATAGGACAAGAACTCAAAAATCTGATAAAAACTACAGGGAAAACAAGAAAATATTCTGACACAAACTCAGCCTATACCAACATATCTTTTCATTATTATGAAGTTGACCAATATCCAAAATTTTCCCTATCCAAAGAACATGAATAAGACTCTGTGAACTTTCAATATGTACCATTCTCTTTCAATTTCCATTTGAACATATCAGTGAGAAAATTTCCCTGCTTAAGCTGTTTTCATTTTAAAACTTCCATTCTCCTTGAATTTTTTTAGAGTCACTGCAGTTTTTTCTTTCTTCTTCCTTTATCTTAGTATCATTATTACTATCTTCTTCAATAACCCCCTAAACTCCCAAACTCTCAAACCACCAAAAAATCCCTTCCTTGTAACAAATAATGACAGTCAGACAAAATGAATCCACACATTGACTCCATCCAAAAATGCATGTCTAATACTATACACTAGGAGTCTCTGTGAAGAGGTTAGGAAGATATTTTGTTATCAGGCTTCTGATGCATTTATATTGATCACCTTTCTTGAGTTTTTCACAATATTTTAGTTCACAGTGTTGTAGTCATCATAGAATTTATCCTCAAGTTTTTTTATTACTTCATCCCACATTATTTTGAAAAAATCTATTGGATTTCTCTGAATCTTTTTCCTTTCATAATTTTTATAGCATAAAATGTTATATTACAATAATACATAATTTTTTCAAGCATTTTCCAACTATCAGTCATCTACTTTGTTTATAAATGTTTGCTTCAACAGAATGTGCTAGTGTAAATATTTTCTTTGGATTTTTGATTCTTTCCCCCTCTTTCCTAGTATGATGATAGTTTTGATATCTATTCAAATGAATCAACATTTATTCAGGTTATTATGATTTGACAGGTATCAATGATTGTATTAGTGACATAAGGAGAATAGGCTCAAGTTTAATTATGTATTGCTAACATGGTTAGGATCAAATAATCTCTCATGTATTATTGTTATAATGTTTATTATATAGCAGTGGAATTATTAGGGGTCATAGGATACATTTCTAGATTATAAGATAAAAGCACATTATATAAAGAGAACTATCAAATCTTTTTTCCAAGTCTTAATATTTTATTGACTTTTTTGCCCCTTTTTAAATAGGTTAAAATCTGGGATTATACAATTGGAAAATGCACAGTCTGAGGGTAAATTGCAACAGGTGGGCATGTAAGGGTAGAAAATAGTATGGTTTAAGTTAGCAGCTTTATATCCTCCAATAATCAATGAATTGTTTCTTGGAACATTCAAATTATGCAGCAAAACAAGTAAATAGAATTTTTATCGAATGGCAAAGATAGAATTTTCAGGGGCATCTGGTCCAAACCTCATAAACAAGAATGAATGAGATTAGAAGTGACTTTTGAGTTTTGCATCATTTTAGTCTTGTATCTAATAGTTTAATCATTTGAGTGTAAACACCTTTTTCAAGTAATTCAAGTACTCACATCAGTAATGAGAATTTTCCTCTCTGATAAAACATAATCATTACAATTTTTTAATGTTATTAAAAAAAAAGAAATGACTTTTGCCAGGATCAACTAGCTACTTAGTGGTAGAAATGGGACTTGAGATAGGGTCCTTTGGCTCCTAGTCCAGGGCATTTTCAACTTTATTTTTTGGCAGTGAGTTTGAGAAGTGGTGCATGTCTGCGCTTTCAGTCCGGATGGGAACTTGTTGGTTTCAAGGTCAGTGGATCACCAAATATTTGGAGAAGAAATTACAAATAACCAAGAGTTATCAGATAGGTCATTCAACCCCTCAGAAGTCAATTCTAAGCAACAGCCACATCAAGGCCACTGAAATACACAATCCAAATCTACAATACTTGGAACTGGGAGCCACAACAAAAACAAAACTAACAGCAGCACCATTTCCACCTCAGGAGGAGAAAAGTGAAAATTCTAAGACCCAAACCAAATGATGAGGAGTTTAAAATTAACAGCACTGAGTCATCAATCAACTATCAAGAGAAATTTAAATCTTATGAACCAAGTACCTTACATAGTAATCAATAATCAACAAATTCCAAACTCAGTTTCTTAAAAGTGACCAAGAGTCAGTACTACATAGGTTATAACAATTTATCTTTTTATTTATTAGCACCTTAACAAGTCATTCTTTAACAACAAATTTCTGAAGAGATTATAGCATTCCTTCCCCTTCTGTTTTTTGGTCTTTGAGCTTTCTCATGTTTTTTTGAGCCTGTGACACATAAGCACGGGTCTTCTTAAGCTGAAGGTGCAGGGACTTGTATTTCTTGCCCTTTTAGAATTTCCTGAAGTTCTCTTTTTATGTTCAGTTGATGACAGTTAGGATTCAGGCAATAGATTTTCAGATTACTGGGATCTTTGATGCATTGACCTTGACCACTGTCAATTGAGAAAGTTCCATCTTTAAATCATCTAATTGCTTAAGTAGCTCTTCCTTCCTCCTATGAAGATACCTGACCTTGATTTTTGCCATGATCACAGATATAACATACTACCACCTGCTCTGTGGAGGAGGAGGAAAAATGTTCAGTCAAATGCTTAAGAATGCAGGTCAATTTGATTAAGTTTGGGTTGAAGTATTCACCAAACAATGATTCCCAGGATTTAAAAAAAAGGCATGGTTATTTCCTTTAAAGGAATGGGCTGAATTTTCCATTGGAACTCTTGCTCTAGGGAGGAAGTGGGAAGTGACTTATTTAGGCAGGAGCCTTTCCAGAAGCAGCTCATTATGGCCAGGCTTAATTGAGAAATAGGGCACAAACAAAGATGATTAAGCTTTTTGAACATTTGGACTTCATCGATTTTTCTGATGGTAAATGATCAAAGGATATGAGCAGTTTTCAGATGAAGAAATCAAAGCTATCTATAGTCAAATGGGAAAATACTCTATAACTGCTGATTTAAAGGCATACACATTTAAACAGCTTTGAGTTAGTACCTCACACTTATCACATTGTTTAATATGAAAAAAAGGAAAATAAATATTGGAGGGGATATGGGAAAATTGCGATGCTAATGCACTATTGGTGGAGACATAAATTTGTCCATTCTGGAGAGCAATTTGGATCTATGACCAAAAGGCTCTAAAACGACATAGTCTTTGACTATGAATAGTTCATATTCCCCAAAAAATTTTTTAAAAAGAAAAAAGATCTGTTTGTATTAGGGTTTTTATAGTGGTTCTTTTTGCGGGTGACCAAAATTGGAAATAGAAGGGAACTCATTAGTTGGAGGTATGGCTGAACAAGTTGTGGTGAATGATTATAATGGAATACTATTGAGTATAAGGAATGATGACCTGAATGTCAGAAAAGCTTAGGCTTCTCTGCTAAAGGAAGTGAGCAGAATCAGGAGAATGCTGCATGTAAGAACAGCAATATTGTACAATGATCAACAGTGAATGACTTAGCTATTCTTAGCATAACAAAATACAAGACTTAAGGACTTAAGATGAAATCCAAAGGATTTAAGATGAAAATTTCTAATGACATCTAGAGAAAGAGCTGATGGATTTGGAATGCAGGTCAAAGCATACTATGTTTCACATTTTTGTGGATTTTCTGTTGACATTTCCTCTTGGCTAACACTTCCTTAAACTTCTAGATTCAACAAATACCAGATCTTTGGTTTCTCAAAACAATCACTGCTGAGATGGCAAATGGAATGACTTTTACCCAGAAACAATCTGAGAGTATTAGTGACTTAAAATTCTGCTGATACAGTGATTATTATTACTAATCCCTCAACCAATCATCAAGTTTTTTCCTCTTCTGACATGAACTGCCTCTTTCTCATTCTATAAATACTGGCCACCCTCAGGGAGTAAGGTTCCATGATTGTGATGCAGGTTTTGGACCTTAATTATTTAGAGAGCACCCATTACCCCAAACAAATCAAATATTCCCTTTGTTGCTGATTGGAACAGTTTTGGCCCACACTTGCCTAGTAGTGGTGTCACTAGATCACTAGATCAAAAGGTATGCTAAATTTCATTATTTTTGTAGATGGTACCAAATTACTCTCCATAAATATTGGACCAATTCTCAATTCTGTGAACTGTGCATTAGTGTCTCTGTCCTCTATGGCCTTTTCAACAATTCTCTCTCTCTCGCTCTCTCTGTCTCTCTCTCTGTCTCTCTCTCTCTCTCTCTCTCTCTCTCTCTCTCTGCTATGGAGGTAAGGTAGAATCTGAGTTGGTCATAGTTGCATATCTTATCATTAGTGATTTAAAGTATTTTTTCAAGCTATTATTGAAAGACAGAATTTTTCCTTTGAGAACTTCCTCTTCATTCCCTATATCTATAGGAGAATAGCATTGGTTTCTATACATTTACATCATTTTGATATATATGTATATATATATATTATATATATAATATATGTATGTCACACCTTTATCAGAGAAATTTCTTTTTTCTCAGATAATAGTTTTCCTTCTACTTCTGTGTGAATGTTTTTGTTTAAATTTGTGTAATAAAATTGTTAATTTCATTTTCTGTGAATCTCTTTATCCCTTCTTTGATCATGAATTCTTTCCATTCATAATTGTGAATTATATGAAAACTATGAATCCATTTGGAGTTTGTTCTGTTATATAGTATGAAATCTTGATCTAAAACTAATTTCTGCCTGACTACTAGCAAACTTTCCCAGTATTTTTTTAAGGATGAAATAATGAGTCATTACTCCAGTCGTTGGAACCCTTAACTTTAATGAACAATTGGGCATTGTTTTAGTTGTTTCTGAAATTTACTTACATTATAAGTCCCAGCAATTTACTATTTTTAAACTAGCGACAAAGAGTTTTGATGGTTCCTACTTTTTTATTTGGTTTATTTTTAAGCGTTTTTTTGCAAGGCAGTGGGGTTAAGTGGCTTGCCTGAGGCCACACAGCTAGGTAATTATTAAGTGTCTGAGACTGGATTTGAACCCAGGTACTCGTGACTCCAGGGCCAGTGCTCTATCCACTGTGCCACCTAGCTGCTCCAAATGGTTCCTACTTTTAAATATATTGCTGAGCTCCGTTTCCTTCTAACTTTTAAAAAAGTTTCTCTTGAGATCCTTTAGCTTTTTTTCTCTTCACATTAATTTTATGGTTTCCCCCTACTAGTTCTTTAAAATTAGCCTTTAGTCATTGGATTATAATGACACTGAATCCACAAATTCATTTAGATAACATTACCAGCTTGTAATTTAAGTAATTTGTACTTAAATAATAATCTTTCTCCTTTCTCCCTCCAAAATGGGAATGTTCGCCTAGAGCCACTCTAGTTTTTAGAGTCCAGGCTTGGTCTTATCTTGCTAAGGACTCTACTGAGCTACCTGAATACTTCCAGCAATGCTGCCCACTCCTATTGTTCCCCCCCCCCCCCCCCAGTAATCCCCTCAGCTCTCCTTTATCTATTCTCTTCCCCCATTGGAATTTAAGTCCCTTAAGTGCAGGGAGTAGTTTTGTTTGATTTTATTTGTATCATCAGTACTTATGGCAGGTAGGTGGTACAATGGACAGAGTACCAGTCCTGGAGTTAGAAGGACTAGAGTTCATATCTGACCTCAGACACATGACACTAACTTTGTGACTGGACAAATCACCTTACCCCAATTGCCTCACATCTAGGGTCATCTCCTCCTCCTGATCCATAGATGGCCACTGGACCCAGATTGTTTTGGAGAAAGTAAGCTTGGCACAGTATCCTCTCACTCAAATTCAATTCATGAGCATGGCATAGCATCACCTTCCTGATGTCTTGATGTTCTTTGAGAATAAAGGACAATTATCTTCACTTAGGACAGTGCTCAGCACTAAGTAAACACTTAAGATATATTTCATTTATCTGGTTGGTTGGACTTTCTAATATATTTATACATTTTTTAGTTATTTTGACTGGATGTTCCCTCCCCCCTTTCCTATTCTTATTTTGGATAAGGGAAAGGATATACAGAAAAATTTATAATGTATTTTATCAAAGTTATCAAAAGTTTTAATTAATTTTATTTATCTCTCTAAAGTCTTATAAGGAAACTATCATGTTATCTGTAAAAGGTAACATTTTGTTTCCTCTTTCTCTAATTCTTTAATTTCTTTTTCTTGTCTTATTGCAATAGCTAAAGTGTCTAGAACAAAAATCAGAGAATAGTGGTAACAATGGACAGTTTTGTTTTATCTTCAAAAGGGTTATCAGAAAATGTTCTAGCTTTTCTACATTACAAATAATCTTGGTTTTCAAGCAAAACTAATCATTTTATTAAGGAGCAGCCATTTGTTCCTTTTTTGCTTTAAACAGTTTTTTTTTTTTTTTGATTTTTTCAAAAGCTTTTTTCTTGGGTGTAAGCAGCAGGACTTCACTGGTACTGACTCTCCAGACAGATCCATTGGCATTTCCAGCCCTGGTAGCCAATCCCAGTGACTGGGTTGTGTGAGGACAGCCCAGATCCAGCTCCAGGCCTAGGGGGTATGTGGCTGACACCCCCAAAACAGACAATCCAGAGAAAACTTCTGTTGTTCTTTATTGCTTGGTTTGCTGAGTAATTCCCCTGGAGTTCCAAATCCCAGTAAGCAAAACCTCTAGAGTTCTCAATACTGATGGTCTGTGAACAAGCCCCTCCTCCAACACACACACACACACACACACACACACACACACACACACACACAGATACACAAAAGACTCTAGGAAAAACTGCCAACCCAAAATGAAAAACGGCCAGCATAAACAGTATCTATTGAACATCACCTTGGAGATATTGTTACTTTGCTCAGAAAAGGATGACAGAAAGAGCACTATATGTGAAACTTCAGCAGAGGCTATGAATTGGTCTCCAGTCCAGAAGGACTCCTTAGAAGAGATCAAAAGGGGCGGCTATGTGGTGCAGTGGATAGACCACTGGCCCTGGAGTCAGGAGTACCTGAGTTCAAATCTGGCCTCAGACACTTAATAATTACCTTGCTGTGTGGTCTTGGGCAAGACACTTAACCCCATTGCCTTGCAAAAAAAAACTAAAAAAAAAAGCTAGATTTGACCAAATGGAAAAGGAGATGCAAAATAAAATTCCTCCCTCAAAAATGGATTGGGATCTGTGGAAGCTAATGACTTCATGAGACACCAAGAATCTGTTAAACAAAAATTTAAAAAAAATGGAAAAATAGAAGAAAATGTAAAATACCTTATTGATAAAACAAATGACTTAGAAAATAGATTCAGGAGAGAAAAAGTAAGAATCATAGTATTACTTGAAAACCTTGATCAAAAAAAAGAACCTGGACTACATTCTTCAAGAAATAGTTAAGAAGAACTGCCCTGATATCCTAGAATCAGAGAACAAAATAGCCATTGAAAGAATCCATTGATCTCCTCCTGAAAGGAATCCTAAAATGAAAAGACCAAGGAATATTGAGACCAAACTCTAGAATTATTGTATCATGGAGAAAATCCTATAAGTCACTAGAAAGAAGCAATACAAATACAAAGGAACCACAGTCAGTATTACATAGGACTTGACTGCGTCAACATTTAGGGATCAAAGGTCCTGGAATATGATATTCAGGGTAGCAAGAGAGCTTGGATTACAACCAAGAATCAACTATCCAGGAAAGCTGAGCCTTCTCTTTCAGGGGAAAAGATGGACATTTAATGAAATAATTGACTTTCAAACTTTCCTGATGAAAAGACCAGAGGTGAACAGAAAATTTGATCCTCAAATTGGAGACCCAAGAGATACCTGAGAAAGTAAACAGGAGAAAAGGAAAAACTACTATTCAATAAGATTAAATTATTTACATCTCTATCTGGAAGATTTTCATTAAAAAAGTTATTTCCTTCTTATCTGTTGACATGAAAGTGATTTCTATTATTTTCTTATAAATATGTTCTATAATCTTGAAAGTTTTCCTAATATTGAGTCCACCCTTCATTCCTGCATTTAAATCAATATATTTGCATAAATATTCATTATAGATCTTCATCTCTAGCCTCTTTCTTTGATTTAACATTTCCATGGTTTAGATACCAGGATCATAGTTTTCTTAATGAATGAATTTAGGAGAAATCCTTTTTTCCTTTATGTAGAAAAAAGCAATTGTTTATGTGATATTGTTATTAATATGTTTGACAGAATTCACTGATTAAGTCCATTTGTAACCAGATCCTCTTCTTTTTTAAAAAATATTTTATTCATTTATTTTTCCAACCACATGCAAGAATAGTTTCCAATAATCTTTTTTGGTAAGGTTTTCGAATTTTACATTTTTCTCCCTCCTTCCTGTCCCTCCTCACTCCCAACAGAAAACAATCTAATATAGGTTATACATGTATAACCAAGCAAAGCATAAATCCATATTAATCATGTTGTGAAAGAAGAATCAAATTGAAATGGAAAAAAAATTAGAGAGAAAAAGAAAACATAATACCTAAGACAACTTTTAAAATTTGGAAATTGTAAACTTTGATCTGCATTTAACCTCCACAGTTCCTTCTCTGGATATGGATGATATTTTCCATCAAAAAGTCTTTTTGAATTGTCTTTGATTCATGTGCTGTTGAAATGAATAAATTCCTCTTGATCGATGATCGCCCAACACTATAGTTAGTATGTGTAATATTCTGTTTCTGCTCACTTCATTTGGCATTCATTCATACAAGTCTTTCCAGGTACTCCTGAAGTCCTATTCCTCACGATTTCTTATAGAACAATAGTGTTCCATATACCACAATTTCTTCAGTCATTACTGAATTAATGGGCATCTCCTTAATTTCCAATTCTTTGCCACTATGAAAAGAGTAGACCCCCCTTTTTTTTTTTTACTTTGGAGGAACCCTTTTTAGTTCTTCCATGGTTTATTTTATTTTTCTTTAAAGATTTTATGAGATTTTGAACTCACTCTGTTTATCTGAGTATTTTTATATTATTATAAATAAAATATTATAAATATTATAAATATTCACTCATTCCTTTTATGTTTATCAGTTTTATTGGCATATAATCGAACAAGACAATTTCTTCTTTATTTATGTGAAACATCTTTTTATTTTTATTTCTGATTTTTGACAATTTAGTTTTTCCCTCTTTTTCTTTTATCAGTTGAACTAATGATTTATATACTCTTTTAAAATCTACCTCTTAGTTTCAGTTTTCAATTCAATTCATTTATGTTGGGTGTCTGAATTTCCATTTTTATGTCTTCTCTAATGAATAGAATTTCTAATTTTGCTTTTACATTGGTCATTTATGTTTGTAGAGCTTTTTTCAGTCACATACCCCATTCATTGATCTATTCTTTCTTTTGTTGATCCTTTAAAAGGTGTTTAGATATATAACTATTCCCTAAAAAAACAACTTCTTTGACTGTCTCCCAAAATCTTTATTTGTGTTGTCTTGTAGTTATTTTCTTGGATGAATTTTCTGTTGTTCTGTTGATTTGTTGTTCTCTGACCTACAGGATTAAAGTATCTATATCTCACTTCAGTTGCAGTATATACCTGGGGGCTGCTATTTGTCTTTAGCTGCTTTCATTGCAGGATATATGGGGTCCTGTGTTTCTGTCCAGAGAAAACCCTGGGGCAGAAAACTGACTGGAAATGACTTTCCAGTCCCATTTCCTTCAGTCATGGACCTTTGGTTCTCATCCTCTCCCTTCTCTCCCACTTGGTTTCCATCTTCCCTAATTCAGACAGAGTCTCTGGTGGAATTGCCAGAACTGTCTCTGTAATGACACTCAGAGTTACTGTCCTGAGGATCTGGTTGAGCTACCTGTACCTCATGTGTGAAGGCAGATGCAAAGCTGGGTTAGTGAGAGGGAGTTTGGAGAAGTTAATTCCTTGACTGTCATCATATGATTTTTTCTGTTTGTTTCTCTATTTTGTGGCTTGAGCTGTGATTCATTCCTCTTTTTGAATATTTGAGGTATTTGCATCATTGTGGACATGTTGTCTGCTCCAGCAGAAAAGGAGTTCTATCTTTCTTAGATTTCTCAATGCTTAGAACTTACTAACATGGACATTTCCAGACAGATTCTAGTATTTTGTAACTGTTGTGACACAGTCTTGTTCATTGTGTCATATCCTCCATTTCCCATCTCTTGTCCTTTGGGCTGGCCTTTCTCTATCCTTGGAATGTACTCTTCCTCACTTCTACCAATAGAATAGCTCATTTCCTTCAAGAATTGATTCAGGATTCAATCTGAGTGAGATCCAGAGACCAAGAACTTGATGGACAAATTTCAAGGAGCCCATGAAATTGAATGGGAAAAAATGCTACCTTCCTTTTCATTGACTTGAAACTAAAATTTAATATTTACTGTAATTATTTTTAAAAAACCTTTTGAGAAGGGGCCATGGACTTCATCAGAATAATGCAATCAGTGTTAAAAGCCTTACTCTACTTGAAGGTTTTGATATGCCTCTGAATGCCTGAGATCTCTCTCCCTCACTCCCTGCTTAATGAGTTATTATTTTTACTTTATATTTCTTCATTCATGTGCACTTTTGTGACCACTCTTGTCCCCAGAAAGTCAAGACACTTGAGAGCAGAGTTTGCAGTTTGGTGTTGGAAATCTTAGGACTTAGCACAGTGATTAAGAACCATCGATAGATGTCTGATGGAGAGTGCATCAGAGTTCCATCCTGAAGGAAGGGGATGGGGATGTGGGAATGGAAAGGAAAGCAATGTGGCTGACTCAGAGTATGTGAAGTGTGATTGATATAAGACTGACAGGAAGGCTGCAGGTAGAATGTGGAGGGTCTTACAAAAAGAAGCACTCAACAAGTTTTTATTAAATGCCTACTCTAGTCTAAATGCTAATACTGCAAAAAACAAAATAAGGGGACAAAACATGGAGTTTACACTTCATCTGTGGCAGCACCACCTCCCCCCCCCCCCCCCCCCACACACACACACAGAGTCTATAAAAAGCAAGAACATTTTCTGGATGAGACAAAGCTGTAAGTCAGGAAAGGCCTTGCACAGAAGTCAGTGCTTAAAGCTGAATTTTAAAGGAAGCTAGGGATTCCAGCAATAGGGCATGGATTGGAAAGACCATTAGATTTGGTAATTAAGAGCTTACTGGCAACTTTGAAGAGCATAGTTTCAAAGGAGTGAGGAGATCAGAATCCAGATCGTAAAAGTTTAAGGAGTGAAAGAAGTTCTAGTACTTTGTTTATCAAGCAGAGGCAAGATATAAGATAATATTGCCAGGATATGATTTTGCTGTTCAGTCATTTCAATTTTTGTGACCCCACTTAGGGTTTCTTGGCAGAGATGCTGGAGTGGTTTGCCATTTCCTTCTCTAGCTCTTTTTATACATGAGGAAACTGAGGCAAATAGGAATAAGTGACTTGCCCAGCATCACACAACTAGTGTCTGAAACTGGATTTTAATTCAGGTCTTTCTGACACCAGATCTAGCTCTCTATCCACTGTACTACCTAGGTGCCCTTGGGTAATATTAATTGAAGGTTCAGGGCCCTCATGAGCATTGTGGTACAGTATTGAGTTAACCTGGGAAAAAGACTGAGACAGAATGATTACATCTAACTAGGCTGATCCTCAAAGCACAGATACAGAGGCTGAGCCAGATTTAGTTTCCTTGTATGTAAAAATGAGAAGATTTATAGCCTAGGTGTAAGCCTGCCCTGCTCTTTATCTTTCACCCCTATATCCAAGTAAATGCTAAGCTTTGTTGAATTCACCTCTGTACCATTTCCCCAAAATACAACCTTTTCTCCTTTGACATCCTGAACTCTAATACAGGTCCTTATCACTTCACACTTGAACTATTGCAATGGCCCTTGAGCTATCTGCCTGCCCCAAGTCTCTGCCCACTCCAGTCTATCCTCTATTCAGCCACAAAAAATGATTTTCCTAAAGCACAAGTTTGATCATGTTACCCCCTGCCCCCCATCAACTTTCCAGTGGCTCCCTATTACCTCCACGTGTAAAGGTATTCCCTCCCCCCTTACATTTCCATTCTTCCTACTTTCATTCCTGGACATGTTCTCTTCCATTCAGTGATGGCCTCCTGGCTCTTCCTCAAGCAGGACATTAATTTCTTAGTTCTCATCATTTTCTCTACCCATCCTCTACCCTTGGGACTTTCCATCTTCTCTGACTATTGACCTTTTTGGCTTTCTCTAAGTTCCAACTAAAATCTCATCCTTTACTGGGAGCCCTTCCCAATGCTTCTTAACTCTAATGCCTTCCTCTCAACATTACTTCCTATGTATCCAATTTAAATCCTGTTTGTACAGATTATTTCCATTAGATTCCATTAGATAGTCAGCCCCTTAAAAGGAGGGATTGTCTTTTGCTTTCATTTATATTCTCAGGGCTTGCCATAGTACCTGACCCATAAGGGGGTGCTTGATAAGTATTTACTTCTAGTTTAACTAGCTAACACTTGAGGTCCCTTCAAGCTCTTATCCTATGATGCTAGGAGTTGGACTGACTATTCTCTTCCTTGTTAAGCCTGGCTCATGTTCTATCCTCTGACATCTGTTCTCCCCTCTATTCAAGTACAAGAAAGCTCCCTATATGCCACATGAGTAAACAGATATTAAAGTGGTTGAGAAATCTCTGGGGAACATTCTTTATCTGGACAGAGGCTGGCCCACTCTTCTGCCCTCCTTGGTGTTCTGCCCTAGAGCATCAGAAGATACTGAGATCACCACATGGTGATGATAGACCTAGAGGACAGGTAGAAAAAAAACCCACTGAAATCCATGAGATTGTGTCCATTAGAAGCTCAGGTAAGGATCTTGAGACTCAGGCATCAAGAGTGGAGTCTCTTCCTCAAGTCTATTGACAATGAATACCAGTAAATTAAGCTTCTGGAGTCATCATCTAAGTTGGCAGAGAATTCAATGATCATCAAATCTTGCCCCCTCACTTTACAAACTGAAGCCAAGGATAAAGGGCCTGTCTAAGATGTTACATCAACTCCTAGAATGTTATCTCTAAAAGGAACCTAATTGACCATCTAGTTCAACTTTTGGGGCTAGATTTTGTACATGAGGATCATGATGTTCAGAGATATAAAGTCACTAGGTGAAGATCACACATAGAGTTAAGTGGCAGAGGCAGACTTCTAATCCAGATCCTGGGATCTGAGTCTAGAGTTCAAGGGAACAGAGTGGTCACCAAGGTCAACCTTCTTGGTTCTAAGAGGAAACAGGCCTGAACAATCAAGTCACATGCCTAAGGTCAAACAGATAGTCAGAATTAGTACTTGGGGCCTATGACTTCACACCTTTTTTTTTCCTAAGAGAACCCTATCAGATGGCTCCAGAGTGGAGTACCTAGAGAGCTTGAAGGTTAGGTACAAAGAAAGATTTCAAGTTCTACAGAAAGGGATGCTGATTTGTTGGGGCAGGGGTTTGGGGCAGAACAGAGCATTTGATTTGTAGTCCAAGTAATTGGTTGTAGATCCTGACTGTGCTGTCTACTGCTCTGGAGTCTTCAGTATTTCCCCCTGAGATAGGAAGACTTGATGATCCCAGAATATTTTTCTCCCTTCAGCTCCTGAGAACCTGTTAGAAAACCATTGCAGGCAAGATCATCTAGAAATTCCATTCAGTTGGATGCATTCAGGGTTCTTTGTGGATGCTGAGGGGATGCAATGAGCTAGTCCTTGCTGTTGGACAGCTTACAGTCACCAGAGAGTAAAATGTGTACAGATAATGGCACCCTAGAACATTTCTTCATTAAAGAACATATTGCTCCAGGAGGTCTGAAAATGAAGGGATTACTGATGGAAGTGGTGGTGGTGGTGGTGGGGCTTCTTGGATAAGATGGCTCTCCAGAAAAAAGGCAGAATATGAACAGTTGAAGAGGAAGATAAAGAATACTACTGATCTAGGAAACAACCCAGCCAAGTGTAATGAAATGAAGACTACATTTGATATTAATGGATCTGAGTCTAAATTCTACTCTGCTATTGTGATCTTGGTGAATCATTTAGCTTTCTTGGGCTTAAAGAATGATTTGTTGGATTCCCATCTTTAAGGTTCATTTTCAAGTGAATAGAGCTCCAAAGGGATAAGCAGATGTATACTGTATCCCTAATTCCCAATATTTAGCACAGTGTCTAGCCCAGAGTAAGCACTGAACAAATTCTTAATGACTCACTGACTAGTTCAGGGACACCATAACCCAGTTTGGCTGAAACAAAAAAGACATAAAAATATTACTGGATGAATGTGCACCTATATGGGCTACAATAGCCATTAAAAGAAGGAGTTTCCATATTGAGGAAATAATGGATACATTTAATTATTTAAGGAACCAATTTGAGGTATCATGCCATTAATTAGTAGTGCTAGAATCTATTTGATTTTAATATTTTTCCAAGGATCCTTGGCAGTTCAGGAGTAGAAATGGATTGTGGGGATTGTCTGGGTATACTTCAGGTCTCTGATACACTTGTGGTCTCATCAAGGTTTCTTTCTATTCTATTAACATTGCACAGATACCAACAGAGTGTGTGGGCTATCCAATTTTTGTCCCTTGCTCTTGAGAGGATATTCTTTCCTGGATACAAGCTCTTCAAGGTCAGGGACTCTTTTTTTTTAAAAAAATATTTATTTAAGGCAATGGGGTCAAGTGACTTGCCCAAAGCCACACAGGTAGGCACTTATTAAATGTCTGAGATCAAATTTGAACTCAGTCCTCCTGACTCCAGGGCCAGTATTCCAACTACTGCACCACCTAGCTGCCCCAGGGACTCTTTATTTTGATGAGCCAATTTCCCCAGAAACTTGCCAACTATCTAGAAATATATTTGCCAAATGACACCTAGAGAATTTCCATGGCCTTGAGTGCTGCCTTTGGAGGTGAGGTCAGATGTCAGAGTTGCAGAAATTAAGTAAGACTAAAATGGGAGAGAAAAGTCAGCCTAAGTCATGGCATCATAGACTTAGATTTGAAGGGGTCTCTGCCACTAGCTAGTTAAATTCTCAGTAAATATTATCAAGCACCTACTTAGGCACCAGTGTGATATATTTAATAATAAATACTTTTTCATTCACTCATTCACATGAGATTGGGCCATCTTTTCCTCTCATCTATCCTCCTGCTAAGGGATTGGGACTGACTAAAAAGACATAGAGGAAGGTCCTGTTGAGAGTTCCTTGAGGATAGAGTCTGTTGTTGCTTTTCTTTGTTATTTCAGTACTTACCAGAGTGCTTGATCCATTGCAAGTGTTCAATAAATGCTCCTGGTCTTACTGACATTGACTGACAAAGGTGGAAAATGAGATTCTCCATAGCTGGATTAGATATGAGTGTGGGAGTGCAGGAAATCAATGCTGGAGAGATGCACTGGAAAACTATGGATTGGTTAAGAGGCAGTGGTCAACACAGACTCCAAGCCAAGGAGCTCCAAAAGTCTTTGAGCAGCTTTGACAACTTGGGGCTCTCTGTGGTCTCCTTAATAGGAGAAGGACAGAAAAAGAGATGGAAGGGGAAATTGCCCATGATCTAGGAAACAACCTAGATTATGGTTTAGAGAAAAAGAATTAAGTGAGACAGTATGATATACTGGGTGGTGTAAAGCCAGGAAGGACTGTGATTTGAATGCTGCCTTAGACACCTTTAAGCTGTGTGACTATTTTTCTGTCCTATTCCATGAAGTGAAAGCATTGGACTTGATGTATTCCAAGATCCCTTCAAACCCTAAATCTATGAATTGTTGAATGAGAAACTTCAGATTATTGGGAATGAAGTCTTTAGAAAAGTTGTTGACCTCTTAGGAAACCACTTGTTTAGGTGGTCTATGTGGGATAAATAGTGAGAATATTGGTATTTAAGGTTTCTGGTATAGATCAGTCAAAAACGTTGTTAGTGAAGTCCCCAGGAATGATGGGAAAGGATGGACTGGAATGTAAACATTGAGCCATAAGCAAACCTATTGGACACATAAACTTGCTTTGGATATTTCTCCCTCCTAGCTTTAACCTTGCTTTAGGAATACCTAATAATATTATATTAAGTTACATTAACTAAGTGCAAGTTCAATGTGATTAGATGCATGGCAAAAGGTTACCTTATTTAGACTATAACTCCCCTTTCCAGTCTCCATGTTGGTAAAGAAACAATATTTACTTCACAAAGATGACACTGTGATTGTTTCCCCCTTAAATGGTATCAAAATCATCTTTCTCCATAAGTAGCCCAGGAGATTAAGGCTGAAACAATATTGAAGCTACTTGGTTTCCTAAGTACAAACATCAGCATAGGAGTCATTAGCTCCTAAAGCTTGTTACATGCTACCAACAGGCATGTTGCCATAGCAAAGGAACTATGAATCAATGCTGCATCCTTGCAGAGTATCCTTTCCACATTAAGTTAACTTTTGTTAACTCTGGATGGTCTATGAGTGTCTCATTTCATTTCAATCCCAAACCTCACCAGATGTGATCTCACATAAATTTCTACCTCTCCAGGCACAGCCAAATTTGTTAAGAGGTCAGTAAAACTTGTCAGGAAGTAGAGAAACAGTGAAGCATGTCAGTCATATGGAGAAAGTTTGGATGTCAGCATATTGCTAATGGATGTCTTGATATTTGGTGGAGCCCATAGCCTAAGGCAATAGCTAGGAGTAGAAAAACATTCTAGATTTGGAGCTTTGAAAGTATGGGCTTGGGTCCTTACTCTAACTCTGACAACTTGTATAGGTCTATACAAACCTCTCCTTCAGACTGGACCTTGGTTTCTAGGTCTTAGTAAGGACAGTTTTGAAATTGTCCTTGCAGGTTCTCAGTCCTATGAGTTCAGACATCTGTGCTAACAGTCATCGAAATTACTCCCTTTCAGACAAAAGTTTTGGGGTTTAAAAACTGGTGAATGAAATGTCGTCTAGAAAGTGAACCAGCTTGACCAGAAGATTTATATTGACTATTCCTGCCCCTCCATATCACCAGAGATCTTGTGAACCCCCTGTTTCTCATTGCCAGAAAAGGGATCTGAATGCAATTTTCTTTGAGAAATAGCAAGGCTTCTTTTTAATTCATCAACAAATGATTAGGGGAAGTGAAAGTAATGCACACAAAAACTGAACAACCAGGAACTTCATGACCACATATGAAAATAAGGCCTGACAGGAAACTGGCCAGAGTCAAGCTGACTGTTGATTTTTTGCCAAATCAAAGCTGATAGGGCTGGTGTACGGCATATGAAGGGATAACATTTTGACTTGGGACTTGTCTCCAAATTTCAGTTCCCAGAACTGACACTCCACACTGTCAAAGTTTTTTAAAAGTGCTCATTTCCTTAAGTGAGAGACATAAGAAATGGTCAAAAGACCTCGGGGGGGGGGGTTCTCTTCAGTTTCAATGTCTGAGGATATGGAATAAAAAAATTGGTTTTTAGTTCCCTCAAGGGCAATGGAGTAATATGATATGTGTAAAAAAAAAGATAACAACATATTTCCAACAATGACTTGGGGACAAAAAGGACAGGAATCGCTGGAGAAGGAGATAGGTGAGTAAGAATGGAGACAGATAAATAGGGACCCCAAGGGTTGTCCTGGAATCTGCCAACTGTTAGAAGATGTCAAGAATATCTCTGGAGTTCAAATTATGAGGGAAATGTTTCACAGGAGACAAAATAAGCCATTTGCCTTAAGTGGTTCTGGTAAAGGTCTCCCTTTTAAGATATACAGGGATTTGAATCAAATAGATAAAAGTAGGGGTCATTTGCCAATTGACAAAGGGTGAAAGTTTTTGAATGGGGGTTTTCAGAAAAAGAAGTGAAAGCTATTAATAGACATTAATAGACAAATAAATATTAAACAAGAGAAATTAGATCAACTCTGAAGTTCCACCTCACACCCATCAGCTTTGCAAAGATGACAACAAAAAATGGCGAATGTGGGAGATATGGTGGAGAAATAGATACCTCGATGTGCTCCCTGTTGGTGGAACTTGGAATGGGTCTGATCATTCTAGGAAGAAACATGGAACTGTGGCCAAATGTCTCTAAACTGTTCTTACTCTTTGACTGAGCAGTGACACTCCTAGGTCTAGATGTTTAGAGAGTTCAAGGAAAAAAGAACAGAACCCCTAAGCACACAATATTTATAACAAGTTTTTGTCTTGTTGTTACCTAGTAGCAAAGAATTAGGAACCAAGAAGATCGCCATAAAATGGGTAATGATTGAATAAATTAAGGTATAGGGATAGAGTGCAATGGTCATATGCAATCATAAAAGGGACAATTTCAGAGAAAGCTGGGAAGACTTTTATAGATGGCTGCAAAATAAAGAGAGCAGAACCAGGAGAACAATTTATAGAACAACAATATCATAAGATAAACAACAATGAAAGACATAGATACTGGTTTATAGTTAGTGTGAATTATTTATGAAGATTCTCATTAAATTTAATTATCTTGCTCTTCCTCAGGAAAGGGATGTAGCCATTTCTCTTTTTCAAATTTTTAGGGACTTCCTAACCTAAAAAATATATATTGCTGATCCTGATATTCAGGATCTGATATAAAATTCAAATGATCCTTCATATTCTAAGTCCAAGAGACTTTTCTTCATACAAGGTGGGGGGACCCAATCAGATAAGCATTTTGTTTTAAAATATCTGAGCTTTTATCAGGCTGGGATATTCCAGCTGTTAAGCAATTAGGACTTTTAGTTATATTAAGAAGGACATAGCTTCTAGAGATTGGTAGGTGAGAATGTCTATGTATTCCACTCTTCTCCCAGGTGCCTCTGAGATCTCTGTCCATCCAAACTGAAAGAGTGATCATTCATTCACCCACTGGACCCATAGGTGAAGGTATTTCCTCCTTCAAATATCTGGTAGCATTTTCTTTGAACTCTTCTTTTGTCTTTATAACAGACTTGCATCTCTCAGTGATTTTTCTTCTCACTCCCTATCAACCAATTATAAATTTCATAAAAACATCATTGTTCTTCCTTCCTTCCATGCAACTCAGCCTAGGACCTCCCATACATTAGGGACTTAATGAATGCTTGCTAAATGAATAAATGAATGAAAGAGTGAATGTATTGGGTCTTAATCCAAAGGATTGTTTTCCATTGTTGTTTTAAATCAATGGTTTAAAACTCAAATACAAACTGGGGCCACTAAGTCATACATAAGAATCCCTGAAAGCCACATATTAATTTAAAAAGTCATAAATTAATATTATCTATGTTTTATTTTAATTTTTTTGCTAAGAATTTCCCAGTTACATTTTCATCTGGTTCAGGCCACATTGGACTGAGTTGTTAGCTCTGTGTGTGTGTGTGTATGTGATTAATGTAACAAATATTAAAAATCTCTTCCTTGTAGCAAATAAGTCATTAAATAACAAATAGGAACCCCAAAGATATCTATTTGCCCAACCACCAAGAAATGGGTCAATATTCTGTATTACATTTTGGGACAATTATACTTCTTCCCACCCCCACTAAGGGATTGATGTGCCCATAAGAACATTATTTTACTACATTTTCTTTAATGTAGAAAAGAAAACTGCCCCATAAATAGAACTGTTGGCTTGGAGAATGAATATGCTTAATTCTAGCACATTAATTTTTAGATTTTACAACCCATTAAAGCTGAATCATAATTATAAATCATAATTTAGCATTTTATGCCAAAATAACTCCAAGGTGGCTTGCTCTGCAAACATTTTGCTCATGCTGCATATGGAAATACACTTTTCACTTTTTTTTCTTTTTTGGCAGTCATGGAAAAGTGGGATCGACTTCCCAATCATCAAGAGGAGAACTGTACTCTGGATCACTGTTCTGATTCAGTGAAGTTTGATGCTAGAACTATGACAGCAAAGCTTCCAGAAAGTGAGTCATCTTGATGACATTCACACCTCAAGCACTTCCACCTTCTATGACTGCTATAACAGGAGCCTCAGTTTCATCATCCTTGTCCCTCCCATTAGAAGCTCCCAATCCCCGCTTTGTGTTAAAGACCCAACCCTGGGTAGAATGGCAGAAACTCTCAGGCCTGTCAGAAGGGACTTGGAACTGACTTGCTTTGATTCTAGAATTGCCTTTGATTTAAGTTCTGTATTTGGAGAAAATGCAATTTGAAATTATTTTAAATAATTAATGTTAAAAATGTAAGTGTGATCTTTCTGGCCCATGTAACACATTTTTCTGTATTGTGCTTCTTTTTAAATAGATTCTCTCAGTATCTTTGGTTTGCAAGAAAAGCTGAAGTCATACAAACTTGCCTTAGTTTTGCTTTATCTCCTAGTGTTTGGGCTTCTGATTCCACTCACTGGCCTTGTTACAGGTAAAGTATTTATGAAAGCAATGATTAGCAAGACCTATTTCAGGAGGCCCAGCCCAATTGGCTTCTTCAGTTTTCTTGCCACTGTCTTTCTGGACTTAGGCATGTGTATGGTTAGATGCCACAGAGTAGGTGGCAATGCTATAGCCATATATGTGCTATAAAGGACATTAGGACCACTTCCATCCTTTTGAACGGATTGCTAACCTTCTCTCCTATAAAGCCTTGTCCTTGAAGTCAGAAGGACTGGAGTTCAAATCTGGCCTCAGGCACTTGACACTTACTAGCTGTGTGACCTTGGGCAAGTCACTTAACCCTGATTGCTTGACATCCAGGGCCATCTCTAGTCATCCTGATTCCTATCTGGCTACTGGACCCAGATGGCTCTGGCGGAGAAAGTGAGACTGGTGACTTAGCTCAGCACTCCTCTCTCAAATCCAATTCATATGCATGTTGTGTCATCATCTTCCATTATGTCATGGTCTTCTATGAGAATGAAGGACACACATCATTTCATGTATATGTACATGTGTATGAATGTATATGTGTGTATGTGTGTGTGAACCCCTCGGTCCATAGGAATCATGGGAGCTGGGTCACTTCAATTGCCTTTTGGCCACAACTAGCCAAGATGTCTTTAGTACCTAGTTATTTTCAAACTTCTCCTTCTCCTCTCTCTCTCAGAAATATAAATAGGAAGGAAGAGAGGGAGAATGGAGAACATGCCTTCATACTAACATACTAATTCTGCCTCTTTGGTGGGGGAGAAAACCAGACTCCATTGGATCCCCAATGAATGAAAGACCTTGACAAATTTCTCTCTCTCTCTCTCTTTCTCTCTGTCTTCCTTTGTCTCTGTCTGTCTCTATGTCTGTCTCTATCTGCCTGTTTGTCTGTCTCTCTTTGTTTCTATGTCCCCTCTCTCTGTTTTTGTCTCTTTCTCCCTCTTCTCAATCTCTCCTCGCTCCTCTATCTCTCTGTCTCTATTTCTTTGTCTTTGTCTCTATGTCTATCTCCTCTCTTCTCTTCCTTTTGACTCTGTTTCTATTTCTCCTGCCTCTCTCTTTTCTATCTGTGTCTGTCTCTGGTTCTATCTCCTTTCTGCCTCTCTATCTCTTTCCCTCCCTCCTTCTTCTCTCAGAATATCACTCTAGTATCTGGGCCTTACAGTTGCTCACTACCTGCTAAACCAAACCAAAACAAACAGTCACCAAGTGACTGCCTGTTGTTTATAGGAAATCAAATTAAAGGCACTCTGTTTGGTATTTCAAGGTCTTCCTATTCTAGCCCCAAGACACTTATCTAGGTTTGTTGTTGGTCCCTATCTAGATAAGGAGAGAAACTGAAGATAGAAAACCCATTTAGGAAGTTATTGTAAGGAGAGATTAGGTGAGAGGTGATGAGGACTAGAAATAGGTGGTGACCCCCAGAGAGGAGAGAAGTCTAGATAGTTAAGAGATTTTATGCAGATTGAATCAGTCAGATTTGTAAGAGTTTGGATGAGGGAAACAAGGAGAAATGAAAAAAAGTGAAGAGTATAGAATTACCCCCCACCATGGCAAAAATGAATTACTTGATGGTGATAGTAAGCAAGGGAAGATGAGTGCTTAATATTCAGACAATTCAAAGGACTTGTCTGAATATACCCAGGGAAGTGAATCTTCCATCCATCCATCCATCCATCCATCCATCCACCCACCCTCCCATACATTATTCTACCCATCCATCCTTCCATCTTTCCATCTAGTCTTCCACCCATTCAACCATCCTTTTATCTATCCACCCATAAACATTTTACAAATGCTTTCCATGATCCAGGTTTTATGTGGGTGAAACTTAGTCTCCTTCCCTTCTATCCATCAGGGTTCCTTCTTCTTTTCTCAAACTTGTGGCTTTGCTCCTGATACTTTTTTTATATACTTTTTTTTTTTTGCACGGCAAATGGGGTTAAATGGCTTGCCCAAGGCCACACAGCTAGGTAATTATTAAGTGTCTGAAACTGGATTTGAACCCAGGTACTCCTGATTCCAGGGCCAGCGCTTTATCCACTGCACCACCTAACCACTCCTCCTGATACTTTTTTGATTTGAAATGTCTTTATTATGAATATCTGTGTCACAGATTCCTATATCCAGTTTTCAAGGGACAATATCATCATTCTATATTTCCCTCGTGGTTCCAGATCTTATGTCCAGGCCTTTTCATCTGAACCAAATATTTCAGTTTAAAATAGGGAATGCTTTTTTCTCCTTTTCACAAGCAGTGCATCAAATATGGCAAATGGATTGTTTTCATTGGCCAATATTTGTGTCATTTGTTAAAACCTTCCAAACAAAAATCTGCATTTAGAGCAAAGGCTGGCAGCACCTGAGTCAGGAAGGAACAATGAGTATAAACTGAAACATTCAATTTCCTCTAGAGAAATGTGAGAGGAAGGAAGTGAAAAAAAGAGAGAAAAAAAGAGAAGGAGAGAGAAGAAGGAGGGATAAAAATAGAGGAAGGGAGGGAAAGAGAGAGGTGGGGGAGAGGAGACACTAAGAGAGGGAGGAGAAGGAGAGAGAGATGTGAGAGATTAGAGATGAGGGAGGAGATAGAGAGAGGAGAGAAGCAGACATCAAGGGGGAGAGAGGGCAGCAGATGGGGCAAGAGAAACAAAAAGAAAGAGACAGACAGGCAAAGAGTGAAAGAGAAGATATAGATATAGAGATAGATACAAGACAGAGACAAAGAGAGACAAATATATATTTGCATATGTACATGTGTGTGTGGGAGACAGAAAGATACATAGAGACAGACAGAAACAGAGAGACAGAAGACAAAGACAGAGAGACCAAGAAAGACAAGGACACAGAGAGGGAGGAAGCGATAGAGAGAAAAGATGTGAAGAGAGAGAGGGAAAGAGAGATAGAAACAAAGTGAGACAGAGGAGGGAGACATAAAAGAATGAACACAGTCAGAGAAAGAGAGGGAGGGAGGAAGAGACAGAGACTGGGAGGAAGGGAAGGAAGAGGGATAGAGAAACTAAAATGGAGTCATAGGGGCAGAGGGAGAGACAGACAGAGAAAGTGGTGTGTGAGTGTGTGTGCTTGTGTGTGTGAAAAAAATCTGTGCCTACTCTAAATTCATTTTTGGTGTATACAAAGGCTTTTTCCTTTTGTCTGCTTGTCTGGTTTCCTGGTCTTCTGCCTACAAAGACTTTAGGACAAGTGAGGAGGGACCCACAGCTGCTGAGTGTGGGTGCTGGTCATCTAGTGACTTAGTCTCTCTGCTTCCTTCAGGGCTGGTCAAAGGCAGTTTATGTCCTTCTTTATTAGCATGTTGTTTCTTCCCTCTTACCAAGTGACCTCTTTCAGGTCTAGAACCATTCTAGTTTGGTATTTGCCATCCTGGTACATCCTGATCTAAAGGAAATGTCCACTGATTCTGAACATCTGCAGTTCAGGACCTGTAACTGACTTCTTCTACCCATACACTTAATGGTATGAAAAGTAATAGTTGTCACTTTCCTGGACTCCACAGCTCAAACCCTGAGATTGAAATTCCTGAGAAAAGAAAATGACCAAGAAGATTTGGCAGGATTCAAGAAAATGATGTTTAATTCCAATGGCACTTTAGAAAAGGAGATTCAGCGGATCTCTGATTTAAAAGGAAATCTGTATTCACATATTTTCAAGAACCTCAGCCTGAGGACTGAGCAGGAAATTGAGGACCTCCTTCTGCAGGTCAGCTCCATCAGTTCTACTGTCCATACTCAAAGAGGAGTCATTGTTGCCATCACCAACTCTTTAGCAAACCTGAATACCACATTACTTGAAATTCAACTTGACATAGAGAAGTGGAAAGGCACCTGTCAAGGGGACATCCAGAAACAGCTGGAAGTAAGTGTTTATCAATTAAAGGTCCCCTAGAGGAATCCCAGGTTAGGTTAGCCACAAAAAGTTCAACCAATCGATGGTTTGAAAGCTATTTTCCTCCATTTCAATTCTGCTCACTAAGCCACCTCCTTTGATGCTTGAAGGGTTTGCTCACACTGCCCAAAGAAGGCAAGTGAGAAAAGAGAATGACACAAACACAACCAAACTGGTTCAAATCTCATAGCCTTTCAGAATTAGATCATCCAGGTCTGTCTCTTTCTTCATCTTTAAAGACTAGTATTGCAGATGTTTCCTTCACAAGCAATGCCTCATCATGACCTAGAAATGACTCGTGATGTACATACCTTTGAGTAAGGAGTTCCTCCCCAGTTTTGTCATAAGGATAGTTGTTTCACCTTTCCATCTTGCTCTACAACCGTTAGCTAAGTTAGAGAAGTTTTGGGCTGATTCAACCATGGAGGGATTGCCCAATGTTGAGAAATCACAGCTTGCTGAAGGATAGGAACATGCTCTTTGTTGAAAGGACAGGTTGTGTGGCAGTATATTACATTATACTAGGGGCAGTTGATATGGAGGGAATAAAGGGCCAGTCCTGGAATCAGAAAGACTCATCATCCTGGCCTCAAATCTGGCCTCAGATTGTGTGACCCTGGGCAAGTTACTTAGCTCTGTTTGCTTCTGTTTCTTCATCTGTAAAATGAGCTAGAGAAGGAAATAGCAAACTACCCCATTATCGTTGTCAAGAAAACTTCAAAGGAATATTTTTGATTGTTTCTATAATTTATTCTTGACTCACTCATTCTTGAGGATTAGATTATTTAAATTCCAATTATTTTTAATTTATGCTTCCACTCTTTATTGAATGTAATTTTTATTGCATTATGGTCTAGAAAGGATACATTTAATATTTCTGCTTTTCTGCATTTGTTTATGAGGATCATGCCCTAATATATGATCAGTTTTTGTGAAAATGCCATAGACAGCTGAGCAAAAGGTATAGTATTCTTTTCTGTTCCAGTTCAATTTTTTCTAGTCATGTGAGGGGAGAAACAGAGGTGCTCAACTCAATTTAGTTGAGTTTTCCTGTTTCCTCATGTAACTCATTTAACTTTTACTTTAAGAATCTGGATATTCACCATTTGGTGCACGTCTGGTATTGATATTACTTCATTATCTATGATACCTTTCAGCAAAATGTAGTTTCCCTGATTATTCCCTTTAATTAGATATATTTTGGGTTTTTGCTTTTTCTGAGATGTTTGCTATCTCTGCCTTTTTCACTTCAGATGAAACATAATAGATTCTGCTACATCTCCTTGTTATAACTGTAGTTTTCTTTGTATTTCAAATGTGTTTTTTGTAAACAACATGATTTTTAATTCATTCCGCTATTCACTTCTGGTTTATATATGAGTTCATCCCATTCCATTCAAAGTTGATTACTAATTGTATTTTCTTGTATTTATCCTTCACTCTTTTTTTGCTTTTGTTCACTGATGGCATTAACCTGCCCTCTCTTTTAGGACTTCCACCCCCTTTTTTAGATTCCCTTCCCTCTCCTATTTCCAGGTAAGGTAAGAAAGATTTCTATATTCATTTGAGTGTGTGTGTGTGTGTGTGTGTGTGTGTGTGTGTGTATTTTTCCCTCTTTGAACCAATTTCTATATGTGAGGTTCATACATTGCCCAAGTTCCCATTCCCCCCTCTATTTTAAAAGCTCTTCCTTGAACCCCTCTCTTTTATGTGAGCTAATGTTCTCCTTTCTTGCACTTTCCCTCCTTCTTCCACTGTATCTCTGTTTATCATCTTTTCATTTTTTTGAGATAATCCTAACATAATCAGCTCAAAGTTTAATCTCTATCTATCTATCTATCTATCTATCTATCGATCTATCTATCTATCTATCCTGTTTCTACTTAACCTAATAATGATAAAGTTCCTAGAATTATGGGTATCATCTGCTCATGGAGGAATGTAAACAGTTTAACCTTATTGAATCCTTTATGATTTTTCCTGTTTACCTGTTAATGATTTCTTGAATCTTGAATTAGAAAGTCAAATTTTCTGTTTAGTTCTTTTCATTAGAAATCCTTGAAATTTCTCTATTTAAATATAGACTTTTCCCCCTGAAGGATTATAATCAGTTTTGCTGGGTTATTCTTGGTTGCTATCCTGTAATCTTTTTCTTCTGAAATATATTTCAAACCCTCTACTACTTTAAAGTGGAAGCTCCTAAATCTGCTGCCACACTGACTGTGGCTTCATGATAACTGAATTGCTTTATTCTGGCTGCTTGCAATATTTTCTCCTGGACTTAGGAGCTCCACAATTTGATAACATTCTTGGGAATTTAAATTTTGGCATCTCTTTTGAGAGGTGATCAGTAGAATATTTTAAATCCTGTTTTTATCTTGAAATGTGATATATAGGCTCTTTTATTCTTTTAGTTCAATAATTCTTAAATTATCTCTCAATATAATTTCTATATCAGTTTCTTTATTTTTACAATGAACTATTTCACATTTCCTTCTATTTTTCATTCTTTTGATTTTTTTTCTAGTTTATTGATGTCTAATGGAGACATTACCATCAACAGAGTGAATTCTAATTTTTAAGCAATAGCTTTCCTTAGTGAGTTCTTTTTTCCCATTTGACTAGTTTTGATTTCTTGAAAGGGATTAGAAGGAATTTAAAAAGAGTTCTTTAATTAATTTTTATGTTCCTTCACTCTTTGACCAATTTTAAAAAATGTGTTGTTTTCTGTAGTAATATTGCTGTACCTCTTTTGCCAAGATGTTAATTATTTTTTTCATATTTTTCTTACATCACTCTCTTGGCTTTTCCTAATATTTCCTCTACCATTCTTATAGCTTTCTTTAACTTTTTCAAGAATTCTTGGGCTTGTATTAAACTTTTATTTTTATTTGAGGCTTTGCTTGTAACTTTTTTTATAGTTTTCTTCCTAGTTTGTGTCTTGATCTTTCCCGTCATTATAAGGAGTTTTATGTTCAGGTTCTTTTTCTTTAATTGGATTTTTTTCCCCAGCCTACATCTCAATTTTGTACTTCATGTCAAAGTTGGGCTCTGATCATCTGAAAGTAAGGATGTACTATTCCAAACTTCAGATTTTTCCACCACTGTCTTCAGAACTAGTTCTAGGGCATGTATAATTTTCATGTTTCCAAGGTGATATGATCTAGGAAAAGATTATGGTTACTTTTGTTCTAGTTTGCATACTAGTTGTTCCTGGAGTAACAAGTACTGGTTGTTCCTCCCTGTCCTAGAATTTGGATTATAACATAGCTGGCAAGTGGTTATCCAGCCCTTGTCTCTTGAAATAATTTATTGCATTTTGGAATAAGTCTACTTGTTATGAAGTTTTTCCTAAAGTGCCTTCTTTACAATTTTAGCCATTGCTTTTAATTCCTGAATCAGTCAGTCAATCAATAAACATTTATTGAGTGGAAAATAGGAGCCAGACACTGTGCCAAGGTAATAACAAAAAACAGTGAAAGGTGAGTCCCTCCCCTAAAAAAGTTCATAATATAATGACTATGAGGCATTTTAGTAAAAGATTTAATGAAATTAAAACTAAATATACAGCATTCCATTCATTATCTATGTCCTTAAATTGTCAAAAAAAAAGGCAAAGAGGTGAATGGAATGATCTGTTATTGGTAGAATCATGCTGACTCTATGTAACAACTTCTTATCCTTCTTGATATTCATCGACTATCTCTTTAATCACCTATTTGAGAATTATCCAAAGAATTCTACCAAATTCTCTGTTCTATAGTTTTTGTTTACTCTTCTCTTTTTTTGAAAATTGATGGAACACAGAAACTTGGCATTTTGTGATTCCTTTCTGGAGTTCTACCATCTTTCGAATTCCCTAGCAGTTGATCAGTAGTCACAGCTATCATTCTTTCACATTCTGAGGTTATAGTACAAGGCTACTTGAATTAATCAAGGGCAGCAAAGAGCCCTCAACATTCCTCCTTTATTATCTTAGGCATCAACTACTTGGTAATTACTTTTGTTCTAACATTTTCCCATGGAAGGGTCACTGTATTTTGATACAGAAGACAAATGAAAAGTTCTGCTTTATCTTCCTTGTTGCCTGTTATCATTACCCCATCCATGCCAACCAAGAGCCCTAGACTTTTTTTTGTATTCCCCTTCCTATTCCACTCTATATGCCTTTGTTGACATAGTTTCCGTAAAGAATGATTTGCCAAAAGAGGTGATGAATTGCCCCTTCACTGAATGGCTTCAAGAAGACTCTCTAACTACTTCTAAAATGGATTGTAAAGGAAACTCCCATTCTGGTAGTACTTCAACTAAGGGTCTTCCAAGATCTCATTTTACCCAAGTTTCTCAAGATCTAGGATTCTCAGGAGAGGGAGTGCCTTCACTGACATTATCAACAATCACTCTACTTATTAAAAGGCTTTATAGAAAAAACAGAGGAAGGGGGAAGATTCAAAATATTTTGAATCTTTTTTTCAAAGGGACGCTGTGGTATTATTTCATTTTCCACCATCTCTCATCATTCTTTTTATCCTTTTTCTTTCCTCAGTAGAACATGAATTATTGCAGAAAAAACATTTTAGACACTAACTACATATAAGTGTTCCAGAGACAAATAAGGAATGTAAGTTAGACCTTGGTTTAAGGAAGTTCTTATTATAATAGGGGAAATGACAAAAATAAATTTCCACCACAAGTCAAGACCACTGGGAGTGGCAGGGGGAGAAGGGAGAACGGTAAATAAAGTGTTGCTTTTCTCAGGAAGCTCTGCTTTCAAATACCACTTTAAGCACTTACTAGCTCTATGATTGCTGCACAACTTCAGCCTCAGTTTCCTCATATGCAAAGTTAGGATAATAATAGTACTTACCTCCCAGGGATATTGTGAGGATTATATGAGATAATTTTATACACAAAAGTACTTTGGAAAGAGTCAAGAATATGGAGCTGCTGTTGCTGCTATTGAAGATGAAGTCAGATGGAAAGACCTAGCAGTCTTTAGGGTTCAAAATATGCTTTTAATCTTCTCTGGCAACCTTTCTATTAATAAACTCATATTTTAAACATTTCTGCTGTGTGTAAAGAAAGTACTGGAATCAACACAGGGCTGGTAGGTAGTAGGTACCTGATAGATACTTATTGACTAATAGCCTGGTCGAATATAGGAGTGTAGAGTATAAGCTTTATAAAAAGTTCTAGCTATATATATATAGTATTACATAGCTTGCATATTTATATAGCATATATAATATAAAACTTAAAGAAAAATCCCCAATAAACAAATTGTTCATTTTTTTCATCTGACAAAACCATTTTGCTGATTCCTCCATGATGCTTTTCAGGAGACTGAGAAGCTGGAGGAGCATGTGTTCAATACATCGGCAGAAATTATAATCTTGAAAGAGCAACTGAACCATATAAAGCAGGAAATCAAAGAAGAAATGAAACTTTTGTCGAACATCACAAATGACCTTAGACTAAAGGATTGGGAACATTCAATGACATTGAAAAACATAACATTAATTGAAGGTAATATTAAGTTGTTTTATTTTCTCAATAGGCTTCTAGAGATGCCTGAGTCTGGAGTCATTTATATCCCCAAAAGGGTTGCCTAGTTCCAATGGAACTGTTTGTCAATGGGATGGAATGGTGTCATCTAAATCCTTGGGGATGTCCTGATATAAGAAGCAATCTATTAAAGGGGAACTGAATTTTTGAGCAGTTCTGGTTAGTACTTACCAAAACTGAAATCTGAATAGGGCAAAAATCTGACACAATCCAAAGATAGACAGAGTTTCTGCTGTCATATGACATAGCAGAGAGAGATTCAATAGATCCCAGCAGGTTGGTTAATATGCATAATGACAATTGACTATGGGTGACATTGAATGATTTTGAATCAGGAGAAGAGAGGGTTGAATAACTCTCCTTTCCCTCCCTCAGCTGAAGATAGTACAATAATTCTTATGAATGAGTGATTCTCCAAAACCAATGTATTAAAAAAGCAACTTTCTTTCCTTAATGGAGAACCTCTTGGAAAAGAGGGGAGACCTGCCACTGTTCCACCCCACCCCCACCCTATAGTTGGCAAAGCTTGGAATGGCAGGGGAAAGGAGGTTGCTTGTTTTAGAGCAGTCCTAAAAGGGGAATTGACCTTGTTCTGCTTGGTCCCTGAGGGCATAAGCAGGAGTGACTTTGGGAAGGGACACTAGACCAGTATTGATCAAATTCTGGCATATCTCAGATGCTTTTCAACTTGAAGATTCTTCCATTAATTCTCAGCAGGAGGTGGGAAGTGCAAGAAAAAGGGGAACTTTTTCTAATGGCTTTTGAAAAGATGAGGAAGGTTAAGAATTGAACCAAGCTTACTATGCGAGAAGTTTTTGACAAATATGATCTCCTTTTTTCCAACAGTTCTGGAAGAGAAAGTGCTATTATTAACTTCCTTTTACACTTGAGGAACTGGTGGTAAATAGAGGCAAGATGACTTGCTCAGGGTCCAACAGATTGAAAATGTCTGAAGCTGGATTTAAACTTATGTCTTTTTGATTGAAGGATGTTGGCCGGAAGATAGACTACCAGAATGAGAATGGTGGGGTTTGTAGGAGTAGGAAATAATGACCTTAGACTAAAGGATTGGTAACATTCAATGACTTTGAAAAACATTAATTGAAGGTAATAGCAAGTTGTTTTATTTTCTCAATAGGTTTCTAGAGATGACTGAGTTTGGAGTCATTTATATCCCAAAAAAGGGTTGCCTAGTTCCAATGGAACTGTTTGTCAGTGGGCTGTTGGAACCAGTTAGTGGAAGCCCTCAGATGCTTGCATGAGTTAATTACAGCCACAACAATAATATCATATGATAATAACAATAATAAATATTCTGTAGAGCTTTAAGATTGAAAATACTTCATATATGTTTTCTTATCTGAGCATTTGAACAACCATGACAGATAGGAGCTATTACTCTCTTCATTTTACAGAAAGAAACTTAGGTAGGAAATAATGATAAATGACTGAAGCAAGATTTGAACTTGGTTCTTCCTAACTCTAACCAATCTCTAGCCTCAATGCCACCCAGTCTCAACCTTACATTCAGTGAGTGAAAGGTAGATAAAAAATAGGATCTGGAAAGTTTCTGACATATTCCAAGAGGGAGCAATGCCTCTTAATTGGGAGGAGGACTGCCATTTTCCATCAGTTCTAGGGCTGTGTATATGTGTCTGATTACCAATCATGACTAGTAATTATCACCCCTTTCTTTTAAGGCCCTCCTGGACCAAAAGGTGAACAAGGGGAGAGAGGTCCTCAAGGAGTGGGTATTCCTGGTTTACCTGGTCCACCAGGTAGGTGAATGTCAACTGCATGTGAAAAAACCCTGTCTAGATGTTCTCAATAAAGCAGAGTAGGTGGGACTCTGTTGAGAAGTGTGTCCAGGGATCCACTTATACCTGCATCATCCAAGAAGGATGAAGATTCCCTAAGATGAGTTGGGTGTGAAGGATTTATGCCCTGGGGATTTAAAGAGAAAAAGGAGACCAGTCTTGCACTCAGGGAGCATCCACTCTTGTTTGAGAGAGAAAAAAACTGAAGGAAATACAATTTGGAGAGGTAAGATGGTATTTGATTTATGGCTGGGGAAGGAAAGAAAATATACATTGAACAAGGACTTGCTGGATGGCAGACTCTGTGACAAGGGCTTTCAAAGTTTTATATCAGATTATAAGAACTGAAGGACCTTGGAAAACTGAGGGGACATATGGGTCTGCCTCCAGTTGAGAGCAAGTGTCTAATACCTGGAAGGAACACTGAGAAATGGCTTCATGCTTCCTAGTGTCCAATTTGGTTTGGGTGCATTGGTAGACTAGGCCAGAGAAAGGGTAGCTTATGGACAACTTCAGTATCTCCCTGAAGTCTTGGTGTCATAGAGTCTCAAACTTAAAGGAATTTTAGGTACTATCAAAAAAAATTTTGAATTTTCCAAGAGAGCTGAAATTATTTTTGAAACTCATATGGAGCAGAAGTGAGATTCAAATGCAAATGCTATAACTAGATTTCTTGCTATTTCATTGACCCTAAACTGATGTCAATTTGGAAGAGATTTGGTAAAGTTTTGAGTATATATATATATATATATATATATATATATATATACACACAGGTATATGTGAGCAAATGTTTACATTATATGGGAAGAACCCAAACTCTTATGAGTAAATAATAATAAATCAATATTTTCAATATTTACACTCAAAAGAGAAACTCAGGATTCAATTTGATGTACATTTTTTTCAACATCTCCTGAATTCAAGGAAGGCACTGGGTCAGTTATTAGAGATACAAGATAACAGTAACAGATTCCCTTAGAAATAATGAGCAAGATGTTCTCTGGGGTCACAAAAGCCCCATCAGAGAACTAGAACTGATTTTACATGCTCCTTTGCCAAAAGTCCAGTGCTGGGGGTGGAGCCAAGATGGCAGCATGAAGACAGGAATTCCCAGAAACTTGTTCCCCCCAAAACTCCAAAAGTCATTAAATTATGACTCTAGCCAAAATTTAGAGGGGCAGAACCCACAGAAAGACTGAGTGATACAATTTCCTAGTCCAAGACAACTTAGACGTTCCATAGGAAAGGTCTGTTTCATTGGGACCAGGGACTGGAAAAAGTCATAGCTGCAGCATAGTGCAGCCCAGGGATCACCAGGAACAGCTTGAAGGGGAGGTGAGAGAACTCTGTCACACCAGAGTAAGTGAGGAACTAGTGCTGGCCTCAGAGCAGCCTTTTGGTGAGAACTTACAGTGGGAATTGGGGAAGCCAGTCTTTACCTCCAGAATGCAGCCCACAGATGGTAAGAGGGTCTGGGGAGATTGCAGAGGTCTTTCTTCTCTCCCTGAGGCAGGACTTTGTTGTGTGCCCACACTCAGATCCAGGTTGAAGTGTGCAGTGTGGGTTTCCATACTACCGTAGCTGAGCAGGGACCATTCCCACAGCTCCAGGGCAGAGGGGAGCACATGTGGTCATCCACATATCAAAACATAGGCAAGAGCTTCTCATAAAACTTTAGAGGAATTAAGGTCCCAGTGGGGTGTCCCAAAAATCCCCCAAAGCTTGAAAGTGTCATAAATCAATCATAGGCTGAAGAAATAAGCAAACAAAAGAAAAAGAACAATCTGACCATAGAAAATTACTTTGGTCCCATGGAAGATTTAGAAGATGGCAAAAATTGAAGCTTCTGTATCCAAAACCTCTAAAAGAAATTAAAAATGGGTTCAGGCTATGGATGTGCTCAAAAAAAGACTTTGAAAAGCAATTAAAGGAGGTAGAGGAAAAAAATGGGAGGAGAAATGAGAGTGATGTAGATAAATCATGAAAACCAAATAAGCAGTTTGGTGAAAGAAATACAAAACATACTGAAGAAAATAATATGTTCAAAATCAGTTTAGGCCAAATAGAAATGGCAACACAAAAGGCAAATGAGGAGAAGAAGGCCTTAAAAAGCAGAACTGGCCAGTTGGAAATGGAGATAAAAAAGCTCTCTGAAAAAAAAATCTTTCAAATGCAGAATGGAACTAAAAGAAGCTGATGACTTTGCAAGAAATTAGGAAGAAACAAAATCATTCCCTCCAAAATTACAAAAAAATGTGAAATATTTTATTGGACAACCAACCAACCAATCTTGGAAACAGATCCAGAAGTGATAACTTAAAAATTATTGGGCTACCTGAAAATCATGATCAGGAAAAAAGCCTAGGCTTCATTTTGCAAGAAATAATACAGCAAAATTGCACTGAGATCCCTAGGAGTAGAGTGTGAAAAAGAAATTGAGGGAATTCACTGATCACCTCCTGAAAAAGATCCCCAAAGAAAATCTTCCAGGAATATTATAGCAAATTCAAAAACTCCCAGGTCAAAGAGAAAATATTAAAAGTTGCCAGAAACAAACAATTGAACTGCTGTGACTCTACATTCAGGACTACACAGGATCTGGCAGCATCTACATTAAGGGCTCACAGGGCTTGGAATATGATATTCCAGAAGGCAAAAGATCTTGGCCTATAACCAAGAATCAAGTACCCAGCAAAACTGAACATCCTTTTTAAGGGGGAAAGATGGATTTTCAATGAAACAAGGGATTTTCAAACTTTCCTATTGAAACAACCAGAGTGGAACAGAGAGTTTGATTTCCAAGTACAGGACTTAGGTGAACCAAAGTGGGGGGTGGACGAGAAGGATTAGCTATTAGGAACTTAATGCTGCTGAACTGTTTGAAGTCCTGCATGGGAAGAAGATACTGATAACTCATATGAACTTTCTCATTTATAAGAGCTGTTAGAAGGAGCATATATAGACAGGGCACAGGAAGGAGCTGAATATAATGGTATAATATAGTAAAATGATGGAGTCAATGAGTTGTAAAAAAAAGTACTGGGAGGAAGAGAAAGGAGAGGAAGAAGGTGCTAAAATATTTCACATAAGAGTGAAGAAGTGAAGAAAAAGCTTTTTTTCCCCAATGGAGTGGAACAGGGGAAGGCAAAGGCAAATCAGTGAGCCTTCATTCTCATCAGAAATGGCTCAGAGAGGAAATAACATACACACTTAATAGGGTATAGAAATCTATCTTACCCTAGAGAAAAATGAAAAGAAAAGAATGGGATAAGGGGGAGTAGGTGATAGAAGAGAGGGAAAATCATGGGAAAGAGTAGTCAGATACAACACACTTTCGAACAAGGACAGGGTGAAAGGACAGAGAGAATAGAATAAATGAGAGTGGGTAGGAATAAAGTGGAGGGAAATACAGCTAGTGATAGCAACTGTGGGAAAAGTATTGAAGTAGATTCTTTTGTGGACTTATGATCAAGAAGGCAACTCATCCCAGAGACAGAGCCATTGGAATCTGAACACAGACTGAAGTACATTTTTTTCTCTCAATATTCTTAAGGTTTCTCATCTTCTTGGGTCTGGGGGGGTGGTGGTATGTTTACTCTCATAAGATTATTATTATAATATAAAATAATTAAATAAATAAAACCTTGAGAGTTTAAGCAATCCATTAACCCCAGGTTTTCTAGTAGCAGGGATTACTGGCACATATTTTCATTTTAATAGGAACCTCAAATGAGAACTAATAAGTAAATGTTCTAAAGAAGTCTAATGGAAAAAATTCAACTTGATTTGGGAGATAATTTTCCACAGATGGAACTTTTTTCATCTCTAAAATCTTATTAAGTAAATAGCCTTCAAGAAACCAGTACTTCTTTAACTTTTCCTATTTAGTCTGAACTGAATTTAAAAGAAAATGTATAAAATAAACAGAGGAAGAATAACAAAAAAAATTCCAGTGCTAGATCACTGGGAACAATCCATCTGAGGGAAAAGGCCATTCAGGTTGCCCCAGGTCAGCTCTTTCACTTCTTAACTCAGTATAGTTCAAGTCAGGAGGGGGAAGGTTATTTGCTGCCTCAGTGGCAGTCTCATATCTCTGAGTGACTGTTGGACAGTTCCACTGGGATGTCTCTTAGGTATCTCAAACTCAACCTTATTATCTTTACCCTTACAACCACCCTTGCTCCTATCTTTCTTGTTTCTGTTAAGGGATCTACTTTGCATAGGTCTTGCTTCTGGGAACATCCACAATTCTTCACTCTTTCACTTTCCATATCCAGTTAACTACCAAGTGTATTAATTCTGCCTCCTCCATACCTCCATTTCCTTTTCTCCTCTCACGGAGGCTCCATCTTGAGTCAGATCACCAATATTCTTTCACCTGGGCTATGGCAATTGCCCTCTAACTTTTCCCCCCTCTCTCTGCTGTCTCCCTTTTCCACTGAACCCTACAAATCTTTGGCAATTTAAAATTCCTAAAGCACAGGTATAACCACATCAACTTTCTACTCAAGTGATTCCTTACTATTTAAAACTTGGAAAAAGCCAATGTCTCCCACTGTATCTGGGGCCAACTCTAGTCATCCTGATCTATATCTGGCCATTGGACTCCAAGGATGCTGGAGGACAGAGTAAATAAGGCTGTTGACTGCAGTCCTGTCTCTCTTAAATCCAATTGACTTGCAAGTCAAGACATCACATTCCTGATGTCATGGCCCTCTATGAGAATGAGGTACAAATAATAATAATAACAACAATAAAGAGATGCATCTGTGTCTAACATTAAAATCCTATCAGCATCTGGCTCCAACAGATCTTCCCAGACTAATTAAAAATTCTTCTATATGCATCTATATTTAAGCCAAACTGGTTTCTTTAGACACCCACTGCCTCTATCAAGCCTTGTTCCAGAGTTAGTTCTGGCACAAGGCTGCACTGAAGGGAGGCAAGACCTTCCATCTGAGTTCTTCTTCAGGGTAGTCAAGGTATCCTCACTTCCTAACCAGGCTCCTATGCAGAGTTTTGCCTGCTCCTACCTCCTGTATTGTAGACCTCCTCAGTTCTCCCAGCCCCCAAAGCCACTACCACATTGATGGAGGATGGAGTATTCATCTCCCTCCCTCACTGAACCTCTTTATTCACTCATACTCTGCCTGGAGTCATTCTTCAGTCATTAGTATGTTCCCATACCCTGATATTCACCTTACTCCAGAGATTCTGAACCCTCTAGTTATGAATTTTATAAATCCCGTTTCCCATCCCCAACTGCCTACTCACTTATTTTTATTCATCTCAACCTTATACCCACCTCAATCCCTGGTAATGTTCCACTGCATGTATTCCTTTGCACTGTGACCTTTGGAATGCCTGCTACATAATAGATAAGTTTCCTTTCAACTTAAAACTTTTTCTTTCAGACTTTTTTTCATCTAACCCTCACTGAAACATACCCATGACATGCCATTCTTTACCACCCTTGCCTTTACTGAATACACCTCTCTCATAACCTCTGACTCCCTAGTCACTGTAGAAGAATCAGAATACCTCATTGCCCTCTGTTAATACTTCTTCTACCTCTTTCACTAAACATCCTATCCTCCTTTTAAAGACATATATTATTACCAATCCAAGTGTTGGTGGCTGTTATCTCCCCACCCTCAAAATATTCTTCTTCCTTCCCAAATTAGTTAAAGGTCAGATTCATAGCCATTGTACAAATTGTTCTGCTATTTCGGTTCATTTCACTCTGTTCATAGGAATCCCCAAAGATCATTCAGGATTCATCCTTTTTGTCATTTCTTATGGTGCAAGAAAAAACCCCATTATATTCATTTACTATTATTTGTTCAGTTCTTCCCCAATCCAGGGACACCCACTTTAGTTCTTTTCTATAACAAAATGACTGTTTGTATTTTTGATATATAGGTAGTTTCCTTATAGTCTTGATTTCAGAGAATCACCTTAATAGTGGGAATATTGAGGGATACACAGTTAGCCAAATTTTGAATATAGTTCCAAATTACTTACCTAGAATGATTCTGTCACTTCTCAGTTCCAGTGATAATGTTGTATCTGTATACATATTTTCCTACACCTCCTCCAACAATTGTCTTTTTTTGTTATCTTTGTCAATCTGTCAATAAATATTCTTTATTATTATTACTAGCTAATATCTATTAATCACCTATTCTGTAAAATGCTAGGGATTCAAAAAAGGACAAAAACCAATTCTTGTCCTGGAGGAAATCACAAACTAATGGAAGAAGGTAGCATATAAAAAGAAGCTGCAAAGGAGGAAGGAGGAAAATGAGGGAGGCATATGTGGTGTAGCAGCATGATGAAGTCCAGAGGAATTCACCTGGATGGGAAAAGGCTATGAGTTAGAACTACATAATTGTTTTAATTTCCATTTCTCTAATAATTAGTCATTTGGAAAATCATTTCATATTATGGTTGAGAGCTTGCCTTTCTTATTTTGAGAACTACTGTTCCTATGTTTTGGTGGATTTTTTCCTATTGAAGATGACTCCTCTTACAAATTTGTACTAATTTATTATTTGTTTTGGATATTAGACTTTTATCAAAAATAAATACTGAAAGAATTTTTCCCAGTTAACTTCCCCTTATAATTTTAACCACATTGATTTTGTTTGTGCAAAATTTTTCAACTTTTTGTAACCAAAATTGTCTGGTTAATCTCCTGGGATTCTCTCTGATCTTGTCTTTTCCCCCGCCAAGGCTTTCTCCCTTAATCAATGTATTGATCAGCTGAGGTTTCATCAGAAAAGGAACAAATTTTTTTCAAATGAAAAGCATGAGTATAGCACCTACCTGACCTTGCTAGCAATTCAGCTTGAAAAGCCAGTGAATTCAGTTATTATGTTTAGAAATCTCATCAGGGATCTGGAGGGCCAGAGATCTTAGCTATGTTTTCAACTAAAAAGATTGTTCAGAAAAGTCTTTCTTTTAATTCTTCATTCTCCAGATCCCCAAGGAAGCCCCTTACAATTCTGGATATCTCTTAATATTTAGGATATTTTTCCTTATCTTGGACTGAAATCTCCCTTTCTGACAAGTGTGAGCCAAGCACAGCATGGTTTACTTGACTCATTGAAACCCTGTCCACAGAATCTGGAAGGATGGTTGGGTCCAGGGGTTATGTGTTTGACTTCTTTCTATTTGTTCTCATGGTTTATCATATGTTGGTCAACCTTTCTATCTGTGTGATTTGCTAACCAAGGTGTCACCCTTCCCACCTCAGGTAGATGAGTTGCCATGGCCTACTTTGGTCCCTACAGGATAAATTACTAACCCTGGGTCACTTTCTTTTCCTTCCTTGGTTTCCTCAGGTCCTCCAGGTTTTTCAGGTCCTAAAGGTCTAAAGGGTGACAGGGGATTTTCAGGCCCCCAAGGGATGAGAGGAAATCCTGGTATTCCGGGGAGCTTTGGAAGACAAGGTACTGTGATTGGCAGTCACTCCATAGGAACAAATGGGATTTAATGTGGGAGCTATGGGGGGCGGGGGAGTAATGAGGGAAGGAGAAGGAAGGAAAGTGTTGGTTTGGATAGGGTTATTAGTCAGGAATCCTGGTGAGAGCTGTGTTCTAAAGTACTTGAAAGTTTCTAAGGCTTTTCCTTACCATATTCCTCTGAGAGATTTGGGGGGGGGGTGGAGGTAGTGAGGATTATTATTCTCATTTTCTAGAGGGGTATACTTAGGCTGTAAATGGCAAAAGGAGATCCCAGAGTTATGTCAATAAAGTCTAAGATCATCTTAGGAGGCAACTAGATAGTTCAGTGGATAGAGTGCTAGACCTGAAATCATGGAAATATGAGCTCAAAACCAACCTCACATACTTAGTAGTGTGACCCTGGGCAAACCCCTTAACTTCTTCATCTTAATCCCCACTGGAGAGGGAAATGACAAACCACTCCAGTGTCTTTACCAAGAAACACCTGTGAACAATAGCAATATGAATTCCCTATTGAAACTGAAGTTATCTTCCAGGCCCAGGAGGCTAGGGAATAATATAATAAAGAGTTGGATTAGACTGAGCAGCAAGATTTCCTTTCATTTGGGAGTGTCTGTCTCATTTCCATTGAAATGCACAGAATTCGAAATTCCTAGATGAGTGATTCTCTAACCCTGTTTTCTACTACTTGAATTTATAAACTGATCTTTAAAACAATAACAGCCACCCAGTCTTCCCTTATTTTTCTCAACCTTCACTTTTTCCTCTGTTAATCCTTATTGAACCCTGAGAATGAATATCAGTTGATTTTCTCTCCCAGTCTTGAGTCCATAATCATCAGAGCCAGCATGAACTTTGTACTTTAAGGTCCACAAAGCACTTTCCATGTATGCCCACCCTTGCTTCTCCTCACAGCACCCTTGGAAGCTTACACCATGATTATCATTCCCATGTAGAATTGAGAAAACTGAGATTCACAGAGTTTAAGGGACTTGCCCAGGGTCACATCACAAGGAAGTATCTGAGGTAGGATTTGAACTCAGACTTTCCTAACTCTATCCACCCTCCTTCCCCCTTACTGTTCTCATCATTTGCCTATCAATCAAACTATCTATGTCTTTCCTCAAGTGACTGACATGAATATTCTAAGAGCCAGGGCTGAGGAAATGCCACCCAAGATTTCTGGTCAAGCTGGCATACTTAGCACTCTGAATTGCGACTTGGCTAGATCATTCCACTGATCTCTTCTGCCCACATTCCCTTCTTATATCCACTGAGATACTGTGGAAAGGAATAGATGAATTCTTCTGAAAGTCCATCCTTGGTATGAAACACCTCTCCATGAACGGTAAAACCTGTTTTCCCTGGGGCCTCTTACATCAGATCATTAAACTCTGAGCCATTCCACCCCCTAGAATATCTAGAGAAGTTAAATGATTACCCCAAGGTCACACAGAAGTAGGAAGTCAAGCCAGGATTCAAAGTGTAGATGCTTTTAGGTAGCTTAGGGTGCAGAATGGACCCCATTAGAATCAGGAAGACCTGAGTTAAGACAGTGCTGTGACCCAGGGCAATTAGTCACTTAACCTCTCAGCCTCAGTTTTCTCATCTGCAAAAGGAGGAGGTTGGACCTAATGGCTTCTGAGGCTGACTCAAAAATCTATATCCCTTTCACCATTCTATCCAGACCCTCTGGCCTGTGGTTAACTGAAGAAAGCAAAAAGAAATCTTCAACTTCAATGGTCCTTACCCCAGTATTCCTTTGCTCTGCCCAGTACTAATAAAGGGGGTGATTCCCTACTAAAATGGAAGTTGTCTTTTAGGCCCAGGAGGCTGGGGAACTGGAGACTAGGGAGTGCTTTAAAAGTGAAGATGATAATGATAATAATAGCATTTATTTATATAATGTTTTGAAATTTGCAAAGCTCTTTATATTGATTATCTCCTTTGATTTGCTTAACAGCCCCCATCTGTATTTAACTGATGAGGAAACAAAGGTGAAGTGACTTGTCCAGGGTCCCTCAGCTAAAAAATATCTGTGCTTTGATTTGAACTCAGATCTCCTTGAATTCTGGACCAATGTTCTACGCATTGCCTTATTTTGCAGCATAACCCATAAAATAATGGCAAACATTCATGCAGAACATTTAAGGTTTATGAAGTCTTTTATAAGCATGAAGGGGACAACCCTGGGAGCTCACTATCACAGTTATTAGCCCTATTTTAGAGATAGGGAACTGAGGTCCAGGGTGTTAAGTAACTTGTTTGGGGTCACTCAGCTTCCTCCAAATCCAGACCTTGGAGGTCATAGTATTAATCATGTCTAAGGGTAGAGCATTTGAATAGCAGAAGACAGGGGATAGACTTGGGTTCTGGGTCCCATATGCAACCAGGATGAAGGAAGGGTGGCCCTGTGGAACAGAAACCCACTTTGTCTGGCTCCTTAGTTGGGCCCACACTCTGAGGGACTCTAAGAGTCTGCCCTTGATGAAGGTCTCTCTCCCCCACCCCGTCATTTCTCTGAAGCAAATATAAATTTATTTTGAAGGTCCTCCTGGGCAGAAAGGGCAGAAAGGAGAAAAGGGAAGTCGAATGTTCTGTAAGTATCTCTAAGTGTCTCGGAATTGGGTTTGCTTTCTGCAATCATATTTGGCACTGGCTTAGCCCAGATGGGGACTTAAGGGAAATCCTCCTTGAACTCTGTCATAAACCTCAGCTTCCTCAGCTATACCCAAGCCTACCTTGTCAACCAGTATTTTCTAAATCAAAATGAGAGACAGGAAGAAATTCTAGGTCTGAGGGAGCAGGACCTAGGTTGAATGGAAATTGTCCATTAGCACTTTAATTTGAAATTCAGTTCCTAGAAATATTTCCATGAATTTCCTTCCAGAAGGATGAAGAAACACAATTGATTCTTTCCTGGTCAAGGAGGGGAGTGTTATCTCCCCAAGGTCCCCTTGAGTTTCAGTTCAATCCACGCCCCCCCCCCTTCAGCTCCCATCTTCCCATGAATACTGACCAATCAAAAGTAGCAAGATTGAGCTTTTCTAGCCTGTCCCAGGTCAAGAGTCCTGGTCCACAGGAAAGGGGGGTTTCATTCGGTCAGAAGACACTCTTTGGCTTAGCCTTTGGACATGAAAGCCTGGAGGAATTCCTCCTTGGGAACTGTGTCATGGCCCCTTGTGCACACTAGACACTCAAAGTCTTTGTTACCTGATTCTCCAATGCCTTCTGCCCTAGGATATTCTGTGAATGTGAGGAGAGGTTGAAGAAAAAGGAAGTAATGACTGACCTTCAATCATATTAACAACAATAATATACCTACTATGTGCCAGGCATTGTGTGATGAACTTTACAATTATTATCTCATTGACCTCACAGCTACCCTGGGAGATAGGACCTATTACTATTCCCATTTTACAAATGAAAAAAACTGAAGCAGACAGATGTGAAATGATTTGCCTAGGATCCCATAGCCAGTAAGTGTCTGAGGCTGCATTTGAACTCAGGGCTTGTTGACTCCAGGCCAAGCACTCTAACCATAATGTTCCCTCACTCCCTATATAGACCTAGAGCCATAGAAATGGAAGGTGCTACTCCCCCCCTCAAGAATGAGCATTGAGTACAGACTGCTTACTTTGCAGTTAAGGAGAGGGAGACCCATTCCATTGAGAGAGTTGGCCATTGAGAAAGTTGGTCATTGGCTGAAATTCCCCAAGGACTAGATTCCAAGCCCAGTCCCTTCCCTCTGCACATCCTGTCCAACAGGCTGGAAGGATGCCCTCAAGATGTCCCTCAGAGAGGAGGGTGGTTGTGTTGGCAAAATGGGCTACCTTTTAGTTTCACTTTGGAGCCTGGAGGATACTTGACACATTCTACAATGTATATTTTTTCCCTAACCTCAGGAGACTGGGCCGTGACAACTAGCAGCCACTTCTCTGATCCTCAAACAGACCTGCTTCTCATGGCTCTGGGTTCAAGATGCCTCTCCCTGCTGCCAAATTGAGTCCATTGGTCAGATGAACCAAACCAGGGTTTGTGCTCACTTCTGCCTCATGTGATGCTTGACATTGGACCCTGCCTCTGCAGGGTCAATTCCTAGCCTCCCTGACCCTCAACGTGTGTGACCTTGGTTTATTAATGACTGATTCCCAGGGTCTCTCCTCTCTTGCCTCTGCCATGCCAGCTTTAATCATTGGTCCTCTGACTCAGCTCTATTAATCCCCCGGGGCCAATCTGAGCTGGATTTGTCTGCTGGTAATTGCTACCTCCGTCTTATTCTAACATGAAAAGATAAACCTACTGCTGTACCAACACATTTTGAAAACAATAAAAATACCATGTCATTAAATTAATTGCATTTTCTAAAATCATGTCAATTTGATAGTTTTTTAAGATGGCCCAAAAAGGAAAGAGCTTGAAAACAATTATCATGGAAAGAAAAGGAATATTTGACTCCAAATTGTGGGTTCTATTTCAAAGTTTTTGGAATGGATGGTAATATATCCATTTCAGATTTTTAAAGTTAGCAACTGATATCCATTTTCTGATATAGGCATGATGCAAGAGATACCGAAATTTTCTTCATTAGAGATGCTTTTCACTTTGAGGGGTTTAATTACATAATTACCCATTAATCTTCTGAGAACAAAAAAAGGGGATTTGTATATATTAAAGGGAGGGAAGATGAATGGCATTGGAGTCTTTTTGGCTGGGTTGATAATAACAGCAGGAGGAGCTTACTGTCTTTTCACTATATGTATCTATGAGATGGCATACCCCCCCCAGCGTTGGGCAAATTGTAAATGCAAGTCCAATGATTGCTATGGGCATAAGTAATGTGACCAAAAACAACTGCAGAATAGTTTTGGAATATAGCAAAGTCTTGGGCAAGAAACTGGCAACCTTAGCTAGTATTTTCTTCAGTGTTGGTATTGCTGGCTCAGGGAGCAAGTCCGGTGTCAGCAAAGGCAATGTATTAACACAATTAACCAGTTCATTTAGAGAGAGCAAAAATCTTTTTAGATTGTCCAAATACCACATGCAAAAGCAAAGATGACCAAAATTGAGTTGATTATTCTCTTTATGATGTTTCTTTTTGTCAAAATCAGAGCTAGCTGAGAGTAAGATGCAAATTAGAGGTGTTGAGTATATAGGAAGAAGTAGGGGGAGAAAGAGAGGGAAGTCCTAGAGATAGAGAGTCAGAGTCAAAGAGAGAAATGAAGAGGAGGAAGGAAGAAGGAAGGAAGGAAGGAAGGAAGGAAGGAAGGAAGGGAGGGAGGAATGAAAGGAGGGAGAAGGAAAGGAGGGAGAAAGGAAGGTAGAAAGGAGTGAAAAGGGATGGAAGAATGAAGGGAATAAGGAAAGAAGAAAGGAAGTGAGAGGAGGGAAGGAGAGGGGGAAAGAGGGGGAGGGAAAGGGAGGGGGAAGAGAAAAGGGGAAAGGAGAAAAGGAAGGAGAAAGAAAGGAAAGGAAAAAAGCAAAGCAAGAAAAAGCAATTGAAAAATTGGTAAGAGCCTGGGAGATTTGTTGGCATACATATTTACAAGTTAAAGGCATACATTTACAAAAAAAAAAAAAAGAAAATTCTTTCTTTATTCTGTTGCTCATTGTATAAATAGATACATAGATTTGAGGGGGGTAGGGTGTTGAGAGAAGATGGGATGCTTTAGCATCACATAACCTTAATTCTCAGTTTCTGAAATGGAATTCTTGTTCTTATGTCTAATTGTTTGAGGAAGGATTCTAAAATGAGTCAAAGGAGATTTTCTAACCCTAAGTCAAATATCAATCAACACTCCAGATTGCTGCTAGCAAGGGAGAATGGTCAAAATATTTGAAAGACCTAAATAGAGCATTTGGTTTGTGTTCAAAGAGATTAAGATTGGTGCTAAGACTCTGAGAACAGACAGATCTTTCTTTTCTAGGAAGTCTCTTTTCTCTACCCCAGTGCCTGGGTACATGAGGGCTTTCCCTTCAAGAGCTGATGCTGAGCTTCTGTGCTAGGCCACCAAGAGAATTCCTTCCCTTATGGCAATCTTCAGCTGAAGATTAAAAGCTATAGCAAAAAAGAATCCAGGAGAAAGGGAGAAGCATCATGGAACAGCTGAAGCCCATCAGTCATCAGGAAGCAGTTGAGGCCCCTTTCCACATCCATAAAAAAGATGTGATGACATCTGATGTCAGGTGATGACAACCAGAAGACATTAATGGCCCAACCATGTCAGAAGTGACAGATACTCTTCTCTGTGCATGCACACACATGTTTGTGTGCTAACTACAGTCAAACACCACTTTGATCTTTCTCTCTCTCTCTCTCTCTCTCTCTCTCTCTGTTGTGCTGGCCACATATATTTTTTTTCACTATCCTAAATTCCTATTCATTTCTATTCATTTTACTAGTTTTATACAGATTGTAGGAAAGAACATGCCACATTTATGTTCAGAATATTCTGACATTTTTTGTCATGCTATTTCATTAAATCCCTTTGCTTTGAATTGATTACATCCTTTGTCTGACTAATAAAAATGAACACACTGATAGGGCTCACCACTTGGAGTTTTGAAAGGATGAAAATCTACATAGCATCTTGAACCTTGGAAAGCGTTTTTCTTTTTTTTGCAAGGCAGTAGGGTTAAGTGAGTTGCCCAAGGTCACACAGTTAAGTAATTATTAAGTATCTGAGGTCATATTTGAACTCAGGTTCTCCTAGACTCCAGGGCTGGTGCTCTGTCCACTGTGCCACCTAGCTACCCCTCCTTGGGAAGCTTTTTAAAGAGGAATGAGGGAAGTGCAAAAGAGGATGCCCTTTGTTCTATAAATAGAATGAAGATAAAGAATAATTGGATTTTTTTTCTTCAAACATAGGCTATGAGACTAACATTATCCTGACTAGAACCCCCATTGACTGCACTTACTCAGTAATCTTTTGCCTTGACAATACAACATCAGCAAAGCACCCAAATCTTTCATTTGGGTTTGAGAGAGAAGCTTCAGTGAGAAGTCTTTTAATCTATTTGAACTCTGGCCCCTATTTCACCAATAGAATATTTTGATATTAAATTTTGTCATTATTTTGATCATAAAACCAGGCTAAAAATGGAAAACAAATAAATTACTTTAAGAGAAACCAAACAAAATGCACAGAAGATAAAAGAGAGATTCAAGAGAATAAGCCAAGAGTCTGCAATAGATAAGGTAATGCAAGTGTGACCAGATCACAAATCACAGAGCTAGTTTAAGTGCAGCTGTTGAGTATAAGACATAAATCAATGAAGAGACTAAACAAAGTACACCTCAGAGGGCAGAAGCCATCAACAGAGGTCAGCGCAAAATGTCAGACTCATAAAATGTGTGTCAGGGGAGCTGAAGGACAAATAATGCTCAAGAAGTTGCTGGGGAGAAAGTTGAAGAAAAAAAGTTAAATATGGCTGCAAGGGTGGTGTTTAGGCTACAGAGCAGGAGTCAAGAGACCTGAGCTTAATCTGCCCTGTGACCTTGTAATCAGATTATTATGGACCTTTCTGAACCTCATTTTCCTCATCTGCAAAATGAAGATAATAAAGTTTGAACTCCTTTTTTCCTACCAGTTAATTGCAAGAGAAACCCTTTATAAATGTGAAAATTCAATAGAAATAAGAGTTTATCATCATATGTTATCAGAATCATCAGTATGCTCATCATCATCATTTGGAGGAAAAGAGAAGGAACAAACAACTGTCTAGAGATATTTCAACATCTGGATACATTAAAAAAAAATCCCAGAGAGCATTTGTTTTGTTTATCCTTCATTTTTGAAGAGGAACAAAGGCACCACAGATGATATCATGACTTGCATGTGAATTGTATTTAAGTGAGGCAGAGTTGCAAAATGGCCCCAGCTTCACTCTCTCTCCCAGAATTACTGAAGTGAAGTGGTAAGACAAAAGTCAGGATGATTGGCAGTGACCCAAGGTGCAGTGGATGACCTTGGAATCTTCATTATCTGACCAAGCTCTGAGCGCCATGGCCAATAAAACAAATTGTTCTCATCTATTCATTTCACTGCAGAAAGTCTTCACATGTTTGGAGAAGACATCCCTCTAACTCACCAATGGATTTGAAGTTCACTGATTGCCCTCAACCAGATTTGGTCTATCTGCTGAGACAATTTTACTGGGTTAAAATTGGATGAATTGAATACCAAAGGAGAAGAGCCTGAAACGGCAAGCCCTACCATCAGAGGAGCTAGTCCTTCTGAATATCCTCTATTCTCCAGAGAATAGAGCCAACCTCTCATCAGAACTTGATATGCCCAGGATCTTTCAGGTGGTCTTGTTCTTTGTATGTTGAATATATATCAATTGTCACCATCACTGACAGCCAGACCAGGACTGGAGTAGCCCCAGTCCTAGATATTTTGGCAAGTAAATTTCTTCATATTTCCTTAGGTCCGCAATGACTTTAAAAATCTGAGCCCTCTGTGTGTTGAAGATGACATTTTATAGATAATGACACTGAGGTACAGAAGACAAAAATGAGAAAGAAGAGGATGAATTAAGAAGGGAACTGAAAAATAAAGGTATCCATCCCCTCAATTTCTAGGAACTTGGAAGTCAGTGAAAGGGAAGTAATCTCCCCTTGGTCACATAATAGTTGTCCTTCATTCTCGGAGAAGACTGTAACATCCAGGAGGTGATGCCATGATCATGAATTGGAGTTGAGTGAGGAGGTGTTGTGCTAAGTCACAAGCCTCACTTTCCCCTTCAGAGCCATAGGAATCACGGCAACTGGAGATGACTTTAGATGTGAAGCATTCAGGATTAAGTGACTTGCCCAAGGTCACACAGTTAGTCATTGTCTGTGTTTGGATTCAAACTCCCATCTTCCTGTCTTCTCAGTGCTCTATCCACAGTGTCACCTAGCTGCCCTCTTTGGTAACATAGATAGGAAAGAGTTGAGTTGCCATGATCCCTATTCTAGTCAAACCCACAGGCAAAGGATACTCCCTCTCATTCAGTAAACAGATCTAATTACTCATTTTGGGACAGGACAAGTCCTAGGCAGCAGGCATAGAAAGACAACAAAAAACCATCCTGTCCTCAAGAAACTTGCATTCTTGGGACGAATAGGTGACACAGTGGACAGAGCACTGGCCCTGGGGTCAGGAGGACCTAAGTTCAAATCTGGCCTCAGACACTTAATAATTACCTAGCTGTGTGGCCTTGGGCAAGCTACTTAACCCCATTTGCCTTGCAAAAACCTCAAAAAAAAAAAAGAAACTTGCATTCTAATATAGTGAGTTAAAACATTCCCAGTATTGTGATTCCATTCCACAAGCAGTGAGTGAATGTTTGCTAAGCAAACCTTTGAGCAGAATGAGTTCTGGGCTAGGTCAACAAACGAGAGGCTCTCCTTTCTCACCCTGTTAAGATTTGTAAACCACTTTCCTCATTAAAAAAAAAACAGGGGGTGGTTAGGTGGTGCAGTGGATAAAGCACCAGCCCTGGAGTCAGGAGTACCTGGGTTCAAAACCGGTCTCAGACACTTAATAATTACCTAGTTGTGTGGCCTTGGGCAAGCCACTTAACTCCATTGCCTTGCAGAAACCTAAAAAAAAAGCTAAGAAGATGGAAGAGTTATCCTTGCCATTTTACAGATTGGGTACACGGAGCATTTCACAATGGACACCAGATTACCTTTCCCAAGTCTACTACCCCTTTCTTCCTTGAGGCAGCCTTGGTTTTAGTCAAACTAGCCTACCTTTGTTTCCCTAAACATAGCATCCCATCAGTTGGGTCTCCAATGGCACCATGTTGTACACCTCACATGTCGTACTGAGAGCTTAATCTTTGGAATTTGACTTTATCCTCATACTTCACTTCATGTCCAGTCTTGATAAGGGTCTTTTCCAGGAGATGTGCCTCAGCTCAAGCCAGCTATTAACACGTTGAATTATGAAATCTGTAATTCAGAGCCTCAAAGATTTAAAACTCAAGGTCATTAAGACCACCCTCTTTATTAGACAGAGAATGAGAGTAAGGTAGGATCGGAGGCACAATTTGAAGTCAGATCTTCCTGACTGCAAGTTCAATGCTCTGATCATTCTAAGGCCAATAATGAGGTGCCCCTGAAGGGATACCTCTCTTGGGACAGAGTCTAAGAAGATATGTTGTATCAGTTTCCCTTTGAATTTGTATTTGTCTGATAACTTAGCTTTTTACTTGCAGACTTTTTTGTACATTTACCAGAAAACTACTTATGCTGAAAGGCTCCGTGATAGTCTAAGAGAATTACTACTCTGCTTGCAAATCTTCTAAAATGGAATGAGGAGGATGGGAGGTACTTCTATTCTGTGTATGCTAGGGAGCATTTTCACTTGGGATTTTGTAATCTATATGATCTCTTCTCTCTCTTCATTATCTCTCTCTTTCCCTTTCTCTTGGCTGCCTAACATATCATTGCATAACATATCTATTTCTCAGGATCACCTGCACTTGGAGAATGAGACAAAATGGAAAATCTCATGCTTTCCTAAGCAAGTACATGTTCCTGCTTCAATGTTAATGTGGTTGCCACTGGACAGGGGTGGAGGGGATGGGGAAGGTAAAAGTAAAGAAATCCCCTTCCCGCTCTCCTTAGAAGTCTAAGAGAAAAAAAAACTGTGATTGACTGAGATCTACAGAGACTAGGTCCTTGAAAGTGGAAGTTCTCACAGCATCTTTAAAATCCAGAGAGTCAATGGCTCTGTTAGATTGAGTAGCCAGTCATCTTGGCACTGTCTTCAATGACAGGGATATGCTAGAGTCAAATGAGTCCCAGCAGTCTTCAGTTTCATTTAGTAAGGGACCAGAACATGAATCCACTACTTGGATTCAAGGTACTTATTTCCAGCTCCATGGGAGTAGCCCCAGGGTCTTCTCTCACCACTCTCATTACATAAAAATTAATATTTGAAATAAACCTAAGCTTCATTTAAGTGGCATGCATGAATACCTTTAAAAAGATGGCAGCATTACTATGTCTAGACCCTATTTGACTGATAGCATAGTTCTTCATGTTAAGCTGAGACCCCACTCAAGAATTCTGGGCCTGTGATTAGAGAGAAATTCATACAAAGATAATGAGGTTGTTGGGCCTGTCAGAAAATATAATAAGCAAGGATCAGAGACTCAGAGTGGGATGGGAAATAGGAAAAAGGACATAAACTTTAGGGTTTGCTCGGACTTTGCCCTCACAGAGCTGTAATCTAAATAGGATAAGATATCTAAACACCAAAATAAAAAAAAAATATCACAAAATCCTAGTGGTTGAGAGCAGCAATGAGGTCCCCCCAGCTGGGCCATGAACTAACTGTGGGACCTTAGACAAATCATTTCATTTCTCAGACTGTGAACTTGGCTTGACAGAACAGAGATAGTGATGCTGGGGTCAAGTTCCACTTTTGGTATTTGGCAAGCATCAAAGGGAACCATATTTGTGGAAACATTTTTGTCTCGTGTCATAGAAATCAAACCATGCGTTCCAACATGTTCTTTCAACAAATCCTTTTTTGTTATTGTTTACTTCCCCATCTGAATCACTCACAGAATTGGAGGCAGTTGATCAGAAATTTTTAGCATTTTTGCCATTTTGACCTCATTTCCTTATTTTTCTTGGGGGAGGCAAATCCCATATCTCCCCTTTATGGGGAGATTTATGAACATTTAGGTATAGATTAAGAACTGTCCTTTCCCTCAATTGTTCCCCCCCCATGTGACTTCACAAAGCTGATTTTTCATTTATGCAATATTTAGCAAATATTATTTATTATTATCATCATCTTTGTTTGCATCTTATTCTGCTAGATTATAAGCTTCAGGAAGTTAAAGGCTAGGGCTTATTCCCAGTTCCCAAAGCCAAAAACTGAATCCCTAGTATATACAAAAGGAAGCTCAAAGGCAGCTAGGCAAGCTTGTGCCACACATGTAGAAGCTACCAAGGATAGCATTTGGAACAAAGACTTGAGATAGAATGAAATGTTTCAAACTCCTTTATTTGTATGGGAGACTCAACGAATTTAAAAGGGCACATGAATATGTGGGAATGTGTGATTTCTTGAAAGGAGTCTCTTTATGGGACACAGTTTAGCCATAAAGAATTGAGGGAATTTAAAGAGGCCCTTCTAACTCCAAGTCAGATTGGATTTTGGTTCAGAGAAGCTGCCCTTGAGATGCAGGTAGAAACAGTTCAAGGACAAGTATTTATGCCTATAGGTCTACTTAGCTAGTTCATCTGACCCAAAAGATCTTGTTGCAGGAGCAGCTAGGTGGTGGAGTGGATAGAGCATCAGCCCTGGAATCAGGAGGACCTGAGTTCAAATCCAGTCTTAGACATTTAATAATTACCTAGCTGAGTGACCTTGGGCCCATTGCCTTTAATTTTTTTAAAAAAAAGAAAGCCTGGGGGAAGCTACCTAGTCAAATGACCTGCCTTGTCCAATTGAATTATGTTCAAAACAAAAGTTCTTGTTGTCTAAAGACTAAGATTTCTCTTTAGGAGAGAAAAGTAGCATATAGCCAGAGTACTGGAGGCTGAAAGAATATTCTCATTAAAGAGAAGAGAAGAGAAGGTAAAAATAAGTAAATGTTTCTTTTTTTTCCCCAGTCTGTAGTCTGAGATTGTAAAATACCTCCCACCCTCACTGAAAAAAATAAATTTTAAATTTTTAGGCTTTAAACTATATAGGAAAGGAATAGCACCTCTTCTTTTTAGGGAGAAAGGATAGCACCTCAATCAAAAGTTCTAGCTGGAAAGTTCTCTAGAAGGAGAAAGATAAAAAGTTTAGAGAAGACACTGTTTTCCAACCTGACCTAAGTGAGTTCAAAAAGATGAATGGGAGAGTTGGAGAGTTAGTTGATCATTCTCTCCTGTACAATCCCCTAAGATTTTAAGAGCAAATGCCTTGTAGATTGGAGGGGTTTGAAATGTCGAACAACACTCCCATTTATATATCCAAGAGCTTTATTGAGGTGTGTATCAGTCTACTGGTTCATGATGATATGGGAGAGCCTTAGAATGTGCCTGCCTTCAATTTTCCTACCAAGTCTGCAATGAATCCATGGACAGGTTGATAAGCACATGAGATGATAAGGATTCTGGGTCTTTACAATTTAGGATATCATATTTGTGAAGTTAGCAGCTACTTTCCAAATTTATAATCCTGCTTTATATTTGGGAATAAGGGACCTATCACTAGTAAAACTTATACCAATCCCAGCTACTTCCTTATTGGAGAGACTAAGAATTTTCTGTTGCCTCCATTCTAAAATATAAGTTTTGGGATCTTTGGGCTTTCTATCTAGATGAGATGGTAAAAGAAAAAAGGGAAAATCTGGAGTAACTAGATGGCATAGAATTCATGAATGTACTTATGGATGGGTCTCTTATCTGATACAAAAAGATGTTTAGTAGTTAGAACTCACAGCTCAAGAATGGAAGAAAAAGTAAATAACAGAAATAATAAAACAGAAATTAAGAATACCATTTACCTTTTCCTTGTATACATGCCTTAGCTCCTACCTTTGTCTTATCCCTCTTATTTGAAGGTCAATTTGTCCAATTAGGATTGTTTAAAATGTTTCATTAGACCAGACATGCTCATAATGAAAGACTTTTGTAACACTATTCATCTAGAGAATTCTCTTGTTTCTTTGTATCCCTAGCTTGATGTGATTTCCATATAGAAAAAGCTAGATAAGCATTTGCTAAATTGCACTTAATTCCACCAAACAGTCCTTCAAATACATGAAGACAAGTATCCTAAGCATAGGCCTGGCTCCATATCTTCTCTTCTTCACGCTAGACAATCCCAGTTTGTTCCCCTAAACCTCATATGGGATTGTCTCTGTGGCTTTCACTGACTTGTTTGCCCTCTTCTCCACCTGGTCCAGGTTTCAAAATCTATCTAAAAATGTGCCTTGATAATTGTTCCTTGCTGACCTAGTGTTTGTAGTTGTAGCTAATTCTCTAAAGTGGCTCTATTAAAGGCCCTTGGGAATAAGGGGCCTTATCAGTAACAAAACTTATACCAATCCCAGTGGCTTCCTTAGTCCTCCTATTAATACTCCACTGAAATGATCTGATTTCTTTTATGTGTTTCATTTAAATTCAAAAAGCATTTATTAATCACATAGGATGGACCAGAACTGTCTTAGGGGCTGGAAATACAAAGCTAAAACTCAACAGTAGTCTCTCCCCTTGAAGAATTTATATTCTTCTGGCAGAAAACAGCATTTCCCAGGTAGGGTATTTACAAATGTATAGTAAATGAGTGATTTCAGTGGAAGGGAACCAATAGGAGGGGAAATGAGGAAGGCCTTGTATAAGAGATACATTTTGAACTCAGACTTGAAGAGATTTCAAGAGATTCTGAAAGGAAAATCTAAAAAGATCGAGAGCAACAGGGGAGTTAGAAGGAAAATGGGCCACACATTGAAGGAGTAGCAAAATCCAGTGGGCAAATGGTGATGTGGGAATAAATCTTATGAGAGATCTGAGGGCTAGATATGCTATCAGACAGTCACTTACAGAGAAAAGGAAGCTGAACTCATGGGATCAGAAAGGATTAAAGGATAAGAAAGGACAAAGAGAAATGATAAAGAGGAAAAAAAGAGAAGAGGACTGAGGATAAGGCCTGACTTTTATCATCCTACGGTATATCTAGACATTAGATGCATCCATCCATTGAGGATCCTTGTAATAAGATAGGTCTATTATCCATCTTTCTTTTCTCCTAGTTTCATGAAATGCACTTTCTCCCTATCTCCTTTCCCTGTGAATCAATCTTTAGCTTCCTGCAAGGCTCAACTCAGATAGTACTTCCTTGAAGAAAACTTTCCTAACCTCCTATAATCTTTTTAGTCTTCTTTCCTCAAACTGTTTCTAGACCTTCCTCCCCAGGAAAGGATGAGTTACTTAAAGACAGAGGGCATCATCACTCACTGGGAAAACCTGCAATTTGAGTCAGAGAACCTGTCTTCATAAGTGGTAGAGACCATTTAACACCTATCAAAATTTGTGATTCTACTATGTTGTGGCAGGAAGCCACAGTGCATTCTCTTTACTGCCCCCAAATGGTGAACATTAATCCCACTTCTCAAATTAAGTTATGAAAGAAAACTCATTTTTGTCTGGATAACTCATTTATCTTTGAAGAGATATATTGGGACAACAAAGGACAATAAAGATAGGGAGGGGAGGGAGAACTGATTTGGGCCTCAGAACTCTGTCATAATGCAAATATTGAATCAAAATCATTTGTCTTTCTCTTTGTTCCTGACCTGTCATATAGAGGAGTTTATCAAGAAATTGAGATAAATGAAAAGTTGAGAGATGGAGTTTCTGAGTAATTACAACCAATTTATGAATTAGGTTAATTGATAATCAATAAATTGATGTTCTCTTAGTAACCAAAGATAAAACCTTGAATGTTTAAATACTTTTGGAAAAAGACATCTTCCAGACAAATAAAAATTAATCCAAATGGTAATGTGGGTAATCTTGTCTTTCAGCAGTTTCCTTCAGAAACTGCCTGACTGGCCAACAGGAACTGGTCCTTGAATGAGGAAATAAAGGGAAAAATCTTAATCTTCATTTTAATAATTGATTTCTAATATATTAAAAAAATAAAACTGTCTCTCAAGGTAGTGCCTGTAAATTTGGGTTTCATTTCAACTCCAACATTACCTTGATAAGGACCCTTATAAATCTATACTTCACTTCCAGAAGTGATCAGATAATATGTATCATGTTTTTCTAAGAATATTTATACACTTGAAATGAGATGACCAGATGTCCTGCTCCTTCCCTTGAAGGAGGTAGAGAATTACTTGGTCCAGCCAATAGTGTGGATAACTAGTGGCTCTCAGGCAATGGTTCCTCACTCTACATTTATTTAGGCTCTCCTGCATCATCTCTAAAATGAGAACATCAATACTTACACTTCCTACCTCTTAGGATTTTTGTAAGGAAAATGCCTTATAAACCTGAAGTCATAATGTAAAAATTTTATCCGCCTACACAAATTACCTCCAGTCAACTATTTTCAGATTCTTTGATTCTTCAAGTTCCAACAAAGACTCAATTATGAATTACCTATAGAAACAGAATGAGTGAAGAGCACAGCTCTGGATTCAGAAATCCTTCCTTGGATACATATGACCTGGATGACCTCAGGCAAGACACTAAACTTCCCTACATCTCAATTTCTTCCTCTGTAAAATGAGAGGGATTAGACTAAATGGTTTCTGGGGATGTTTGGAGCTACAGAGCTAGAATCCAAGTATGATTCTTACTTGATCCAACTGAAATTCAATTTTTCACATATCCAGTCATTTATTCACTCATTATAATGATCTCCCAAACTTACAGAGCTCTTTAAAGATTATAAAGCATGCTACATATGATTTTCCTCATTTGATACTCATAACAACCCTGAAAGAGGTATCATTATTTCCATTTATGAATGAGCATACTGAGACTCTGGGAGGTTAAATGATTTGCTCAGTGTCACCTAACTTGGAGACATCTGAAGCAAGACTTGAACTCTGGTCTTTGTGACCACAAAGTCAAACCTCTAGACACCATGCCAACTTCCTCTTGAGAACTAAACACAGAGTTCTTTCCATGCGCAGAACTAAATGCTAGGAATTGGAAGAAAACAGAGTTTATATGAGAATCAGTCTTTGCTCACATGGAGTGCTGTAGAAAAAATATCAACACAGATAATTGCAATGAACAGTAATCATTCTTGATCTTCACCGTCCCTCACCTCTTACATCTAATCAACTTCCACATTTTGTAGATTTGTCCTTCCAAAATGTCTCTACTGACTGTCCTCTTCTTGCCATTTCAAATGCCACACCCCAGACTATTGTAAAAAAACTCCTAATTGGTTTTTCTCACTTCAGCCTCCCACTCCTCCCACCCCATCTGATCCTCCCATTTTATCAGACTGTCCTCTAAACAACTGCAGAATTGGTATTCCTGAAGCATAGATCTGACTATATCACTCTCCTGCTCAAGAAGCTTCTCTTTCCTTTAGTATAAAATACAATCTAAAATTTTCAACATTAAGAATTCAAGGGGTAGCTAGGTGGCACAGTGGATAGAGCACCAGCCCTGGAGTCAGGAGTACCTGAGTTCAAATCCGGCCTCAGACACTTAATAATTACCTAGCTGTGTGGCCTTGGGCAAGCCACTTAACCTCATTGCCTTGCAAAAAACCTAAAAAAATAAAATAAAACAAAAAAAAAAGTTCAAACAGGGGCAGCTAGGTGGCACAGTAGATAGAGCACCAGCCCTGGAGTCAGGAGGACCTGAGTTCAAATGTGACCTCAGACACCTAAGAATTACCTAGCTGTGTGACCTTGGGCAAGTCACTTTACCCCATTGCTTTGCCAAAAAATAAGAATTCAAACTATTTTTCTATTCACTGTCACTTATCTCCTTCTAGTATACCCTATTTCCAACTTGAGGTATTTCATATTCCCCTTATATAACATTCCATATCCTACCTGGATGCCTTTGCATAGCATCCCTAGTACCCAGAAAGTACTTCCTGCTTACTTTAAAAATTAAAAAAAAATTTTTTTTTGCTCATTTTTATCTTATAGAGTTCTCTAGATACCCTTAAAGAACTCAGGTGACCATTCCTACAAATGGAATTTCTTGATCCCTCCAGTTGTAACTGTTCCCCCAGCACATTACTTTTCACTGATTCTCTATGTACATATCATATCCTTTTCATATGTTGAACATTAAAACATTAACAGTGTTTCGTGTGTAAAGAAAAAGTTATATAGACTAGTACAGATCATAAGATATTGTTTTTGTCACAGTTACCTGAAAGGAATAGGAAAAGACCTTTGGTTTAATAAAATTTATTAAAATATTTGTATGAAGAAACATAGTGGTCAGATGAACCATAAGCAGTTTGAGACAAAATAAACTGGGGCATAAACATAGAGACATAAATCACCTTATGTAAGATGTAGGGAGATCACGCAAATGTATGGAAAGATTTTATGGCTTAAAGGGGCAGAGAATGAACTATTATTAAAACTGGAAAACAATGGGAGCATGAAGAAGCAGTTTCAAAGGTCCAGAATGAAATTATGTAGTATAGTGAGAACATAAGAGTTAAGAACAGAATGGTCCCCTGGCTCATTTGCATATAGTTATTTTAAGACTGGATAGTAAAATTCACAAAGTGAAAAAAATCATGTAAATCTTTGGAGACTAAGAGCTATTCAAATGAGGATTATTAATTTCATATGGGAGATAAGATGAGCTGTTAGATTTAAAGATAGGTGAGTCAATGAGTTCCAAGAGACTGATTTAAAGTCCTTCTGAGATTAGGAGAGAAGCATCTGAATTTCCAAAATCCTAAAGCATACCCACAGTTTTAAGGGGCAGGATATGAACTATGACCCAGGAAAGGAGATTGAAGAGAAGTCAGAGGTAAGAGAGATTGGAAACAGGATAACTTCTGCATCTGTCAAGCAATCAACAAATATCTATTAAGTGAGAGTGAGAAAGAAGATAAAGAGAGGGGAGAGATGGTGTCAATGTGGGAAACAATGAAGAGCTGGAGAGATCTCCATGAATCAGAAGCAAAGTCCTTTGCTAAGATAATAGAAGCAGGGATGGGGTGAGGACCTTGATGAAAAAACAGGTTGACATGGCCACTGTTACGAGTGCACTAGAGAGTTCATAGGGAAAGAGCAATAAAAAAAATACATATGACAGTCAGAAACCTACTTTGTAGTGACCCCATTCAGTTCCTCTATGTGATCTCTCCAGGACAATTAAGCAATCTGTACTTAGGAACAGAGAAGACAGATGGAAAATGGTCTAGGAATGGGGTTTGATAACTTTTGAGTGACCATAGGGCGAGGGAGTCAAGGATTTGAGGCTAGAAGACAGTGCAACTTGAGCCTTTTAAGAATACTTTAAAGATAGGGTTTTATGGTCCGGTTGTTTCAATGATGACTGACTCTTTTTGACCTGATCTGGAGTTTCCTTGGTAAAGAAACTGGAGCGGTTTGCCATTTCCTTCTCCAACTCATTTAAGGATGAGAAAACTGAAGTTAAATATGGTTAAGTGACTAGACCAAAGTTTCATAGCTAGTTAGTGTCTAAAAGTAGATTTGAACTTCTTGATTCCAGGTCTGGCACTCTATGCACTGATAGAGTTACGACCTGGAAGTAATGGTGAAGCCAAAGAATTGAGATAAGAGGAAAAAGATTTGAGGAGAGATAGAATGAGTAGAGACTTGATAAAAATAATATACAAAAAAGTAAAGAAATTTCAGAATTCTTGAAATGGAAATGGAACATTTGAGAGTGATTGAGTGGATGACCCTTCTTGGTGAGGCAGATGGTCATTCTAAGAGTTGGGGCAGGGGGGGACTAGTGTGCAAGATGGGACACCAGCATGTACATTGAAACCCCCTGGGATAAGGAAAGATTTTGAAAGAGAGGGGAAGCCTGTGAACCAGATACAGAATTCCTTAAGAAAAGAGGAAGAAGAAACATCTGGAAGAGGAGATAGAGCTGTGTATTTCAAAGGAGGAAAGGTTGGCAGAAGGAGGGTATGGAAGTCATCATGGAAAGCAGGAACATGCCAAGCCTGTGGATCAGATAAGAAGAAGGAAGGTGCCTCTGAGAGTAGTCAAGGCAGGGGAGTTAGGGAAGTGCTATCTTCAGCGGGGGAAGGCAGACCTCTGTGAATGTCAAGAGAGGGAAGGAACGTGGCATAGAGAGACCTAAGAAGTGTCTCATCCAAGTAATAAGGATTCCAAAGGCACATGCAATAAACTTCATGTATGCTTGCTGAATTACATCAAGCATATTGAAATGAGTTCATTTAAAATGTGCATGGCAAAACTCTGTAGACAAATCCTATATTTTAGAAAACTAAAATCCAAACTATCAGATATATATGTGTAGCGAGGCATAGGAGACTTCAAAATTAAGAAACAAAAGTTGTCTCTGGGTTACTTCAGTTCTTTTCAGGATGTCACAAATCTATCTACCCTGAGTCAGCAACAGAAGAAAACCACAAGGGTTCATGGGGATTAAAGTTGGAGAGGATTTTAAAGGGTATCAATGCTATAGAGGAGGAAAGTGAGGTCAAGAGATGAGAAGATCCTTAGATAAAGAAAAATAATTAATGGCACATTTGGGATTTGAACCCTGGTAGTCCATCTCCAGTTCCCTCAGAGTTCTTTCCATTGCCCACTGTAGTGTCTGATACCCTCAGGTTAAACTGAAAAAGACTCAGGCTGCCCCAGATCCTGAGTCTAGTGATCTTTTCCGTGTGTGTGTGTGTGTGTGTGTGTGTGTGTGTGTGTGTGTGTATGCTAAGAAACTGCCCATGAGGAAATTCCCTTGCCCTCACATCAGCCTACATTTACCCACTGGTGTTTTGCAGACATAGAAAATGACTAAGCAAGACAAGCCCCTGTTTAGTGGGTAGTTTTTATTCCTTTTTTTCAGGAGGACCCCAGAATGGTTTCACATTTCTCTGCTCGGAGCTCAATGACTATTCCCAGGCTATGTGTCATTTCTTCATATCATGTCTGATGCTGGCATGGATTTTAGAATTTGTCAGTCCAACCCCATCGTTATATTCAGGAGAAAAATGGGGTCCAGGGACTTGACCAAGGTCTCATTTGTCATAAAGTCACAGAAAAGAATGTTAGCCTAGATCCTCTGGCTCCATCTCTTAATATTCTCCTCTTCCACACTGGCTTTCTCCCTGCAGCTTATATCTCTAGATAGCAGAGGAAGAATGAAGGGTGGAGGCCTGGTTGGGGAGGACTGGGCTTCTTCCCTTCAGGGAAAGCTTAAAGTTGGGAAGGTTTTGAATAAGGGAAGATGGTTTCCAGTGCTCTCTCATGCTCCTTTTGAACTCTTCCTCCTCCTGGTGTTATATCTCCCTCCCCCACTCCAACTTCTTCCATTCCATCTTCATCCTAAATTTGCCACCATATCCTTCCCTTCTATGCTCCAGTCATTTTCTCTCTCCAAATATAAAAATTGGAAAAAATTGATTCCTTCTAATCCACTGACCACAGATATTAGAAAAGGTTAGCGATTGGACTAATTCAGTCTAGGGTGTGAATGAATAATATCCCTGTCTTTTGTTCATAAATATTGGCCACCTGACTCCTATGTGGAAGACATTGATTATTCTTGGTGCTGAGGACATGATTCATGGTCCTGGGAGAGTTCAGAGTGTTACTCGATAGCACACATACAATTACCAAACAGTATCAGAGGGAAGGGGCTAGCACCTGAGGGAGTCAGAAGCAGCTTAAACTGGCAGGAAAGCATTCTTGGGGGGCAAGATGGAGGCAAGTTCTGTAAATAAGGCCCTGCTCCATGTGCATTCAACCTTGGAAGGCGAATTGATAGGAGAAAGGGGGAGCAGCACTTGAACCAAATTAGTCACTGCTTGATTCCATTGCATGCCATCTGAGAAAGCTATCTGGGGCCAGAGAACTTCTCTGGGGTCCCTTAGTACAAAGCAGACATCAGCTCCATCTTTTTGATGGGTCAGTCTGGGGAGGGAGAAGTACAAAGATATTGTGTCCTCAACCTCAACACCTTCCTCTGTCAGTCATGGCTGCTCTGCTTCCCTCTGCACCCCCCTCCCCATCTTCCAACTCAGAGCCCGACTTCCTGGTTATTCCATATTTCCCCTTTATAGTGAAGTGATGGAGTAATTCCTTATGCCTCACCTCTCCCTCTTCCCCAACCCCCAGTCCAGTATCATCTGAGCAGTCCTATTTCCTAGCACTGGGAGGTATCAGCAGCCAGCTTCTGAATCTAGGTTATGGAGATCCCCTTCTGAAAAAAGCTAAGAGTGGCCCCCCCACCCTCATTCCAAGCTGGGCCTCCCTGGATAATGGATCCAGAAGTTTACTGAGAAATCTTCTTGCCTCTAGGAGTGAAGGGTCTCCAATGTCTGGGAATACCTGCTCTATGAATTTCCCATTCTAGGGAGTTTTGTGACTGGCCGAGTCTGTGCCCAAAGCTAGGCCAGTTGGTATAAAGGACAGCTTTCATGTTCAGAATTCTTCTTTATCTGACCTTTGAAAATCTATTGGGGAAGCTATATTGATTCCCTTTACATACTGCTTCATTCTCAGGGCAGGTAGATATATTCTGGGCAAGATGGTACCTGAACCCTAGGAGGTTGAACTGATTCCTTTCCCCATTGACTGATGCCATTCCAGAAATGTTTTGATTTGGATTCAAATTCCTATCCATTTCCAACCAACCGATCTTACTCTCAACTTCCCTTTCTTCCTCTACCACTGGAATGGGGTTGGCCTAATTGATTGCTCAGGAGCTCTTCAGCTCTGGTGTAATAAATTAAAGATTTGGAAGTCATGAAGACTTGTATTCAAATCCCATCCTAGAAGGTAAATGTAAGTCCTTGAAAAATCGCCAATGTCTCTGTGCCTCATTTTCCTCATTTGTCAAAGGAACATGATACACTTAGGAACCTCTATGAATCTTTCAGCCCTAGATCTATGGTTCTCCATTTGATCAACTTCCAGTGAGTATGGATGCAGTGTTTCTTGGCTTCCCAGTCACGGATCCAGAGGCCAGTAGAGCACCTTTCATGCTTTGGGTTAACTACTTTTGGGAAACAGAAGTCCTCACTAGTCAGAACAAAACTGTGATTGAGGGCTCCAGAAATCTCTGCTAGTGGAAAAAACATTCTATTTTTGCTGGTCTGGCCACAGTGGAGTCCTCAAGGATCTGCTCTGGTCAGATGATAGCGTGGTGGTGTCTGAGGACCCCAAAAGGGCTGTCAGCTAAAGACCATTATTGTCTCAGCCACAGCTACTCATAGGAAGCATCTGTCTAACAAGGAAGAGCACAGGGACCATCATCTAAGCCAACGGAGACATTGAAGACCTCAGTTCCTGAAAGAATCAGTATTATTTCTATTCATGGAATGTTTAATTCTGCAGACTGAGACAATTACAAATCTTATGTGAAAAGCCAAGATCCTTCCCCCCAGAAGACTTCTGGATTGAATTCAATTGGAATTTATAATGATAGCCCCTTGTGTTGAGATTTTTAAAAATATTCAAAGGAATTTCCTTGTTATAATAGTAAATGAAACGATCTTCAAGAAAGACACTTGAGAGAAAGCTATCCTAGTGCTATATCCAGGATAGCCTGCTTCTCTGGAGTGATCCAATTTAATTCAATTATTTAAGAAGCATTGACTCAATCTCCAGTTGCCCTGTTCCAGCCCTCCAACCTCTACCATTGACAGAGAGCTCAAGCTTTCTGCTGACCTTCAGTGAATGAACAACCTTATTATTAATAGCTAGCTTTTAATAGAGGGCTTAAAGGTTTGCAAAGTGTCTTATATACATTATTTAATTTTATTCTCACAACAGCCCTAGAAGATAGGTGCCTTATTACCTCTACTTTAAAGATGAGAAAGCCGAGTCAAACAGAGCTTGTGACTTGCCTAGGGACACACAACTAGCTCCTTTCTGAGATTGAATTTGAACTCAGGTCTTCTTTACTAGTTTTGTGACTCTGAGCAAGTCATTTGACCACTACTTGCCTTATCCCATTGGAGAAGGAAATGGCAAACCACAAAAAATCAGACGTTACTGAATGACTGAACAGCAACAACTTAGAAATTAAGGGTCTCAAGTGAGAAGGAACAGTACTCAGAGCATGTCTTGAGACTCAATTCACTCAATGATGTGATGGTGGGGATGATTCATGACAAAGGGTGTGGAATCAAGGAATGACCAATTAGTCAATAGGAAAGCTTTGAGGAAATGAAATTAGAAAATCAGAGAATTAAGTGAACCACACCAACTCCACCCTATGTCTCAACCTGGAGTTAACTTAGTTTCAATTCAATTTAATTAGTGGTCTAGTCCTGTTTCTGTCCTGTGAGAGAATGGTATTCTGCATATAAATGTGAGAGCTGGGAGAAAACTTTGGTGCATTGTTTGTACCCAGGCCTACATGGGTCAGAAGCTGAACCATCTCTGTTAAAAAACAGAAGGAAATTAGTTGACAACTGAACATTATCTAATCAATCAGTTTGCAGTTCGAAATTTGATCAGAATGATAACATTGGGGAGGCTAGGTGGTGCAGTGGATAGAGCACTGGCCCTGGAGTCAGGAGTACCTGAGTTCAAATCCTACCTCAGACACTTTATAATTACCTAGCTGTGTGGCCTTGGGCAAGCCACTTAACCCCACTGCCTTGCAAAAAAACTTAAAAAAGAAAAAAAGAATGATAACATGTGCAGATTCCACACCCATCCCCAAACAGGAAATCAATGAATTTACTACAAACCAAGTTGCATATATCTGAAGGTGATTTTCTTTCTCATAGCTACAGCTCCAATCAAAACTATCTGACTGGTGGTTGGCAGCCACTGAAAGAGGGCCAAGTAGAGATTCTCCATAATGACCCCGGGGCAATGTCTGTGATGATCACTGGGAATTGCAAAATGGACTGGTTGTCTGTGAGAGTCTGGAATATCCTAGGGTTGAAAAGGTTAATAAGCTTTTCTATTTCAGAAGTGGTAAGACATCTGCAAATCTGTGTTAACTAAGTAAGACAGACAGACAGACAGACAGACAGATAGATAGATAGATAGATAGACAGATAGACAGACAGTGGGTACATAAGTAATTGAGGAATGAGTATAACAGCTGATTGTCTAGGGGGAAAAACAGAAAATAGGACATGCTTTTCTGTCGAATCTGTATTAGTGCCTTTTTCTCCATCACTCTCAAGTCTAAACAATCAACAAAACAATAAAACATACCCTAAATTGCGATGTTGGTCAATTTCCAAGGTGTAAATGCTCACCATAAAAATTGAATAATCCACTTTCTGGCTTCAGTCTATCTTTGATTCCAACCAGCTCCATCTTATAAGAAAATAGTTTTTAATGACTAACAGAAGCCAGGGAAGAAGGAAGGATGAATCTCCATCTATTGCCTTAAAAAAAAATACTGTTGAATGTTTTCTGACTGGTTCTTTTGCCTCTCCATAACTAAGAAGTAAGTGCATTTAATTCTATTTAATGAGAGATTTTCTATCAAGTGAGTGCTCCATGTGATAAATACAAAATAGCAATCAGAAAATACTAAGTCCTGGCTTTCATGGCAGAGGAGATGGCACAGGCCCATCTCTGTGCCCCTAGTCCCTGTTATCTGCTCCTGCTGTCTCCCTTGATTAAAAGCAGTCTGCCTAAGATCACTGCAGCTACACACTATATCTTTTTCTCATTTTTATTTCTTTTCTTCCAGCTTTGTATTATTTTTTAATCTGTTCTCTAACCATGAAGTGATCTGGCTCCTGATTACTAGTGAACTGATGACTGATTCAGGGATGACTTCAATAATGAGTCATATTTTCAAGTAGAATTAATTTCTGCATTGGTGTTTGATGTCTTCTGCATCTTCTAATTACATTCTCAAGGAAAGCAAGCACTATTTTAGACCTGAGATTTCTCAGTGGTCTATATGTTTCTAGATTCTCTCTTTCCTCATTTCCTGATACACTATTTTCTGACATCTTTTTTTCACCATCCTTGCCTTCTGCCTTTGAGTTGAAGTTACTGGGTGTCAAATTAAATACTGACTTAATTTAGAGTCTCTTCAGAAGGAAGTGGCTGGCTTTCAAAAGTCATATTCCACAGAAAACTATATCTTTGCTGTCACAGAAGTAGCTGAAAGATGGAGAAAACACAAGATTGCTTTGGGCTTTTGGATTGTTGAGCATAAAAATCATTCAATAGAGAAAGCCATTTAGCATAAAGGCTCTTTGCCCAACAAGGTGTTTCCTATCCAGACAGAACATCCACAAGGTTCTTTGAAGGATAAAATAGTGGAAATCATCTTGTTTGATGGCTTTCCCAATGTTTCACATTAGACAAGATATAAAACTTGAGGAATAATGTTTGCCAGACATGTTTGTGGTAGTGAAGTAGGAAATCCAAGGCAGTACAAGTTGAGGAGGGATTATCCAAAGAGGGCAACATCCCTCATGTGCTTCTCTTTGTAGAAAGTAATTAATGAATGAATCCCGAAACATGACTGAACCTCCTCTGAGTCAGTCAGCCAAATGGCATCTACTCTGGAATGACCCTTGACTGAGGGCAACTAATGTATAGATCATTGGCCCTGGAGTCAGGAAACTAGGAGTTCAAATCCAACTCAGATATTTGACACAAGCTGGGTGATTTTGGGCAAATCACTTAACCCAGATTGCCTCATATTCAGGGCTATCTCCATTCAGCCTGATTCACTTCTGGCTATTGGACTTAAATGGCTTTAGAGGAGAAAGTGAGACTGGTGACTTAGCAAAGCCACCCTTACTTAAATACAATTCATGTGCTTGTCATGCCATCTCCTTCCTGATGTCATGGTCTTCTTAGAGAATAAAGTACAAGCATCAACCCTTGGATGACAACTGTGCTTAGTACTGAAAATACAAAGAAAAAGCAAAAGTCAATTATTTCCCTCAAGGATCTCACAATTTAATAAAAAAGCAATATAGAAACAAATACATACAAACAACACATGAACAGGATAAATTGAGACTTGTCTGAGAAAAAATAGTTCAATGTGCTTAAGGAAAGAAGGGTTTGAAAGCATGCTGCAGAAGGTAGGACTTTCACTGGGACTTGGAGGAAGCCAGGAAAGTGGATGGTGTAATCTTTTGTTCTGGGAAAAACAAGAAAACCAAACTAACTGGATCAAAGAGTACACAGAGGGAGCAAGGTGTAAGAAGACTGGAAAAGATGACAAGAAGCCAAGTAACAAAGAGTTCAAAAGACAAACAGAAGTATTCATGATATTTGATCCTGGAAGTGATAGAGAACCATTCAGATTTACTGAATGAGAGTGGAGTGTTTGAAATGGTCAGAATTATTTTTTGGTAAGATCACTTTCACAGTTAAGTGGAGGATGGACTGGAGTAGGGAGAGACTTGAGACAGGCAGACCCACCAGTAGCTAGTATAATAGTTCAAGTGTGAAGTGATGAGGACCTAGATCAGGGGATGGCAGGGTCAGAGGAGAGAAGGGAGTATATATGAGAAAAATTGTGAAAGTAAAAAGTAACAACTTGCTAATTGATTAGATATGGCAACTAGGGAGAGAGATACATGAGACAGAGCCCTAAAAAGCTATAGGTGACCAGAAACAGAACTTGAAATGGTGTGGGCCTGGAAAACCCTGTGCTGTCTGGCAAAGCATGATCCTAGCAGAGGGATGTAGGAACCAAGGAGTTTAATTGTCTTGGTGTACACATTGGTTGTATGACACTCTTCAAAAGCATCATCCTGAAGTAATTTAAGGATAAAAATTTGTGAAATAATCATTTAAACATCACTCTTCTTTGAGCTTCCTCAACTGTAAAATGGGACAATATAATATCAATTTCATGAGCTGTTGAGAGGGCTAAATGAGATAATTAATGTATTAAAATTTCATATAAATTCTATTGTTTAGGCATTTCAGTCTTATCCAACTCTTCATAACCCTATTTGGGGTTTACTTGGCATAGCTTCTAGAGTGGTTTGTCATTTCCTTTTCCAGTTCATTTACAGATGAGGCAATGGAGGTAAATATGGTTAGATGACTTAGTTGTTCAGGGTCACATAGTTAATATATGTTTGAGACCATATTTGAGCACAGGAAGATGAGTCTTTCTGATTACAGGCCCTGTGCTCAATGCACTGTGACACCTAACTGCCCGTTATCTAAAAAATAGCTTTATTACTATAATTATTATGACCATAAACTTTTGGAAATTTTATCTTTTTAATACAAAGATCCTTTGCTTGTTGTTGTATGACTTTGAAATAGAGAATACTATAAACTCCAAAAACTTAGAACAGAGTTTCACTCCAAGGCCAATGGAGAGGTACATGGTAGGCTCATTTCAAACAAGAATATTTGAAATAGGATAAAGGATGTGAGCAAAAAAATGTAAAAAGGAAGAGGGTTTTATCACATGGAGATAGCCAGGGGGAATGAGTGGGTAGCACCAGTGGTATGCCTCGAGAAATTAAAGAAGACCTCAGTATGATGACTGGCTTCTCTGTGGTGAACTCATCCTGGACTTGAACTGTCTACATTGTTTAAATCAACACCCACATCAATGTCATTTGTACATTTGAGTCTCATTGGGTCTTGATGGTAACCTCCAAGGACTAGATTAAAAGAGAAAAAGTTCTGGCAGGTCCTGCCCAGTAGAAAAAATGTTCATTTGCTAGTCTAGAGATGGAGGGGGAGTCTATCATCTGAGGACCTGCCCAGTTATGAACAAAGAACTATATGACCACAAGTATGTCTTCCAGGGGATAAAGAAGGCTCTGACTACTTTATTCAATAAATTGTAGGCAAAGATTGGGAGAGACAGCCTCGGGGGCTAAACCAAAGATCATCGGAAATATGCAAATAAGAAACAGTGTTCTAAACTTGGGGCTGCTTCCAATCCATGTTGTGCATAATTAAACAAGCTCAAGGCATAGATTCAGGAATAACAAATAGAGTGAAATAGGCAGTGAAAGCCCAAATTGAATAAATAAACCATACTGCCAACTCAGTGATTTGCAAGACCTGTTAATCAAGTTTAGGGATTATCCACTGCCCTGGGTCCCGCTCTTGATTGCTTTGTAGGTTGTAATGGAGGGCATTCAAGGTAGAGGAATGACATTTCATTTTAGGGTCAACACTTTCCTTGGAGATATTAAACATTGGACTAAAATTTCTGTCATTCAGTCAAGTGCTTCTTCTATGGCAGACACTGTACTAGGTGCTTAGGACAGATTATAAAAGAGACCCTGTCCTCAAGGAATTTAATCTACTCCTAGAGATTGCATGCCATGTAAGATGAGATATACAAAGAATAAATTGGAACTCCTCAGGAGGGTATTTGCATTCAGAGGGAGCAAGAAAGGCTTTCTATAGAAGGTGGGGTTTTAGGTGGGCTTGAAGGAAGAAATGGCAGGTCCCAGGCTTACTTTTGGTTTCTCAATATACAATTGCCAGGTTACAAGATAATGGAAATACAAGTTTTTCCTCCCATTTTTCCAAATCTGAGAGGTGGTGAGGGTTGACCAGACAAAAAAGAATTTTGCTCTTTGGTTTTCAGAACCTCAGGGGGTTTTGTCAGGCTAGATAATTTGTTACAATGGACAAAGGTTCATGTGAAGATTTAGGCAAAAGGTTGCATATTACACTATTCTTGCTTGTCCTATTCTCTACCAGATGAAGATATTTCTAATGAATCTAAAACTGACCCCAATTTACTGGCCATAAAGGATCAAAGACAAAGCTGACATCACAAGATTCCTGGGATGAACCTATACCATCTGAGCTTATACAAACCCCCAAGTTGTGAATTTTGTTAGGAGAAACTTTGTAAGAGTTTGACATATTCTCATACAAAAAGATGATCAAGATAAGGGCATGGATCAGTTGGATAGGCTGTTGGATCCTTCTGATCCTAACTTGAGTTTTCCCATATCATTCTGTGCCTTCTCCATTTGGAATCTTCCCATGACTTCCATATTCAATGAATTGTCAAGTCTCCTTAATTGAACCTCCATAGCATCTCTTGACTCTGGTCCCTTCTCTTGATTCATACATTACTATTTTAATTTATGTCAAGGTCACTTTTTCCTGAAATATTTGAATAACCTCTCAGTTGATCATCTTTATTCCAAGCTCTTCTTTCTTCAAAGGATTCTACATGGAGTTGCCAAACAGCTCTCAAGTTTATATGACTGTGCTCAAGGAGCATCAGTGATTGCCTGGTTTCTTTCAGATCCAATATAAGCTTTTCTGTTCATAATTTAACCTCTCATGACCTGGTTCCAGGTGAGCTCTGCCTGATTTTTCTCTTTTATTCCGTCTTTATCATGTGACATTATTCCTTTACCAAAGGTGGAAATACAACTCCTGCTGCCATGTTTTTGCCAGACTTGCTTCATATCCTCACTCTTGACTCACAGTCACTGTCTCAGGCTAAGTTAACCTCCTGATCAAAGTTATTCCTGATCCCTCCAGGCAAAGCATCCCTTTGCCCCTGTGTTATATCTATCTATGTATGTACATCTTAGAGTCCCTAGGACATTTCAACACTCCTTGGGAGCCAGGAGCATTACATTTCTGTCTTTGTATTTCTGGCACCAGCACAGTGCATGGGAGGGGAGGAAATGAATGATTAGGTGAGGGCAACAGGAAATATGTTGGCAATAGCAGATTTTAGGAACAGCTAGGTAGCTCAATGGATAGAGAGTTGAACTTGAAGTCAGGAAGACCAGAGCTTGAATTTGGCCACAGACACTATTAGACTATTTGACCCTGGACAAGTCACTTAACCTTTTGCTGACTCAATTTTCTCATCTGTAAAATGAAAATGGTAATAGCAGCTACTTCCAAGTGTTGATGTAGGGTTCAAATAAGATAATATTTGTAATCTGGCACATGATAGGGATCTAATAAATGCTTATTTCCTTCCTTCCATAGATAGTAGGAAAAAAGTTTAAAGGGTAGAGATTGGAAAGGAAGGAAAAGGTCATGTTGGAAATAGGTTTAATTGCCAAACAATGGACTTTGATTTGATCTTTGAAGTGATGGGCAGCCATTGAAGTGTATTGAAGATATAGTTAAACTTGCATCTTACAGAAAATATTTTGGCAGCTGTGTGGAAAATGAGTTGAAGTGAGGAATAAATGGGGTGAAGCTGGAAGCAAAGGAGAGTTACTCCATTTTTAGTATGACATCCCAGGCCAGAGGAGATGAAGATTTGAGCATGAAAGCTGAGAAAACTCTTCAACAGAGAGTCATATTGGGAAAACAGAGACAATGAGATTTAGTAACTCATTAGATATATGGAATAAGACAGTGAGAAGTCTGAGAGAATGCTGAGGTCATCATTCTAGGGTACTGGGAAGATGGGATTGCACTAAATAGTCATAAAGAAGTTTGGAGGAGGGAAGGTTTGGGTGGGAAATCAAGTGTTTAGTTTTGGACATATGGAGTTTGATATGCTCAGGGAGCATCCAGTCTAAATATCCAATACATAGAGGAAAATACAGGATTGGGTCTCAAAAGGCCAACTAAAGCTGGTCATATGGATCTGGGATCAAGGAAATGATAACTGAGTCCATGGAAATTGATGAAGTTGTCAAAGCAGGTGGAATAGAGAAAAGTTCTAGAACAGAGCATTAGAGGGTTCTTGTTTTAGGGCACATGACAAAGATAGTATCCAGAAAAAGGAGATTGAGGCAGCATGCTCAAGCAGGTAGGAGGAGAGCTGAGAGAGAAGGACCATGAAAATCTAGAATGGCAAAGAGCTGGGAAAGATACCAATTCAACAGGGGCAGCTAGGTGGCACAGTAGATAGAGCACTGGCCCTGGAGTCAGGACTACCTGAGTTCAAATCCGGCCTTAGACACTTAATAATTACCTGTGTGGCCTTGGGCAAGCCACTTAACCCCATTTGCCTTGCAAAAAAAAAATCCTAAAAAAAAGATACCAATTCAATGAGACTGATAAAGTTGTGAAAAATATAAAGAGAAGGTAATCGATCAAAACAGAGTGTTTGGGGCTTTCCTGAAACATTGCTATAGAGAGGTAATCAGGACAGCAAGACCCTAGGATGGGAGCTTTTTCAAGGCAACAATGTGATAGGTGAGGTTATAGAATGTCTGAACAAGTTGTGGTAAATAATTGTGATAGAAATTGCTATGCTATAAGAAATGATGAGCTTGATGAGCTTAGAAAAACATGGATAGTGAAGAATGAAATAAGCAGAACCATGAGAATTTTATCTACAGTAATAAAGAAGATTATTTAAAGAACAACTCTGAGTGACTAAGTCATTTTGACTATTATAAATGCCCAGATGAACAACAAAGGATATGTGAAGAAAGATACTATCTCTATTCAGAGAAAGAACTGAAAAATAGAAGCATAGAATGATATACATAAATGCTCACATATGTGAGTATATGAATACATGTATGTGTGTATGTATATTTTAATCACATATATACACACACACATATTCTTGTTTGTGTCTAATGGTAACCTCTCCAGGGTGGAAGGAGGAGGAAAGAAAAAAAGAAAAAAGTGACTTGATAACTCTTATATGTTTAAAAGGAATAGCAAGCTAAACATAATAGATTTACAGTTTCATGTACAGTTTCATCTTTTTTGTTCTATTTTACTACATTATAGAATTCTACTGAGATGGAATTGCTTGTTTCATATCAAGTTCAGAATAAAAAAGAAAATTTCAAAATTAAAAAATAAAACAGGATTAAATGCTATATATGCAATAATATTCTGAAATTGACAAATGAAGAATCTTAAATAATCAAAAACACTATAGAACTAGTAAAAATTAAAAGTTTATTCTCTGAAAATACTAAAAAAATTGATAGTCATTAGATAATCTAATTAAAAAGGGAGGAAATTAGCAAAAAACTTTAAATGGACAAAGAAAATCAAAACAGAGATGAAATAAAAATAGTTATCAGAACCGAATAGTCACAAAAATGACTATAAAAAAGACTTTAAAAGAAATGAAGGAATATGTTAAAATATGAAATGCTCAAAGTTCACAGAATATGAACTATGAAATTTTAGAAATTGTAGAATTTCATAAAAAATCTTATTAGCCATAAAGGAATTGTTTTTTTAGTGTTTTTTTTGCAAGGCAAATGGGGTTAAGTGGCTTGCCCAAGGCCACACAGCTAGGTAATTATTAAGTGTCTGAGACCGGATTTGAACCCAGGTACTCCTGACTCCAAGGCCCGTGCTTTATCCACTACACCACCTAGCCGCCCCCATAAAGGAATTATTAAAGGGAAGAGGAAACATCCTGATTTAGAAGGGTTTACACCTTAATTATGTCAAACTTTCAAAAAATAGTTAATTGTTATACTACACAAATTATGCTCAAAATTAGAAAGAAAAGGGCAGCTAAGTAGTGCAGTGGATAAAGCACGGGCCCTGGAGTCAGGAGTACCTGAGTTCAAATCCGGCCTCAGACATTTAATAATTACCTAGCTGTCTGGCCTTGGGCAAGCCACTTAACCCCATCGCCTTGCAAAAAAAAAATAAAAACAACAAACCTAATTCAAAAAATTAGAAAGAAAAAAATTCTATCAAATTTGTTTTGTGAGATAAATATACAGCTATCCCTTCCAAATCACAATGGTTAGGAGCACTGCACCCCCATGATCTGGAAAATCCATCTAAAATTTTGTGTTGTCCCTTCATATCAGAGAAGAAGCCTGAATTATTATTGTAATGAAAGATAAATTATGTTGATATTATACAATACTATATCTATATTTCATGAATTTCTGAGTTTATAACCTTTTTCTAGGTCATCTGGTAGACTTCACCTATTATCTGCAGCTTCTGAAAAATTCTCCAAAAATTCTCATTTATTTCTTATATCAAACCTCAATATATCAAAACTGTGAGTAGAGGTGTGGTTGGTATAGCTGTAGTTCCAAGACTTCAGCACCTGGGGCCTCTCCACCCAAGAACATCTAATGAGCTTCTCAATCTAGAATATCCTTCTGTCCTTGACTCCCCTTGGTAACTTCCATTTGGAGTTGCCAAGTTGTCAAGGGGTTGAGACTGCCTTGCTTTCATTCTCCTTCTGACCCTGTTCCAGTCTGCCAGACTTTAAACCATGACCCCATGCCATATACATAGACTTCATCCTCACCCCTCATTCCACCTCTGGACTCTCTTTTGTCTTTTGTCTTCCCTCATTCCATTGTGGTCTTCTCCAAGGCAAGGACCTTTTCTCTTTTGCTCTGTATTTGTATCTTCAACACTTAATAAAACATTTGGGAGAAAACAAGCATTTGACAAAGATTTGTTTCCTTTCTTCCTTCTTGGCCCAGGAAAGATAAAGTAACAAAAGATAACTATAAATTGATGTTGGTAATGGGTATTGATTCCAAAATTTAAAATAAAATCCTGACCATCTCTCCCCCAAACTATACCTAATTATTCACTAAATTTGGTTAAGTATATACCACAATTAAAGGCTATTTGAAAAGGAGTTAGCATAATTAATCATAATAGAAAAACAGCTCTCAAATTGTATGAATAAATCAATTTTTTTCAGAAAAGATCTTTGACAACAGGTGACACTCATCTTGACATACAGACACACATATAAATAATGTATACCTACATATATAGACACATACATAGCCCTGCTATAGACATAGAAGAGTCATTTTACACATAGCAAGAAGTATTTCTCTAAACCCAAAAGCAACTATTATTTGCAAGGCAGAAACACTATAAGTTTCCCCAAAGTACAGGAGAAAAGTAGAGGTGCTTTCTTTTTTCCTTTGATAGTTGACATAGTACCAAGAACAATATAGCAATAGTAATAAAAGAAAGGAATTAATGGCATTAGCAGCTAGTACCTCTGTGGGTTTCTATTTCCTCAGCTTTTAAAAAAAAGGAATTGTACCAGATGCTCTCTCTCTATCTGTGATCCAAAGGCAAAGTGTCATGAGACGTCAGGGCTAATTGGGGGTTGATGGAGATGCTGGAAGGACTCCTACCTAAGCATTCAAGTCCTCTACACTACACCATTTGTGGACAAGATTTTGAAAGAAAAATGACCTGACTTCAAATATTGGATCACTGATTTTCTCAGTCCTTGATCTTGGGCAAATATATTCCACACTTGGGTCTCATTGGTAAATGAAATGATTTACTAAGGTCCCCCTCAGTCCAAAGGGCCATTATTCTAATTCAGTTCTAAATTTCCTTTTGTAAAGGACCAAATGCAGATCAATGACAGTGTCAGACTTGGGTTCAGAACAACTAAATTCAGGCTCTGACTTGAATTCAAGTGGGCTGAGGGACAAGTCATTTGATTTCTCAAAGGTTCAGGTTGCTTATCTGTGAAATGGAGACAAAAATTGTACTATCTCACAAGGTTAATTTGAGAACTCAAATAGATTATCTGTCCAAAGAATTATAGAAATGTCAGTTGTCATTATTTAGATGTGAAAACATACCCTGCTGGTCTAGGTTCTAGAATAAATGAATCCAGCAACTCAGGACCATGAGCTTCATGTGTTGAGAACTCTTGAACCCCTTTGTGTTAGATCTTCCAGGTCTCCTTTCCCAGGTTCACATAAATATGTCCCCAAATGAGCAGGTCTTTGAGAAGAAGAAATGGAGAAGGGAGGTCATAGGATCCAAGACATGAAGTTTTTCTCTCTTAGTCTCTGTTTCTATTTCTGACTCTATCTTTCTGTCTCTCTTCTTTCTCTCTGTGTCTTTGTCTCTGTCTGTGTGTATGTCTTTCCATCTGTCTGCCTCACACACAGACACACACTCAGAGTGGTTGGTGGCTGCCATTAAAAAATTTGCTTAATCTCGCTTCTTTCAAAGATGAACTGTTGGCTTACCGTTTTCCGATTTAGATTTTTGGGCCATTGCAAGTACTGGTGTCATAAGGATGAATGAAGTTTTCTGCTTTGGGAGTGAACTTTTTCTTGAGAAGTATTTGTTCAAAGGTTGGGGTGTAAGTAATTGCAACCACAAAGAGGATTCTGAGGTGACCTGAAAGGTGTGATACCATCCTGTTCCTCCTGCATTGAGCACAAGACCTTCTTCAAAGGCATCCTTTTTTCCCATTTGGGTATAAAAATATTTCTCAACAATATCACATTTCATAGAGGTAAAGGCAAAAGAAATTTTCCCTGGAGAGTCCTGGTGAATGGTTTTGTCATTTACCAGTGGCTCCTTTTACTGTCTCTGTACTGCTCTCTGAACCAGTTGTTTAAAGGCAATCATCTATAATTTAAAGAGTATGGTACTTTGACTCTTGTGGTTGAAAAGTGAATGGAAGTTCCTTAAGGACAGGGGCTGATTTCTCTTTTCTTCTCTATCCTGTCAAAGAGAAGACCCTGTAAATAGTAAGCATTCAGTGAATATTTAAGTCAAATACAGACTCCTTAGGGGAAGGACTACTCTTTGCCTTGCTTTGTATCCCCAGCACTCAACATTGTGCTTAGCATATAGTAATGTTTGTCCTTCCTTCTTGAAGAATACCTTGACATCAGGAGTGATATCATGACAAGCACATGAATTAAATTTGAGTGGGAGTGCTGTACTAAGACATAGCCTCATTTTCTCCTCCAGAACCATCTGGGTTGGGTGGCCAGATAGGAGTCAGGACAACTGGAGATGCCCTGGAGGGGAAGCAATCAGGGTTAAGTGACTTGCCCAAGGACACACAGCTAAGGAATTGTCAGTTGTCTGAGGCTGGTCTTGAACTCTTGCCCTCCTGACTCCAAGGCCAGCACTCTATGCACTGTGTCACCTAATTGCCCTTAGCACATAGTAGGGACTTAATAAATGTTAGGTGACTGACTGACTGACTAGTTCAGCTGATGGAGATTATCATCAAACTCTAGTTTATAAAGAGTTCTGATGAAGGTCTCATTTCTCAAATATACAGGCAGCTGAATGAAATTTATAAGAAAATAATAGTCACTCCCCAATTGATAAATGATCAAAGAATTTGAAAAGGCAGCTTTCAAAAGAAGAAATCAAAGTTATCTAAAGTCAAATAAAAATGGTCTAAATCACTATTGATTAGAGAAATATAAAATAAAACAACTCTGTGGTTCCACATATCACTCATTGGAAATGACAAATGCTAAAAGAATTGAGGAAAAATAATAATAACTGGTTGGTGGAGTTATGAACTAGTCCAATTATTCTAGAGAATATTTTGGAACTATTCCCAAAAGGCTATAAAATTTTGTATGCTGCTATTATGTCTGTAACCCAAAGAGATCATAGGAAAAGAGTAGGATCTATGTTCAATAATATCTATAATAGTTCATTTTGTGGTGATAAAGAATTGCAAATTAAGTAAATGCTTATCAATTAGAAAACTATGAACAAATTGTGGTATAAGATTGTGATGAAGTGCTATTGAGCCATGAGAAATGATCAGGGAGGTGGTTTCAGGGAGGGAGAAAAAACATGGAAAGACTTATATGAACTGAGGCAAAGTGAAGTGAGAAGAAACAGCACATCATTTTAGATACATAGCAATGTGGGGAGGCTAGGTGGTGCAGTGGATAGAACAGTGGACCTGGAGTCAGGAGCACCTGAGTTCAAATAGGGCTCAGACACTTAATAAGTACCTAGCTGTGTGGCCTTGGGCAAGCCACTTAACCCCATTGTCTTGCAAAAACAATAATAATAATAATAATAATAATAATAATAATAAAAATAGATACATAGCAATGTTCTGATAGCATTGTATTTATGTCTTGTAATGTTGTGAGAATACTGTTGCTTTAATGATGTATCAATGATCAGCTGTGAAAGACTTCGCTACTTTGATCAATCCAGTGTTCCAAGACAATTTAAAAGGACTCATGATGAAAAATTCTATCCACTTTCAGAGAGAAAACTGAAGAATTCTAAATGCAAATTTAAATAAAACTGTTGTGCTTTATTTTTCATCGCTTTTCTGAGATATGGTTAACATGGAAATATGCTTTGCATGATTTCACATGAATATAATAACCTTTTTGCTTATCTTCTCAGTGAGTAAGGGGAAATGGGAGAGGAGGAAGAGAATTTGGAACTTAAGATATAAAAAAGAAAAAATGTTAAAAATGGAAAAAAAAGATAAGCTTACTGTTTAAAAATAAATAGGAGGGGTGGCTAGATGGAGCAGTGGATAGAGCACCAGCCCTAGAGTCAAAAAGACCTGAGTTCAAATTTGACCTTAGATACTTAATAATTACCTAGCTGTGTGACTTTGGGCAAGTCAATTAACCCCATTGCCTTGCAAAAACTAAAGAAAAATAAAAATAAAAAGGAAAGCAATTATAGCTCTTCTGGCATCCAAGTCTGTCTCTCTGCCCACAAGATCTTTTCAACATTAAGAAAAATTTAATATAATTTAGATAAATAACAAAAAATCCCATGTGATTAAACACTAGATTAAAGGGGAAAGCCTTCAACCAAATATATTAAAAATACTAGAGAAAAAAACTAATAATAGAAAAATATTCCTTTACTATGACCATGTGGCAGTATCCTTAGATCACCCTTCATGGGTATTAGGTATTGAATTGAGATAAATCATGAGAATTTTGATCTTCACAGCCTTAGGCTAGCCTAAGGCTATCACAATCATGGAAGCAGATGAGGGTGCAGAGGGAGAAAGGATATTCCCATGAAGGTGGAAGATTTTTAAATCACTCCACATTAAGGGGAATGGGTGGGGACTTATCTGGAACTGGGAGAGGAGTCAGAGATCAGAGACTGCGGTATCTGAAAAAAGATTTACAAGAATGGTTACTACTCAGAAACAACATTTTAAGTACTTTGATACGGGATGGATAATGGAAGTTGATGTGGCAGGAATTTCCTCTGCTCATCATTCTATCTTCAAAGGATTCCTATACAGGAGGTTGTTTGAACTGATGACATGCTTAAAATAACCCTTTCCCTTATGCTTTATCTCCATGTGGGAGTGTATGGAATTTTATTCCTAAGGAGTTTCCCCTGCTCTTTGAGTTTTATACAACTTTTGGATAGGTTTGCCTACTTAAAAGAATTTTCCCATTACACAAAAATCCATAATCTAGTAAAAATGATGTGTTGCATATCCATATAATGAGTCTGTCTTTGACAAAACAGAAATGGAGAAGAGAATGACTGTCTGGAAACACACAGAATTTCAGTAGAACATATCTAAACCACTGACCAATAATTGGAATTTTCCTGACAGGGGCCTCTCCAATGCAATTATTATATTAATTTATTAATTTTTTTTGTTCTAAATGACTTCTTTACCATCTTTGCCCCTAGGCTAAAAACAAGCTCATCTAAATATGGATTGTCAGAAAGCAGGAGGCTCTGACCTGAAGAGGGAGTGCCAAGGTAAACTACCCTCCCAGCACACACACACACACACACACACACAAACACACAGCAGCCCAATGGTTTGATCTGGGACAATCCAGCTCCTCCTTTCTTATTTTCCCTGTTGGAATGAAGAGTAAAAAAAGTGACTGCTCTACAGTATATTTTCCATGGCAACACTTAATGGATATATTCAAAGGCTTTTTGAAAAGCTAGTTAGCATTATGTGCAATTGAGAAACATTGGAACCTTTCCCGGAGAAATCAAGGGTGCTAAAAGCACAATTACTATCTCTACTTTTATTTTATTTAGTGTTCTAAATGTTGACTATAGTAAAAAGGCAGGAAAAATAACTTAGGAGAACAAGCATAACAAAGAGATAAAATCACCTGCTTTTGAAGATGATTGGATGGTTTAATTAAAGAATACTGGAGAATCAATAGAAGAGTAATGAAGACAAAGAATTGCTTTGTAAAGTAACAGGACATAAGACAGGGCTAAAAAATCATCAGCATATTGGAAAATTTCCCCCAAATATCAAAGTACTGCATTTGGAGTCATGTACCATCTATCTGATTTTCTCAGAGCAAGTCCTTTGACAGAAGAAATTTAAAAAAACTTTGCATTTGATGTAATACTAAAATCCATTAAATATCAGGGATATTAACTACATATGAGTCATAGAAATATATCAACAAAATATATTTTATAGAAGTAAAAGAAAAGTCTAAAAATTGGAGAGGTAGTCAGTGTTCATAGCTGGACAGTGCCAATAGTGAAAAACAAAATTATGATACAGCCTAAATTATAAATTCAAAAAAATACTTACAATTGGAAAAAATATTAAAAAAACACATGGAGTAATAAAAGTCAAAAATATCATGGTAGATAAAAAAGACAAAGGATGAAGTTGATATTACTATCTTACATTACATTAAGAAGCAAGAAAGGAACTCCATGAAGACCCTCTCAAGAGAAAGAAAAAGTTACCTAGAGACAGGACTTGAAGACAGCAACCTGAGCTGTCCCACCTTAGTCAGATGCTTTTACTACCTATATGCCTCATCACTATGGTTCTCTAAATTCTTTACCCAGATTCTTTGTGGAATTATGTGCCCATAGCCTTGGTGTGGAAGGAAATTTCCCCATCAAAATTGATAACACTGACCCTCTGAAATTTAATTAAAAGCCTTCGGGTATCCATTGGGCAGAGATTAAGAACACCTGAATTAGGAATAGATAAATTATAATGTACAATTAGTATTAGGAGGATAAATCACAAAATTTATTCTGGAACTTTAGGAATGGCAATACACACACATGTATACACACAAACACGTGTATATAGTGATTTGCAAATCTTATAAATGATATTATTATTATCATAATTATTCTAACTGACCAAAGTGTATGCCAATGAACTTTGCCTGGTAAGTTCCCTTTTATTAATGTGAAGTTTCCTGATCACAAAGGAAAATAACAAATAGCTTGCCATCACTATCTTCTGGAGTCTCTTTGCCCTGTAGGTAAGGCTAGTTTTGCTTTTTTTTGTTTGGAAGACAAAAAATCTGTCCATGAAACCTGATTGGTCCATGGAGTTGGCTTATTTTTCTATACTGTGGCGGACCATGGCTAAATATGTTCTGGTATCAATCAAATGAACAGTGAGTATCTACAATGAACCTAAAACTAACTGGAGATAAGTCTGGGTCTGTTTCACATGTCCCCCTGACAAAGCAGCCCACTTTGAATCTAGAGGTAAGAATTAAAATGAGAAACCAAAGGGAAAGTAGAGATAATTCTGAATAAAATGAAAAGCAATATTTTTAAAAAGCAAAAACATGGGGGTGGCTAGGTGGCGCAATGGATAGAGCACTGGCCTTGGAGTCAGGAGTACCTGAGTTCAAATCCGGCCTCAGACACTTAATAATTACCTAGCTGTGTGGCCTTGGGCAAGCCGCTTAACCCCACAAAAACTAAAAAAATAAAAAAGCAATAAGAAATGTTGGGAAACGTGGAAAACAATTTAGCAAAGAATATGATCAGACATATACAGCGTGTCACAAACAACAATAAATTCCAATAAAATAACATGAATACGAAAGTGCTTTTAATATTAAAAAATGGAAGGTTATTACTTTTTAGTCAGAATTTCTTCTAGGAAGAATTTCTAGCCAGGCACAGAATAGAAGATATTACAAATTATGTATGAAGCAATTTCAATTATATGAAATTATTTTTAGAGAAATAAAATCAACATCAAAAAATTAGAAGAAAAGAAATGAATTGGGGAACTTAGAACTTTGCTTGTAAAAATCTGAGATCACAAATGTTTAAGGAAGAAGGAAAAATCAGTAAGATAAAAGATTTCCCCTCAGATAGTAGTCCAAGAATATAAACAAAGAGTATGATACAAGCTTAATAACCATGGAAATTTGGTCAAATTCACTAATAATCATAGAAAAACAAAGTGAACTTACTCTGATAGATTCTTATACTCTGATACTCATAGCAGTCATATTGGGACATTTAGTACAAGATGGAAAAATTAAATGTCTGTAAGGCTGTGGGGACATACTAATTCATTCCATGGAGTTATAAATTTTTCTGAAGTTTCTAGAAAATTTATAATTACAGAGGAAGGAACATTGAATTCCTTATGCCCTTTGTCCCATTATTAGAATTATACCCTGGGGGCAGAGTAAAAATGGCGACAAGAAAGGATCCAGTCTTATGCGCTCTCTGATAAAATTTTGAAACTAAGGACTCTAACTAAATTTTCGAGAGACAGAACCTACAAAGGGACCCAGTGAGGCAGTTCTCCTACTCAAGGTAACCTGGAAGAGAGCAGAAAGGCTCTGCTCCCTGGGGTCAGAGGGGCGGCCGCCAAAGGGGTGGCCTGCCAGAGCGAAAGAACTTCAGCCTCCCAGAGGCAGCCCCAGGGCGCTGGGAGCCCCAGCTCACAGCAGCAGGGGGGAGTCTCCTGAGCTACACCCCGGGAAGCACTGGGCACAAAATGGGGGAAAAGTTGGGGGGATCTCTGCCAGAGCGAGCACGTGGAGCCCAGCCCTCAGGGCACACAGCAGCAGCCCAGACCCAGAAACAGAAGCAGGCGGAGCCGGTAAGCAGGAGCCCCCAGGGCATGAGCCCATTGAGCTGAGGGAGAGGAAGTGAAGAGAGACTGCCAGCTCTGTCCTCTGCCTCTGGAACAGGACTCTGGGGCTCTGAACACATTCAGATCCTGATCGCAGTCTAGGCCCCGCCTCCATAGAACAGCAGCCCCCCCCCCCCACTCATCTCCATGGCAGAGGGGGGAGCTTATGGTCATGCACAGACCAGGAGGGAGGACAGAGCCTCACACACTGAAGCCCTTGTGGGAGTGTCCCAAAAGCTGAGGAAGCACCCCAAAAACAGGTCCAGGCTGGGAAAATGAGCAAGAAGAGAAATAAGAGGAACACCATTGAGAAATATTTTGAAAATGAGCCCAAGAAGGATCAAAATACTCACTCTGAAAATGAGGAAGCACAAGCTCCTGCATCTAAAGACTCCAAGAAAAACAAAAATTGGGCTCAGGCTATGACAGAGCTCAAAATAGACTTTGAAAATCAAATGAGGGAGTTAGAAGAAAAACTGGGAAAAGAAAGGAGAGAGATGCAGGAAAAACATGAAAATGAAGTCAGCAGCTTAGTCAAGGAAATCCAAAAAAAGTGCTGAAGAAAATAGCATGCTAAAAACCAGCTTAGGTCAAATGGATAAAACAGTTCAAAAAGTTCTTGAGCAGAAGATGCTTTAAAAAGCAAAATTGGCCAGAAGGAAAAAGAGATAAGAAAACTCTCTGAGGAGAACAAATCCTTCAGACAAAGAATAGAATTCAGGGAGATTGATGAATTTACCAGAAATCATGAATCAATACTTCAAGACCAAAAAAATGAAAAATTAGAAGAAAATGTGAAATATCTCATTGAAAAAACAACTGATATGGAAAACAGACTTAGGAAAGATAATTTAAAAATTATTGGAATACCTGAAAGTCATGATCAGGAAAAGAGCCTTGACATCATTTTCAAAGAATTACTACAGGAAAATTGCCCTGATATTCTAGAAGCAGAGGGCAAAATAGAAATGGAGAGAATGCACTGATCCCCCTGAGAAAGAGATCCCAAAAAAACACCCCTAGGAATATTATAGCCAAGTTCCAGAACTCCCAAGTCAAAGAGAAAATATTACAAGCAGCCAGAAGGACACAGTTCAAATATTGTGGAGCTGCAGTCAGGATCACATAGGACTTAGCAGCAAATACATTGGAAGCTCATAGGGCTTGGAATATAATATACTGGAAGGCAAAAGAGCTTAGAATGCAGCCAAGAATGAACTACCCAGCAAGGCTGAATGTCCTCTTCCAGGGAAAAAGATGGACTTTCAATGAACCAGGGGAATTTCAAATGTTCCTTTTGGAATGGCCAGAGCTGAACAGAAGGTTTGATCTTCAGATACAGGACTCAGGTGAAGCATGGAGATTGAAGGAGAGGGGGAAAATATAAGGGACTTAATGATGATGAACAGCATGTATTCCTGCATAGAAAAATGACACTGATAATACTCATATGAACCTTCTCAGTTAATAGAGCAGGTAGAGGGAGCTTTTATAGTTGAAGCACAGGAGAAAGCTGAATTTGAAGATAAAATATGGTGTAAAAATGGAGTCAATAGGAAAAAGGGAAATGTAATGGGAGAAAGAAAAAGGAGAGGGGGAATAGGACAAGATATTTCATATAAATTCCATTGCATCACCTGGCCATACGTACAAGGGGGAATGAGGGAATCTTTGCTCTCATCAGAGGTGGCTAGGAGAGGAAACAGCATATATACTCAATGGGGTATAGGCATCTGGAGTAAGAAGGAGAGCAGGGGACAGGGGGAAGGGGTGGGGATGTGAATGAAGGAGGAGAGGATGGACCATAGGGGGAGAGTGGTCAGATATAACACATTTTCTTTTTTACTTCTTGCAAGGGGCTGGGATTGGATGGTCTGTCTGGGACCATAGGGCCAGGTGAATGCTGGACCTAAGGGTTGGTAGGGGGGCTCAGGGCCTCTTGGCCCCAGGACCAGGGATCTGTCTGCTGTGCCACTCAGCTACCTTACAGCAGAGTCAGAGTGAAAGGAGAGAGAAAATATAGTACATGGTAGTGGAGAAATACAAAAGGAGGGAGTTGCGATCAGCAATGGTAAATGGTGGAAAAATATGGAAGTAACTTTTGCGATGGACTTATCATACAGAATGTGATCCACCCATGACAGAGTTGTTGGTGTTGGAACAAAGACTGAAGCACATTTATTATTATTATGATTATTATGATTATTATTATTATTATTTGGGGGAGGGTGCAGGGCAAATGGGGCTGGGTGGCCTGCCTGGGGTCACATAGCAGGGTGATCTTTGGGTGTCTGAGGCCGGATTTGGACCCGGGTGCTCCTGGCTCAAGGGCCAATGCTCTGTCCACCACCCAGACACCCCTACTATTATTACTATTTTATTTTATTTTGGGTCTTTTGTTTCTTCATTTTGGTTTTTGCAGGGCAGTGGGAATTGGGTGGCTTGCATGTCACATGGCTGGGTGATTGTTGGGTCTATGGAGCTGGATGTGGGCTCAGGTGCTCATGACTCCAGGGCTGGTGCTTTGTCCATTGCACCACCTGGCCATACTTACAATTATTACTATTATTTAAAAAAATTTTTTTTTCTCTCCTCTTTACTTTATCGCTCAAGCAAGTCTATATTCATGGGGGGAGGGGGTATTTCGTTTACTCTTAAACAAGAATATTTTATTAATGTAAAAAAAATTTGTACAAAATGAGAATAAAAAAAGAAAAGAAAAGAAAGAAAGAATAAAAAGAAAAGAAAAAAAAGAATTATACCCTAAGGAGGTTAATTATAACAAGGAAACTCACATGACTACTATTTGCCATTTTATAATACCATAATTTGCCAAGAACAGAAAGCTGAAAACCAAATACATTCTCAATGATTGAGGAATAGATAAATTATAATGTATAACATAATGGAATATTATTGTACCATAAGGAATTCAGAGACACAAGGGAAGAGATAGATGAATGAAGCGATATCATGTGAAAAAAAGTGGAGTCAAAAGGACAGGACACAAATTGACTACAGCCAAATTAATAAAGTCAATGTGGGAATAGAATAACACTCAGGTCTAAAAAAACCTGTGTTGATGCTGGTCCCCAACAATCCCAGCTATAACCCCCATTCTTCCATTTCATGAGGACTGGCTAACAACCACAATCACACTGTTAGGTTGTTTGGTTTCACTCTTATTTGAGGAGATATTTAGGGGAATGTTCTTATGGGTGTTGGTTGGGAGATATCTCTTGGGTCAAATCAAAACATTTCAATAAACAAGAAAAGGACAATAAAGTTGATGAACCATTGAATAATTGAAACTGGAGATGAGAAATCCAAATTAGCAAAATAAAAAATGAGATTTCCCTAGTAGTATTTGTTTGTAATTACAAAAAATCTGTCATCCCCCTAAATGTGCAACAATGAGGGAATAGTTAAGTAAATTGTGGTTCATTTATATAATGGAATCCTGTAGTGCAGTTTAGACTGACAGATAAAATGAATATAAAGAAAAATGATAAGATCTTTATGTAATAATCAAACATAAAAAGTAGAGACAGAAAGATAAACTACTCAAAAGATGATCTTTGTAACCTACAGGAATCCATGTAGTACAGGGTATGTGTGTGTCTGCATGTGTGTGGAGGGGGGGGGTGGGATGCTCATTATTTTTATTTTATTTTTTAGTTTTTGCAAGGCAATGGGGTTAAGTGGCTTGCCCAAGGCCACACAGCTAGGTAATTATTAAGTGTCTGAGGCCAGATTTGAACTCAGGGACGCCTGACTCCAGGACAGTGCTCTATCCACTGCACCACCTAGCCTCTCTGGGATGCTCATCTTGAGAGGAGAAAGATGAGTTCAAAATTTGCTGCAGAATTTTACAATATATGTGACATTGGCTGTTATTTAATCTTGCTCAGCCTTATTTTCCTCATCTGTAAAACAGAGATAATAATAGTACCTACCTCCTAGAGTTATGGTAAGGATCAAATGAGGATATACATTTATATATGTATGTATGTACATATAAATATGTATTCAGATACATATTTATGCAAATATAGCTTTCAAACCTTTAAAGTGCTATTAAAAATGTTGGTTATTTTTATATGCTAAGAAAAATGATTGGGAATGAAGAGGCATATAAGGAATTCTAGTGGAGACTGGGGAGCGGGGTGGTGACTAATGGGTTCCATGATATTTTTTGCATGAAAATTCATAGTTTAAATATAAGTAGATGCAAAGCAATTTTAATTGGTTATATTAATGTTTAAAATTAAATGTTCAATATTAACATATCAGCATTAATATTAAAATCAAATTACCATTTGATATTAAATGTTTAATATACTTTATTAATGTTTAATATCGTTTATAATAAATCATTTTTAAAATGAGAAAAGGAGAAATCAGAGTGGCTTAAGAGGAAATAGAAAATTATCAAGAACTATAATGGCATAGAATTGTGGTTCAGAAAAAAAGCTGATAATAGAAATGAAATAAGATGAATGGCTTCAAAAATGCAAAACCTCCCAACAGGTAATAGATAATATCAATGAACTAATATCAGAAATAGAAACGGAATACCTCATAAATAATACATCAAGAAAAAGCTCATCATGGACAACTAGATTTACAAGTGAATTCTATCAAACAATTTTTAAAAAATCTACCTGTATTCTACTATATGAATTATTTTCAGAAATTGCCAAACATATCAGATTTTCCCTCTTTCTGTGAGATAAATCCTGCCTGTCTTTATCACTTTAGGAAAGGAAAAAGCAACAGTGAAGGATGACTCTGGGCTAGCATTAATAATGAATATTCACTAAGATACTGGACAATAGAATATCTAATAAAAAGCAGAAATGTTTGCCAATTTATATTTATGACTGATCTTAGGAAAACTTATAGCAGAATAGATCATCTAGACCAGGAAAATCACAGGACTACAGCAGAAGCAGCATAAAAGTCCTCATTAAGAAGTTTCTCTTTAATTTGTCATTCTTGTATTATTAAGTGTTTAATATGTGGTTGGCACCATGCTAAGCCAAGTTAAGGGATCTCAAAAAAGGGAAAAGTAATCCCTGGCCCCTGGAGGAGGTCATTGTCAGATGGGAGATACAACCCCCACACAGCTGTGTACATACAAATAAGATGCAAGAGGAGTTGGAGAAGATCTTGGTGCGGAAGCATTGAGATTAAAGGAGACCAGAGACTGGGACTTCAGGGAAGTCTAAAGAGGTTCTACATTCTAGACCTAGGGAATAACCATGGAAATAGCCAATGCTGAGAGGCAGAGCATCTGACTTGAGGAACCATCCACAACGATGACTGGATCAAAGGGCATACACAGGGGAGTTAGGTGTAAGAAGATTGGAAAGGTAAGAAAAGGTCAAGGAGGGAAGATCATGAAGGATTCTGAACACCAGAAGGATCTTCTATTTGATCTTGTGGTCAATGAAGAGCCACTAGAGTTGACTGAATGGGGAATGGGTAGATACCACCATCACACCACTGTGTTCTTTAGTTTTGTTCTTTTCAGAGGAGATTTTTTTTTTAGGTTTTGGCAAGGCAATGGGGTTAAGTGAGTTGCCCAAGGCCACACAGCTAGGTAAGTATGAAGTGTCTGAGGCCAGATTTGAACTCAGGTACTCCTGACTCCAGGGCCAGTGCTCTATCCACTGCGCCACCTAGCCGCCCCTTCAGAGGAGATATTTAAGGGAATATTCTTTTGGGTGTTGGTTGGGAGATATCTCTTGTGTCATTTTATGTCCTGATCCATGCTTTAGGAAAATCACTTTGATGGCTGAGGGGAGGATAGACTGGAGTGAGGAGGGACCTGAATCAGGCAGATGCAGCAATGGTCATTGCAATAGTCCAGGTCAGATGAGAGATATAATTTGATTTGAAATGGATTTAATGTGCAGCAGGAATACAAATGAGGAGTTTAGGAGGACACTGAGAGATGGAGGCTGGATGACCAGAAGAATGGATGAGCCCTTGTTAGTATTTGGGAAATTGGGAAGCAGGCAAATCTGGGGCCAGGAGCAAATAACAAATTCTGTTCTACTCAGACTGAGTTTGAGATGATAGTAGGACATCAAATTGTCTAATTGGTAGTTGACAACATGAGACTGGTGTTCAGGAATAGGTAGTGTTGGGTTAATAGATCAGAGAGTTGTCATCATATGGATGCCAATAGAACCCTTGAGAGCTAAAGAGATCATCAAAGAAGATAGTCTAGAATTTGGGAATGATATGGGTGAATATGTAGCAAAGGAGACAGAAAAGTAGTCAGTCAGATACTCCAGTGTCATGACAGCCTAGAGAGGAAAGAGTATCCAAAAGAAGAGGGTGGTAAACAATATACAAGACTGCCCAGAATCTAAAAAAGATTTATACTGACAAAAAAATTATCAAATTTGTCCATTAAGAAATCATTGGTGGCTTTGGATAGAGTAAATTGAGTCGGATGATGAGCTCAGGAGCCTGACAGCCAAGAGTTTAGAAGAAAATGAGAGGAGAAATAGAGGAAAAAAAGGGAGGATAAGAGTCTCATGGAGTTTAGACATGGAAGGGAGGACACCAGAAGCAATGGTCAAATCAAATAAGGAATTTGGGCTTTTAAAGATACTGAAGATTTGTTTATAAGGATCATGAAATGTGAGGCAGCTAGGATGCACAGTGGTTAGAGCACGGCCCTGGAGTCAGGAGTACCTGAGTTCAAATCCAATCTCAGACACTTAATAATTACATGTGGCCTTGGACAAGCCACTTAACCCCATTGCCTTGCAAAAATCCTAAAAAAAAAGGATCATGGAAGGAGACTCCCAGCTGGGTTTATAACAAACATCCAAGTATTTCCCAGGAATTATAAGGAAAAGCAAATATCCTATCCATTGTCACTATTATTTTGAACATAGTTATAGAAATGTGGTAGCAATAATATAGTGAGAAAGTTAATCAATGTCAGAGGGGGGTTGAAGCAATGTAGCCAGATTTGACAATGACTTGATGATGCAGAGTAACATAGGCAGTATTTATTATTGTGAGTTTGAATGTCTTGTCCAAAGTCCCATGCTAATTAATGCCTGAAGATAGATTTGAACTCAGTTCTTTCTGACTCCAAGTGAGCATTCTATCCACCATGACACTCGCTACCTACCTTCATTCTCTTTAGTCATTTTTTTCCCCTTGGAAAATGGCCCACTCAAAACAATGAGAGTAGTAGAAGGTTAGGGTCAATTCACACACATACACACACATACACACACATACACATCCCTCACTTTAAACAAAACCTTCCTCTTCAACATATTGATTAGGTGAGAACATCTACTGAATGAATTAATAAATCAAATCCATTAAACTATGTGCAAAGGGACCTAAATTGATTGAAAAAGAGAGAAATGAAGTGATGTTCTAGGGAAGAATATTGGGATTGGCTAAACAGGCTCGGTCTTGTTGTGATATTTAGTAAATAGAGAGATTTTAGAACTCAGAAATCCAAGAGTCTGGCTGGAGGGGAGATAGCCCACTGAGTCAGGGCCCTGAAAGCCAATCTATTGAGTAAGAAAAAGCCTGTATCACCCCTCCCTCTGAATGACATCATCAGCTTTGAAAGGTCAGAATAGTTTGAACTTCCCATGAGCATTTTGCAAATGTTTCTAGAATAACTAATGGCTATTTTTGAATCAGGAACTAAGGACAAACTAGATATAATGAGATAATGCCTCTATGAGAATCTTCAAGGTAAGAGCCCAAAAGAAATAGGAAAATAATGAGAGCCCCTTAAAAGGAATAAAAAGGATTTCTGTCCCAAAGGGGAGCTAAGAGATACCTTCTGCCATGTGTCCTTCCTAAACACGAATCCACTTTCCTCTGGAATCTCTATGTCCTTGTGACTGTCCTTGAGTCTTGCTCCGCCCACTGTAAGAACCTTCTAACATGGTCATCTTCCAGAGGAATTCTGCGGCACTTCTTGGCCCAGAAAATTCAGTCTCTCTCTCTTACTCCTAGGATTAAATTCTGGCTCCTAAGTTTGCGACTTACAGACCTTTAGGTTCTGGATCCAACCTGATTTTTCAGCAATATTGCACTACTCCCCATCATGTATTCTCTTATTCTACAAGAGGGTCTCCTTGTTATTGGAAGGCACTCCATCCATACCCTAATTCCATGTCTTTTCATAGACTATCCTTCCCTGTGTGGAATGCTCCTCCTCATCTCTGCCCCTTGAGAATTCTTAGTTTTCTTTGTCATGAGTTATGATTTTTATACTGATTTATAAGATATGGGTAATGAATTTACTAATACTAATTGAGTTTCTAGAGCTTCTTCTCACAGGAAATCTCTGGGCCTGGAAAACAGTGAAAGCAAAGAAGTAATTTGTTTTACTCATAACAAGTCCTGCATTCTTTTTCCTGTGTTAAATGAAGTGGACCAGCCCTGTCTGTACTATACTATAACCCCTACAACCCAACCTGCCATTCTCAAAGGACTTCTCCTTAGATGGCACAAGTGAAGTCATTATTGTGCTGTCCTGCATGCTGAACTTGTCCTGGAAAGTCACTCAAGCCCTAAAACTGATTGTTCTATGATCCATGTGCTCACCTAGGACCAGCTTTTACATATCTGGTTCCACAACAGCAAGGAGTAGCTCCAAGGAATGGAGGATGTGAATGATGTTGCAGATTGGTTCCTGGCAAAGGAAGTCATCAATAAATATCCACTTTAATAGCACTCTGCCTCTGGTCTGCTTGGTCACACTCAGAGGTGGCTCAGCAAAAACTTGGTCAACACCTTCAAATCTCAGTTCCTACATTATGCTTTCTAGAAGCCCTTTCCTGATCCATGTTTCTCCCCAAATTACCCTGAATTTATATTTATTCTCTCTCTCTCTCTCTCTCTCTCTCTTCTCTCTCTCTCTCTCTCTCTCTCTCTCTCTCTCTCTCTCTCTCTCCCTCTCCCTCTCCCCCTCTCTCTTTCTCTGTGTGTCTCTCTGTCTCTCTGTCTCTGTCTCTCTGTCTCTCTGCCTCTCTGTCTCTCTGTCTCTATCTATCTCTCAGTCTGTGTGTGTCTGTCTCTCTGTCTCTATCTCTCTGTCTCTCTGTCTTTGTCTCTCTCTGTGTCTCTGTCTCTCTCTCTGTTTCTCTGTCTCTGTCTCTCTGTCTCTCAGTCTCTGTGTGTGTCTGTCTCTCTAATTCTCTGTCTCTCTGTCTCTTTCTGTCTCTGTGTCTGTCTGTCCCCCCACACACACACACACTTCCCTTTGTACAAGTCCTTCCTTTTGGGGAATGTTCAACTGCCAAGTCAAGAACTTTTCCATGGATGTCCCACATAGAAGTGATCTTTCCTCCCTGAAATGTACCCCATCCACTGTCATGTTTCTTTTCTTTGATAGACTTGCATGCCTCAGGATCCTAGTTTTCTATGAGCTTATCCATAATAAAATCCATTTGTAAGCTTGTTGGGGATTAGGTCTGTGATATGTCTAGTTTTTATATGACAACATTGAGAACAATGTGTTGAAGCAAGCAGGTGGTTAAAAATTATTACCAAATAAAATGGATGGGAACTGAAATTTTACAATCTGCTTATACATTGTTATCAATCTCTTCGGTGACCTTCAGATGTGATGTGATGGAGCCAGTGATGTGATGGAGCCAGTTTGAACCAGCTTACAAGAACCAATTGTTAAATTTTCAGGTGAGCATTTATATTTCTGAAATAAGTAGACACTACAAATTAGGGTTTAGGTAATTGTACTGACTATCTAGATTTAAGAAAGTAAAAGAAAAAATCTTAATCAGGCAGATTAAGCTTAAAAGTGTGTCCTCTGTACATTTTTTTAGAAAGAGCCAGTTGTTAAATCCTTATCATCACAACACTGTGAATTTTCCTCACAGATGACTATTCTAATGTCCTGAGCTGTGATACAGAGGCTCTCTGTATCAGATTCAGAGGTCATGATATTTTGAAGAGGAGGGGATCTCAGGGTGTGATCAACTGAGAGAAAATCATTTATTCCTTAAAACACTCTGTAGCTCATTTTTCCAGGCTGTTCTTGGAAATGTGAAAGTTGGGCTCTGCATGTGAGGAAACACTATTTGGAGCTTCATGGTTATTGTGCTACTCTTTTCAGAACTAGGTCTGGGGGTCTGCAAGATCTTGTTGCTTCCAAAGCAATATGATCTGAAGAAAAGTGTGGTCACTGCTCTCCTTGTCTGTGTTCTGGTCTGCTGTTGTGTTTTGAAACAATTTTATTTCAAAATTCTGTTTCTTACAAAGCACGTTTAAGCAATTTTACTTGATGGAGGTCATCAAAACCTCTCCTGAGGACTGGCCCCAGGACAGATGAGCAGGGCTCTCAGAACATGGGTGGATTCCTCACACAGTCCTTGAGCTAATGAAATCTGATGTAAAGCAATTTGCCTGCTAAGTGGAAGGTAGATGAAGAGAAGAATTGCTCTGCCACCCAATTATGTTCTGTAACTAAGAGGAAAATAAGGGCCAGGCACTTTGAAGAACCTTGCAAGGGTTGGAAGTAAACAGAATTTCCTCAGTCTCACATCTCGATTCAATTAAAGCCCTATCCACAGACTAGAAATGATCTTTGGAAAGGGGGAAAGTCCGTTCCTCCTCTTTGAGGGGCTGCTTCCTGAATTCATGCCACAACTAAAGGGTAGGGAATGTTGCAAGGTCAATGTATTGGTTTATCCACTTTTCTTCTCAATATGTCCTCAGAGAGAGTCCAGTTCAAAAGTTGACCTCAACATCTCTGTACTATAGATAGAACTAAATATAAGTGTCATGGTCAGACACTTAGAAACACCAATCACTGGAAGGAGGAGACTGTTTTCAAAGGATGCCCAGGGCTGTATCTTTAGTTTCCACAAAATCCTTTGAAAGGGCCCTCAAGGATGGCCCTCCTCTAGTCTTCCTATTGCTTTAGAGCAGTGTTGGAGTACATACAACTATTCTAAGAATAATTCTAAACTGAAAAGCAAAATCATCTTCCACTCTGTGAGGCAGCCAGTCTTCTAGTAAGATGGCAGGAGTGGTTGTGTTTAAGCAGGGGATATTAGGAATCAGGGAATATAAATTCAAATCCCAGCTCTGCCACCTGGATGAACTGATGGAATTGAACTTCTGAGTCTTAGTTTCCTGACTTGTCAAATTTGAACATCAGATCAGATGGCATTTGAAGTCCATTCCAGGACTGAATTTATGATCCCCTGCAGTAACTCAATTCAGGGACAAATAAAATAAAATGAAAGAATAACAAAAAAAAAAAAGGAAAGAGGAGAATGGAAAATACACTTTTATTGGTAGAGCCCTGGCCCTGGAGGCAGGAGGACTGGAGTTCAAATTAGGGTGTGACCCTGGACAAGTCACTTTACTCCAATTGCTTTTAAAAAAAAGAAAAACACTTAAAAAGGAGCAAATTACAAGAAAACTAAGAAAGAAGTCAAACAAAAGAATCTTTAAGAGAATGAAAATATACTACAAATGAAAAGTTAAATCCAGGAGAATATGATGAAAGTATAAGACTAATATCCCTAAGAAATAGATTAAATGTACTGAAAAAATCAAGAGTGACTTACAGTGATAACGAGACATAAAAAGGAATCTCTGGCATGTGTAAACTAGAAAATACTATTTCTAAAGTAGAATTCAAGAACATGAACATGAGAAATGACAATGCAGGAAAGAAACAAGAAAATTTCAATATAGAGTACACCTCTCCTACCAAAAAACCTTGGGCAAAATGGGAAAAATATAGATACAGAATAGACAAATATGGAAATATATGTGTGTGTGTGTGTATGTGTGTGTATGAGTGTGTGTGGTTACACCTATATATTTGCATATCTACATAAACAAAACTAAAGTAATTCACATTTACATATATCAAATAATAAATGGAAATCAGTGATGAAAAACTGAAATAGAAGTCCCTTATGCGATAAAATACTATATAGCAAAATAGTTTTAATAAAGTAGTCCAGGAAAAACACAATAATTTGCCTGGAATTATTGGAAAGAGGAAACAGAAAACAAAATAAAAACAATTCACAGGATGCCAATAGAGAGGAACCATGCATACAAGTCACTCAGAAGTGAAATGACAATTTGATAAGCCCCATAATCTGAGAGACAACAATTTACATACTCCGAAGCACCAATTTAAATTGTGCTAGTATATTCAATCAATGAATATTATAAATTTTAAAAAGAGACTGGTATAGAATATACTAAAAAAAGCAAGAAAAATCAGTCTCTAACTTCAGATTACCTGTTAAACTGAGACTATACCTCCATAAGAAAAGATTATTTTTCAATAAGTCTTCAAAAATTCAATAACTTTAACAGCTTCCTTAAGTGAAAGTGAGGTCTCTGAATGCACTGAATAGAATGATGAACTTGATACCTTTTTTTTTAGGCTTCTTTTGCAAGGCAAATGGGGTTAAGTGGCTTGCCCAAGGCCACACAGCTAGGTAATTATTAAATGTCTGAGACCAGATCTGAACCCAGGTACTCCTGACTCCAGGGCAGGTGCTTTATCCACTGTGCCACCTAGCTGCCCTGAACTTGATAATCTAGAACTGAATCCAAATGAGGAAGAAAGGTTTTTTTCAATGGCAATGCATTAGAAAGAAATGCGAAATATTTTATAGCTTTTAAATTTTGACCAGCATAAGTTTAATTTTTTTTAAAGCTGAGAATAGACCTTTGAAAAGAACAAATAGATATGCAAATTATCTTGATGGAAGGAAAATAGTAATAAGAAAACAAAAATGTTCTTTGAAATTAGAAATCCTGGGTGAATGCTAGGAGGTGGGTAGTGAGGAAGAAAGGATAATTGCATTACTATCTAGATAAAACAGAAAGAAAAATAAAACTTTAAAGAAAGGGTATATCAGTAAAAATATATATATAATCTAAGTGACAGTTTTAGAAGGTGATTAAGATTTGGCTGTTAAAAATGATGCAAGTTTTAGCTATATTTTGGGTGTATAGATAATTGTAGGCAGTATTGTGTATTAGCTCAGGGAATAACTCTGAGTTACTAGACAAAACATGAAGATGCCTATCTTGTGCTGACAAAAAATGTCCTTCCATATAAATACATGCAGTTCTCTCTCTCTCTCTCTCTCTCTCTCTCTCTCTCTCTCTCTCTCTCTCTCTCCCTCTCTCTCTCTCTTTCTCTTTCTCTATCTCTCTCTCTACACACACACACACACACACACACACACACACACACACACACACAGATAGAGATATATGTATCTACATATACACATATATACAATATATACAATCAAGTCTAATAGAGGAAAAATCAAACTCTAAATTGTAATTTGATTTTTTTTTAACCTAAACCTATGGCCTAGTCCTTCCTAGAGAGCATTCTTTCCTTCATATAAGAAATAGCAAAAGAGACTTCACCAGAACAAAATGGATGATTGGAAAGAAGGTAAGTGGTCAAAGAGCAAAAGCAAGGGCTCAAAAATTTATACTTCCATGGATCCATTGCTGATCACTTTACATAAAGTGAAATACTTCCCCCACCCTCACCCCATCTCAGTTATCACTCAATGACAAGTGCTTGGGAGGGAATGAATAAGAATCACAAAGAATGGAAAGGTACAGTTGGTTGCAAGGAGTGTATGTGCATATTAATAATATCATAGAGTCTTAGAAGTAGTAAATATTAAAATGACAATGAATGATTATCCCAGGCTTACCATGTATAAAGTATTGTCCTGGAGATAGGAACTTAAGACTATTCTTTCACTGAAGTAGAGAACTCTTTCTAGATGAGGAAACTCATTTTTTCAGTTTGGGTAATCTCTTTCTCTGCCCATTACAGTCTTAGAGTTGCTTGGAGTCCCATAAGAGTAAATGGTTTAACCAAGGTCATTATTGATGGTTATTATTTTTATAATATAACCATCAATAATTAGTTGGAAATTTTAATTTTTTAAGAGGCCTTACCAGAAATTATCTTGCCTTCTGAGGCCTGGGTTTCTTGGCTCTGGTGTGTCAGATGGTGGCTTCCCTGCTTTGCTCTACCTGTCTGTCTTTTCTTCATTCCTATCTTAGTGATTCTTGACAATGCCCAGTTTTTGTTTAAGTATTGAAATACCATACTTTTTGTCTTTCTTGATTGAAGATTCACTTGTAGCCTTTGCATGGGTGCAAATCTCTTCTCTCCCAAAGTCATTATCATGGAAACTCATTAAGCCAAGAGTGAAAGCCCAAGGGATTGTAGAGGCATAAACTCAAAGATCCCCCCCCCCCCCTTTTTCCCTTTGAAGGGACTTTCATAGAGAAGCAAGCATTCAGAGGAACAGAGTTGAGAAGCCCAGGCACTATGTAGGATTGAGAGCCAGAATAAACCCTTTGTATGATTCTGCTTTAGACCCTGCATGGAGCTGACTAATAGCTAGTGTGTGTGTGTGTGTGTGTGTGTGTGTGTGTGTGTGTGTGTGTGTGTGTGTGTGTGTGTGTATGAGAGTTTAGACTGCAACTGGAGCAGAGGAGCTGTCCAAATGTGCATGAGGCATAGACAAATGGATAAGAGAAAAGCAATGAGAGCATATGAGATAGATGTGGATTTGGTAAGACACTCAAGATACAATATCTTCATTTCTTTCCCATTCTTGGAAGTGAGGAGTCATTTTCAATTTATTTGTCCAATGTCACATCCCATTTCCTTTACAGAGCAAGGAAAGAGGGATCTGTGTGTAAGGGGGATGGGAAGAAGCTATCTGTCCTCTCCCCAGTGCAACCAAAGCAGCCAGTAACAGAATTTCATTCCTTTCATTTCTAATTCTCATTCTTTTAATAGTTGAGAGTATTCTTTTATTTCATTTCTTTTAGGTTTTTGCAAGGCAAATGGGGTTAAGTGGCTTGCCCAAGGCCACACAGCTAGGTAATTATTAAGTGTCTGAGACCGGATTTGAACCCAGGTACTCCTGACTCCAGGGCTGATGCTCTATTCACTGAACCACCTAGTCACCCTGAGAGTATTCTTTTAAAAAAGGAATTAGATGTCCATCTAACATGTTTGTCTGACTATGATTATTTGGAATGGGATCGGAAGAGAGGAAATTAAGGGAGGTGGAGGTGATGTGTATGTGTGTATGTTATTAAAATGTTTTCAAAGTACACATGTATATTCTGAATATACTTATGGCATTTTCCTTTTCATCTTTGAGGAATAGACTTCAAATGAGTCTTAAAGACAGACTGTATTTCTAGCATTTAATTCAGAATTTTTGATTTGCTAAATACTATCATCATAGATCAATTTCTTGGGAAAATTGTGAAAATTGATCACACTACATTGCAGAATTATAGCTCTAGAAATGAGTACTGTTCTCTTGATATTAGGAGTATCACCTCAGTATAAAAATAAGGATATTATAAAAAACATTTAAAAGAACTCCTAACAGCAGAGTCAGGCTCCAGAATGTTGCTCAGGAGACGATTGGAGAATTATCAGACTATTTGCCCATTCAGAAACAAATCTCATTTGTAGAGAAAGTCAAGTCTAGATTATCTATGTCAGAAGCATCTCAGAGACAGAATAAAAATCTCCTCAGGAAAGGAATCAATGCTCCTAGAGCTATTTGGAATTTAAAAAGAAAGTGCATAAACTGATGGAAAGTCTTAATGGAACAGTTTTTAAACTTGTGAAGGGGTCTAAAAGCTAAAAGGTGGGGAAATGGGCAAAGTATGACTGCAAAACCTGGTGGTGAGATGATGTGTTAGTAGTGTGCCTCTGCTAGAAGTATGTGTTCCATTCATTCAGTACAAAACAGAAAAATTTTCTGAATTTATACCTCATTTTATGAATACTTGAGTACAGAGTAATAGAGAGAACAGCAGTAAATATCCTCAGGATGGTGAGAAGTTTAGATTCTAACAAGTGTGTAAAAGTATGATTCATAATGATGAGCTATAGTTCCCCCTCACTGGTCTTGAGTCACAAAAGGAACTACTTCATTTGAACCTACTTTCTACATCTGACACTGTTAACTCCCCTCTTCTTTTGATTATTCTGTTTTTTTTCCTGCCACTGATTCTTCTTGGATCTTTTGCTACTTCATTTTTAAAGCCTTGGTTCAGGAGTCAAAATTCAATTCTCAGACACTATCTTCAGACAGTTGTTTACTCACTAAATTAATTTTCTCTTCTGCATCTTTTGTTTTCAATGTATGGGGGGGGATCTATATCTCATGGCTTTTCAGGTTTTTTTAATCAAGATTTCTTAATTTTTGTCCATTTTTAAAGATTTCTTCTGGCAGTATTTTTACTCAAATGATTCATGTAATGTGAAAAGTTGTCATCCATTTTGATGCATCTTTAAAGATTGACTGTTATATCTTATATGTGTGTATGTGTTTCATCTTATCTAAATCTAAAGTTCCAACTCCCTTTCTCTCACATCTCTTATCAGAGCTAACAAATAGATTTTAATTTATGAGGAATTTTCCTCCTATTATTTTCCTGTCTCTTCATTTATGATAGTTCCAATATTCTGTGAAAATGACCAAAAAGAAAGAGGCAAAAAAGAGAAAAAAGGCACAATGAGTCAAGTGTCCTTCCTGCAAGGTTGAGTTTTCTGGTACAAGTCATGGATCTGTTCTTGGTCCTAAAATTCATATCTACATCTCCATTGCTTCCTTATGGGAGTAATCAACTAAAATTTCAGTTCAACTCAATTCAATTAGATGCAATTGAACAAGGATATTAGAACTAGTTCTTTGCTAAACAAAGGACATCCAATGAAAAAATAGTGAAAAAATCCCCTACCCTTTCTGAAGTTTCCTTTTTACAAAGAATAGAATTCCAGGACTACCATCTCAAACAAAATCTGTCATAGGTACATGTCCAGTTAGATCTGTAACTCTATATCATGCAAATACCTACAATAACAAACAAAATCAAAATGTTGTTAGAATTGGCAAAATCTGCAAAACAGCCAAATCATGCACATATGGCTAACAAAAAATTAAATAGAATCACCAGATGCTGTAGTATAAGCCTGATACTAATACAATCAAACATACAAGATAAAAAATAATAGGGGTGGCTGGGTGGTACAGTGGATAGAGCGCTGGTCCTGGAGTCAGGAGTACCTGAGTTCAAATCCGATCTCAGATAATAATTACCTGGCTGGGTGGCCTTGGGCAAGCCACTTAACCCCATTGCCTTGCAAAAACTAAAAAAAAAAAAAGTTAAAATTAAAAAGCAGGAACATAATGAATTTGCATGTATTAAAAGAAAGAACAATAGACATAAAACAAAGAATAATATTTTCCTGCCAAGTTTTAATCATTATCCATGGAAGCTTTCTGTTCCCTGGTTGGTAGACTGGCACATCCATTGTCAAATGGTCAGTTACATGATTTTGTGACTTCTTGCGTACTCCTTATCAAGACTGGAAGTCAATGCATCTCAATTCCCCAAATTCTTTGTCCAAATACACAGTGCCATTGTTTGTTCTTTTCTTTGCACATCCCTAAAACAATTCTTTTATTTCTTATTGGTGGATGAACTCATTTTGTACCCAGGTATAGTTTTCTGGTACCATTTGTGGGACACGGATCATCTGGGACTCCATTTGAGAGGGATAACTTCTGTCAAAATCTTGACAGTAAAGTTCCTTCAGGAGGTTGTCTTTTGAAGTCCTTATCATTACTGCTTTGATTTGTCACAGTCCTTCATCTGATATCCGCACTTTTCATGGACCATCCCCAGACAAGGAAAGTAAAAAGTGGGCTTCACAGATCCAGTTGACAAATTGAATTGCCATGTTTGTGTTCTAACTTTGGGGTTCAAACCTTCAAATATCAACAAAATTTTGATGTCACATGACCTTCTAAATTGGACAGGGGAATGGGAATGATACTGTTTTATAGTCAGTAATATATGTTGAATTCATAACAGACTAGGACTTCTTTCCATATTTAAAAAAAAACCCAACTTGGGGTAGCTAGGTAATCAGGTGGAATCAGGAACACCAAAGTTTAAATCCAAATCCAAACACTGATTAAGCTGTGTGACCTTGGGCACATCATTTCATATCTGTCTGTCTCAGTTTCCTTATTTCTAAAAATGGGGATAATAATAGCAGCTACCTCTCAAGTTTGTTTTAAGAGTCAAGTGAGATAATATTTGTAAATCACTTCACAAACTTTAAAACATCATGCTATTACCAGCTATTGCTGTTGTTTAGCCATTTCAGTTCTGTCTGACTCTTTAAGATTCTGATTGGGATTTTCTTCACCAAGATACACCAAGATTCCTTTTCCAGCTCATTTTACACATGAGGAATTGAGACTAACAAGGTTAAGTGACTTGTCCAGGGTCACACAGCTAGAAAATATCTGAGATCAGATTCAAACCCAGGAAGAAGCCACTTCCTATCTCTGGATCCAGAACTCTGCACTGTACCACCTGTGTGCCCTTTTATTGTAATTAGTATTACTCTAATTATTATTGCCTTAAGTGCCACTTTGAGGGAAGCCTTCTCTAATCTTTCTATTCAGTAATGACCTCCTCCCTTGGACTTCCCAGGACACTCTTTTTCTCACATCTCCAAAGAATTAATGATATATGGATTTGAATTATTACTATCTCTGTTTCTCATTTCTCCCTTGAACTATCAGTACAATGAGGTATGAGACAATGAATTCATTATTTGTCTGGCTCCCAATATGTCTGCACCCAGTGGACACTTCATAGGTATTTACTATGGTCAGACAAGAAACCCCAAATGCCAAATGATGGATGAACTAACTGGTTAACACTGAGTATGACCAAAGACACCCCTGAACTTGACTGCTTAAAAGGGGTAGGAACTGGTCCCCCAAGTGTACCTCTCCATCTGAGGCAGTGTAGTTCAGGAACACCACCATCCCAGGTGAGGTCTAGTGGAAGCTAAGCCTCAGGAGGGCAGAGCCAGCATCTGTCTCCAAAGTATCTGGTCCCCAAGGAGGCAGGCAGACTTCCCTGTCTGGAGGCACAGCTTTTCAGAGGGCCCCTCCAAAGTGGTTTCTGCTACTTCTCAGAAAGCCTGCCATTAGCCACGATTGATTTCTGTAGGCTTTCTGATTTCTATTTTCTGTACACCAGCTCTTTTATACTCTGATTTAGAACCTACTCACCTGCTGAGCCGGCTGCTGGCAGATGTGTTTAATCTGAGTTTCAGCCACTTTCCATCTGGGACTCAAAGAAAAGAAAAGGTTTTTATTTTTTTCCTATCTTTGTTCTCTCTTTCCATGGAGAAAATTAACATATTAGTCTCATTACTGAAAGAATTGGCTTGATCCACATTTTGTATGGTTCTGAGAGACTGTGATGAGAGCCCCTGCCTCTCACTTGGTTGACTTCGAAGCTAACCCATGGGAAAACCAGCCCCTGGGGCCCAAGCAGGCACAGAAAACATTTCATGGAGCAGTTGAAGAGGATTTATTTCTTTAAGGCCATTTTGATTTATTTTTTAAAATATATTTATTGATTTCTTTTTGTTTTTCCATCATCTACATTTCCCCATGTGTCCCTTCTCTACACCCTTTCCAAAAAGAAATTTTTCAGAACAAAGAATTTTTAAAAGGGTTAAAAAAAGTTCAGAAAAATAACCAAGGTCTGGGAAGAATTGATTCTCTGCAGAGCCCCTCAGAACTAGTTTTGGAAGCTGGGGGAGGGGCTGCTTAGTTGGATTCTTGGGGCCCTGTGTGGTCATTCTAACATCGGAGCTTTCATGTTCAATCGTTCTGTTCTGGCTGGTATTTTTCTTCCTTTAGACAGTTGTCTGGGAGGGACTTCAGGGAATCTCCTCCTGCCTCCCTGCATCCTCACTCTCCATCTTCCTTACTCCATGGGGAAGGTCTTTTACATTCTCATCCAACAATCTGGTTCCCAGTGTCCCATTTGCTGGGCATATGTTTTCTTTTCCATTTCTTGGCAATAACAATGACAATGAAAAAGAATGAAGAAACTGGGAAAACTCAGTTTGAGCATCCTCCTCTGACTTCACTGAGTGATATGAGCCAAATTCGCTGTCTAGGGAGGCAACTCTTGGAGACTCTCACACAGGGAAGAACTAACATTTCTCTGCTGCCTCTAGTCCTCTACCTGACTTGGTGCCATACAATTGTCATCTCATTGGCTGGTTGTGAGAAAGGGGGGCTTTTTCTCATTTTATGGTTTAGGAAACTGAGGTAAACAGAGGTGTAGTGACTAACCCAGGTTCACACAGCTACTAGTGCCTGAGGCCAGGTTGGAAGTCAGAACTTCCTGACTCCAGGCCCAGAGTGCTATCTAATTATTGTTTCTACCCAACTGCCTAATTAGGAAGGTGCTGATCTAAAGTTAATAGAAGAAATTTCCTCACCTGGACATTTCCTAGACCAGGAAAATTGCAGGCTCAGTCCCTGTTCTTATAAAACCAGTGGCTCTCACCTGGGTCTTCTGGAAATATCCATTATAAGGGGGAGGTTCAGGTCAAAAATGTCTTAACTGTTCTGCAGGTTGTACTAATGATGCCTCCATTCTTCTCTACCAGGCTGAGGACTTTCATGCCATCTCCACCCCTCCATTCCCCACCCCAAACACACCCTTTCAACTCCCTTTCATGTGTTGTCTTCTCCCAATCTAATATAAGCTCCTTGAGGGCAAGCCCTTTTTCATTTTCTGCTTGTATTTATTATTCTCCTTACTTAGTGTATTGCCTAGCACAAGTGGATGATTCTTATTCTTTGTTATTGAAGAAGATTAAAATGATGTCTCTATATAAGAAATGAACTACAGTTTGGCCAATGGTGGTTGATCAGACCAACACAAGCTCGGAATTCTCTTCTACAGGTAGGGCTCTCCTGAGGTGAGTACTCTATATTTATCTCATGTTTCCTTTGAACCTGCTTCAATTCTGCCTTCCTCATAGACTAAAGTACTCTCTCTGATGAGGGCATGTCATATTGGACAGTCCTGTGCCAGTATCTCCCACAATGCACAATCAATTCTAAACCCATCAGGGTGTCCTGTTATTACTTCTTCTGACACCCCCCCCCCGCCCCCGTGAATGCTTGCCTGTGTGAATTCTGCATAAAATAGTCTTTTTGGCAAGAGTACATCTGTCAGGGCGGCTAGGTGGCGCAGTGGATAAAGCACCAGCCCTGGAGTCAGGAGTACCTGGGTTCAAATCCAGTCTCAAACACTTAATAATTACCTAGCTGTGTGGCCTTGGACAAGCCACTTAGCCCCATTTGCCTTGGAAAAAAAACCTTTAAAAAAAGAGTACATCTGTCACGCTAACAACATGGCCAGACCAGTGCAGTTGTGCTCTCTGTGTTGGAATGTTAAGCAGTTTACCTTGAGAAGACCTCAGTGTCTGGTATCTTCTCCTGCCAGGTGATCTACAGAATCTTCCTAAAAAATTTAAAATGGAAGTGATTCAGTTTCCCAACATGGTGCAGGTAGACTGTCTAGCTTTCATAGGCATATACAGCTTTCATAGGCATATAGCAGTGAGATAACACAACGGCACTGTAGACCTTCAGTTTGGCAGTCAGTCTAATACCTCTGCTTCCTCATACTTTCTTTCAAGTATAGCTCTAATAATACATGTGTCAACCTCATTGTCAATGTGTACTTCCCTGGACAGCACACTACCTATTTAAGTGAACTCATCCACAGCAGTCAAAAAACTTTTCCATTTGCTGTAATCAATGGTTCCACACCTGAATGGTTCGGTGCTGGTTGATGGAGCACCTAGGTTTCCTTGGTGTTCCTTGTTGATCAAAATGAACACAAGCAATAGCCTCAGAGGCTGCATTGAGGGCATAATCATCTGCAAACAGAAGATCCTGTACCAATACTCCCTCCACTTTGGTCTTGTCTTGTGGCCTTTTCAAGTTTAATTTACTACCAGTTTGGTAGCTGACCTTGATGCCCATATTCATCCTCAGTAAAGGCGTTTAATAACATGGCTGAAAACATCATGCTAAAAAGCATGAGAGCAAGAACACATCCTTGTTTCACTCCATTGGTGAATGGGAAATCTTGAGAGCATCATCCACTTTCCAGAATCCGGGCAAGTATGCCATCATGAGACTGATGTACTAAACTGATGAATTTCTCTGGACAACTAGATTTTGACATAATTTCCCACAAGCCCTCATGAATGACAGTATCAAAGACCTTGGGATCAGATCTACAAACATTGTATACAGACCTCTGTTCTGCTCTTAGCATTCTTCCTGGAGTTGTCAGGCAGCAAACTCCATATGGACTGTTTCTCTACCCTTTCTGAAGTCATACTGGCTCCCAGGTGGATGACCATCTTCCAGGTGAAGGATCAGACTACTGAGAATTCTGAAAAGAATCTTACCAGCGATGACTAAAAAAGAAACATCCCTGTTATTGTCACAGGATGATCTATTCCTTTCATCTTTATAAAGATAAGATGGAAAATGGAGGCATCCTTGAATTCTTGGGTGATAACCTCTTCATGCCATATAATCTGGGAAATTTCAGTAAGTTTTTGTGTAAGCATTTGACACTTAACCTTGTAAAATCTCAACTGGAATAAAATAACTACCAGGTTCTTTGCCATATGAAAGGAGCCTAAGGGAATTCCAAACCTTTTCTTCAGTTGGAATTTCAGTTAGGGATAGATTGACTTCAACTTGAGGTAAATGAGGAATGGCTTCTGCATTGATTAAAGCTGGTCTGTTAACACTATGGAAGAGTTCAGCCTATCTTTCTAGGATCATATCCCAATTACTAATTAATGTGACTCCATCAACACAGATGTTGAGATGTATCATATGTCTTTGGTCCATAAATAGCCTTCAGTGCATTATAAAAGCATTTTGGATTGTTACTACTTACATAAATTTCACCTGTCAAGAATCCTGCAGCTCTCTAAGCTTCCCTAGTAATTTACTTTTGATGGAATTAAATGCTGTCTTCTTAAAAATGAATGAGCCTTCTCTGAGGTACTACCTCACATCTCTCAAACTGGCCCTTATGACTAGAAAGGATAATGATCATTGTTGGAAGGGTTGTGGGAAATCTGGGACATTATTACATTGCTGGTGGATCCCTGAACTCATCCAACCCTTCTGGAGAATAATTTGGAACTACACCCAAAGGGGCAACAAAAATGAGCATACCCTTTGATCCAGCAATACCACTACTGGGTCTATACCCTGAAGAGATGAAGAAAAAGGGTAAAAACATCATTTGTACAAAAATGTTCATAGCAGCCCTGTTTGTGTTGGCAAAGAATTGGAAATCAAGTAAAATTCCTTCAACTGGGGAATGGCTTAGCAAACTGTGGTATATGTATATCATGGAACACTATTGTTCTATTAGAAACCAGACAGGAATTCAGGGAAGCCTGGAAGGATCTGCATGAACTGATGCTGAGTGAGATGAGCAGAACCAGAAAAACATTGTACACCCTAACAGCAACATGGGGGCAATGATCAACCTTGATGGACTTGCTCATTCCATCAGGGCAACAATCAGGGACAATTTGGGGCTGTCTGCAATGGAGAATACCACCTGTAGCCAGAGAAACAACTGTGGAATTTGAACAAAGGTCAAGGACTATTATCTTTAATTTAGGAAAAAACTGATATCTCATTGTCTGATCTTGCTATCTCTTACACTTCATGTTTCTTCTTTATATGATTTCTCTCTCATCACATTCAATTTGGATCAATGTACAACATAGAAACAATGTAAAGACTGGCAAATTGCCTTCTGTGGAGGGTGGGGGGAGGGAATAAGATTAGAGGGAAAATTGTAAAACTCTAAATAAAATCTGTTTTTAAAAAAAGAATGCCCTCTTAATTGGGGTGAAACAATGACTCAAAAATAAACTTTAGAAAAATCAAAAAAATGAATGACTTATACTGCTGCTAAACCCTGTGGAGTTCTCATTTTTCATTTAGCAGCTTCTGCATTTCCCCCATCATTTTTATGAAACAAGTCTTGATATTTGTGACTGCTCTAACCCTGATGAACAAATGCAGTGCCATACACCAAGTCTCTGAAAGCTGCATACTCCTTTTCTGCTTCACTGATGCCAACTGTGTATTGACTCAACTTTTCCTCTAAGTTAGCCACAAATTGTTTTTGTTCAGAAAAGTAATTGAATTTCTTGACATTAATTTTTCTGCTAGTCACTTTGCCTTGTGGCCATCTCTTTAACTGAATGTGAATATTTAACTTGGAGAAGATGAATCTGTGATCAGTCCAGCACTCTGCTACACATTGCCTTTGACACTGTCTTTTCTCCTTACAATCACATAGTCTATTAGATGCCAATTTTAGCTGTGAAGGTGTATCCAAGGTAGTTTTATTGCATCTAGGTAAATGGAAGACAATGCACAAATATACAAATCTTCAGTATTAGGTGACCATTGTTGCTGTTTCCAATTCCATTCCTCCCAAGGACTTTCTGCCATGTCTGGTACTCGGAGCCTACTCTAGCTTTAAAGCTACCCAGAATTATAAGCTTAGGTGGCTCAGTTGGAAGTCAAAGATGGAACACACCCTGACTCAGTAGTCTAATACCAGAGTACTAGCCTTCCTTGAACACACCTTATACCCCTAAAAATAGTCTGTCTTTTTAAAAAAATTTATTTTTTTGCAAGGCAATGGTATTGACTTGCCCAAGGACACAAAGCTAAGTAAGTCTTAAGTGTTTGAAGCCAAATTTGAACTCAGTTCCTCCTGACTCCAAGGCTGGTACTCTATCCATTGCATCATCTAGCTACCCCACGAAATAGTCTCTTAATAAATCCTTGTTGACTTTCTCACCAGTTCTTCCTTATACCACTCTTTCATATCACTTTCTAGGTTACATTGGACCATATCTATGACTGCCCATATGTCAGGGGGGTTGGAGTACATACAGAATGATTCCTTCAAAGGTTTGGGGGAACTTACTTCCAGGACAGTTGTGGTCACAGAAGTAACTTGAGGAGATTTAGAATCAAGTGCATGTCAGTATTCTAGAACAGCCTCCAGTCTGCTAATGCAGTCTGATATATGATGGGCTCCTTGACTGTGAAGACTTTTAAAAAGTTTTGGTGTGGTTCTACTATGTTTCTTTTGTCCCAGTCCTCTAGGCTGTTCCGACCTTGAAATGGGACCTCTTCACCCTTAACAGCATCTGGTAAGGGACATAAGGACTTCTCTCCTCTCAGAACATGTGGCCTTTAGAAATGAATCTTGGACCTCAAATCTTGATCTCTGTCTTGTTTTTTTTTCTGTTCTATATAAAGGGAATAAAGTTTCCAGCCTTCACAGGACCCCCTTGATACCTCTTACATTGCAAAAGCTACACTCTAGAGACATTGCAGTATTGGTACCATGAGAAGCAAAAACATGACTGGTGGACCTCAGCCCAAGTGGTTGTTGAAATGAAGTCTCATTCTTCAGTCATGCAGAAAGTCACTATGGTTTCAATGGGTCCCAGCTAAGTTGAGAATACTCCCTCCAGAAATCAGTGTGATATAGGAGAGAGGATGACCCTGTGGCACTAGTGAAATATTTGTGCATTTTTTCCTGTTGTATCTTTAAAGTAAATATTTCTTTTGCAAAATCTAATCATCATTAGTAAAAGTTAATTGATTGAAGTACCTGGCGGTGGGGTGGATAGAATACTGAGTCTAGAGAGTCAGGAAGACCTGAATATTTTTTTTTAATATTTAATATTTATTTATTCTCATTTTGTATAAATAATGTTATTTTATACATTAATAAAATATTCTTGTTTAAGAGTAAACAAAATACCCCTCCCCCCAAAAATATAGACTTGCTTGAGCGATAAAGTAAAGGGGAGAGAAAAAATTAAAATGAAAAAAATAATAGTAATAATTGTAGGTATGGCCAGGTGGTGCAACGGATAGAGCACCAGCCCTAGAGCCAGGAGCACCTGAGCTCATATCCGGCCCCATACACCCAACAATCACCCATCCGTGTGACATGCAAGCCACCCAATTCCCACTGCCCTGCAAAAACCAAAAAGAAGAAACAAAAGACCCAAAATAAAATAAAATACTAATAATAGTAGGGATGGTTGGGTGGCAGACAGAGCATTGGCCCTTGAGCCAGGAGCACCCAGGTCCAAATCCAGCATCAGACACCCAATGATCACCCTGCTATGTGGCCCCAGGCAAGCCACCCAGCCCCATTTGCCCTGCATCCCCCCCAAATAATAATAATAATAATAATAATAATAATAATAATAATAATAATAATAATAATAATAAATGTGATTCAGTCTTTGTTCCAACACCAACAACTCTGTCATGGGTGGATCACATTCTTTATGATAAGTCCATCGCAAAAGTTACTTCCATATTTTTCCACCATTTACCATTGCTGATCGCAACTCCCTCCTTTTGTATTTCTCCACTACCATGTACTATATTTTCTCTCTCCTTTCACTCTGACTCTGCTGTAAGGTAGCTGAGTGGCACAGCAGACAGATCCCTGGTCCTGGGGCCAAGAGGCCCTGAGCCCCCCTACCAACCCTTAGGTCCAGCATTCACCTGGCCCTATGGTCCCAGACAGACCATCCAATCCCAGCCCCTTGCAAGAAGTAAAAAAGAAAATGTGTTATATCTGACCACTCTCCCCCTATGGTCCATCCTCTCCTCCTTCATTCACATCCCCACCCCTTCCCCCTGTCCCCACCCCTCTCCTTCTTACTCCAGATGCCTATACCCTATTGAGTATATATGCTGTTTTCTCTCCTAGCCACCTCTGATGAGAGCAAAGATTCCCTCATTCCCCTTGTAGGTATGGCCAGGTGGTGCAATGGAATTTATATGAAATATCTTGGCCTATTCCCCCTCTCCTTTTTCTTTCTCCCATTACATTTCCCTTTTTTCTATTGACTCCATTTTTACACCATATTTTATCTTCGAATTCAGCTTTCTCCTGTGCTTCAACTATAAAAGCTCCTTCTACCTGCTCTGTTAACTGAGAAGGTTCATGTGAGTATTATCAGTATCATTTTTCTATACAGGAATACATGCAGTTCATCATCATTAAGTCCCTCCTATTTTCCCCTTCTCCTCCAATCTCTATGCTTCACCTGAGTCCTGTATTTGAAGAATAAACCTTCTGTTCAGCTCTGGCCATTCCAACAAGAACATTTGAAATTCCCCTGGTTCACTGAAAGTCCATCTTATTCCCTGGAAGAGGACATTCATTTTTGCTGGGTAGTTGATTCTTGGTTGCATTCCAAGCTCTTTTGCCTTCTGGTATATTAAATTCTAAGCCCTACGAGCTTTTAATGTAGTTGCTGCTAAGTCCTGTGTGATCCTGACTGCAGCTCCATGATATTTGAACTGTGTCCTGGCTGCTTGTAATATTTTCTCTTTGACTTGGGAGTTCTGGAACTTGGCTATAATATTCCTAAGGGTTGGTTTTTTTTTTCTTGGGGGATCGGTAGATTCTCTCCATTTCTATTTTGCCCTCTGCTTCTAGGATATCAGGGCAATTTTCCTGTAGTAATTCTTTGAAAATCATGTCAAGGCTCTTTTCCTGATCATGACTTTCAGGTATTCCAATAATTTTCAAATTATCTTTCCTAAGTCTGTTTTCCATATCAGTTGTTTTTTTCAATGAGATGTTTCACATTTTCTTCTAATTTTTCATTTTTTTGGTTTTGAAGTAATGAGTCCTGATTTCTCATAAATTCATCAATCTCTCTGAGTTCTATTCTTTGTCTGAAGGATTTGTTTTCCTCAGAGAGTTTTCTTATCTCTTTTTCCTTCTGGCCAATTTTGCTTTTTAAAGCATTCTTCTCCTAAATAACTTTTTGAACTATTTTATCCATTTGACCTAAGCTGGTTTTTAGCATGCTATTTTCTTCAGCACTTTTTTTGGATTTCCTTGACTAAGCTGCTGACTTCATTTTCATGTTTTTCCTGCATCTCTCTCATTTCTTTTCCCAGTTTTTCTTCTAACTCCCTCATTTGATTTTCAAAGTCTGTTTTGAGTTCTGTCATAGCCTGAGCCCAATTTCTGTTTTTCTTGGAGTCTTTAGATACAGGAGCTTGTGCTTCCTCATCTTCAGACTGAGTATATTGATCCTTCTTGGTATCATAGATAATGTATTTCTCAATGGTGTTCCTCTTTTTTCTCTGCTTGCTCATTTTCCCAGCCTAAGCCTGTTTTTGGGGTGCTTCCTGAGCTTTTGGGACACTCCCACAAGGGTCTCAGTGTGTGAGGCTCTATACTCCCTCCTGGTCTGTGAATGACCATAAGTGCCCCCCTCTGCCACAGAGCTGAATTGGGGGGGGGCTGCTGTTCTATGGGGGTGCCTAGTCTGCGATCAAGATCTGAATGTGTTCAGAGCCCCAGAGTCCTGTTCCAGGGGCAGAGGACAGAGCTCTGCAGTCTCTCTTCACTTCCCTCCCTCAGTTCAATGGGCTCATGCCCTGGGGGATCCTGCTTACCAGCTCCACCTGCTTATGTTTCCTAGATCTAGAATGCAGTGGCCACTGCTTGCTGTGTACCCTGAGGGCTGGACTTCAAGTGCTTGCTCTGGCAGAGCCCCCCCCACCGGTTCCCCCAATTTGTGCCTGGGGTTCCCCAGGGCGTAGCTCAGGAAACTCCCCAACTGCTAAGTGCCCTGGGGCTACCTCCGGAAGGCCCAAGTTCTTTCACTCTGGCGGGCCACCCCTCCAACCCCAGGGAGCAGAGCCTTTCTGCTCTTTTCCAAGTTACCTTGAGTAGGAGCACTGCCTCACAGGGTCCCTCTGTGGGTTCTGTCTCTAGAAAATTTAGTTAAAGTCCTTAGTTTTGAAGATTTATGAGAGAGTGCCTAAGACAAGATCTGCTCTTGTCGTGGTCTTGGCTCTGCCCCAAGACCTGAATTCTAATTCAACCTAAGATACAGTAAGTCTGTGACCATGGGCAAATCTCTTAACCTATATTTGCCTCAGTTTCCTCCACTGTAAAATGGAGATAATATCTTATCTCAAGATTACTATGAGAATCAAATGAGATATTGTTTGTAAAAAGTGATTCACATAGTGTCTGATGCAGAGTAGGTATGAAAGAAATGTTTCTTCCCTTCTCAATTATGTAGTTTTATGACAATGAAGAAGATAGTCACTGGTCTCAAGCAATGGAGCAGAGGCACAGCTGGCAGAGGCTAGAGCTTGTAGAGAAAATGTCACCCCCCCCAAAAAAAATCCCACAAAATACCCTTGTATCCCAATCAGATCCTCCTGACTCCAAGGCTGGTACTCCATTCATTGCACCATCTAGTTACCCCACATAATAGTCTCTTAATAAATCCTTGTTGACTTTCTCACCAGTTCTTCAGGTGTAGCCATTTGGAGTTGGAAGAAGGGTGAGAGCAACTTAGACTTAGTTGACTTCCCAGTAAGGCCCATAGTCTGCTATTTCAGATCAGACTCTCACTTCCACCTCCTCCCACTGTTAACTCAGACTTGCCATCAGGAACCTGGGCTCAGAGAGGGGTTTATTCCCTTATCTAGCCTGGCAGCAGGCTGCCATCTTGCTTACTGGCTGCTAGCTCCCACCATGCTCCTAGATTTGTAACTCTTCAGCCCCTTTCCAAACTCTCTTTTTCAGTTGCCTTTCCCATTAAAATATCAACTCCTTGAGGAGAGGAACTACCTTTTTAGCTGGTATTTTCACCCTCCCCCCAGAGGAACACAGAGGAAGCCCTTATTAAATGCTTTATCTTCTTCTTTCCTTTTGTCATTAATTTGAGGCATAACCCTAGCTCCAAAGATCATAATTAATTTTAATAACAAAATAAAAATAATTGAATTAATTAATATTTTAATAATATTTCCTTTAATAAATGAAATTAACAAAAGTCAAATCCTTCCAGAACAATTGGATCAGTTTACAGAAACTATTATTGAACAGCTTATAAACTCAGGAAATTAATTTTTTCTTATCAACTCAATTACTTTTGAAACTCTCAACCTTCTTTGTATTTGGGAAGGTCCTTTTTAATCAAAAGTTCAAACAGGTTGACTTCTGCTTTCAGATTCAGATTTGAATTAAGGAAAATATTTGCTGGATGGGTTTACAGTTCTTGCTGTTTGAATAAATAACAGTGATAGTGGCTAGAATTTATATGAATTCTTTAGATTAGTGAAATGCTTTATATATAATTTCATTTAAACCCCGTAACACTATTGGTGTCACTTTTTTTACTGATGAGAAAACTAAAACTGAGGTCAAAACTTGCCCTAGGTCACATGACCAGTTTGAGGTAGAATTTGAACTCAGGTCTTCTTGACTTGAAAGTTAATTATTTTTTCTCTCTGCTGTGCCCATACAGTCATTTGATGCATCCCTATTCCTTTGATTTAGAAATTTTGTTGCAGTAAGAGACAACCTTACTGTTGCACATTTGACTAAAAGATGCAAAGACTAGGAGATCCAGGCAGCATCATTGGGAAAAATTTTGCATGGAAGAGATCGATTTGTGTGCTAAGGAGTACCTTGGGAACTGATCCTTTTGCCAAAGGCAAACCAGTGAGCTAATTTCCTCTAGTTTCTTTCTGGGTGTCACTCCTCTCCCACCTCTGAAACCTATCCCAGAGCCTTGTACTGAGAGACCATCTCCATTTCTATCAGCAATGGCAACTGTCTATCCAATTTCAGGTCAGAGTCTGGAGGTAACACACTTTTCATGTCTCTGGCTTTCTATTTTCCTGTAGGAACTATTTGATCCTTGTCTGCAAGTAATCACAAACTTCATTGAGAGAGGAAACAGCACTGTCATCCACAAATAGCAGTATCTGACAGGAACAACTTACCATCCATGGGGCCGTGGGGATCCTATGCTGCCCCTTCTTTAGGATTATGGTAATCCTCTTTGCTAGTCAGGCAGCTACCCAATCTATGTTTTGATATTATCAGATCTTTGAGCAGAATAGTCTCTGCAGTCACATTTATCAAGAAATCTTCTTTGACGGTGTGCGATACCTTCTTGGAGTCATGCCTTCCATATGTGAAGCAAATTGTATGGCCAATAAACAATAAACACAGTGGGATCTCCAAACCTTTGCGTCTTTTAGTCAAATGTGCAAGAGTAAGGATGTCATCTATTCTGGAGCAAGCCATGTTTGTGGAGTATTGATTTCTTCTGATCTCATGATCAGTTCTGAAGAAGCCATCAAGAATTGGAGAGATGGTGAGGGAGAAAAGCACTGGGAATATGGATCACAGCTGTGATCCTGCTGTGGCCAATGCACCTCCATAGCATATGGAGGACTGAAAAAGGAAATGAGCTCAGGTAGAAAAGCACTCATTGGTCCCTAAAAAAATCCTCAAAAAACAAAAACAACAGCTCAGTGAGATAGAGCACTGGACTTGTGCCAGGAAGACTTGGATTCAAGTTCTGCATTTGCTACCAGCTGTGTGACTTTGGACAACTCAATTAACTTGTCTGCCTGAGTTCCCTCGTTTTAGAATCTAGGGCTCAGATTGGATGTTCTTTAAGGTTCCTTCCATCTCTGTAATTTTGTAAATTTGTGGGAGATAGACTCTAGTAAGAAGGGTGAATTCTAGAGTGGAGTGGTGTGGGAAGGGGAGGGGAGGGGAGGGGAAGGGAGGGATGTGAGGGGGTGGAAAGCTTCAACAACACTCTCATCAGAATTGGTTCAAAGAGAGCAAGAAGAATTTATTTGCACATTCGGCTAAGTGGAGAGATCTACCAATAGGAAAACAGGAGGGGAAAGGGGTAAAAGAAAAGAGTAATAATAAAAGGAAGATTGTGATCAGAAGCACGTGAAGAGGGACAGACATAAAGAGAGAAGGATAAACAGAAGGAAATGTGATGGAGGGAAATACACAGTAATCATAACTGTGAATGTGAGTAAGATGAACTCACCCATAAAAAGGAAGCAGAGAGAAGAATGGATATCAACTAGAATCCAACAATATATCATTTATGAGAGATACACATGGAACAGAAAGAAAGCCACATAAGGGGCTAATGAAGTATCTACTATGCTTCAATTGAAGTACAAAAGGCAAGAGTACTCAGATGCTCTCAGTCAAAGTAAAAGCAAAAATAATAACAGTCAAATCATAAAAAATAAGTCATCTTCCAGTTGATAAATGGTCAAAGGATACAAACAGGCAGTTTTCAAAGGAAGAAATCGAAGCCATCTATAGTCATACAAATGTCTGAATCATTATCGATTAGGAAAATGTAAATTGAAACAACTCAGATACCACCTCACACACATATCAGAAATGATAAGTGCTTGGGAGGATAAAGAAAAATAGATAACTAATCGCAAACTGATCAAACCATTCTGGAAAGCTATGGAACTGGGCCCAATGGGTTATAAACTCTGTATGCCCTTTGTCCTAGCAATACCAGTACTAGGCCTATATCCAAAGCAATTCTAAAAAATGGGAGAAGCCCCACATGCTCCAAAATATTCTTAGCAGCTCTTTTTGTGGTGGCAAAGAATTGGAAATCAAGGGGTTGCCCATCCACTGGGGAATGACTGAACACATTGTGGTAAATGATTGTGATGGAATACTAGTATATTATAAGATCTGATGAGGGAGATGATTTCAGAAAAACCTGGGAATCTATATGAATGGTTCCAGAATGAAGTGAGCAGAACTAGGAGATCACTGTACACAGTAACTGCTTTTTCATAATGATGACAATCTGTATTGCTGCTCTGAGCAAGACAATGACCCAAGGCAATTCACACAGACTCATGTGAAAGTTGCTTTTCAACTTCAGAAAGAGAACTGCTGAATACTAAGTGTAAATGGAAAGATAATTTTCTCACTTCATTTTTCTTGCTCCTCTTTTTGTATCGTGGCTAAAACTGAAATGTTTTACATGATTTCAAATGTACAATGAGTCTCATATAGCTTACTTTCTTGGCACATAGGGGAAGGATGAAAGGGAGGAAATTGGAATGCTATTTTTTAGTGCTAAAATAAATAATAATATTTTAAAGTATTTTAAAAAAGAAAGTTAATAGCAGGCCAGCATCCTTCTTATAGATTATTAAGGTCTAGTTGTTTTTTAAGAATTTGAAAGCTCTGGCCCCTAAACTGCTGATCTTTGGTGGAAAATATCACTATATGTTGCCCTCAGATATGGATCATGTATCTAAATTAAAATTTGTTCAAGAGGAAAAATATGAATATGAATATGAAAAATATTAAATACATTAATATAAAACAAATTCTAGCTTTAAATTAAGTTATATACAAGCTAGATTTGGGGGAAATTGAGTTTCATATTGAGACTAATATGGTCACTTTCATTTTGGGCATGACATTTTTCCATTTTAACCATTAATAATCTTCCTAATACAGTTAGAGTCAGTCACTTCTGCACTCAGTAACCTTGAGTGGCTCCCTGTTACCTCTATGAAAAAAATTCAAACTCAGAAAATGGCTTTTACTTGTAGTAAATTAACGTATCTAATTTTGATTGAGTCTCTAACTGATATGTTTCTTGTCACTATTCTTCTGATACAAGACTGTCTTGAAGTCACCAAAGCTGACATTGGTGTCTAGGAGATGTTCACCTGAACCTGTTAAAATCATACTTGGCACTGATGTGAGGCAATAAATTAGGTCTTAGAATGAACACATTTAAAATATTTGTTACTATGCACTGTGACTATAAATAGAAAAGTAAGACTATCTCACCTTGCTCTAAAAAACAACCAAAAAACTCTTCTAATGGGAGAGGCACCAAGTAAGGTTTCAGCTCTGTCAGATGGAAAAGTCCCAAGTTTCTCAGAATACCACAGTAAAGTAGAGGGTAAATACATCTTTAATATGATCTACACTGATAAAATCATTTCAGTATCTGATGTTGAGCCATGTGACAGAAGCAAAGCAACATAGTGGCCAGAACTGTCTTTTCTAGGTCTTCAGGAACTGTGGCTACTAAAGAGGAAGGGAATCTAGTACCTGCAGGAGCATTGTCCAGTTTTTATTTCCATTAAGGTGCATTCGTGATGACTGGTGGAGTTAGGCTAGAAATTCTCCCCTTTTCAGTCACCTGCCCAGGGTACCAAGTCTCATTCTCCAGATTTCTTTTTGCCTAACTATAGCTGAAAATGAATCTCTAATTCTTCCAAATTGCTACAGCATTTGTGGTCCTTGCTTTCTCTTATCTGACATACACAGACCTAGGACTAGTACTAGTACTAGTCTCTGAACAGGGGTCTCCTTCTCCAGTACCATGATACTTCATAAACTTCCATCTACTACATATATCCAGACTGAGGAAAGCTCCCAATCTCTACTTCATTTTCTCTTCATCCACAGAGATTCTCTGTGGGCAGTTAGGTCATCCATATTCTCTAAATTGTTTCAAAATGTCTAGTAAAGAGGGCTCTAGCATTCCCCCAATAGGTTCATTAGCCAAGACAGTTAAGTGAAGCAGTGGTTAGAGCACTGGCCTTGGAGTCAGGAGGACAGAAGTTCAAATTCAGCCTCAGTCACTTTACATTTAATAGCTGTGACCTTGGGCAAATCACTTAACCCTGACTGTCTGGCATCCAGGGTCATCTCCAGTGGTCTGGATTCCTATCTAGCCACTGGACCCAGAAGGTTCTGGAGGAGAAAGTGTGGCTGGTAATTTATCATAGCCCCCCACCCCCATTTCATGTCTTTGTCATGGCTTCACCTCTGTGATGTCATGGTCTTTTTTGAGAATGAAAGACAAACATCATCACCCACCACCACCACCACCACCACCATCATCATCATCATCATCATTAGCCAAGGTGTTAAAGATCTTCATTACTGCTATACCTAATGTAAAGAAAAGAACACAGACAAATTCAAATAGTTTTTAAAACTACCAAAAACCCTATAAAATGGAGTTTGTTGAGTCCCAAGTCTTTCCTTGAATAGAAGGGGTGTGGTTAGTCACCAGATTGCTCAGCCTTCAAGGATTTTAGTTGTCTTGACACATCTTCCATCCTTTGCCTTGCAACTTCTTAATTCTGATTAAGGTGGACATGAATGATGCATTAAACTGACTGTCAAGAATATTTTAAGGCAGCCTCAATCATCTTGGGAAGATTCTGGTCCCTTTTAGTGAGTTTGTTTTTAAGAAACAAGTCATTTTTGCAAGTAGTGGCTTCCTTTGCTTTGCAGGTTGAGATGTGTTGAGCTGCTGGTCCAAAGATTTTTTCTTCCTTCTTCTGACTTTGGGAAACAAAGCCATCTAAGGCAGCAAAGAGAGTGGAAACCATTGGGCAGAACTCTTTGATTGCCAATTAGGAACTGGCAGATTTCTCAGGATCCCTGCTGTTCTCCCAAACACCTGCCTCCCAGTTTATTCTGATGCTCCTTCCACTCCCTGTGGTGAACCTGTAAAGACTGTTAACCTACATTTTTCTTCCTGTGGGCTATGCTGGCTTTATTATTACTCTCTTTACTCCCATCACCCAACTATTCTCTTTCTGAGAGGTTACAAAACAAAGCAGAATGTCTGGCACAATTCACTCAAAGACAGAAAGATGGAAGAAAAAGAATTGAGAAGTCTGATTTTTTCTCCATCATTAATTATTATCATCCCATCAAGTATGAACTGTTAAGACTATCCTTCCCCCACACACACACACCTTGCTATGACTGAGAAGGTAAGGGTGGGAGAATGAGGAGAGGTCTCCTTGCTGTCCTTAGTTTCCATTATCCCTGAGCTCAATCTGAGCTCTCACAACACTTTGCCTCATGCACAATATTCCTCTTCTGTTACTTACCCTTCCTTCCATCTTTTTTATTTTAGTCAGCTGGTGAGCTGCCTGTGCATCCCCATTGATTCCTACCCTCTTCAGGAAACTGTCAGTTTCCCTTCTAGTCATAGTCACTTGCTTTTTGTCTCAGAATTTCTTTTCTCAGTTTCTTCATCTTTCCTGGTAAAATAGCCATTGGAATAATCTGCTATCTTCTTTTGGACCAAGGGTGCCTATCAGACAAAACTCTGATTTCCCCTCTTCATTTATCAAGAAAATAGAAGTTGTTTCTCCCTAAGGTTCTCTTCATTTTCACCCCAGAGACCACTACCTTATTAATGGCGAGAGTCAGATACAGAAAACAGAATTGCTCTTTGTTGGTTCCTACATCCCTTGAAGGATGAAAGGAATATTAGAGCCAGTTAAGAAATCATAAGGTATTCCTTTGGGGTCCTAGAGAACTCTAGCAGATTGCTGAGACATCCTTATTGCATCATGCCTCTGTGATGATTTCTCCTGTCTCCCAAATTCCTTCTCAGACAAAATATAAATTTCTCATTTTCTTGGTAAAAGAGATTCACTATTTATCGACTTCAGCCTTAATGTACACTGGTCCCTTTCTCATACTCACATTTCCAGCCAAATTGACCTACTTGCTCCTCCACAATCTCAGTTCTCTAACTCAAAAGCTTTTGCCTAGGTTATCTCCTGCCTAGAATGTAGTCCATCCTGAATTTTACCTAAAAAACCCCTTAACTTTCATCAACACTTCATCTATGGATCACCTCCAAAAGTCTCCTTGGCTGGATAGATATTATTCTAAAACAATATCCTTGTTGGATAAAGCAACCAACTATGCTTTCCCTCTGCTCCCCACAAAGAAATTGTAGTCTCTCTTGGAAAGGAATGGGACAGATTGCAGATCAGATCTATCTATGCCAACCATGAGGCATCTCAGAGGAGGCAACTAGGTGGCATTATGGAGAAAGTTCTGGATCTGAAGTCAGGAAGACTTGAATTCAATTCTAGTTCAGATACTTATTAACTTAAAGTCTCTTTGACTTCTGTCTGCCTCAGTTTCCCCAACAGTAAGATGTGTATAATTATAGCACGTAATTCCCAGGGTTGTTGTGTGGATTAAATGAGATTACATGTTCAAAGCGCTAACTTAGCACTAACTGCCTGGCACAGTAGGCACTTAATAAATGCTTCCTTTCTTTTATCTTTAAGTATTTAGAAAGCAGCCACACCATTAATTGTATACATGTTAGAATGTAAGATCCTTGAGGACAAGGAGGATTTTTATTTTCTTATATCCAGTGCTTAGCACATGGCCTGGGACTCAGTGCTCACTAATTACTCAATTGATGGGGAAGAAATGTTACCCCAAAGTCAATCCATCACTCAGGTGTCATACTGAATTTCCAAGACACTTGTCACCTTGGTGACACAATTTTATCATCATCCTTGAATTCTTTTAAAAGAGAAATTTTGACCAAAATCTTGAAAAAATGTATATGAGTAGTGTCATTATTTTGGTAGTAATGATGATGTGAAAGAAAAAGATGAGGAGGAAGAAGACCAGGAGAAAGATAAGTATTTGTGTGTCTGGTAAACAACCAATGAGGTTAGAAATTGGGAGATAAAGTTTAGTTCTAGCTCTGAAAATATCTAGTATTTGATCTTAAGTAAGGTCTCAGTAAAATGGATGCCATGAGCTAACAATTCCCTAAAGTCTCTTCCCAGTCTAACTTTGAGTGACTTATTAAATGCTTGAATATTTAGCTTTTCTTTTATGTTAGAAGAACAGGCTGTCATGATGAAAACAATCTCAGCCTTGGAGTCAGAAGGTTCTTTGATTGAAACACTGTCTCTATCCCATGTCTCAAAGGGCTAGGGGGGATGAGGATCTGTGAGATAAAGTATATCAACATTTTGTAAACTCCCAAATGCCAAATAAATAAAAGTTCTAATTCTTGGTGAATGGCTCCAGGCTTTGCTGATAATATCTCATATTTTTATAGCTTTCATGAAGCATTGTGAGATCATCAGGGCAAGGATTTCAATTTTATAAATGGAAAAAGTGAAGTATAGAAAAATGTAGTGAGCCTCAGCTTTCCCATATGTAAAATGACCTGGTTGGACTAGATACCAACTGGGGTAACATGCTGTTCTAAAACATTGATCCTGTCATCTCAGTTATCCAGCTAGCAAATGTAGCACCAATTTGGGAAATAAATTCAATTTTAAAATGTGTAGAATTGTCATAATCACCACTGCAGGAGACACAGTGACATAATGGCCTTTAGGTATACTTGTATTTGCATGTTCACCATCTATTTTCCCAAACCCTGCAGCGTGAAATCTCCAAAGGAAATAAAGCCCATTGTGCAAACAAATCATTTTTATTTAGGCAAATGAGTGTTTGGGGAGATAACTGCCAAGGAAAGAAATGAGCAGACAAAGCCTGGAATAGTCAAGCATTTTAAAAATCTGAAGCAAAATCATTTCTAGAATCCCAAAAGCCGAGGCCATATTTGCCCACACAAAGGTTTCAATTGATCAAACAGAAAATGCCTAAAACTTTCTCCTGACCTGTGGAATTTTTCTATACTTTCTTATCAAAAAAAAAATGGAATTAAAGCCTCCTTGCCTTTTTTTCAATGACAAGTCTTTGTTACTATTGTTCAGTATTTTCAACTCTTTGTGACCCCATTTGGAGTTTTTTTGGCAAAGAAAAGGACGATAGAGTGTCAGCCACTACTGTACAAACATAATGGAATGGTCTGCCATTTCCTTCACTAGCTCATTTGACAGATAAGGAACTGAGGCAAATAGGGTCAAGGGATTTGCAAGGGGTCATCCAGCTAGAGACTGAGGGTAGATTTGAACTCATGAATATGAGTCTTCCTGATTCCAGGCCTAGTTCTCTGTCTTCTACACCATCCAGCTGCTCCTTTGAGCTCTTATCCAATCTTTAAAATGCAACTGAAATGCCACCTCTTTCCTTTAAACTTTCTAATCATCCTAGTCCCCCAAAACTCTCATCTCTCAATTTTGTTTGCCCTTCTCAAATGCCTTCATCATGTAATGTTATGTGCTGTATTTATTTGTAGTTGTGGCTTAATAGGACTTCTATCACACTATAAATTCCAGTTTTCAAAATGTTTTATCTTTGTCAATACTGAATATAGTATCCTTTACAAAATAAATGAATAAATATGGTTTGTCCTTTCTCGAAGAGAACCAAATAAATGTTTGCTAAAGGAACATAACACTATTCATTGAAAGATATAAACATGTATCCTAGGGCATGGTATAACCCCCCCCCCTTCCTATCTGGTTTGTCTCACTGAACCTTATATTGGAAGTCCTGGGATTCCTGGTTACTCTAAAGATCCTGGTATAGAGTGGTGGAGGAGGTAATACATTCCTATTGAACCTCAACTGATGGGTACCTCATTTACAAAAAAAAATCAATCAACACATTTATTAATAAGGAAAAATAAAAAAAATATCTTTACTTATTCTAAGATAAAACAAGGAATAGCTATAATATTTGTACAAAATTTTTAAATCAAAGCTACTTAAACAAAGATGAAAAACAGGAATAATTAAATCATATTCTATCCCCTACCCTGGGGCATTCTTTCCCATCATTACATGGAATATTCATAGGACATTGGATATAGGAGACATAGGAGTGGGGAAACCACTTGCATGGGGCAACTCACAACTAAGGACTAAGTCTTGAGGTTCTTGGTCCTTTCGGAATAATCTACATGATATAAAACCACTTTTTGCCTAATCTATTCAGCCCTCATTATTTAGTGCTTCTGTTCTTGAATTGACAAAGTAGTGCCAAGCTCTCTTCATTCATAGACACTTGACAAGGCAGTGAGAAAAAGTGTTGGGCTCTTTTTTTGTTTTGTTTTTGCAAGGCAAAGAGGTTAAATGACTTGCTCAAGATCACACAACTAGGTAATTGTCTGAGGTAGGATTTGAACTCAGGTCCTCCTAACTCCAGGGCCAGTGCTCTTTCCACTGTACCACCTAGCTGCGTGGTTATGTTCTTTCAGTAACAAAACATTCCCTTAAGTTGGAGAAGTGACAAGTTCCTGAGATCCAGAAATATCAGGGGATTCTACCTTATACTTTTACTCTAGGTCTCTTCTCCCATTTCACAACAAAATAAATGAAAAGTTTGTTTTTCCCCTCTTCTGTTTCTCCTCAAAACAGAAAGCAATAAAAGGCAACCCAGCCATCCCTGGTATCCCTTATGTCAACTGTTAGAGAGCAGTACCACCTATAGCTCACCCCATTGATCTGGATCAAATTCACTCCCAGTGAAATCCCAACAAGAGCTCCAACCTTTTCCCAGAGAATTGACAGATCAAAGGCCATCTTCCAATCATCAGATTCCTAGCCCAGCAGCTGAAGAGTCACCTTTTCAGCCAGATATCTTCTAGGTCTTTTGTTCTTGACTTTTTATGACTCCTGTTTTCTCTTCCACTTCTCTATTTTCTTAGCCCTGCTTTTTTATTGTTTGTTTGAGGGGTGTTCCTATCTTACTCAAGGGGGCAGTTCAGGGGATACTCATGGTCCAGTTGACATGAAAACATTAACCTGCTTCATTTTTCTTATCTGGGCCTTTTTGCCCATCACTAGATTGGCAAATGGCCCTCTGCCCTGAGGGAATCCCCATGTGGATGCTAGACTTGGTGTCATCACCCAGGAAGGTTAGCCTATGGAGGTCAACTCCAAACTCATGTACCTGCCAGTCTCCCCAGAAGCAGGAATTAGTGGCTCACTTCACTACCTCCAGTCCTATAGCTGCATCCAACCCCGTCTCCTACTGCCTTCTTAACTTTATCCAGTGACTCAAATCAGAGATCCTTAGTGGTCAGTGACTCATCTTCCAAACTCAAATCATCCATCTTTCTGTCATATTTGAACCCAATAATTCTTAAATAATTTTCCCATGGTCCTAAACAATTGACTTGCCAGCTACAAACTTCAAAATCCTAAAAACAATTACCTGTCTAAAAGAGCTGATGGAGAACAATTCCTTTCAGGTATCCTTACCCCAATCATTGCTCTATCCTTAAACAGGTCCTCTAGGTCCCTCCCTGGGGATGGAGAGGAGCTGGGAGGCAATTCTCTATCTGGTGCTCCAAATAGTCTGTGTCTGCCCTAACAGTTTATCTGAAAAACTGTTTCTTCTCCTATGGAAGGTATGATAATGAAATTACTATTAGTTTTTCATAAGCAAATGTCATTTTTCTTCCCCTTCTGGTAGCCAATGGGTCTTACACAATACACAGCAATTCACAAGAAAAACATATAATTTGTTCATGTCAAAATGGAATCATTGATGAAATTAGGATGCTAGGTTTGAAATATTCTAAATTCAGCCAGCCATTTGCACAAGTCTTAGAGGGAGACAAGAAAATCCTCACACTTTCCCAGGACTACATCTAACAGCCACATTTGATGTGACAAGCCCAAGTTGATAAATGGGCAAACTGTAAGAAAATATCATTTGCTAATCCTTTCATGGAAACAGAAACTGGTCTACACAGTTGTGGTGTCCCCAGAAAGTGTCAAATGAAGCAGTGATTGACAACCCCATTAGTATGACTGCAACTTTCATTTAGGTTTGACATGCTCACTTGTGAGCAAGACTAATTTCCTAGGAAATAGGGGGGGAACCTACAAAGAGAAACTGGCATGTAAATAGTCACATTTTTTAAAATTGTGAATGTCTAACAATGATGAACTTGGCCTTCTCAGCAGGACAGTGATCAAAAACAATTCTAAAGGACTTGTGATAGAAAATACCATCTCCATCTACTAAAGGAACTATGGAGTTTGAATGAAGACCAAGGCTGACTATTTTCAATTTTTAAAATTGGTTTTGTTTTGTTCTTTTCCTCTCATGATTTCTTTTTTTTTATTTTTAGGTTTTTGCAAGGCAAGTGGGGTTAAGTGTCTTGCCCAAGGCCACACAGCTAGGTAATTATTGTCTGAGACCAGATTTGAACCCAGGTACTCCTGACTACAAGGCCAGTGCTTTATCCACTACACCACCTAGCTGCCCCTTATCTTTCTTTCTTTGGACTGCATTTGGCCTCCTAAGTTTACCAGTCACATGAGTTTGAGCAAGTCACTAACACCTTTCTTTGCTTCAGTTTCCCCACCTGTAAAGTGGTGATAATAGCCTCTCCTTTGCAGGTTTGATATGGGGTCCTTACTGTAAAGCAGAGGGTCTGGCTCATAGTAGCACCATAAGAAAGTTTGAGATTACTGTTGTTGTTTTATGATTTCTCTTTTCTGATGTTCACCACCTCTGATGAGCCTTCCCCAGCTCATCCCAATTTAGATGGCTGCCTGATCTCATGCATCTTACCTCTGCCTCTGCTCTCCACTGGCCAGAGGTAGGACAGGCAATCATCTCCTAGCCAGCCTCCCCACCTGGGTCTCTGCCCTCTAGGATCCATCCTTTGCTCAGGTACTAACATGATGCCAGGCACCCACCCTTATGACCTGGTCACAGTCCATCTTCAACTCCAGAACTTAGCACCATTGCTTGAGACAGAGTTGGCACTGACTGACTGAGACTTGGGTTCCAATCTTTCTTTGACCCTGTGTTTCCTATAGTCCATTCCCCATAGGGTACTCTTCACCTGCACCCTGCTCCCCAAATTTAACATCACCATGCCTTTTTTTTGCAAGGCAGTGGGATCAAGTGACTTGCCCAAGGTCACACAACTAGGTAATAATTAAGTGTCTGAAACTGAATTTGAACTCAGATCCTCCTGACTCACTGCACCACCAAGCTGCCCCTATCACCATGCCTTTGCTCAGGCTGACCCAGGCTCCCAATGCCCTCTCTCCTCACTTGGGGATGAGGGATTTAGAGCTTTCTTGATTCTGAAGGAAATATTTTCTATTTTCTTCTCTGGGTGTCTGTTGTATCTTTCCTCCCACCACCCAGCTGAATGGAAGGCAGAGATTAATTTTGAAACCACAGCACCCAGCAAAGAGGGCTGAACTGAATTGTGCTTAAGTGAGATTACCTTCAAGAATGTAGTGGAGGTTGGGGGGGGGCAGGGAGGTTAGCATTTCTGAATTCACTGGCTGACTATTTTCTTCCAGATGATTTTATCCAGGCTTAAGATACATTGTCCAGATGACTTAAAGGAGCTATAATTCCCTGGCTTGAGCCTGTCAAAGCTTCCCAGCCTCTGGCACTGACCCAAGGAACAAGAAAAGCTTTAGATATAAACATCAGGGACCAGGAGAGAAATTCATTATTGCCATTCCTCTTCAAAACCTCAGGCACATTGTCAGCACAGTCTTACATAAAAGACACATTAGGGGAACATTTGTAGGCAAAAGAACATATCCACAAATAAACAGGGGAAAAAGATAAGGAATTCCCCATTTCCTCACCCCTGTGACATGATTCTACTGTCCTCTCTATTCCCCATCCCCATTGCCCTTCCAAGGACTTGTAGCTTCTAAATCAATGATGATCTCCACACATCTGCTTCCTAGTGTGGGAAAAGGGTCAGTGCCCTCTCTAAAGCTTTTTATTAAGTCCACTTCCTTCTCTTCTCCAGAGCTTTGGTGTGGAGTCTTTTTAGTTAATCTGATCATTAGCATTCAAGGATGCTAATGATTACTTCACCAAAATCAGAGTTCAATGGGTAGCTAGTATTCTAACTCCCAACTCATTCCTAATCAGGAATCACCAGGTGTCTAATAATAGAATGGTTCCTATGACCAGATTAGGTCTCTATCTAAAACTTCTAGGGACATCTTGGAGAAATGTGGGTAGAATTAACCAAAGAGAAAGAGCATTTGGTCAAAAAAGAGGGGGAACCTGAAGAGAAATGGGAGTAGTAGATGTATTGTCAACAAATGTGGCTGGCTAAAGGAAAGAGCAAATGAAAAAGAATTCACTTAAAAGGTCCACTCTGATCTAGAAGACTTTAGGAACCAAAAAATAAAAATAAAGTTTAGGTATTGCTGTAGTTAGCAAAAACTAAGGGAAGAGAGAGATTAGCAGCAGAAGCAGAAGCAGCAACAGGAGCAGTCACTGCCATAAGAAAGAAATAAGGAAGGGCATAGATGCAGGAGAGCTTATTTGAGGAATCTTGCTATCCAAGAGTGGGCTAGCTTCCCAAGGGAAGATGGGCAACTGAACTGAGGCAAGGTAAACTTTTAAAGGGTCAGCAAAATGAGGTAAATTACATATAAATTGATGAAAGCAGTCATCAGATCAGATTAAAGAGCATAGATAAACTAATTAGTGATATGTAGATGAGAGTGGTAGCTCAAAAACTTAATCCTTTCAGGCTAGGGCAGATCATCATCCCTGAATGGAGGAGAGTGTGCTTCATCTGGCCATAGGTCATAACTTGCTCTATTATCATATGCATTTGAAAGCTTCCTGTAAGGGAAACTAAGCATTTCTTATTGTCGTTTATTCCATCAACATTCTGGAGCAAGTTTATTTTCTTTCAGTTTGGATGATGAAAATTTTTGTTGTTTCTTTTCCTCCAAGCTAATGATAGCTCCACACTACCCCAATTTGTGAGAGGTGACCTTCTCTCAGAAGAGAATAAAGCCTTCCTCTCTCCATAGCAAGAGAGTCTGCTAGATATAAGAAAACAGACCCAGTTTGAATGATCTTGGCAGCCTTGACCACCCTTATCCATTCTGAGCTGTCTCTCCCAAAAGTTGGTGGCTGTTAGGCTTCTGATGTCTAGATCTCAGTCTGGGAAGGAAATCTAGAAAGGAACAGGGAGGCAGATGATAAAAATAGATCAAAGTCTTGTTTAACACCACTAATCAAGGTAAAAATGTCTGCCATGAGATGCTTATATCTCCTTATAGTTCCTACCATGCTGCCCTTACCTGAGGGATAAATGAGTAATATTTATAATCTCCTAAGGACAGCCCATATTTGGAAGGCTCACTACCACACTGAACAGAACCTGATCCTGGAATTAACCCCTTGTAACTATTATTCTGTAGTCCCTCTGGGATTACCTTGTTTATGTCCCAGATTCCAGGAAAATGTTTATTTCCCAGGTTCCTGGAAAATGAAAATTTTCTCAATTACATCACATTTTCCATACAATCAAGAGTTTTCTACCTAGATAAAAATTATGGCAAATTATTTTTTAAAGGCAAAATTCATTCACTGATTTATCTTTGATGGAAATCCAGCTTTTTGGAGTGTTCAGTGACAAATGACCCTTTCCACAGTTTGTGTACAAGGTCTTTGTAGTGGCCCAGGATGTTAAAAATCTCACAGGAATGCTAAACAGCTCATTTTTGAATAACTTATAAATTTAGAGTAAATGAAATTTTCACCTTCCCTCATTATTCCTTCACCATCTTTATGACAGTGACCTTGACACCTGAATAGAGATCATGTCATCCTTTCACCTCCTACCCAAGGCCCCTGAGGACTTGGTAAATGAATACTTCACATGTGACCCTGATATCATGGTCTGGTGACTCTCCTCTGCCATCTCCTCAACATCCTTCTTGCCACAGCACACATGCCTTCCTCCTCTTGACTCCATTTTTCCTTTCTTGGATGATGATCAAAGCCATCTTGCCAGTGAGCCTGGAACAGCATGGCAATTTCTTCTTCAAGAGCTGCCTCTGCTATGGCCCTATCTGGCCACCATTAACCTAAATGCATTTTCTCACTTTGGCAGAACATAAGTTCCTTCAAGGCAGACTCCATTGTCATTTTTCTCTTTGTATCCTGAGCACTTAGCACATCATATGCACTATTTAATATTGACTTGTTATGTTCTAAAATCTTTTTAAACCTTTCCCAAGGTGGAGAAGTGTCAGTAGAGCACAAACCCCATCAAGTCCTCCCAAGATAAAGATTTTGAGAATGGGTCAGATGGTCAGATTTCTGCCCACAAACATGAGATTGGATACTGAGACTATCTGTCTTCAGGGTCTTCTTGGAGAGAGAATCAAAGAAGTGGCAAATTTAATATTTTTCTTTGTCCTTCATTTTTCAAAGACCATGACATCAGGGAAATGATGTCATGATAAGCATGTGAATTGAATTTCAGTGGTGGATGCTGTGCTAAATCATCAGTCTCACTTTCTCCTCTAGAGTCATCTGGGACCAGTGTCCAGAAATGAATAACTGGAGATAGCCATAGATGTGAGGCAATCAGGGTTAATTGACTTGGCCAAGGTCACACAGTTAGTAAGTGTCTGAGGTCAGAGTTGAACTCAGTTCCTTCTGACTTCAGAGTCAGCACTCTATCCACTGTGACATCTAGCTACCTGGTGGTAGATTTAGCTTCATTATGGATTCAAAGATGGTAAGAAGCAAGACTGCCTCTGAGATTTGTTCTTCCCACTTTATTGTGCCTCAAAATGAGGAAAAAATAAAACATAAGAAGATAAACATCCCTTGTGGACACCACAGAACAGTAGGGAAAGGCAGATGATAAGAATGCAGAAAACCAGAATTAAGCTTTGTTTGATGCTGTTAATCCTAGTGCAAAATGTGATAAATATTGCTGAAATAAACAATTCAAGATAATTGCAGTTTATGGGCCAACATCTGTACTAGAAGCTGAAAAATTCCACAAAGACCTTGATAATTAAATCATATTAAAATCTTTTGCAGATATGCTGAGTGTAAACAGTCCTGGTGTGGAGGAAAAATTTACCTTATACTCAATATTAATCCAAGTTAAAGATGGATGTAAGGAAGGATGGCTAAAACATATCAGAGAACATGCATTAAGAAGTGATAAGACAAAGACTGGGAGGCTCCATGAGGAGACAGAAATGGAAAGTGGGGAGAGCAAGGACCTTAGCTCAGGATTTACATTTCCATTCTGAGATTCAACAACTTCATCTATAAAATAAGAAAAAATCTATATCCCATGCCTACCTAGGTTATGGTAGGACTCACATGCAATCATCTGGATAAGGTGCTCTGCAAATAATGAAATAATACATAAATCTTGGCAACTGTTCCATAGAAACCCCTCAAAATTTCATATATATATCAACTTTTTCAATGACCCCACTTTTCTTCCTTCAACAATGTGTATGACTATGAAAAAAGAAAAATGGCACTTATAAGAATACAATGGAGAAGCACAAGGTAGGTAAGAATTATTATAAAATGAGGAACTTTCAAGAAAAACAGAAGCAAAGAATGTCATCTGGGAAATGTGTCCTTGATAAAGAAGGTGGGCTAGCTATGTGGTAGCAATGATACCATGGGATGGCCTGAGAGTTCCTTTGGTATCCTTACAATGTCAGGAGAAAACAAGGAAAATTAAGATGAGTGAGTTCATGAAAGGACATAGACAAATCATTGGATGGGCAGGCATGCTTTCTTGGAAAGAGCATCCAAACCAGTAAGATCACAGATTCATTTGAATGTTTTTAGGTCTGTATATATGGTTCTTTTGATTCTCCCCTCTTTTCTGGGATTTTATTCAAATGTTACCATGATTTTTTAAATTCTTTACCTTCATCATTTCACCTGGTTAAATAATATACCATTGCCTTCATATTATCAGAGGTAGTATCACACAATGACTTTAGGAGTCAGGAAAATCTGGGTTCAAATCTTGGTTCTTCAACTTAACATCTGTGTGACAAAGAAGACATTACTTACCTTCTCTGGGCATGAATTGCCTTATCTGTAAAATGAAGCCTTTGGACTCTATAGCCTCTAAAGTCAATTCTGAATTTAATTTGTGTCCCTAAGTTCTAATAAAGCAGAGCAGCCAAGGACAACATAAGTTTGGAACATAAATTCATCTGCAAAACATTACTGAGAAGAATGGGATAAGCTTATGAGCCACATTGCCTCAGGAAACAATGAAAAGCAGTGAAGGGAGAAATGAGTTTTAGGAAAGCTTGGCAAGAGACCAAATTAAACCAGATAATCTGCATAACACTTAAACATAAAATTGAGGAAGGGACAATAGTTATTAGTCTGTCAATGAGTACTTTTATTTAAAAGCACCTACTTACTATAAACTGCTGGGAAAACTAGAAAACAATTTGACAGAAACTGGATATATGCCAACACCTCATACCATGTATCAATATAAGGTCAAAATGAGTATATGGTTTAGACATAGAGGTTGATAAGCAATTTAGTGGGATTGGAATGGTTTGCCTATCTTATCTATGGATAAGGGAAGACTTTCTGACCAAACAAGAGATAGAGAACATTACCAAATATAAAAGGAATAGTTTTAATTACATCAAATTAAAAAAGGGTTTACACAAACAAAACCAATGCTGCCAAAATTAGAAGGAAAGCAGAAAGCTGGAGAATAAACAAGTTTTACAGCAAGTTTCTATGATAAAAGTATCATTTCTCAAATATGTAAAGAACTGAATCAAATTTATGAGAATACATGCTTTCCCCAATTGATAAATGGTCAAAGGTCATTAACAAGCAGTTTTCAGGTGAAGAAATCAAAACTATATACAGTCATATGGAATAAATACTCCAAGTCACTATTGATTAAAACAACTCACCTATCAGATTTGTTAATATGACAGAAAAGGAAAATGACATGTAGGAAAGGATGCAGGAAACTTGAGACACTGTTGGTGGAGATGAGAAATGATCCAACCATTTGGGAGAGCAATTTAGAACTAAACCTAAAGGGCAATAAAGCTGTGCATACCCTTTGAACCAGTGATATCAGTACTATATCTGTATCCCAAAGAGATTCCTTTAAAAGAAAAGGAAATAGCAGCTCCTTTTGTGGTAGCAAAGAATTCAAAATGAAGATGGAAGTCCATCAATTGTGGGAATAGCTGAATAAATATGATATGGTTGTTTGGTTCTTGTCCTTCATTATCTAAGAAGACCAGAGTGACATCACTGTTTTTGAGACAAATTACAGTGTGTCTGACTATGACTGATCAGACTAATTCAAGCTCGGAATGCTCTACCATAGGTCGGGCACAAGTTGTCTAGTAAACACCTGGGGTGGTTACTCTATTCTTATATATATATCTCATTTCCTTTGAACTGCTTCAATTCTGCCTTGCTCATAGAGAGCAGAGCATGCCATGCTGAGCAGACTTGTGCCAGTGTCTCCCATGCTGTACGATCAATTCTAAATTTCTTAAGAAAGACCTTTAGGGTGTCCCAGTATCTCTTCTTCTGATCCCCTTGTGAGCACTTGCCCTGTGTGAGTTCTCTATAAAATAGTCTTTTTTGGCAAGTGAATTTCTGGCATTCTAACAACATGTCCCAGCCTATTGTAGTGATGTTGCAATGCTAGGCAGTTTAGCTCAAGAAAGGACCTCAGTGTCTGGTATCTTCTCCTGCCAGGTGATCTTCAGAATGTTCCTAAGGTTGATTCTTATCCTTTGTTATTGAAGAAAACCAAAATGATATCTCTAAGTTGGAGACAAATTATAATGTGTCCAACTAAGGCTGATCAGACCAAAACGAGCTTGAAATGCTCTACCACAGGGTTGAACACAAATAGTTCTTGTGATAACCTGGGGTGCTTACTCTAAACTTGTGTGTGTCATATTTCCTTTGAGCTGCTTCAATTCTACCTTTCTCATAGAGCGTAGCACCCTCACTGATGATGGCATGCCATGATGGGCAGTCCTGTGCCAGTGTTTCCAATACTGTAAATTAGGCCTGAATTTCTTAAGGGTGTCATGGTATCACTTTCTGACCTCCTTGTGAGCTCTTGATCTTGAGATCTTGATCTGTGTGAGTTCTCCACAAAATAGTCTTTTTGTCAAGCATCCTTATGGAATTCTAATAATGTGCCCAACCCATTGTAGTTGCAGTCTCCATAGTGATGTTGGAATGCTAGGCAGTTTAGCTCAAGAAAGGACCTCAGTGTCTGGTATCTTCTCCTGCCAGGTGATCTTCAGAATCTTCCTAAGACAATTTAAATGGAAGTACTTCAGTTTCCTGACCTGGAGCTGGTTGATTGTCCAAGGTTCATGGGCCATATGCAAAGGGGTCAACACAACGGCTCTATAGACCTTCATTTTGGTGGTCACTCTTCTTTCCCACACGTTTTTCCAAAGCCTTCTAAATATTGAACTAGCTCTGTCAGTTCATGTGTCATTCTCATGGTCAATGTGTACCTCCTTGGAAAAGACAGTGCTAAAGTGAGTGAACATGTCCACAGTACTCAAAACTTCTCCATTTGCTATAATTGATGCTTTCACATATGGATGGTATGGTGCTGACTAATGTAGCACCTGTATTTTCTTGGTGTTCATTGTTAGACCAAAATGAGCACAGGCAGCAGAGAATTGATCCATACTTTGTTACATCTAAGCTTCAGAGGCTGCATTGAAGGCCCAATCATTTGCAAACAGAAGATCATGCACCAACATTCCCTCCACACTGGTAACCTTTTCAAATTGAATAATTTGCCAACAGTGCTGCTCTTGATGCCATATTCATCCTCAGTGAATGTGTTTGATAACATGGCTGAAAAAATCATGTTAAAAAGCATGGGAACAATGATTCAGATTCCATTAGTGACCGGGAAATATCAAGGGCATCATCCAATCTCCAGAACCCGGGCAAGTATGACATCATGAGACTGATGTACAAAACTGATGAACTTTTCTGGGCATCTTGACATGATTTCCCATAAGTCCCTGTGACTGATAGTGTCAAAGGCCTTGGTCAGTTCTACGAATGTTGTATACAGACCTCTGTTCTGCTCCTGGCATTTTTCCTGGAGTAGTCAGGCAGCAAACACCATATGGACTGTTCCTTGATCATTTCTGAAATCACACTGGCTCTCAGAGAGGTGACCATCTCCTAGGTGAAGGATCAGCCTATTAAGAAGGACTATGGCAAGAATTTTATCAGCAATAACTAAAAGAGAAATGCCCCTGTGATTGTCACAGGGCAATTTATTCCCTCTACCTTTAAAGAGATGGGCAATGGATGCAGTTTTGAATTCTTGGGGGATAACCTCTTTATGCCATATAACTTGGAAAATTTCAGTCAACTTTTGGATGGACTTCCCACAAAAGGAGCCTAATGGCATTCAAAACCTCTTCTTCATTTGGAACTTCAGTTAGGGATAGATTGGCTTGAACTTGAGGCAAATGGTCAATGACTTCTGCATTGATTGAAGATGGTCTGTTAAAGAGCACTGTGAAAGTGAAGGAGCACTGTGAAACCCATTTCTCTCTAATCAATGTGGCTCCATCAGCACTGAATTAGTTGAGATGTACCATAGGTCTGTGGCCCAAAAGTAGCATTTAGAACATCATAAAACACTTTGAATTTCTACTATGCAAAAACTGAGTTTTATCTGCCTTCTTACTGAAATAAGAGTCCTGCAATTCTCTAAGCTTCCCAATGGAATTAAATGCTACCTTCTTAGAAATGGTTGAACCATCCTGCTGGTAAACCTTGTGGAACTTTTGTTTCTCATTTATCAACTTCTGTATTTCTCCATCATTTTCATCAAACCAGTCATGGCTCAGTTTTCCCTCCAAGCTAGCAACAAACTCTTCCCACTCAGAAAGGCACTCTAATCTCTTGACATTAATTCTTCTGGTGGTCATTTTGCTTGGGATCAAAGCTTCAGTTTAATGTGAATATTTAGCTTGGAGAGGACGAGTCCATGATCAGTCCCACACTCTGTACCACATATTTACTTTGCCACTTTCACATCTTGTCTGTCTCTTCCAATTAGAACCACATAGTCTAGTAGATGTCAATATTTGCTGGAAGAGTGCATCCAGGAAGTTTTATTGCTTTTAGGTAAATGGAAGACAATATTTGTAAAGCAAATAGAGTATATGATTATGATGTAATACTATTGAGCTATAAGAAATGTTAAGCAGGATGCTTTCAGAAAAACCTAGAAAAATTTAGATGAACTGACATAAAATGAAGGGAACAGAAGCAGGAGTATATTGGTATACTCATTTTGTTTTGTTTTGTTTTGTTTTTTGCAAGGCAATGGAGTTAAGTGACTTGCCCAAGATCACACAGCTAGGTAATTATTAAATGTTTAAGTATATCCATTCATTGTGGAAACTGAAAAAATGCCAGTCTGTTCTACAGGGAGCTGAAGGATAGACCAAGGGAAAAGTAATCAGAAAGGAATTTGACTAATTTGTGAGCTAAATGAAGCCCCTCACCAGACTTCAAGTTGCCTTTCTGTGAGGGAAGGGGGGTGAAAATTGTGAGCTAGCTCAAGTAGGTGCACCTGCTTAGTGAGGGGAGGGTGTGTCCTAGGATGCACCCCCAATGATGAGGACCTATCAGGACTTAGAGAGGAGGAGCAGGGGTCTTCTATCACATAATCTTGTATGTAATGATGGTTCAGGGTGTCTTTCGCTAAGGAGCATCTGTATCTTGCAAGAACTGTTACTACATAGATTAATTCTTCCTATGTTCCAGTAAGAATAGTCTCCTTTCTTTTGCTATTTAGAGTTAATTTCTCCTTTCCACTAATCAGCGTAGTGTAGCCACTGGCTACTTTAGTTCAGTTCTGCCTATGAGGAATCATTATTCAGACTCAGGAAAGCATGGGTGGAAATCAAACAAAAATTTATTTAAAAGGTTACTAAACATAGGAGGGGGGGGGGGAGAGAGAGAGAGAGAGAGAGATAGAGAGAGAGATAAAAGAACAGCCTAGCAGCATTGACTGGGCTACAGGTTGGTAGAGAAGACTGTGGCCCTGAGCTGGAGTCCAGATCAGGTTTTTATGCTTTGCCTCTCATCCGGGGGCAAAATGTGAACTCCCTTCCTCTATACTGGACCTGGAATTAGGTAGAGGGTAAAGCCTAAGGAGATCAGGATACAAATTTTACATTAAACAATGAATCAGTGGTATATCAAGAATGGGGAGGGTCTCCACCCAAGAAGCTTTTAAGATTACAGTTGTTTTTGTTACAATCATAATTCTCAACTTCTAGTCAATTTACATCTCCACCCAATTTCTACAGTCCTCTTCATCTTTTCCCTGCATCAGTAGTAACAGGTAAGTTTGGAGTGGCTTCAGGATGCTCCAACCATTCCCTCAGCTCTGCTGAGAGAGGAGAATATGCCAGTCTGTTTTTGACAGAATCTAAATACAGATCAAAGCATACTATTTTTAAGACTTTGTTTTTCTTGGATTTTTGGTTTGTTTTCTTTCACATCACGACTAATTTGGAGATATACTTTACCTGACTGCACATGTATAACATTTTTGAAATTACTTGTCTTCTCAGTGATAGAGAAAAGGAGAGAGGGTGGAAGAGAATTTAGAACTCAAAATTGTAAAAACAAAAGCTAAAAACTATTTTTACATGCAAATAGAGAAAATAAAATATTAAAGTTCAAGAAAATACAGAATATTTTTAAAAGCAACAACTAAGTTTCAAATGTGCTAAATATTATGGAAACCAAGGGCAAAGCAAGGTCTCTGCCCTCAAGAAGCTCATGGGTAGAGTTAGCATGGGCTGGGGGAGGGGAATGTACATTTGCAAGGTCTGTAGAATGTAAATGGAGGGTATTCTCAAAGGCAAGGATATTGCTTGGGGAAAGAAGTAGAGAATCAAGAAAAAAAGGTGGGATTTCATCTAAATATTGAGGGAATCAAGGTACATTAGGGGGCTGGTGGTGGGAAGGAACCAACTCCATATAAAGGGATGTGAAGAGGAATAAATTATAAGAAGACTAGAAAAGGAAGAAAGGGTCATGGTAGGAAGAGTCTTAAATGGGTTTTTTTGGGTTTTTTTTTTAGGTTTTTGCAAGGCAAATGGGGTTAAGTGGCTTGCCCAAGGCCACACAGCTAGGTAATTATTAAGTGTCTGAGACCGTATTTAAACCCAGGTACTCCTGACTCTAGGGCTGGTGCTTTATCCACTATGCCACCTAGCCACCCCTAGAGTCTTAAATGTTAAAGCTGTAATAGGGACCCACTTGAATTTCTTGAGTAAGAGATTGACGTGAATAAAGATGAGCTTTTGGGATATCATTTTAGAAGCTCAGAGGAGAATAGGTTGAAGTGGATAGGAATGAGACAGGAAGCCAAATTAGCAAAGTATACCATTAGTCCAGGTGAGAGTTAGTGGCTGTAAAAGTAGAGAGAAGGGAACATACATGAGTGACATTGTGAATATAGAAATAACCACTTCTAAATGGAAGGTGAGTGCAAGAGAAGAATTGGGTATAACAGCAAGGTTTTGAACCTGAGTGACTGAGAGAATGGTGGTACCCTCAACAACAATAAGAAAGTTGGGAAGAGTTCAGGATTTAAGGGTAAAAATGATGTTTTGTTTTGGAAATTTTGAAGTTGAGATGCCTGTGGAAGAACCAGTTCAAGATATATAAAAAGTGATGTGTCATTATAGCTCAGGAGAAAAATTAGAGCTAGCTATAGATACCAGATAATCATCTCCATGAAGATGACACATAAGTATCGAATACATAATAATTAGACACATTAGAACTGACTTTCTCCTTCTTCTGCATGACCTTCCAGCTTCCATCACCTTGCCTTTATAGCGACTGTTCCTCATACCTGAAGAGTATTAACACAAACATTAATATCACGAGCTTGGGATACATGGAGCAATAATGTTGAACTTCTGAGTATCTGTGGGCTCACTCATTCCTACCTGGAGAGAAAGTTGAATTCATCCAAGAAGCCTTTATTAAGCTCTTGCTGTCTACCCAGGCACTGACATGCTCATTGTTGAAATTCCCATTTATAATGATAGCTCTGGAATTCAGAGTAGAGAATTCCTCAGGTAAAAGGAGCTTGGGGTAGGGGCCACCTCTAATACGCTTAGAAGTGTGAAAGGTGAAAGAGGGAAAATAATATGCATTTCTTAAATATCTACTATGTATCAGACATTATCTGAAGTATTTTACAAACATTATCTCATTTGATATATTTGTAAAATATAATAAAAGGGGGTGTTAAGGTATAATAATGATTATCCTAGGTATAATGGTGGGACAGTGAAAGAGAAGGTGGGGGGAAAGAGGAGAAGGAGACTGGGAGAGAGAGAGAGAGGACAAAAACAGAAACAGAGAGCCAGATAGAATTAGAGAGAGAGAGAGAGAGAAAAAGACACACACACACACACACACACACACACACACACACACACACACTCATGCACATATGGGGGGAGAGAGAGAAAGAGAGAGAGAGAGAGAGAACATCAATATTTTATCTCATATGATAAAGAGAAAAGGATAATGTCTTTCTCATGGCACTTCTTCCCTTCATTTGCTGCTAGGGGGTTGATTAAAACAAAAGGTTTCTTTTCTTTTTAAGGGCCAAGTCTCTCCATGACCAGTGTCACCTATGCTGAAAAATGAACCACATGACCAGTCAGCATTTTGGTGACTAGCAGTTTTTATCTTATTTCATTGGAAATCAATTCATAAGCAGTATATGGTGCCTTCTCCACAAAGACTACTTTTTATACAGTATAAGATTTATTTGCTCAACTGTTTGACTCTTTTGTGCCCTAATAGAATGCAAGTTTCTTGAGGGTAGGGGCTGGTTTTTTCTGTTTATATAGAATTTTTTTAAATTTATGTTTATTAAAGATATTATTTGAGTTTTACAATTTCCCCCCAATCTTACTTACCTCCCCGCCACCCCCCACAGAAAGCAATCTGTCAGTCTTTACTTTGTTTCCATGTTGTACTTTTATCCAAATAGGGTGTGATGAGAGAGAAATCATATCCTTAAAGAAGAGACAAGACGTCTAAGAGGTAACAAGATCAGACAATAAGATACCTGTTTTTTTCTAAGTTAAAGGGAATAGTCCTTGAACTTTGTTCAAACTCTGCGACTCTTTATCTGGATACAGATGGCACTCTCCTTTGCAGACAGTCCCAAATTGTTCCTGATTGTTGCAGTGATGGAATGAGCGAGTCCTTCAAGGTTGAACATCACTCCCATGTTGCTGTTAAGGTGTACAGTGTTTTTCTGGTTCTGCTCATCTCACTCAGCATTCGTTCATGCAAATCCCTCCAGGCTTTCCTGAAATCCCATCCCTCCTAGTTTCTAATAGAACAATAGTGTTCCATGACATACATATACCACAGTTTGCTAAGCCATTCCCCAATTGAAGGACATTTACTTGATTTCCAATTCTTTGCCACCACAAACAGGACTGCTATAAATATCTTTGTTCAAGTGTTGTTTTTACCCTTTTCCATCATCTCTTCAGGGTATAGACCCAGTAGTGGTATTGCTGGGTCAAAGGGTATGCACATTTTTGTTGTGCTTTGGGCATAGTTCCAAATAGCTCTCCAGAAGGGTTGGATGAGTTCACAGCTCCAACAACAGTGTAATAGTATCCCAGATTTCCTACAACCCTTCCAACAATGATCATTATCCTTTCTGGTCATATTGGCCAATCTGAGAGGTGTGAGTTGGTACCTCAGAGAATCTTTAATTTGCATTTCTCTAGTAATTAATGATTTAGAGCATTTTTTTCATATGGCTATGGATTGCTTTGATCTCCTCATCTATAAATTGCCTTTGCATAGCCCTTGACCATTTGTCAATTGGGGAATGGCTTTTTGTTTTAAAAATATGACTCAGTTCTCTGTATATTTTAGAAATGAGTCCTTTGTTAGAATCATTAGTTGTAAAGATTGTTTCCCAATTTACTACATTTCTTTTGATCTTGGTTACAGTGGTTTTATCTGTGCAAAAGCTTTTTTAATTTAATGTAATCGAAATCATATAATTGGTTTTTGGTGATGTTCTCCAACTCTTCCTTAGTCATAAACTGCTCCCCTTTTCATAGATCTGACAGGTAAACTAGTCCTTGATCTTCTAATTTGCTTATAGTATTGTTTTTTATGTCTAAGTCCTGTAACCATTTGGATCTTATCTTGGTAAAGGGTGTTAAGTGTTGGTCTAATCTAAGTTTCTTCCATACTAACTTCCAATTATCCCAGGAGTTTTTATCAAAGAGGGAGTTTTTGTCCCAATGTCTGGACTCATTGGGTTTATCAAACAGCAGATTACTATAATCATCTCCTGCTTTTACACCTAGGCTATTCCACTGGTCCCCCACTCTATTTCTTAGCCAATACCAAACAGTTTTGATGACTGATGCTTTATAATATAATTTTAGATCAGGTAAGGCTAAGCCACCTTCTTTTGCACTTTTTTTCATCAAGTTCCTGGCAATTCTTGACTTTTTATTTCTCCATATGAATTTACTTACAATTTTTTCTAACTCATTAAAGTAATTTTTTGGAATTTTGATTGGTAGGGCACTAAACAGATAGTTTAGTTTTGGTAGAATTGTCATTTTTATTATATTAGTTCTACCTATCCATGAGCAGTTGATATTTGCCCAGTTATTTAAATTTGATTTAATTTGTGTGAGAAGTGTTTTATAATTGTTTTTAAAAAGTTTCTGAGTCTGTCTTGGCAAATAGACTCCCAAGTATTTTATATTGTCTGAGGTTACTTTGAATGGGATTTCTCTTTCTAGCTCTTCCTGCTGTATCTTGCTAGACATATATAGAAAAGTTGAGGATTTATGAGGGTTTATTTTATAACCTGCAACTTTGCTAAAATTGCTAATTGTTTCCAGTAGTGTTTTGGATGATTTCTTGGGATTCTCTAGGTAGACCATCATGTCATCTGCAAAGAGTGAGAGTTTTGTCTCTTCCTTCCCAATTCTAATTCTTTCAATTTCTTTTTCTTCTCTAATTGCTGATGCTAACATTTCTAATACAATATTGAATAGTAGTGGTGATAATGGGCACCCTTGTTTGACCCCTGATCTTATTGGGAATGCCTCTAGCCTCTCCCCATTGAATATAAGGCTTGTTGATGGTTTCAGATAGATACTGCTAATTATTTTAAGAAACAGTCCATTTATTCCTACACTCTCTAGTGTTTTTAGTAGGAATGCATGCTGTATTTTGTCAAAAGCTTTTTCGGCATCTATTGATATGAACATATGATTTCTGATAGGTTTGTTGTTGATATAATTGAGTATATTAACAGTTTTCATACTATTGAACCAACCTTGCATTCATGGAATAAATCCTACTTGATCATAATGTATTATCCTAGTGATAACTTGTAATCGTTTTGCTAAGATTTTATTTAAGATTTTTGCATCTATATTCATCAGGGAAATAGGTGTATAATTTTCTTTCTCTCTTTTAACTCTTCCTGGTTTAGGTAAAAGCACCATATTGGTTTCATAGAAAGAGTTAGGCAGAGTTCCATCTTTCCCTATTTTTCGAAAGAGTTTATATAAAATTGAAACCAATTGTTCCTTAAATGTTTCGTAGAATTCACTTTGAATCCATCAGGCCCTGGAGATTTTTTCTTAGGGAGTTCAATGATGGCTTGTTGAATTTCTTTTTCTGAGATAGGGTTGTTTAGGTATTTAATCTCTTTTTCATTTAACCTGGGCAACTTATATTTTTGTAAATATTCATCCATTTCACTTAGATTATCAAATTTATTGGCATAGAGTTGGACAAAATAATTTTGAATTATTACTTTAATTTCCTGTTCATTGGTGGTGAGTTCACCTTTTTCGTTTATGATACTAGCAATTTGGTTTTCTTCTTTCTTTTTTTAATCAAATTGACCACAGGTTTATCAATTTGACTGGTTTTTTTCATTATACCAACTTTTTGTTTTATTTATTAATTCAATAGGTTTTTGCTTTCGATTTCATTAATTTCTCCTTTAATTTTTAGAATTTCTAATTTGGTATTTAATTGGGGATTTTTGATTTGTTCTTTCTCTAATTTTTTTAGTTGCATGTTTAGTTCATTGATTTCCTCTTTCTCCAATTTATTCATGTAAGCATTTAGAGCTATAATATATCCCCTGAGAGTCGCTTTGAATGAATCCCATAGGTTTTGGTATGTTGTTTCATTATTATCATTATCTAGGATAAAGAGGTTAATTCTTTCCAGAATTTGTTTTTTGGCCCACTCATTTTTTAAAATGAGGTTATTCAGTTTCCAATTTGTTCTGGGACTACATCTCCTTGGCCCAATATTACATATGACTTTTATTGCATTGTGATCTGAGAAAGATGTATTCACTATTTCTACCTTTCTGCAGTTGATTATTAGGTTTTTATGTCCTAGTACATGGTCAATTTTTGTATAAGTTCCATGTACTGCAAAGAAAAAGGTATATTCCTTTCTATCCCTGTTCAGTTTCCTCCATAAGTCTACCATATCTAATTTTTCTAACAATCTATTTACCTCCTTTACTTCTTTCTTGTGTATTTTATGATTCGATTTATCTAGATCTGAGAGTGGTAGGTTGAGGTCTCCCACTAGTAGAGTTTTGCTATGTCTTCCTGTAGTTCTTTCAACTTCTCTAAGAATTTGGGTGCTGTCCCATTGGGTGCATATATATTCAGTATTGAAATAACTTTATTGTCTATAGTATCTTTTAAGGATAAAGTTTCCTTCCTTATCTCTTTTAGCACTATCTACTTTTGCTGCTGCTTTGTCTGAGATAAGGATTGCTACCCCTGCTTTTTTTACTTCAGCTGAAGCAAAATGTATTTTGCTCCAACCTTTTATCTTTATATGTATCTCTCTGCTTCAGATGAGTTTCTTGTAAGCAGCATATTGTAGGATTCTGGTTTTTAATCAACTCTGCTATTTGCTTACGTTTTAAGGGAGAGTTCATTCCATTCACATTCAAAGTTATGATTACTAATTCTTTATTGCCCTCCGTGCTATCTTCCCTCTGTTTGTATTTTCCCCTTCTCCACTTTATCCATATTCCCCAGTATTTTGTTTCTGAATACCACCCCCTTCAGTGTGTTTGTCCTCCTATATCACCCCTCCCCTTTCTTTCCCCTTTCCCTTTTTCCCTTTTCCCTTCCCTTCCTTTTGTTATTTCCCCTTTTCCCCCCACTCCCCTTCCCTTTCTCCATCCCCCCTCCCCTTTTCTGCTTTTAATACTTGAAAGGTTCAATGTTTTATAAATTAACTGAGTGTAAGTTGACTTTAAGCCAAGTCTGATGAGAAGAAGATTCAGGTGTTTTTCATCTGCTCCCTTCTTCCCCTCTATTACCATAAGTTTTTTTGTACCTCTTAGTGTAATGAGATTTACCCCATTCAATCCCATCCCTCCTCCTGTCTCTTTCCTGTCCCCCTTTTTAAGGAGGTAGTGTCTTTTTAGATAATTCTATCTGTGTCATAGAAAATTCTAAGTGTCTGTCATTTCTAGTTCAGTATATTCTATCTAATAGAGTTAAAATTCTTGAGAGTTATTAGAGTCTTTCTCCCAAGTGGGGTTAAAGCCAGTTATGTCCCATTATATAGCAGTCTCATGGATAGATCATGAATGTCCATCATTTCTGGCTAGGTATATTCTCTCTGTTAGAGTTACAATTCTCAAGATTTATGAGAATCTTTTCCCCCATGCTGGGATATAGCCAGTTTCAGCTTACTGGATAGCAGGTTTTTTTCCTTTTACCACCCCCCCCCTTTTTTTAAACCTTTTCATGTGTCTCTTGAACCTCCTGTTTGATGTCCAAATTTTCTATTTAGCTCTGGTCTTTTCATCAGGAATTTTTTGAATTCTTCCATTTTGTTAAACGTCCATCTTTTTCCCTAGAAGAGAAGGCTCAGCTTTGTGGGAAAGTAGATTCTTGGCTGCATTCCAAGCTCCCTTGCTCTTTGAAATATCTCATTCCAGGCCCTTTGATCCCTTAATGTTGATGCAGCCAGGTCCTGCTTGATCCTTACTGTGGTTATTTGATATTTAAATTGTTTCTTTCTGGTTGCTTTCAGGATTTTCTCTTTTATCTGATAGTTCTGGAATTTGGCCACAACATTCCTTGGTGTTTTCATTTTAGGATCTTTTTCTGGAGGGGATCGATGTATTCTTTCAATAACTACTTTGCCCTCCAATTCCATGATATCAGGACAGTTTTCCATCACTAGATCCTGTAATATTAACTCCAGGCTTTTTTTCTCTTCAGTGTTTTCAGGAAGTCCTATAATTCTCAGGTTGCCCCTCCTCAATCCATTCTCGAGGTCAGTAGTTTTGTTGATGAGGTCTTTTACATTTTCTTCTATTTTTTCTATTTTTTGATTTTGTTTAACTGACTCTTGCTGTCTCATGGAGTCATTAGTTTCTGTAGACTCCATTATTTTTTGGGGGGAGGAGTTTTCTTCATTAACCTTTTCCAACTCTTTTTCCAATTGGTCAATTCTACTTTTGAAAGAGCTTTCCATTTGACTAATTGAGGTTTTGAGAGAAATATTTTCTTTTTGCATTTGCCCAATCGAGGATCTGAGAGAATTATTCTCATTTTGTATTTGTCCAATTGATGATGTGAGAGATTTATTTTCATTTTGTAATTGTCCAATTGTATTTTCTAAGGATTTGTTTTCTTGTTGCAAGGTATTGTCTCTCCCAAATTTTCCAGTTGATTTTTGAGCTCCTTCCTTATTTCTTCAAGGAAGTCTTTCTGTGCTGAAGACCAGATTGTATTCTCCTCAGAGGTTCTAGGTCTTTCTGAGTTAGGGTCTTTCCCTTCCAAGAATTTTTCTATGGATCCACCTTTCTGCTGACCCTTCTTCATTTTGCTTAGAACTTGAGTTGGGGAGGGGCTGGTTCACAGGGCCTTGGGATCACTAGAGGCTTTACTCACTGAGTGCAATTTCTCTGGCTGGCCAGTAGGAGATGTTGGTTGCTATCTCTGGAGTGTCTATGACCTTGATTGAAGCCTTCTCCCTTTGCTTGAAGGGAGGAGTTGGAGTTATTGAATTCTTTTGCCTTCAATGAATGGTGGGCTTTACCCTGGCCTGAGGTCATTCCTCAGCTGGGCTGGTTCTTCTGCTCACACACCTGGGCCTGAGGCAGAATTAATCTGCAATTGTTTGTTCATGGAAGAGGCCTGAGCCACAATGGAGTTCCTCAGTCCAGAGGAGCCCAGGGATGGTTTCTGCAGCTTTCCTGCACCAGAACTCTCCCCCGAGCCCTGTCCACAAGCTCCCAGGGGACAGCACCAACACCGGCACCTCTGCTCCCTAGTTGACTCAAGTCCCTGCCATCTAACCCTGCTGCTGATCCAGCAGGTCTGACACTTGGGCCCTCAGACTCCCGGCTCCAATTCAGCTGTTAATGTGGTTGATCAGGGCTGATCCTCCCTCTGAGCCCAGACTCACCTGCCCGAATTTGGCCAGTGCTGCTGGGGGAGACAAATCCTGAGCTAGATGTTCTTTCTCCTAGATTTTCTTTCTGGGTTTTGTGGCTCAGATTTCTTTTTTCTTTTTTTTTTAGCTGTGCAATAAGGAAAAGTGCATTTAAAGGTAGCTTAAAAACCAGATTAAAATTAAACTGCCATTCAGAAGCAGGAAGAATTCCATTAGCTTCTTCCCCTCCCCCCACCCTGGTCATCCGCTTCTCTTAGGCTCTATGGGTTGACACAGATGCCACCTGGGGCACCTGCTCCTTAGGAGACTGGCACATGCTACCTCCCACTTCTGGCAGGTACACAATTTTCCTGATCGACTGGAATCTTTTCTGCCAAGTTCAGTTTTACTTGGTTATTGTTCTGAAAAGTCAATTGTCACCGGAATTCATAGATCGGGGCGCTATGTTCAGGAACATGAGTCAGATTTAAGGACTGATACCATTCTGAACTCCTATGGTAGTAATAACCCTCTATAGAGACTGCAGATTTCTGGAAGCAGATGTAGTAGAACCCAGCAAAGGAAGCACCACTGATGTCTTTGATTGTATGGTCTGGGACTAGGAATTGTTCCTTCCACCTCATGAAGACATAATCACCATTCTTCAGTTCTTCATAATCGAAGTCATCGGAATTAAATGATTTTGCATGCTGGTAAAAAGCCTGAAACTTGCCCTCAGTAAGGCCTTTAATCTTCAAGTATACACAAAGGTAAGAGTTTTCCATATCCACATGCTGCAGCACCACCTCCAAGTCATACGAGTTGCCCTTGCTCTTCTGGTGGCCGTGGAACTTGGAGCCGCTGTACAGGAGGCTGGTGGCCATGCCGGGCTACTGGGTGTTGATAGGGGGCGGCGGGATGAGGGAGGCGGCGGTGGCGGCTGGGGCTCCGGCTGGCTGGGGGCACTTGGTGCGGACCGGCATCGCGGGGGGCCCCCGGAGCCAGGACGGTGGGGTGGGGGAGGGGGAGGGAGAGGAGGGGGGAAGGGAAAGCTGGGGAGGGGGGAGAAGCCCCTGTGGCCTCCGCCCGGGATCCGGAGGAGGGAGGGCTCTCAGATTTCTTTTAAGAGGTTTGTTTCATATGATAGATGGGGAAAGATCAGGAAACTTTAGAACTGTGCCTGTTTTCTCTCTGCCATCTTGGCTGGAAGTCCCTTTTATATCGCATTTGAACAGTGACTGGCATATAGCAGGTGCTTAATCAATGCTCACTAAATGGCTGAATTGATTGATGGATTAATGATGTGAGAACTAAAGATGATAAGTAGACTGATCAAATATTTTTTTAAAAATCCTGCCTCTGATGATCACTAGCTGTGAGACCTTCCCCTTATTGGGCCTTAGTTTCCCTATCTGCAATATGATCTCCTTCACAGTTGTACACCTATGATCCTAAGTAATCTTGCCCCCCTGGGCCTCCATTTTCTCATTTGAAAAATGAGGAAGGTTAGACTAAATAGTCTTTGGGTCTCTTCCCTCTAGATCTAAAATCCTATGCTCATAAGATCACATGCCCTCCTTGTACCTGGTTCCTCTTCTGTCAATAAGGGGGTTGAACTCCATTTGCCTTCACAGAGACTCTTCTAACTAGTGAATGAGGCAAGATCACAATGACCCTAAGGGACCAAAATCTGCAGCAGTGATGGGAATGCTCACCTGAGTAGGTTCTGGAAGCACTGAAGATGGGAGTTTTGACCTGAGACCATTGATCTTTTCCTGAAGTCAGCCACCATTGCTTTGGGACTCTTTTTTATAACTTCATGTTGCCTAATGGTTTATAGCAGCCCAAGTTCCTGAAGCAGCCCTATGTGCTGGCTCCTACCACTTAGTATATCTGCCAAAACTTGATGACTCTATTCTCCCCCTGCCCCTCCCCGGGGAAGCAATCAATCAGGGTCAGAACCCATTGTTCTGTGGTTTTCCTGAAAGCAGTGCTGATGGCATTATTATTGATGAATACTCTGCTTTCCTCTCTTTTGTCTAGGAAGACATCACTTATGGCCCCAAAGCAGCAGATCTCTTACAAGGATGTCTGTTTATTTTTTTAATTTCTTTGCTTTATATTTATGAAGGCTCCTTTGAGAAAAAATTGGAAGCGTCATTTAATCAGTATCCATAGTCAGGGAGGGGTGTGTTTAGGAGGGTCCCCATAATAGGAAGGTTTCTAATGAACAGCCCAGTCAATGAGCTCTGTTCTGCTTTCCCTTAATGCCCCATGCCAGACAAGAGCTTTCCAGGAAAAAGAAAATGTTCATCTCTTAAATGCACTTAGTTTATTAACTTGCCTATAGATATGATGATAGTTCCTGATAATATAGATAATATAGATAATGTAAGCATGCAAAAGGATGCAGACTCCTTCCTTGGCAGCAAGATGCTTAGCACATTGATTCTAGAAGCAGTCAACTTATAGTCTTTTAAAATAGCATTTGAATTGATTTTTTGCAATGCATTTGTTTGAGAATCTTAAGTGAACTTCTTCTCTGGGATTAGGCAAAAGTTCTGGAGAACTGCCCCAGGGTAGGTGGAATTAGCAGTCCACTCAAAATGGAAGTTGAATGAATGTGGTTACTGGGCTAGGACAAAGGATTTCTGAAGTCAGAAGACAGTGGGCTCACCTGCCCCTCCCCACGTGACTGACCCTGGCTCTGTCTTTAAGAAGGACTCATCCCCTCTTTTTTTCCCCAATCAGAGGAGGGCCCACCTGCCATCACAATCCATTGTTTCCATGTACTTAGGAGAAGCTAAATAGGACCTAGGAATTCTTGGTAGGACCCATAACAGAAGTTTCTTTATTAGATGATGATTTGATATCAATGGAGGAGTAGGGAGAATGTCAATGAGGTATCAGTCCATCAACAATTATCTGCTAAGCACTTACTAAATTCTAAGCACCATGGAAAGTTCTTTAATAATAATAAAGGAAATAATAAAGGAAAGTGAAAATACAACTTCTGCTCTCCAAAAGGTCATTCTAATGAGAGGAAACCAACACAAATGACTATGGACATTCTAGATATATACAGCATGGATCAAGGGTCATCTTAAGAAGGAAAGGACTAGCATTAGAGGGAGGTAGAAGAGGCAGGAAGAAGTCTCCTTCTGAAGGTTGGATTTGCACTGAGTTTTGATGGAAGTCAAGAAAGCTGGGAGGGAAGGAGAGGGAGAGAAAGACAGAGAGAGAGAGAGATAGACAGAGACAGTCAGAGAGATAGAGAAAGACAGAGAGACAGACAGAGACAGAGGGAGAGAAAAAGAGAGAAGAGACAGACAGAGAGACAGAGGCAGAGAGATAGAGAAAGAGAGAAGAGGGCACGTGAGACAAACAGAGAGAGAAAGAGAGACAAAGAGCTAGAGAAAGACAGAGAGAGAGAGTCATACATACACAGAGCACAGTCCAGGAATAGGGGATAATCAATACAAATTCATAACGGAAGGAGCTCAATTATCCTGAATGAAGAACAAGTATGACTCTTATAACTGGGTGTAGAAGATGCAGAGGGGATTAAAATTTAGGAAAATGGGAATGATAGGGGGGATCAGATTGTGAGGAGCTTGAAATGTCCACCAGTAGATTTCCTTTTGGAATTGTGAGGAGGTAACAGGGAGCCACAGGAGTGTACTGATCAGCAAGAGACATGGTCAGACCTCCACTTTGACAGTCAAGTGAAGATTTATTAGTTGTGGGGAGAGATTTGCCACAATGAGGCATACCAGAAGACTACTGGGAGAGAGAGATTGTGCAAGAGGTGGGGAATATGTGAATGGAGGAAAAGGTAGATCTAGGAGAAATTCTGTGAAACTGGCAATGGCAAGGCAGGCAGTGGAATGAATTCCTTATCAGAGAAGGAGATGACACAGAGGCTGTGAGTCTGGGTAAGGGAGAGGATGGGAGTCTCAACTATAGGAAGGAATTTCATAAGAAGGAAGGTTATGCAGGAAGGATAAGGGCACTACTTTGGGCCTGCTTTTGTTACCCTCTGGACACCTAATTCAATACATTCATGAGGCAGTTGATGATTCATATTTGTTACACAGATGACTGAACACAGGCATACCTTGGAGATATTGTGGGTTTGGTAAAGCAAAAAATTGCAATTAAGTGAGTCACACAAATTTTGGGGTTTCCTACTGCCAATAGAAGTTATGTTTATTCTATATTGTAGTCTAGTAAGTATATAATTATATTTACTATATCTAAATGGTACAGACCTTAATGAAAATAGTTTATTGCTTTAAAAAAAGCTGCTAACCAACATCTGAGACTCCAGTAAGTCCTAACTTTTTTTTTAGGTTTTCCTAAGGCAAATGGGGTTAAGTGGCTTGCCCAAGACCACACAGCTAGGTAATTATTAAGTGTCTGAGACCGGATTTGAACCCAGGTACTCCTGACTCCAGGGCTGGTGTGCTTATCCACTACACCACCTAGCTGCCCCAAAATCCTGACCTTTTTGTTGGTGGAGGCCTTCCCTCACTGTGGCTGACTGCTGACACATCATGGTAGTAGTTGCTGAAGGTCAATTTGGTTCTGGGAATTTCTTAAAAAAGATAACGAAGTTGGCCTTATAGGTAGTCAGTTCCTTTCATTTGAACCCTTAGAAACCATTGCAGGGCTTTTAATTGGCTTGATTTCAATAGAGTTGCTTCTCTAGGGGAATAAGGAGACACTAGGAGAGGAAGAGAGATAGGGGACTAGCCAGTAAATGCAGCAGTCAGAACATACACATTTTTCAGGTAAGGTCACCATTTTATATGGACACAATTCAAACAATAACAATCACATCAAAGATCACTGACATGACAAATATAATAATGATGATGAAGATGATAAAGTTCAAGACATTGCCAGTTGTTCTAATGGGACACAAAGATACAATGTTGGGGACAATGGCACAAATAGACTTGCTAAATACGGAGTTACCTCAAACCTTTCATTTGTAAAAAAACTCAAAAATGCAATCTGCAAAGTACAAAAAAAGGATGTCTGCCTATAGGCAGATCTAGAAGGAGATGATAATTGAACCCTTAGCTGCTGATGAGAGTATAAAATGAAAAGAGATGAAGCTCCTGGGAATAATCTTGGAGGACACCAATAAATGACCACTGCCTGGTCAAAGGCCCAGCACAAGTGCAGTTAAGGCAGTTAGATGGATGAATAAACAATACACATATTCATAAGTGTGTTTATATTCTAATGATTTTGTCCTTCATTTTTGAAGAAGGCCACACCATCAGGAATTGATGCCATGACAAGCACTTGAATTGGATTTGAATGAGGGGGGACTGGGCTAAGTCCCCAGCCTCACTTTCTCCTCCAGAGCCATCTGGGTCCAGTGGCCAGATATGGATCAGAATGACTGAAGAGGCTCTGGACATGAGACAATCAAGGTTAAATGACTTGCCCAAGGTCACACAACTAGTAAGTGTCAAGTTTCTAAGGTCAGATTCTAAATCCCATCCTCTGAAGACCAGTGTTCTATTCCCCTGCTGCTCCATATATAGGTAACTACATAGATGAATACATAGATGTACAGATAAGGCTAATTTAAGCATTTATTATGAACTAGGTACTATGTTAACCACTATGGAAAAAATCAAAAATAAAACTAGTCCCCACTCTCCAGAAACTTTAGTAATAAGACAGAACATGAAGGGGAACTGAAAGTAGTAGGGAGCAGACACGAGAGGGAACAGAAACTAAATGAGCTCCTCATTATATGGGGGGCAGGTAAGAAGAGAAAATGGAGAGAAGAGAGTAGACCAAGGAAGGTGATTGTCAGTGGTAGAGACTTCTAAGCAGGATGAAAAATGAAGCTTGAGGAGAGGCTTTTGGACTAGGCAATTAAGAGATCCTTGGTAATTGAAGAGAGTCCTTTCATTTGAATGAAATGGTTTGTGAGCTATTAGATGAGGAACACATCCCTTAGGACCACCCTTAGGACCTTAAGAGAGATATTCATTATGCTCTGGGAGCCCAACCTAACAGGTCAGTGGGGATTTGGGAAACTAAATACAAAGAATTATTCATAATCATGCATAACAGTAAAAGGTAGGTTTTTTTGTATTCAGAACAAGCCTGGAGTGGTTATGGAGCCCAATTAATTTCCCTCCTTGATGAAACCTTGCACTCTTCTTGGCCTTAGTCTTTATTATTAATATTATTATTATTGTTATTATTATTATTATTTTGACAAGACAATGGGGTTAAGTGACTTGCCCAGCTAGGTAGTTATTAAGCATCTGAGGCCAATTTGAGCTCAGGTCCTCCTGAGGTACCTCTAGGGTAGGTACTCTATTCACTGGGCCACTTCACACCTCTTGGCCTTCATCTTAAAGCCTGCAGGAAAATGTTCTTCACAAAACTCATGTGGAGGACCCCACCTTCAACAGGGGATCTCTCACTCCATATAAGTTTTGTAATGTATCTCCTCCATAACCAAGGTGAATATTTCTGTTTTTGCATTTTATTGGTGTTCAGGGGGAATTTATTTAAACAAGTATATAGTGCTTCCTTTGTGTTAGGTACTGCAGGCAGCCTTGGGTTTACAAGGACCAAGATAAACACCATGACTCCATGTCACAAAAATATAATCCGAGCCTTGGTGGTTACAACAATGAAAATGAGGGTATAGTGGAAGACATTTTTCAGAAGGTGGGCTTTTAAGCCCCTGTTTTGCTCTCCCACATCCAGGGTTTGGGTTTTTTTAGTAAACTGTGGGGCAATGGGAACTAGACTGGAAGGTCAATCCCCATCTGGAAAAGACTGAGTTGGGTGAGGGTTGCTTCCAAAAAGACAAGAAGATGGAAATGGGCTGCTGACAACTTGCTGCACAGATAGTGGCTGATTGGTTGTGTGGCTGGAACTAGGGTGAATGACCAACCCAGGCTTGGGCTTTGCTCTGGCTCTTACTTGCCCAGCTGCTCTCTAGAAGAGAGACACCAGTGCAAGAGGGTTAATCTTGTATACTACCCATACCAGGCCAACATGGGTCCTGCGAATATCAGCCTCTTTTCTGTCTCTGTATTTTTTAATCTCCTGTTTTAAAGTGAAATATCAGAATGGTCAATCACAAGAGGTCTAGAGTCTAGGTTTTGCAAGCCAATCCAGCATGAAGGGCTTGAGGAATGACCTTTGGGATTCAGCCCAATGGCACAAGACAAAGGCTCATCCTGGTTGAGTTACTTTAGAATGGAACCTGATAGGGTGAATGGTAGAGACTGTGTGAAGTTGGAATCCATTCTCTTTAGGGACCAAGATGGTATGGGGAGAGTGCTGCCCAAGGGTTGAGAGAAATAGGGTTAATTGTGTTCTTCCTAAATCTCCTAAGTAAATGCCCTTCTCTGAAATCGAATTTATGTTCATTGGACAAATGAAAACAGTGGTCAAAAGAATGGTTGTATGAAGGTTTATCACAGGAAGTTAAGAGTTGGGAGAACACAGCAATATGGAAGCTAAAGATGATGGCATTAGAGAATACCCCCCACCCTCCCCCCACTTCTAACAGATACATTGTCTGGAAGATTTTGCTAGTACCAGCTCCCTCCAGGACACTTTTATTCTCCCCTTTCCCTATCCAGAAATCATTCTCCATGGTAGAAAATAAGAGAGTTAAATGAAAGTTGAATAACTACTTTCTCTTGTTCTTCATTTTAGTCCAAGTCACCCTTAGTGGCAGCCCAGTTTACCATTTCTGAGCCTTGTCTTTCCCCTAATGTCATTCAAGAACAATTGCTCATCTTGCATTCAATTTTCCCTTCTAGCCTTAACTGGTCTTGGCTTTAGCATTTCTGACTACATTCTTTTTTTTTTTTAGGTTTTTTTTTTAGTTTTTGCAAGGCAACGGGGTTAAGTGGCTTGCCCAAGGCCACACAACCAGGCAATTATTAAGTGTCTGAGGCCTGATTTGAACTCAGGTCCTCCTGACTCCAGGGCTGGCACTCTATCCACTGTGCCACCTAACTGCCCCTTCTGACAACATTCTTACAGACAACTCCAAGTTGTTTTTCTTTTGCTTTTCATGAAAAATTTTATCTTCATCTTTACCCTCCTTTATTTCCATCTTCTGTGCTTATTGTTTTTAAATTTAAATTGTCTGTAGAATCCTCTGTAGAGCATTATTATTCTCTTTGACCTACTCACTTTTCCTTCTTCCTCAGGTAACTCTCATTGTTTCCTCAGAATTACATTCTTGAAAGCTTTCCATCTCCCCTGGGTTGACTTCCCCCATAGAACTTGAGACAGTGGGAGCTGACTTCTTGCTCTGATTCCTTTGAAATCTACTTTCCATATGTGGAGGGTACGGATTGGCCTTCATGTTCTTCTCAGTCAGAAATTCCAAGGGGGAGGCTATGGAGCAGCCACAGAGTATACATTGTTAAGCACAGTCTGTTGATTTTCCAAAAATGTTTTTTTTTTAATGTTTATCTAGGGGCACATGGACCACAAATTCAAATCAAACACACAAAACTTTATAATGTAATGATTTTCATAACTATCTCAAAGGGCTGTCTCTCTATGCTCCCTGTTGCTGTTGGCAGCATCTCTGTCTCTTGTCAGGTACTGCTGCTCTGAATTCTCTGGTCACCTCAATGCTCAGTCTGTGACAAAAGGACACAGCCAGAATCACACCAGCAGAAGTAGAGGAGGCCTCCAGGTCTATGGGGCTGGCCCCCTTGGTTTTTAGAAAGAAGGGACTGAACCTCAGGAAAGTTGTGACCTGCCCATGTTCACACAGGCTGGAAATCAGAGATGCAAGATTTGAACCCAGTTCACCTGTCCACTCAGCAACTGTTCTCAAGGCCCAGGTCCACTGCCGAGTCTAGATGGAGGGTTCAACAAATAACCCCAATGAAAATGTTAACACACATTTATTAATCATTAAGTAGGCAACATTTCTATACAAAGGGCAAAAACAGCCAGGCACAAATGAGCTCTAGAGGGCTTGAATCTGTGCTGACTAGCATCAATTTGTTGTGCTTCTCTATGAAATACACCTTGCAGTCTCTGTAGAACTTTCTAGGAGTTAACTCAGGACCAGCATCAACCCCTTGACTTTGATTCCAAGATTGTGGGCTCTAATTATGATCATGTGAAGTTAGTCAAGTGCCTTCATCTTTTCCCTGGGCCTCAGTATCCCCATCTGTTAAAAAGAGGCCAGTGTAATAGATGACCCCTGACCCATTCCTCCAGTGACACGGAGAATTAGAATGCAAAGGGCTACCCCATAGCCACAAAACAGGGCCAGAGAAGCAGAGTGACTGTTACAGGTCATGCAGCTGACATTGGGTCACAAAATCTGTGTTCAAGTCCTGCTCTATTACATCTCTCCTCATGAATCTCAGTTTCCCCATTCATGAAATGGAGACAATAACTCATGCACTGACTGCCTGAAGTACTAGGGATCAGAGAAGATAATCCTGCATATATGAAGTTTTGTCATCTCTTCATCATTAGAAATCATGTTTGAATTCATAAATAAATTTTGTCTAGGGAAAAGAGGAAGGGACTGAAGGAAGGAACTAAAGAAGCAAGGAAAGAAAGGAAAGGGAGGGAAAAAAAGGAGAGACTACTCCTCCCACCCTCAGTCAGAGAAGGGGCCATTCTATCATCCATCAGATACATCATTTGGTCCCTGCCCAGTTGCAGAAGAGAGTTCCAGAGAAGGTCAATTTGAGATAGAGCCAAAACAAGACCTGAGTAGACCCCAAAGAAGTACTGGGTGGTACACAAACTTACCTGGAGACATCTAGAGTACCATGAGGGTCTCTTCTAGCCTGCCCTTTTCAGTAAGCTTTTGGATCTAGCTACAGAAGACTAGATTTAAACACTATCAAGAAAGTTTTTGAACAGCATAATAAAATATTTCCCACGATTGTCTAGGAGATGATGAGATCCCAGATAGTGTCCATGATGCTACTGTGACATTTAGTTTGACTTGGGGCAGTGATCATCAAAAGAATGCCTCTGGGTGGAGTCAGTTTGATATCTAAGACAGAAGTACATGTCATGGTGCTATGGGGTGCTAGCTCTTCCAACCCCTCTGCATGTCACTAGACCAGTGACCCATGCTCCCCTGCTTCTTCTGAATGGCACTTGGAGATGTGAGATTGGGGGTCATTGGAGAGGTTGGGGAAACATAAGTTGGTCTGAGAATCATCAGCACAGAGATAAATGGTCATTAAAACAACTAAACCAATGTATAGAAGGAGGTGATTTTTGACATCATTCTGGACAATTAAGTTGGAGGCAGTTTATAAAAGACTTGGGGATCTGTTTACTCTTGTGACTCTCCCTATGGATCTGTATTTGTGTACCCCTGGAGGGATAGTTTTTGCATTAGGCTGCTATGAAAGGTCTTAGACACAGTACCCCAAAGGATTGGGGTTTTCAGTCAGACCTTTTTCCTTGCTCTTTCCTTTGGAGAGCTTTCTCATTCTCTCAGCATTCATTGTGTGTGGAGTGTATTTGGGTTTTATCATGGACCAGTCCTTTCCTGAACTCCTTTGGGGAAAATGGTGAATACAGTTCACCCACATCAGCATTCTGCATGACTTTTAATCAACCTTAGGTTAGTGAAGCACAAGTGAAAGACTGGAGAAATCTGTCCTGTAGCTGCTTCAGGCCATCCTCCTTAGCTTCTCTGCAGAGGCTAGATGGCTATTCCAAATTATTCTCCCTCTTTTCTGCTTTGCTCTGTCCATAATGAGGCTTGGATAATATTGACAGCATAAAGAAATTGAAAAAAGAAAAAGAATTCAATAGGTGGGCATGGATTAAATCTGAGTAGAAATTGAAGCTATTTAAATGGGAGAAAACCTGATGAAATCAAAAACGGCTTTGCTTCATCTATGTGTTGGAATCTGTCAAGGAAATTTTGAAACTTCTCATCTTTGAAACCTCTCTATCAAACTATCAAAGACTTCAAAAGTCTTTGAAACTTTTCTATTTGTAAACAACTTTGCATACCCTGAATCAAACCTACAATTTGAAGAAAAACATGGCAATAATTTTTCAGTTGACCATTGTATATGCTTCAACATTTGTTGGGAATCTTGGAGAATCAAATGGCCCCCAGGGCTCCTTTTCAGCTCCCAGATTCAAAGATTACGTGAAAGTTGCTGAAAAGTCATGATGGATGATGGCTACGAAAAGGTTCTTGAACTAAGTGTTTCTGAAAGTCTTGGTAACCATGGAGAAAGGCATTTCAATTGAGGGATATGGTTAAAAATTAGTTTGTATGAGATTAAGAAGCAAATTGATAATTAATTAGAAAGCGGTAAGGTATAAATGAAAAAATTATGGCAGATAGGTGTTGCCATAGTACACAAAGCTCTGAGACTGGAGTCAGAAAGACTCAACTTCCTGAGTTCAAATCTGGCTTCAGACACTGTGTGAACCCAGACAATAATTTAATCCTGTGTGCCTCATTCTTCATCTATAAAATGAGCTGGGGGGAAAAAAGGCCAAGAAAACCCCAATAAGGTAAAAAATGTCAGAAATGACAGAACATATTCCCCAGTTGATAAATTGTCAAAGGACATGAACAGTTTTCAGATTAAGTCAAAACTAACAATAGTCATATGAAAATGTTCTAAGTCACTATTGATTAGAGAAATGCAAATTGAAGCAACTCTGAGTTACCACCTGACACCTATCAGAATGGCTAATATGTAAGAAAAGGAAAATAATACATTTTTGGAAATATAGGAAATTTGAGACACTAATGCTTTGTTGATGGAGTGATGGAGTGATCCAACCCATCTGGAAAGCAACTTAGAAATATGGGTAAAGCTAAAACAAACTATTGCATACCCTTTGATGCAGCAATTCCATGACTAATTCTGTATCCCAAAGAGATCATAAAAAAAATCAAACAAGATTTACTTAAACAAAAATATTTGTAGGAGCTCTTTTTTTGGTGGAACAGAATTGGAAATGTCAGAGATGCTCATCAATTGGGGAATGGTTGAACAAGTTGGGGTATATGAATGCAATGGAATACTATTGTGCTATAAGAAATGATGAGTAGACAGACTTCAGAAAAACTTGGAAAGACTTACACATACTGATGCTGAGTAAAGTGAGCAGGACCAGGAGAACACTGTGTTCTAACACTGTACCTAATAACAGTAACACTGTGTGATGATCAACCGTGATGGACTTAACTTTTTTCAGCAATACAATGATCAAATACAATGCACCATTCATCTATCTCTATAACATAAGATCAGCTATATACATCAGTAAATCATCACTAAACATTTATTAAGCCACTACTATGTACCATTCATTATGCTAGGCACTGAGAACAGAAAAGAAGACAGAAGACAGTCTTTGCCCCTAAAGGAGCTTATAAGCTAAGCTTATGATCCAATAAGAGATCTGTGGAATGTTCCATATGGGTCCTCCCTCCATTGGTTCAGGTAGCAACTCATGATGATGATAATGATGATGACAACTAGGTGGCATAGTGAATAGAGCACTGACCTAGGAGTCAGGAGGACAAGAGTTTGAATCCAGCCTCAGACACTTGACACTTACTATGTGACCCTGGCCAAGTCACTTCATCCTGACTGTCTCCCATCCAGGGCGATCTCCAGTCATACCAATTCATATCTGGCCACTGGACCCAGATTGTATTGAAGAAGAAAGTGCGGCTAGTGACTTAGTACAGCATCCCCTTATTCAAATCCAAATTATGTCCTTGTCATTGCAATGTCATGGTCTTCTTTGATAAAGAAGAACAAAACAACAATAAAAATAAAAACTTAGCAACTCATCCATATCTGAATGATTTTTGTATATGTCCTTACATGTTAATGTCTTTCATAGAGGTCTTCCTCTTTAATAGGTTAGAAAAAAAATGCAGCTTTACAACTTTTGTCATTTATTCTCGTTATTGTTCTGCCTCAAACTCTGATTTTCTTTGGACTCTGCTGCTGATGCTCTGGACTTGTTTTTCCACCCTACCTCAACAGCCTTCCCACCCTTGGAGAGGATTCCATTCATCTGTCCATTTTTTCTGATTGATCAATTCCTACTGGCATCTTCATTTTAAGGGCATGCCAAGGCCAACCATTATCACTCTTTCACCCCACTCCTGATTCTGGACTTCTTTTTCTACCATGGTCCCACAGGTTTCTTCTCTCTTCCATTCCAGTTTCCTTTTATTTATTATCCTGAACTATTGGTTTATAAAGTATATGGGTTTTGTAATTTCCAGATTCTGAATTTGGAAATAAATCTTCCAGGTGTTTAAAATCACATATCAAAAAGTAACTCAGTTCTTGATCTTATCTGTTTCTATCACTTTAAATAATTTTCTTGTATCTGTAAAAAAAAAACATTCCTCAAGATCAGGAGTTTTCTTTTGCATGAATTTGTATTCCCAGAGTTCTGCACAGTGTGAGAGATATAGTAAATGCTTAATAAATGTTTGTTGAGAAGGGGAAAGCCCAGATGGTGGAGTAAAGGCAGGAATTCCCAGAAGCTTTCCTCCAGATCACTCCAACTACCTTAAAATTATGACTCTAACCAAATTCTAGAGTGTCAGAACTCACAGAAAGACTTGAGTGAAACAACTTTCTGGCCCAAGACAACTTGGAAGATTCACAGAGGGGTCTACTATACCAGGGTTAGAAAGGGCTGCAACACAGACTGGGCCACAATGGAGCAAACTGGCTCTAGCCACCCAAGAATAGCCTGAAGGATGCCTGGGATCCTAGAGGCTTCTGGGTCCCTGGGGATATCTGGGTCTATGGCAGTGGGGCAGTTTCCAGACCTCTCAGTCAGGGAATTTTCCAAGGACAACTTGAAAAGTCAGTGGGAAAACTCTGCCACACAAGTGCAGAGGCCAGTCTAGCACAGGCCTCAGTGCAGCCCCAATCCTGGGGAAAAGAAGCAGGCCTGCGGAGGCACATGGTAGCTACTTTCAGAGAGCTCACTGCACAGATGACAAGGGACACAGGGGAGAATGCAGAAGTCTCTCCCTAGGGCAGGAATATGGTGCTTTGCCCATACTCAGATCCAGGTTGCAGTCTGGGACTCCCTACTGCCATAGCAGAATAGGGACCCTTGTCATAACTCTAGGATAGAGGAGACAGTCTATGGTCATCCACTGACCAGAGCACAGGCCAGGATAATAGTCAGAGCCTCTCCTGAGACCTGGAAGGAATTGAGGTCTCTCAGGGCTTATCCCCCAAACACTCAAAAGCTTGGGATAGTGCATCCTCCACCCTGGAAGCAAAGCTCCTCTTAATAAAGAGATAAAATCAAGTCATAGATTGGGGAAATGAACAAATAACAGAAGAAAAAGAATCTTACCATAGACAATTACTTTAGTCCCATGGAGGATCAAAATATACACTCAGAAAATGACTAAATCAAAGTTTTCTATATCTAAAATCTCCAAGAAAAATATGAATTGGTCTCATTATGAATTGGAAGAGTTCAAATTGATTTTGAAAGTCAAGTAAGGGAGGTAGAGGAAAAATTGGAAAGAAATGAAAATTTATGAAAACCATGTTGGCAGCCTGATGAAGTAGATATAAAAAATACTGAAGAAAATAGCATCTTAAATACTAGTTTAGGTCAAATGGAAAAAGTAGTCCAAAAGGTCAAAGAGAAGAAGAATATCTTAAAAGCAGAATTGACTAGACAGAAAAGGAGATAAAAAAGCTCTCTGAAGAAAATGATTCTTTCTAAATGTAGAATGGAACTAAGGGAAGCTGATGACTTTGTGAGAAATCAAGAAACAATAGAATAAAGTTAAAAGAATGAAAAACTAAAAGAAAATGTGAAATATTTTATTGGAAAAACAACTGACCTGGAAAAAAATCCAGAAGAGATAATTTTAAAATTATTGGGCTACCTTAAAGTAATAACCAGAAAAAGAACCTTGACTTCATTTTTTCAAGAAATTCTCCAGGAAAATTGACCTGATATCCTAAAATCAGAGGGTAAAATAGAAATTTAGGGAATCCACTGATCACCTCCTGAAAGAGATCCCCAAATAAAGACTCCCAGGAATATTATAACCAAATTCTAGAATACCCAAGTCAAGGAGAAAAAACTACAAGCAACCAGAAAGAAACAATTCAAATATCATGAAGCTACAGTCGGGATTATACAGAATCTAGCAGCATCTACATTAAGGGTTCATAGAGCTTGGAATATGATATTGGCTGACAACTACAAATCAGCTACCCAACAAAACTGAACATCCTCTTTCAGGGGAAAAGATGGACCTTCAATGAAACAGAGGACCTGCAAACTTTCCTGTTTAAATGACAAGAGCTGAACAGAAATTTTGATCTTCAAGAACAGGACTCAGGTGAAGCATAGAGAGGGTAATCAGAAAGGGCAAGTTACGAAGAATTTAATGATGTTGAACTGCTTGTATTTATGCATGAGAAGATGATACAGATAACTCATATGGACTTTCTCATTTATTAGAGCAGTTAGAAGGAGCACGTATAGACAAGGTACAGGAGGGAGCTGAATATTAAGGTACAATATATTATAAAGGTAGTTAATGCATGAGAAAGGAATGTACTGGGAGAAAGGGAAAGGAAAGGTAGAATGAGATAAGACATTTAATGTAAGAGGCAAGAAAAAGGTTTTGTGATGAAGTGGAAGGGGGGGAAGGTAAGAGGGAATAAATGAACCTTTATTCTCATCAGAAATGACTCAGAGAGGAAATAACATACACACTAAATAGGATATAGAAATATATCTTACCCTAGAATAAAAAAGGAGAGGAAAGGGATGGGAGAAAGGGGACAGGGGAGGGGAAGAGGGTATAGTTGTTAGAAGAGAGTGGAGAGTATGAGAGAGAATAGTCATATACAGCATACTTTTGAGGAGGGACAGGGTGAAAGGAGAGAAAGAATAGAATAAATGAGAGTGGGGAGGAATAAGATGGAGGGAAATACAACTAACAATAGCAACAATTGAAAAAATATTGAAGCAACTTTTCTGATGAACTTATGATAAAGAAGGCTATCTATCCCAGAGACAGAGATGATAGTATTTGGAACACAGACTGAAGCACACTTTTTTTTCCTCTCACTTTATTTTTCTTGAAATTTCTCTCTTTGTGGGGGGAGAGGGGATTATGTTTACTTTTACAGCAACACTATCATAGTATTGTGAAAATAAATAGATAAATATATGAACGAATAAAAGTTAAAATAAATGCCTCCTGATTTGACTTTCATTTAATGTTTATACTACATGATTATTGAGGGTCCTTCCAACTCTCCAATTTGGAGGTGATGATTTTTCTATCACGTTTAAAGTGCATGCCATGAGACAGCTAAAACACATGTTAAGAATATGAATCTTCTTGTTTCCTGTTTGACTGGACTCCTATTACCTTCCCCACTCTACCTCCAGAAATCCTGTTACCCTGCAAGATCACATGACCTTTGATCCTCAACCCTCCTCAGCATCTTCTGCTCAAGAGCACTGAATATAAAGCATATTGGAGAACTCCTCTGGAAATGAAAGAGGGTAGCCAGGTCTGCCATCTCTCCCATCTCTCCATTTCCAATCTAGTTATGTTGCCTTTGATTTTTCTCCTGCTCCTCCCTTTCCCCTTTATCCCCACTCTGCTTTTTCAGAGTACATTATCCTCTTCCATTAGCTTATAAGTTCCCTAAGTTCAAAGTGCTGGAAACACAGCAGATGTTTATAAATGTTTAATTTGCTGAATGGATAAATATAACAAGTGATGAAGAAAAGCACAATTACTACTCTACCCCACCCCAATTTATTAAATTTTGTGTTATTATAATCCATTTCTCCATATAATCTAATACAATCTGACTCTTGAGGCATACAATTTATATAAGATTATAAGAATCATTTCATCTTCCTTGTATTTAAAAAATAGGTGAGAAAGAGAGGGAGAGAGACAGAGAGACAGAGACAAAGAGGTTAGAGAGATATAGTAAAAATAGACAATCATAATGTCATGTATCAGATACACAGATGATTGAGATAGAAACAAATCTATAGTACTCCCAATTTGATTCCATTCTTATCTGGTAAAATGTGGGACTACCAAATAAATGCATAGCTTTACTATGAGAAGAAAGAAAACTTGCTTAGTCTTGTTCCAAAAATTGAATCATGAGGCAGGTGGTGGTAAGAACAATGAGCTTGGAGTCAGGAGAGTAGGGTTTAACCATGGCTCTTATCTTTACTAGTCATCTTTTCTGTTGTCTCATTCTCCCTTTTGGACATAAGGCGGCACAGTGGATACAGCACCAGTAGTGGAGTCTTCTTGACTTGAGTTCATATACTACCTCTGAAACCTATTAGCTGTGTGACTCTTGGCAAGTCACTTCATCTCCATTTGCCTCAGTTTCCTCAACTCTAAGATAGGGGTAATAATAGCACCTTCATCCTAGGATTCTTTTTTTTGTGCAAGGTAATAGGGTTAAATAACTTCCCAATGTCACACAACTAGGTAATTATTAAATGTTTGAAGTCGGATTTGAACTCAGGTCCTCCTCAGGATTTGGTGCTCTATTCACTGTGCCACCTAACTGCCCCTACATCCCAATAGCTGTACATTGCCTGGCACAGAGGAAGCACTATCATATAAGTGTTAACTGTTATTATTCCTGAGAGTAAAGAGGGGGGATAATAAGGATAATTGCCACATCCATTGGGCTGTGTATATTGGGAGGAAGGTACTTGTTAACCTTTGAAACATAAAAGAAATGAGAGTTGCTTTTAGTTTGATGGTACACCCTTTGGGGAGCTCTGGAGAGACATGAAGGTGATCTCTAGAGGGCAGTGCCCATCATCAATGCTTCCTTGTCATGGGCTGTTTCATTCCAGGTTTTCAATTTTTGGTCAGAAGGCAGTGACAGAAGAATCTCAGACAATATGAAACAGAGGGAGAGAGTTGGGAACATAAGGACCTCTAGATCCAGAAAGAGAAAGTGAAAATATTTTTACCAATCTGGAGGAATGAAACCTCTTGCCCTCAAGAGTTGTAAACTGTCTCATAAGGGAGGAAATGCTAGGCAGCCTCTCATCTCTCAAACCACTGAATGTCTAGACCAAACTTGTTCGTCTCTTTTCCACTCAGCTGAAATGACTTGAGTCCCATGTGATGAGTCCCAAATCCTAGGATCTTGATCTATGATTTAGAACTGAATAGAAATTTAAAGACCACTTAATCCAAACCTCTTGATTGACAACAATGATTGACAAAAACCATGACATCAAGGTGGTGATGCCATGAAAAACATGCTAATTGAATTTGAGTGACAGGATGCTGTTTAAATCACCAGTCTCACTCTCTCTTCCGGATCCAGTGGCCAGATATAAATCAGAATGATTGGAGATGGTCCTTGATGTGAGGCTACCAGGTTTAAGTAACTTGCCCAAAGCCACAAAGCTAGTAAAAGTCAAGTGTCTGTGACCTGATTGGAACTTCTGTCCTCCTGGCTGCTCTAACTGAATGATGAGGAAATAGAGGACCAGGGAGCTTAAATGACTTGTTGCACATAGGACTAAAGAAAGTCCCTAGCTAGTAGTTCCAAGAAAAAGGTCACACACTTAACAAAGTCACCTATTCTCTTTTCAAATAATTTTATGATTTGGGGATTGTGGAAAAAACAGCATTTTTGTATAGTGATTCAGCAAAACATTGAAACATCTTCACTTTGTTTAGACTGCTGGTTCAATGGATATCTTGGACTGATGAGTTTTACTATAAACCTGGTGCTTGTCTAGATGAGAATGAATGGGTTGGTAACTGTCATATATACAATAGTCCATGGGAATTAGAACTGGAAGAGACCTCAGAGATCATGTAGTCCAAACTTCTCCTTTTGTATGGGAAGGCTAAGGAAGCACAAAGAGGGGAAGGGACTTGACCAAGGTCAGCAAGGTGACTTTACTTTTGAATTTTTTCCAGGAGAATTCATTCACAGAATGAATATGATGGAATGCAGAAAGCAATTGATATTTACTCCATGCAGAAATATCTCTTAAGATAGACTGCTAAATAGTTTGCCAAGGTAGCTCAGCTATCCCATAATTTTGTGTTGATGCATCTGTATCCACTCTGCACCACAAATGCAGAAAGCAATGCAGAAAGCAATTATCAGCCTCCATTTAAATCCAATTCTATTAAGACAAAATATATTGGTTTTGCAGGGGGTGATCCCTAGTTTCTTTCTAACAAGCATTATCTGTTGGCTGGGCATTTGTTATTCTGGGTTGGGACGCTGGTCACGTATCCCATACAAATGACTTCTCAGCCCTGCAATCAGAACCAAGAAGTTGGGGGGGGGGGGTCTGAAAGTATGGCAGGGTTTAGCTTATAGCTTGACTGGATCCAACACTGTTCCTATTTAAAGCATCTACAGTAGGAGCTGAGGGAAGGATGAAGAAGAAAAATGAGGACACCAAAGCTCAGAATGAAACAATTCCCGTTCGTGTGCAGGTTACATTCTAATGAGGCAAGTCAATGTTCTATGAATACAGACATATATTTAGAACTATTCATATGTAAATCTATGATATCTGTACATATTTTACAAATGTATAGGTATATATGTTTCTATATATATATGTGTCTATATATAAATATATTTATATTTATATTCCCCCATAAGTATAGAAAACAAGTATGCAGGAAAATAAGATCAATTAAACAGGACATCTAATGCAAATGAGAAGAAAATGAAGAAAGGTTATTTGGAACTTTGGGGAAAGAACTGTAAGAGAAAGTGGGAATAATAATTTAATCCAATCAGTTGAAAGAGGTGAAGATATAATGTGTATGCAGGGTGACCACCCACACTAATTCATCATGTCACTCATGCAGGGTATGAGCAAACTCACAGACTCCAACCTACTTCAATACTGACTGGTCTAGGTTCCCAGAGAAGGATTGCCCCCATAAGGACACTCACAAACATTCTGAAGGTCCTAAGAGTAACTGTGTTGTGGGGGAATGCACACTGTCTGCTCATCCCTCTAGCCCCAACCAATGTGTTTCCATTTATACAAAGTAAATCCCTCACAATGATGGGCCTACTAAAAAAATATAAGTGTAATCATTTACTTAACAACACGGCAAAAAAATTCATAGATACTCATAAATGTATGAGTAACAAATGTATGAATAAGAAATACATAACTGTCAACATATAAGCCTAGGTCACCCTCTACATCAAATACAATAGAACTTAGGAGGTAAAATGAGTATACATAGAAACTTGCCAAGGAGGCATAAGAGGTGGGAATTCCATATCATCAGGGAAAAATACAACTCTGGAAACGTAAACATCTCTAGCAAATCACTCAAAGATATTAAACTAATGTACACTTTATTATACACTATAAATAAGACGCACTGAGCACAGGCTGTTTCAGGATTCCTAAGAAAGCTAAGGAAACATCTTGAAAACGGCATGGAGAGACTCCCAGAAGCCCACTTGGTCTCTTTGCCACATATGCTCTAAACTTGATTCTACTTTCCCCTACACTCAGGATGGACTAGTGGTAGAATGACTAATCACAATTTTCCACTATAGTAAGCTTTCCATTTACATTTAAAATATCCAGTTAGTTGAATCTGACTGGTGATTTTTATATCAATTGATATGAAAGGATCATCAATGGATAAAGTACAGTAAGCTATATTATTTGAGAAATCCCTCCTGCCCCCCAATAAAAAGACTTTGGAGTTATTCCTAAAGTCTGGAGCTAAAATATAGCCCAAATGCTGTCCGAGAATAAGATTTACTCATACAAATGGGTGCTTGGAAGTCTTAGAGTCAAGTGACACATACAAAGTAATTTTAATTGAAGCAAAAGTACCAGGAAGATCAGTTTGGACCTCATCTAAGAAGAATTAGACCCCAGAAGGACTTGAGGAATTTTATGAAGTAGAATCTTCATAAGTGCATTCCAGGCATGGGGGACATTTGATACAACAGTGCAGGGATGAGACATGGAATACTTCAAGTAAAGAATGAGTGAAGCATTTATTAAGCAACTAATATATGCAAACCATCATGCTTAGAGCTGTAAGCAAAATCTCTGCTTTCTAGGAGTATAATGGAGAGGAGATAATACCCCAGGAAGATTTCAGTTGCAAGTGATGCACCTTTTGGTGCAGATTCTAATGACTATTCTTTAACATGATTTCCATTGATAAAATCAAACCAGTTATAGGCCTTGAATCATGGTCAAGGACCTTGGTGGTCAGAACTTTCCTTTCTGGGTCTCCAGTAGCTGTGGTACAGCTCCAGCAGGGCCAATGGCCAGGCTGTATATCCCCAGGGGTAGCTTCCCAGGATAATGACTGAGGCATTGGCCTGGAAGCCTGGCTGTTCCTGAGATGGGACAGTCAAGGTGGTAGGGGTGAGGATAAATTCACCAGGCACATGTGGCTTCCTGTCTTTTCCTTGGGGTGTGTGGCTGCTTGAGCTTGGCTAGCTTGTCTCTCCTATCAGCAGAAGCTGTTTGGAAATTGTTGGGGTGGGAGGATGGTGGGCTCCTTCTCTACAGGAACTTTATAAAGTGGAGAGCAATTAGATCAGTTTAATGAAACTATAAGGAGAGAAGTGTGCAATAAGCCTGAATAGGTTTCTGGACCCTAATTATGATGGACTTTAAATGACAAACAGAGGAGTTTATATTTGAGTCTAGAAATAAGAGAGACCATGGGGGCTTTGAGAAAAAGCAAAAAGGAACAGGGAGCCCAGCTTTTAGAGTTCTCTTGACTTTTGAGCACTTGAGTATCTTTATGAAAAGTTATTCAAGTATAAACTTTATTCAAAGGTAATCCTTAGGACAAGAAGTTTCTTGAATTCCAAGTCCCACTTAATTTGCTTGCATGGCTGACTTCAGATTGACTCTGTCCTTTGGGTACCTGGGACATCGTTATCCTTGTGTTGAGATGCTACAAAGCATCATACACTGTAACCTCCATCTCAATTAGAGCTGCCCATGTATGCCGTGCCCCTCTGTTCAGTGGCAGACAATTACCTACCCCTCAGCTATGGAATGGAGCTGGACAGCCCAGGAGGGAGGAAGACAAGCAGTTAGTCAGTCACTGAAGCCATGGGTAATAGAGTCTGTCAACTCAGGAGTGGGTGCCCTGTCCTTCAGGACTCTCAGCAGGCTGTGACTTACAGAGAACACGTTACAGTCCCTATCTGAGTCCTGACTTTTCTAACATTCAAGCAGGTTTTCATTAAAAGAGGAGATGACTTTGCCCTGACAGTTTGGCTAAAGGAAGAAAGGCCCTCACTGGCAGTGGGATGGATGTGTGCCAAAAGAACAGAGCGAGTGAATTCTGCAGCCTTGGGGTTATAGTTAATGGGAAGGGACAAAACACAGGGAACATAATGACATTAGAAAAGAATGAGAACTACCTTGTTAGGACTTAATGAGGAAAGTGGTCCCATCCCCCAGAGTCCTATGGCAGCCCTTTCCACCATTCTAATTGATGGACTCAGCTCTCTAATGAGGTGGGCGCTCGCCACCCACCTGCCGGGTGTGCTGGGAATCTGAAGGAAAGCTTTCCATTTCTTTTTTACGAGAGCCCAGACTGCTTCGACAAGGAACACTGTAGCCTCACAGATACTTCATATATTTCAGTTTATATCTAGGCTCCTGGGATCTTGCTCTATGCTGGGGAACTTGACAGCAAATCTTGCTTTAAAAAAAAAAAGATTCAGGCTAACTGAAAAAAGAATCTTACCTTCCAGAGGAAGTGCAGCTAGAAGATATTTGTCCTTATAGGAACTCTGTCACAAACACACACTCTAGAAATAATAAAGACCAGGTGGTGTGGATAGCTATGTGCTGCACCATCCAGTTACAACAGGAAGAGAACAGAGACCTTGAAGTCCACGCCTCCCTCCATTTTACTTTTCTAATTAAATTCTATTTTAAAAATAAAGAGTCTTGGCCTCTTCCTCTCACCCACTGACCTAATGAGAAAAACCAACACTTTATTCCAAACATGCAGAATTGAAGAAAACAAAATCCTGCTTTGGCTATATCCAAAGAGACCATAACAAATAAGAAAACTTAGCAGCGCTTTGAATCTATCTTCTCGCTTTTCAAAGATGAGTAGTCCTCTGGAATCATGGGTAGTCATTGTATTGATCAGTATTTCCAGGACATTCTTAATTGATTTTTAAATTTACAATATTGTTATTATTCTAATAAATTGTTTTCCTGTTTCTTCTTACTTCCCTCTGAATCAGTTCAAATAAGTTCCTTGAAACCATCACCTACATCATTTCTTCCAAAACAGAAATATTCCATCACATCAATGGACTATTGTTTGGCCATTCTCCAAGTGATAAACACTCAGGGGGCTCGGTTGGAGTTAACTCATTCCAATTCAAGAGAAAAGGTTGAATTTTCAGTGTGAGCATTTATACAGTGAATTTGGATAAATAAAGATTTGATTTATTATTTTGTTTCTCCCTAGACTTCAGAAAGTAATGGAGAAAAGGTTAATAATAAAGATTAAAAATAAGATCATGCATATATGTATATATGCATATATATATGCATATATATATATATATATATATCCCCACCCCAGACCTGATTATTAAACATTTATCATCATACCATTAGGACCTCATTCATTTTCTAATATTTTGATGCTGCAGAGTTGCCATACATATCTTTGTACATAAGGGTCATTTTGCATGTTCTTTGATCTCTTTGGAGATATAGGCTTAGCAGTGGTATCACTGAGTCAAAGGGTAAATACAATTTAATAAATTTGGTGGTATAGTTCCCAATTGTTTTCTAGAATTGTTGGAATTATCCATTGTCCCATCAACAGAGCATTAATGTAATTATTTTCCTACATCCCTTCCAATATTTGTCACATTTCTTTTGTATCAACTTAGCCAATCTGAAGGGTATGATTGGAACTTTAGAGCTGTTTTAATTTTTGTTTCTCTTATTAAGAGCTATTTGAAGAATTTTTCATATTGCTCATTGGTAGCTGGGATTTCTCTCATTGAAAATTGCCTGTTCATATATTTTGACCATTTATCATTTGAGGAATTCTCTTTTTCTTAGGAACTGAAAGAAGTTTCCTATATATCTTAGAAATAAGATCTTTATCAGAGAATCTTGGTGCAAATATAGTTTCTAATTTTCTGCTTCCAGTTTTATTTATTCTTTTTTTTTTGTTTGGGGAGAAATCTTAAATTTTATGTTTCCAAAAATGTTCATTTTACCTTCTTTGACTCTCTCTGTCTCTTGTTTGGTCATGAATTCCTCTCATTTAGTTACAATATCATCCTTTATGTCTAAGTCATATATTCATTTTTGAACTTTCCTTGGTATAGTGTGTGAGATGGTGGTCTTTGCTTAGTTTCTGCCAAGTTTTCTAGTTTTCCCAACAATTTTTGTCAAATAGTGTTGTTCCAATTTGTTGTCCCAATACTTTGACAAATACACACATTTTACACATGAAGACATTGAGGTACAGGCAGGTTGTATGACTTCCTCAAAATCACCCAAGTACAAAGTAACTTATAGGATTTGAGTGGTTGACCCAGATGAACACCAGCATTATGTGTCAGAGGTAAAGCTTGAACCCAGGTCTTTCCGCCTTCGAGGCCAACTCTTTATGCACTATACACATGGGGGAAAAAAATTAAAGTAAACTAACAGGAGCATAGATCTTGTATAAATGGATAGGGTATGGGAGCAAGGTGATCTGGGATGAATTCTGTCTCAGACACCTATTATATGTTTCTGAGAAAGTACTTCCTCTAAATCCTGTTTCTTTATCTGTAGAGTGGGTATAAAAAAAATCTACTGAACATCAAATCTGTTAGGCATCATTTCTCTATGTTCTGGCAACTAAAATACCAAGAACCTGAATAGCCAGGAAATAATAATACAATTTTCTTTCAAAGAGAGAGATTTAATGAAAAGTACTACCCAACAAAAATCTTGCCAATACAGTATATGTTGGGACTAATCAAGGAATGCCAGGAGAATTGACAAACTGCAAATGTGTCAAAAATTAAAATCAAGAATACTCCTTCATAATGAAGACACAATCTATAACAATAATCCTAATTTACATGAGATATGAAATTACTTGTTGTAAAGGGTGATTGCAATGCATCCTTCTCAGTTCAGTTGGTTCTTCTTTACATGAGAACCCTAGCAGAAAGAGAAAAAAATCTGTTATTTGTGCTTCTCAGAAGAGTAGACTTCTCTTTCCATCCCCACCTTCCCCTTCTATCCATAGAGCCCCTGAGGAGTCATTCTAGTCTCTACTGTCCCTTCATCCAAAAGAGAAGAAGGTCAGGATAGAGAGAAAGCTCTCCACTCTTGCTCATTCAGAGGAAAAAAAGACCTAAGTCAAAAGAAAATCACTATTTTGATCTGTCAGGTCATATGCTTCTTGTTACTTCTGTATAATATGGGAGTTTGTTTTCCAGTTTTTCCCTCAAGAATGAATCACTTCTTATAATTTTTATTCTAAGCTCTAGCATACATCCCCAAAGGTCAGGGGCAATGGTGACCTTCTTTCAATCAAGAGGGTCCTACTTCATTAACAAGCAGAGAGCTGACTTTTGATTCCAAAAAAGCAAAATGATTTTGAAATAAATGAGTATTGCTCTAATCATAAGAGAAGTCTGACCTCTCACTCTATGATCTTTTGGTGGTTCATAACTCGAAGGTGGTCTGGTGCCTGTTTTTTTAGATACAAGATTGTCCATGGAGGTAGAGCAAGAAACAGTCTTGACAGACTAATAGTGCTAGTGGGAGAAAAGCACTTTGGGAATCCTCATCTTTTTGGTTAATGGGAGCTATTATTATAGGATGTGAACTTGATTAAGCCTGTTTTCCAACTGACCAAGTGGAAAATTGAGGTAATTATACAGATCATTTTAAAATTAATTCCATTGAGTGAGTGAAATATTTTTTTTCTAAAAAATTCTTCCTGTCATTTAGTTAGTGTAAAGTTGGCCTGTAGCAATCTAGACATCTACAAGAACCAGGTACGTATTCGTGTGAGGGAAGAACAGATGAAACACTAGCATTATGAATGGCCTCACTCATCTCACACCAGCAAATGCAGACTGGATCCCCAGAAGAGTAGCTACAGATATAGTCCCAAGGATAGCCCTGTGAGTGACTAGCTTCATAATATTAGTTCTTAAGCCTCCACTAGTCTAATTCTACTTAATAATCACCCGGTAGACTTTAGCAAAGGTATTTATTTGACAGACCTCACAAGAAAGGTTAAGTTACAAAGCAACTTGCCCCTCTGAGAAGTGCATTCTCCCACAAATATGCTAAGATAGAGGGTGAGGACAGAGAGGAAAGCATGAAGTCAAACATCAACTACAGTAGTAAAGAGGTATTCATGCATGAACACATATGACCTAGATCAGCCAGATGGCTCCAGAGAACAGAGTACTGGGATTGGAGCCAGGAAGAGCTCCCTCCCATTAATTGCAAACATACCATTTCTTCTGTTATCATTCATAATAATACTGTCCTTATTGGAGTGGGTTATCCAGTAGTCTGCAAACTTGTTGGATCCTGGACAGAGAATATCAAGTGTGCAGATGACCTTCCTCACCCATCCTGCCATTGCCACCTCAGAAGCATAGGGATCTACAGAGCACTGAGGGCCATTGTCTTCCATGGTATTAGAACCATTCCTTTCAATTCTAGTCTACCATACTCTTTTTGAGTTCTTAACTTTGGGTCAGCTTTTCTAGCTATTCCTTTCTCCAAGAGATTAACATTGATAAAAATGTCCCCCTGTGCAATGGCAGACAAATTCACCTGGAGTCACAAACCAAAGACCTTTCTCCAGACTGACCTTGAGCCATTGATGAAGGCTTATGGTTCTGGTCAGTTGACTAATTCCCAATCTACCCCTCTGTACAGTTGTCTAGTCCTTATCTTACCCTTCTGTCCCCAAGAATAGCAAGTGAGACTTGAACAAATGCTATGCTAAAATCTAGGTAAATTCTGAATGGGCAGACATTTACATTCACCAGGTTAAGCTGCTTAATAAGTCTGTCAACAAAGGAGACATAATTAATCTGCTATGACTACTCCTGATAAAGTCATGATAGCTCTTTGTTATCTTGGTTCTCTAAATATCCCTTTAATGATGCATACTATATAATGCCAGTACTCAAAGTCATAGGGTCATATAATCATCAGCTTGGAGCTGAAGGGGGCTTTTGAGGCTAGAGCACCAAGGTAGCACAGGGGCAGTTAGGTAACCCTATGGATAATGCTCTGGGTCTGAAGTCAGGAAGACTTGGGTTCAGATCCAGCCTCAAGACACATTGGCTTTGAAACCCTGGACAACTCACCAAATCTCTCTTTGTATCAGTTTCCTCAACTGTAAAACAGATATAAGAATATGTACCTTGCAAGGTTGTTGTGAAGATCAACTGTGCCTGGTATGTACTAGACAATAAATGTTTGTTTCCATTCTCTCTAGTCCAATCCTGCCTTAGCATCAGAACCAGAAGATGAACTAGAGCCTCTTCCTCAAAATCAATAGCCACCTTCCCTAATGAGCCTGATAGATTTCATTCTCTTTCTTTTTATGAATAATAATAATGATAGAACCTTCACAAAAATAATGCATTTGAATGGCATTGTAAGGTTTGCAAATGCCATTTGTTCTCCTCCAGGTTTCAATTTCTCTGGTGTCTACAAGATCACTGACACTATCACATTCACAAGCTATTTCAGTCTGATCTAAACTTCCATCTCCCTCATTACTTAGTATATTGCTTTGCATCCAATAGATGGTAGGTAAATTTTCATTGATCTATTTTCTTTCAATATTCAATATGCATTTTCTAGGAAGCAAAACATCCTTTCCAAGGGGCATTTGACTGATTAGAGAAACTCTCAACTCTAATATTCCAGTTCCACAAGGCCCATCTAACTGGGACTCAGCTTCTCCCATGGACATATCTTTGGCAATCAATCAATAATCAATTTTATTCAAAATTCAATATTCTATGGTTACTGATGAAGAAAGCATATTTCCTTTCCTTTTTCTGTAGCCAAAGATAATTCTGTTTTTCAAGATGCTTTTCTGATATGATGGAATCACACAATGAACAAATTTAGAGATAAAAACCCAACCATTTCAAAGCAGCACATTTTTTCCAAGCTAGAGATTCCCAGCATAACATTTTGGGTTTCAAAGAAAATTCTCCTGGTTGAGACTTTTGATTAAAGACTCAAACAAAAAAGAGAGACCTACTGAGAAAAGTAAAACTCTGAAGGAGACTAGAAGAAACTTTATTCAGTCTTAATGGGCAAATAAGATGGAGTGAAAAGTACATTTAAGTACAGATAGTGCCTGGCCATTCTCTCAAAACTGTCAGAAATGTCAGCTACCAAAACACATTATCAGGAGAAATCACTCTGGGGTTTTTTTAGTGTTAAAACTAAAAGTAGTTGAAATGAGACGAGCTCAGAGAGCTTGGGGCAGCTCCTGGATTAGAGAAGTCCTTGTATCCATACACATCTCACCTATCTATGTATTACCAGGAAGTCCTAGAGAGTTGTCTGGGGATGGTGCAAAGACAAGTACTTCCCCCAGGTTTCCTAACTATGTACAGAGTTTGATTCAAGATTCTGAGAGGTATGAAGTTTATTTAGGACACACTCTCCTGCCTTCATGAAACTCACAATGTAATAAAGCTTTGAATTAAAACTGAAAGCCAAGCTTTCACCAGCACCTAAGGAAGAATGCTCATTGGTGTTGCTGGCAAGACAGGAAATTGCCCAGTCTCAACCAAACTACTAATAGTCTTCCATGACTCATGATCAAGGGTGTTAGCTCTAACCCCTGGACCCCTTCTTGCTTGATGTAACTCCTATTTATCTGTCCTCTAATAAATCTAATAATGGAGAATGCTTCTGAGGTTGAGGCCTCACAGACAAGCAGTTGTGATGCAGGCTGGGGACTATCCAACCAGGGCATCCCATCTTGCGACATATCAGTCCATCACTTTTCAGTCACACAGGTCCTTGACAATGTCTCTCAGGGCATTTCTCATATGGGAGCCATCAGTGGCAACATGCTGCATTCCCCATAGATTTATTCTATGATCTTCAATATTCCTTTCAATCACGCTTATGGACAATTTCAAAAAAAAAAAGGATTCGGTTGAGTGTGTGTCAGATTATGAGCTTTGGAGACAACTATCCTCCATCCCAAGCACAGGGATCATGGTACAAAGCTCTTTGTCACTTTGGGAGATTGGTGGCTATGACAATCCTCAGTCACTTGGAATGACTCAGGCTTTGGTTGGCATCCTAAAGTCATCAGCAGGGTGCCCCAGCAATCAGAGGCTATCATTCAACTCATCTCAACAAGGAACCTTTGACTCCTTCATCTCACCTTCTCAAATAGTGAGCTAGATTGTTTTCATTTTGATTTCAATATGGTGCAACAGAAAAAAAAAAGAAGAGGTGATTCTGAAGTCAAAGATTTGGAATTCAAACCCCACCTCTTTTATTCAATCTCTGGGGGTATCTGGAAATGTCATTTCAATTTTTTTCCTTCTCATTTTTTTAAGTTTATTTATTTAAGGCAATGGGGTTAAGTGACTTGCCCAAGATCACACTGCTAGGTAATTATTAAGTGTCTAAGCTCAAATTTGAACTCAGGTCCTCCTGACTTCAGGGTCAGTGCTCTATCAACTGCACCACCTAGCTGTCCAGTCATTTCAATTTTCTGGGCTTCCCTTTCTTCACCTGTAAATTGAGAGGTTGGACTGATGGTTTCTGTGATCTCAACCTGATAAAATGTTGCACAACGTTCTCCTGGGGTAAAAAGTTAGAAGTTCTGTGGGAATAAATGCACCTCCATATATAGACACATAACCTTCAGAATCATTACAGAAGCCTAAGACAGATTTGTACTGTAGCTGGGAGAGGTCTCCCTTAGGGAGTGTTCTCTGTGCCAAGTTGAGAAGGAATCTCAGGATTCTAAGAGAGGTAATCAAAGAGGGAGAGCATTCCAGGCATGTGAGACAGACAAGGGAAAGTCATCTTGGGAAAGGATTTTCTACCAGACTTCCTCATCATTTTCTTTTTTAAAAAAATTGAGGTACCTTGTTTTTGATCATTCCCATAACTCAACTCTAACCATCCATGCAAAAGTCTTTTTAAAAATCATTTTATTAATAATACTAGCACCTTGCCAATAAAATACGCTCGAATGCCAAAGACCAATGTAAACGTCTAATTCCATTTTTCTGTTACCTCAGTTCAAGACTTCCTCCAGTTCTTCCTTATATTATTGCATCAGCCTCGTGATTGTACTGAATGAACCCCAGTCTGTCCTCCTTCTGAGTACAAAGTGATTTTCCTCAAACAGAGATCTGACCATGGGACTCCCTTACTCAATGAGCACCACCTTCTTATTGCCTTTAGGATAATATACAAACTCCTCTGTTAGATTTTTAAAACCTTATATACCCTCTCTTTCCAGCCTGGTCATCACTTTCCTTCCCACATTCCAAAATCTGCTCAAACTGGACTTTTCTCTGCCCCTTTACACACATAGTCCTCCCATCTCCCCTCTCTGGTCTTTGCTCACCATCCTCTATTCCTGAAATGCCTCCCTCACAGACTCTTCCTCTTCTTTTACAATACAGATCAAGTAACCCCTACTGCCAAAGACTTTTCCTGATTCCCTCACAGGCTGGATCCCTCTTTTTCAAACTACCTTGTATCTATTTGTGTTTATTATTCTATAATATATATGCACATATATTCTATAATATATATGCACATACACACATATATGGATATAGGTAGAAAAACAAACATATCACACACTTGGATGATATTGTAATTGTCTCTCCAATTAAAATGCAAGTTCCTTGCAAATGGGGTCACTTTCACTGTAGTTGTACCCCCAGTGCCAAGCATAGGGTCTGTTCCATTGTAAGAGGCTAATAATATTTACTTATTGATTGATTAATCCTGGAAGCAATCAGTGGACTTTATAAAAATGTTGTGATGCTTTTGGAAAGTCACTTTGGAAATTGTGGAGACCATCTTGGGCAAGGGATGAGATGAGGCAGGGAGATGAATAAATTGAACTATTTTAATAGGTTACTCATGTGGTATGGTCAGAGAGAAGTCTAATCGTTTTTTATTACAGATGTGTATGTCCCAGGTACTGTATACAAAGCCCTGAGGATACAAAGAAGACAAACATACACATACACACTCTCTCTCTCTCACATGCAAGCAGTCCCTGCTGTCAAGGAACTCATAGATGGGCAGAAGCAAGACATGTAGTTTGCAATCAATAAAACTCATCAACTGATTGGCTGTGTGAGGTTTTGGAGAGTAACAAGTCAATGATGGCAAAGAGATAATGGACCTGGACAAATGGAAATATGTCAGTGCTCTCAAAATAAGTAAGTAAGAAGGAGTGTCTTATGGGTAAAAGATAAGGAGCTCCATTTGAAGATACCTGTAGGAAATTTAGTTTTTAAATGTGCAAATTGACATTTGACCAACAAAGAAGACCCCGTCAGGCAAAAGCTTTAACTACATCTCCCATCCCTTTCCAGTCCCTCAATCACAAAAGAACTCCCTATAATCAATCAAATTAATTAAATGTTTACTCTGGGTCAGGTACAAGGACATAGGTACTGATAATACTAGTACAACGAATGAAACAAATCCCACTAGAAAGGAACTTCCATCCCTAACAAGGGAAATATAAAAATAGATACAGGCTGGCTGCAAAGTAAATGAATATAAAATGATGTAAAGCTGTTGAGTAAAAGATAGTTCAGGGATGAGAGAGGGAGGGAGGGAGTGAACTAGTGCTTGGGGCGGGGGTAGAATCAGGAGGCTTCATAATGGAGAGTTTTCTATTTTGTCTGAATTTTAAGTCAAACTTGCTGGACTTATGCCAAGGACCAAGCTCAGTTGGGTTTATATTGGTCCAACCTGGGAGTTCTTTTCATCTTAATTTAATGGAGAGACAGGATGTTAGTGAGGTGTCGATGGGGAGTGAAAAATTTCTCTCTTCTTGGCTGCCTTCTGATCATTTCCCTTTCCTGTATGTTTTGCTTTTTCCCTTGTGACCTATATAAACAGTATCTCTCTCAAAGTATAAGAAATCTGAAACTTGTTGAGATGCAACCTAAAGAATAAAGGAGCTGGGAGGCAGGGTGGGAGGAGGCAAAAATGAGAAAGAAACTCTGTCAGAAGCTCTTTGGAATAAATGTTGGCTCTCTGAGTAGAGCAGGATGGTAGAGGGTGGGGACAAAAAGAAGGTAGTAACCATCCTTCTGCATAGGCTAGTCCCTGTACCTCAACTGCTCTGTCTGTCTTCCCTCCTCACCTCACCCTCTTGAAATCACTAGTGTTCTTTGGAACTCAACTTGGTGGCCTCTCCTATAGTGTCTCCTCTTTTCCTGTCTCCCCAGAATCACCTTGTCTGTGCATGTGTTGTTCTCTAAATAGAATGTCATTCTCACCCTGCCCATTGCTTGTGCTTAATGAATGTTTGTTGAATTGAATTACATGTTAGAATAAATAAGCATCACTGTTGTAGCCATTAATAAATTATGATGATCTCCCACCCACCTGGTCAGGTACTCTCCATTTCCCTGAGAGCAGGGACTGTTTCATTTATAGATTTTTAACCCCGGTGCTGATCATGGTGTCTGTGAGAGAAGAGACTGAGTGACCGAACAATTGGAATCTACTGGCTGACCCAGATGCGTGTGAACAATGAGTCCCTCACAGCAGCATCAGGTATTCTTCATACAATTCCAAACTGGTTATTTAAAATATGATCATTGGCTCCAGCCCAACGTAATTAGGCAGTATGCATTCTAATACTGGAAATTCTTCAGGGCTTCTATTGTTTGAACTAATCAGGAACTAGCCACAACCAGTGGGATTTTTTTGGTCCATATAAATAGTGTTCATTCTGTGTACATAAGAGACTGAGGAGGAAAAGCATGAGGCTTAGGGAGCTTTCCGTCTTGATAAAGTAGCTAAGACTCAGAGAAGATTGTTGCTTAGAAACAGGAACTATGAGTGCCATGACCTGCCTCATTGCTGTACATCATAAAAACTCGATAGACCGGGTAGATTTGGGATGAGATGGGAACAATGTGATTTTAGGACTAATTCATCCAATTGCTGATGGATATAAAGGCTGAGGCTCCAGAGGGACCAAAAGAAATGATAAGCTCCAGTTTAAAAAGATGTTTCTCTATTATTCAGTGAACCTTCAAAAAAGAAGAATAAACGCTAAACAAGAAAGAAAAATCACTAAGAATATAGGATGGGACCAGGGAAAACCTTCCTTGGGAAAGTGGCATCAAGAGGTAGATGTACCTGAGGAGGAGGAATATTCCAGGCATAGCTCTGGACTCTCCAGAGATGGTGCCTCCCCAAGAGTATAGGCATTGAGAAAAGTTCCAGACACAAACACATAAGATCTACTCAAATAGAAAACTCCTCCTCCATAAGAGAAAGGGGAGTCTTAGTCCTGGATCAAGTGAAGAAAGATTTGTAAAACAATTTTTAAGCATTTAATAAATGACTGTTCCTTTTCCTCTCCAGGATTTTTGAAATTGTCACTCTGCTGCTTTCAGAATTTTCCAATATTCTTTTTATGTTATTCCTTTTGTTTTTCATATTTTATCTCAGAGAAGCTTGCTTCAGTACCACTGAAGCTAGTGACTCAGGATCACCTCTCATTCTGGATGTTTTCTTTTCTATAAGATTTATGTATTATATACTGTCAGTCCAATATTCTTCCTCTGGGGTTGGTGGAAGGCAAGGGAGAGTATTCTTAGTGGTGTCTCTGCAGGGAGCTGGGGAAGGATTTTCTTTTTTTTCTTTTCTATTTTTTATGTTTATTTTGAAACTTTTTCATGTTTATTCACTGATGTTCTTCCTCTCCTAATGTTTTTAATTTCATTTTCTAGTTCTGTTCTGTTATGATTTGTTTTGTTTTTGTCTTCCCAGAGGTAACTCTCTCTTTCAAGATAGTCATTGAATTCACAAATGCAAAGTGGTTGTTACTTACCATGATGATTAATGGGTAATGTATTTGTTTTGATGAGATTGTGTGCATGTGGAAGTGGTCCTGATTTAATAGATCCTTTTTCTTAGTTACACTGATTTGAGGACATGATCATAGCTATAGTAAGGGCTTTCCCATAATCCTGTGAATGATATTTTGTATTGCCACTAATTTACATATCTGCAATCTAGTTTTATTTGCTTCATGTTACTTACTTGCAGCAATTGCTTCATTTATTACTGCATAATACTATAATACTACATCTCTTGTGCTTAATTTAGCATTATTGGTTTGTTCAGTGTTATCATCATGAACACGACTGGTAATATGGCAGAAGAGACACTCTCTTCAGATTCCTTTAACTCTCAAAACTCCTCCTAAAAAGGAATTGTATAACTGAGGTAGAGCAATTATATCTAAATCCAGGAAACAAAATGGAGGGAATCCTTTTAAGACAGAAAAAAGAAGAATTATCATCAGAGACCATTAATCATTTAAGTATTCATTCAGTAATTAGCCTCCATACTTTGGCCCATAAAGAGTCCTAAAGGATTTCCTGCGGGATCTTCCTTGGGAAGATGGCCAGCATACTTTTAGCCTGGTAGCCCCCCTACATGTACCATTTGGAAGAGATTGTCTGGGGTTGTGAAAGGGAGGAAACTAAAAGCATGCTGCCATCCTACCCTAGTTTAAAAACTCCCATCCCTGCAGAGACGCCACTAAGAATACTCTCCCTTGCCTTCCACCAACCTTGTAAATAGCTAGAGGTGATGATTCTGCCCACCTTTGAGAAGGCATTAGAGACACGGGAGGAAATGGACTGTAGGTCAGCTTTATGGAAAGTGAACTGAAGTCTATGTAGTGGCTAGTCCTTTCCTCCTAGAGGCTACTTAGAGCAGGAAACCAGACTGAGGCAGTCTAAATCCACCCCACCCACCAAAAAAAAAAATTAAAAACAAAAATAAAAACAAAGAGAATGAATGAATCATATTTACTGCCTAACCTTTCAGTCTGCTCAGCAGTAAAAGAGGAATAGTTATAAAATGAGTGATAAGGGAACTATATTTAATAAAATATTGATACACCAAAGACTTTAACATGGAATATCTGCAATAAAAATCCACAACACAAGCAAATCAATTCTGAAGAGGGTCATAAACCTGAAGGAAGGATGAGCACTAAATCCTCAACAAATTACAAAGTTCTCTTAACATTTCAGACAAAACATATCAGGATCAGTGATCCTGTGACTGAGAATATGTAGACTTCTATGGATTCCTAAAAGAAAATGAAGTAAGAAACTCTAGAATGACAAAAAACCAGAAATTATATCTTTACAAAAAAAGAAGTTATAAATGAATGTGGCTCCTAATTTAGGAATTTCAATGAAGAACTGAAAAAAAAAACCTCAACTGGCAGAACAGAAAAGGTTGAATCCACAACATTGTTATCATCCATTTATTTTAAGAAAGGAAACTGATGATTTCACTAAGACATACTCAAGGAGTATAGACTCTATCAAAACAACTCTATATTTACCAAGATTAGAAATGGTATGCTACTGTAAGTATAACATAAACACATTCTCTATTCAGGGAACTTGTCAGCATATGTGGGATGATTCTGTTTTTAGCTTTTTAAAGATTCAGGAAATGCTACTGAAAAAAAGAATCTAAAAGGCCAAGTCCAGATAGAGCACCAGGAATAGTCTGGTACTACAGGCAGAAAGCTAAACAACACCTATAAGGCATCTCAGAAGCCCAAGCCTGGGGCCATGAAGAGCTTTTTATTAATGGGCTAATAGACCATTAATAGTCTCTACAATCTAAAGGAAGGTATCCTCATTCACACAAAATAGCACTTTGGTGACTTTCTGACTCCTGGTGTCAATTCTTAAACTTCCTTGGCTACTTCCTTTGGATGGTTTTCTAAATGTTCATTCTTTAAGGCTGACACTGTTTTGTACATTGACCTTTCTTTGCATTCCCTGCCCTTAGCAGATTGCTGGGTTTGTCTCTCTTCCTTAAAATTTTTATTTATTTAAGGCAATGGGGTTAAGAGTCACTTGCCCAAGGTCACACAGCTAGGCAATTATTAAGTGTCTCAGATCAAATTTGAACTCAGGTCCTCCTGACTCCAGGTGCTCTATCCCCTGTACCACCTAGCTGCCCCCTGGGTTTGTCTCTTAATAAATGCTAGACAATGGGTGGATTGCATTCTTTGCTCCTAGAGGTAAATTCAGGAGGCTAAGATTTAAGCTCAGGTCTAGTGCTATGATTTGATTTTTTCGGTATAAGGCATTGCCCTCCCTGAGTCTCAGTGTTCTCCCTTTGCCGTGTCTACCTCATTGAAGAGTAGTGGGGAAAAATGTTCTGTGATGGAATGAATGAAAAATGAAAAGCATTCATTAGACTCTTCCTCTGCATTTGCAACTGTACTCAGGATTATATCACAAATACAAACCCACCAAAGAGTTTGCATTCTAATGGGGAGAAACACCATGCAAAGAGGAGCCAGGATGGGGTGCCTACTTGCAAGGAGGTCAGTCTGGAAATGGTAAGAAGGAAATGGCCAGAATGAGAAGGTAAAGCCCTCCCCAGAGCAGAGGGTCTGGTGAGAATGGGTAGGAACATGACTCAAACACAAGCTGGCATGACATAGAATTGGCAAGGAAATAGAAACTTTCAAGGGAGATAGTAATGTTGCTGTAGAGTTTTTTGCTATTATTGTTGTATTATCTCACATAGGAGACACAATAAATGCTTGTGGGAAAAAAATATGTTTTTATTTTTTCTCATTGTAAAAAATAAAATGACCTAGATTGTTATCCACCATCTTCCAGGAACACTGTGCTCCCATCCAGTCCTCCTCCAGTAAAAGCCTTTTCTTCATTATGGGCTGTCTCTCCCTTTCCTTCCACCACTGGGAACAGACATCAAATCTATGAGTGGAAGCAAGGACTGAATAGAGTACATGCAGAGCTCTCCTGTCTGCTCCTGGGTGCTCGGCTCTATGCTTGCTTTCCACATATGACTTTGGGAGAATCAGCTTCTGGCTGCTCCAAGTTGGCCATGTGGGATTCTTCTTTAGGGGGAAAAAAAGCTATCCCTCAGTAGGCTTCTGAACAGGAAAACCTAATGACTCAGTGGACCTTTCAGAAGGTCCTTCCCCAGAGTCTTCTTGTTTTGACCTTTCTAGGAGCACATATGTAACTCTAAACCTTCCCAGGAGGAGTGGGGAAGGATATCTCAGCCTCCTTAGCCCCACTATGCCAGTTAAAGTAGTATTCTGTCTAGGAAAGCCTGACCACCTTAGGTAGTCTCACCACCCACCACCCATTCACCAGTCTCACCACCTTGAGCCTAGCAATGCTTTTATGCAACCTACCACTGATACTAGGAAAGTTCAGGTAATCAATGGCACTATGATTTCATTCAAAATCTCTGTAATACTCTAAACCAAAATTCTCTTCTTTGACCATTCTATCCCCTATGAGTTATCTCTTCCTATTAAAATGGAAGCTCCCTGGAGGCAATCCTGGCTCACTTTTGTATCTATCTTCACTCAAACAAGCATTTATTAATGTATGTCAGTAAGCCCTGAGCTAACTGCTTAGTCCTGCTTCACCTTCTGTTTCTCTCCTCCTGAGCTGCCCCAGTGGGAAGTTATTCTGGGTTCTTGGCAGCTCCTTTGGCAGAGTCCAATCTTAGACAACTTAGGCAAACTTAGACAACAGTCAGAGCTGCAAATCTACTCAGTACCTATCTCCAAGCCCCAGGGCACCATTCCTCACAACCAAATAAATCCCCTCCAGGAGGGGGGGCTAAATTCAAGTCTCATTAGGATAAAATGTTTGCAGGAGCTTGAGTCATCAATAGTTAGAAAGGAATGTTCCCACCAAAGAAGTTCCAGCTCTCTGGAAGGAGGGAGCGGGAGGACACACCAAACTTCAGTTTATAATTTGATAAGGAACAACATCTGAAAATTCTTTCACCAGCTATATAGCATTCCCAGCAATTAGCAAAGAAATGAGCAAAAGGCCTGTATAATTCAGAATTACAGCCCATCAGGTGCAAATAAAACCATGTTAATGTCAGATTGCGGTGATTCATGAGCCCGAAACCTCTCAACTTAGAATGGAATGGATCCAAAGGAATACGGAACAATTCTTCAACAAGCCATAAGCATTTCTAACTAGGACTAATGAATGTTTCCCAGTAATTGCTTCATTTTATTTCATTAGGCAACAGCATATGAATTCATGCAAAATTAGAGTTATATAATCATCAGTTATTAGAAAAATTAGACACAATATCTTGATTCCCTTCTTTCTCCCCCTTCTGATTGTGCTTAAGGGAAATAGGATCCAATGGGGGAAAAGTATCCCTGGAAAATATTAGCCTGAATTTTCCAACAGCATTTTTAAAAAGGTAATGGGGTGTTGTGTGCTTAATTAAACAGAGTCTCCCAATGTGTCTTTCTTAACTAGAACATTTTTTGGGAGGACAATTCTATTGAATTCATTCTGACTGTGGATTTACAAAGCTGACTCATCAACCCTATAAGAGATGACTTCCACAAATCCAACAGGGCAGAGAGGACATGTTCCTTTTTTCTATGGGAGAGGTCTGGATCCATAATGTCTCAATCACATATCTCCCTAGGGTCATGCCTGGGGACAAGGTCAACTCTGAGCATTCATGTCCCTTGGCATTTCCACTAGGTTTCTTGATAGTGTTATTTTCTAAGATACCATGATGATAGCACGAGTTAGGGAGCCTCCACAGACCCTTGGATCTGGCTCAGTTGCCATCTAAGTGACCTTTACCAAATCACCTGATTCCTTTGGATTTCTCCTCCTTTTGAAAAAGAAGGGGTTGATCAGTCATCTTTACTAATGGTATCCTCCCTAGAGAATTGAAGGGAACCTCGGAGGTTAGCAGGTCTATCCTCTTCTTCAGTGTGGAGGATGCCAAGACAAATAAGTGAATTGAATATGAGTGGTGATGGTGGTGAGGCGGGGGTTGCAAAATTACCAGTGTCATTTTCTCCTCTGGAGCCATCTAAGTTCAATGGCCAGATATGAACCAGGATGAATGGAGATGACCCTGGGTGTAACTGAAGTCCAAGAAAGAGAAATTACTTACTCATGAAAGTAAGTATTGGAGGCAGAATTTGAAGACAGAACCTCTACTGTCTAGCTCCAAGTCAAAGAATCACAAATCTTAGAAAGAATTTCAGAAAATAACTTAGCCAGCCCAGAGCTAAGCAAGAATTCTCTCTACAAATCTGATGATCCGATGACCCCAAGTCAGTTAGGGAAAGCCTGCTGTAGTTCAGAAAGAAATGAGAGGAGGGAGGGAAAAGGGGATTTTCCTTCCATCTCTGACTTTCAGGAGATACATTCAGACCCTTTGTTTCCAGAAAGGGAGTGGCAGTTTCTGATGCAATTCCAAATGCCAGAAGAATGACTTGATCCTAGAAGAAAGGATCAGCAAAATTGTAGCTATTATTGAGACTGCTGATAAACATTCCCAGAACTAGTCCTCTTGGTGTCATTGAAGAAATTTCAATAAACAGAGTGGAAGAAGGGAAGGTCTCAAAGAACAAGTTGTTCTGCCAAGGAAGTTATCCCTCAGTCTTTGGAGCCACTTCCCTCAGAGGGATTGGCCAGGATTCGGGCTCTCTGAATTTAAGCCATATCTTTGTGACTTTGTTTTGGGGATCATTGATTCTGTTGTCTTTAGAAGTCTCATTCTCCTGAGAATGACCACGTGGGTGAATTCAGAATTAGATTTTGAAGACTGGGATTCAAGATCTGCCTCTTCTATTAAAAGACTTTGATTTCTGGCAAGTCACTTTGCATCCCTGATCCTCAGTTTTCCCATCTGTAAAATGAGATTAATGACATGCTTTTCACATCTCACAATGTTTCACTGAGCCTTAAGGAGCACTGAACTTGTATCATATTATTATTGTTAGCTGCATCTGTTCTTTTCCCTTTGGGGGAAAAATTTACATGAGCCTCAGTTTTAAATTGTAACCACTGATGCTAATTGAATATTATTGAATCAAAAATCATGGTTGGCATTTGGGCAGCTCAATGTGCAATCTCCCAGGTGGTCTAGGGAAGCAATGCATTTTGTGGGAATGGGCAGAGCTATGGAAGGAGTCACTGGGGAGAAGATTCCTAGAAAGAAAGGTAGTCAGGCATTCCTGTTTCATAGGGAGGTGCTGACAGATACTGGCTAACCATTTATCAAAGCTGAAGTGGAATTTGATCTGTGCTTATCTTGTGATGTGTTCTCAAGGTTATCCACCAAGGAGCACCGCTTCAACTTTCCTTTTCTCGAGCATGTTAAGTTCATTAAGGCGAGAATTCTTGGCATAGGCTCTGTGGAAGAAAAGTTAATACATGCGAAATAATAAGATAAATAATAAAAGAAACTAGTGAGCCTGAAGAAAGATGAGAAGGGGATGAGCTTAAAAGTAATGATAAAGAAATGAAGTCTATTTGCTGTTGTGTTTGCTTAGTTTGTGTTCTAAGCCAATGAGGTGTTATATGGATATGAGAACCTAATCTGTTTCTGTGCACATTTGCAAACTATGGTGTTGAAATATAGCCTGGAAAATTATACTTCAAATAAATTACAAAGTATGGTTTATTCTGCATATTAATGTTTAAAAAATACAAAATTTCAGTTGCTTGATAATAAATGGAGAACCTGAGAGAGACGACAGTCATGTGAAAAACCTTAAAAGTATCAGGGGAGGATGTTCTAATGTGATCTGAGGAAGCTAAAATGCTTAATTACATACTGCAAAGGTTTCTAGGAAACAATTCTCAGTGTATTGAGAAGCAAGAAGCTTTTTTGTGAGCACATTATCTGAAAAAGGTTCATGGTCAGGAGACTACTCAAGTTGTTAGTGGGCAGGATGCCACCCCAGCAATGTGCCTTGGTAGCAGATTGTTATGACAAGTGCTAATGACCAAGAACTTGCCAGGACAGAGGCCCTGAAGTCTAGAGACTTGTCAAGAGGATTAGCAGCATGAAAGCCCAGAGACAAAATAAAGAATTTAAGCCTGGGGCCATGTTTGTTGATTTGGATATTTTAGAGGGAGGCATGGTGGCCATAATAACCTTTGAAAATCTTTGCAAGGCCTTTATATAGTTTTACTAAATCTCTCTCTTGGGTGGTTTGACTGAGTTGACTCTCTAGATTCTTGTGGCAAAACCAGAGCTACAGGCCACAGATACTCCATGGAGAATTGAAACTATTTTTTAAACAGAGAAAATAGAGGGTTTTGGTCATTTTATTCTGTAGAATTAGTGAGTGAGCTCAGATGATGTCTTCTCTTCCATCTCTAAACCTATAATAATATAATCTATCCCTGTTTCCTCATCTTGAAAATGAGAAAGTTTGACTGGCTGATCTCTATCCCTCTCAGGTCTGAATCTAGGATCTCATGATCCAGAGGATTAGTCCCAAAAGGCTAAACCTTTTATCAAATCCCATCATTCTTATACCAGTTGACAAGACCAAGAAATGTGAATAGTTTCTCAATAGGAATTATGAGAAATAGATTTCTCATTATTCATAGCACATAGATGTCCAATGGGGCCTTATGGGTCATCTCATCCAATTATAACCCTTTAAATTTCTTTTGAAAAATGATTCATTTTAGGTTGGAACGTGTCCAGAGGATGGCAGCCATGATGAACCCAGACACTGGCATGTTCACAGGTCTGAAGATAGTTAACTCACACTGAAGCACTCAACCCAAATGTATCCAATGTTATCTGCCCAGCATCCCTCAAGTAGGTGGGTATGAGTGTAGTCTATAAGTAACCCTAGGGCTTGGAAAGGTATTTAAACTTGATATGCTTGGCACAAAAGGTAGAATCAAGGACAATGGGTTGAAACTACAGAGAAGAAGCCTGGTTAGACATGTCAACAAGACTGATTAAGTGCCTGTAATACATCAGGCACAATGTTGAGTGCCTATCGTACCAAGAAAGGTAAAAACACCCCTGCCCTCATGGAGCTGCCAGTCTGACAAGGGAGACAACAATCAAATGAACATGTTCTTACAGGCTAGAGCAGTCTTTGCTTTGTCTTGATCTTCACTAGGAAAAAGAGCACAATGTGACCAATTAGTCCTTCACATCTACACTCACTATCCTGACTCTACAGCAGCCAATGATAGAGGCTTTCCTTGACCACAGATAAGTGTGGTCACTCAAAGTATCCTTGTGCTTGCTCATTCCAAAGGGAAATAATGTCTCTCCATTACATAAACCCAGAAATAGGATGACTGAGAATCTACAGGGTTCTGCAGAGAACCTTTGCATCCTCCTAAGAGAGGGACTAGTGGTCTCCTCCTCTCCTCCCTATTAACATTATGCTTGGAATGCTCTCCCTTCTTGAATTCAGTGTCTTTCCCATTGTCTTGCATTGCTTACTCCCATCCCAAATTAAGACTTTGAAAATGTCTTGAATCTATTTCTCTCTAATGTACTATTTTTTTCTAGTGGCAAGTAATGTATTTAAAGGGGTATTTTAGATTTCTCCCATTTCCTAGCCCAATTCCTGGAACATATAGGTATTTGACTGGATATTGAACTTGTTAATGAGGCCACCCAAATGAACATACTATTTGAAATATGGTCTGCCCTGGGCAGATAGGAGAGGGTCATCACTTTCCTCACTGTATGTGTTTACATAATCACTTATTTTAAGCTAGTATTAGAGATGTTCAGGAATGTGGTCTAATGATGGGATCCATCCTCATAAGGTCTATTTTGACATATTGTCCTATAATTTAAATGTACTCAGCCAGACACGCAACCCATGCTACTGTCAGCAGAATATGCATCACATAAAATATTAACTTTTACTTGAGTGAATTTTTTTTAGGTTTTTTCAAGGCAAATGGGGTTAAGTGGCTTGCCCAAGGCCACACAGCTAGGTAATTATTAAGTGTTTGAGACCAGATTTGAACTCAGGTACTCCTGACTCCAAGGCCTGTGCTTTATCCACTATGCTACCTAGCTGCCCCTTAACTTTTACTTGAAAATAAAATAATGACAATCATCTATACTCAGTGTCTTGCTGAAGTCTTCCCCTATCCAAATGTCTGGAATCTCCATCTGGGTATGTTCCCCCAGCAGGGTATTGAAAAAGTCAGAACATTGCCCACCCTCTCTGGGACCCCCAATCTTGGTTGTCTCAATCTTGAAGTAGTTCCCTATATGTCAAAGTTCCCTGAAGGAGTCCATGCTTTTCATCACACACAGTGAGCTGACTCCAGGGAAGTCATTTACACACTGGGAGAATTTGAGAGAATATGGAGTTTGTTCTAGCTTTCCTGAAACATAAAACTGAGAATGTCACACCAAGGAAAAATCATCAAGCTGTTCATACTGGCTAAGACTATCATCAAGTGACTAAAGGCACTTTTATGATCATTATTATTTTTTGGAAAGGAAATAGCGATCTGCTTTGTAGAGCCCACTTAGGAAGAATTGCATTTTGCATGTTTTTATAGGAGTTTTCATTGGCTTAACATCTTGAAGATTCAGGAAAAAAATCAGGACCAAGTAAAGGAGTGATGGGCCAAGCAGTCTTCTGCCTTGAGTCCAACTTCCTGTTGGTGTGTCCAGAGAAAATATTAGGTTTCCTTTACCTCCTGACTGTCCAGTTTTCAGCCATGAGTTATTGAGGGGCTGGCATTGTATGATACCTCAAAGTCTTCTGGTTGCCTAAGACTGGGAAAGGAGGGACAATGCTGGAGAAGCTAAGCTGGACCTGAGGATGCATATCAAAGGCCTGAGAAGACCATCTGCTCCTCTCTTCCTATCATACATATATATGTAGTAGGGGCAGTCCTCCACATCTAGCCTTGGGGAGTCATTAAAAGAGGGGACAGAGGTAAGGTAGACATTTGCTCACCTCTTCTCCTCCCCAGTCTTCTTCATGAGAGACTTTGTTTCCTTCCAGAAGAGTTAGCAGGAAGCTGGGACCAGAAGCTTGGCCCCCTTACTCTCCTCAAAGAGAGGAGGTACAGAACTAGTTTTCACTTTCTGCTCCCTTAAATATTGGTAGTCTAGAGGACATGATTTTCAGGTTCAAGATAACTTCTGATTGCTCTTTAAGTATTAGGAAGGAAGAGAGCTCTAAGTTTACATTTGGGGCTTGATCCCTTTCCCATAAAATACTAGTTTCATGATGAACATGCATATAGAAAGAGCATAGGAGCACATTTCTTCAAATTATAGCAAAATGGAAGTCAGAGAAAGTATACATAGAAGAATATATACCAAACAATATTGGGCAAAGATTTGGAGTGAGATAGCCCAGCTTAATCAAGAGAGAGTCCCCGATTTCCTCCAAGGGAGGTTCCCAGCTGGGAAGTTCTCAAGGGGCATGAACCAGTCAGCTTCTTTCCAGAGTCCTTACCTTCAGCAACCTGGAATGGTGCTGGCATCTCCCATCTCTCTTGAAGCTGGAAGTTAGAAATGGCTAAATTTGAAGAAACTCAATCACCCAAAGGAAAAAAATGAAGAGCTCACATTGTCCCCAGCTTCACCCATTCCTCATAAAAGAGGGAAGACATCTAGAATCCCATATCAATGAACTTTGGCACCAAGGTTTCAGATGGAAAGTTGTGAAGGATAAATGAGATAATGTTTGTAAAACAAAAAGAGCTTAGGACAGTGCCTTGTCCATTACAGGAACAAAATAAATGCTTATTTCCGTTTCTCTTCCCCCTTCAAAAAAAGAGACTGAAACAGACAGACATGCACAGAGACACAGAGACAGAGAGAGAGAGAGAGAGAGAGAGAGAATCACTGAGAGTCAACTGATTAGAGAAAGGAGAAATAAAGGAAATCAATTTAAAATTTTTTTGTTGCTCTCTTTATGGATCTGGAATAATACTATCTCCCCAGATAATTATTAGGAAAGGTCATTAGAAATAAGCTGTGAGCTTGTGGCAACTGATTCTCCCCTGAAGGAATGCAATGGGAGTAGGGCCCTGTCCCTGTCATCACTCAATAGAATTTTGGAATTCTAAAAATCAAAACAAAACACTAATTCTAAATTGGCCTCTCTGTCTCAACAAAGAGCAAACCCATTAACTCTGAGGCTTTTGTGAGAGATTTTTATGTTCTGACAATTCGGTGCCCAGAGACACAGACCATAGTCTCCTCATCGATTATTCAAACATTTAGCAACAAAGGCAAAGCAAAATTCTTATTCATCTCTTAAGAAAAGGTGAAATCTGGGAATCTGATCAACTGTTTCTTTACAAGCCCCAAGGGAAAATGAAATGAGTAGATCTATAAGAAATGATGCTGTCCTTGTAAGTTGTAGGGTGTTAAAAATGTCTCAACATTTCCCTAGGCAACTAGCTGGATGTTTGGCAATAATAACAGTTTATATTTCTGTAGTCCTTTACTTACGTCATCTCTTTTTGTTCTCAAAACAATCCTGATTGAGAGGGTCTCTCCACTCTCGCATTTCAGAGAGTGGAAAACCGAGGCTGAGAGTCTGAGGCAGAATTCAAGCAGAGTTTTCCATCACTCCCCTTGTCCATGACAGCATCCAGATGCTGTGACTGCTAAATGAGAAAGGGGAGATGATATTTCTGTCCTCAAAAGAAAGACTTTCTGGAGAGCTGAAGATTGTCCATTCAGGAAGACTTGAACAAATTCAATTCTGTTCCATAAACTTTAAAAATGTGGCTCAGCTCAGCCAAATGGACAATCAATATCTTAAGAGTAGGAATGTAAAGGCATAGGTGACAAGGATCATTTAAAGGAGTGGCAGTCCAGATGTTCTTTCTGTCATTCTATCAACAACTTTTCTGTCACCCTGTATCTAGAGTCCTGTACTATTGGGGGGGGCAGGGGAGTAGGGACCTGAAGCTTTGAATTGATCTCCTCAGCACCCACACAACCACTTGGAAGAACTATTCATATGTCGGCCAGTTCTTGGCCAAGGTTGAGCAAATTGATCTATTACTTTTTTTGTTGGGAAATGCTGGTTTTTCTTCTTATAGGATTGTTAAAAGTACATTTTTATGTTCAAGCTTTCCACCCTGATAAAAAAAGGTGAAACTCAAGAGAGAGAATTAAAAATGAGTTTATTTTAAAAAAAAAAGCCAAAGTAGAAATGCACTGGAGGATCAGCCCCAGGGATTTGGACTGGACAACCTTTTCTGACAACTTTTGATAATAAGAGAATGGCAATTTTAATAGGTAAATGTCCCCAAAAGGACATGGGCCATTGCATCTCAGCTCCTGTGCAATTGTGGGAAATTAAATTAGAGATAAGGGGGGTGGGAAGAAAGCTCCTGTGACTAAGTCCTAAATAGCAAATAAGACCAGGGGGATCCCAAGGATATGCCTCAGACAGCTGACACATCCCTCCACAGAGCCTCCCCCAACAGACCTAGTAAAAATTACCCAGAAGACAAGTCAGATTGAAAATAATGAGAGTTATATAAACATCAATAGGATGTTGCTCGAATACTTTATCCATCTCCTCTATAATCTTAAGGTCATGTGCTTTTGGACAGGCCTGGAAAGATGAACTAATGCAAACCAATCATTTCATAAAAAAGAGATTTTCCCAAGATAACACAGGTTGTTTTTGTTCAGCCATATCTGACTCTTCCTGACCTTGTGGACCATAGTTCACCAGGATTGTCTATGGGATTTTCTTGGCAAAGATGTTGGGATGATATGTGTGTGTGTGTGTGTGTGTGTGTGTGTGTGTGTGTGTGTGTGTTCACCTACAGTCAGTTATAAATATCATTTAGACAAATGTATCTATTAGATGTATTATACATTTGGGATTTTCTTGGCAAGGATCCTGAAGTAGTTTGCCATTTCCTTCTCCAGTTCATTTTACAGATGAGGAAACTGAGACAAACAGAGTCAGGTGACTTGCCCAGATCACACAGCTAGTAGGTCTGAGGCCAGATTTGAACTCAGGAAGAGGAATCTTCCTGACCCTAGGCATGGTGTTTTATCCTCTTCTCTATAGCTCCTACATATATTATATATAATATGTGTGTATGTGTTGTATATACATGTTTGACACATAGATAGACATAAACACATGGCAATTTGTGGGGATTTGAAGGCAAGCAAAGAAGGAACCAGCCCCTGTACTGTGCTAGACAGATAATGGGACCAAATCTCTATCCATATATATATATATATATAGAGAGAGAGAGAGAGAGAGATAAAGCCTGTTCTTATATATTACACATATTTGTGTGTTAGTGACTGAAAAATTGTGAATATAATGTCAGAAATTATTCTTACCAAATATAATCTGGCCTGCCACTACCTTTCCATGTCAGAATGTCAGTAATGCCTTCACATTCTTGATCTTTAGATATATTTAATCTCCATCAGGTTGAATGGATCCACACTCTAAGTTCCCCCTTGCTATTATTTCACCTTGCAAAGGACCCTAGCTTGAGTTGGAGCTCAGCTCAGCCCTCACCCCTTTCCATGGGGATTCATAGCTTGAAGGGCCAAACAGACAAGAAAGTGGTTTGGTTTTCCTTGCCCAGATTGCCAAGGGTGATTAGGATCCCATGACCAGGACTTGCTACCTCCTCCTGCTTCCTCCCCTTCTTCTCCTAGAAGTTTAAGAAGCTTTCCCTTCAAGGAGACTAAGGAGATATCCCCTAGGGCAGCTTTGTGACCTTGTTATCTCAATTAAAGATGTTTTATTCCTCAAAACTCATAGCTTTGATTTATTATGGGAGTTGAATTAAATAGAAAATAATATGTTCATTAGATAAAAAGGAAACTCTCTTTTCCTATTCAGTCAAATTCATTCTACCTACTCTTCATGTCAGCATCAATGTAGGAATTCATATACTCAGGCTACAATTTGGATTCATCCCTATAGAGAAGGTAATACTCGGTCCAAGTCTTGAAGGAAAGCAGGACTTGGAAGAGGCTGAGGGGGCAGCTGCACCATTTAGACATGAGGGATGAAATGGACAAAGATGAAAAGGAACACTAGGTAGCAAGGACAGGAAGAAGGTCACATTGCATTACAGAATGTCCAAAGGGCAGGAATACAGAATAAGGTTGAAAAGGGAGGTTGGGGCCAAGACATGCAGAGCTTCAAATGTCAAACAGGGTTTCATTTGTGATCCTAGAAGCGATAGGGAATCACTTAAGTCTGTTGAGTAGAGAAGTGATATGATTAGACCTGAGCTTAAAGAATAACTTTGGCAATTGTTTGGATGATGCTTTATAGTAGGACAAGACAAAAAAAAATAGAGAAAGAAAGAAAGAAAGAAAGAAAGAAAGAAAGAAAGAAAGAAAGAAAGAAAGAAAGGAAGAAAGGAAGAAAGAAAGAAAGAAAAAGAAAGCAGAGAGAAAGGAAAGGGGGAAGGAGAGGAAGAAAGGAAGGGAGAAAGGAAGGAAGGAAGGAAGGAAGGAAGGAAGGAAGGAAGGAAGGAAGGAAGGAAGGAAGGAAGGAAGGAAAAGAGAAAGAGAAATTATCCATTTAAGTAAGATAAAAGAATTTGGAATAGAGAGAATAAATGGGAATGGGGAAAACCTATAAAAAGATTAAAATCAAGTAGGACAAGTGGACCTACTCTTTACATAAGAGACAAAGTCCTTATTTTAAAAAGAACAGAGGAGAATGAGTGCAAACAAACCAATGGAGGAAAAGCCAGCCTCAAAGCCAGAACCTGAATTTGCCTGGCTGACTGGTGTCATACAATAAAACCAAGACAGGAGAACTGAGTTCACAAAGCCCATCAATTCACTCTCTGAAAAATCTTCCACCTTACAATGACCCAGTCTGCATGAAAATGTGTATTATTCTGCTGCATAAAGGTGACTCTATCATGCCTGAGATAGAGAAACTTTGCTTGATGAAACCATGGATGGATATAAAACAGATCTCAATACTAAACATATATGAACCCAAAGGTCTGGCGTATTTATTGGTAGATGAAGACATAATTCCTAGCAGCATAGTGTAGGGGAGATTTGGTTCCCCTCCTTGGCTAACATGTGGTAGTCATGGGATATAGTCATAGAAGAGGACGTATGGAAGAGGTATTATGGGGTGAGCATCTGATGACTCCCCTACAAAATGTAAACAACCATTTCTGATTGATGCAAAAGGGGCAATGTGATTGGTTAAGCTGAAAAAAAATGACTGTATTTCTGGGAAGTTTCAAATAGCTAAGTCCCAGAGGCTGACTTCAATAGTTCTGATTGATTTGAGGCACTGGAAAAAGAGGCAGCTGAATGACCAATGGCTGGAAGAGAGGCAGGAAGACAGGCAGGAAGACAGGAATTCAAAACTATCTTCAGATATGTAGTAGCTTTGTGACCTTGGCCAAGTCACAAGATATTCTGCCTGACTCAGTTGTCCATCTATAAAATGAAGATAATCATATCACCCACTTTCTAAAGTTTTGGGGAGAAAAAATGTGATAATATTTGTAAATTTCTTTGTAAATTTTAAAGCATTCTATAAATGCTAACTATTTTTATTAAGATTGGGGGAAGATCCCAGTCTTCATTTCTTAAAGGGAAAAGGGGATTTTCTGTCTTTACTCCCCAGTTAGCTATAAAACTCCTGACCCAGAGCAAACAGAAAGTCAATTTGAGAGAACTAAGGCACAGTTAGTTGGTGGCAGAACCTTGCAGTTTAACAAGAACCTGGAGTCCTTCATCATGGTTGTTCATGCTTGGTGTGGCTCCTGGTCTCCTGACTCAATCTCCAACATTGGACTATGCTGCAACTGCCCAAGGTTTTTAGGACAGAGTCCCCATAGCCATCCATATCTGAAGATTCAGAGATAGAAATATGCTTGACAATATCCTTGGAATTCATTCTTGCTTCCTTAAGTAGCCTGTCAGTGGTCAAGAGATCTGGATGCCCAGTTTATCCAGGTGTGATGCTGTAAGAAAAAGTTTTAAGGACTAAGTAGATAGGACATCGGGACCTCTCATGATAACTGCAGGAATATTTCTCACAATTTCCTCTGTCTCATTAAATTGTGTTCAGGTAAAATCAGGTCCTGGGATAAATTGTCTTACAGTCTTTGGTTGATGTTCCTAGGTCAGTGATCCAGAGTGGGTGTAATCCAACTTCCTTTTGAGAATGACAAGTTTATCAGAGTAAGCACCTAGGTAGTGGAAAAGCAAGAAATACAAAGGAATACTCATTATCTCATTGGAGAGATAACCTATATAGAAACATCAAACCATTTTTCTTTTCATTAATGGATAATAAACTAGACTAGGGGCCTTAAAAGGATCTTTAGCATGGTGACTGATGACAAGAAGCATGTAAATCATATTCTTCATCATTCATGTAACCAGTGACAAAATCACAATGACTGTTCTACCTGTGTGGACTCAGATGGGGGGAAATTGTAGTCATGAAATCAGTCTCATCAGGAGATGGGGACTTCAGAGTCTGTCAAATCTAATTCACTGATGAATAAGAATTGCCCCCAAAACATACCCAGTCAGGTCATCAAACCTCTATTCATCCTTTCCACTGACAAGGAACTCATCCCTACCTGAGGCAGTCTAGTACCTTTAGATAATAGGTAAACAGGTCTTTCTGACACCAAGTTAAGAACTACCTCTCTACAACTTCCACTCTACCATCATGATTCTGCCTGCTGGGGCCAAGCAGAAGGAGGCTCATCCAGTCCTCCTATATGTGACAAGCCCTTGGGATACTTGGAAGACAGTTGTCTTCTAGAGGCAAAATTTCCCCAGTTACTTCAAATGATGCATATATGACATGATTCTAGGGGCTTCACTCTTCTGTTAACTGCCCTTGGGATTCCCTAATTGTCATTTTCCTTTCAAAAATGCTGCCTCCAGACTTATGGTAGAGTCCAGTGGGTCTGTTCCTCCATGCTTTGCCAGTTCCCTCTCTTAGTACAGTCCAATCCTGCATTTGATGCTTGCCTGCCCCATCCCTTTGCTGATTCAGCTGAACTTGCAGTTCATTAAAATTCTCAGATCTTTTTCATGAAATGCTATTTACTTATATTTCGCCTGCCTTTTCCAGTGGGAAGGTGATTTGGAAACTAAAGGGTAGAGGTTGGTAGCCTTAGGACATGGAAGCTAAACTTGAAGTCAGGAAAAACAGAGAGTAAACCCTGCCTCAAATGTCTTATTGATATGTGACCACTGGAGACAATAATGTAGAAGGAGAAAATTTGAAAATTTTGTGGAAAAAAAAGAAATTTGTAAATTTACAAAAGAAATTTGTAAAGATTTTTGTCCACTTTAAAGTCCTATACAAATGTCAAATACTAGCAAATATCGTTCTGAAGAGGTAAAAACTGTATGAATAATCTATGACCTCCTGAAGGAAACATCTTCTTTGCAATCTAGAGTCTTAGAAGTTTGCTGAGAACAATCAGAGGTTAAGTGATATTTCCAGGGTCACAATCAGCTTTTATCTGAAATAGGACTAAAGGCCAAGTTGTCCTAACTCTGAAAGCATCTCTCTAACTAGTATTCCACATTGTATTTATCTCAGACAAGTTCTTTCACCATTATGATCTGGTTTTGAATCTTAATCTGTTATCCAGGGTCTTTAACATTTTTCCTGGCACTATTTTGTGCTATTCACAAAGATGTTAAGCGTGTTGTGTCTACAACTCCATTGAAGTCATTGATAGAAGCTGACTTCTTCCAAATGAACACTAACCCATTCATGGCTGTTCTTGGGATCCAATCATTCCACAAGCACTAAATCCATTTAACTGTGCCAGTGGCAAGTCAATTTCTCTCCATCTTTCCTGCAAGAATAATGAGCTATTTTGTAAAATTCCTAGTTAAAATCTGGGTAATGTGTATCTATAGTATCCCATGTTGCATCAGTCTAGTAGCCCTTTACAAAAGAATCAGTCTGCTAGGTTCACTAGCCTTCATTTTTTTTAGTCCTTTATCATTTTTTATATTTAAAATGTTTAATTTTTTTCAATTACATGCAAAAAATCATATTTAAGATTTTTTCAAAATCCTGATTTCCAAACTCTCTCCCTTCTTTCCTTACACCCTCCCTGAAATGAAAAGCAATTTGATAAAGATTTTACATGTGTAGTCATATAATTCCAGATTAGTCATGTTGCAAAAGAAAACAGAGCACCCCCCCAAAGAAAAATAAACACATTTTTAAAGAATATGCTTTGATCTGAATTAATATGCCATCAGTTTTTTTCTCTGAAGGTAAATAGCATTTTTCATCAGAAGCCCTTCAGACTTGTCTTGGAGTTTTATATTACTGAGAATAGTTGCCATTTATAGTTGATCACTATGCAGTGTTGCTCTTACTATGTACCTCATTCTGCATCAGTTCATGTAAAGGCAGCTGCTTTTTTCCTGAAAAAAGAAAACAACACTCATTACTTGTTATAACACAATAGAATTCCATCATAATCATACAGCCGATCATTCCCCAATGGAAAGGTATCCCCTTCCTTTCCAATTCTTTGACATCAGAAAAAGAACTGCTTTAGTTTTGTACAATAGGCTTTTTAAAAAAAACTATTTGGAATAAAGATCTAGTAGCTTTGATCTTCATTTTATTTTTTTTAGGTTTTTTTTTTCTTTTTGCAAGGCAATGGGGTTAAGTGACTTGCCCAAGGCCACACAGCTAGGTTATTATTAAGTGTCTGAGGTCAGATTTGAACTCAGATACTCCTGACTCCAGGGCCAGTGCTCTATTCACTGCCGACCCTGATCTTCATTTTAACAAAAGATTCTAGAATTTTTCCAGGAATCAAAGTCAAAGCAATATATCTATAGTTTGCAGGCACTTCTCCTCACTTCCCTTTGTAAATAATCAGGGCATTTACCCCTTTTTTCCAATCCTGCATTACCTCTTATCTTTTCTTTATTCTTATTCCTTTCTTCTCTAATCCCTATTTTCTCTTATCTTCTTATCCCTTATTGATTTTAGATCATCTAACCTCTCTCTCACATTAGGGCAGCTAGGTGGCACAGTGAATAGATCATTGGCCTTGAAGTCAGAAGGACTGGAGTTTGAATTTGGTCTCAGAAAATTACTATCTGAGTGACCTTGGGCAAGTCACTTGACTCTGACTGCTTCATATCCAGGACCATCCCCAGTCATCCTGATTCATATTTTGTCACTGGATCCAGATGGCTCTGGAGGAGAAAGTGAGGCTGGTGACTTAGCACAGCTCCCCCTCACTCAAATCCAGTTCATGTGCTTGTCAGGCATCACCTTATGATGTCATGGTCTTCTTTGAAAATGAAGGACAATATGATCTTGTTACCTCTTAGATTTCTCTTCTTTAAGGATATGATTTCTCTCTCATCACACCCAATTTGGATCAAGGTACAACATGGAAACAAAGTAAAGACTGACAGAGTGCTTTCCATGGGGAAGCAATATTGGGGGGGGGATTGTAAAACTCAAATAATATCTTTAATAAAAATAAATTTAAAAAAAGAAAATGAAGGACAATATCATCATCCTCTTATAGTATAGCTATTAAGGGCATGGGGGAATGATTTAGTAAATCCTTCAAGTCACCCCACTCCAAGTTAGTGGGAAGTTGCCCAATAACTAGTTTTTACTGAAAAATCTGGGAATCTCCAAGAATATCATCTAGAATGAGTAATAGTTTTGTTTCCTCATTGTCTAGTCTAATTCCTTCAATTTCTTTTTCTTGTCTTATTGCTATAAGGTGGTATTTTACTCCAATATTTGCTCCATAAAGTAATGATAATGAGCATCCTTCTTTCATTTTGGCATAGATACTAGAGTCATTTACCATTTCCTTCTTCAGCTTATTGTACAGTTGAGGAAACTGAGGCAAACACAGTTAACTTACTCAGGGTCACAAAGCTAGTAAGCATCTGAGTTTGGATTTGAACTTAGGGAGGAGTCATCCTGACTTCAGACTCAACACTATACACTGCACTAGCCAGCTGCCTTAATAGTCTTAGATATATGCTACTTGTCATTTTAATGAAAAATCCATTTGTTCCTATGCTTTCCAGGTATTTTTTTAAAATTAGGAATAAGTGTTGTATTTGTCAAAATATTTTCCATTTATTGAGATATTAACATGATTTTTCTTGGTTTTGTTATTGATATGGTCATTTATGTTGACAAGTTTTTTCTAATACTGAACTAGTCTTATATTCCTGTATAAATCCCAACTGATCATAATTATGATCTTTGTGGTATTTTACTGTTATCAACTTGCTAACATTTTATTTCAAAAATCTGCATCAATGTTCATTAGAGAAATTGGATTATAGGGGTTTTTTTTTGGCTTTTGCTGTTTTAGGTATCAGCACAATATTTGTGTCATAAAAGGAGTTTGGAAAGGCTCCTTTGCTATTTTTCCAAATATTTATTGTGGGGATAGGAATTCATTTTTCTTTAAATGTGAACTAGGATCCACTTGTGAATCTATCTGGTGCTGGGGATTTTTTTTTTATGGAGCTTATCGAAGGCTTGTTCAATTTCCTTTTTCAATGCAGTTATTGAAGTATTCTATTTCCTCTTCTGTTAATCTGGGCAATTTATAATTTTGTAAATATTCATCCATTTTATTTGGATTGTTAGATTTATTGGTGTGTAAATAGAAAAAAATAACCCTTAATAAAAACTTTAATTTCATCTTCATTGGTGGCAAATTCACCCTTTTCATTTTTTGATACTGCTAACTTGTTCTTTTTTTTAAAGAAATCAAATTAATTAGTGATATATCTATTTTTCCAATAAAACTAACTCTTTACTTTTCAATTTTTTCTTTTACTTTGAATTTTAGTCATCTTTTTTGATTTTCAGGATTTTCAATGTGATATTCAAGTAGGGATACTTCATTTGTTCTTTTTCTAGATTTTTTTTACTTGCATGTCCAATTAATTGGTTTGATCTTTCTCTATTTTATTGATGTGAGTGTTTAGAAATATAAAATTTTTTCTAAGGACTGCTCTGGCTGCATCTCATAAATTTCAGCATAATTGTATCATTTTGGCATGTTGTTATTCACTTTAATGAAATTATTGATTGCTTCTAAGATTTGTTCTTTGGTCCACTCATTCTTTAAAATTAGGTTATTTAGTTTCCTATTAATTTTTAATCTGTTTTCATGACTTTATTGAATGTAACTTGTATTACTACTTATGATATAAAAATGATGCATTTAATATTTCTGATTTTCTGAGTTTGGTTGTAAAGCTTTTTATCCCTTAATTCATGGTTTTGTGTAGGTGCTCATGGTCTGAGCATAGTCAGTTTCAGATCTTGTTTTAACTGAATGAATAGAGCCTCACTACCTTTGCCTACAAAGGTATAATGAATTTGATTTCTATACTAACCATCCAGTGAAGTTTTTATTATTAAAAAAAAAGGTGTTTGTTATAATCAGCAAACTATTTGGCAAGACTCTATTATTCTCTGCTCTGCTTCATTTTATACTCCTTGTCCAAACTTGACTGTCATTACAATTATCTTTTGATTTCCTGCCTTAGAATTCTAATCTCTTGTGATGAAAATGATAAATTAGTTTGTCTGAGGGGGGGTGCTATTTCTAAGAAATGCTGAGGGCTTTCATAGACCTGATCAACTTAGACACCTTCGGCATTAGTGTTTAGAGCATAGACTTTATCAAAGAATGGTTCAACAAAATCAGTTACTAAGCAATTATTTTAGCATATTACCCAATTAAAAACATAGAAATTCTTTGGAATACTTAATTTGTACCCAGAATGTCAAATAATTGGAAGGTGAAATGCTGATTATACAATCTAGAACTGCAAAACTTTGTTCTCTGTAGGGATAGAATTTATAACATCTCAATAACAGAACAATAAAATGAAATACTACCTGCATATCAGTGGTGTGGATGTCAAATTAGGAAATAATTCTGACTAATGAAAAACTGATATTTAAATTGGCCTAAAGGGACTTCCAGTACTGGTAATTTAGTCAGGAACATGGGTAACAACTTCAGAAACTAGTCTCCACAAAATGGCAGACCATTCAAGATCACTGGTTTCATTACAATCCCTTCATGAGGAAATACATTCCCAGGAGCTGTCCTTCTTTCCTTGTACCATTATTACTATTATCCTTTTAATCAGGTATTCAGTTATCAGCTGAACATTGATCTTAAGGGAGAGTAGTTGAGGATATAGTCAATTATCTTCAAATTAAGGTTATTTTATATATTCATTAAATATATATGTATATATTCACCTATACATACTAATATAAGTGTGTATGCACATGTATATTATATGAACTTAAGCACCCACAAAGGCAAATATTTTAAGAGACAAATAAGATTTAAAAATTTATTTATTTAGTATTTTATTTTCCTAGTTACATATGAAATCAATTTTAATATTCATTTTTGAAATTTTGAGCTTCATTTATTCCCTTTTTTCCTTCCCCACTCCATTGAAAAAGCAGGCAATTTGATATAGATGAGAAATGTGAAGCTCTGCAATACATTTCCATAATAGTCATGTTGTAAAGGAAAAATTAAAACTCCTTCAAAAAAAAAAAAGAATGCTAATGCCATCAGATCTTTCTTTGAGAAAATTCCAAGCAGGAAAGTTTGAAAATCTCCCATTTCAATGATTATCCATCTTTTCCCCTAAAAGAATATTCTCAATTTTGCTGGGTAGTTGATTCTTGGTTGTAATGTAAGCTCTTTTGCCTTCAGTAGTATCATATTCCAAGCCCTTCAATCCTTTAATGAAGAAGTTGCTAAATGTTGCAATAGCCTGACCCTATGATGCTTGAATTGTTTCTGGCTGCTTGCAATATTTCCTTCTTGACCTGAGAGCTCTGGAATTTGGCTATAATTTTCCTGGGAGTTCTCATTTTGGTATCTCTTTCAGGAGGTGATTGGTAGATTCTTTCAAGTTCTATTTTACCCTCTAATTCTAGAATATCCAGGTAGTTGGCTTTGATGATTTCTTGTAAGATTGTGTCTAGTTTCTTTTTTGGATCATGGGTTTCAAGGAGTCCAACATTTGTTAAATTACCTCTTCTGGATCTGTTTTCTACATCAGTTATTTTTTCAATGAGCTATTTCACAATCTAGTTTTTCATTCATTTGGTTTTGTTTTAATATTTCTTTATTTCTCATTAGCTTCCATTTGCTCAATTCTCATTTTAAGGAATTATTTTCTTTAGTCCTTTTTCATTTGACCAATGCTATTTTTTTAAATATTTGGTTGTTTTATTTCTTCAGTGAATTTTTGTGCATTTTTTTCCATTTGGCCAATTTTTGTGGCATTCTTCTCCTTATTAACTATTTGTATCTCTTACCATTTGCTTTTTAAGATGTTATTTCCCTCAATATTTGGGGGGGTCTCCTTTCCCAAGTTGTTGACTCATTTTTCATGATTTTCTTATATCACTCTCATTTCTCAATTTTTCCCTCTGTCTCTCTTAATTGATTTTTTTTTTAGGATTTTGCAAGGCAAATGAGGTTAAGTGGCTTGCCCAAGGCCACACAGCTAGGTAATTATTAAGTGTCTGAGACCAGATTTGAACCCAGGTACTCCTGACTCCAGGGCCGGTGCTTTATCCACTGCGCCACCTAGCCGCCCCATTAATTAATTTTCAAAATCCTATTTAAGCTCTTCAGTGTCCTGAGACAAATTTTTCTTGGAGGCTTTGGTCATGGGAACTTTGACTCGGTTATCTTCTAAATATGTGTTTTGATCTTCCTTGTCACCATAATAACTTTCCGTGATTGTGTTTTTTTCTGTTTGCTCATTTTCCCTGCCTATGACTTGATTTTAATCCTTTGTTAAAGTAAAGCTCTTCCTCTAGGGTGAAGAATGCATTGTCCCAAGTTTCTGGAGTTTTTTGCAGCTGTTTTCAGAGAAACTTCTGAGGACCTGCATGTTTTCAGTTATTCTAAGGTGACAATTTCTAACAAGAATTTACTAATTTTCTGGCCTGTTCTCTGTTCTGTAAGGGATGACAAGCACTTTTTTTCTGCTCTGGAACTATGAGGAAGGTTCCCACTTTCCTGTAGCATCAAGGTCTGGTGTGCTACTGCTTCTCCTCTCCCTGGGTCTGCAATCAGCACTGTGATCCTGATCCACTTTTGAGCAAAGCAGCAGAGTGCTGCCTCAGTTTTAGCAAGGGGACTCCTGTAATCTTCTGACCAGTGGTTCAACATCCTTACCATCTGTGGACTGAGAACTCTGGAAGCAGCTGCTGTGGCTACTATTCAGTGATTCCCAAGACCTGCTCCAGTTTGCTGGGCCCTGGTCTGGACTGTGAGGGGCTGTTTCTCTCTCACCCTGGTGCAACAGATTTTTCCTGCTCTTCTCCCACATTGTCTCAGATTGAAAAATCATTTCTCTCTATCATTTAGTGGGTTTGCCACTCTAGAATTTGTTTGAGTCATTATTTAAAGATATTTAGAGGAGACTAAGGGAGAGCTGAGGTGAGGTCCAGTCTTTACTCTGCCATCTTGACTCTACTTCCCAAAGAATATTTTTTAAAAGAATTATCTGTGAAATGGATAAAAAGAGTTTGGTTGGGGAAGTATATATAACTTATCTCATTTCCTTTTGCTTTCTTCTGTGTTTATTTTGTAGTTTTATTGATGTTATTTACTTTTTAAAATTTTGAATCCTTTTGACTAACCACTAACTAAATCCCTTCCAAATGGTAAACTAACTTGAATCAAAAAATTCAAGCCAAGGCAAACAAATCAATACATGGGCCACATCTGGGAATGTCTGTCTCATTCTGCAACCCCAGTCTGTCACTTTTCTACTCACATATTGTGATGAAGCTTCAATATCAGTCTTCTGAAGTGACAAATGATACCTTCATCAATCAAAATTCTAAAGTCTTTCAAAGTCATTTTCCTTTACATTATCATGTAAATTTAGATCATCATGCAAATTTTTCCTGGGATTTACTCTTTTCACTCTGTATAAATGTATATCCATCCTCCTAAGTTTCCCTAAATCCATATCTGTCATTTCTTCAGCCACAAGAATATTTCATTATATTCATGTACTGTAATTTATTCAGTCCCTTCTCAACTTATGTTCATCCATTTTTTCTAGTTATTCACTAAAATAAAAGGACTTCTATAAATATTCTTGTTTACATGTGTATTTTCTTTCTGTCTTAGAGGATAAACTTTCAAGTATATTGCTGGGTCAAAGGATATACACAGGTTGTCTTTTGGAGAATAGCTACAAATTGTATGTATAGCCCCAAGCACAGTTCCATTAATAGAGCATTAGTATGTCTGTCCTCTCACATCTCTGCCAGTACAAAGGTTTCCTACTGTATCTTGGACCATCTTGAATCATTCAATGCATATCTGATCATTGTTCCAGATGACACCAGAGGGGAAAATGAGACTTTTGCACAGGAATTTGCACAGTCCTGACTCAATAAATTCAATTCTCTTCCAGTTCCTGGCATCCCCTCCCTGGAGTCAGGAAGACTCATCATCCTGTAGATGCATGACTCTGGGCAAATCATTTCAATCCTTAGTTTTTTTCATCTTTAAAATAAGCTTGAGAAGGAAATGGCAAAACCACTCCAAGATCCTTACCAAGAAAACCCAAGAAGGAGTCATGAAGGATCAGACATGACTTTATCAATTTAACAACAACCACAATTAGTGACTGGAAAATAATTTGATAAACTAGAGAAAAATACTGGCCTGTTTTGGAAAATAAAATGTAGAAAAAATGTGACAGAAGAAAAAAGGGAGGAAAATGGCACATTCAGAGCTATTTCCAACTCCCTTCATTTTCATTGACTGTCCTCCATATCTAGAAGGCTCTCTTTTACTATCTCTGCCTCCCAGCTTCCCTGGCTTCCTTCTAGTCTCAGTTAACATCCCTCTTGTAGGAAATCTTTCTTCTAAGATTTTATGCCATGCCTTGTTTGTATACAATTGTTTGCATGTTTGCATGTTGTCTCCCCCACTGGAGTGTAAGTTCTTTGAGGGAGGAGACCATGATTTTGCCTTTCTCAGTATCCCCAGTCTTTAGAACAACATCTTCTCAAAGGAAACACTTAATAAATGCTTGCTGGCTGAAGAGTTGAGCATATGCTCTCAGGCATCTCAGGAGAAGCTTTCATTTTCCAATAGTTGAAAAAGGAAGGAATTAGAAACATGATCTAAATGGATTTGTTTGCTTATCTTGATGACTTCATTGTCTTTGAAAAGATTTTGGGAAAGCCTAAGGAGAGATGGAGGAAGTTGTCTGAAACCATCAATAGAAGAAGGTCTGATTTGCAGGACTTCTGTGAACTCCATAAGCCACCGTATAAAAGTCTTGAGCATTGAGCCCAGGAAGGTATAAGCACATCTCTAGAGACATTTCTACTTTTGCAATCCCAACTGTCATCCAGAATAGATGCCCCATAAACATTTCAAACTCAGCATATCCAGAACTGAACTCATTATCTTTCTCTATAAAACATCTCCTTTTCCTAATTTCCTTCTTCCTGACAATGGTATCATCATCCTCTAGTCACCCAGATTAGCATCCTAGGTGCCCCTCCAATCTGATCAGTGACCAAGTCCTGTTGATTTACCCTTTAAAACATCTCATATATAACTTCTGACTTCCATTGCCCTGGGGCAGCCCTCAACATCTCACATCCAGCCTAATGCAGGAGCTGTTGGTTGGCCTCCTTGCCTCAACACTCTCCCCACTTCACTCAGTCCTTAACCAATAAACTCTAGTGGCTCCCGATCACCTCCAGCACTAATTATAAGATTTTGTTTGGTGTTCAAAGTCTTTCATAACCTTTATGTGACCTGACTCTCCAATCTTCTTCTATCTTTCCCCCAATGCAAGTACTCTATTTGAGTAGCATCAGACTCTTTGCTATTCCTCCCATAAAAGACCCTGTTTTCCAGACCCCAGGCATTTTCAATGACAATCCCTGATACATGACATACTCTCCCTCTTCATCTCCATCTCCTGCCTTCTTTTAAATACCAGTTTAAATGCTATCTTCAACAGGAAGTCTTTTCCCAACCCCTCCTAACTTTAGTGCCTTCCCTCTTTTAATTATTTTCTATTTCTCTTATATATATAACTCCTTTACACACACACACACACACACACACACACACACGTGTGTTTGCTTATCACTCCCCTCATTAGATGTAAGCTCTGGCTTGTCTCTCGGGCACATAGTGCCTGGCTTGGTACTTAAAAAGTGGTACTTAATAAGTGAGGGTATGGGATGTTCAGGAAGAACTAGCACCTCTGGGGTGAGGACTTGTGAGTCTTTTTCAGGGCTATTCATCCACCTTTGATATCCATCTGTCACCCGACTCTCACCTGTGGCTCCAAAAAGTTGTAATTCAGTTTATGCCTGGGTAAATTATCTTGGCAGATGGGTCATCCCATGTTGAAGATAATCAACTGACCTCAAACCCATCAATGAGTTAATGGGGAATCTATTCCAAGCATGTGCAGACTTCCCCTAGTAGACAGGATAGGTGGATGAGAACAATTTGTTCCAAAGGTCTTTAGACTGATTCAAGAAGGCACTGTGGAATGCTTAGTTTAGTCAGGCATTGAAGATACCTAAGTGCATTCCAGGTCATCACCAATTATCTTGATTTTTGTCTATTCACTGGATTTCAATTACCATGGAAGAGAGAGTGAGGTTGATAAATTTTGCAGCTTTATCTCACTTGAAGCCAATTCACACAAGACTCAAGACTTCACTAGTGATGAACTGATCTTTGAAAACAAAGGAGGCGACTTCTGGGCAGGGTCAAGGTGATAGTGTGAAGACAGCATGCTTCCAGAATGTTTCCCTACACTACACTAGATGAAGCCTCTGCACAGATATTAACAAGCTACACATTCCACCAAAAACAAAAACAAAAAAAAAGATCAAAATAAATTTTCAACTGTAGAAATCATGGAAGAACTTCAGTGAAGGGGGAAAAGGGGAAGTAAAGACCAGCTAGGTGGGAAAGTGTGAAAGTCAGTGGGAGGCTTTTAACCACAGTACAACCCAGGTCTTGGCAATTAGATAGCAAGCCAGGAGGAATGGTCCCAACCCTAGGCAAAGTCTAAAATCTGGAAATACTGGGGCAAAAAGTGTAAAGGACTGAATTGGGAATAAGGCACTGCATGGGTAGAGTCTGGACATAAAGGAGGAAACAGACCTATGCATAGGCAATGCCTGGGCTGCATAGGCAACATCTTGGCCAGCAATAGTCCAAGGATCAGAAGCTAGTCCTAGCATAAAAAGTTTGGGTCTATACTCCCTATATCCCAGGAACAAAATTCAAACCATCAAAATGAGCAAAAAAAAACCCCTGAAAGAATGCTAACCATAGAAAGTTACCATGCAGATAGAGTTGATTAAAAATGTCACTTCAGAAGAAGAAAGAAAAGACAAATTATCTATATGGGAAGTTTCAAAGGAGTCTATAAATTGGACTTAAATCCAAAACCCCAGAGCAGTGCTTAAAAAAGAATTAAAAAACTAAAGAAGAGAGGTAGAATAAAAATTTAAAAAATGAAATGAGAGCCATGCAGGAAAATTATGAAAAATTGACCAAAGAAATCAACTCCTTTGAAAGTAAAAATAAGCAGCTGGAAAAAGAATGTAACTCTTCCAAAAATAAAATCAACCAACTGGAAAAGAAAATTCATATTGATCAATTGGAAAGGGAATACAAATCAGCAAAAAGTATAATTAACCAAATGGAAAAGAAAACACAAAAGCTATGTGAAGAAAATAAAACCCTAAAAATTAGAATTAGACAAATAGAAATTAATGAATCTATGAGACATCAAGATTCCATCAGGCAAAGTTTAAAGGCTGAAAAAAACTGAAAAAAAAACCCATAAAATAGCATATAGGAAAAACAAATGACCTGGAAAATAGATACAAGAGAGATAATTTATGAATTGCTGGTCTACCAGAAAGCCTAGATCAAAAAAATAAAAGAACCTAGAAAATATCTTTCAGGAAATTATCAGAGAAAACTGTCCAAATATACAAGATTAAGAAGACAAAATAAGACTTTGAAAGAATACCTAGAATATCTCCAGAAAGAGACCCTAAGATAAAAACTCCTAGGACTATCATAACCAAACTCCAGAATTCTCAAATAAAGGAGAAAATACTGTAAACAGTCACAAAGAAGCAATTTAAATACAAAAGAAACACAATTAGAATTACACAGGAATTATCAGTTTCAACATTAAAGGGTCAGCAGACCCAGAATATGATATTTTGGAGGACAAAGAACCTTGGATTACAAACAAGAATTTATTACCCTGCAAAATTCAGTATATTCTGTTAGAAGAAAAGATGAATATTCAATGAAATAGAGGACTTCCAAAATTTCCTGATAAAAAGACCAGAACTGTACAGAGAATTCAATCTTCAAATACAAGATTCAAGAGAATAAATAAAATAAATAAAAAGGTAAACAGAAAGGGGATAAAAATAAATGTTAGATGTTAATTTGTATACAACTCTGCAAGGGAAGATAACACTTGTAACACCTGTAACTATTGAGAATTTTTTTCTCTTAGGATAGTTAAAGGGTTGAACAAATTGTACTTAGAGAATATGGGTATGGTTGGTTCTTGTCTTTGATTATCAAGGAATACTAAAATGATAGCACTGTGTTTGAAACAATTTAACAGTGCAATGGATTATCACTGATCAGAATAGTATGAGCACAGAATGTTCTACCACGGGCAGAACAAAGTGAACACCTGGGCTGTTTACTCTAAACTAATATATCTCATGTTTCCTTTCAGCCATTTTAATTCTGCCTTGCTCATAGAACTCAGCACATTCTCTGATGAAGGTGTCCTATGCTGGGTGGTCCTGAGCCAGTGTCTCTCATGCCTTACAATCAATACTAAAGTTCTTAAGAGAGACCTTCAGGGTTTCCCAGTACTTAGAGGTTCTATACATAATTAAATCTGAAGTGATTTACAACATATTCAGAGGTTTATAGTACAATAGGGACAGAGAGTAAGAACTTACTTAGAAAAGTGGGGCATAAATTAATTAGGAAAGGATTTTATCTTAATCCATACTTTAATGATAGTTTTAGTGCCATAGTTGGGTTGCTAAAGGGACAATGGGAGAGAGTGTACCTGATACTTTGGGGAGGGTTGTAGAGCTATCATAGGGCTAAGGAGATAGCAAGAGAGAGTATATTTAGAGGGACTGGAGATGAAAATATCATGAAGGCATACGCTTTATTTGAAGTTTAGGCTACAATTGGAGGAAGCATGCTTGGGAGGGAGTGGTACAAATGGTTCATAAAATGATTTGGCTTTATATGAGGATTCTGTATGGGTACTTGAAAAGGGGGTGAGGTGTAAAGTGATTATAATTTGATGTAATTCATGACTCTTAAGAATATATTTCTAATGAGACAGAAAAGGAGAGGATACTTAGTGACTATGAGGCAATCCTGCTTATCAAGCAATTAAACAATCAATCAACTAGGGGCAGCTAGGTGGCGCAATGAATAGAGCACCAGCCCTGGAGTCAGGGGGACCTGAGTTCAAATCCAACCTCAGTCACTCAATAATTACCTAGCTGTGTGGCCTTGGGTAAGCCACTTAAGCCCATTGCCTTGCAAAAAAAAATCATTACTGAGTAGAGAAATGCAAATTAAATCAGCTATGAGGTACCACCTTACAGCTTTATGATTGGTTAAGATGACAAAAAAGGGAAAATAATTAACTCCACACTGGTGGAGTTGTGAACTAATCCAACCATTCTGGAGAGCAATATGGAATTTTATCATTCCTAAAGAGCAATAAAACTGATCATACCCTTTGATCCAGCAATATCAATATTAGTCTTATATCCAGAAGCATCATAAAACATGAGAAAATCCCACATGTTTCAAAGTATTTATAGCCACTGTTTTTGTAATGGCAAAGAATTGAAAAATGAAAGGATGCCCATCAACTGGGGAATGATTGAACAAGTTATAGTACATGAATGTTATGGAATACTATTGTTCTATAAGAAGCATGAATGGTCAAACACTAGGGAAGCATGAAAAAAAAATTACAGGAACTGATGCTGAGAAGGAAGTAGAACCAAGAAAACATCATTCACATTAACAACAACATTTTGAGTGGATCAGTTTTGGTGGATGCAGTTACTCTCAGCAGTTCAGAGAGCTAGGACAACCCTAAGGAGACCTGTTATAAACAGTGTTAGCCACATTCAGACAAACAAAACAAAACAAAACAAAACAAAAAAACTAAAGAATCTGAATGAACACTATGTTCAATTTTTTAAATTTCTCTTATGTTTTTCCTTTCTATTCCATCATTTTCTTTTTTTCTCCTTAGTCCTAATTCCTCCTACACAAAATGATTAATCTGTAGATATGTTAAGCACAAAAGCATTTGTAAAATTTTACCAAACTATTTGCCACTGAAGGGAGGCAATGGGAAGGGAGGTGGTAGAAAAATGTGTGACTTATAAATATGCATCTGGATGAATGTTGAAAAACTTTCTTACCATGTAATTGGAAAAATAAAATATAAATTAAAAAAAAGAAAATGAAGGAGGAACAACAACTTAGTAAGTACAAATTAGCTGCACTTATTGACTTGAATTAGCCACATCTCTTATACATATTTGAGGATTCTGATCTCCAGAGTGGCAAAGTAGGCTCTACTTTGGACACTGAAGGGTGGACAAAGGCTACATGCCTTCACAGACTCAATCAGCTATCCTATGATGCCCTTGTGATCCCTACACAGATGCTCACAAATCAAATCTTTTATCCTCTGTTCAAATGCCAGATTGGAAGGTTTGGAAGCTGTCCAGTGCCAGGAGAGTAAGAGTGATTAGGGAGACAGTCTATTCAGCAGCAGAGGTTTGACTGGCAGGGAATCTCTCTAGCCCACCCATAGACTCTCACTGGGGACTATGACAGGGAGTATGCCTTCACTCTGCTCAGCTCAGATCTTAATGCATCTCTGTCCAATCCCTTTGATAGAAGAGGTTACTTCTTTCTCTGGTTCCCTCAGAACTGCATGCGTTTCCTCTTCAAGCTGTTTTTCATGTTAGCACATAAAACGTTCTTCTGCTGGCCTTTCAGCAAATCAAATGTCCACAGGAGAATTGTTCTGTGCCAAGGGCTTTTATATGGGTAAATATTGCAGAGGCATTGGAAATAAAAGCTCTGTGGGCAGGTGTTCCAAGGGTCAGGGACTTCTCTTAGCTGGGGGGATTCTTGTATCTTGGTACCCCAGAATGGACTCTAGACTGCGATGTCTTTCTTTAAGACCTCCCAGTGAGGAAACTGCTGCCCCAGTACAGGTCAGTCTTCTTGAGTTTTAGAGTCTTTACTAGTCAATAGGGGCATAGGAAGCCTAACAGACTTGCCCAAGATACCTCAGTCAGTCAATGTGAAAGGATGAGCTTGAACCCATTATGTCCCACTGCTTTGCTTTTCTAAAACTTGCAAGGTAAATGCAAACACTGTAAACATCTCCCTGAAATGGCTTCTTGATCTTATTGAGAGCACCCACATGAGAAAATGAAAAGAGTCCTGAGGTGCACCTTGCTTTGGTCCTGAAAGTGTGTGTGAGGGTTGGTAATATGATAGGACTTTGCCATTAAGAAGACTTGAGTGGGAATTTTGTCTCTGATACTTCCTGGCTATATGCACACCTTCCTCTGTTTCAGTTTCTTTGTCTATCAATTAAGAATGACAATTATTTTTGTGACACTTGTTATAAAGAGCAAATGCCATATTGAAACAAGTCAATTAAGTTTTTACTAGCTGTTAGGCACTGTGTTGGTCTCTGGAGGTATATGTCCATTAATGAAACATGTTCTGAGGTGATGAGGTCGCCAAGTGAAGGAACATGGAGAAAAATTGGGGGACCTAGGTCAGAAATTTGAGAATAGGACCTTGGTGATGATCCAGAAAAGGGGTAGAGAGACTCTGCAAATAGGAAGAGAGCTCAGAATGAGACATGTCATGAAAATACAGGGAGAGATGAATGCCCTCTTTCTTAGGTCAGAAAAATCACGTTGACATCCCTCAGTAATACTATAGAGTACACACCAACCTATGCTGGATGGATCCCCCAATCCCAGTTCTAAGTTGTTGGCTGCCTAGACCAAAGATCCCTCCCCTAAGCCTTCCTCATATTTCTCTGTGTTGGCCCCCCAATTTTTCTGGGTCTCTTTCCCACTCTCCTCTGTCCTTCCATTGTACCCTCTGGAAACTCATTCTGTCAGGAGCACCCTGACCATCATATTAGATGTGCTATCTTTCAATCCCAAATTACCAGGAATGTGTTTTGTGCTTCATTTTTTAATGTCTTCTGAGGAGAATCCAATTATATTCCTCATGATCAGGGCCAATTTTGTTTGTTTCTATCTCTGGAACTTAGCACACATAGACAATCAAATAACAACTGTTTAATTGAATGGAAAGAAGAAGAACTAAGAAAAGGTTATCAGATTTGGCAGTTAGAGACTAGAGGTAACTATGGAAAGATCCATTTCTGTTTAGTGGTGAGATCAGAAGACTGGAAGGAGTTGAGATGTGTGGTGAAAATAACAGGCACATCATTCTTTTTCGAGGAGTTTGCCAGTGAAAAGGCCATTTGAAATACTTGAAGATAGCTATCTCCTCTCTCCTGAGTCTTCTCTTTGGGTCAAATATCCCTTATTCTTTTATCTATGCTTGTAAGGAAGAGTTCCAAAATTCTTCTTCCTTCTGGGCACCTTCCTCAAAGCACACTTCAGTTTGTCCATGTCCATTCTAAAAAGGCTCAATATAAAATTACAACCATGAAATATACCATTCCAATTGAATATTAAGGGCTCCTTAGACCTAGTTAGTCACCAAGGTACTTCCCAGCCATAAATCCCATTCTGATCTATGATGTGAAAGTTGAACCTTCAGAAGTTGCTCAGTATTTTCATTAGATAAAAGGTTCCACTTTGCCTGTATAGATCTGACTTCTTCAATAAAAAGAAGTTGGCAAAGCTATCACCAACTTTCATACAACCCCTACTCTCCACAACACACACACAAGTAATGCTGACAAGGGACATAAAGGAGCCCATCTAAGATGCCAGGTCATATTGTAGCACAATCTCATCATAATCCATCTCATGAATAATGTTGTTTATGTCTTTTCCACACCAACCATCACTAGTAATGTGTTGGATTCTGTCTACATATGACATGAATGTCTCCATTGCTCTATTGCTTTCTCCATGAGTATGTTCCTCCATGTCTCTCTGGGCCTGATTCTCTGCTTTTGTCTCTCTGTTTCTTTCTCTGTCTCTTCTTGTCTCTCTGTCTCTGTCTGTTTATCTTTCTCTCTCTCCTTGTTTTTCTGTCTCTGTGTCAGCCTCTGTCTCTGTCTGTCTCTGTCTTTCTCTCCCTCTTTACTCCCTGGATCACCCACAATTCTGATTCTTCAGAGACATGATGACCCATGATTCATGGTCACATAACTCAAAGAATAGTAGGATGAGAAATAAAGGTTTTTTGTCTTAAGGAGAAATTTAGAGTCTTTCTTGCCAATGCATAATTTCCCAAATGTCACTGAAACCATCATTCTTCAATTATAAACCCAATTCATTACACAGCTAAGTAATATTGATCCTGATTGACTCTCTCTTCTTGAGCTATCCATCCAAATATATATCATAAAGCAGACAATTAGAACAGTCCAGCAATTTGTATTTTCCTGTTCAGAAAAGGATATGAGTTAGTTCTAAAAAATAAACTCCAAGGATGACCCATAGGTCTGTCCACAGCCCTGGAACTGATGTGGGTGGCTTCCTGGGAAGGGCTATTAGGAATATATGACCATATAGGATGGTCAGGCATGGATGGGATAAAATCTAAATCACTGGAGGGAGAATACCATTAGTGAGATTTTTAAAGGAATATAAACAGTCTTTGGCCATCAATAGTTCTGTCAATATTTGTTTTTTTATTTAAGGGTTAAGTGACTTGCCCAAGGTCACACAGGTAATTATCAAGTTCCTAAAGTCACATTTGAACTCAGGTCCTCCTGACTCGGGGCAAGTGCTCTATCCACTGCACCACCTAGCTACCCCCTTGTGTCAATATTTATGACATAAAAATGGAGCTTAACTGATCAGATTCTCAGTTTGATGAATGATCTTTATATATATCTGGTAACTGATCATGACTTGTTACTGGTCTTCAGTCAACAAACAATAAACATGAATGAGGCACCTCAGGAACTTTGCCAGGTGCTTGGACCACAAAGACAAGAAGCAACCAGCTCCTCTTCTAATTCAGAGTCCCTAAGTAGAGCCCATGGTTCTATTTCGGCTGTTGTCCCAGTTGGCTGCCACCCTCCTTTTTTAGCCTCAGCATTCATCAGAAAAGATTTAGGAAATGAAAAGTCTTCTTGCATTCAGAGGCACATTTTTAATTACCTGTCAGCAGGGAAGGCTGAATAGTGACAAAGAACTGAATGATTGGACTCCAGCAGTGCAGTCAAAAGATCTAAGGACATTCAATTTGGTTAATCCGGTGAGAATTAATGTTGAGTGTTGGACATCTGAAGGTAGTTTTACAGGCAAATGGAGGCACAATTATTCATTTGAAGGTCGAGGGGAGCTCTGAAAAAGCAAAAAAAAAATCTATTTGAAAAGGCTACCCAAGCAGGACAAGCTTGTTCAGGATCCTTCCATCAGCTCTGCCTCTATCCTGTCAATTACTGGTGAAAATGAGGGAATGGCATATTGTTGGACTTGATTCTATCTCAGTCAAGTTAGCCTGGGTTCTATGTACCAGGCTTTGTAATACGCTGAAAGCAGTCTTTCTAAAGAATTGATTTCCTTTATTGCCTATGCATTTCTATATACATTTAATAATATCAACCAGGGGAGACTTGAGCTTCACCAGACTGAATATCAAAGGCATCCATTGACATAATAAGAGCTCCTGATTGGGAAAGGATTTTTTGATGGCAATCTGTGGCAAGATCAATAAATTGGTCTATCAATCCACAAGTGTTTATTAAGAGACTATTAGACCACTGTGTGTGATGCCAGTTTTACAAAAACAAGAGTAAAACTATCCCAGTCCCTGCACCACCCACAATCAAAGTGATGGCTCATGATACATGGTCACATAGCTCAAAGAATATAAGGGTTAGAATCAAAGGTTTTTGTATTAAGGAGAAATGTGGTTTTTGGGGGGTGGGGGATGGGGGAGACAACCTCTATAGGCAACAGACCTAAAAAGTAAAACCAAGAGTAATGGGGGAGGGACAAGCATTCAATAGAACATTGTATACGGTAACAGCAATATGGTTTTAAGAATGACTTTGAGAGATTATGTTATTTTGTCTGTAATAAATACCCATATTTACTACAAAGGACATATGTAAAAAGATGCTATCTGCATCCAGAGAAAGAACTGATAGAAGCATGTAGAGAATAATTATACATATATACATATTGTGTCTGATGGCAGCCATCTTTAGGATGGGGGGGAGAGGAAAGAAAAAAAGTAAAAATGAAAGAACTTTACACGCTCATTTTGTTATATATTTGAAAGGAATAGCAAATTGTGTACAGTAGACTTGCAATTTCATGTACAATTATCTTTTTATTGTACTGTTATAGAAATGCTTACTTTTTCCATAAATTAAAAATAAAACTTTATTTTTTAATGATATTTTATTTTTCCAATTGCACGTAATGAAAGTTTTCCAACATTCATCCACCCACATGTATATGTATATTTTACAATTACATCATTTCCTTCCACCCTCCCTTCCCAGCCTCCTCTCCTTGGTGGTGAATAGTCAGGTAAATATTGTATATACATGTTTGTGTTTACCATGTTTACAGATTAGCCATAAAATTTTAATTTTTTTTTAGGCCTTTGCAAGGCAATGGGGTTAAGTGACTTGCCCAAGGCCACACAGCTAGGTAATTTTATTAAGTGTCTGAGGCCAGATTTGGACTCAGGTCCTCCTGACTCCAGGGCCAGTGCTCTATCCATTGTGCCACCTAGCTGCCTCCAAATTTTAATTTTTTTAATTAAATAAGAGTAATGGGGAAAACATGAATTTATGTGTCCCTGACTGAGTATACATAGGGTTAAGGGCTTTACAAATGGTATCTCATTCAGTGCTCACAACAATACTGGGAGTGAGGTGCAGTTATTATTTCCCATTTTACAGCTGAGGAATCTAAAGAAGACTGTGTTGAAGTGACTTGCATTGTCTGCTCTTCATGTGAAGAGATGCTATCACAAGTATTCACCACATGCTGGAGACAAGGTCCTCTTGAGGAGATTGGAGACTTGTGGCTGATGGTGAGCAGAAAAGGTTTCCTACAGAAAGTGGTTCTTAAGGTGAGTTTTAAGAGAATGTAAAAATAGGATGGAGGGGATTCCAAGTGAACAGAAGCCTGGCCAAAGTTGTGAAGATGAGAGAATAAGCACCAAGTGGAAGAATCAGAGGTGTTTAGGTGAACCTAGAGTACATGAGGAGGAGTAATATTATATATAACAGAATTGAAAAGAAAGGTTGTGAAAGGCTATAAATTCCAACTGGGGGCATTCTTCTGTTGTGTTCCTAGAGGTAACAGGGAGACACTGGAGTTTGGATAGTAGGGGAGTGATGTGGTTCCATTTATTTAGTAGGACTTGCCCTTTACCAGTTGAATGGAAGACAAACTCAAGGCGGGAGAGTCTAGAAGTAGGGAGTCCAATTAGGAGATTATCAAAATAAGCCAGAGAGGGTAAGGATCTGAAGTACGGTAGCAGAGGGAAGGATTCAGGCATGAGATGTTGGAGAGGCAGAAATAGCAAGATTTGATTGGACATGTGGGCTGAGAAAAGGTGAGAAGTCAAGGGTATGGTGAAATTGTTAACTGGAATGACAGGAAGAGGGGGCACCTCCAACAGTAAAGGGGAACTTGGGAAGAAAGAAGAGTTTCGGGAATAATAGTAAATTCAGTTTGGGATATGATGAGTTTGAGATGCCTCTGGGGCATCCATTTTGAAATGTTCAATATGCTGCTGGTGATGGGATTGGCTGGGTAGAACTGTGAGTCATCTGCAAGGAAAAGAAAATTCTATTTAAGAGTATTGATAAGGCCACAAAAAGATAGTGTAAGAAGATAAGAGAAGTGCGCCCTGGGTGAAGTATTAGAGAATACACATTGTAGGGAGCAGAAAACATTTGATGATCCAGCATGAATCTGTAGCCATTAGAGAAATAGGAAGAGAGCCAAGAGAAAGCAATGTCCCAAAAACTCAGAAAAAAAGAGGAGCCAGAAGGAGAGAGGAGTCAATGCTGCCAAATACTGCTAATCCAAAGGAGGGCACTGGCAAAATATAAGAAGACCCATAGCTACTAACATTTTTGTAGCAACACTTTTTATGTGATAATAAAGAACTAGAAACAAAACTGATACCCAACAATTTGAGAAGGGCTGACCAAGTCATGGTGCATGGATGTGATGGAACATTAGTGTGCTCTTCTTGAAAATTTTTTTATTTTAGGCAATAGGGTTAAGTGACTTGCCCAGGGTCACATAACTAGGCAATTGTGAAGTGTCTGAGGGCCAGTGTTCTATCCACTGTGCCGCCTAGCTGCCTCCTTAGTGTGCTCTAAGACAGAGATATCAACCATGTGGCCTAGCAGGTCATATAGACCCCCATTGAAAGAGAACTGGGAAATTTTTCACAAAATAATTAAAAATACAATAAAACACAGATAATAATACATTTTAAAACTAAACCCATTAATAGTCTGCAGGGTTCCTTCTCTACAGATTAGTGGTCCCATTTCTCTTAGAGGCTGTCTCCACTGCTGGAAGAAATGAGGCATGTGAGGATGAAAACATACTCTTATTCTTTGTTGCAAAGTGGACTGAGCAGAGCCAGAAAAACACTCTATAGAAGAAGCTCAGCCCCAAAGAGGAGATGAGAGAACACAGCTCCTTCTGCCTTGGGGAGGGGCATCCCAGGTGTAAAAGGGGTTCTAGGACACCAGAAGTTTTCAATGGATTGGGTAGTTTGACAGAGAATTTTTTTTTTTTTTGTCTTCCTCTACTTCTCTTTTCTTACCAGTTGTGTGACCCTGGGCAAGTCACTTTACCATCATCTCCCTCAGTTAATTCAAATATGAGTGGGGATAATAATTGTAGCTAATCCTAAAAGTTGCTATGAAGATCAAATGAAATAATATTTATAAAATGGGAAGCCCATGCCCAGCAGACAGGAAATATTTAATCACTTCTTATTCTCTTCAGGCCATAGACACTCTTCTCTTGTTCTTTCAAGCAAGACATGAGTCTGTTTTCCCAGGCTTTGTTTCCTGCCAGATTTCTCTGTTCCATTATTGTTTTAAAAGCCAATTTCTGTAAAAAAAAAAGAAGTGGTTAACCATTGTATTATTCATTTACATGTTTCATTATTCAAATGTAGCTAAAAGGGGGCATTAGGTGGTGAAGTACAGAAGAGACAGAAAGAGACAATGAAATAGTCACAGAGACAGGGATGGACAGTCAGCCATTTATAGAGAGACATAGATGGAGAAGGGGAGAGAGAGAAACAGAGATGAAAACAGAGACAGAGACAGAGAGAGATTCATTTTAAAAAAAAAGCAAGAGACAAAATAGACACAGAGAAACAGAGATATGGACTGATGGATAAAGACAGAGATTTGCATTGCCAAAAGCTTTCCTGGCATAGCAGCTTGGAGCTGAACAAAATAATGTCATTGATTTGCATTGTTATGACTCCCCAAAGCAGTGGAGAGACAAACTTGACAAAGTGATAAGAACTTCCTTTGGCTCTCCCCTAGGGACCCATAGTCATCATCCAAACTGGATCCAATCTTGCTCAAGCCCACTTCCTGGATGCTCTGGGGGCTTGGGCTGCTCCACACAATTATGGAAGAAGGTCATGGTCTCCAGATTATATCTTAGCAGAGTCCAAAGTATCAGCTCCACATTAACATTATGAAGTGGCTTCAAACACTTCTTTGTAAACAATCATCTGTAAAATGGTAGCATTGCAATACATTGCTTATACCTTTTGATCCAGCATTCCTTCTCATGAACCTAGACCCCAAAGAGGGAAGAGATAGCAAAATTGCCAAAATATTCACAACAGAACTCTTGGATATGTTTCTTGATTTCTCTCTTATGGGAAGTTGTGAGGAAGACAGAAGAATTTCCCAGGATGTGACTGATATGACAAAACTAAATATTAATTCAATCCTAATGATGTAGCGCATGGATTAAGGATGAGGAGAATCTCTAGTCTCTTCTGGAAGGCTGCAAAGGGTACGTGTGACTGACCAGGAGCTGTGTCAAAGATGATTGTTGGCTAACCCCGGAGAGTGACAGGAGCCACAGGTGGGAAAGGTGAGATCCGCAATCATAGGTGAATCAGTAATTAATTATTGCAAAAGAGTAGAAATAGACAAGAGAATCTCTGTTTCATATGGTCCACTGACTCCTATGCCCCCCAAACCAGAGACATATACACACCCAGAGAACCAAGAAAAGGAAAATAAGACCACTCCCTCTTTATCCCTTCCTAGATTTACCTATGTTGAGAATATCCTATTGGAAATAACCTCTGTAATGGGAAAACTAGAAAACTGAGGGAATCAAACCCAAGCAATCAGAATTTCAATTTTCTTTTGCCAAAAGCTCTAGAAAGGACAAGGAAATTGTCCCTCTCCCATCTTCAGTCCTACCATGACTGTGGCCATAGCTAGATTGAGTAAGATTATCCCCTAGACATCAGTTACTGTGACAACTGAACCAGAAAACTGGAACCGAGCTATTAAACTTTGAAAATGGAAGCCAGACAAATAGGTAGAATGGTCAAGTGATACTTTGGACAATACTTTGGAGAATTTAGGATATCATTCACCAAAATGTTTCTGTGTCTATGAAAAGCCTTGGACCTTTGGTGAGAGCTCCACAGAGAGCCACAAAGGAGATGATGAAGGCTGTGGTCACACTTATTGTATTTGGAGCCACTGAAAGGGTCAGCATTGTACTACCAATGCCTCATCCCCAAACTCTTTCCCACCTCCCTAACCCCTCCCAACCCCAACATGGGCTCATGCAACACTGACCTTCACTCTCTTTCTCTTGTCCCTCAATTTGTCTGGACCTGAATGTGTCTGCTTCATTACTTGTGGATAAAATTCATGGTTGGCCCTTCCCCTTCCCCCTCACATCCTCTCACCTTGCTTCTCCTCTACCTGCTGGAGGGAATAGAGAGGGTAGGGCAGGCAAAACTACTGATGTCCTGCCTTGGTTGCTATTCCAGAACCCAGGCTTCTGGGTTCTACCCTAGAGGGACTCCTTCAGCTCTCATTCCTCTTCTCCCATACCATCCCTGATCTCAGGGGTCCAAGCATCTTTTATCCTAATCTCCAGTCCTCTCTTCTCACTGCTAAATTCCCTTTCCTGGGCTTCAAATTCTTCCAATCCTCAACTCCCTGTTCTCTGAATCTCTTCACTATAACCTCAGCTGTCATTGCCAGGCCTCTGTCCCATCTAAGACCCAGAAGTCTACTCCCTTTAGTGGTCAGTTGCCTTATCTGTACTCTAATCCTAGGTTAAAACACCTACTCCAAAATATTATACAATCCTAATTCTTATCAGCTGAGAAGGGATTCTGGTCATGGCTTAAAAGCTCATCAGTAGGCTGGAAAATGTCTTCCTGTACCAAAGAGGCTGATAGCAAAGAGTTTCCACTCCTCATCTCTCTCTTAAGTCCCCAAAATGTCCTCAGAAAGGGTTGAAAGGAGAAAAGTAGTCTCTCCCAATTTCCTTGTCCTTTTTAGAGTTTTTAGCAAAGGAAGTTGAAATTCTGATTGCCTGGGTTTGATTCCCTCAGTTTTCTAAGTTTTCCCATTTACAGAGGTTGTTTCCAATAGGATATTCCTAACATAGGTAAATCTAGGAGGGGATAAAGAGGGATCAAAGAGTTTGTTGGTATTCCTTCTGCCCTGTTCCCAAAAAAGTCCAAAAGAGCACCACCAATGAAGAGAACCCCCCACTGAATTCCTGGGAATGGGTAATCCACTATCTCCCATGTTCTTCCACTTATCTGCAAAATTCAACCGATTCCACCTCTTCACTGAGATTTCATTTATCGCCATAGGCTCTCAAAGTAACACCAAAAAAAAAATTGTGGGCTGATCTAGGAAAGTGATAATCATTTTATAATGTATATTTTATATAAGCATATAATCATATAAATATTATATGTAATATAATAGAGATATAAATATTATATAACACACAAACTAACCATAGTCATTTTTTTATGAAAGGGAAAATGAGTTGTGAGATCCAGACAACCAATTTATAAAAGAGCTGTTGGAACACAATCAACACATCTTTATTTGGGGTAGCCTTTTAAAGGAAGTAGAAATAGAAATCAAAAAGAAAGGCACGATAGTTTTCAGCAGAGTCTAGCATGGGAAGGCTATCTTTGAGCCTTCCTCCTGTTCCCTTTCTTTGCCTATCATTTTTCTTAGTACCTTATTAAATATTAACACAATAGCATATATGAGGAACCCTACTAAAGGTCTAAACAGCACAATTTTTATATAATCTTTTTATCTAGTCATTAATGATTTAGTTTCTTATTAACTTGTATTAAAAAATTTAAATTAAGCACTCAAGATTATAAAATAATAGTTCAATCAAGTCATTTTGACAACAGAGAAAGTGTGTTCTTTTGTTAGATTTCTCAAGAAATGGGTTTTATTGGGTGGAGGAAATATGTTGGGAAAGGTGGCAACTGGCATGTAATGAGACCCATTCACAAACAAGCCTTCCTAATCTTTACAATGAAGAGTGATGGGCTCTTATTTTAATCATGTTGATAAGTTGATTTATGTGTGCATTAAAATGAAGGCAATGTAAACATCCTGGAAACATTCATTGTTATTTATCCCTTTATGCTGCTTAGAGTTTCCCATTAATTTTATTTGAAACTGGCATAAGGGGAATTTATATTTGTAGTCAAGTAAAATTCTTCAGTTCTCATCCTTCAATATAAATTTTCACATCGCCAATTAGAAATGTTTTATTTTATTTTGGAGGTCATCATCATGGGTTGAATGGGGAGGGTGTGAATCTTCCTCACCAGCTATGGGTTTAGTCTTAGATAGTATCCCCATTGAATTCTTCAGAGGGGTCTGGAGGTGACCCTGGGATCTCCAAAATCATGGGTAGTGTAACACTAGCCTTAGCAGCTCCTATACAGTAGGACTTGAGGTCTGACTATGTGTCTAAAGACCACACTCAGCAGTAACCTTGGCTTCAACCTCGGACAGCCATAGCTGTCCTAGCCTGAGCTCACTTTGGTCTCTGGTTCCAACCTTTTTTCCCCCCCTTTTAAGGTCACCTCCCAACCCACCTGCCTTTCTTGACTGCAATGGAGGGACTTCCCTGACCTGTTCCTTAGAAGATGTCCTGCTGTCTTGGGCTGCAGCAGCATGGGCTCCCTACTCACTCAGACATCTACCTGATTAATTATGCTCACTCTGATTGCCCAAGGGGGCTTTCCTCTAGTTCATACAATCACAACTTTATCAAAAGCACATCCCCATGAGGACTTGAATGAGCCTGGGACGGTCCTTCCATCCATGTGTTCTGGTGCCATTGCACCCCTCATCACATCCCTCTGTAGCAGCAACTCCGAACATGGCCCAACATTAGAGGTCTTTTTTCCTCCTATAGAGAGGACGTTTTGGACATTCAGTATTACCACATTGGTTCTCCAACACTTACAGATACTGAAATGCTATAAAATCATAGATTATCTTTTCAGTGTATGAAGGATATTCTAAGTAGGATCCCAGACTTTCTAGTAATTAGCCCTCCCCATGCCCTGTGCACCCCAGACATCTCTGCCCCAAACCCAGTCACCTCTGAATCACATCAGTCCTAGACAGTACTTCAGGTGTTCTTTATGAGGTGAACAGGAATTCTCTATAAAGGACTGTAGTTTGCCATACTGAATTCCCTGCCTTCAAACTAGTGAAAGACCAGTGATCTGGAATCAGGGAAATCTGAATTCAAATCTAGATTTAGGCAATTATTAGCTGTGTGAAAGCCTCAGTTTCCTCAACTGTAGAATGGTATAATAATGGCCCCTACTTGACTGGATTCTTTTTTTTTTTTTAGGATTTTTGCAAGGTGAACAGCGTTAAGTGGCTTGCCCAAGGCCACACAGCTAGGTAATTATTAAGTGTCTGAAACCGGATTTGAACCCAGGTACTCCTGACTCCAGGGCTGGTACTTTATCCACTGAACCACCTAGCCGCCCCTTGACTGGATTCTTGATATCAAAATGAGTTATTAGTATAGTTGGTACCATATAAATGCTTAATCCCATCTCTCCTTTATTCCATCTTTAAGCAGGGGGCTGGAAGGAGAGAGCTGCCAAAGAGCCTAGGGTTGTGATATCCTTGCCCCATGATCTGCTACCCGCCATGATATAACTATGATAGGGGATGCTCAACAATTTGTCTTCAACCACTTGCCAACTCTCTTGCCAATTTCCAGTCAAGGCCATCAAAAACCAGAGTTTCAGAAACAGTTGTTCCTTTGGGGATACCAGAAAAGTATCATTGTTTCAAGGCATGGATGTACATAATGGCCCCTTTCACTGTTCCACAGCCCCATGCTCCTTGGCTCCTTGCATTCCCTCAATTTCCAGTTCTTTGTCAGCACAAAAAAGAGCTGCTAGAAATATTTTTGTAAATAAAGGTCTTTTTCCTTTTTGCAAAAATCCTTTTGGATTACAGATGCAATATTGGTATTGCTGGATCAAAAGGTAGGCACAGTTTTAGAGCCCTTTAGGTATAGTTCCAAATTGCTTTCCAGGATGGTTGGATCAATCCACAACTCCATCAATAGTGTATTAATGTTTCAATTTTCCCAAATCCCCTTTAACATTTGTTATTTTCCTTTTCTGCTATAGTAACTAATCTGATAGGTATGAAGTGGTACCTCAGAGTGGCTTTAATTTGCATCTCTCTAATCAATAGTGATTTAGAGCACTTTTTCATGACTATAGATAATTTTGATTACTCCATGTGAAAAATGCCATTCATATCCTTTGCCCATTTATCAAATCGGAAAAGACTTGCACTCTTATGTAAATAAATAACTTCGCTATGTTTTTGAGAAGTAAGGCCCTTATCAAAGAAACTGGAACCCAAACTTTTCTGCAGTTTTCTATTCTCCCTCTAATAATAATTATTTCAACTGTTTATTGAAAAACCTTTTAAATTTAATGTAATCCAAATTTTGTTTTATATTCCATAATGCTTTTTATCTCTTCTTTCATTATAAATATTTCTCTTCTCCATAAATCTGATGGTAAACTATGCTATGCTTCCCAGATTTGCTTATGTATCAATTCTTGTTTAAAACATGTAAGCCATTCTGCTATCAGATCCTCTCTTCTAGGTGAGTTTGTCCCATTCATATCTACAGTTATAATTACTTTGTATTTCCCTCCATTCTATTTTTCTCTCTGCTTATGCTTTTCTCACTCCTTTCACTCTGTCCTTGCCCAAAATTGCTTTGCTTCTGAGTACCACCTCCTCCAATCCTTCCTCTTATTCCTTTCCCTTCCTCCTTCCCTGAAGGGTAAGATAGATTTTTATAGCCAACTGAAGAGGTATGTTATTCCCTCTTTCAGTCAATTCCAATGAGAGCAAGGTTCAAGATTGGCTTCCACCCTATTCATCTTTCCCTTCACTGGAAAAGCTCTTTTATGTCTCTTTTATGTGAGATGATTTCCCCCTTTATTTCATTGCATCCCTCATTTACACATCTTAATTTTTTTTTTGGATATCATCCCACCATATAGTGAAGTCATACCTCTACCCTCTGCCTATGCTTTCTTCTTCTTCTAACTGACCATATAATGATAAATTAAAAGTTACAAGCATCAACTTCCCAAGTAGGAATGGAAATAGTTTAACTGGATCCCTTAGCTATGGTCTATTCATCAGGAATATTGAAAGTCCTCTATTTCATTAAATATTTTTTCCTTGAAAGATTATACTCACTTTTGTTGGGTAGGTGATTCTTGTTTGGCTTCTCTGTCCTCTGGAATATCATAATCCAAGTCCTTCTATTCTTTAATGTAGAAGCTTCCAAATTTTATGTTTCCTTTTTTGTAAATCCATCATGTTTAATTTTTTTTTCTGACTCTATGGAATTTTTTCCCTTTGACCTGAGAACTCTAGAATCAAGCTAAAATATTCCTGGAAGTTTTCATTTTGCCATCCCTGTCAAGGAATGATTGATGAATCCTTTCTGTTTCTATTTTACCCTTTGGTTTGAGGATATCAGGGCAGTTTTCCTTGATAATATCTTGAAATATGTTGTCTAGATTCTTTTGATCATTGCTTTCAGATAGTTTAATAATTATTAAATTGTCTCTTCTGAATCTATCCTGGATCTATATTCTAGGTCAGTTATTTTTTCAATGAGATATTTTACATTTTCTTCTATTTTTCCATTCTTTTTTTGCTTTATTGTTTCTTGATATTTCACAGTCATTAAATTTTTCTTCAGGAATTTTAATTTTTAAACATTTATTTTCTCCAGTGAGCTTTTGTTTTGTAAAATCTCCTTTTCCATTTGACCAATTCTATTTTTAATGAGTTCTCTTCATTGGATTTTTGCTCCTTTCCCCCCATTTGGACTAATTTTTAAAGACATTCAGTATTTTTTGTGCCTCTTTTTCCCAACCTGTTAATTTTTTTTATGAGTTTCTTGTCTCTTGATTCTTTTCCTATTTTTTCTCTCCTCTTATTTGATTTTTTTAGATCCTTTTTGAATTCTTCCAGGAATTCATTTGGGACCTGAGACAAAATCACATTTTTATTTAAGGTGTTGCATGTGGTTATTTTAATTTTGCTGTTTTCTTCTAAGTTCATGTTTTGATCTTTCCTGTCCCTTCCCATAGTAATTTTCTATGGTCAGATTCTTTTGTTATTGTTTATACCTTTTTCTTTCCCAGTCTATTTCTTGACTTTTTACATTTGTGTTAAATTTGAACTCTGCTTCCAAGGTATGGGGGTGTAAACTTCAAGTTCTTCATGATGCTGTTTTTAGAGCTAGTCCTGGGATCTGTACATTTTCAGTTCTTTCAGGATGCATGTGTGATCTAATAAGGGGTGTAGTCACTGCTCTTCTGGTTTGAGGTCTAATCTGTGAGTGATGACAAGCAATATTTTCTGCCCTGGAACTTTGACCATAGTTCCTGCTCCTGTTGGTGTTTCTCCTTACCCTTGGATTTTGACCCAGATCCATGCATGGGCAATGCAGCTGAGTACTGCTCCCAGGATCAAAAGAAGATCCCCTGTAATCTCCTTCTGACTAGTTTTCCAATCCCTTTATCAACTATGGATTGAGTTCCAGAAACCACTGCTGCTGATTCAGTCTCTCCATAGACTATTACTGACTTACTAGGGTGTAGCTTATGTTGGACTGTATTCCTTTTTCACCTAGTGAGGCAAACCCTTTCCTTCCAATTAAAGGAAGGAAATTGTCTTGGGCTGGAAAAAATGTTTTAACCCATCCTTTGGTTGGTTCTGTTGGTCCAGAATTCATTTTGAGGTGTTATTTTAACATTTGGAGAGGAATTTGGGAAAGCTCAGTTGAGTTTCTGCCTTTACATCAGTGTTTGGTTATGCTATATTATATTATACTATTGCATTTATATTACAAATCCTATCATATCAGCAGACACATAAACAATGGCAGGTTTACATGAAAACTCATGCATCTGCTCCTTTGTATAAAATTGGGCTAACAATGTTCATATCTTTTATACATTATCAGTCCTCTTTTCTTGCCTAGGTGCTGAGCATCAAGCTCTCACTCAAGTAGTGAGACACATATCCTTGACATAACAAACAACATTCCAATATGGTTAACAGCAGAGCAGCACCAAAGAGTAGCTATTTTTGTATATACTGTTCATGCCCATTATTAACTAAATGTAGCATAAAATGACTAATTATTGGCATGATTGGCTGCCCTCTTGATCTAAAAATAAGAGTTATATAAAAAATTATTACACGGAGCAGCACTTGCAAATTTGGGAGGAACCAAATAATGTTCTCCTACACATTATCTGGAAGGTAGCACTCATTACTTAGTGGGTGGAAGATTTAGAAGAAAAACAATAAAAGATGGAATTGACAAAGTCCCTTCCATTGGGAAAAGCCAAAAACTTAACACCATTCTTAGCCATTTCCATAGAGAACATGAAGGGAATGGTTAAAGACTGTTCTAACATTTTGATAAGTGCTTTGACAAAACAATTCCTTTTTTAGGCAGTGACAGTTTGGGGCTTTCCCAGACAATAGGCACGCTCCTGACCACAGAGGGAAAATAAGTGCCATCTGGCAGTCTTTTTCATGGGGGACAGCAAGTTAGCCAAACAGAAGTTTCTCTTGTAGAGGATTCTGAGAGACATAGTTCTAGCTGGTAGGAGGGAAGATGGAATCACCTAAAAAGTCCCTCTAGGTCTAGAAGGAAAATGGCTTGCTCAAAGTCCTCTGACTCCCAAATAATCAAGTTTTCTTCATTCTAAACAAATTTGCCATTTTTCATCCAAGGCTGAAGTCCCAAGGAAATCAATCCTCAGAACCAAGTGGTAGAAGGAAGGTAAAAGATAGAGATATAGAGCATCAAGATTAAATAACCTAAAGGAGAATAGGCTTCAGGAGCATTTCAATTAGATGACTTGGGCTCCTGGCACCAACTAGATTGGTCATGAGTTCTATAGTTTATGCATTCATTAGCTTTGTCCTGTTAATTGAGATTATCAATGCATCATGTTGTGACTTTAGTAAGGTCTACTGACACATTTTGTGTGTGTGTGTGTGCGTGTGTGTGTGTGTGTGTGTGCGCGCGCATTCTCACATATGTGTTTTGAACCAAAACCTTCACCAAAATGATGAAAGTCTTTGGTTACAAATAAGATAAAGAGGTTACTCTAAGTGATGAGTTTCCTCAAGATAAGAATCAGTCATTCAAGTATCAAGAACTGAATGCTACCAGACTAAAACCAGGAAACACCCTTAAAGGCAACAAACCAAAACCAGTCCTCCTCAATCCTTTCTGGATAAATAGGACCTTTCACATGAGTGAAGTTGGAGACATACAGGTATGGATTTGGATATAGCAATGTGAAAGGCTAGATTATTAGTAAAGTTTATATTTATAATCCAATTAAATGTCCTCTGAGGTATCTGCAGATAATAAACCTTCATTCTAATCAGGGGCTTTTCAGTCCTTGAATCAACTGAATAATCAGTTATTCTAGGAACTGAACAAGGTCTGCCCATTTTTAGTTATATCAGTGTGAAACTTCCTGGGCTCCTTGGTCTGTCACTCATGGTCAGGACCATTCAAGTTGCTTCAAGGTTTTTGCAAGGGAGTGAAGGCTGCACGTTGGCTCCTATATTTAGAACCCCTGACCGTCGACCCATAGGAAGAGACTGACCAGGAAGAGAGAAACCAATGGTGTCAGAGAATGTCACAGAAGTGTGGATTCCTTTCACCTCATCAGGGTATACAGACAAGTCCACCTAAGAGTGATCTCAGATGATTGCCCTCTTCCATATGGAAGACCTTGGAAATCAATGAAAACAAAGTTCTTTGAATCCCACTTTTTTTGTGTGCCAGGCTTCCCTACAGGCATCTTTCAGAATAATGTTTTTAGATATTAAAGTAAATTATAGAAGATGACAAAGTCAACCAATTATATAGAAATCATTCTCAATATATGCACTTTTCAAAGTTCATAGGCCTTAGATTAACAATCCTTTAAAGACCTGTTAGTCACTGGCATTAGGGGGCTTAAGGGAGAGGTCACTAGTCCTGAGTTCAAATCTAACTTCATAGACTTATAAACTATGTCACCCTTGGCAAGTCACTTAGATGTTCCCTACCTCAGTTTCCTTTAACTGTAAAATAAGGATAACCATAGCACATGCCTCCCAGGATTGTGGTGAGGATATAATGAAAAAATACTTGTAGAGTGGTTAACCCAGTGACTGCCACAGAGTATGAGGTACATAAATGTTAGCTATTATTATCTCATCAGTATGCATACTTGACCTAAAGTGGGGGCATTAAAGATGCAAATGTGAATAGATGCTTGGACACTAAACAAAGGAACTACAGAGGTCCAGAATAACATGCCCTGAGTTCAAGATGTCTAAGCTATTTGCTAGGCATCCAGTGGTTTGTAACATTGGACTTCCACAGTGGGTGTTGGCACATCATCATGGCAAAAATGGATCAAGACAAGAAAGGGCTCAACCATCTAGCAGGATTTGATCCATCTGAGTTCATTTGTCATGGGATTTTGGGTTTGGGGCATGGAATGGAAGATGACCATATTTCAGTGACTTATGGAAGTTGTGGAAGATATGAGTAACCCAAAAGTATGGGATGCCTAATTATCTTTAAAAAGAGTTTTGGAATAAATTATAAAATTTTTTAAAAAGTCTTTGTTACTCAAAGTTCTTGAGGATAACAATTTATTATTATGATCTGTGCTTCCACATTACCTTAAGATTGACAATGTTTTCCACATAAGAATCTTGTATTGTGGGTGATACAAGTATTTTTAATACTAGTGGGTGAAGGGTAGGGAAGGCTGATACTTTTGGCATGTGGTCCTTTCTTTTTTCTCCCTATTAGACAGAAGTAGAGTTGAATCTTTCTCAGACCTTTCCTATTATTTTCCTGGGGGGATGGTTTAGGATACAATCTTTTTCTCTCTAGAGAATTAATCAGTTAATCAGCCATACTGGTTTTTTTTTTTTAGGTTTTTGCAAGGCCAACGGGGTTAAGTGGCTTGCCCAAGGCCACACAGCTAGGTAATTATTAAGTGTCTGAAACCGGATTTGAACCCAGGTACTCCTGACTCCAGGGCTGGTGCTTTATCCACTATGCCACCTAGCCGCCCCCATACTGTGTTACTATGATGATCTTAATTTTTAATCTAGCAGCAATAAAATGGCTCTGAGATTCACATGGTAACTATTTTATGGAGTTGGTATCCTCCATCCATCCATGGTGCCTCTTTAAGTTATTAATAGGAATGGCATCTATATATATAGTAGAAGGTGTGTGTGTGTGTGTGTGTGTGTGTGTGTGTGTGTCTCAAGATTGTCAAACTCCAAATCCCAGGGAGAAATTTCTCAGCGGGCAAAGAACCAGTGGACATGTGAGGGTGTGTAATGCTGAGGGACATCAGCACTTTCTCTGGGCCCTGAAAGCATAGTGCTTAGTGGGGTGTCTGGCACTGGCACATGGGGGATACTTGATAAATGTTTGTGGATCATTATTTTGATCTTAGAGCTGGAAGGCAGACTGGAGTACTGCCCAGGAGTTCTTAGAGGGATATATACAAATCTATTTAAGATAGGTTACAGCTTTTAGAGAAGTATGGGGCAGCTAAGTGACACAGTAAATTGAGCACCAGCTCTGGAGTCAGGAGGACCTGAGTTCAAATCCAGGACTCAGACACTTCATAATTGCCTAGCTGTGTGGCCTTGGGCAAGTCACTTAATCCCACTGCCTTAAATAAATTTTAAAAAAGTATATTCTTGCAATAGTGATTAAACTTGGGGAGTTCGGTTAGAGAAAATTGCTTAACATAAATAAGGGAATTACTCCCTAACACCACAAGCATGGAACCAAAGGACTAGCAAGATTCCGGTCTTCTGAAATTGCATTGAGCATTAAGGAATGAGTAATGTGTTGTTTAAAAAAAATAAGAGTTGTTTACATGTGAAGTACTGGATGCTCTTTCTGACTGTTGTGTATCAAGAAAAAGTGAACAAATAAACCCACTCACTATTGTAAAAGCCCTGGGTTCAGTATTTGTTGCAGAATCTTTATTCCATGGTTTGTATGGAGGACAGAGTAGGAGGAATGCCTGTGGTCTAGAGGTAGGTGAATGTAGTTCCCTTGTGAAATGTAGAACTTGCTCCAAACAAGGACGATGCTCTTCCCCCCCCTTGCCACAGATTTGTGTCAATATTTCTTCTCTTTGAATTTGGGAGCGAACCCTAATCATTTTGGCTTTGGAGTGGAAGGATGATACATGAGGTTGCTAGGTTTTAGGGTCAGAAACATGAGTTCAAGCCTAATATCAACAGCCAACAGCTCATGGTCTCTTCACCTCTCTGCCTCAGTCTCATTTACAAAATGGGGATACTAACACTTTCCTTCGAGGGTGGTAGTGAGATCCAATGAGATCATATACTGGATTTTAGCTGAGGATTATTTTACTCAAAGGAAGGAGGGTGTAGACCTCTGTGGGCTGGTGGCAAGAATAAAGGGGGAAGGTCACAAACTCTTCAGCTGGCCTCCCTGACTCCCCAATGACCTGGCAAACCTTCTTTGTGCTGGTTCCACCCAGATAGCAACAAGTATGCCTGTTGAAGGGTGTCATATGGGGTTGTCAATGAATGATCAAAGCATCATGACTGGACAGGGAAGGACTTTGCTATTGGGGGGAATATTGGTGGATGGATGACCCCTACAAAGGTGGCAAGGTATGGGGTGAAGAGGGGGTGAACTGAGATCAGGGACCTATGCAAACTGCATGCTGCATAGCCTTCCTTCCTCCAGACCATGTTGCCTGGGATGCCCTTCCCTTCCCTGTAGGACTCCTACGGAGTCTGAGGAGAAATGAGATGGTGCCCATTCATATATAGAAGGTGGAGGGGAATATTCTGTTGCTCGATTTCCTTGTTTTGCTGTCATTTTAATTCTTACTGTTGGATTTGTAGCTTCTGGTTGGACTAATGGTCAGAATCCCAGGAACCTCTCATTGCCAAGGACCAAAACTGCAACAGGATCCTTGAGGAGATTGGAATACCCACAGTGAAATGATGCAGTAGTTGTCTATCCCAGAACTTTCCTTCTCCCAGGCAAAGGGCCATCTCACCTTGAGCTCCCCCACTGCATGAGAGGAAGGCCAGCAAGCCCATGCAGGTGTCATGCCATGCCAGTCAAAAACAAAGCACAAGAGAAAGATGTCCTCCAGTCTTCTCACCAAAGCAGATGTGGACAGAAGCGCATCCTGGGATTTTGTCAGCCCATGAGGGCAACCAGGAGACAGGGGAGGACTGGGGCCAATTTCATAAAATGGCCCTAGGGGCCAGCATAGGGAGAATTGGGAGTTATGCTTGGAGATGTGCAGGTAAGGTGTGGGTGGAAGAGATTACACTCAATACAAAGAAAACCTCTCAATGGCCAAGATGCTCCAGAATCAGCTGTTTGATGGGGTGTGCAGGTGTCTATCACTGCCCAGACCAGATGCTCACTTCCTCCAGAGCAGAGAACAATGGCTTCCTATTCATGTACTCATTGGAGTTAATGCCCCTTGAGGTTCTACAAGTCTAAGACCAAGGGGAGTCACATAGAAGGCAGGAATCTGGATGAAAGAGAGCTCTGTACAATTCCTTCAGCAAAATGAATTCAGCAGGGACTCACTTGGCCTTGGCTGGGACGTGGGAGAGCCCCGCCCCTCCTGGACAAAGCAGCTACAAAAGCAGCTTGCTAAAGGCATGGGGGTGGTCCACTAAGGTCCCTGCCCAAGCTCATTCCATGAAGGACCCATTCATTGATGTGCTTGTTCTCTGACTCCAGAGCACCAGCGTGAACAACAACTTCTGGGAAGGTAACCCCTCAATCCCACCCCTGAAAAACCATCTGCACAAGCCATGACCCAGGTATGCTTAATGTTCTCAGCAGGAGTCCCCACTGTCTCTGCTCCACTCTCCAACAGCTCTAACATTAGGAGGCATTTCTTCAGGTCCTGTCTAAATCTGCCTCTTGACAAGTCCCCGACCCCTACTCCCACTCCCACTGGAAATTCTGCCTTTTGGGAACTAAAAGGGCAAGGCTGATTCCACTTCCAAAGGGCAGTCCTTCAAGTACTGGAAGCTCCACGTGTCTACCCACTCCTCTGCTTCCTTACAGTCCCCCCAACAATGTCTCCTGATTGAGGTTCAATGTTCACGCTCTTCAGTCTGGTGATGGAGCTCAGACCTATGCAGGAAAGCTGTGCTATCACCTCCCCAGTCCTAGACCATGACTCTCAGAGGAACCCAAGACTCCAGAGTCCACCCAACCTTCCAGTTTCTTTTCAGATGGTCATCTCTTGCCTTGCTTTCTTTCTAAAACTCTTCCTCTATCCCTTGATTTCCACAATTGTCCCTCTTTGTTCTCCCTCTCTGCCCAATGGACAGGATGACTATGTAGATATCTCTGGAGACTTCACCCAGGGTAGGCTCTGGGCTCCACCCAAAGGAGATCCTGAAGCTGCAGAGGCCTGTCTCAGGCTCTGCCCACTCTTGCTAAGGAAGTCCTGGGGTGTGAGCCACAATGGTGGCTCCCACAAGGTATTCTATTTGAGCCGCAACGACTTCCCAGACTCCACCAAACTTCATTCTCCCCCCAAGAAAACACTGCTTAAGAGAGCTCATTTACTTTATCACAATCAGAGAGCTAATTCATACATGTATGACATAGATTTCATGCATATAATTTGTGTCTGTGACAATGGCAAGAACATTTACACCAAATACACTTGGGTTTCTTTGACTAATTCCTGAATAAATCTTTGATTAATTCCTGAATAATTCCATAACACTGTTCATTGCATTCCACTCCTTTACCACGTATAGAAAATAAATAAGAGCCTCAAACAACTGTCTGATGTGTCCTTTGTAGAGGTGGTATATACTTCCTTCACATCTTTCCAAAAATGAAATGGAGGAGTATTATCACTAGCAAGATGCACAATTAATCACACACAAGATGAGTCTAACTTTGCACAGTTACTGGCGGAGCCACCAAAAATTCTAAAGAACAAAATGTTGGTATCGGGATCAGATTCAGTTTATCTTCATGGTAAACATTCATCTTGGGCAAATCCTGCAGGATTTCATTTAATTAAAAAGCTGCAAAAGAGAGAAAAAATATTAAATGCCGCAAATGACAGTCTTCTCCCCAAGCCCCAGAATAAATAAAGCATTTCAAACTTAGTCCATATGAAACATTTTAAAAAAATGCCTAAACATACCTCATTATAAAAGTATTTAGGACATAATGAAAAGCAATTGTGGAGAATAAATGACATTTCAAAGTTAAACCTGGGTGGCTCACTGCAGTGGGTCTGGGCACGTAAAAATGACAGGGAAGAAGGTGGACTGAGGAGGAAGCTGATCAGGGACCAGGGCCAAGGCCTAGCACTCAATGGTACGAAGTGGTGGGAGAAGACCACCATGGGGAAGACCCTGGAGTAGGGCTTTTTAGTCCTAACTGCATTTCAAGAGCTACAAAATCTCATTCTCTAGGACCTCTGTGGCCTATACTATCCAAAGCTAAAGGCCCAAGAGGGTCACAGGCAAATGAGGGACTAGACATTCAGTTTAGGACACTCACAGATGCAACCTCTTCACATTGATAAAGACACAGGACATCACACATTCAATTCAACACTGAGCGAAAACCTGCTACAGTCATGGCCAATGCAGAGAAAGGAGCACTGAGCCAATATATACACTGGCAGGAGTCAAAGGATAAGGGAATGTTTGTGAATTTTCAATTCCCTCCCAAAGCATGAAGGCCTACATAAACCGTATTTTCTGAATTTATGAAGTACCAAAAACAAATTTATGGGAAGGTTTACTCATTTTTCCCATTGTGTGTGTGTGTGTGTGTGTGTGTGTGTGTGTGTGTGTGTGAGAGAGAGAGAGAGAGAGAGAGAGAGAGAGAGAGAGAGAGAGTGCACACATGTATGGATAGCTTTCTGTCAAACTATAAAATCCAGATAAATCTAACAGAGGAAAAGGAGAAATCTTAACAAATTAGAGACAATGGATACTGACTTTCCTAGATATCTTTCTGAGCACTTTTTCTCACAGGGTCAAAAATTAAACTTTCGAAGACCAATTCACTAAAAATTAAAGACTAAAACATCATTTTACATCATTTCTTCTCAATTTCCCCATCTATAAGATGGATTTGGATTTGATGAGGAGTTCTTATCCAGGACGATCAGCATCTTGTTTAAAAAACATCTGGAACTTCTGTTTCAGCATGTTTAGTCTCAAAATTTTTTAATTCTTTTATGTCTTTAAAACCATGGTTCTGAGAGTAGCAGCTAGAATGGTGCCTTGGAGTCAGGACAGGAATTGAAATCCAACTTCAGACACTTGGTACACACTAGCTGTGAGACCCTGGGCAAATCACGTAACCCTGACTGCCTCACATCCAGGGTCATCTCCAGTCATCCTGATCCCTATCTGGCTACTGGACCCAGATGCTCTGAAGGAGAAAGTGAGGCTGATGACCTAGCACAGCCCCTCACTCAAATCCAATTCATGTGCTTGTCATGGCATCACCTTCCTGATATCATGGTCTTCTTCAAGAATGAAGGACAAACATCCTTATCTGAGAAGGGGTCCATTGGCTGCCCAAGGGAACAGATACAAAAAAGGGTGAAGGACCTCTGGCTTAAATGATGCCATTCCCATATAAAAAAAAAACCTGATGCTTTGTACTTAAGGTCTTCATTAATGTTACACACGGGATTTATTAGGATGTAGGGTGACCCTGGTTCCCTTTGAACAAAGGCTCTCTGCCAGCCTGGAGAGATAAGGCATTTAAAATGTTGCCTGGAGAATCTCACAAGTAAAATAGCATCTGAAAGCAAAAAGAAACTTATCATGGAGATTGGTGGATCCCAAAGGGAAGGGAAGTAGGGTGGGTGGGGAGGTGGACAGAACAAAGGGAAGGCCACATTTCCCTTTAGGGAATGATTTCATCTCTTGGCTGGCTTCATTGGCATCCTCCAATCACTAGAGATCCAAGGTGTGTTCTGATATGGATTTGCTACATACTGAAGATAGCCAATTGCTCTTTTCCATTGATCTGAGTATGCAGTAGATTCTTTGCCTTCACCTTCACCTGTCTAATCGTTTTGATGGGCTCAAATATTAGTTTAACTAAAAGCTCTCAGAGTTCAGCTTTTTAATATCTTCTAACATAACTCATAAAGGTGCATGAAATGCCTCAATGTCACACAAGTCCAGTAAAAATTAGGATTTATTTTGAAAGCAAGACTAGCTTTGTGCAATCCCATCATGGAGCTTCTGGAACTGGGCTGTGGGGGGGAGTCCATCTTGCTTTTCCAGCCTCCAGGCTGACTGTGCTTTCCTCCCTCCCTCCTCTTGTTTTCATGGTGAGGATCTGGGTTTTTCCCTCTAGTTCCACCACCATCATCTCTAGTCTCTGACTTCGAGCCTATACTGGCCCCTTTGCCTTGACCTCTCAGCTCCTGGTTCTGCCTTCTGCTCCAAGAGGGAGAAGTCACACCCACTGGGGGCAGCTCTCCCCTCTTTGCACCCTCCACATTTTGGAGAGTAATTACTTCCAAAAGTTGGACCTTTTAAAAAAAAAAAACCTGAGATTTAGTCTTGAGAAAAAACAAGTAGTCAGCCCTGTGCCAAGCATTAGGAGAGGGGCCCCTCTCTTGAAGGCAGGTAATTTCAGGAGAGAGATGGCGTCAAGGACTGGGGATAATGATGCTGGCCCTCCTGTTGAGGATGGCCCTGAACTGGATTCAGAGTAGCAGCAAGGAGACTGGACTTTCTAATTTCCATCCAGTTGGAACCAATGTTAAGAGAACAGATAAGAGTCAAGAGCTCTGAAGGACAGCACTGGGAACCAAGACTGAAGGCAGACGTGAGGATCAGAACCTCCAAAGGACAACAGGGAGCCAATGGGAGCTTCTTGAAACAGGGGAGTCACATGTTGTCTTGGGATGATGAAGAAGATTCCCTGGTAGCATCTGCTCAGGCCCAGGCCAGGAGGCTGGCAGGCCTAAGCCTACTCTCTAGCTCCACCTCCCATCAGCCACTGCTTTCCTCCACCCCCATTCATGTCTCTGTCCCCATCCCTGGGCAGTCTTCTCTCCTGTCAGAGCTTCACACTTTTGAGATCTCAGCCCCTCTCAAGGCTTTGGGTCAACTCTGTTGCTTTCCCAAGGAGTCCACTCTCAGTGTACTTCAACAGCTAGCCTGCTTCATCCTAGGGAGGGAACTTCCACATATGTGCTGACAAGGGCTACAATGCCCAGGGTCTCCCAGCTCCTTGGTCTCCTCTAACCCTCTGCGAAGTCCTCCCCTCTGTCCTAACCACTGCCTCTAAGTCTATTCCTCTTACCTACTCAGTCAGTTCACATCCTCCCTCAATCTCCAGGGCCTCCAGCCCTCACCCACTGTCCCAAGTCAGCAGCCTTGGTCTGATACCCTTTTCCTTTCTTCCAAACTTGACCCTACAGTTAAATGGCTCAACATGACTGTTCTCTCCTCTAGACCACCTTGCCTCCCTGGCCCTACCCCATCCCCCTGGCTCATCCCTAGTCATATTCTAAACTTGAGTTCCAACAGATTCGCAGGGTTCAGGAAATTAATAAGAAATGTGAGTAAAATGTCTGACTCCCCAAATGGAGGCTTTCCCAGCCCCACCAACTCAGTGAGCCTTTCCCACTGCCATAAGTACCCAAACAAGCCTCTCTGGCCCTCTTGATAACCCCAATGGCAGAATGTTTTTTTTCCCTAAGGTTTTTGCAAGGCAGTGGGATTAAGTGGCTTGCCCAAAGCCACACAGCCAGGTAATTATTAAGTGTCTGAGACCGGATTTGAACTCAGGTTCTCCTGACTCCAGGGCCGGTATTCTATCCACTGAGCCACTTAGCCGCCCCACAGAATGCTCTTTCAAACAGAGTCTTGAACAAGGTGCCTGTGCATCTAACAGGACAGAGGAGTGGCCTCAATGGATGGCATTTCCAGTTTGATACTTCAGCTCTCTCCATAGACTGGGGTCTTAATTTCTGAACAGATTCATCTCTTGCTATGTTACTTCCCAGTTCTCTCTGTATCACTCCTAATTATGCCCTGGCACTGGGGGCCATACAGAGGGCTCCCCCTCCCCAAAGGATGCTTCAAAGCACCAGGACTGGCAAAAAGGGGCATGAAACTAGGCTAGGCTGATCTAAACAAACCAAGACTTGTCAGTATGATTTGCCTGATGGTCTGATGCAGAATTTCTTTTCACTTGTGCCAAAGACAGGAGATCTTTTTGGACAAATGATTGGGGAAGGATTTCTGACCCTGCCTGGGCCATACCATGGTGAAGGTACCCTCCCTGGACCTTCTCAGCCTCCTCAGCTCTGCAGCCTCCACACCAGCTCAGGCCTTATTTCCCTTGGGGATAATAGAAAGCAGGTGCCATCTTCATTGTTCAGTTTGGGTGCTTCTGGAGGACTGTGCTAGCCTCAGGATGGGCTTCTTGCTGTCATGACATAAGGGGTCACTGAGGAGGGCAGGGAGCTCCTTAGTTCTTTCACCTGTCACCCTGGGAAGGGTCTCTGGGCTTTGGGAAGGCACAAGGGGTTTTCTCTGACCTAAAAAGTAACCAGCAAAAGCAACTCATCAATTCCTCCAACGTCCTACTGATGGAATCATGTCAGGGAATTAAGTCACAAAGCCGGAGGGACCACAGAGGAAATCCTTTTGGCAGTCTGAATTAAATTAATTAAATGTGAGGAGGCACTACTCACCTAGGGGCCAAACACTGTGCTAGGCGCTGGAGAAACAAAAGACAATAATGAAAGGTGCTGCCTTCAAGGGGCTATCCATAGGAGAGGGTAGGAGAGCACTTTGCTGGGAGATGGGGTCGTGCGGTGGGGGTGGGCACTTGAGCCTAGCTGAGCTCTGAAGGAAGACAGGAATGCTGAGAGGTACAGAAGGTGCAGGAACATGCTCTGGATGTGGGGACAATGAGCCCCAAAGTGCCAAGGCAGGAGATGATGTCCGGCGAGCTGAGGATCAACATGATGAGCATGGAGAGCATCCCACAGCAGGGTATGGTGGGTGAGGACCACACTGTCCACAGCCCTAGGGCTGGGAGAGGGGGTGGAAGGATGGTCAGACTCGGGAAGGTGCTGGCAGTTGTGAGGAGGATGGATGGGAGGCGGGAGACCCACAGGAGGCTGGTCACAGTCTTGGTGAGAGGTTGCATGAGTATGAGAAGGGTCCAGAGGAGGTAAATCTGACTGGCCTGGACAGGGGAAGGTGGCATTACACATGGTCAAAGAATCCTTGGGCATCCCACACCAGAAATGAGAAGCTTAACAGAGGAATGATGCCAGGTGTTAAGTGATGCTGCATCTTGGAGACACCTGGGAGCTGTCCAGGAGGCTCCTGGGAGAGGGGAGAGAGCTGGAGGGGTAAACTGAGGCCCTGTCAAGCGATGTGGCCCACCACCAAGATCTGCAGTCATGCTGCAGGATCTCAGAGACCTAGCAAAGGATGCTCTCCAGTCTCACGGACAAAGGGGTGAGCCTGCCTGTCTCACAAAGTGGGCATAGGAGAAGAGGATGGAACAACTCTGAAGGGCTTTGAAGAATGATCCCAATGCTCAGATCCCATGTCTCCAGCCAGAAGTGGGACTTCTAACACCCTCCCCCAGGCCCTTGATGCCAGACCCTGAGCCCACAGCTCCTATCTGGGCTATGCTGAGCCCAGAAAACCACAAGCCGAATCCCCTTAGCCCCTGGCCCCATCCCCCTCAGGGCCCAGGAGAGGGAGGGGCTGCAGGTTTCAATCCAAACCCCTTTAGCACCTTCCTCCAGCGTGCAAGGGAGCCAAAGCCTTGGAGGAGCACCAAGGTCACAGAGGCAGGTAGGTAGCCAGGGAGTCCCAACCTTCCACCTCCACTCTCAGAGTGATTTGTTCACAGTGACAGAATATTCACCCTGGACATCTGGAGATCATTGGGCCTACAGAGCGAGGCCCAGTCCCAAGTTCCCCCAGGGCTCTGAGGTCTCTTGGCCAGATTCTGTGTCATGCACTGCTACCTCTGCTCTCCCAGCAAGGCTGGTAACCCTGGGTTGGCCTTGGCCTTCCTGTGGCCATCATCTGTCCAAGCTGGCTGTCCCTCTTGCAAAGACCTTACCCTGGTACAGGCCGGGTCTCCCCCCACACCCTCCCTGCCTCCAGCTTTTCACAACCCAACCTGATCACATCACAGCCCTGCCCCTTGAGAAGTCAGGGCAACTCCTTACTGACAGACTTTAAACTCTAGCCTCTGGTAGCCATTTTGAAGCCATTTTCCCAGGCTTCCTTTATGCAATGCCGACTCCCAGGCTCTCCAGGCCACCCACATGGGGTTCTGGCTGCTCCCTGAGCAAGATGCTCCACTCTTTCTCCCTATCTTCCTGTGAAGGCCCGGCGGCCACTTGGGATGTTTTCCCCTAACCCCCTCAAGGGGAGGCTGCCTCCTGAAAGGTCTTCAGAGCTCTTCCAGATAGTTGATGGGGTCAAAGGTGAGTATTTAGCCATCACCTATCCAGGAGCAGCTGGCTCTGGTAGGCCTAGGCCCGGGGCAGTCTTGCTGCTGCATCCCCACTCCTATGAACACAGCCATCTCATAATATTCTAAAATGCTTGCTTCAATGAACTAGATGGGGGAAGATCATTGGCCAGATGTTCAAAATGAGTCAAAATTCACTTAGAGACAGGAATTCAAACCCCACTAGTTTGAGCAAGAAGCTCAGGAAGGTGGAGATCCAAACAGAGGAGGATGGAGTCAAAGAGGTAAGTGTGAGACCTGCTGGGGTAGGAAATGGGGAGGAGGGAATCCATCTCCGGAAGGCTGGGCTGTCTCTGTCTCTCTCTCTCCGCTTTCCCCCTTCACAAGAGGTCTCTTTGTCTGCTTGGGTGGGTACACATTCGGGGGCAGTACTGGCATCTTTAGGGTCTAGTCATTGCTTGCATTGGGCTGGCCTTAGGAGAGAGAGCCACAAACCCCAAGAGTGTGTGGGTGTCTGTGTGAGTGCATGTGTGCACGTGTACGCATGTGCACATAAACACAACTCTGGAGGGATGATGGACAGATATATGTGGATCTATTTTCTATTACCCTTAGTTCTGAATCCGGCCTTGCCTTTCCTACTTTGCTCCTTGGCGGCCTCAAGGCTAGACCCCAGACAAATCAACAGGGGACCTTAGCAGGCCTGAAATTCAACAGACGCCCTGGAATCTGCCCCAGGCTGGAAAGCCCATCATCTTTGCACTAGAAATCCCCGAGTCCCTTGAAAGGTCTTTTGATCTCAGTCTCACCAGATGAACATTCACCCCCCATCCCGAGTCCCCCCTCATCACATCAAAGCAATTAAGCGAGGCTGATGGACACAGCAGCCTCAAGAACATGGGAGCGTGTGCAGCATCTATACCCAGAGGCTCCCATCTCAAACATGAGGCGGGGGGGGGGGGTGGCATCTTTTCTGCCCTTCTTGCCACTGGGTGACTGCGAGGCCCTGGCTCAGCTTGGACTCCCTGGAGCTTGGTCCAGCCTCTTCTCATGCTGACTCTCCATGCCTGCCAGCCTCCCAACCCAGGAGTTCCTGGACCTCTCCCTCTCTCATGCTCCATATTCAGATTGTCACCTGCCACACCTCTCGTCTGCCCCTGAACAGGTGAGGCCCTCATCTTTTCACCCCTGGACTATTGCAATAGCTCCTTGGGGGCCTGCTGCCTTGGATATATCTCTCTCAGCTCTGGTCCACCCTCCAAGCAGTCACTAAACTGATTTTCCTAAAACATGATTCTGACCCCATCAACTCCCATCGAAAAACTCCTGTGGCCTCCCTGGTGCCTCAGGAGGCATTCAAAGCCCTTCATAACATACCCCTCCTGTCCCTCCAGTCTTCTTCTACCTCAATCAGCTCAGACTCATTCATCAGAGACTCTGGTCTCTAACTGTCCCTGCACCAAGAACCCCTGCCCATTCCCATCCTCAACTCTTTCTTTCTCTCTCCTGTCTCTCTTGATGTCCATGGAACTTCAATCTAGAGGTCTGTCGCCAAAGTCAACTTGTCACCAAGAGATCAACTATCTCAGCACAGCTCATGCCAAAGGAGTGGCGAGCCTCTGGTGGCTAGAGTCCCAACTGAAGAACCCCCAAGTGTCCACATACTAATCTGTGGCTATCGGCAGATTCCCACACAGCTCCAAGTCTGCTAGAGGGGTGTAACATGGGCGTCCATACCCCTGGAGTTTCTCCAATGGGCCCCTGCAGGTGAGGTGTGGTGTTTGGGGGGGGGGGGGAATTTGCTCTGCCCATTACCGCCCTGCACATGCATTTGCTGGCCACACCAAAGTGAGGCTGGCCAGGCATTGGAACAAGCAGATCTAAATGTCTCGCTGTAGGCACCTGAGCTTCAAAGCAAAGCCGTGGCCCTGATGGGTGGGGGGGGCGGGGGTGCACCAGACTCACCTGTAGGGGTATCCATGGTACTTGGAGCGGAAGATGGACAGCAGGAAACTGAAGAAGAACACCACCAGGCCCAGGCCCACCAGGCAGATGACTGGGGAGAGAGGGTGAGGGTGAGTGTGAGTGGGCAAGGGGAGGGGATGTGGAGACTAGCTGATCCCACAACAGCCCCCTTTTATAATGGGCGGGTGACTGTGGGCTGCCCACCCCCACCACCAGCAGAGGCACCCCCAGCTCCCCTCTTCAGTGCCTTTTTTGCCAACATGGCTCAGGCCTCGAGTGGCCAAGCCCCTACACGACACCCAGAGTGACACGATGTTAGATTCTTGGCCTGACTGACTTTGAGCCAAAAGACTCTTCCTCAAATAGGAAGAGTGAGCAGAGGTGACATGCACACATGTGACTTCTGATGTAAACCAGAGCATCAGTGAGCACCACCGACTGTATGCTATGTTGCAGGTCAGCCACCAAGAAGGGGCCTTCTTTCCATGGCAGCCCAGCCAATGGTTCTCTTTCTAGAGCTCAGCATATTTAACCAAGCTGTCAAGAACTTGCCTCGGATCAGTGACTGGGGGATGAGTGGTTGCCAAGTGGGGACTTCTCTCACAAACTAATACTAGGAATCAGTTCAGGTCTCCAGGAGCCCCCTCACTTCCTTAAGTGTCTCAAACCTCGCTCAGCCCCTCACATGCTCTGGAGTTGGGGACACTAGCCTCTGGTTGCCCTGAGCCAGGCCTCTTCCCAGTTTCTGTGGCACATGGAGCCTCCCCTAAGTCATGAACTCTGGGGGCAAGAATTGCATGTGCCCAGCTGTCTGGCATGCAGGAGGCACTCCGAGGTGGATTCTGTTACCCCACTTGGTGGGCAGGGATTTGACTTCCTGTGGAACTCTGGCTAAGATGTAGTCCCCCAGGAAGTAGGGGGCTTGGGGGGGGTCAGGGGCCTTTGTGGACAGCATCTCTCTCTCTGGCCGTGCTTACATTCTTACCACCCCTTCCTGCAAATGGGAAAGCCAAGGCTGGACGGGTATTTCTGGGCGTCCCCGCCCAGCCACCCAAGCACTGACCAATCCTGGAGAATCACTTACTTCTTCTCTTGCCCACATCCCCTTTGGAGGTGGCAGCTTCATTGAGGAGCACCATCCCCATGGTGATGGCGGCATCTGGGGTCGTTGTCAAGGAAACAGAAAAGCAGAGGAGCCCCAGGAGACCCACAGACCCAGAATGGAGAGGCTGGCATCTTCACACACATACACACACACACATACATAACACACGTGTACACACTACAAGCCAATCCCCACCTATCGTATGGATTTTTCCAGTCTGTTGTCTGGGCCATGGGCCCCATCTCAAAATCCTGTTTGAGCCATGGATCGGATGAGACAACACAAGCTAAAATACAGACAGCAGCAGTTTTGAAAGGCGATTGTGGCCAGAACCCTCGACTACTTCATATGTTATCCTGACCTCAAGATTCCCAGGAAGGAGTAGCTCCTGAAGGCTTCCCAAGGCTCCTGGCTTGAGGCTCCCCTTAACCATCAAGATAAGGGATGGCCTAGGGAACAAGTACATGGGATCACTGGCTGACCCCAGAGGCCAACTAGCCTGATACCCCCTCCTGCGGAAGCTCAGCCTCCAGGACTGGGATTGTGGACTGCAGCGTGGGGAAGGCCTGGGGGGTCACCAGCTTTACAGACGCCAATGAGCAGCCTTGGGATTCAAACTTGATCTGTGACCATGAGTTTACTGGAGTCTGCATTCTCCCAACCTGGGCTCATGATCCAACAGTGGAGTGTGTGCAGATGCCAGCACCAGGGGAATCACAGACAAAGTGATGGAGATATAAGATGAGAAGGAAACCAAAGACTGGAAGGGGGAAAAGATGAGGGAGGACATCCAGGCCTGGCACTGCCTCGGGCAAAGACTGGGAGATGGGAGATGGAGGACCTTGTTGAGCAGAGATGTAATCCACAGGGTCCACAAGGGAATCATTTATAATAAGGAAGAAAAGAGAGGTTGGGGCAATTATGTGAAGGACTCCCCAGGTCGGGGAATCTGGTGGACCCTAGAGGTAATAAGGAGCTGCTGGCATCTCCCAAGCAGGGGTAGCCACTGGTGCAGAGTCAGGAAACCTTGCAGACAGGGGAGGTAGGTTGGACCCCTGAGGCAGAGATGGGGAGACATCATGGTACAGAGATGGAGAAACTTGACAACTAGATGCTGGGATGCAGAGCTGAAGGTAAAGCCCAGAGCACAGCCCAGGTAGAAGTGAAGTGAGCTTCCCCAAGGAGAAATATGACTTTGTCAAAGATGTCTCTGGGGTGTCCATCTACACTGTCTGGTGGAGACTAGCAAGGGTCCAGAGACCTGTGAACTGGCTGAAGAGAACAAAAGCAGGCCCACTGGGAGCTTGGGAGGGAAGATTTGATTCAGAGGTTCTGGAGAGGCCACAGGGCAGAAGGCCCTGCCCTCTGGGAGCTGCCAGCCCAACAGGAGGCAGATGTCAGGAAACAAGAGCCAGACAGGGTCAAGGGAAGGGCAGACAGATGGGGGAGTATCAGTGACGGGGCTCACAGAAGGCCTCCTGTGGAAGCTGGGCCTTTAATGAGGAAGTCAGCAGGCAGAAGCCTGAAGAAGCATCAGGAAAATGGAAGGGGTGGAGGAGTCCCCAGAGGGGCCTAGGATGCTGGAAGGGTATTGCCTAGGAAGAGGCAGCTGAGCTCTTGGCGGTTGCATGTGGGAAAGACATGTAAACAAGGGTGGAGAGTGGGCACTCTTACAGGTAGGCCCAGGGGAGAAGAGGGTGAAAGGAGGGGCTGCAAGGAGAAGGGCAGATGGCTTAGGACTGAGCAGTAGCCCCTGCAGAGGGCACCGGAGATGGGCAGAGCTGAGTCAAGAAGATTTGTCCTTAGCTTCCTGGGGGGCAGGGGATGGCTCAGATTCCTAGAGCTGAAGGCCAGGGGGGAACAGGAGAGGACCATCCTGAACCAGGAATTCCCCAAGGACCTGGCTGGGTTGCATCCTCAGGGAGTCACCACCTCGACTTCTTCCCAAGAAGGAAGAGTGCCTGCCCAGGTCCAGGCATCTATGTCCATGGCATCTATGGTTCTGGGTTAGGGAGGAGGGGGCTGCCTCAATCCAGGCACAAAGACAAAGAAAAGTCTGCTCCATCTATGGGGGAAGGGTAGTCCAGACATGGTGAAAGGACACAACCCATCTCAGGGGCAGCAGACAGAAGGCCCCCTGGGGCAGCTTCCCAGAGGGAGTCAAGAAAGGAGGAAGAGTCAGAGGTTTAACTGGCATCACAGCCAGGGCTGCCCCGTTAACTGGGAGGAAGCCAGAAGAGGAAAGAATATGGAAGGGAGTTTTGTGAATTATGGAAGGAGGAGGGAAGGAAGCTTTCCTATTGTGGATGAAGAATTTCATTGTCCCAGTGGCAAGGATATATTTAGTGGACAGGATGGGCCAGGTCCTGTGCTCAGGGCTTGCTGAGAGGCAGCAGCTTGAATCAGCCCCATTTTACCACTGAAAAAGCCAAGGTAGGCAAGGGAAGTGATCTGCCCAGGGTCTCCCAAGGCATGCTGCATCATCAGTGGTCTCAGGTGGGAAGAATTAGGGAGAGACATGGTGGGGTTGGACAATACCATAGACTCAGGGCTTTGTGTTCTTCAGCTCCATCTTCCTCCTCTTCAGGCAGCTCTGCACCAGTCTTCCTCTTCCTTCCCTTCCCATCTCTCATGCTTCCACTCTGGATCCCCCCTTTAGCACAGCCCAGTCTTGGGATTTCTCTTTGGCCTCTCCCCTCCTCTTCCCAAAATCAGTCTGGTGTCTTCACAACAACTAAGCTCTCCAGGTGGAGCTTCTTCTTGGAATTCCTCCTCCTCTCCTGTCCCTGCTCCCCAAGGCCTAACTCCCCCAGAATCTAGATTTAACCAAGTCTGTTCTCAACTATGTCATTCTCACTGGGGTCAGAGGTCACGTGAGGTCAGAGGTCTCTGAGGGCAAGAGCAAAGGGCTTGCTCCATTCTGGGGAACCTGAAAGTAACTGAAATTGGACATGATTGCAACTCGCACATTCAGGGGGCAGCCTGGGGTCTGCCAGAATCCGTGACCCTCTTGGAGCCTCCAGGGCCTCTCCAGACTCGCACATAGGTCTGCATCTGGACATGACATGATGGTTTCAGGGGGTCTTCTGTGGAGGCAGAAAATGGGAGACTTGTGATCTTACTTGATCATGTGGGACTTTCACAGCTAAAGGAAGATGGCTCCGCTGGGCAACAACCACAGTGCTGGGCTGGGAGTCAGGAGGACCCTAGTTTGAGTTCACAAACTGAGAACCTGGGCAAGGCATGTAACTGTTTGCCTCAGTTTCCTACCTGTAAAACAGGAAAATGAGGGCACCCGCACAGCTCTTGAAAAACACCTGTGAGTGCTGTTCCTGCCTAAACCTCTTCCCCATTCTTCCCTGTGTTCCTCCAGCGGCTCAGCCAAAGAGGAACAAAAGTTTTAAAGTTAGGGTTGGCAGAGATGTGCGGGGTCATGGGGGTCCCCTGGGTTGAAGGAAGGCAGCATGACATGACCTAGTCACCAGCAGAGCTGAGGACAGTTGGCCCACAAAGATACCACATGTGGAAGGAGTGGGGGGCAAGTGGCCAGCCTCAGTCAGGATGGGGGTGATAGGATGACTGCCATCCTTCACTAACCAGGCTGGGCAGCCCTGAAGGACTGCTGGCTGTGGGCCCTGGAACCCCTCCCAGATGGGCTTCCTACTTGGATCTGCCTTTCCTCCCCAATTTGTAGTCAAAGGATACTCAGCAGGAGAATGATGTGCGATTCAGCTACAAACTGAGCCTGGCTGCTCCCGTGGATGTAACTCTGCAAAGAAGGAAGAGAGGACAACCAATCAGAACAGGGAAAGAGTGGTGGCCTTGCAGCCAGGCCCCACAGAGCCCCACCAGGAGGAGGCTCTGACCCAGAACTGACAGAAAAACATGTAAAACTTGGTAATTGCCAAGACCTTCTAGCGTTCGAGGTTGCCAGGAGCAAACATCCCAGGGAGAACCCTGCCCATTTCCTTCTAGGAGCAGGCCAGTGGGCACTATGGGAGAGTCTTCCTCTTTGGCTATCTCTTGACACCCCAAGGTCACAACAGCCCCAAGGCCTCAGCCAATCCTGGGTGAGGCCAGCCCAGGCTTGGAAATGGACCCAGACACAGGGATGCTGTATCCAGGGCTCCTCTGGCTTGGATCTTTCATCAGGCACGTCAAGGCTGGCAGGGTGGCACGACTCAGAAGACATCTAAAAGGAAACTGAGGCGCAGGGAGGAGAGAGACTTTGCCATGTCCCCAAGGTTACAGTGGGTGGGATCCTGGGTGGCAGGAATCAGAAGACACTCTTTCCACACTCCCCATTCCTCAGATTACCTGGTTCTCTGTGCCACTGGACCTGGCAGAAATCTTTCACTTCTCTTTGCTGGAAGGTCACTCCTTTTCCAGACTTTGAATTACTTCAAGAATTTTGTTTATACCAAGGACCAGCAACAAAATCTGCTGGAGAAAGAAACTCCCCCCAACTCAACCCCCTTGGAGAGATGGACCAGCCCCACCTCCTGTTCCAAATGGGAGGGAGAGGAGATGCCAAGGGAGATGCTGAGGGAGTGGTTGAAACAGGTCCCATATATTGTGGTAACTGGAGCCGGGGCCCCTCACTCTCTTAGCCTTGGCTCCCCGCCTCCCATTTTGGCAGACCTGGTTTTTCCTCCCAAGGGCCTGGATTCTGGAGGAGGAAGCCATGAATTCCTGAGTGTGGGGAACCTTTCTGATGTAGAGTTGGGTCTGAAAGGGAGGCAGGGTGGACTTGGAGCTTGGCTAGGCTGTGGCCAGCAGCCAGAGGGATTCCTGAGGATGTCTCCCCTGACCCCTCCTCGCTCTCTGTTCTCCAGATTTCTTGGGGCTCTAACTCCCGTAGGAACATAAACTCCTGAGGGGGAGAACTGGTTTCCACTGATATTTTACTATATTTAGAGCTGGGGCAGGGCCTTGCACACAGCAGGCCCAGAAAAGGGAACTCCCAACCAGAGGTAGGAAAAGCTGATGGGGCTTGAAAAACAGACCCCAGTTTATACTGGGCAGTCCCCTCAGCTTGACATCTGTGCTCCTGTGACCCCACTAGAGGATCCACACTCTCCTCGGCAACAAGAGTTGGGTCGACTGGAAGCGTCAAGTCCCCAACATTAGCCCAAAGCAGAAGGAATTGTTGATCAAAATCAGTGAAACTGCCCCAAAGACAAGGCCAAGCTGTGCAGACGGAGATGATTTCCACTTCTGCTTGCTTGTCGGCCCATTTCAGCCCACACTCCCTAAGCCTGGCCTGTGCAGCCCCAGCTTCACTTGGAGTCAGACGCAAAGTTGGGGTGAGAGGTCTTGGTCCTCAAAGTGCCCTCCCAAGATACCCAATGGCATACTGGTGACATTATACTACCCAACTAAGCATCTGGAAGGTCTCATCCTCACCTACTCTGGCCCCGAGGGAGGAGACACAAAGAGGCACCTCTGTGAGCTCCCACAACTCGCATACACTGGCAGAAGGCAGACCCTCCTCCCTGGCTGGCCAGGTCTCCAGAGGATGCCTTAGAGGTACCTGCCACATCCTGGCCAAGGATTCAAACCCTAAGAGAATGAGGAGGGAGCTTGGAGGTCACATACCTCCCTACACACACACACACACACACACACACACACACACACACACAGTGCCAGGCCTGGGCACAGTCTGGGCATGTGAACACTGTCCTTGCACCGCCAGAAGGGCAAGAACTGTCTTCTCTATTCATTCAACAAACACATATTTGGCAAAAATTAACAAGCTTCTGCTCCAATGAAGAAGAGGAGCAGCAACAGGTAAGTGCAGACAAAAAGGAACAAGGATGGTCCAGGACAGAGTGGGGAAGGTGGCCCTGGGGGATGTCTACCAGGTTGTCATGAGGAAGAAGCCCACCAGAAGCCCAGTGATGGAACAAGAGGTTGGCCCCCTCTGGGGGGAACACAGAGCAATGCCCAGGAAGTCCGAATGGCCAAATAGTCAAGTGGAAGCCGAAAGATCCTGAATGGGAGTCGTCCAAGGATCTCCCTGGGAAGCAACTGGGGCTGAGAGGGGAGGAAGAGAGGAAGGACAAATCCCCAAGTGCCCTAGGAACAAACAGAGCAGGCTTCTTTATGCTCCAATCACTATGGAAAGCTACAAAAGCCTTTATTTATATTCATAAAACATTTCTTTTGTCCCTATGTTCATCACATTAGAAAGGGCTAAGTGTCCTCATTACTGTCAATGCCTAAAATACAAATGCTGCAGTTATTTTCCTTTAAAAAGGCAGTTACAATATACAGAACTGACAAAGCTAACAAGGGGGAGCTAGCTTTCTAAATTTCTAAATTTCAACACTGATTTGATGTGAAAACAACCATTAATAGACTTTCAAAAGGTAATTGCTATTTTGAAGAATCAAAGGGAATAAAAATTCTACCAGGGCATTCACATTTACAAAAAAAAAATAAAATCAATCTCATCCTCTATTCCTTATATATTTGAAAAAAAAAAGATTTTCTTTTATTCAAATTAGGTCAAGAAGATAAAATTTGAATCCAAATAGCCTGTATTTTTTTGATCTTTAAGGAGTCAGAGGATAAAAAAAAGACCAATTAAGCAAAGAAGCTCTGAGGAGCCTTCAGTACTGCCAAGGTACTGTAGGCGTGAGAAGGAGCTGCATTATCTTAGAAACACCAGGGACACATAGATCCCACAGCTCCAGTTCCGGGATGGCCGGCCCTTTTCAGTACACAGATGTCCAAGCAACCTCCCCTCCCCCCATACCTACTTCAGCCCCATCTAGTCTACTTGATTTAAAAAAAAAACAGTGGAAACACTTGCTCTTTGTTGAAATATCAGGTGGTCCTCTGTGGCTCTAACTCATGAAAATGCTTTCTTAGGTGTCACTTGTACATATTTCTAATCTCTCCCTTTTTTGTCCAACAGTCCCAAAGGGCTGGTCATCTCTTTTGACTCAAGAGGCCCATGACACCACCCATCCTTCTGGTCAGACTCACAAAGGGACAGAAGCAAAGGTTGCCAGGACTCATGAACAGAAGTTCCCTCCTCTCCAAACACCCAGAGCAAGCTGGGTCTGGACCATCCCCCAGCCAGGACCACCTGATCATCACCCAGTTGTCCAATTATTTTCAGTCAGAAAATGAGGAGCACATGAAGAGGGAGAATGAGCAAGGGATGCAAATGTTCAGGAAGTTGAGTCTTCCTAGCAGTGGAAAGCCTGCATCTGCCAGCCTGGCCAAGTTCACATCAGAAACAACCACCTCTCACTCCCAAGACTTCAGAGAATGAGGGCGTCCCTCTCGGGTGCACCCCACTCCTGTCGGGGGGGAACCAAAGTTCAAGAATCTTAGTTGTAACAAAATCACAGCAGTCTGTTGAAAGGCAAGAAGTGAGACTGCTGAAGGAAGACGGCTTGGCTCGGGGTCTGCACAAATCCCCACAACATAAAGAAGCCCCTAAGGATAGTCCGGGTTAACTGGGAGACTTCTTGAAGCCTTGAACTCCAGTAACATGTTATTCCTTACAAATGTAGGGAGACTGAAGCTTTGCCCAGATCGGAACAAGAAGATGTCCAGTTGTGGGAATCAAGTGTTTTGCTTTCACAAGAGAGAGAAAGGGGATTGTCAGAACTTCACAGATGTCTGTGAGGATCATACATTACAAATGCCAGGATGTCTGGTCTTTGTGGAAACTCAAGAGATGCCAACCTGTTTACTGGAAGGAGGGAGTTAAGAAAAAAGGACAAGGCAAAATAACTTTGCAGAGGTTCAATGGAGAAGGAAGTAGCTGTGGGGAAAACGTAATGGGGGAGGAGTTGATTGTCTCAATTAGAATTGTGACCCCAGCCTTTGAAAGTGCATATGATATCTAGCATTTTGAGGTTTCAGAGCCCCCTCCCACCTTGGGAGAGGTGTGCCATTTATTAGGATATCTTAATAAGAATCATTTTAATCACTCTGGACTAAGGACTCAGGAACCATTTATAACACCAGTGAGCAGGGTAAAGATGGGTGCAGGCCACGTGAGAAGAGGATGCCCATGGTCTGGGCTCCTCTAGAGGCCAGACTGGAAGGTTCAGGAGAACAGACTTGATCCAGGGCCACTCTGCCTGCTCAGTTGGCTCGGGGTACATGTCATACCCAGGTCAGAGCAGGCCTCCATCCAAAGCCCAGCTGGGCAGGAGCCCCTCTGTAGGTCAGGAGTCAATCCAGTGTCAGGAAGGACACAGCCTCTCAGAGGCACGTGCAGCCCCCTCCCTCAAAAAGGGAGCAACAAGAAGCCTCTGGGATATCAGCTGCAGCGATGAGGTCCTGGGTGAGAAACTCAGATCCCTGGGAAAGAGGATCAAGTTTTCCACCCATCTGCTCATTGAAGTTTAGAAATGCAGGAGGAGAAACTGCTTTGGGAAGTGAATGCCCAGCTAAGGAAAGGCATCTGGGCAGGGGCTCTGGACTCACTGGCCATGTGAGCTCAAAGATCAGGCTGCTAGATGTGTGGCCTGGGAACCACCCACCCCACGGTGGCTGGAACAAAGGACATGGCAGACATGCTCATAGAAAATGCTCTACACTAAAAAAAGGGGGTGGGGGGGAAGGAATACACAGAATTAAGCCCTGACTGCACTGGGGGCTGCACTGAGCTCTAGGAATTCCCAAGTGAGGCAGGCCCTTCGCCCAAGAGCCAAGGAAGAGGGGAAGGAATAAAGAGGGCCTAGGAATCTCTGGGCTCTCAGGCCCAACCTCCTCATACGTGAGACCAGAGCAACCACCATGGAGTGAAGTAGCAGAGAGAGACCCAAGCCAAATCCAGGACAGAGGTCTGTGGGAAGCCCTGGGTCAGAGGGCATGATCAGAGAGACTGAGGAGGAGAGGAGAGAGTCAGGAGAGGAGAGGGGGACCAGCAGTGTTGGAGACGACTGGGAAATCTGGAGGGAGCAGCATGGCTGACTGAAGGGACTGAAGCTGACTGGGGAACTTCAGAAGAAAAAGAGAGGAGAGGTGGCAGGGGCTCCAAGCTAAGAATGGTGGCTAGGGAGAGAACAGACAGGTGGAGGATGGGGAGACAGGGAAAGGGAGAAGGGGAGGAGTCAGAGAAGTCCGCCCCCCCCCCTACAGTTGGAGATATCGAGGGGCTGGGATATCAGCTCTGGAGGCCCTGGTCAGCACCAGGGTGGTAGTCTCCCCATCTTCACTCAGCAGTCTGTGTATAGGGGACAGAGACTCAATGGTGGCAAATTCCAAGGCAGGGGTTTCAGGAAGATATGAAACAAGGGACTCCAGAGAAGACAGAGGACAGTGTAGACCTGGATGACTGGAGAGCTCAGAGAACCAAGCCTGGAGTCAGGAGAACTCTGGGCAAGTCACTGCCTCAGACTGGCCTCATGTCCCTCCATCCTGAGGTGGTGCACTGGCCAGCTCACGTGACTACTGGCACAGCCAGTCAGAAGACGGGGTCAGAGGGCCCTGAACAGAACCCTCCTCCCTCGAGCCCACCAGGTCCATTTTCTGCTTGGGGAACAGACTCTTTTCTGAAGAGACCTTGGGAAGCCAGTGTCCAAATTGGAAGCCAGTGTCCAAGGACAGCCCCTGCCCCTTGAAAACATCAAATCAGGATATGGCGGGAGGAGAAGAGGGGAGGGAAAATGGACAGGCCAGTATTTGTCAATGAACGAGACAAAGAACAATGAACAAGAACTCCCTTCTCCTAACCCTGATCCACTTTGTACAGGAACTTACCACTTGTCCATTCTGAGGGTTCTTATGTGCATATGGAGGTCCACGAATGTGATTCCACATTTGTCCTGATGTCATAGCAAAGACCACACACTGAAAAATAGGATAGAATGAAATGAGTGAAGCTCACAGAATGACACCTGAAAATGCAACCAGGTCATCTAACAGCTTTTTAAAAATCTCTGAAACACATCAGAGAAAAAAAACTATGGAGTCTGATGCAGACCAAAGCACACTATGTTCACTTTTTAAAGTTTTTTTTGTGCTTTTTTTCTTTCTCTTTCTTTCTTTCTTTCTTCCTCCCTTTCTTTCTTTCTTTCTCATTTCCCCCCCTTAAAATTAGAAAATTAATTAGAATAATTAGAATAAATAGAAAAAATAAAAGCTTTGTTGAAAAAAATCAGAGACTTGATTTTTGGAACCACGGACAGCTACTATTCTGATACTTTGATAAAGATGCCACCTCAAAAGAGGAAAGCAGTGGCACAACACCCACACATGAAGCCTCAAAGAGGTTAATAAATTGGTCTCAAATCTCAAACAACTTCTCAAGGGAGCTCAAAAGGGATTTTAAAAAACCAACGAAGGGAGGAAAAATAAAAATAGAGAAAGGAAATGAGTCCTGCAGAAGAATTATGAAAAATTAAGTGAGGAAAACAACAATTTTAAAAACAAAACTGACCAGCTAGAAAATAAAATTAACCAACTGGAAAGGGAAACCAAAATGCCAACTGAAAAAAAAAACCTTAAAAACTAAAATTAGACAGATGGAAATGAATGACTCTGTGAGACATCAAGAGTCCACTAAATAAAACCAAAAGGCTGGAAAAAAAAATAGAAAAAAATGCAAAATACCTCTTAAGAAAAACAACCATCCTAGAAGATGAATCCAAAGAGCTAATTTACAAATTATTTGTCTAGTTGGTCTACAATCAGAAAAAAGAGCTTCTACAACATTATGCAGGAAATTATCATGGAAAACTGCCCTAATATCCTAGGAACATGAAGATAAAATGGTCCTTGAAAGAATTCATTGGTCATCCCCAGAAAGAGATCCCCAAATAATAACTCCCAAGGAATATTATAGCCAAATTCTCAGGTAAAGGACCAAATATGCAAGCAGTCAAAAGGAAGCAATTTAAATACCAGGGACCCATAGTAAGAATTATGCAGGACTTCTCAGCTTCAACATCAAAGGATTGAAGTACCTGGAATATGAAGTTCTAGAGGGCAAAAGAACTTGGATTATAATCAAGAATCAACTACCCTGCAAAATTCAGCGAGTTCTTTTCAGTGGGAAAAAAAAGTCTGTGCAACATTTAAGATACTGCCTATTAAAGACAATCACTATTTCCATCTTTTACCTTTCAGACAGCTGAGATCATGTGTACTGCACTGACTCAGTAGCCTGACCATGTGAACAGCACCCTATCCCTGGTAGAACGCCAGGACAAGGGGGGGCAGGGATTATTGTATTTATGTCTTTGCAATTCTAGGGTCTCAGAATACAGAATAAATGCTTTTATCTAAAAATAAATGAATTTTAGATCTAAAAGGATCTGTCAGAGTAGAACTAGATTTAGGACAGGTTTTCCATTCTTGAAGTCTCTGCTGAAGTTAGGTCTAGCTAACCAAGTGAGCAACATTAAATGAGTAACTGCATAAACTTTATTTGACATGCAGTGGATAAAATAAATAATAGCACATATGAACCCTTGGAGAACTTAAAATACAGACATTAAATAACACCACTGAGGTTCATTTCTAGCCTTATCCCTACAAGCATCACCACTGCCAAAGCCCAACCTGAGGAGAAGCCATGGGACAGTGGGATGCTCTGACCAGGAGAATTAGGGTGGTGACCGAGGGTCTGCACAGCTGGGTAGACTGTGCTGAATCACATTTGGCTGGCTGCTCACGATAGGTGTCTGCTCATCTTCACTCAGTAAGGCTGCAAGGGATCCCTTCAAAGCAGCTCATGCACTCACTATAATTCAAGCAAAAACTGACTCCAAGTAATCGGAAGGTACATGATGGCCCTGAGCATCCACAGTATGCTCACAAAGATCAGGATGAATCTAAAGGGGGGCATGCAGGCAACTGATGGAAAGGCTTGATGATCCTTAAAGAACAAGAAGGGAATTTCTTTGGAAGATCCTCTGAGACTGGGGTGAGGGTGGGGGGTGGGGGACAGGCAAAAGCCCCTAGAGAGGCTACAAGCCAATGCATGATTAAGGGGCAATGACTCCAAAGGCTAATGAAGGAAAGCCCACACTGTCCAGGTATGCTTCAAGGAGAAAGATGTAGTGGGGGCAGGGCAACGCAGGGCAGGACTGTCTGGGCAGAAAGAAACTAGGAGAACACATTTTAAAAAAAGGAAGGAGATGGAAAGCATGTGAAAGAAGTAGGAAAAGTGGTCTACCTGAAGGAAAAAGAATCAAATGTCTACATTCTCATGGACAAGTTCAATAAGCAGAGTTGGATGAGGGGAAGGATCCCTGGCCCACAAAACTCTCTCCCCACAAAACACTCCAAGTGCTCCTTCTTGCCCCTACAGGAGAGGAGTTCATTCTCTCCAGAACAGCCAGAGAAGGCTTCAAAGCATCTGAAGCCACATGGGCATCTATTAGCCAGTACAGCCTCAAATCAACCCACTTCCAAAAACCCCTGATTACATGAAAGCTGCAAAAGGAACACAGACCAAGGAACAAAGGATGGGAAAAGCAATGACAGAGAAAGGGGCAGGAAAGCCCCTTCCATGCTCATCCCATAAAACAAGTACTTGGGAGGCCAGGCCGCTCTGAAGACAGGAGACTGACTGAAAGGACAAGGAAGGTCTAAATCAAGGCTTTTGGGAACAAAAATTATTTGTCAAATATCAAATTGATTTTCATTACTTAAGGAAACAAATTTTCCCCAATCCACAAACCTACTTTTTAGAAGACTTCTGGACTCCTCGAGTGCTGTTTGTCTCAACAAAGATACATCAGAAATATGAGGAAAACAGGAGGTCCTAGAAATACTCCTTTGTAAACTCTGATCTGGGCAGATAATTATGGAAGCTTTTATCTAAACACATGAATAGATGTTTCTTCTTTCTTAGGGTCTATTTCTAAGACTTTAGAAAAATGAGTTTTCATCTCACTTTCCCAGGATTTTTGCCTTTGAACATGATTTTCTAACATTTCATTCTGCTTTTCTAACTTGGGCTCTATCTTTCCAAGACTAGGCACTTGGGCTCTATCTTTCCAAGACTAGGCTGATGCCCCAGCCCCTCTGGTATCTTCTCTAGTTCCACTTTCTATGTGGTCCCTCCAAAAGTCACAGGGTAGCTTCAGGATCTGGGGTCAGTTTGACTATATCTGCCAATTAAATGATCCAGATCATTTGACAGAATTGGCCAAGTCATTTTATGGCTTGAGATGTTCCTTCCCAAAGGCCCATCATACCCCATCCATGCTCAGTAAATCTTGATTATAATCATGGGAGCAGCAAACATTCTTACAAAATCTCTAATGTCCCTTACTCTGGTCTAACTATGTGACTCCTCTGATCCTCACAACCCTGGGAGGGAGGGGCTTTCGTTATACTTATTTTACACATAAGGAAATTGAGGCAGGGAGTAGGTCCATGACTTTCATAGAGTAAACAAGAAGTATCTGAGGCTAGATTTGAATTCAGATCTTTCTGACTCTGAGCCTGACACTCTTTTGTGCCCTTCATCTCTATGCCCCCCCCCCCCCAAAGTTTATGTTGGAGGAAGAGGGAGGTTCATACAATATGATCATCAAGGGGAAGGTTCATACAACATGATCCTGACCTCTCCCTGGGCCCAACCTGACATCCATTCACACCATCCCCACTCTAGCTCTCCCTTCCAAATGGGAGTCACAGACAATCCTCGTCTACTTGGCCTTTCCTGGGGAGATTGGCCAAACTCTTAATTATAGACCTCTTCCAAGAGGCTCTGCAAAGTCCTGGGGCTGGATACAACTTGTACATGACCATCTATTCCCAGGAATTTCTGGAGGGCCTCACTATCCCCAGGGAATTCTTTCCCAGTCTGGATCCTGCAATGATGAAAAACATGATTCTGAGAAGGGAGAGAAGTCTGGCTTCACCAGAAGGCAAAGGAGGGCAGAACACAGTTAAAAGGAAGAACCCCTATGGACAACAAGTCAACATTTCTACCCAACTCTCTTAGAACACCCCCTCCACAACAACCCAGAAAATTAACCAGACCAAGTTCTGAGAGAGAGAAAGCTAAGTAAGAGTCACAGAAAGTCATTTTTCCATCCTAGAGCAGCTTAGAAAGATAGACAGAGAGGTCTATGGTACTGGGGAGGAGCTAGGAGAGCAGCACAGAGATTCCCAGAGAGAGGAAGGGACCTGAGACTACACCAGGATGGGAAACATCAGGATAGGAAATACTAGGGGACCCTTAAGCCACACCAGGGAGTGGGAATGGGTGTCATCTGGCAGTTTTTACCCCTTAGCCAGTTTCCAGTTACAGATCTATGACAGAGACATGTGGTCTACGTCTGGAAGCTATGTCCCTCATTATAGTTCCATGGTGGGGTAGAGGCCACAGTCACAAATAAGAGGTCCTAGCTCTGCCTGGAGCAGGGGAAGCTCAGGGATCAAGAGCAGAGAAAAGACTCAGTTCCAACTTTAGTCTTGCACATGTCTGCAAAGGAATAACCAGGGCAGGAGACCAAAACCAATGGGAGTTGGCAGTTCAGTCACTCTGACTCTGCAAAATCTTCTAATGGTCTAATTAATAATGACTGAATCTAGCTGTCTCAACAGCACCCAAGAACAGACCAGAACCAGGTCAGTAACTTGGAGAGTGCAAGCCCAGAGGGCAGTCTCCCAGAGCAACTCCCCTCCCGCAAACTGAGCCAACACTAATAAAGTCCAAAATCACTTAAGTGGGTTGGAAAAATGAGCAAAAATAAAGAAAATCCAACCATAAAGAGTTACTCTGAGGAAAAGGAAGTCCAAGACACAAACTCAGAAGACAAAAGCCTGAAAACATTTACAAAGTCACAAAGAAAAAATGCAGATATGGCAAAAGTCCAATAAGAATTCCTTCCTAGGAAAGATTAAAAAACAGGGGGGGGGGGGAATATATTTTAAAAACCAAATAAGAGCAGCAAAGGAAAACATGAAGAAAGAAATGAGAGCTGTGTCAGAAAATTAGGAAAACAATCAGCAAAAACGAGGCATAAACATTTTTTCAGTACATTTTAAATCTATTTTTTGTAAAATTTTATCTCTCCTCCCTCCCTATAATGTTAAATAATTTGATAAAGGTCATACATGAGCAATCATGTTAAACATATTTCTATATTAGTTAACATCAAAATTTTCTAAAAACAAAAAGTCCTTAAAAATCAGAATTAGCCAAGTGGAAAGTATAACTCCAAGAGACACAAGATCTGCAAACAGCTGTCAGACAAAAGAAGAAAGTCTTTCCCAGTGCCTAGAGGAGGCTTAATGTTCCTATCAGAGCTCCCTGCAATGAGGAACCAAGTTCACCGTTGGCAGGACAATGGTACACCGTGCAAAGAGAATCTCCAGGAAGCCTCCTTCCATGAGAGCTCTTGTAAAATACAAAATAAAACCCAGGGACCACCTGGGGCCAACCTATTTTTATCAAGAGGGAACTACAAGCCCTCCTTTTAAGTGATAAAACCAAAAATTAGTTTTAGACAAATGAAGAAATATAATGGCTCTTATTCCCTTGTAAGAAGAGAGATTAAAAAGATACATCAAAGGGTCCCTCATCATCATGATAAATAACACAACAAAAGAGGGCAAAAACACAGTCTTGAAATTCCATTTGCCAACGGCTTTTCAAGGTTGATAATGAAGGGCTGGCTGAGACAAATTGAGACGTGCCAACCTTTCTAAAGAATCAGATTCAGGTATTTTTCAAGAATTAGAATAGACCATAAAGCTAAGGCATGGGTTGCAGGGATAACAAGGTCTAGAGAAACAAAGGATGGGGAAAGTCATGGAAAACATACAGAGGTTTTGAAAGAGTTTTCTCCAGGTCTAAGGACTTATGTTTTGCTTTTATTTAACAGTTAAAATGTCCATCATTTCCTAAAGTCTTATCATACTAACAGTATTCCATTTCCTTCCTCTGGCATATAGAATTTCTCAATTTTTTAATATTATCTACAAATCCACCAATATCCTAATTTTCTTTTTTTAAAAATTTATTTATTTTCGATATGCACACATATATTTTTAAGTTACAGAATTTCCTCCTTCCACCCTCCCTCCCCTCAGCAGCTAACAGTTAGGTTAGCATTGTACATGCATATTTTGATAAACACGTTTACAGATTAGTAATTTTCAGTATGAGGAATCAGGATTAAGGGAAAGATACATAAGAGAATTTTTTTTAAAGTATTCATCAGATTCTGAAGGGTTGGTCTTTTATTTTGTGAGTTTTGTTTTGTTTTTCTTCCTCTAGATGGGGATAATATAATCCATAGCCAGTGTAATACAGTTGTACTAGCTCAATGGACTGCTGAGAGGAGCTGCTTCTGTCAAGGATGTTCATCTCACAATGTTGTTGATGTGCAGATTGTACTCTTGGTTCTGCCCCCTTTGCTCAATATCAGATCCCATAAGTCACTCCATGCTTCTCTAGAGTCCAGCCATTTATGATTTCTTATAGAACAATAATATCCCTTAGTATTCATGTACCACAACTTGTTTACCCATTCCCCAATTGCTGGGCATCCCCTCAAGTTCCAATTCTCAATATCCTAATTTTCAAATCAAGAGTCACTTTAAATGCTGACTATAAAACCTGTAGGATGAGGAGACATTTCCCCAGAGTTCACAGTATAATATATGGAGCTAAAACTGCCACTAGAGATCACAAATATACAACCACAAGATGCAGGGTAAGGATCTGGGCTGGGATTTGTACCCAGATCCTCTGCCTGTAGGAGAAAAAGGCTCTTCTTCCTGCCCCAGCCCTCCTCTTTACCATCTCTGGGTATCTGGCCCCATTTCAAGACTGAAATTGTTGGGTATGAGTCAGGACAAAAACACCATGTACTGTCATACTCAACATAAATTCCTCCCTGACGGGTCATGGAGCCACCTGTGAGTAGAGGGGGACCACCCACTGAATCAACATGGAAATACCAGTAGTGGCTCCAGCTAGAAGGAAATGGCTACATCCATGCTGGGGCGTACAACTGACCCAACTCAGCCCTGAACAAGAGGGCAGAGTGACATCACCATGTGCTCCCCTACTGCGAATCCATGGCCACAACACTTGTGAAGCAGAGAGGTGACAAGCAAAAGGAATAGCTTGCCTGTTAAATCTCATGTAACAGGCTGTGACAGCATTCTGAGCCTCCTGAAAATTAGAGAAGTACCGCCTAGGATTCCCATTCTTTACCAGCTCAAAAAAAAGTTACAAATATTGTAATACATCCTTAGAGGTTGTTTTACTTAGGATTCATCCTTCCTCTGGCTCCCCCCCCCCCTTCTTTCCCTATTGTATGAAATGTTATTTCTGCACCAAACTTTGTGGAAACAGGAGGTATTCTTCCTTCTTTTGACCAGTTCAGATGACAGTGAAGTTCAGATTTCAGCTTTTCCCCCAATACCTCTCCTTGTTGGTCCAGAGATCTAAATTATGTGAGATAATTTGTCCTACCCCCCCCCCCCCCCCATTCTTCTCTTTCCATTCTTTTCTGAAGACCATCAAGACACAACAGAATCACTCTCAGGCCTTGTCTATTTGGTGACAATAGCATTCAGAATGGACATGAGTCACATCTCTACATATGAATATAAGCAATCTATCCTTATTTAATCCTCTGTCATTATTTATTCATGTTTATCTTTTAATAGTTGTTTTCATTCCTGTGTTTAAACTTCAAAGTTCCTCTGCAGCTCTACACTTTTCATCAGAAATACCTGGAAGTCCTATATTTCATTACAATTCCATTCCCTTCCATAGCATCATTCATTCAGTTTTGCTGGGTAAGTTAAGTCTTGGCTATAAGCCTTTGCTTTGTGGAAGATCACATTCTAAGCTCTGCAGTCCTTTGAGGTAGTAGTTAATAAATCCTATGTGATCCAGACTGAAGTAGTTTCTCCTGGAATTCTTTCTTCCTGGCTGCTCACAGCAATTTTTCTTTGACCTAGAAACTTTGGATTCTGGCTGCAATATTCCAGGGAATTTTCATTTTGATTTTTTTCTTTTTGTTTCTACATTGACCTCTAGTTTAAGTGATCTGGGCAGTTTTTAAAAAAAAAAAACTTCTTGAAAATTACGTCTAAGCTTTTTTTCTGGTCATGTAATTTAGATAGTCCAATGATTCTCAAAAGTTTTCTCCTCTGATTTCTAGATTAGTTGGCTCTATTGAGATGCTTTCAATTTTCTTCTATTTTTTCAACCTTTTGAAATTGTTTCATTATTTCTTATTGCTTCATTTGTTTCTAATTGGTCCATCTAATTTTCAGGACGTTTTGTTGCTTGGATAGTTTTTCAATTTTTCAAATATATTTTTTCAGTTACATGTAAAAATAATTTTAACATTTTTTTAAATTCTGAGTTTCAATTTTCTTCCTCCTTGAGAAAGCAAGTGATTTGAACTAAGATATATATGTGCAATCATATAAGATATATTTCTCTATCAGCAAACTATAGCAAAAAACAAAGAGAAAACAAAAAAAAACAGAAAAATAAAGTTAAAAAAATACTTTGACCTACAATCCGATTCCATCAGTTCCTCCTCTGGAGGCCAATAGGATTTATCTTCATAGGTTCCTCAGAATTGTCTCAGATCATTGTATTGCTGAGAATAGCTAAGTCATTCACAGTTGATCATCCATACACTAGTGCTGTTACTAATGTTTTCCTGGTTCTGCCCACTTTGCATCAGTTTCAGTTTTGACCAGAAACTCTGAGGGTTTTGATCTCCCAGACTGAATGCTTTATTTTTTTAAAGAGGCCATTCTTTGTCTCATTTCTTAACTAGCCTTAATCACTGAATGAGCATTGATTCAGTCATACTGACATTTGGAAGGGAACTTACTTTAAAAAGTTAGGGTCTTTTAAAAAAAATTTTCCCTATTCTAATACTACCTTTTGTGGTTTCAAACTTTTTTTATGCATCTGTTGAAATGTTAGCACCCTTATTAATGATAGGTCTTATTTTGCTTATTTTTTTCCTAATATTAAGTGACCTTCACATCCCTGTATAAACCCTAATTGAACATAATGTATCTCTTTTACAGATGAAGAAACTAGAACTTCTTGGGGTTTAAACAAGATTTGAGATTTGAAGCCAAGTATTCCTGACTCCAATTCTACTTAACTATTTAAAATGCTGGGTTATCTCTATTGATGAAATTACCCTAACCTGAATTTCCTTTTCTGGTATATCATTACCAGGTTTGGATATTAGGACTCAGTAATATAAATAGAATCATATTTCCATGTTTCTGAAAACACTTTATGTAATATATTCATGAATATTTGAATGGATTTATTTGTGACTATATCTTATCCTGGTGCCTTTTATCTTAATTAATAGTCTATTCAATTACTCTTTCTGAATACTATTTACAGAAGTGATGTGATTCTTAGCTTCTCAATGTAGATATTTAATGGTTCTATAAATACCTATCATTTCTTTAAGATTCTTATTTTTTTGGCAGGTGTCTATGAGCTAAATACCCACTTCCCCAATTCAGCCTCATTCTATTGGCTGTCTTCTCCCATTAGATTGTAAGCTCCTTGACTAGTTTTTCTTTTTTGTAATCTCTGCCCAGAGTTTAGCACAGTGCTCTTCATAAATCCTTACTGACTACTGATTAGATGTGTAGCCTTCAAAATTTTTCTTTCCTTTGGTTCTGTAATCTCATTTCATTCTCATTTCTGAGTAGTTTTTTTGACAACTAAATTTGCTAGTGATTTCATCAACTGTATTGTTCTTTTCCAAAATGCAGGTTTTTTTTGCTTATTAAAACTACTTTTAACATTTTTCTATCTTGCTAATATAATTCTCTTATTTGGTTGGCATTTTGTGTTTCCTTTAGTACATGGATTTGTTTATTTTTAATTTAACTGAAAGTCTAATTCAGAAATGCCAGGAGTACTCCAAGATTTCTATTTGTTACTGAATATTGTTTTTTTTAAAAGCTCCTTAGTTTTAGACATCATATCTATGTTGAACTTTAATTTTTTTTTAGGTTTTTTTTTTTTGCAAGGCAATGGGGTTAAGTGGCTTGCCCAAGGCCACACAGCTAGGTAATTATTAAGTGTCTGAGGCTGGATTTGAACTCAGGTACTCCTGACTCCAGGGCCAGTGCTCTATCCACTACGCCATCTAGTTGCCCCATGAACTTTAATTTTTTAAAAACTTTTGCATTGCATTTTGAAGTATACTAGATACTAACAAGCAAATTATTTTTGGTCATCATTTATCTCAACATCTTTTAATCAGAGTGCCCTTATTCATTTTGTATGAATAGGATATATAAGTAGAATGCCTTTTTGAGTTTCTACCTTCTTTGTGTACATTTTATGTGAGTTATCAATTCTGTGAATATTATCTTACCTTCCCCTTTGTACTTTTCTTTTTTCCTTTCACCTTATCTCTCCTCACCAGTGTTTTGCTTCCTGCTGACACCTTCATTCTGCCTTTCCTTCTATCAGCAGGGCAGCTAGGTGGTACAGTGAATAGATTAGAATCAGGAGGATGGCAGTTCTCAGACTCTTACTAGCTGTATGACCTTGGGCAAGTTACTTAACTCTGATTACCTTGCATCCAGAACTAGCTCATTGATTCATATCTGGTCATTGCACCCAGATGGGTCTGGAGGAGAAAGTGAGGCTGGTAACTTAACATAGCCACTCTCACTCATATCTTCCCTTCTTTCCCTCTACTATAATAGGTTCTTTGTGCTTCTTCATGTTTTGTTATTTACCTTGTCTGTCTTCTCTTTCTCTGTCTTGTTTTATACCTGTCTTTTACTCAAATACTCTAAGTTTATAATCCTCTCAATTATCCTAAAAGGAATACAATAATCGAGTTATAAGTATCATCACATAATAGAGTTACAAGAATTACCTTCTCTGTAGTGATTAAGAATGTTTAGTCTTATTGACTAACATTTCTTTTATTTCCATTAATTTTTCATGCATCTCTTAAGACTTGTATTTGAATATGAAGCTTTCAGTTATTTTAGTCTTTTTATCAGGTAAATTTGAAAGTAATCTATTTTGTTGATTATTCATCTTTTCTCCTGAAAAAAAATATGCTGAATTTTGTAAGTTAGTTTATTCTTGGTAGGTATCTAAGCTTCCTTTGCTCTGGAATATCATATTCCAGGTCCTTTGATCTTATAACACTGAAGCTCCTTAGTCCTGTGTAGTCCTCTGTAATCTTTGACTCTGATTCTTTGAATTGTTTCTTTCTGGCTGTATGCATTACTTTCTCCTTAAGCTGAGAATTTTGAAATTTGGCAATAATATTCCTTGGAATTTTTATCTTTCTTCAAGTGACTTTCATGACTTATTCTAGGGAATTAATGATAATTTCCTGAAAGATGTTATCTAGACTCTTTTTCTGACCATGGCTCTCAGGTAGACCAATAATTTGTAAATTATCTCTTCTGGATTTATTTTCTAGGTTGGTCATTTTTCCTAAAAGACATTTTAAATTTCCTTCAATTTTTCCAGGCTTTTGGTTTTATTGGATGAATTCTTGATGACTCATTAGTTTCTACTTACCCTATTCTAATTTCTAAGGATTTGTTTTCTTCAGTTAGCTTTTGTGTTTCCTTTTTCAGATGATCAAATTTACTTTTTAAGAAGCTATTTTCCTTTTCCAGTTGATCAATTTTACCTTTAAAGGAGTAGCTTTCTTTTTCCATATGGCCAACTTTTAAAAGCATTGCTTTCTTCAGTCAATATTTGTGTTTCCTTTTCCAATTTTTCACAATTCATCTACATGATTTTCATTTCTTTTCTCAATTTTTCTTCCTCCTCTCTTCTTTGGTCTTGAAAATTCTTTTTGAATTTTTCCAAGAGGATATTTTGAATTTGAGGCCAATTCATAATCCTCTGAGGCCTCATGTAGTCACTGCTTTCTTCTGAGATAGCATTTAGCTCTTCCTTGTCACCATAGTAGCTTTCTATATGGTTAGCACTCTTTTGGAGGGGTTTTTGCTCATTCTGAAAGATGAGCTTTGCTTCTGGCACAAAGGGGGTACAGTCCTGAGTTTTCTGTGCCCAAGGATGGGGGGGGTGCTGGTCACCGGCTTTCCCTACTGGGGTCTCAGGTGCTTGTGGCTTGCCCCCTACATGAGGGTGGCCTGACCCAGTCCTACCTGTTACAACCCAGCTGTTACAACAGCTTCTTGGGCTTGAGGTTTGCCTTCTGCACTGAAGCTGGGGTCCTCACTGCTGGCTTGCTAAGCAGGGACCCAGGTGTTTAATTTCCTGAGCTGTGCTGTGGCTAAGAGTCTCCTGTTGGCTTCCCAGCTCCCCCATCAGTATTGGGCTGTACTCCCCTCTTACCCATGTAGGACAGACCTTTCCTAAAGTTCCCCCAAGACACTTTAAGCTGAAATGTTATTACAGCGTATTTTTGTGAGTTCTGTCACTTTAGAATCTATTTAGAGGTTTCTTTGAAAGTTGTTTCAGAGGGAGGTTGGGAATGCTCTGGGAACTTCCTAACTTTTCTCTACCATCTTGCTATCCCTTTCTCTTAATACAGTTACCAAATCTAAATGTTTCAAAGACAAAAGAACTTTCAAGAGTATTTACAGTAATAGCACATCCAAAGAGGATCACTAATTTCAAAATTAAAATTGTACTATTTCAAGTTTTGTGCTATGAATTTGACAAAATATATGTCAAAATCTAAAAAAAAAAAAAAAAACCCACCAAAAAACCCAACCAGGAACCATTTGGTGAAACAAACTGATCCTGGGGAGCAAAATCCAGCCTGAGCTGCTGAATACCTGGTTTGACCCAAGGACCCAAGGCTTACCTGAAAGAGAATGTTCACTAGAAGCAAACAACCAGAAAGCAAGAAATGAGGCCATAAGATGGCTTTATTTAAATTCATAAAAGGATGGGAAAAAGTTTTTACTACGGGATGAAACAGAATCCACTTTCCTCCTCTGTCCTGATGTTACTACACTAGGATTAATAATTATGTTCTCTTTTCCTACTGAAATGAATGAGGATTACAGTGGCAGCAATCTGTCTGGAGTTTGAGCATTAGCAGAAAAATGAAGATAATTTTCATTAAATAATGATGATCACCATTGCTGAAGACAGGCAGCCCATGCTAGCTCCAAGGGTCATCTAATTTGCCTTGTGGAGAGGCAGGAATGAACTGGGTTCCTGGCTACCATACTGTCATTGAGAGTTCTATGAGGAGCTGTAATGTCTGCCATGGCATTACTCTCCTAGCTGAGGGGGATAAAATCATGAAGTATGTTGGAACAAAGTAAAATTACAGTTTAAATTCTCTATGCCTATACATATATATATATGTATATATATATATACATATATATATACATATATACATACATACACATACACATGTTACAACAACTATATATAACATTTCCCAACTTAGATCTGTGCAAACATTAAAGTGTGAAAAGAGTCAAAGTAGTAATATAAATAGATGATGCAATGGGGACAGAAAGAGATTGTCAGTCCAATTTTGGGGGGCTCTTTCTATCTCGGACCCAAGCAGCAAAATTAATAATGCTTGAACTTGTTTCAAGATAAATTAATCCTTGCAAAGGTGGAGTATGCTACCATAAGATGTAATTCAATCTCAGAGGTGAATCTAACTAACAAGGAAGAAATGAGAGTTCCAATGGAAATGATAAGAGATCCTGCGTTGAGGGGTGGGGATGGAAAATGTTAGGGGGTCACTCTCTCCTTGGACTTGTGAACTTGAAGGACAAGAATCAGACAAGCAACCCAGACACAGGAAAAGCTGATTTCAAAGGACTACCATAACTGGAGAATAAGGAAGGAGAGCAGCCCCAGTCTCTGCTCCACTAAGAATGGGCAGGTAGCCACTTCCTTTAATCATCCCACTCACCACCTTACCCATAAGAAAGGTTAAAGAAGATGCAAAGGAAAATAGACCATGATCAAGGTCAAAGCTGCTTAGACCCAGAGTCAGAGGTAGCTCAGCAGCAGAGTATAGTGCTGGACCTGTGGTCAGGAAGAGTCAAGTTCAAATACCACCTCAGTCAGATACATCCTCACTTGGCCTCAGTTTCCTCAACTGTAAAATGAGTATCACTATTGGGGGTGGGGTGTCAAATGAGGTTCTTCTTATAAAAAGTCCTTAGCATGGTGCTTGTATGTAGCAGGGGCAACATAAATGCATAGTTCCTTCTCTCTCTTCCCTGAAGGGGAAAACTCCACATAAGTATGATGCTGAATTTTTTCTGCTGTTTGTGTAGCTACCACAGAAGGGCATTATACAGCATAGAGGGCCAAAAGGGTCAGGGGTGGAAACTGCTGCTCAAACTCTCTGTGATTAGACTCTTCCTTGGTGAGGATTCTGGGCTCTCCCCCCCTGCCCCGCCCCCCCACCCTAGTCCAGCCCAGCTCTGAGCAGCCAACATGGTCACATACATGTTCACTTACCAGAGAAGCCATGGCCCAGCCTGTCTTATTATAGATGAACTCCAAGTTGTTTCTCCTCAGGTAGAGTAGGCCTCCGACAAGAGAGATGAGCAGGGCCAAGGCAATGGTGCCTGAGTAGTTGGGGGGCCGGAAAACACGGATCTAAAGAGGAAAGGGACCCAGAGTACCCATCAGCAATCCATAGGAAGGGTTTCCAGCCAGTGCCCTCCCTTGCCAGGAGCCATCCCCTAACTCCCAGGGCTCAGGAGCTCACATGAACATCCGTCCGGTCGGCGATCCACTTGGCAAGTTGCTCTGCAGCAAACCCAATTCTCTGCAGGTCAAAAGTGTCAGCACGCTTGGGTTTGCCCTTTGGGGGGAAATGCATGAAGGTCGGTGCTGAGTTCATGTTGAGCTGCAAAAGAGGAAAGCACTGAGGTCAAGTCTTCTAGCTCTGCAGGTACCAGTGCTGAGGAGCACTCAGGAGGCTCATCCTTTTCTCTACAGCTTCCACTTCAGTGGCTGGACCATTTGTTAACCCCCCACCATTATCAGGAGAGCCTCTGCTGATAAGCAGCAGTGCTACAGCCCAGTGCGGGCCTGGGTGTGTCCCCCAAGCCTATGGCTAACTGAGTGGTTATGGCCCAGGTCCCAGGACTGGGGGAAGCCTCCACAGAACAGCTACTAGGAAGTGCCATTCCTTGGAATATAAGACACAAAGATTCCCTAGGACACAAAAGGTAAACCAACTGAATTCAAGCGTGTGGCCAAATGGCTGGAGATCATGCACCAAACTGACCAAACTGAAAGGCTGCCTGGGAGACATGCCAGTGCCTGGACAATGAACCCAAGCCTGGATTGCAGAGGAGGGGGTGATTGGGGCAGGGTAATTCGGGGTGACCCCACTTCTCTCTCTTTCTAACTCATACCACCTGGTAGGCGCTAAAAACAAGGTTGACTTCCCCAGATTCTGGGAATCCAAAGCGGGAGAAGAGGTGCTGGCTGGGGTGGGCAGGTCATGAATACTAGACTGCTTGCCCCCCAGGCTGCCACAGAAAGTGGATGCTAGGCAAGGTTTACTCTAAACTGACTCTCAGTGATCTGAAAGGTGGACAAAGCCCGCATGTTCTGGAGCCTTCCAGCCCCTCTGGTGCCACAGTCAGACAGAAGCCTCCCTGGCCCTGTTGGCTCCCACAAAATGCTCATCTGAGTCATCTCTATCACAAAGAACTGCTCCCATCTTGGGACACACTGGACTAGACACCTTAGAAAGAGGAATATCTGCGGGTACCTGTTGGAAAACATCAGCCCCCTCATCATAGTCCACAACGCTGAAGAAGAGCTTGTTGGAGAAGACAGAGGAGTAGCGCCAGGAGTTGGCCAGCACTTGGTACTCTTCGTTAGCCTGCCTGTTGGAAACAAGGGGTCAGGGTTGAGAACAGGAGTTTTAACACTGGCCTGGACCTCAGGAGACAGTGAGTGAGCTCAGCACTCTGGATCTGCCCTGCCTACCTGCACATACTAGGTCTTCAGAAGGGCAGCCTGTTGGCCCCTGGATCCTGCTTCATGGACACTCTCAAACAGCACTGTCTCCCTGGTCCAGAAGCTCATGCCCTAACCAGTCCCCCCCCCCAAAAAAAAATTAACTTCCATTTACTATGTAAATATGGAACTGCATTTATCTCATTTCCCTCCAAGCTGTGCTCAAGGCTTTCTTTACTACGTCCCAGAAAACATTTCATGCTGGAAACTCTGTTCAGCCCTGGAATTCACCCAGGGGAAGGATGCTTGACTGCTATAGTCCCTCTCTGTGATTGGATACCCACCCTGGTCCCCTCCCAAGGCCAGTCTTTCATATGGACACCCAGGCCAAACAGGCCTTATTCTTCTCCAAGATGTACTGGAGACTTTCTTTACCAAGACACTGATTGGACACCTTTACTTCCCTTCTTACCTTCTCAGGTAAATGACTTTTCTCATTACAATGCAAGCTTCAGAGAGGGTAGGGGAGGGTGGAAATTATTTTCCTGATTGTATTTATTTTTATTTAATCCAATTTTCTTTTATTTTTCAAGTCTAAACTCTCTCTGGACCATCATCTCCCTTTCCTCCTCCCCAAATGAGAAAGTGAAGAAAAAAAAATTACCAACACATAGAGACAAGCAAAACAAAATACTGCATTGACCATGTTAAAAAAAAAATGAATAAAAGCTCCAATCTTCCCTGAGTCCATCACCTCTGTATTAGGAGAGGACCAGTAGGTTTCCTCTTGAGTCTTCACTGTGTGAACTGAGCCTGAGTCCTTAAAATGCTGCTCTCACTGTATAAACTGTTCTCCTGCTCACTTCACTTTGCATCAATACTTCCATTATTTTTCTAAAACTATCCCCTTAATCATTTCTTCTAGTCCCAAAATATTTGTTAAATAATGAATGCCTAAGTCAATTTTTATTACATAGGCTTCCCTTGTCCCAACCAAAATTCCCCCTTCCCAGAAACCTTTCCAAATACATCTTAATTCTTTCTTTAATTATTCCTATTTATCCTGTATATCATTTGTTTGTATATTATCTCTCCCATTAGATTGTGAATTCATTATATGTATGTGTGTGTGTATACAGATATAGATATACGAAAGAATACCAAGAGACGTAACCCACATTCATGAGGAGGAGGATCCTCAATACTCTGAAGAGACAGTAAAGGGGTCCTAAGACCAACAGTTTGAGAAGCAGTGTCTGAGAGCAAGGCTTCATGCATTTAGAGATTGAGGGACTTGTCCACAATCCACAGCAGTTAGTGTCAAAGGTGGGATGTGAACTCAGGTCTTCCTGCCTCTGGGTCTCCTCCCCTTCTCAGTTGCACTCCAAATCCCTCATTGCTTCTCCTGTCACTAGTCTCACTAGTTCCAGGCCCTTCCCATCTGCCAGATAGAAAAATGCCAAGATTGGGCTCCCAAGCTATGGAGGGCCCACCTAGGACATTTCTAATTCCATAGACTCCACAAACTGACATCTCCCATAACAATTAAAGCTGAGTACCTGCAAAGCAGAGTCTATACTTGGGACTCTTCAACACTGCAGCAAAATGCTCCACTTTGATAAAACAGCATGGAACCTTCTCATCTACTTCACTTGAGCTAGGGTTCTGGGGAAGTCTGGCTTTCCCACCAGTTTTCTGCTCTAAAATGCACCTCTCCAGCCCCTCTGGGATAGCTTCATTAGGGGACAGAGGTTTCCTTCTGACAGGCTAAAGAGACTTTTGGGGTCCCTCTGGGCAGGGCCACGCAGCCCAAATTTAGTCAAAGCGAGCAGAGGGCCCTGATGGGCAAGGATTATTATCATGTATGCAGGTGTATAATGTTCCCCTTTCCCTGACACCCTCTGCAAATTTCTAAAAATTAAACACTGTTCCACTTTGAGATGTGAACAACACTGGCACTCAGACAGATACTTTGGGCAGGTAAAAGTCAATGCAGTCATGGTAAGCAGAGCTGAGCTTTCTAAATCTTAGAGAGGTTTCACTTCTGTTCGATGTTCACCAGGCCCTGCTGTCAGACACTCCTCTAACAGCTCATTTAATGGGATAATACCAGCTATCTCTGCCTCCCATTGGAAATGACCTGAGAACTTCCTACCTTCTTTCCTGGAAGTGGCTCAGGGCTAGATTTTTGACCAAGAAGGCATCTTCTAAGAATGACAGCAACTTACCTGCACACGGAGCACTGCCTCTGCGGCTGTAGCGCTGTGAACATCACCACGACCGAGTAGTTCCGAGGCGGTGCCTTCACAAACCTCCGGAACTTGTCCCCATTCATCCGGATAACCGAGCGCCTCACACTCCAATCCATCAGCTGCTCCACCTTTTCAGCCAGAAGGTTCTGAAATGAAAGGCAGGATCCGATTCTAGGAAATGTGCTAATACAATCATCCCCTTGTGTGGGGTCTTTGACCCAGCCCAGCCAACCTCCAGTGATCAGGGACTGACTGCATTTCTCAAACCCTCCAATGAAGAATCGACTTGTTTCTATCATGTTGAAAGTCCCTGGCTTTCTACCTCTGACCCCCTTTTCTGAGAGCCAGCAGCTCTCCTTCCAACTAGCCTGGCTAACATTCACCTTTCACAAACTGCTTGACATCTCCAGTCTCCATACCTTTGCCCAGTTGGTCAGCTCCCAAGGCTTCAGCACTTCTTCCCTTCTCCTCTTGCTCCCATCAAATCAAAGATCCCCTCAAAGTATTGGGTTGTACTCTGAACCCCTGGGGGTTCTGACATTTCCTTGTGTCCCTAGTACTGAGGAGCACAGTGTCTGGCACACTGAGGCCCAGGTTGGGTTGGTTGCCAGTGAGAACACAATCTCTCCTTGAATACATGCAGGATCTGGGGTTGGGCTGCTGGGGTTAACTCAGTTGAGAGATTGGTCACCTCTGTGACCAAAAGAATAGTCCTTCAGGGCTCCCAAGGCTGAAACCTTCATCTGACTGTCCACCCCAAAATCAGTCTGCTGGAATTTCTCTGGACAGTCTGAGACCCCAGACATACTACAAACTTGCACGAGGCAAAGTCAACTGACTAGCCCCAGTCTGAAACCACAGGGTTTAAATATTAAGACACTGGTTATTCTAAGCCTGAACTGGCATAACGCAAGTTGTAGAACTGACTTCAACCAGAAAGTAGAAGTTGATTAAGGATCAGGTTCTCCTGACTCCAGGGTCATGCTCTATCCACTGCACCACCTAGCTGCCCCGAAACCTTATTTATTAATAACATAATTTAAATATTTAAATTTTCTCTGTCAACTTGGGGGGAACGCTATTCACACTGAAGTCAAGATCATACTTGCTTTTTGACAAATAATGATGCAAGAAGTCCAGACAGGGCAAGAAGGAAGGTTTCACCACATGCCTTCACTGAATGATCTGAATACCAAAATCAGAAAGCAGGTCAACTTCCAAGAGTGCCACCATGATGCCAGTGTAATCAGCACTGGTCCAATGATGTTGCCCACTCACTCTGCAAACTGTATCTAATTAAATGGACAGTGGTGTTCCAAACTAACAAAGCTAGAACTCAGGGCAGGAAGATTTCTCATTACTGGAGGGTCTAAATAATATAGAAAACAATTATTTATATAAATATATTATAAAAAGTAGTTTGGTGATAGTAAAGTACTATCTTTCAAAAAATTAAAAAATAATCTGAATAATGCTTAATGCCTAAACTTGCTTCCATGTATTACCACAATATACATTAGAGCTAAAATTATACATATTTTGCAACTACCTCTTTAAATGTCAAGATATAGGGTGGAGGGGAAGTGGAAAGAGTCATTTTTAAGTAAAATAAAACATAACAGAAATTTCTCAAACTGCCTCCATAGAACTCTTACCTTCCTTTTCAGTAAGAGTCATTCAGTCAACAAGCAATCACCAAGCACCTGCTCTGGGCCAGGGGCTGAGGATACAAAGAAAGGCACAAATATGTCCTTGATCTCATACAGCATCCAGCCCTTGGTGGAGATGAGTAAATAATTATGTATGAATAAAATAAATGGCTGAGAGCTTCTCTCAAAGGTATGCCTATCAAACTGGAACAATAAAGAGATTAGCATGGCCCCCTGCACAAGGACAACATAAAAATGCTTGAAGTGTTTCTAGTTTTATCTACCCATAAAATATAAACAAAGACATAAAGGGAATGAATAGAATTTTAGAGAAGATAGCTATGACAAACCTCTAAAGCATACTAAATGAGAAACAGTCTCCCTATTCTCAGACATGGATGATACCCTTCACAAAAACTGATCACAAGCAAAGGTAAATATCAAAATATTACATGCCTCTTTCTCTCACCATAATGCAATAAAAATAGATTTGATAAACAGCCTTTCAAATTTAGTTTAAAAAAATTGGAAACAATATAGTGGGCTACCTGGGCACTTTACACAGTCCTGTGGTCATTCTTGGGTGTAATCCAAGCTCTCTCCCAGAAGCTCATATTCCAAACTCTTCCATCTTCCAATGTTGATGCTGCCAAGTCCTGTGTAATCCTGACCGTGGCTCCTTGGCATTTGAATTGTTTCTTTTCTGATTGCCTCTGCATTCTCTCCTTGACTTGAAAATTCTGGAATTGAATACAATATTCCTTAGCACTTTAATTTGAGAATCCCTTTCAGGCAGTGGTAAGTGGATTCTTTCAATGACTATTTTACCCTCTGGTTCAAGGATATCAGTTCAGTTTTTCTTGATTTCTTGAAAGATGTTATCCAGGCTCTCTTTTTTTATCATGGCTCACAGGTAGCCCAATTAATTCTTAAATTCTCTTTCTCCTTGGATCTATTTTACAGGTCAGCTGTTTTGCCAATGAAGTATTTTACATTTTCTTTTATGTTTTCCATTTTTTTAAAAATTTTGCTTGATTGATTCTTGATGGCTCAAAGTCATTAGTTTCCTCTTTCCCAAGTCTATTTTTCAAGGAATTATTTTCTTCAGTTAGCTTTGCATCTCCTTTTCTATCCGATCAATTCTTTTTTCCTTATAGAAGCTGTTATTATTTTCCATTTGCCCAATTGCATTTTTAAAGGATTTATTTTCTTCAATCATTTTTCAAGTTTCCTTTTGCATTTCTTTTCCCAATTTTCCTATTTGATTTTAAAAATCCATTTGAACCTTTCCAAGAAGTCTTTTTGGCCTGGAGACCAATTCATACTCTCCTTTGGGGTTTCATAGTACTTTGTTTTGCCATCCTCTCCTGAGATGGCCTCGTGCTCTTATTTCCATAGTAACTTTCTATAGTCCTGGCTTTTCTGACTTTTCTTACTCATTCTGAGCTCTGCTCCAGGGCCACAGTGGCATTGCTCCAAGTTTCTTATGTTGGGGGAGATGCCCACTCAGAGACCTTCCACAATGAGAATATCAGTGGCTTGACTTGCTGGGCTCAGCCATCCAGAAACAGACTTTCTGCCTTGAGAACACTAGCAGCTTGCTCATTGGGATGGGCTGTCTAGTCACATCAGCTGAACAGGAGGTCTGGGGTACCTGTGTTGGAATCTTCTCATTTGGCCTGCTGAGCTTGGACCAGGGGCCTCTGTTGCAGATTCTGCTTTGGCTGAATGCCTTGGGCTGGTCTCTTGTGTATCCCACCTGTGCTGGTTTCAGCTCCCTGCTCCTGGGTCACGCTCCCAGTCCACACAAGACTAGACCTTGCTACTCTGTTCTTTTGTGGGTTTGTTCCATCACTCCAGAATATATGGCTTGATTAAAACTGTTTCTGCGGGAAGCCCAAAAAAGCTTACAGAAGTTTCTGGCTTCTTTCTGCCATCTTGGTTCCACCCCCCACCCCCCACCAATCTGTGGGTATTCTTAGAACAATCTATTCTTATCAACAACAATCCTAGAACATTGTCTGGAATGTAATTTTTCTCCAATTACAACCAATTTCATCTAGTGATGAAGTATTCTATAGCTCAACACAAGACTAATGAATCGGCATACAAGTGATACTGATTACTTCAGAGTTACCTTTATCATTTATTATCATTATGTAAAACACTTGCCTCTCTGAGGATATTCAGGACTTTTGATATGGTAGATACAGCTAAAAGGGCTCCAAAAAAGTCTAGGAACCAGCCTCAGTAGAGGTGACCGAAAGAGATGAACTGGTCCATTTCTCAAAATTCAGAGGGCTGGGGGTGGCTGTCAGCAAAGGGAGAGCCTGGACAGTTGGAAGTTCTAAGCCCACAACTTCCTGCAATACAGGTCATCCTCCCTCTTCATTCCTATTAAACTTCTTTCATCACAGAGACACAGATGGATATGCTTCACTAAGAATCATTAGGAAGAGGCTGTTTTCTTAGGGGTCTGTGCCTGGATACATCCTGCTGCTTCAGATAAAGCTCACCTCCTGGAAACAATGGCTTTCCCAACTTAGTTCTATGCTGCATCTGCAGAAGTTTTTTTTTTTTTTAAAATAAATAAAAGCAAAGGCATAAGCAAAAGCAGAGACCATGAGATGCAGGATTGGTGTCACCTTTCCATAACTCCCACACCAAAGATGTCTCAGCAATTTCATTAGCCAATTTCCAATTATTTAGGAACTAAGACTTTGGCCATTCCTAACAGCACAGGAAAATTGGGGGAGAAGTATAGGTGGAACTTGCAAATAATTCAGTTAGAAATAAAGTCTTTGTAAAATGTCTACATGAGAAAATGTTACTGAAACCCATCTGAGCCTCACAAACTTCACTAAGTGATGATGCTCGATCCCACTCCCAAGAAGATCAGCAGTAAACAAATTTCCCAGGTCCCTCTCAAGGGAAGGGAAGCCCCTGGCTTCTGATCCTGTCACTCCAACAACACTCCATCACCAAGGTTGCCTTGACCTCTTTTTTTACTGTCAATAGGATGGACTATTCTCAGACCTCATTATTCCAGACCACTGATCATGAATCACTGACCACTCCTCCCCCTAGGTACCATGTAAATTTTTCCTGACACTGATCTCTTAGTCTTCCTCCTCTCTCATTCTCACTGCTTTTTCTCAGTCCCTGAAAGAAACTTTTCCAAGGCCACGCAGCTACAATGGGCAAGAGGAAGGACTCAAAGGAGGTGTTCACAGCCTCTGCAACTGCTCCTTCTTGAGCTCCACTGTTTCCTGCCTACAACTTACTTCAAAAGTCTTTCCAATTCGACAACCATTCTCTCAGGTACAGCCTCTGGGAAAAAATAGTTTCATTTTTGAGGCAAAAACCTGAAAAATTAAATAAAATAATGGTCATCTGAAATATCATTAGGATAAATGAACCAAGTATGAAAAGTGCTACAAAGTTGGAAAACAAAAAGGCTCTCTGTCAAACACACAATCACTGGCTATCTTCTGGGTATCTTGCTGTCCTATGCTTGAAAAAGGCAGTTCTGCCCTGGTGTCAAAGCAGCAGACAACTGTCCACCTCACAGTGCAACAGAGAAAGCTTTTCCACCCATTCATACCCACCAGGTCCCTCACAACTGCTCTTTCTCCAATGGCTGAAGTGACCCAGAAGTGTATCACCACCTGAGGAATTCAGGGACTAAAAAGACAGAACTCATTCCAGGGAGATGTCTGGAATCTTTAAAGGAATCCTGAGTTTCCCACATGTAACTGAGTCCACTCTTCTCCTCTTTAAGACACAGCTGGTCATTTATTTGTAGTGTCTATCTGTGTTAAGAGACAGAAAGACAGATAGATGGATAGATGATGGATGGATGTACATACAGATGAATAGCTAAATGGATGGACAGATAGACGGATAGATGCATGGACAGGTGGATAGATAAATGGATAGACAAACAGATGAACAAATAGTTGGACAGATATATGGATATATACATGAACACCAGAATACAATAAGATGTATACTTTCCCCATCTAACTTAATATCCCTGCATAGACAAGAGCCATTTACATGCACTCGGGTCTTCCCATATGAATAAGTCAAACTGTTTTGTGTGGATATCAGCCTCATCTAGGATGTTTTACAATGTTCTGAGTTTTGAGACAATTAGCATGCCAACTATAAAGAGGGGCATTTGGATGACTGCACCATCTATAGGAAATCTCTTTTCACCTTAGGGAGTTCCCTGGAATTCCTCCATGACCATGAGAAATATTTGTGGCAAACCAACATCTCCCCAGATGAAACCTTGATTGATATAAATAATCAAAGTCAGAATGCTCCTTGTACTCCAATTTAAGACCCTCCTTTTATGTCTTCATTTTTTTCCTTTGATTTCCAATCATTAAAAAAATTTCATCCAATCCAAATTATAGGAATTATAGTACACCACTCCCTCCTTTCTCAAGGAGACTTACCATCTTCTCTCCACTCCTTTTCTTATCCTGGGATGCTTTACTATTCACACAGACTCTCCCTCAAATTCCCTAACCCAACAATTCTTTAACCTCCTAAAGTCCCATGACAAATTCCTTCATTCTGCTTCAGCAACACATAGTCATATGCGTGAAATCCACTTCCTAAATAAAGATCCTGACATTCTCTTATCTAACCAGAATCTCTTACTGTTCCACTTTTCCACATGTTTCCCTACCTTAAAGTCCATCCTTCAGCTCAGGGACAGCAAGTCCTTCCTTTCCCCAGTTCTTTCTCAGGTCATTACTCTGACTTCACTTACCTCTCTCTCCAATTACAAAAATGTCCCTGCCCCCCTTCTCCAACCTGATCTCTTGCCAAGCCTCTGTTCTGAATGACTTATCCTAACTATCCACCCTCTCCTCTCCTTCTCCTACTGCAGAATGAAGTGGGACAAGTCTTACAAGAATTCTAACTGGGTACATTACAAATTCATGTCCTCCAACCTCAGCTGGGTCATTACTGTTATGAGATAGCCCTTTCATTCCTCCCTCCCAATTCACCAGTTCATTCCCCTCAGAGACTATCCCAAACCTCCTCTTCCTTCCTCAAGCTTTCTTTCCCTTTCTCTTCCCCTCTCTCCCCTCCTCTTTTCTCTGAGCTGAGGATCTCAATTCTTATTCCAGGAAAAAAAATTGAGGCCATTCAATGTGATGTCCTTTTCTCATACCCTTCATTTCAAAATCCTCTGAAATCATCCTCCACTTTCTCTTCTTTCTCTCTATTCTCCAACATAACAAAGAAATGACTCTTCTCTTTCCAAGATGAATCCTTCTACAAGGTGCCCATTTTATTATAGTTTCCTCTGGATACAGGACTAGAATTGGAATTGCTGGGTCAAAGGGTATGATCAGTTTTAGTGCTCTTTGGGCATATTGCTTTCTAGAAAGGTTGGATCCGTTCACAGCTCCACTAGCAATGCATCAATGTCCCAATCCTCCCACAGCCTCTCCAAAATTGACTGCTTTCCCTTTTTCTCATCTTGGCCAATCTGATAGTTATGAGGTGATACCTTGTTGTTTTAATTTACATCTCTCTAATCAAGAATGATTTGGAGCATTTTTTCATATGATTATATCTATCTATAAGTGTGTGTGTGTGTGTGTGTGTGTGTGTGTGTATAGCATTAATTTCTTCATTTGAAAATGTCTATACCTATCCTTTGATCAATTGGGGAATGACTTGCAACCTTATAAAATTTGATGCAATTCTCCATATATTTTAGAAATGAGACTTTTATCAGAACTCCTGGTTTTGAAGATTGTTTCCCAGCTTTCTGCTTTCCTCCTAATTTTGGCAGCATGGATTTTATTAGTGTAAAAACTTTTTAAATTTAACATAGTCAAAATAACTCATTTTGCATTTTATAATGTACTCTAATTCTTGTTTGGTCATAAATTTATTCTCTTTCCATAGATCTGATAGAGTATTTCTTGGTCTATTAATTTGTCTATGGTAGTGTCCTTTATGTCTAAATCCTGTACCCATTTTGATCTTATTTTGGTATAGGGTGTGAGATGTGGATCTATGCCTAGTTGTTGCCATACTATTTTCCAGTTTCCCCAACAATTTTTGTCAAATAGTGAGTTCTTATCCCAGAAGTTGATGTCTTTGGGTTTGTCAAATAGTAGATTGCTGTAGTAATTTACTGTGGTTTCTTTTGAACATACCTTAATTCACTGATCCATTACTCTATTTCTTAACCAATACCAGGCAATTTTGTTGACTGCCACTTTATAGTATAATTTTAGATCTGGCAGACATAAGTCACCTTCCTTTACATTTTTTTCATTAGTTCCCTTGCTATTTTTGATGATGATGATGAATTTTGTTACTATTTTTTTCTAGATTGTTAAAGTAATTATTTGGTAGTTTGACTGATATGGATGGCACTGAATAAATAATTTAATTTGGGTAGAATTATCATTTTCATTATATTAGTTTAACCTAACCATGAGCAATTGACTTTGTTCCAATTATTTAGATCTGACTTTATTTAGGTGAGAAGTGCTTTATAATTGTGTTCATAGTTTCTGGGTTTGTCTTGGGTGGTAGATTCCCAAATATTTAATTTTGTCTGTAGTTACTTTAAATGAAATTTCCCTATCCCTTGCTTTTGGGTTTTCTTGTTCATATATAGAAATGCTGATGATTTATGTGGATTTATTTTATATCCTGTTAACTTTGCTGAATTTGTTCATTGTTTCAAGGAATTTTTTAGATGATTTTCTCGGTTTCTCTAAGTATACATCATATCATCTGCAAAGAGTGAAAGCTTTGCTTCCTCACTGCCAATTCTGATTCCTTCAGTTTATTTTTTCTTCTCTTATTGCTACAGCTAGCAATTCTAACACTATATTGAATAGTAATGGTGATAATAGGCATCCTTATTTCACCCCTTATTTTATTGGAAATGCTCAGGGTTTATTTCCATTATATATAGTATTTGTTGCTTACATGGATAGATACATTTATTATTTTAAGGAAAACTTTATTTATTCCTAAACTTTCAAGTGTTTTAATAGGAATGATGCTGTATTTTATTAAAGGCATTTTCAGCATTGAGATAATCATATGATTTCTGTTGTTTTTTGCTAATGATATGTTCAATTATGTTGAGTGTTTTCCTAATATTGAACATCCCTACCTGCCTAATGTAAATCCTACCTGATCATGCTGTTATTATCCCAGCAATAACTTGCTGTGGGGGCTCATTGATAAAATTTTATTTAAGATTTTTGCATCGATATTCATTAGGGAGAGCAGTCTAAAATTTTGTTTTGGTTCTTCCTGATTTAGGTTATAGCACCATGTTGGTGTCATAAAAGGAGTTTGGCAAAACTCCTATTTTTTAAAATAGTTTTTGTGGAATAGGAATTAATTGTTCCTTAAATGTTTGGTAAAAGTCATTTGTAAATCCTTCTGGACCGGGAGACATTTTCTTAGGGACAGAAATAGGTTTTTTTAATGCAGACGTAAAATGACTGGGCTGGACTAAGCTGAAGAACAATTTTATTCAAGCACAGGAACAGAAGATGGACCAGAGGAGACAGGAGCAAAGGGAGAAAAGCAGAGTTGGGAAGACAATTAAGCTGCTCATCTACTTTCCATTATTGTAGCTGCGAAAGAATACTCCAAATCAGAAAAAGATGAAACAATTTAATTCTAAGGATTCAATAGGGTTTCTGGTCTCCTTAACTGAAAATATCTGGACAAAAATGTATGTGACTGTGTTTTAGTATTTTTCTTTTGTGAAAAATTTGTTTTTCATTCTTTAAAACACTGAGTTCAAAAATTCTCTAAATTCTCCCTCACCTACTGAAAAGGTATACAAAATGTATATGTATATATGTAAATGTATTATGTAAATATATACATATAAGTGTATATATATTACATATGTAAAATTATGCAAAACACATTTCCACATTTGCCATATCACAAAAAAGTGAAAAGTACACTTCAATTTGCATTCAAAGCAAATTGCTCTCATCGCTTTATACCATATATCATTTATATCATAAGTTGATATTTATATTTTTATCAGTTTTCTGGAAATGGAAATTAGTTATTTTTCCATTGTGCCTCCTATTGAATTGTCTTGAATTACTGTACGGGATCAGAGTAGGTAATGTCTTTCACAGGTGATCATCATTACAGCATGGCTATTACTTTGCACAATGATTTCCTGGTTCTCACTTCACTCAGCATCAGCTCATATTGCCAGGTTTTATTCTGACTACTCCCACTTACACCATTTCTTTGTTTTGTTTTAGTAAAGCAATGGAGTCAATTGACTTACCTAAGGTCACACAGCTAGGTAATAATTAAGTGTCTGAGCCTGGATTTGAACTCAGGCCTGGCTGACTCCAGGGTCGGTACTCTATGCATTGTGCCACCTAGCCACCCCCCCCAACATTTCTTATAGCACAATACTACTATTCCATGTTTTATAGACGGGGCCATCCACCATCCAGAGAAAAAATAGGGAGTCTGAATGTAGAGCAAAGCATGCAATAATCACTTCCTTTCTCACAGTTTTCCCCCCTTAGTTCTAATTCCTCTTTTACAACATAGCTAATATAGAAGTATGTTAGATAAGATTGCCCACTAACTGCAGCACAGGGAGTCCTCTGGTATGCCTCCTGAGTGCTGGTCCAATGAAGGAGTGACAGAAGTGGTGGTGAAGACTGCCCCATTAATCACTAAATTACTAAAGAATGTATGACATGGACGAAAGACCACTAGGTTTAAAGTCAGAGGACCTGGGTTCAAATTCAGCTCTACAGGCTGGGACCTTCTTGGGTAACTCAAAAGTTGGGTCAAGTAAGGTCTGTCAATTGTATTCTGGGGTCAAGGCTTCCAAAGGAGATCATTTTGGGGACAAAAATCCAGAATATGCCAGATTATTTACAGTAACACTTAGCAACAGCAACAACTCAGAACAAAGTGGGCCAGGTGCTCATCAACTGTCTATGTCAAGTTGAAAGGACTGTGGTGAACAGATGTAATGGAATACCACTGTGCAGAAGAAAGAGCTCTTGAAACAGAACCACCAGCATTTCTATAGCACTTTAGAGTTTGCAAAGTATGTAACAATGATCTCTTCTGATTTTCACAACAATAGGAGGAGCTCTTATTGACCCCATTTTACAGTTGAGGAGACTAAGGCAGCAAGTGTCTGAGACTGGATTTGAACTCGGGTCTTCTTGATTCCAGGCACAGGGCTGTCCCCTGCACCACCCAGCTGCCCAGCTGTCTAGACCCATACAGAATAAAAAAGCAAAATGGGTAGACCAATTGACACAAAAGATGGTCCTAGAAAGCAAAAACTGTGGGGAACTCCTGGGGCACAAGGCAGTGTCCATCAGGAACTGAGGAATCACTCAATAAGATGGTTCTGTTACTCGGCTGGGGAAATAAATGATTATGGCAGAAAGAAAGTCACTGAGATTTAACCTTCTTCAAAGCTCTTTTAGACTGAGCCTGTTCATTGAGAAATGTGAGGCGAATGAGAAGAGTAGGGGGTCTGGAGCAAAGCAGATCACTGCATGCACAGCAAGACACTTAACCGTGGAAAACAAGGTGAACTGTGCAAGAGGAGGTCCCTGACTCTAATATCCAATTTATGAAGAAACATTTAAAGTGCCAATGGTGTCAGGAGACAGTGATGTCTCACAGACCTAGAGAATGCCAAGAACATGCCCATGTTCAGCAAGATCCACTTGTGATGATAACACACATACACAACAGTTGGAGAAGCTTGGAACCTAAGCTATATTCACATAATGAAGCATTAGGATCTCTTAGGGAACAAGGAATATGGAGAATTCAGCTAAAATGCAAAACTTCAAAGAATAAAGAATTCAGTTAATGACTCGATGAGGTCATGGCACTAAGACTAAAGTCAAGGGGAAAATTCCATGTTCCAAAATATCCATGGCAGCTCTTATTATAGTGACAAAGAATTGAAAATTGAGGGGATGCCCATCCATTGGGGAATGGCTGAACAAATTTTGATAGATGAATGTTATGGAGTACTGTTGTTCTAAAAGAAACAATGAATAGCTGGACCCTTAGAAAAACATGGAATGAATTACAGGAACTGATGCTGAGCAGAGGGAGCAGAACCAAGAGAGCATTGTACAAATGAACAACATTGTGAGTTGATCAACCCTGATGTAGGCAGCTCCTCCTCTTAGCCCCTCGGAGGGTTAGGACAACCCTGAGAGACTGGCTATGGACAATGCTATCCACATTCGGAAGAAAAACAAAACAAAACCCTACAGAATCTGAATGAACACTACATTGACTTTTTAAAAATTTTGCTTATGTATTTCCTTCCTATCTCATGATTTTCTTTCTTTTCCCCCAAACTGAAAATGACAAATATGTAAATATGTTAAACACAAATATTCCCCTGACCGTTTGCCACCAAGGGGAGGGCGGTGAGAAGGGAAGGTGGAAGGAAATTATGTAACTTCAAAATATGCAGGCCAGTATTGGAACTGTACCGTCATAAATGAAAGAAAAACCTGCTAGAGTGAGAGAAAATTGTAGATTTTATTCACAAATCCTGCAGGATACAGGTACCTCACCTAGTATGAGGCACGAGGTAGCATTTGAACATCAGGTAATTTATAGTCTTCAGAGCCTCTTTCCCCTCCCTCTTGGATGTTCATAGGTTCTCAGAGTTTAAGTTCCGCCCATCCCATGACATGTCCCTAATATGATCCCCCCACATCATACATGCATGATATATGCTGATGAACCCCAACTGTCACAAGGGGTCTATGGGATAATATACAATTACCTAATTATGCAAACTCAGTTGCTTTAGGTCAAGATCTCTAGCTGAAGATTTAGTTTCTTCTAATCTTGGGTTTGTCATCCCTGGAATGGGATTAGGAAAACTCTGCTAGTTTTGTGATTGGCTGGGCCTTTCTCCCTTTGTAATGGATTCCCCAGGGACCTCCCCACCCTTCACCCTGTGAAGACTAACAATGCCCTACATTCCTCACAGCCCCTAAAGAAGAAGGCCCAAGTCCTCCCCATCTCTTAATGTTCTAGTGGCCTTAGGTGCTCTAAAGGGCCCACACTTTAGAAGAGATTTGTTTCAGTTTTGGGTGGGAAGAGTTTGATATAAAAAATAAAATGGGGGCAGCTAGGTGGTGTAGTGGATAAAACACTGGCCTTGGAGTCAGGAGTACCTGGGTTCAAATCTGGTCTAGATATTTAATAATTACCTAGCTGTGTGGCCTTGGGCAAGCCACTTAACCCCATTTGCCTTGCAAAAACCTAAAATAAATAAAATAAAATAAAATGTAGCAATAAAAAATGAATTGGAAAAAGCACAGCAAACCATGGGGTGAGCAGAGGGCCCAGGGCTTCCTCAAAACATTCTCATTATTTCCTTGATTCCTCATGGCACCATGTGCACAGCCAATACAATAGGGAGAATGAGCACCTACATAATTTGCTTTTCCTTGGATCATTCCTTATCCATTGCCTTCCTCCTTGGTGGCTTCAATATTCACACAGGTGCTTTTGCATGCTCAGGGCTTCCAGCTATCCTGGATCTACTTAAGCTCCCCAAGGGAGTTGCCACACCTTGAACTTGTTCATCCCCAGATGGCTCCATTTCTTAGGATCCTGACACTGAGTTTCTCCTCTGGGATGGACTCTGAGGCACAGTCCTTCCACCAACACCAATTCCAATTCTTTAAAGCATTAGATCCAGGAGCTGCTGGGGTCAGAACAAGTTCCTGCCCGGCCCAAGAGCTAAGTTGTTTTTGATACAAGAAAAACTCAAGCAGAAATCCCCACCCCTCCCATCCCAATGGTGCCAGAGGGGGAAACCTGACCTTCTAGATTCAAATCTGAGTTCTGTCCAGGGAGTAACCCTCCACAATCTGAGGCCTCCTTTTCCTTCTCTGTGAAATTGAGAGCTGAGCTACATGATATCTGTGGCCATGTTCCGAGGGTGGATATGCATCTCTGGTCAAAGGTGAAGGTAACAAAGCCAGGGCTGGAACACTTCCTCGGAGTTGGTGGCTGATATCCTGTCCTCCATGCTCACGGTCAAATTCTGGCCTCCTTTACCATCCGCCTTCCCCTTGGGTGTAGCTGGTAGGCTGGGGTGTTCACATTGTTGCCCAAAGTTGAGCAGCCCCCCCCCTCCCCAGGACACCAAGGGGAGGGTCTCCTCACAAGAGATTTAGATTTAAAGGAACTGAGAGAAGAGAAATGTGACAGTGGTTTAACTGAGAAGACCCAGGGACATAACCTGTGCAGGGGCTGGCCCCTCTCTAAGGGGGCTGGGCAGGCCTGGCGGGCCTGCAGTCTCTCCTCTTCACCTGTACTGACAGGCTTCCTTCCAGGGCTCTGTTTCAATGACCTTTAGGATTCAGCCCCCGCCCCGCCCCCACCCCCACGTTTCAATGATGTCACACCTGTGCCCCCAGCCCTGGGTGCTGGCAGGGAATGACAGCTGGTGGCACACCAAGAGCCACAGTCAGCTGCAGCTGCATGTCTCTCCAACCCATGAGGCCAGCAGGCCCGCGGCGCAGATTCCGATGTGCCCTTCCCTCCTTTAACCCCTGCCCAGTCTCTCCTGGTTCCTGCCCTGTCCTGCCAGGCTTGCAACAAGGCCCCTCGCCCTGCCCCCTCCCCCAGCTGCTCAGACACCTTGGGCAGGTCCGCTAATACACCCCAACAGACTCTTCTTTCTTTGTTTGTGGAGGGGGCGGGCCCAGGGTGAGAGTCCCAGGCTGACCCAAGCGTCTGATGCTGGATTCAAACTCAGGTCCTGTGGGCTCCACATTCTCCTGCGCCATTACCTCCCCCACATCTCCGCCCTCCCTGCTGCTTTTGTTCTGGAACGAGCATGACGTCAGGGGCATGACGTCACCACGTGCTCCGAGTGAGGGGGGTGCCCCGCGGGGCCTGCCAGCCCCCCCCCACGCCGAGGCCCGCCGCCTAGGCATTTTCCAGGAGCCCCTTGGCCTGGGCTGGGCAGCAGAATGTGGCCCGGCGGGCGGAGCTGGCAGTGACCTGCATACAGCAGGTGCCTCATACATGCAGGCTGGCCCGGGGAGGGGGGCTTTCCAAAGCAAGAGGAGATGCCCCCCACCCCCGCCCGGGGCCCCTCCCCCCCCAAGAAGGCACTTCTGCGGGCCCCGCCCCCAGGCGCGTGGGCGAGCCCCGCTCCCGTTGCCATGGGAACACAGAGGCCGAGGCAGATGGGCGTTGCCCGGCAACGCGGGCCAGGGAGAGCCTCGCGCCCCGCCCCCCCTCCCGCGCCCGCACCTGCCACCAGCCCCGCCACCTCCCCCCTCCTTGCGCACGCGCGGCTCGCCCCCGGCGGCGCCCCCCGCGCGTTCCCGTACCTCCTTCTTCTTCTGGGCCGCGCTCGGGGGCGCGCACAGCAGGAGCAGCAGCGGCGGCAGCAGGAGCGCGCAGCTCGCGCCCGCCAGGCCCCACCGCCAGCGGTCCCGGCCGAGCCTGACGCGGCCGCGGCCCCGGGGGGACGGCCCTCCTCCCGCCGCCGCCGCCGCCGCCGCCGCCGCCGCCTCTGACCTGGGCGCCGCCATCGCCCGAACTCCGACGGGCCCGACGCTGTCGCCGCCGCTGCCTCGAGCGGCCCGAACCGACCCTCAGACCAGCAGGGACCGCCGCCACCGCCCCGCTCGCCAGGGAAAGAGACTGCGCCTGCGCGGCCCGCGCCGGGCCCGCCCCGGATCCAGTGCGTGCCCGGCCCCGCCCGCTCGCCGCAGGCTCCGCCCCCTCCTGGGTGCCCCCCCCCCCCCGCTAGGGAGGGGCGCTGCGTGCACGGCCCCGCCCCCACCTTGGGAAGACTCTAATATGGGCCTGGGGCTTCCCTGGCGCCACTGCTCCCTTCCCCCCCTGGGGAGTCGGGCTGAGTCTGCCCCTCACTGACCCCCCTCCGGGTCTCTATGACCCCCCAGTCTAGGGCGGACTCCTCCCACGTCCCGGGTGTGGCCCCGTGGGACTCCTCCCACGTCCCGGGTGTGGCCCCGTGGGACTCCTCCCACGTCCCGGGTGTGGCCCCGTGGGACCCCTCCCCATGTCCCGGGTGTGGCCCCGTGGGACTCCTCCCATGTCCCGAGTATGACTGTGGGACTCCTCCCACGTCCCGGGTGTGGCTGTGGGACTCCTCCCGACTGTCCCAGGTGTGACTGTGGGACTCCTCCCACGACCTGGGTGTGGCCCTGTGAGACTCCTTCCCATGTCCCGGGTGTGACTGTGGGACTCCTCCCAACTGTCCCAGGTGTGACTGTGGGACTCCTCCCACGTCCCGGGTGTGACTGTGGGACTCCTCCCACGTCCCGGGTGTGGCTGTGGGACTCCTCCCACGTCCCGGGTGTGGCTGTGGGACTCCTCCCACGTCCCGGGTGTGGCTGTGGGACTCCTCCCACGTCCCGGGTGTGGCTGTGGGACTCCTCCCACATCCCGGGTGTGGCTGTGGGACTCCTCCCACGTCCCGGGTGTGACTGTGGGACTCCTCCCACGTCACGTGTGTGGCTGTGGGACTCCTCCCATGTCCCGGATGTGGCTGTGGGACTCCTCCTGACTGTCCCAGGTGTGACTGTGGGACTCCTCCCATGTTCCGGGTGTGACTGTGGGACTCCTCCCGACTGTCCCAGGTGTGACTGTGGGACTCCTCCCACGCCCCGGGTGTGGCCCGTGGGACTCCTCCCATGTCCCGGGTGTGACTGTGGAACTCCTCCCATGCCCCGGGTGTGGCCCCGTGGGACTCCTCCCCTGTCCCGGGTGTGACTGTGGGACTCCTCCCGACTGTCCCAGGTGTGACTGTGGGACTCCTCCCACGTCCCGGGTGTGGCTGTGGGACTCCTCCCACGTCCCGGGTGTGGCTGTGGGACTCCTCCCACGTCCCGGGTGTGGCTGTGGGACTCCTCCCACGTCCCGGGTGTGGCTGTGGGACTCCTCCCACGTCCCGGGTGTGGCTGTGGGACTCCTCCCACGTCCCGGGTGTGACTGTGGGACTCCTCCCACGTCCCGGGTGTGGCCCCGTGGGACCCCTCCCCACGTCCCGGGTGTGGCCCCGTGGGACCCCTCCCCATGTCCCGGGTGTGGCCCCGTGGGACTCCTCCCATGTCCCGAGTATGACTGTGGGACTCCTCCCACGTCCCGGGTGTGACTGTGGGACTCCTCCCGACTGTCCCAGGTGTGACTGTGGGACTCCTCCCACGACCTGGGTGTGGCCCTGTGAGACTCCTTCCCATGTCCCGGGTGTGACTGTGGGACTCCTCCCAACTGTCCCAGGTGTGACTGTGGGACTCCTCCCACGTCCCGGGTGTGACTGTGGGACTCCTCCCACGTCCCGGGTGTGGCTGTGGGACTCCTCCCACGTCCCGGGTGTGGCTGTGGGACTCCTCCCACGTCCCGGGTGTGGCTGTGGGACTCCTCCCACGTCCCGGGTGTGGCTGTGGGACTCCTCCCACATCCCGGGTGTGGCTGTGGGACTCCTCCCACGTCCCGGGTGTGACTGTGGGACTCCTCCCACGTCACGTGTGTGGCTGTGGGACTCCTCCCATGTCCCGGATGTGGCTGTGGGACTCCTCCTGACTGTCCCAGGTGTGACTGTGGGACTCCTCCCATGTTCCGGGTGTGACTGTGGGACTCCTCCCGACTGTCCCAGGTGTGACTGTGGGACTCCTCCCACGCCCCGGGTGTGGCCCGTGGGACTCCTCCCATGTCCCGGGTGTGACTGTGGAACTCCTCCCATGCCCCGGGTGTGGCCCCGTGGGACTCCTCCCCTGTCCCGGGTGTGACTGTGGGACTCCTCCCGACTGTCCCAGGTGTGACTGTGGGACTCCTCCCACGTCCCGGGTGTGGCTGTGGGACTCCTCCCACGTCCCGGGTGTGGCTGTGGGACTCCTCCCACGTCCCGGGTGTGGCTGTGGGACTCCTCCCACGTCCCGGGTGTGGCTGTGGGACTCCTCCCACGTCCCGGGTGTGGCTGTGGGACTCCTCCCACGTCCCGGGTGTGACTGTGGGACTCCTCCCACGTCCCGGGTGTGGCCCCGTGGGACCCCTCCCCACGTCCCGGGTGTGGCCCCGTGGGACCCCTCCCCATGTCCCGGGTGTGGCCCCGTGGGACTCCTCCCATGTCCCGAGTATGACTGTGGGACTCCTCCCACGTCCCGGGTGTGACTGTGGGACTCCTCCCGACTGTCCCAGGTGTGACTGTGGGACTCCTCCCACGACCTGGGTGTGGCCCTGTGAGACTCCTTCCCATGTCCCGGGTGTGACTGTGGGACTCCTCCCAACTGTCCCAGGTGTGACTGTGGGACTCCTCCCACGTCCCGGGTGTGACTGTGGGACTCCTCCCACGTCCCGGGTGTGGCTGTGGGACTCCTCCCACGTCCCGGGTGTGGCTGTGGGACTCCTCCCACGTCCCGGGTGTGGCTGTGGGACTCCTCCCACGTCCCGGGTGTGGCTGTGGGACTCCTCCCACATCCCGGGTGTGGCTGTGGGACTCCTCCCACGTCCCGGGTGTGACTGTGGGACTCCTCCCACGTCACGTGTGTGGCTGTGGGACTCCTCCCATGTCCCGGATGTGGCTGTGGGACTCCTCCTGACTGTCCCAGGTGTGACTGTGGGACTCCTCCCATGTTCCGGGTGTGACTGTGGGACTCCTCCCGACTGTCCCAGGTGTGACTGTGGGACTCCTCCCACGCCCCGGGTGTGGCCCGTGGGACTCCTCCCATGTCCCGGGTGTGACTGTGGAACTCCTCCCATGCCCCGGGTGTGGCCCCGTGGGACTCCTCCCCTGTCCCGGGTGTGACTGTGGGACTCCTCCCGACTGTCCCAGGTGTGACTGTGGGACTCCTCCCACGTCCCGGGTGTGGCTGTGGGACTCCTCCCACGTCCCGGGTGTGGCTGTGGGACTCCTCCCACGTCCCGGGTGTGGCTGTGGGACTCCTCCCACGTCCCGGGTGTGGCTGTGGGACTCCTCCCACGTCCCGGGTGTGGCTGTGGGACTCCTCCCACGTCCCGGGTGTGACTGTGGGACTCCTCCCACGTCCCGGGTGTGACTGTGGGACTCCTCCCATGTCACGTGTGTGGCTGTGGGACTCCTCCCATGTTCCGGGTGTGACTGTGGGACTCCTCCCGACTGTCCCAGGTGTGACTGTGGGACTCCTCCCACGCCCCGGGTGTGGCCCGTGGGACTCCTCCCATGTCCCGGGTGTGACTGTGGAACTCCTCCCATGCCCCGGGTGTGGCCCCGTGGGACTCCTCCCCTGTCCCGGGTGTGACTGTGGGACTCCTCCCGACTGTCCCAGGTGTGACTGTGGGACTCCTCCCATGTCCCGGGTGTGACTGTGGGACTCCTCCCATGTCCCGGGTGTGACTGTGGAACTCCTCCCACGCCCCGGGTGTGGCCCGTGGGACTCCTCCCCTGTCCCGGGTGTGACTGTGGGACTCCTCCCATGTCCCGGGTGTGACTGTGGGACTCCTCCCATGTCCCGGGTGTGACTGTGGGACTCCTCCCATGTCCCAGGTGTGGCTGTGGGACTCCTCCCATGTCCCAGGTGTGACTGTGGGACTCCTCCCACGACCTGGGTGTGGCCCTGTGAGACTCCTTCCCATGTCCCGGGTGTGACTGTGGGACTCCTCCCAACTGTCCCAGGTGTGACTGTGGGACTCCTCCCATGTCCCGGGTGTGACTGTGGGACTCCTCCCCTGTCCCGGGTGTGACTGTGGGACTCCTCCCCACGGCCCGGGTGTGGCCCTGTGGGACTCCTCCCCATGTCCCGGGTGTGACTGTGGGACTCCTCCCATGTCCCGGGTGTGACTGTGGGACTCCTCCCATGTCCCAGGTGTGACTGTGGGACTCCTCCCCTGTCCCGGGTGTGACTGTGGGACTCCTCCCCATGTCCCGGGTGTGGCCCTGTGGGACTCCTCCCCATGTCCCGGGTGTGACTGTGGGACTCCTCCCATGTCCCGGGTGTGACTGTGGGACTCCTCCCATGACCTGGGTGTGGCCCCGTGGGACTCCTCCCCTGTCCCAGGTGTGACTGTGGGACTCCTCCCCATGTCCCGGGTGTGGCTGTGGGTCTCCTCCCATGTCCCCGGTGTGACTGTGGACCTCCCACGCCCCAGGTGTGGCCCCGTGGGACTCCTCCCATGTCCCGGTTGTGGCCCCGTGGGACTCCTCCCCATGTCCCGGTTGTGGCTGTGGGTCTCCTCCCATGTCCTGGGTGTGGCTGTGGGACTCTTCCCGACTGTCCCAGGTGTGACTGTGGGACTCCTCCCACGCCCCGGGTGTGGCCCCATGGGACTCCTCCCATGTCCCGGGTGTGACTGTGGGACTCCTCCCCATGTCCCGGGTGTGGCTGTGGGACTCCTCCCGACTGTCCCAGGTGTGATTGTGAGACTCCTCCCCATGTCCCGGGTGTGGCCCAGTGGGACTCCTCCCATGTCCCGGGTGTGACTGTGGGACTCCTCCCCACTGTCCCAGGTGTGACTGTGGGACTCCTCCCATGTCCCAGGTGTGACTGTGGGACTCCTCCCCTGTCCTGGGTGTGACTGTGGGACTCCTCCCATGACCTGGGTGTGGCCCTGTGGGACTCCTCCCCATGTCCCAGGTGTGACTGTGGGACTCCTCCCACGCCCCGGGTGTGGCCCCGTGGGACTCCTCCCATGTCCCGGGTGTGACTGTGGGACTCCTCCCCATGTCTCGGGTGTGGCTGTGGGTCTCCTCCCATGTCCCGGGTGTGACTGTGGGACTCCTCCCTACTGTCCCAGGTGTTTCTGTGGAACTCCTCCCACGCCCCGGGTGTGGCTGTGGGACTCCTCCCATGTCCCAGGTGTGACTGTGGGACTCCTCCCCATGTCCCGGGTGTGGCCCCGTGGGACTCCTCCCCTGTCCCGGGTGTGACTGTGGGACTCCTCCCCATGTCCCGGGTGTGGCTGTGGGTCTCCTCCCATGTCCCGGGTGTGACTGTGGGACTCCTCCCATGTCCCAGGTATGACTGTGGGACTCCTCCTTAGTCCCGGGTATGGCTGTGGGACTCCTCCCACGCCCCGGGTGTGGCCCCGTGGGACCCCTCTCATGTCCCAGGTGTGGCCCCGTGGGACTCCTCCTCCCATGTCCCAGGTGTGACTCTATGGGAGTCCTCCAATGTCCCAGGTGTGGCCCCGTGTGTCTCCTCCCCATGTCCCGGGTGTGGCCCCGTGGAACCCCTCCCCATGTCCCGGGTGTGGCCCCATGGGACTCCTCTAACGCCCTGGGTGTGGCCCTGTGGGATTCATTCCCACATCCCAGGTGTGACTGTGGAACTCCTTCCATGTCCTGGGTGTGACTGTGTGAGACTCCTCCCCAGTCCCAGGTGTCACTGTGGGACTCTTCCCATGTCCTAGGTGTGACTATGGGACTCCTCCCATGTCCCGGGTGTGGACCTGTGGAACTCCTTCCATATCCTGGGTGTGACTCTGTGTGGGACTCCTCCCCACATCCCAGGTGTCACTGTGGGACTCCTCCCCATGTCCCAGGTGTGACTCTTCCTGCTTTCACCTCCCCTCACCACCTCCACGTAGCAGAGCAGGAGTTGCCCCGGCAGGGCAGAGTTTCCTCCTCTGGGAGTCCCTTACCGTTCCACCTCCTGCCCAGCTGGTCCCGAGGATGGCAAGCTTCTTCACCTGCCCTCTGCCCCCTAGGTTTCCTCCCCTGCTCTCTAGCTAGGAGCCCTCTAGGTGGGTTCCCTTGCACTTCTGAGGGCTCCAAGAACCCAAAGGGCGTTCAGAATATTCCAGATCTTAGTAACTGGATCCTGAGAATTGCCCTGGCTCACTCCCCCTTGCAGATGACTCTGAAGCATCCCCAGAGCGCTCCTGGAGGCCGAGCACACACCAGAACTGGTGGAGATGTCTGACTGTGCGCCGAGCAGTGAGCAGCATCTCAGCCCCGACCCTTCCTCCTTGGCATCTCTTACGGCCCTCTTTCAGCCTTGAGTTAGGACCTCATGCTTTTGGGCCCTTTAGCCACACAGCCCCTCCACTAATCCAGACCTCCATCCCCTCTTCCCTGGACACTGGAATTGCCTCCTAATTGGTCTTCCTGCCTCATCTTCCTTGCCTCCTGTCCATCCTCCCATAATTCTTTTTTTCTTTTAGTTTTTGCTAGGCAATGGGGTTAAGTGACTTGCCCAAGGCCACACAGCTAAGTAATTATTAAGTGTCTAAGGCCAGATTTGAACTCAGGTACTCCTGACTCCAAGGCCGGTGCTCTATCCACTGCGCCACCTAGCCACCCCCTCCCATAATTCTTGAGTCTCTACCACTCCGCCTCTGCTTGAGAATATCCAGTGGCTCTCTCTTTCTTCTAGGATAAAATACAAATGGCTCAGTATTCACAGGCTTGCAGGATTTTGTCTGTGTTTCCCAGCTTACTGTTTCTTATTCTCCTTCACATGCTCTATCTGACTTCAGTTCAACTGACTACTAGCTGTCTCCCATGCCTTATATCCCACATCTTGTCTATCCACTTTGGCACAAGCCATCCCCTATCCAAAACATGCATTCCCTCCTGCCCATTCCTTTTCAGAACACTTCACTGGCATTGAAGTTCAGCTCAAATGCCCCTTTCTACATTGAAGTCTTCCCTAATTCCCCTTATTGAGAGTGCTGCCTCCCTAGGATCCTAAATTACTTTGCATATATTGTGAATTTGCATATGCGACCCATGACCATGGGACTCCCACAAGGGATTCCATTCAATTTAAGGGTGCCTGATGCCTAGGAAACAAGGTTCGATCTTCCTCTCTAGTCCATTGTACCCCAGAAATCTTTCACATGTGCTCTTGTGGGGGGCCTCTCCCAAGCGTGCTTAATGGGGTCCCTTCTAGTAGCAGCATTTAGTGAACAATGGCAATACCAGGTGCAGGACCCTGCTTTCTTTCCTTCTCTATAGAAACTGTATAAAGCCATAGACTCCCAAGTGCACAGGAACAAATGCAGCACACAAACATCTCCAAGGGTCCATTGTGCTCACAACTTCCCCTGGAGTGCAAAGATAACGCTATAGGACTGTACAACTGGAACTGTCCATGGTACACAACTCCTGGACAGTGCTTGGCTTTTCTCCTCAGCCATAGAATTCTCTCTGTGTTGGTAATCTTCACAGATGACCCTGTTGTCATGGAAATCGCCTCTCCTGGGCAGCCAGAGCTGACGAGGGATCTCTCAATCCTGGAACAAAATTGCCATCTAAGCAAGAAATATCCATTTCCCTGGATCACCGGTTGATAACCCCGTGTTTAGGAAAGGAAATACAAAGGCAGAAAACAGCAACCTAGGCTGCTTTTGCTGCTCTGTGCTGTAACCACCATTACCACTGTTGGAAAGGGCAAGAAACGCCCTCTTCCTCTATCAGATGAGAGACAAAGAGAAAATGCTGGCATGAATTCCACAAAGAGAATCACTCAAACAGAGGGGGGGCATAGCTATCTCCATAGCTATGAGGGAGGGTTTATCACCAGAGTCCACTGATTCTCAAGGGCCATACACCTTCAACACAACATCCACAGTTAAGGGGACTTAAAGGGGAACCATGTAGACATACCCACTATGGCCTTCCTGAAAAGGGGAAATTTGGCTGCCTCTTGCCTCCAAGAAGGGCAATCATCATTATACATTGTCAGATGTTTACTCATAAAAAATGCTTTCTATATAAGTAATGGAGAGGAATAGATACTGGTGGCAAAGTGGGACTATACTATACTATATTTGAAAATGCCTATATTGTCTCAGAGAGATGATTCTGATACTTGTTTCCACATACACTACAGTCTACCCATCATACACTTGGGAGGGGTAGCTTTGTCACACACCTGAAACAAGCCTATCTAGTTCTAATCTTTCTCCTGAGCTCTGATCTCTTGCATCATGAACTTTGAGAGTGAGGAGAGGGGGCAGCTAGGTAGCACAATGGATTAGAGCACTGACCCTGGAGTCAAATTCAATATTTAATAATTCAACACTTAATAATAATTAGCTGTATGACCTTGGGCAAGTCACTTGACTCCATTGCCTTGCAAAAACTAATATCAAAGAAAAAAGATTGAGAATGGTTTACATATATTTATATCTTGAACATTTCAAAGCAGCTGCCCAGAGGCTTCTCAAACTCAACACATTCAAAATAACTCATTACTTCTCCCAACCCATCTTCCTCCAAAGACCCCATTTATCTTGCAGATACCATCTTTCTGACCACCTGAGTTTGCAACCTAACAGTCTTCCTCTTCCATCACTTTCCCTTATGCTCCTCCTCCAGTCAGTGGCCAAATCTCATTTCTACTCCATTAAATCCCTTGCCTCCGCCTCTTCTCTCACACATACTGTACCAGTCTTAGTTCATGACCTCATTATTTTTCACTTCAATTCTCACAATAATCATCTATGTGGGTTACCCTCCTCAAATGTCTCTCCTCTTCAATTCCTCTTCCACTTAGATTCCAGAAGGATTTTCCTGAAGCACAGATACAGTAATATTCACTTCCTTTGTACTCAAATGCCTAACATTAGGCCTGGCTCCTCATACTTGCTTAATAAATGCTTGATTGATTGATGAATAGATCATGCACATTGAATTAGATGCAATTTGACTGAAACCCTGGCTAATATTTCAAATAATCTTCATGCTTTCTCTTTTCTGAAAAAAATCTAAAAAAGCCCTCACCAATCTATTACAGGAAATCAGTGAATACTATTTGAATTTTTATTTATAAAATCATCAGCTATATTAAGTGATCAAATTAAGAATTAAGCCTAATCGATTTTCCTTTGGGCCAATCTCTTCCCCTCAAAGAACTCTGACCCAAGTTTCCCTTCCCTATTCCTTCTTTACTGTATTTCAACATGTGTCTCTCCTGAGAAGCACCATGGTGCATTGGATAGAGGACTAGACAGGAAAATCTGGGAATAAATGCCACACTTCACCTAGCCTCTCAGTATCCTCTGAAGCTTTACCTCATAGAGAGCTACACCTCCATTGGTAGAGAGGGAACCTTTACCTTTGAATTCCTGGAGTCAATGAAATTACAAGTTTAGACTTGATTCTTTATCCCTCTTTCCACTCTTCCCATTGATGGTGATAAATTGAAGCCTGAGCTAGCTCTACTAAAGGGATCCTATCTTCCTTGTGGAATTTAGAACCAGTTTGCATGCACTCTGACAACTGTTAAATTTTCAGTCTGAGGATTTATACCTCTTAATTTTACAATGGCTACAAATTGAGGTTTGTTTTATTATTATGTTGATCACAAAATTTTTTTCCTGGTTTAGTTTTATTTTTATATTTCCAATTGTGTGCAAAACATTTTTAACATTCACTTGTTTTAGGGTTTTTTTTTTTTGGCAAGGCAATGAGGTTAAGTGGTTTGCCCAAGCCACACAGCTAGGTAATTATTAAGTGTCTGAGGCCGGATTTGAACTCAGGTACTCCTGACTCTAGGGCCAGTGCTCTATCCACTGTGCCACCTAGCCTCCTCTTAACATTTAGTTTTTAAAGTTTTTGAGTTCCAAATTCTTTCCCTCTCTCTTCTCCCCCCGCCCTTCCTTAAGAGGGCAAGCAATTTAATATAGATTGATAATGTGCAGTCATGAAAAACACTTTCATGTTAATCATACTGTGAAAGAAAACAAAACCAAAAAAACCAAGAAAAATAAAAGTTTTAAAAATAAAATATGCTCCAATCTGCCTTCAGACTCCATTAGTTCTTTCTCTAGAGGTGGATAGCATTTTTCATTATGAGTCCTTTGGAATTAAATCACTCCATTGCTGAGAATAGCTGTCATTCACAATTCATTGTCCTATAATGTGGCTGTTAGTGTTTACAATGTTCTCATAGTTCTTTTCACTTTACTTAGCATCAGTTCCTGCAAGTCTTTCCAGGCTTCTCTGAAAGCATTCTGCACATTAGATATAGAGATAGAGATAGAGATAGAGATAGAGATAGAGATAGATAGATAGATAGATAGACATATATAATAGTATTCCATCACAATTATATACCACAATGTATTCAGCTATTCCCCTATTGATAGGCATTCCCTCAAATTCCAATTCTTTGCCACCACAAAAAGAACTACTATAAATATTTTTGTACACGTAGGTTCTTGTCTTTGTCTTTCTTTTTTTAAATCTATCTGAGAAACAGACCTGGTGGTGGTATTGCTGGATCAAAGGGTAGGTATAGTTTGATAACTCTTTGGGCAGAGCTCCAAATCATTCTCCAGAATAGTTTGGTCAGTTGACAACTCAACCAAAATTGTGTTAGCACCTCAATTTTCCCACATCTCCAACATTTATCATCTTCCTTTTCTGTCATATTAAAACCAATCTGATAGGTGTGAAATGATACCTCCAAGTTGTTTTAATTTGCACTTCCCTAGTCAATAATGATTTGGAGTATTTTTTAATATGATTATAGAAAGCTTTGATTTTTTTCTACTGAAAACTATCATTCATATCCTTTGAATATTGAAGGTTGAAATTATATAAACTTAATAAAGTAGTAAAGAATACATTTATAATGCAGACTAATCCAAAGGGTGTATGGATTTTTTTAAAGATGTAGTAGTTAAATATTGTACAGTTTCTTCCTACATAATGAGCTCCTTGAAGAAAGGCACTGCTTTCTGTTTGTTCTTTGTATACCCCAACCCTAGTAGGTTGCTAGGCAATATAATATTCACTTATAGATGTTTATTCATTTCTTAATTTATTGATTCAACATAGTGATATTAAGTTCCCAATGCATATACAGCGATACTTATTGAAAAAATCATTTACCTGAAATCCTTTTTCCCAAATTCAACTTTCTAGTGCCTGAGTTCTATATGATGTGTGAATACAGACTTTATGAGATATTTGGATGATTGTTTTATTTCTTCTAAAAAATTGAATGGGGGGGAAGTGTAACTAGGTGATTCAATGCATAAAACACTAGCTTTGGAATCTGAGTTCAAATTGAGTTTCAGTCACTGGTTGTATGATCCTGAGCAAGTCGCTTACCTCCATTTGCCTCCAAAAAATAAAATAAAATATTACTTGAGGATTCATAGGCATATCAATTGCATGTTTTGTGCAGCAATTTTTAATTTTTTTCCATTTTACTCTAGAATTTTTCTAAGTTGTTCCTCATGCATATTCTAGACTTTTCCCCTAGTATGCTTAAAGCTATCATATAGGTGTGTATACACACACACACACACACACACACACACACACACACACAATGTCTTACATTGATATCTTTCATCAGTTCCCTACTTTCTGTAATTATTCCATAGGAACTCGAGATCACAGATCTAGAGCTAGAAGAGCCTTTGGAGGTCATCGAGTTCAACTCCCTCATTTTACAGATGGGAAACTAATACCCTAAAGAGTGAAGGGATGATGTAAGGTCACAATGGCAGTAAATGACAAAGTGATCCCACAACTTCTGAATCCAACTCAATAGACTTGGAGGTATAGAACGTTAGGGATGGTGCCAGAGGAACACCTGCCCAGGTAGTATTTGGACAAGATCATTGAAAAGATACTTAATGGTGCTATAGTGGCTCCATCTTTAGTGATCTTCAAGCCATCCAGTAATTCTTTGATATTTCAGTGGCCCTATTGCATTCTTGAAGACTGCCTCCATTGGTGCAGAGCACCTTCCATCCATCATTGATGACTGACCTCATCATAGAATAAAAGCAATCATAATGATGAGGTCAATGGTATGAAATTCTGCCAGATTTTTATCAAGCTGGAAGACTTTCCGGTAGTGTTTTGGCAAAAGAGATTTCTTAACAGCAAGTTGGCCACTAGGGGATGATGTTTTTTGTTTATTTGTTTTGCTTTGTTTTCTTTTTGATCATTAGTAATACATTTAAAAGATAGAAATCCAAAATGAATATCAGTTCTGGGTTATCCCTTTTCATTTCCCTGGTACTGGTGGTGAGATGACAGAAAAGCTGGAGGAGGTGCTAACAAATATGATATAAATAGGAAATAGCAAATAAGCAATAAATGAACTGTTGGTGAGATTATTGTCTAATGAGTAATCAGATGAAGCATTTTTTGAGAAACAGAGTCATAATCATGTGGACATTCCCACTATGCATCAAACCAGAAGACATAAAGAAATTAGCACAAAATGAAGTACAACTTTGAAGTTTATTCATTACAAAAGGAGTGATGAAGAACCTGCTTTGAATGAGTCAAGGTACCTATAAGCATTGAAAATATGAAGGTAAAGTTCTCTTCTGGAAGGAGATACAAGGAGCTGGTTTCCTCATGGTCCCAAAGGTGACAACAAAACCCAAACCCTATCATTTCTCAGGAAGGTGAATCATCCCAACTTGCACTACTCTATAATCCCAAGGATTGTAATGGATGAAGAAGCAAAGAAATTCCTTGACTCCCTTGACAGGACTCTCCAAATCAAGTTAATCTCATTCTATAGTTACAGAAACTAATGTCAAAAAAGGGAAGGAGTAATGATAATGCCTAAAAGTCTTTTATCATTCTTGACAATATGAAGGACCTGCTGACTAATGCATGGAGAAGGGCATTTCAGAAGCCAGTGGCAGTGAGGATGCCAGTTATTTTCTGCATTCCTTAGCCATTCTCTCTTGTTAGATGCTCACAGCAATGCCATCCCCATGTTCAATAATCATTCCTTATGAGCTTGTCATGAACCATCACCTAATTGTGCATGGATGTCCTTGTTTACATTTCTATCACTGTCCATCAAACCATGCAATTTGTCACTGATCAAATGGGAGAAAATAAATACTTCTGATTTCTTTTGCCTACCACCTTTGTTTATCTGTATTTTTCTTTGGTAAACCAAGAACAAAACTGAAAACAAAATTTGTAACTTAGATTTTTGAAATGCAACCCTTTATATCTATAAATAACCAAGATGAGCATTGAATAAAATACACTTAAAGCATTTTCTTAAAATTCAAGTCTCTCCCCCAAAAAATCCTACCAAAAATGTGACTTCCAACCTATCTCAAATGCAAAACTCTGATCCAGTCCTTCCCTTGGATTCTCTATGCTAACATAAAGAGTGGTCATATAGATGGTGAGCTGGTGAAGTGAAGGGGGAAAGACTGCTCTAATTGTCATGTTCCTTTCTATGCTGGGCTTTTTTATTCTATAGGGGAAGGATTGGGATAAGAAGAACCTTTTGTATTGGAAGTCTTTGGGAAAATTACTGGGTTGTGCCCAAATCAGTAAATATTGATAAGAAGTCAATTCAAATTATTAGCAACTTTTTGCCAACTGCTAGGGTGTAGAGTGGCCTCTGCTATTATGGTCAAGGGTTGGACTGGTGGTGGTGGGATATTGGGTGACCTCTATGATAGTCAAAGTTTAGACTGAGGTGAGAGAGGATAATACCTGACTCAGGACCATGGATATAATGTCTGATGACATTTGAGTGCTTAAGGGAGTACTGTCATCCCATTTCCCCTCAACCCTTGCTCAATAGACAACAGGGTAATGCTCCAGAGATTGATTGCTGGCTACCTTGGACCAGGGTTGACTGGTCTCAGAAAGCTATAGTTATGACAGAGAAGAAAAGAGCCTTAGAAATATATGATAGTCATCTGGTAAAAATATTGGTGTATTTGGGGTTAGAGGATCTGAGTGCAAAATTGCCCTCTGATACTACCAATATGATTGTGACTTAACCTTTATGGGCCTCAATTATATGATCTGTAAAATGAAGGGGAGGACTCAGTGAATCCCAGGTCCCTTTCAACTCTATTATCCTATTTCCCAAAACCTTATGCCTCCTACTAAAGAAGGAATAAAGAAATTTGAGTTGCAGAGAATGGCAGGATGAGTCATAAGTTCTCTCCTCCCAGTTGGTTAAAAATATGTATGAAAGAACTGATTAGATGAATTTCAATTCAGTTCAGGTTCCCAATCCATTTGATGAAATTATAGACCTTGAACCTTTGTCCTAAGAGGGGTCCCTCCCATGGAGATGAACATGTGTTATGGTTCAAGGACAAAGATAACTCCCCTGACTGCATCTAATCAAAGAGGATTGATGACTGAGAGTCAAAGACCTGACACCATTCTATTTCGTGGCCCGAAGCAGTGGTTTATTAAAACAGCTCCCTGGAGTTGGGGAGGTGGGTGCTTTTCCCTTTTCACATGTTTTGATTTCCAGAAAGGGAGGAGGATTTCCCACCCTCCACCCTGCCCATACCCAGCAGCCAAAACCCATGGCGGTGCTCTGGAGATATGTCCTTGCTAGGAAAAATCTGACCCTCAGGTTTCCTGATTGTTCAGGTACTACCTGCCTTCTTCCGCCTTCCTGTTTACTCTTTTTGAATACATTAGTGAACAGCAATTTTCATCCCTGGCACTGATTGTGTGAATCAAGAAATTCTGAATTAGACATTTGGATGGAAGAAAGCATCTTTCTCAGTGAAGGGTATAGTCAAACAGAACCCCCCCCCTTCAAAGGGAGAAATAAATAAAACCTTTTTTAAAAATTTCATTTATTTAAGGCAATGGGGTTAAGTGACTTGCCCAAGGTCATACAGCTAGGCAATTATCAAGCGTCTGAGGCCAGATTTGAACTCGGGTCCTCCTGACTCCAGAACCTGTGCTCCATCCACCTAGCTGACCCCAAACAAAACCTTTTTTGAGTTGATTGGGTAGTAGAAGGCTAAGGTGTTCAAAGACCTAATAAGGTTTTTGCCTTTTGGGTGGAGTAAAAAACAGTATAATGAACTAGTTGATTGGTTGATGTTTCCTGTTTCTTCCATTGCAAACCTTTGCTAAGCTGGGGCATTAGGCTCAGTACTGACCATACCCTTATCCTTTTCAAAAGTCTTCAGCAATTCTCTTTTGCCTTAAGGATCAAGTACAAATTCCTCACCTAATTTCAAAGCCCTCTTATAATGTAGCTCCAATCAATCAGTTGACCATGTTCTGGACACTTTAGATGCTGGAGGTGAACACACAGTTCCTACACTCAAGGAATTTATAGTCTCTTGTGGTACAAGGGAGATGGTTACAATAAACACAAAGATAAATGCAAGGAATTTTGAGGGAAAGAGCATAAGGATTAGCATTTCAGGCCAGCTGACTGAGATGCTGATAGGATGGTGGAGAGGTAAATGAGGAAATTGGTGATCTAGGATCAAAGTTCCAGAGAGATACTAGAGTAATAGATATAGATTTGAGAAACTTTTGCATAGACTTGGTAAATGAATCTAGAGGGGCTAATGAAGAAATAATATTTAATCCAAAGAGAGGGGTCTATGATGGAGTCCAGAGGGAATCCATGGGCAGAGGTTAGGAAATGACCAATGAACCAGCAAAAGACACTTGCAAAGGAGAGGGGAGGAGAGAATGCCCAATGGGAGAGGATGGTAAAAAGCTATAGAGAAGTAAAGAACATAAATTTAGTGGTTATGAGATGATTGGTACTCTCTTTGGTGAACTTTGGTTCTTTCTTTGTGAGAAACCATTCTGGAGAACAATTTCAAAGTACATCCAATGGGCTACAAAACTGTGGATACCATTAGACCCAGTAATACCAGGAAGCTATGTGGCACAGTGGATAGAGCAACTGCCTTGGAGTCAGGAGGACCCGAGTTCAAATCTGGCCTCAGACGCTTGATAATTGCCTAGCTGTATGACCTTGGGCAAGTCATTTAACTCCACTGTCTTAAATAAATAAAAATAAAACCTTGGTAGGTTACATTCATGACTCACTGTTGCCAAAATATTTATTCTTTCTTAGACAAGTCTTGGCTAGGTAGGTCCTTGGACAAGGGACTTCATCTGGAAATGTCTTCTGGTTTGGTAGAACCTGACATATAATGGGTTTTACTGGCCTTGGTCTCACCCTCCAGAATTGTCTGCAAAGTAAGGTGCAGCACCTAAAGGAAAATTCCAGAGAAAGTTTCAGGAATTACAGGTATAAACTTAATTGCACTAATAGTTAAAGAGAATCATGGCACTGGGAGGTGCAGCATACCCTCTGGAAACATCTGTGAGGCTCTCTGAATTAGAAAAGAGTATGGATAAATAAATGGTATAAAAGAAGGAATATTTGGTACAATGAGGTGTATTTCTCAATAATAACAGACTCAGAGTAGTGAAGTAAGGTAGCAGTGTTCTGGTTCAACTTTTCTTTCCCCCTGCTAAAATGGATTCTTTTCTTTATTAAAACCACAAAAGCATGCTGTTACATGGTCATTTTCCTTGGCACATACAGATTGCATTTCAGTACTTATGAAAAATAAAATATTTTAAATAGAATGAAAGTTTGAGAAAATGGGGAGAAAAGTACCTTAATGAAAATATTTTTGTGAAAACATTAATGAAATCTTAGTCTGCTTCTAGCTAAATGCTTATCATGATGAACAGTTCCCTTGGAAACAGCCTTGAATTCATTGTAATTTAATAGGTAAAGCAAAGGGGAGAATACAGTTGGATCCTCTAGGCCTTCAAGAACAACTATGCCATTAAAGCTAATCATCTTGATAAGTTGCAAATGACTTACTCTCCAATACTCTTGTTTTTATACTAATGGTCACAAAGAGGAAATATATTAAATCAGAAGATTCTCACCCAGAGCTAGAATGGTATCTACAATAATTTTCTGCAATGGCATTTATAGCTGGTGCTTAAAGAGGGGATTCAGCACAATCTTCTTCCCATTTTCCACCAACTACACTCCTTTTGGAAGTCTTTGCAATGCTGCCAGGTAATTTCTCTTCCATTCTTCCCCAACTATCTTTTCCGCTTGTAACTTCTTTTTTGTGGGTTCTCTTTTCCTATTAGATTGTAAGCACCATAAGGACAGGGAATGCCTGATTTTTTTTTGGTTGTTTTTGGTTTCCTCATCACTTAGCACAGTGCCTGAGACAAAATAAGTGCTTTGTAAATGTTTATTGAATGACCATGCCCTTGAATTTCGCCATCCCTGTGCTAACCCAGGCATGTCTGCATAGATCATGGATTTAAAAAATGTTCTCACCCAGTCTCATTTTTTACTTTGACCTTTTCTTCTGTTCTCTCACAACTATATTCATTTCTGTACTTGTTTTCTGCACTCCCCCATTAAACTCTAAGCTTTCTAAGGGCTAGGCCTGTGGTCATGTTCATCTTTTTATCCCTATTGCTCATACCAGACACTTATGCAAGTTTTGCTCAATTTTGTTGAATTAAAATGAAATTGGAAAGATAATGCAGATTAAAAGATTAATCTTATTCCTATTACAGTAACTGAAACATGTTGTTCTATAAGGTAGGGAATCTGTTGGGGAATATCTAAGTAAATTACGGTATAGCTGTGTCATAGAATATTGCTGTGCCTATTAAAATGATGACTAAGAGGAACCTGGGAAGGCAATGAATACACAAAGAAGGAAGTAATGAGAACCAGCAAAACCACATGCAAAATGACTACAATAATATAAAGAGGAAGAAAAATACAATTAAACTGAACACTGTGTATGTTCATAACCAAAGCTATCCTCTAGAATAGATGAGACACTCACTCACTTTTCTTTGGAGAGATTGAGGACTCTGGGAACTACAGAGTGCTATATCTAGTATTAAAGGATTCTCATGTAAACTGTCTTTACTAATTTATTTTTCATCCACTGATAGGAGAGATAGTACAATTTGTTGGCAGAGGTTGGGATATATTGAAATGAATGGGACAGGTCACTTAACCCTGGATGACTCAAAAAAAAAGAGAAAAATGAAGAGGACTTATGAAAGGGATATTCTTGAGGATTAGAAAAAAAGACTCATCACTGATATGCATAGGATTTATTCCTGAACCAGCTGACTTTCTTCAATCAAATCATCAACTTGTCAGAGAAAAGATAAAAACCTAGTTAAAAAAAAGTTTGAAGAAATAATGATAATAATAGAAAGGTTTGACAGATAAATAATTAAATATTAAACCATTTAAATCAGCAATTATGGAAAATGAACAACAAAAATGACATTCATAGCAATTATATGCATTTTATACAGAAGTTTTATCAAAGTAAATCATTTCCTGTAACAAGAAGACAAAAGAGACCAAAGAGTGCTTTATCCACTTAATTACTTGATTCCTTTGCCAAACAGATATTTATTTTTAAAATATTTAAAACCAGATCAAGGGTGATCATTAGAATTGTCTCATAAAGCAAGTAGCACTAATGCAGGATTAAAAGCAAAGACAACAACACTATAAAAATCATTTGGCAAGAGGCCAAATTAATCATAACCAACCCAATGACATGTAGGGTCTCCAAGCCAAAGAAAGGCTCCAATTGATGATGGTACTTTTTATGGCAGCAAAAAACTGCAAACAAAGGTGATGCTCATCAATTGGGGAAGATTAAACACATTGTGGTACAGCAATACAAAAGAATGTTACTGTGCTAAAATGAATGATAAATACACCAACTATAGATCCATAGAAGGATTCATATGAACTGATGCTAACTGAACTAAGCAGAGCAAGGAAAACCACAGCTATAGCTACAAAACAGGGTAAATAGAATAGCATCCACAAAACAACGCAAGCTGAACGTTGTGAAATTATACCAATTTGGTCCCAAGGAAGAGATATGAGAAGACACATGTCCATGATCCTTGGCAGAAGTGGGTGCATGGCTGTGGAATGTTACATACAAGTGAGATTTTGTAGGGAGGTATTTGCTTCACTGATAATTTTTCTCTTCTTTATAAAAAAAAAGAATAAAGGAATGGAGAAAGATATAGGATGCAATGTGAGTGATTTAAAAAGATATCAATAAAAATCAATTCATTAAAATGGTCTTTATCCTCTTCACAAATGAAAGTGTAAAACAGTCCCAGAAAAGAAAAAAAAAGACAGTGGCCCCATTCTCTTGCTCTCTTTTTTTTTTGGCAGTCTCTCTTCATCCATGACAGGAAAACAGAATCTTCAAGCTGACAAGTTAAAGTGGCTATTTCCACCAAATCCCATTTAGCTCTGAAAGCTACAGTACATAGTAACCATAGACTCAGCAGGAAAGGCTGTAGGAACAAATGCTACACGAATAAATTCCAGGAATAAAAATGCAAATGATTTCTCTACTTTGTACTGTAAGTGAAATACCATTTAAACATCAATTAAACAGAGCACAATGCTCCCTGAGGGCAGGGCTATATCTTCACTGCATGTGACTGCTCAGCTCTTCCAGGGTTCCCTGAATGATTCAAAGCCATGTTGGTTCTTCACTGCCTATTCTTCAATCATCTTTACAACAGTCTACCAGTCATCTTATCAGCAGGGTCGAGTTCTTACCTTGGAGGTTTTAATTCCGAAGAGTCAGATATGACTAAAAAGAACGAATAATGTGTCCCAAACAGGCAGTTAGGTGGTGGGATGGATAGAGAATTGGGTCAGGAAATTCTGAATTCAAATCTAGCCTCAGACACTTATTAAATGGGTGACTCTGGTTCAGTCATTTAACCTCTATTAGCTTCAGGCTCCCCATCAGTAAAATGGAGACACACTGGAGATCATGTCAAATCATCACTGAATGATTGAACAGCCACAACAAGGTCCAGTAGCATCCATGTTGCCAAGATTGGGGTTACAAAACCATCAGCAAAGGTGATTCTTATCACCTCTGCAGCTTTTCTGCTGGAGTATCATTGTTTCACTGATTCATGGGCAACTGTTTGAGACAGACCTCAGTCATCCTTCTCTTATTGATCTGCCTCCTGACCATTATCGACAGAGTCTCCAGCTGCTTTGGCACAAAGCATGCTCTCCTCTCCCATCTAGAAACTTGATCATATCCATTCTATCATTGTTCCTGGTCCACTCACTATCTTGTAATAATAATAATTACTATAGGCAGCAGGTGTGACATGGATAATGGATAGAACACCAGGTCTGGAGACTGGAAGACCTGAGTTCAAAGAACAGTCTTAGACATGTGCTAGCTAGGTGACCCTGAGCAAGTCTCTTAATGGCTGTCTGCCTCAGTTTCCTTACCTATAAAATAAGATGGTAATAGTAGTTACCTTCCAGGACTGTTGAGAGAATCAAATAAAATACTATTTGTAGAGGGTTTACTGCCATACTTGGCACATGGTAGATAGTCACTGAATGCTACTCCCTTTAACTTTTCTGAACAAAGTGGTCCTCCATGGTTGCCTTTCCCTAAATTGCCTCCCTCTATTATAATGCAAACTCTAGGAGGGCAAGCAAAGGATCATTTTTGCTTATGCCTTTGTAACCCCAATCTTAGCCTCATGGATGCTACTGGACCTTGTTGTGGCTGTTCAATCATTCAGTGATGATTTGACATGACCTCCAGTGTGTCTCCATTTTACTGATGGGAGGCCTGAGGCTTTTAGTAAGTGTCTGAGGCTAGATTTGAATTCAGAATTTCCTGACTCCAGAACCAGTTCTCTATCCATCCCACCACCTAGATACCTGTTTGGGACATGTTGTTCATTCTTTTTAGTCATGTCTGATTATTCTGATCCCATTTGGGGTTTTCTTGGCAAAAGGTATTGGAATGATTTGTCATTTTCTCCTCTACCTCATTTTACAGATGAGGAAACTGAGGCAAATAGGAGTAAGTAACTTGTCCAGAGTCACACAGCTAGTAAATGTCTAAGACAGAATCTGAACTCAGGAAGATGAGTCTTCCTGTCTCCAGGGCCAGCACACCATCAAGTGCTATGACACCTAACTGCCCTATGGGACATAGTAAGCCCTTTACAAATGTTTATTTTTCCATTGATTTTTATTCATTGCACATGATGCCAGATCTAGGAAGTTCTGATGTACTAAGTGAAGATACCAGTGTTCCTACAGTTTGGAGAGAAAGACAACTCTTGGTCTGTCTCCATATCTTGTTAAGCAGATTCATAGTATTATAGATAACTCTTCTTTTAAAAAAAATCTTATTTTTATTTGTATCTTTTTCTTTAATGTTACTCTCATTTCTGAATATTTTCCTCCCTTTCCCACTAAACGTAAGTCCATATCTCATTACAAAGATTTAAAAGGAGAAAAAAGGTCATTCTTCAAAATCAACCAACTCAGCAATTGCGTCTGCATTTGCAATATTCCCCACCTACATGTCTACTTTCAAGAGGGGGAAGGTGTGTTTTCTCTACTCTTTTTAGGGACAGACTTGTAAATACAGATTATTCAATTTTGATGATGTTTGCTTCATTTTGCACATCTGTAAAATAGAGATTGTATTCCTGATTTTGAATCACTGATTCTTCATCCCTTCAGCTAAGTCTTACCAATTCTTTTCTGAATTCCTTATATTCATTGTGTCAATCCATCCCCCATAGTCACCAAAGTGATTTTCCTGTAGCACCATAGTCACTCTATATTAATAAATTCCAGTGGCTACCAAGCACCTCCAGGATCCAAAACAAAATGTTCAATTGTTTTTCAAAGCAACCATTCTTTTTACACCATATTCCCAGTATATCCTCTTGGTCCAGGATATTCATGTCCCAATTTCCCAACATTCTCTCCAAGATTTATCAATTTCTTTTTTTTTGTCTTGTTAGCCAATCTAACAGGTGTGAGGTAGTTTTTCAGCCTTGCTTTAATTTGCATTTCTTTACTCAAAGGTTATTTGAAGAACTTCATATTCTTATAGTTTTGATTTCTTCATCTAAAAACTGTCTTTTCATACCCTTTAACCATTTATTAACTGGGGGATGGAAGGTGTTGTTACAAATTTAACCCTTTCCTTTAAATATTTGAAAATTGTGGCCTTTATCAGAGATACTTGCTGTAAAGAATGCTTCCCAGTTTTCTACTTTTTTTTAGGTTTTTGCAAGGCAAATGGGGTTAAGTGGCTTGCCCAAGGCCACACAGCTAGGTAATTATTAAGTGTCTGAGACCGGATATGAACCCAGGTACTCCTGACTCCAAGGCCACTGCGCCACCTAGCTGCCCCTACTTCTACTTTCTTTCTAATCTGGGTTGCAATGGTTTTGTTTGTACAAAAGCTTTTTAATTTAATATAATCAAAATGACCTGTTTTCTATTTTAAAATGCTCTCTATCTCTTAGGCCTTGAATGCTTCCCTTCTCCATAGATCTGAGAGGTGGACTATTCCTTACTTTTCTCATTTGCTTCTGGTGTCATCCTTCATGTCTCAACGATTCCATTTTAGTTTTTTAAAAACAAATTATTTAAGGCAGTGGGGTTAAGAGTTACTTGTCCAAGGACACAAAACTAGGGAAATATCGTGTCTGAGGTCAGATTTGAACTTGGGTCCTGACTCCAGGGTCAATGCTCTATCCACTAAGCCACCTAGCTGCCCCCAAAGCATTTTGTCTTTTCTTCTTGGTGGACGGAGTTAGATTTGGTCTATTCCTGATTTGCATCCAATTATTCTCCAATTTTCCTAGCAGTTTTTGTCAAATATCCCACAGACTCTGGTCATTTATTACTGTGTGCTTGTGTACCAGATCTACTCCACTAATCCATCACTGTTTCTTAGCCAGTACAAGATAGTTTTGGTGATTTCAATGATAATTTCTGAATAGAATACTGACATAAGAAAAACATTCAGTGTGATTCATAGCAATCTTTAAGATAATAATAACTTCCCCATCAGAGAGTAGAGTGTCCCATAAAATCATGTAGAATAATTTTTATTATCTTTATAAAGCTTACATATAAAATTATCCACACATACTTATATTTATTGTTTTTATATACATCATTTCTATGGAGTTTCATATATAGTTGTACAAATAATTCTACAGCAAGTTATAGATGTGTGTGTATATGTATGAGTGTGGGTCTATACACACTCATATGCACTGTGTACATTACTTGTGCATTTCCTAATTGTATTTTAAGAATTGGCAGATCCCTAACAGCTGTCATTTTTGCCCAGTCTAATGGCTGGGATGAAGTATAGGTTTAGAGTTGCTTCAATTTTCAAGTCTCTAAATATTGGTGATTTGGAACATTTTTATATGCTTGTTAATAGCTTGCATTTCTTTTGAGCCAAGTTAGTGCATATCCTTTGATCACTTTAACTATGGGGGAAGGATTCCTTTATAAAACATTAATGATATTCACAATAACTAGCATTTATATAGTGCTTTAGGCTTACAAGTATCTTATTTTATTCTTAAAACAACACTGGGGGGGGGAATACTATTATCCTCATTTTACAGATAAGAAAACTGAGGCAGATAGAGGTTAAGTGACTTATCCAGGATCACGCCATCTTCCTGACTCCAGACCCAGTACTCTATCCACTGAGTATCCTAGCTGCCAAAAAACAAACAATTTTTCCCACTGCTGATATTGAGGGATCACTTTGTGAAATACCAAAAGTAGGAGATGATGGAAGCATTAGGACACATAAATTTCTTGCACAGGTTTGAACTGTGTATTTTGTAATAGATCTACTGGGATTCTTAATTCTTTACAACTTGGGTCTTTCCAGACTATGGCTTCACCAAACCAAAGGCAAATAGAATAGATTCATGTCTTCCTCCCAAGGGCCATCAGAGATCTTTAGAGCAACCCTGCTGGACTTTATTTTACAGGCTATTGTGATGGAAAAAAAGGTTCCTTCCCCTCCCAGGCACTAAGAAAATATAGCACTGATGAAATAATTAGAAAAATCGCCCAATTTGAAAAATTAACAATGGACTCTAGGTGTTCCCATGATTTTTCATTCTGATGCTCCTAGGTACTTCTTAAGAAATGTCCATTCTGTTGCCTTTCCTTCAGTGAGTGGGAGATCCATTTTCCCCTTAGCTTTAGCAATAAAAAGAGGCAACTTACCACATGATCTCAGGGTCAAATTGTGGAGGTGATCTTGATCTTTGGTGCCCTCACCTCTACTTTCAGCCTCTTTCACCCTTTAGAGAGCCCCACCCCTTCCCCTAGTTTTCCATGTTGACCTATAGTTTCCCAGAGCTGATCTCAGAGATGTTCTGCTTTTATGGGCCTCTGCCCCCGCCCCACCCCCTCCTGCCCCAAGTATACAAAATTGGGACATAGGACTTGAACAAAGGGCCAGCTTGGTCCTCATTACACGCTTTTTAGTGATATAAAGCAGACTGGAGAGAGAGTAGAATTTGGTCATGCCCTTGGTTCAGATTCAGCCTTTAATACCTACTGGACCACTTCAGGAGGTAGGGCAGGTGGGGGCAGAGGGCAATTCCCCCTTTGAGGGAGGGCTTTAATCAGTCACTAGATGAGCAGTGGTCAATAAATTTGAAGCTTCAGCTATTTTTCTAGCTGGAGACTTCATTGACCCATAATTCAAAGTGCCAGCTGTTCAAAATCCACCTGAGCAAAGTGAGCTGAGGAAGGAATCAGATTTGGAGTGCCATTCATCCCTGCTTCCTTTTTGCTATATATAGCAACACACACACACACACACACACACACACACACACACACACACACACACACACACACACACACACACACATACACACACACACACAAAATATAAATATAACCCAGAGAGGTTATATCTCTGTCTCTGTCTTTCTTTATCTCTCTGTCTCTGCTTCTGTCCTCTTTGTCTATCTTTCTGTCTGTCTCTCTGCTTTTTTGTCTGTTTCTCTATTTCTCTTAATGTCTCTGTGTGTCTATCTCTCTGTGAGTATATCTCTCTGCCTCTCTCTGTGTCAGTCTCTGTTTCTATCTCTGTCTCTCTGTCTACCTTCTGTCATTATTACACTTGTGTCTATTAGTCTTATATGTGTGTATGTGTGTGACTGTAGGTTTTCATATATTTCAAGTTTCTAGTAATTCTGCACTTGGAAGTAGAGTTATGAAGCAGCTCATGATGATCCCTCTAGATGGAGAGCAAAAGTTCTCAAACAATGGCCTAGAGGGTGTAAATCCCAACCCTGTACTAGGAGAGGTCATTTTTTCCTATTTGACTCCCATAGTCATGTGAAGAACAAAGGTATGCAGGAAACATGAGAGGAGGATCAACCACAGATATTTCTGAGTAATAGTATTAGATCTACCTAATGAAGTCTTTATAAGAATTTTTTTTAAATACAAAATTAGAAATAGGTACCGGGGGGTGGCTAGGTGGTGCAGTGGATAGAGCACTGGCCCTGGAGTCAGGAGTACCTGAGTTCAAATCCGGCCTCAGACACTTAATAAATTACCTAGCTGTGTGGTCTTGGGCAAGTCACTTAACCCTTGCCTTGCAAAAAAACCCCTAAAAAAAAAAGAAATAGGTACCAATTGTGCACAACTGAAGCCGGGCAATAGGCAGTGGTCTGTTTTGCTTTTATTGCTCCAACTTCTAGAGGAAATGCAATAAAAAAGAAAGATCCGTACTTCTTCAAGTGTCCATTTAGAGGGTCTATGTAAGGGAGTTCCACCATCTCCCTCTTCTTTTCTCCTTTCCATGAGGGATCCTCAAATTCCCCCAAAGTAAGAGAAATCATGCCTTTCTAGTTTTGATCTTGTGTTAGTATCTTATCTTCCCAAACTGGGAAGAAATATCACTTTCAGGGTCTGTATAATGGTTGTTCCACAGGTCTTTGCAAAGTAGTTGTGTTGTGTGGAATATGGGGGTAGAGCAGGACTATACTATTTTCTCCTACTCCATTATCTGGGCTGGTCTCCAACTTCATCCCACTTCTTAGGACTTGCATAAATAGGAATATATGGATCACTACTCATCATGAAAAGGTGAAGGGTTTAATTTGGCTGTTTTTCCTGGGTTGACTGTCAGACATCATTCCTCCTTCAGCCCTCCAATATGTATTGATGTCAAGCCTTCCAGATTCCCTCCTCTGGATCCAAAGTCCTTTTTGGTTGACCATTCATTTTCTCCCTTTAATGCTTACTTCCTTGGACAATCCATCAGCTTGCTGTCTGCCTCAGAAGTAGGCCTCATTATGTCTGAATTATGTAACTGTCCATAATATTCCATCAGGGGCAATTTAATTTGCTGTCCAGTATTTGGTATTAAGTTAAGGAAAGTGCATATAGAAGCTTCCTAGTCATTATTATGCCAAATTGTTCTCTGTAATGTCAAGTCCCAGTTCCCAGTTTTGTCATCTGGAGCTGAGTTAACCATATATAATCTCTTCAAATGTTTGAGACCAGTGATCATGTCTTCCTATGTCTTCTCTTCTTAAGCCTAATCATTCCCATTTTTAGCAAACTCATTCTTCCATGGATTGATTTTCCCAGTCTATTTACCATCCTATAGAGGCTTTTTTTTTTTTTGGATATGTTCCAGCATGTCAATATAGTTTGAAATTTTCTTTTGAAAAACTGGGCTCAGAAAAAGCCTCAGTGATTCAGATGGAGAGTGAATAAGGTGGCAGAAAGACAGTAAAACTTGAAACTTATTGTTGGGTACCATGCTTAATGTTATGCCACCTTACAGCATATGCCTTTGTGTTTTTGGTTTTTACTGCTTTGACACATTCTGGGCTTGCATTAAGCTTGTAATTTAGGTATTTTTCATCTGTATTGCTATCAACCTTTTTCTTTCCATCGTGTACTTGTGCAGTTACTGTTTTTAGTCCATGTGGAAGACTTTAAATTCATTACTCTTTTTCTGGGACAGCTAGGTGATGTAGTAAATAGAGTGCTGAGCCTGGAGCAAGAAGACCTGAGTTCAAATTCAACCTCTTATGTTAACTAACAATGTGACCTGAGAAAGTCCCTTAAATTCTGCTTCAGTTTCTTAATAAGTAAACTGGGAGGGGGGGTCACAATAGCACCCTTCACAGCTGGATTGTTGTGAGGATTAAATGAAATAATATGTCTTCCACTAAGCTTCCAAACTGATATTACTAAAGCATAGGTTTGACCATATTCATCCCCTGCTCAAGAAGTTTCCATGTCTCCCAGTGGAGTGGTTGGTACCTCCATCCTGGGTGGCCTCAATACACAGTTAACCCAATTCATTCTAGTGTCATTTCTTATCAAGGATTATGACATAAGGGTCCAAACATGATGGTTTTGCTGTCCTTCTCGAGATAACAGAACAACTAGTTATACTTTTATAAGTCATCCATATTTCTTCTGCTTCATCCATTTTCATCTTTACATCTCTTTGAGATGACTACTTAGTTGGATTTCTGACCAAGCTTTCCATGGTCTGGCTTTACCCTCTACTATGTCTCTTGATTTTATGAAATGATATTACTCATAATCATCCACCATCCTTCTTCAGAAGATTTTACAAAATAGTTTTTATTTTAACCTGCTGTTTCTTTTGGCAGCCTGCTCTCTCCATTTGGCAAGGAAGTTAGATGTTTGCTGACTAAGGCACAATGTGTCCAAAACAAAGCTCTATCTTCTTTCCCAAACTTTCCCCTCTTCCTAATTTCCCTCTCACTTTAGAAAGTCATCATCCAATAAAATTTTTTTTAAAAACTCAAAAAAAGAAAATCATCAATCTTCCAGACAGTAGGATTCATAATTTCAGAATCATCCTGAAATCTGCTCTCTCCTTCACTTCTCATTTACAATCAGTTGGCAGGTCTTGCAGAGCCTTCCTTGGCAGCATCTTTTGTATTGTTATTTTTCTCTTTACTCACACCACAATTATTTTAATTTAGGCCCTCACCACTTCTTGCCTAGACTATTTCAACAGCTCCCTAAGTGTGCTTTCAGCCTCAAATCTCTTTCCTATCCAAACTGCTTTCCACAAAGCTGCCAAATTCATATTCCTAAAGCATAGGTTTGACCATAATACTTGTCTGCTCATTATGGTTCAATGGCTCCCAATTTCTTTTGGGCTATAATACAAACTACAATTTTTGACATTTGATGCCCTTCACAATTATGCATGAGCTACATTTCCAGGTTTATGGCATATTCCCCTTCTTCAACGCTGTCTTCCAGAAAGCTAGATAACATAATCTTATTTACAAATGGCATTCCATCTTCAGTCTCCATGCCTTTGTGTAGACTGTGTCTCCAGTCAGGAATGCTCTCCCTCCTTCCCCTACCTCAGGAATCAGCTCACACTTCCACTTCCTCCAGGAGAACCACCCTCTCCCCACCCCAGTTGCTAGCAATCTCACCCTTTCTCCCCATAGAAAATTACTTTATATGGATTTTGAATTTCTTTATTTGTGTTCATGCTATTTCCCCTTATAGAATGTAAGCTGCTATTTCAATCTTTGTATGCCCAGTTTCTAGTACCATGACATTAAATGATCATTTAATGAATGGACTAAAGAAATTAATGCATCTTTCAAAGTGTTATTGCAAATAGGAGATAGATGATTTGCATCAATTCTTTGAAATATTTATTTAATTGATTTATATAATTATACGTATCTTCCCTCCACTATAGTCTCCATTCCTCAGTTTCATTGTCTTAGGCTTTGTTTTCCCCAAGTCCTATTCATGGTGGCTATTATGGAATATGTCACAATTGTGGCTTTATCTGCCAAGGTTACATTTATTCTTCCAGAGGCAGGGCTCTGGTCTTCTTTGAAGATACAACCTGGAAATGATGGCAAATTCCTGTTTTTTTCAGAAATTAATTGATAGTTTTTGGTAGGACTATCTGACCTACCTTAGGAGGTAAAATAAAAGTGTGTACATATTGTTCTTGCCCTGGTAGGAATATTGCTTCTTTGGAAGCTGCTTGGGTTTTTCCTTCCCTCTCCAGTACTTGGCACATGGCATGACAATTAATAAGTGCTTAATAAGTGCAGTTGATTGAAGAATTGATAGGATGATAGGAGCAAAAGCATTTTTTTGGCACATGGCTCAGATTTCCAATATCACAGGAGCAGAGAAATGAAGAAGTTAAGAACATTTAATGAAGATTTTCTAAGAGGGCATTTCATGGCAGTTGCCAACTGATTTGCTGGGGTTGTGTAATGTTGACTCTACCTAACAGGGTAGTTTTCTATGGCTCACTCCCTGGTTATTAAAATAAGAAATTCTTGTAACTGCCTTCCTATAGAAATATTTTTGAAATATTTTATTTTCAAGAGTTTTAAAATATTATCATTTCCCCAGCTGGCATTATTTTAAGAATTGTTTTTGTAATGGTCATTTAGAACATTAGCACAGCTTGTCATCAGGTCCCTACACATCCCTTCTTTCCCTAGACATAATTAAATAGCACCATACTGTGACTGCAAGGAAAGGCCATGACCTTATTTAATGACATGACAACTGTGCAATAAGCCAACATTAATCAGGAACAATAATTATAAAAATAGTGTAGTTGGCCACCCCAAAGAGCATTTCACCAGCTGGGCATAGCAGATCCTTGGAAACTTGGAAAGTATTCCCCTAATAAAGACCTACTAAGTATTTTTACCTGTGATTACTCACCATTCCTATTAGCATTTTTTCTTCCATTAGCAATTCAGTAATGGGCCTCTCATTTGTATTCAAGATGCTAGTTCTTATAGATGGCTGAAAGGAAAATAGTTTATAACTGTGATGTGGCATTCCTTCCTTTCCCAAGTAACCTGCAATAAAAAAAAATTTGATCATAGGATTCATTCACCATAGGTCTCTGCTATGTGCTTTGGAGGCCCTGTAGAAGATTTCAGGAAAAAGGACTTGTCCCTGCCCTCAGTGATCTTATAGTCTATAAGGACTCCAAAAAGAAGGATTTTTAAAAAATTATTTCATCTCTTTCCTAGTTCCAGTACAATAATAATAATGCCAAAAATATTGTTAATTCAGGTCATTGTCAGAAGAAATTTTAAAAAATGGATTAACCATAAGGAGATTAGATTTAGCAATAAAGGTAGATCTAGCAAGTCAATGTGGCTATTTAGTAGCTGTGTGAACTTGGGCAAGTCACTTAACCCAGTTTGCCACATTTTCCCCATCTGTAAAATGGGTTGAAGAAGGAAATGGCAAACCACTCCAGTACCTTTGTGAAGAATACCCTGAATGGGGTCACAAAGAGTTGGACAACTGAGAACAACTAAACAGCAACAACAAAAAATTTCACAAGCATGATCTGGTGGTTAGAATTATGTATCATCAGAAGTCCTCTGTTTTTTTCATGGAACCACAGATGAGAAATGGCCAAACAAAAGATGCAGAATTCAAAGTATCCTAGAAAGCTCAAAAAAATTGTTATAGAACTGGATAATTATCATAGATCAGATGATTGTCCATCACTGTTTGAAGATACCATCAATTCTGAAAATCATAAGAACATTGCTTTCCCTAGTAATCACCATCTCAAATACTCATCCTTTCTAACTGTTACTCATTCATTTGCTCTTGGCTGATTCTTGAGTTGTACTGATGGAACCCACTAAAAAGGATGAGCTTAAGTCCCAATTCATTTGTATGAACACTTCTTTTCTCCACCTGCCAAATTTGTAGAACATAGTAGAATGAGGATTTGTCTCATTACTGTGTATTTGAACTCATTTGAAAAAGAGATGAAGGCTCTTCCACCTTCCAGACTTGTGTGCTCTTCTACTTTCCAGACTTCTGTTGAAACCCTGGCCAGCTGACCCGACCAGTTCAAACAGCAATCCATGTGGTCTATTCTTTAAACTCTTCTTAGCTTTTCTATCAGTTTTCTTAGGTGTTGTAACTTCTTTTAATAAATCTTTATTTTTCTTTCCACCCCTGCAAAAAAAAGAAAAAAAGAAAAAGAGATGAAGAACAAGATTGACACCACCACCCACCAATGATAGGTGGCATTTTTAGAACACGTCAACAAATAATCAAATCTGTGAAGATCAGTATTCCAACTCAGGAAATAGAACACCATCTAAACACCTTCTATCCCTCTACCTCAAAACATGGAATTAAATACCACATTATAAAGCACTCCAAAAGAAATAAAAGAAGAAGATAAGTACTAAAACAAATGTTAGCTAGATGTGAATGTTGGGAAAGTTATTTAAGTTTGGTTTACCTCTGTTTCCTCCATCATAAAATGAAGATCATAACAGCAACCACCTCACAGGGTATGAGGATCAAATGAGAGAATATTTGTAAATTCCTTAGTACATAATAAGTGTTTGATAACTACTTGTTCCCTCTTCTCCTCTTCCTTCCTTCCCCTAAAGGAGTCTGGTTTAGTTAAATCTGATTGAAACTGTTCCTGGCATTCAAGATCATGAAAAGGAGAGAGACAATTCTATATATGAGGGCAAGCCTGGACTTTAGTCTCCATGTTTGTTCTCTGGATAAAGAATTGGAGTCTCCAATCTAGTGCATTTTAGAAGGTCAGGAGACTGAGCATTATGGTTCTCTAGCATCTGGGGCTTGCAGTCAGAGGAGAAAAGTAAATTTCAGAGTCCAACTTAGCAATAGCTGAGATAAAGACTTAAGGCAGTGAACCACATAGGAATGTAAGCTTGGTGAGATCCAAGCTACATAAGAAATGAGCTAAGTTTGAGCCCACTCTCCCCAGAGACTGACTAGTTCAGGCAGAAATTCTCCTCTTCAACGTGTGTGTGTGTGTGTGTGTGTGTGTGTGTGTGTGTGTGTGTGTGTGTGTGTGATTCTTGGAGTCACTTTTCTTAAGATTAGATAGCTAAAGTGAAGCTAAGTGGAGGAAGGAAGTTAAGGCATCTTATCATTCCAAACTTCTAGAAGGTAACTAAGGATGAGTTGTAATTATTGTCTCACCAAGAATGATTTAACAGACAACCTGCAAATAGCTTTTAGTCTCACAGATCTTTTAAAAAAAATTCTTATTTAGATGAACAATCTAACCATGTCTTCATAAACATATGCTTGTAAAGCTCATTTTCTAACCCATATTCAATCATTTGCATTACATCTCACTATCTACAATTCACTATTCTTTTTTAAAAATTGCATTTTATTTTATTTTTTTATAATTACATGTAAAGACAATTCATTTTTAAAAAAATATTGATATCCAATTTTCCTCTTTTTGTTAGATATATGCAATCATGTAAAACAGATTTTCATATTTGTCCTGTTGGGAAAGATGAAGCAGATCAAAAGAAAAAAAACACAAAAAAAAGAACTAGAAGATACTATGCTTTAATCTGCATTCAAACTCCATCACTTCTTCCTCTGGAGGTGGATATCTACAATCACCCATTGTAGCTTAAGAATGCTTTGGATCCTGACTGTCCTCCAGTGTTTTTATTTTAACTTTCTCTTTCATCTTTGTGCCATTTACACATTGATAAATATGTCACCTATGTCTTTATACATCATTAATAAAAATGCTAAATAGTCCTGGGACATTTCTCTAGAGATTTCCTCTCATGTTGACATCAAACCAATAATGACTGTTCTTTTCATCTGGAACTTCAAGGAATTCTAAAATGATCATATCTGTAAGTCTCCATCTTGTCCATGGATAGAGTAGGATATAGTATATATCTGGGGAAATTATCTGAGCAACCCAAGAGTCAGAGGGTAAAACAAAGAGATAAGGTCTATCCTGTAGTGATCACACTAGCTCTTCCTTTATAGATACTCCCCAGCCACTTAGATCAGTTCAGAATCTTGCTAAGACTCCTCTATAGATAGATAATTTGCAGATTCTCTTTTCTCTCCTATTTCTTTCCTATTTTATTTCCTATTTTTTTCTCTTCTTCAGTCTCCTGGCAACTCTCCTATTCTAGAAAATCTCAAAGTAGCTCAGAATTACAGAATTAGTAGGCATATCAATGCTACTTAACTCATAGGTCTGACACAGGTGATCTAGATTTTAAAGAAAAGAAATTTATTCATTTATTGATGTATCCATTCATTCATCCATTTTTATTTATTTAGCATTTAATATGTGCTAAGCACTCTAAAAATATTATTTTATCCTTACAATAACCTCATTTTATAGTTGCAGAAATTGAGGCAGACAGAAGCTAAGGGTCTTGTCCAGATTCAGACAGCTGTGTCTGAGACCTAATTTTAACTCTAGGGTTCCTGCCACCAAACTCAGCTCTCTATCCACTGTGTCACCTGTCTAAGGTGTCCTGTCTAAGCAGCCCCATTTCATTCAAGCTTTACACACAGGACATGACCTCCAATCCCTTGACCATATTGGACACTCATTTCTCATTACATTTAAATTCCTCAGTCCCTACTAAAATGTTGTGGTGCCTGGTACTGAACACACTACTCTAGGTGAGGTCTGACCAGGATAGCATACAGAGGGACGTCCAGAAATCACGACCATTTCTTCATGAAATCTGAGGTTGTATTTGCTTTCTTGGCTTCTGTGTTGCATTCTAGACACATTTGGAGGTTTCAGTCACTAAAAACCACAGTTCTATTTTTTTTAAGTATGATCTGCTCTATCTACCCACATTCCTGTACAAAGGCAGTTTGGATTTTTAATATAAAAATATTTTGACTTTAAATGTTAAAAGTTTTATTTCAGACAGCTTCTAGCAAGAATACAAAATAACTAAATACTTCATGGACTAATAGATAAGAAATATATTTAGTGAATACAATGTCAATAGAGTGCAAATTCTTCCTGTCTGTTTCTCTCTCTCCATCTTGTGTTTATTTTGACCTAACAACACTAAGAAAACCCAGCTGCTTCATCACCCAGCATCGCACTATCCATATGTGGAATCAATGATTACAGCAAATGGAAAAGTTTTGAGAACTGTGGATAACACCTTGGCAGTGTTCCTTCCAGGGAGGTTCACATTGACAGTGAGGTTGAAACACCCATTGCCAGAGCTAACTCAGTATTTGGGAAACTCTGAAAGAAAGTGTGGGAGAGAAATTAGACTAATTACCAAACCAAAGGTCTACAGAGCCATTGTGCTGACCTCATTGCTTTATGCCTGTAAAATTGGATAGTCTATCAACACCATGCCAGGAAACAGAATCCCTCACATTTAACTTGTTTTAAGAAGATTCTGAAGATCAACTGGTGGGAGAAGATACCAGACACTAAGGTCTTTCTTTAGTTAATCTGCCAAGCATTTCAACATTATTACAGAGTGCATAACTACAATGGGCTAGACATGTTTGAATGCCAAACACTTGCCAAAAAAAACACAACTCTTTTATGGAAAACTCACACAGGGCAAGCACTCACAAGGGGGTCAGAAGAAGTGATACCAAGACACCCTGAAGGTCTCATCAAAGAATTTTAGAATTGATTGTACAGCATGGGAGATACTGGCACAGGACTGCCTGGCATGGCATGCCCTCATCAGTGAGGAAGGTAAAATGAAAGCATATCAAAGGAAATGTGGCATCTGTAAGTTTAGAGAACTCATCCCAAGTAGTCACTTGGACTATCCGTGCCTGACCTGAGGTAGAGCATTCTGAGCTAGTATTGGGCTGATCAGTCACATTCACACACATTGCCATTTGCCTCAAAGTGATGTCATTTTAGTCTTCTTCCATAAACAATCAACTAATTCTGTCTCTTTCTGTCTCTGTCTCTGTCTCTGTCTCTCTCTCTCTCTCTCTCTCTCTCTCTCTCTCTCTCTCTCTCTCTCTCAAATTGTAAAGACGGGTTGTGTCCCAAGGATAGAAGTTTAGAATGTATCTATCTGCTTTACCAGATGTGGAAAGTTTCATCACACAGGGATGAGGGACATTTATTATTTTTTTGGTCATTCCAACTCATAAACATGCAGGAGCAGCTAGATGGGGCATGGATAGAGTATCGAAATTAAAGTGAAGAAGACCTAATTTGAATCACGCTACTTCTGTGATCTTGGGCAAGACGATTAACCTTTGACAGGGATTGGTCAAATGCTGGTGCCAATTTGAAGATTCTAAGAAGTGATATTAGCCTGATATTTGGTCAGGAAGGAAGGGGAGGGATATTCAAGTCAAAGAGGGAAAGAGATGACAAAACGGGGAGCAGGAAAGAGATAGTCTTTCTCCGTATTTGACTTGCATTTGTCCACACCCCCACTCAGAATCAGTCTAATCTGTGAGCAATAAGGCAAAGATTGTGGAGTGTCCAGTATTGCCTACAATAGAACTGTGCATGGAAAAGAGAATGTCTTGGGAACCAGACCCTGTTCTTGAACTTCTCCCCTGCCCTCTCCCAGTCAAGGACTTCTAGCCCAAGTTATAATGATTTGAATTTCCTAAGTGAAGTGCCTTGTGTTGCTTCTACTCCTTTCTACACTCCTAGAAGGAGCACCTGTGGAAAAGTTCAAACACCTGAGCTTTTATTCCTACAACTCCTGCATTTGGGCCATGGTTGTGGATTGTTTGGAATTGGTCTGGTCCCAGGAGAAGCCGCAGGCATGTAGCCATAAGGGCTTACACATTTGATCCAAAATGAGCAACCCATTATATATGACATTGGAACATGTCTGCTTACTTATGAGTAGGACTGACTCCAGGAAGCCAAGATCCCATGATTGGGGTTCATGAAATATGACAGATTCAGGAGGAGACAGTGCCTTACAATAGTTGGGGGCTCATGAAGGACTCTGCTTTGGTAAATCCACATTAACCACGCCCCTTCCGCCAACAGGGACAGACAGGGAGGCAGTTGTGGGCAATAATTGATCTCACACTCTCTGAGATTCAGGAAGAGATTGACAATTTTCTTGCCTCTGCCCCTAACTCAGTGGAGCAAGGGCTCAACCACAGGGGTGAGGGAGGGACTTTTCCTTCAGTGTCAGGAGAGAGATCGCTAGAATTTTAAAAAAGAAAACAACTATATAGAAACCCTTAGCTAGGTTAAGGCAACAGATTTCTCTGTATATTTTTCTAACAGTAAGGTTCTTGTTTGTCCTGCATGCAGACACATGCAATGTATGCACAAAAACACACATGGGCACATGTATATGCAGGTACAGGAGGCCAGTCCAAACACAAATTAAAATGAAAAAAGAGTCCAGTCTTAAGGCTGGATAGATTCCTGCTCTAAGTTGTCAAACTGTTTCTCTTAGGGTGTGGTTTAATACATTCATGTGGGAAATGCGAGACATATACCTTTTACTATAAGGGAGAATTCATTTTGGGAAGGAGTCTCAGTAGAAGAAAGCTTTCTGTAAAGATGAAGGAAAACTGAAAGGGATAAAAAAGCTACAAAATCAGCCTAGGGCAACAGAGTGAAGAGAGCATCTTAGGATTGGGGGGAGGGGGAGGGTAGCAGAAGGCTATTGGTCTTTGTTATGATACCTGTTATGACACTGACTAGACATATTTAAAATCAAGAAGCTATTACAATATTTTCCAAGTTTATATAATATTTATATTAATTCTGCCTTATTAATTATTAATTAATTAACTTGTTAATTACTAAATTATTTCTTATTATAGTTGATAGTGGCCTTTTTGACCTTAAGAAATTCTCTGCCCTTGGACACATGCTTTTTTTTTTGAAAAATAGTCTGTCTTGATAGATTTTACCCATCAGCTCCTTCTCCCCCCATGTTCTTCAGAGAGAGCAGGTTGAAACTGGGAAACAGGGTTGAGAAGGATTAGGAACAAAAAAATAAATAATCAGGTCTCAAGGCCAGGACAGACTTAGGAAGAACAGAAAGGAGAAGACAGCTGGCCAAGAAAGGTTGGTCGTGAAAGAGATCTAGAATGGAAAAGTTAAAGAGTAGAATAGATTGGTGGATGCCTTATATTTGTGAATTGTTCAGACATTCTTATGAGGGAGGAACCTATATGTGGTTATATCACTGGAGTTGGTGAGACTAAGGAAAGAGAGTTGGCTGAACCAGTCATGTAACCAAGAGTCGATCATGGGTTCTAAAGGTCTTAATGAAGTACATGGAAGTGAAGTGTAAATACCCACAAATAGTCTAGAAAAAAATCAAGGCTAAAAAGTTCAATAAATGTAAAAGTTCAGTAGGAATTTACTTTGCTTTGCATTGAATGTAGAAAGGTTTTTAAATTTTTTACTGAAGCTAAGCCATTGCTCTGCATATTCTTTTGATAGCACCTTTGCATCATTAAGGAATGCACATTAACTTTAATATTGTTGTGTTGTAAGAAATGATAAAGGGGATTGTGTCAGAAAGACCTGGGAAGACTTGTATGAACTAATGCAGAGTGAAGGGAGCAGAACCAGGAGAACATTGCAAATAGTTACAGAAATATTCTAATGATGATCAACTGGGAAAGACTTTGCTATTTTGATCTATGCAATGACAAGTCATGATTCCAGAGGACTCATAATAAAACATACTACCTAGATCATGATAAAAAGGTAAAGAATTTAGACTACTGGGATGGCTATGTGGTGCAGTGGACAGAGCACCGATCCTGGAGTCAGGAGTACCTGAATTCAAATCCAACCTCAGATACTTCATAATTGCCTAACTGTGTGGCCTTGGGCAAGCCACTTAACCCCACTGCCTTGCAAAAACCTAAAAAATAAAAAAAAATTCAGAGTGCAGATTGAGACATTTCTTTTTAGAGATGACCATGAGAGAATTTATTTTAATTTATTATATTTTTAACAAGTACTTTGTTTTTCTTTCTCACTTGGGAAGAAGAGGAAAGAGAGAGAGGCATATTTTTTGCAGATTGAGCAAAGCAAAATTTAATTTAAAAAAGGGTTAGAAGAAGAGTCTTGGTGATTTGTGAATCTCTATTTTGGAGGCTATTTCTTAACCTGGAAAAAACACCCCCAAAACAAGAGAGGTATACAGTCTTCCTAGGGGTGATAGAGAACTTCTAAGGGATTATCAAAATGAACAAATATCAGTCTCTTCTGGTGATTTATGTGGCCACAAATTATTCTTCCACAAGGAACCTAAGAAGAATTGCCAATATGTAAAAAAGTTTTGAGCAGGAAACTGTAGATTAAAAGGTATAGGATGTGTTCTCCTCACAGTAATTCACTGAAAGCAAGATGGATACCAAAGAGAGAAAAAAATGTAGTGGGAAGTATATAATTGACCAAGAAGGTAGGATGAGATTAAGGCTTCCAGACCACAACCTCAGAATTGCCAGGTGTCTGGCCCAAGGTGTGTAACAAAGCCAGCTAAGAATGAAGTGACTGTGTACTTGCAAATCTAACCAAAAGTTCTTTCATTTTAAAGGGACAAGGAGGAAAAAAAATTACTTGTGTCATCACCATAGCTAGTGACCATAAGAAAGAAAAGGGGAAGGAAACAAGCATCATTAACATGAAATGTTAATTATATATATATGTATTGCCCAGGCACTAAGGCACTATGATATCTTGCGTGAGGGTAACTAGCTAGGTGGGACAGTGGATAGAGCACTGACCCTGGAGACAGGAGGACTTGAGTACAAATCCAGCCTCAGACACCTAATAATTACCTAGCTGTGTGACCTTGGGCAGGTCATTTAACCCCATTGCCTTGTAAAAACAAAACAAAAACAAACCAAACTTATCTCACAAGATTCACAACAATTTGGGGAGGCAGTTATTATTATTAGATCCATTTTATAGCTAAGAAAATTGGAACAATTAGGATTATGTGACATGCCTAAGGTCACATAACTAGTAAATATCTAACATAGGATTGGAACTCAGGTTTTCCTCATGCTATTCCCAGCAGTCTATCCATTGAATTATCTGGCTGCCTTAGAAGAATAGCAAATCCAAGAAAGGAACCAGTAGTAAAATCTATGCAGAAATGCCCAAAGTTGAGGCAACAAGCAAGAGGAATTAGGGGTTCTTTCTTTAAGGAACCAAAATTGAACTCAGTTTCACTGAGACTTGATAAAGGAAATCAGAATCCAGGATATGACTGAATGACTGTGACTTACTCAAAATAAACAAGGCATATAAAATGAGGAGGGGAGGACATGGTAATACTGTCCATTAAGAAGGTATCCTCATAGATCTGTAACAGAGTCATGACTTGTGTTCAAATGTACCCTTCCTGGTGGGTTGCATAGACCATCTACAGCTAATTTTGCCTGTTTCTTGTTGGATGGTGCCAACTTGCACCACTCAGGGCTCTCAATGACAAATGACAAAGAACGTCCTAACTGGCTTTTGGGTCAGTAGAACTGGAAAGTGACCTTATGAGTTCCTGGAAGGCCACTGGTATGGAAGTGGCATTTGAATCCACTGGAGCAACAGGGGCTGATATCAGAAGCTTTGGCTGTCATTAGAGAGTGAGCTATCATCAGGAGAGGGCCCAGACCTGGTATATTTAACCAGAGACAAAATGCTAGTAGTGATCAAATACTGCCCAGATACTACCCAGTAAAGTGGGAATTGCCTCATTGACTACACTGCCTTACTTCATTGTATTCCCCGTGAGGCTAAAGATCACAGTCTACTGCAGTAGTTTGTTGTTTCCTTTTCCAGTGGATTAAGGCAAGCAAAGGTTAAGTGACTTTCCCAGAGTGTCGCATTTAGTAAGTTCTGAGGCCAGATTTTCACTTAGATCTTGCTGAGTTTAGGTTCAGTGCTTTATCCACTGTGCTGCCTGGCTATCTCCTCATCAAGGATCACTTCCACATCCTCACTAGAAGGCTGGGTTACTGTCTCCCAGACTTGTAGCAAATAAGATTCTCAGTAGGGAAAGCTTGCTCAACTGTTCTCTGATGTCTCCTGCCCTGAAGACTCCAAATGAAAAAAAAATCTAGATAAGGATGATCTAGATTCTGAAAGGACATGAAAATATCCCTGACATGTGAGGCTCTAGGGAAGGAATTATGTGTACTCAGCCTGGAGAAGAGAAGCTTTAGGGTGCACATACCCACAATCTCAAAGAGCAGTCACCAAAGAGAAGGATTAGGATTAGGTTGGTTTTACTTCTGTCCCCTCCTCTCATCAGGGAGACAAATCAGGAACAAGAGAATGGAAGAAGTAGACAGGTGAACTTTGGCGCTATGGAAGGAAAAATGTGTAAACACTCAATTCTTTTCCTTCTTTGGAAGGGAGAAGCTTCCCAGTTCTGACAGGCCAGTTAGGCAGATGGACACTAATTAGGGCTCTTGTCACCATGACAGCTATTCAGGAACAAATTGGAATAGATGACCTCAATGGACTCAATGGGCTCTTTGGATCAAGTCTAATCAAATTTAATTTAATAAGGGATGAATCCAAAGCATTTTTTCTTGGGTTCAAAAAATCAATGCCTAAATACAAAAGTGAATGTGTGGTTCACCTGAAAGCATACTCTTGGCTTAAGAAAACTCCACTAAATACTGGATACCTACTCCCTAGGGACGTTGTCTGGGGGGGAGGGGGGACAAGGATTCTTTACCAGTCTTGTGTCAGCCTCCATGACCTTTAAAGTGTCTTCCAGTCCTGAGATGCTGTATTCCTGTGACTGTGACTCTACTTGCCAGGAATCTTATAGGGAACAGATTTGCTTCCTATACTGAGGTAAACAAATTCAGACAGCAAAATTAAGGGAAATTCAAAGTTATTTATGTATATACTTTTCTCTCTAAAACCTCTTCCTTATTCTTGTTGTGTTTTGGATAATCTGATTTGGAGTAATTTCCAAGAATCAATTCTTTTATATCAGAGATATATAATTTTGGCTCCTGGAATTGCCCCCACAATAACTAAATTAAGATTGTTGCAGTAACAGTTGAGATTTTATGAGTAACATCTAATTTTAAAATATTTATGAATCAATTCCACAAGTAGGCAGAGAAGAAATATTTATGTATTGAGAGGTGACAACACATCTCCAAATGTCTTGGTGTTTCTTAATAGATCAGCAGATGCTGATAATGTGGCAATATTGGTAAACATTTTCCTTATAAATATTAATAACTCCCAATATGAAGCTAAACTGTAACTCTTTGGATTGGTGCTATTTTCATAAATTATAATATACTATCAACATTAGCTAATGGTTCTATATCAAGTACCATTAATTAAGAACATGTTCATATAATTTAGGTGCATTTCTTTAAGTCATCTTAAGGCAGATTGTTGTTTATAATAATAGAACCCTGCTAAACAATCTGCAAAGTCTATTAAAATAAATCTACCCTAAGAGAAAACAAATAGCCATCCTCATTAATTCATTGCTATGCTTCAAATTCTTATAATTGCAAAAATTCATTTTCCTATTGTTTCTTTTTGGCTCAAGAACTATGAGGAAGAGGCAGTTTGTAAATTTGAATATAATATTGCCAAAGTGGGAAGATTGTTAGTGGTAGGATTTTCCAGTGACTCTGCCTCAGGTTTTAAAATAAGCACAACAAATTGTTCTTTTGAGGGGAGGCATTGTTGCACCCTGACAACAAATCTTTAAGTAGAGGAAAGTTGCAAGTTCAAATAAGACATGTCTTCCTTGCTCTATGGTCTATTGTGATCAAAGATCTAATGCCAAAGTTCTGAAAGCGTGGTCAGAGACACTTGGGACGGTCCTCAAGATGCTCTGAGGGAATGTCTATGAGTTACAAATGCTTTTCAAAAGACTATTAATGTGTTTTTTCCTAATATAATAATTATTGAAAGACATAACCACATAGACAAAATGTTCTTTCGCGAGGGGATGAAGTTCTTCATAATTTTAAGACTATAAAAGGGTCCTAATATCCAAACATATGAGAACCCCTGGTCTACTGGCTAAAGGATTAAATTTGGATTCAATTGTCCAAGCACCATTTCTGACCTACTGTGGAGAAAATTGGAGAAATTATTCGACTTTTCTAAATCTGAACTTTCTTATCTGTCAGATGGGTATAATAATACCACTTCACAAGGTTGTTGTGAGAAATACATTTTATAAACTATGTAAGATCATGTAAATATGAATTATATTCACAGAGAAAGAAGGAATAATAAAAATAAAAATAAAACCCCTCCTCCAGCTCTTCCAGATGTTGTTGCCATCTGGCCTGTTTACCTGGATACTTTATTTGCCCTTTTCATTTTAGTACTATGATCTCCCTTCCTGCTTCCTGCCCCCTCTAGCTCCAAGTGTATCATCCTATAAAGAGTAAAGGTCACAGAAGAAATCCCAAGTGCAATTTGATTGACTAATGGATGAGCTGTGTTGATTCTCCTGGCTCAAGAGCAGGATTAATACATAGAGATAGAATACATGGAGCAGTTGGGAGAAGAGACAGTGAGAAAGACTTAAATTCAATGTATAGCACTTGGGAAATCTCCCCAATAGCTAAAATTGTCTAGAAGTGTATTGGATATGTTACTCCCCATAATTAAGAGAATCTAGAAGAAAGTGGATGACTTGCTTGATACAGATGGGGTTCCCATTCAGGTTTAACTCCATCTAGTCACTAAGATTCCTTTCCTTCAGAGCAGCCCAGGATGAATTTATTGCTTCTGTTACTTCCCATGTTGATTATGGTTACAGAACTACTTCTGGTGGAGTTGGTCATGAATCCATGTGCCAAGTCATGGATCATAGGTGACTATTTCATGCATGCCCAGTCTGAAGGCAGCAGAATCATTTCTGCACAGTATAATTAGTATCCTCCTTTGATCTAACCTATGATCTAACCTTAGTTTTCTCATCTGTAAAATGGGGATCATAGACTTATGCCAATTACTTCTAACAAGTCAGCTGTGGGAATCCCTTGATCTGAAAAGACTCTTAGAAGGGACTAACATCATCTGCCAAGCTTTATGCAGCTTTGGTCTTAACCATAGACCCAAACATTAGGAGAGTTTTAAGTAAGCCTTTCAAGAGGGAATTGCTCAAAGAAATGTGTTTCCCCTTATTATTTTGTAGTTTATGTTACCAAAATTTTCCAGATGCAATTAGTAAAATTGAAAACCTGTGGACCAGGGCTGTAACTAGGTGCCCATATGTAAAGAAGGTTTACTGTCTCTTTTTTCACTCTAGACTCTCCCATCTGGAAGAGAAAGGCAATCTGTTACAGGGCTTAGTATTGGTAGAACTCAACTCTGTTTCTCTGCAAGAAACCTTGGACAGCCTTAATGAAAGTGCCAGAAATAAACATCACCAGAGGCCAAAGCAGGCATTTGATTAGGAATTGATCCTGGAAGGGTTGACCTACTTTTCACTGGATTAAATGCAATCCCCTGAAGATATTTGCAACACATACTGTCTTTCAAAAATATCACTTATCTATGATTTTTTCCTCTAAAAGATGGAATATAGTTCTCTTAAAATGTTCTATTTTAAATTCTATTTATTTGAGACTTTAAAAAAATCCCTCTAGTTATGTCACAGAAAAGATATGATCTAGATTTGGGTGAAAAAAAATGTTGCATTCTATGAAAGTCAGATGTCATAAAAGGTAAGGAGAACTGGATAATCTTGGTCAGATTTTCAGACCTCTTTTTTTTCTGTCCCTGACTCTGGCTATCTCTCTGCTGTTTGCCCCCATTCTGCCTACTTACTAAGCAGAATGGTAAATCTTGGCAGTATCCTGAGAGGTTGGCAGAGTATGCTGTTAGCCATAGCACCAACAACAGCCCAGGCATCCCTTGGGTTTTTCTGGAGAAGCCATGAGCACTTTGCATCCTTAAATGACTATCAGAACCCTCTTCTTTCCTTTCCCTTCCCTTCCCTTCCCTTCCCTTCCCTTCCCTTCCCTTCCCTTCCCTTCCCTTCCCTTCCCTTCCCTTCCCTTCCCTTCCCTTCCCTTCCCTTCCCTTCCCTTCCCTTCCCTTCCCTTCCCTTCCCTTCCCTTCCCTTCCCTTCCCTTCCCTTCCCTTCCCTTCCCTTCCCTTCCCTTCCCTTCCCTTCCCTTCCCTTCCCTTCCCTTCCCTTCCCTTCCCTTCCCTTCCCTTCCCTTCCCTTCCCTTCCCTTCCCTTCCCTTCCCTTCCCTTCCCTTCCCTTCCCTTCCCTTCCCTTCCCTTCCCTTCCCTTCCCTTCCCTTCCCTTCCCTTCCCTTCCCTTCCCTTCCCTTCCCTTCCCTTCCCTTCCCTTCCCTTCCCTTCCCTTCCCTTCCCTTCCCTTCCCTTCCCTTCCCTTCCCTTCCCTTCCCTTCCCTTCCCTTCCCTTCCCTTCCCTTCCCTTCCCTTCCCTTCCCTTCCCTTCTCCTCTCTCTCTCATCCCAGATCTCAGAGAAAATGTTTTCCTATTGCCCAGAAGTCACTCTGAGGTCCACCTCTCCTCCTCTTATCTACATAGCAATCCTCCCTTCCTTACACACACACATCTTGGAATCAACCATTATTCTCTCCTTGCCAGATGTCCTCCATGCTGGAATTCTCTCCCTCATCTCTTTCTGCTTATTCTCTTCCCCAGCTTCATTTTTATCTCAGCTGAAATTCCACCTTCTACAAGAGTTCTTGCTCAGTTTTCCTCCCTCAAGTGCCTCTCCTCTGTTGCTTATCTCCAATTTATCCTGTTTTTACAGTTATTTGTATATTGTATCCAGTATTAGATTATGAGCAGCTGAGAGAAGGGATTGAGATTTGCCTTTCTTTTCAGTACAGGCCGGCAATATTGTTGATGGACTTACTGATGGATACATATATGCTTCAGTCATCTACTTTTTCCTTCATTTTCACCCTCTCTTTTTCTACTGACTCCAGTCTGATGCCTTCAGAAGCGGTGTTTCTAGCCTTAAAAAGAAAACATTCACTAGGTCTTACATCCCTTCAAATTTCACAGTATATATCTTCCTCAACCAAACTTCAGAGGGAGGGGCTGTCTCCACTAATTGCCTCTACTTCCTTTCCTCTCACTCATTTCTCATATACTTTTGACCTCATCACTTAAATAGAAATGCTATGTCCAGTGTAACCAGTCATCCAATTCTCTATCTCCAACCCCACCCTTCTGTACTTGTGTCCCAGTCACCTCTTTCCCCTGGATACTTTCTCATCTCCAGGTTTTCATGACACTGTTCTCTCTTGGTGCCCTTCCTATCTGAGCTCCCTCTCAGTCTCTGTTGCTAAATCACCATTCAAATCTTGGTGGTGTAGCCAAGGCTCTGTCTTGGGTATCTTCTCTCTCAACAACAGAAGTCTCTCTCAATGATCCTTAAGGCTGGCACCTTCCTTTTGCTGATCATGTCCAGTTAAACCCTATAGATCCTATTTATACATATTTCTTGACATCTTATCCCTCATAGTGGCCTTCTTAGACAGTGAACTCCTTAGGACAATCCTTTGTATTTTGTTTTTGTTTTTGTTTTGTTACTAGTGTGTAGCACAGTGCTTGGTAAGTAACAGATGTTAAGAAAAGCTTGGTGACTTGATATAATGTCTACTTTTATTTTGCAATTCTTAGGAGGGATTTCAGGAAGTCCAGGAATTTTAAAGTTGTCTCTCCATCTATTTCTTAGGTCAATTGTTGCTTACATCAAATCTGTTTGTTTTTCAATGATTTGAATCTTTTGATTTTCTTCTACTAGTTCTTTCTTTTTTCATTGATTTCGGTCTGCACTCTTCTAATTTCATGGATTCAATTTCTTGAATAATATTTGTTTTAATTGTTCAAATCTCCTTCCAATTATTTTTTCAAGTTTATTTCTTTAATTTTATCTCATTTCATTCCTTCTAGGGAATGTATGTAGTTTTTGTGACATGAAAGAAAAGACACACATTTTAAAAACAGATTGTGAGACTAAAATGGTGGCCTTGTTCTTCTCTCTGGAAGGGTCTTTTCACTATTTGCACCATCCACCATCTCAAGAACTCCCAGGAAGGACTTCATACTAATCGCCTGGTTGAATAAGCTTGCAAAGCATCAACCTGTGGAGCAATAGATTATGAAAATCTATTTTAAAAAAAGAAAATCTATGTCAAGACCATTAATTGACTTTATAGGTATGGATGGACCATCCCCCATCTGTCCAGCTAAATGCAATAGAACACTGCTGAGTGGCACTGTAACCTAAATTCTTCCCTGTTGAATAAATGCATAACCAAATATTATTTCCTGAGGAAGTCAAATTTGCTTCTAATGAGTCACTTTTTTTAGGATTTTAATACCACTTTTCTCTTCACTTCTGTGTCTGAGTTTGTTAACCAATACCCCTGCTCCTAGGTCAAATTTTCTTCTTTTCCCTAAGAACCCAGTCTGAGAAATTCCCCACTCCCAGAAAATCATTTTTCTTTTCTTTGAGACTCTGCTTGTAGTTGTTATAGAGTTATATTCTTATAATAGGTTTTCATACTCTTTAATCACTAAAGTTTACTGTTTTCTTTGATTGACTCACTTCCTTGACTCATCTTTCTAGGATAAATAGCTCCAGACCCAGTTAACTCTGGGGCGTAGTTGACCTGGTCATCCTGTCCCAGGGCCTCTGGGTTCTTGGGTCTAGGTCTCCAAGTCTCTGGGAACCTACCCAGGCCATCTCTGTTCTGAGTTCTGGAACATTATAGTATTTGGGAATTCATCCATCCATGCTGACCACTGCCCTTTTCAGTTCCCAAGGTCTCCAGCCTAGGCATTTTGACATCTCATGATTTTCTCAGGGGAATCTTCTGCTTTTGCTGCTTCTAAGCCCAGAGTCTTGCAAGGATACAGATGTTCTGCCTCAGAATGTTCTGGAACTATTTTCCTTTTCTATTTCTCATAGTTTTATGTTAAAAATCATATTATTAATAAAACTAATATGAGCTTCCATTTTGTTGAAGCTAGTGGAAGAGTTGGGCAGCAGAACAGAAGCTCCCATTCTGGCAGTCATTTTGTCAAGAATTCCCAATGATGTCTTGATGGTCAAATTGAATGGTTTTTCTAAATCTTCATCCTTTTTTTATCTCTCTGCTCTCTTTGTCAGTGTTGATCACTTCCTTCTATAGACTCTCTGCTCAGTCAGTCTATAAGCTTCTTTAAAAATTTATTCTATTTTTAATTTAAAAGTTTAAATTAAATTAAAAAAATATTTTTTTTAAAAGTACCCACTGTGTGCTAAGCACTGGAGGTGAAAAGAAAGGTAGAGGCAGTCTCTGCCCTAATGGGGGAAACACTATGTAAACAACTATGTAAAAACAAGACAGGTTAATCTGGGAGAGTCAATAGAGGAAAGGGGAAAACATTATAGGCAATCAAGAAAGGCCTGATGTCAAACATTGGGAAGTAGTTGGGACTTGAAAGAAGCCAGGAGATAGAGATAAGGAGGAAAAGAATTTTCGGCATGGGGATGGTCATAGAACTGGGAGCTGGAATGTCTTGTATGAGGAATAATAAGAAGGCCACTGTCATTGAATTGTAGTGTACATGGGAGGAGGATTACAAGGAACATATGGTATAAGGAAAGTGGAAAGTTCACAGGGGGCTGATGATGGTCTTTGAATAGAAGCCAGTGCTTTGTCTATTTGATCCTGGAGGTACTAGGGAATCAGTGAAGTTTATTGAGTAAAGGGTCTGCATTTTAGGGAAATCGCTTTGGTTGCTAAATGGAGAACGGATTAGAGTGGGTAGATATTTGAGGCATGCAGCCCCACCATCACGTTATTGCAATGATTCAAAAAGGAGATGATAAGGACTTGTACTAGAGTAATGGCAGTGTCAGAAGAAAGAAGAGGGTATATTCTAGAAAAAATGAAAGTGAAAGGCCTTGTCACACTATTGGATATGAGATGTGAGAGACAGAGAGAAACAGGGAAAGCGGGGGGAGGAGTCCCATGTTGCTGCACTCTCTCAATGGTCAGATTACTTCTTTTCAGGTTTCTTTGTGATAGCCTTATTTATTGGGCATCTCTATCAACTGTGCCACACATTACCAGACAATATGGCAGCCTGAATAGGCCCAGCTGCTTTATCAATGCTTATTACATTGACTGGCACATGTGACCATTATTAAAGAGTTGTTCTTTCCATTTACACCATCGTAGTCATTGTATATTTCATTTTCTTAGTTTTGCTGTCATAGTTTACCATTTTACACTTTTTCCTATACCTTTCTGTATTCATCATGTTCATCATTTCTTAGGGAGCAGTAATAATCCATGACACTCAGGGATAACAATCTAACTATTCCCTAATCAATAGACATCTCCTTTTTGTTTATTTCAACAGCCTTTTGCTATCACAAAAGAATTCATATTAACTATCTTGTTATGGGGGCAGGGCAGGGAGAAGACTTTCTTCTTAACAATTTTCACCTTGGGATATAAACCCAGAAATGCAACTTCTGGATCAAAGGGTTTTAAATTATTTGCATAATTCCAATTAATTTCCAGAAAGAAAAACTAAGGAAGGTTTTATTTTCAACAACAAAGTTTTACTTTCCCCCTTAAGCAGGAGGGGGAAACTGAGGCATAGAGAGATCAAAGAGCTTTCAAGGTCAGAAAAGCCCTCAGCATTAGAATCCAAGTCCCCTGGCAAGACCTCTCTCCACTGGACTACCCAGCCTCTCTGACAGATGGCGTGGTAACCCCAGGCTATCTTCTCTCTGAGCATTAACAAGACCCAAATGCTGAGTTTTTTGATGAGATACTCATCTCTCTGCAGGGGACAATGCTGGACACCCCTAGCAAGTAAAGTGGAGAAGTCAAACCTCCGGGTGAACCTGGAATCAAGGGAAATTTCAGACATTAGTGCAAGAAATATGGCATTCGGACCATTTCCAGAGATGACATAGAGAAAAGGTCATTTTCTAAAACAGTAAATTCATTCATTTTATAATCACATATGATTTGAAATGAACTGCTTTTGCTTTGACTTTTCACCAAATCCCTTTGCTAAAAGCTACTGGAATCAATTGGATGATTATTAATGGGAAATATACCTATAAGGACTCAGGTGCTTTATTACTAGAAGAGCCCCTCAGGGTTAGATCCCTTCATCACTTCACCCTTAGAGACCTGGGAGTGTGAGATCCCCATGGGGTCAGTCCAAGCATGCTTGGCTTCATTTCTATCTAATAATAATCCCCTTTGCTTTAATTTTTGCAGAATTCCACAGTCCTCTTACCCTTCCATACAAAGATCTGCTGATATCACAAGAATACTCAGAATAGAGAAGACTGAGTGGGACAAGCTGTTGAATTCATGTATTTGTAGATTTGTCATATGAAAGACAGATGTCTGGCTTGGGTTCTAGAGGTCAGAACTAGAGTCAATGGAAGGGATGCTGTAAGTTATTAATGTGTGCTTCATTTAAGGAAACTTCCCAAAGTTTTACCATGATTCCAAAGTGCAATTTACTGCCTTTGTTGGTTATTACCTAGAGCAGGGATTCTGAACCTTGCTTTGTCTATGGATCTGGGGAACTAGATTTTTAGAACTGATAGGAGTCCAACCTAGCTTTCCACTTTCCCAAATCTGCTCAGGTCTTTTCTGGACAACTTGGATCATTCAAAAGTTTGTTTATTGGTTTCTGGTTTTCCTGACCTTCAGTCCAAGTTTCAGTCTCTGAAATTTTCCCCCTTTCCCATAGCTCTAAAGAGAATAATACTCATCTCTCTTTCCCAAGGAAGCCCTTTATAGACAGAGTCAGGCCCTTTTCTTCTCCAGGTTCCTCCCAGGAGGTAATATCAAGACCTCTTCCCTTCCACTCTGGACCCTCATCAGCTTCAAAGTGTCTCCCCACACACAGTTCTTGAGCAGACCTGTTGCCTCCTTTCTGACCACTCTGAGCCTCCTCCTGCAACCAAAGGACTTTGGGGGCTTCCCTGTTCCAGTGCTGACTTGTACCAACCTCATCATCTGTCCCTCACCATCCAGATCTCGGAGAAACAAGCTGTTTCTTTCTCCCCTAGAGATCCAAAGGCCTTCAAGGTCATTGCCAGCTCCGATTTGATTGGATTTCTTCAGAATTTCATTTTTCAGTTTTTCCTCCTTCTTGTCCTGACATTCCCCTATTCCTTCTCTGAACCATCAGTAACCCTGTCTCTCAAGCTCTCAAAAGCCTACTTCACCATGCTCTGTTTTCTGGGCTTTTTCTAGCACTGATTTTTAGAATAACTGGGCACCTGCCCCTAGGGTTGCCATCATTTCTACTTCAGCAGTCCTACATTGGCAGGAATTAGTTCCCAACTCCCAAAAGCTCTCTGAAGGATGAAGTCTAACTCAGGCCACCCAAGAATTTATGAGATGCATTGCTTCAGGCAGAGATTGAGAATTCCTACATATAGACACTGGAAAATGGGACTCCCTCCTAAATCATGTCTCAGGGCTAGGCACATGACATGCTTCCTGAAATCCTGCTCTCTTGCTGCATTTTTGCCAAGGCAAGCATAGTAGGTAGCACATAGTTGGGGCTTAACACATATCTTTTTAATTGGTTGTTGATTGAAGTGTGGCATAAATGAAAGAATACCAATTTTGTAGTCAGAAGGACTGGATTCAAATTCTTTCTCTGTAACTTCTCACCTTTTGACCTAGATCAGACTATAATCTCCCTGAGTCTTGGTTACTTCATCTGTAAAATGGGAATAATTAAAACCTCTACCTCCTAAGGCTGCTTTGAAGTTCATTGAGATAATAAGTGTAAAGTGTTTAACACATTCCTGGCACATGGGATATGCTGTATAAATGGTGACTTCCTACCCACCCTCTGGGCTACAGGGGCTGCTCCATGCACTCTAGTCACTGCCCCCCCCCCCACTCCACTTGAAGTTATTTTTCTGTTTTGCATCATGATGTTGATGAATTTGGGAAATTTACAGTCTGTTTTACTGAGTTTTTCATCTTCAGGAGGAGGAAGGGAGTAGAGTAGGTCAAGGTGATCTCTGGGGTGAACTCCAGCTTGAGAGCCCACAGGGAGTCTGCGCTTCCAGACAATCACATTGGAAAGTAGCACAGGAATTTTCTTAGACAGAATATGGAGATTTCTCTCATATTCAGTAACTTATCTGAAAAATGAAAAAAAGCAGTAGTCATCTCCCTAACTCTCCAAAATTCCATTAATCTAATATGAAGTCCCTCAGGACTTCACTCAGGAAATAGAGGTTGAGTGTTTCTGAGGGTATGATCTTTCCAAAATCTCTTACTGCTTAGAAAAGGAATGGAAACACCCTGCCTCCCACTCATCTTGGAGTGTGCTAGAGTCAATCACACCCCTGAAAGCACATTAGGAAGCTCCTCAAATGAACAATGAGGATTTCTTGACTGGGGAAAAGGATTGTTGGGACATTATAGCTTTTTTTTTCTAATGATCATTATAAAGCAAACAAACAACATGCATTAATAGAGATAGTTCCTTCACTCTTTCTCTATCTCATCCTTTTGAATCTTAGACTTGTCTCTTGTGTATGCAATGCAGATTTGATCATGGAGGTACTCTGCTCAGAATTCTTCAAAAACTCATCCTTACCTTCAGTTCAATCATATTGGGCTCTTCATGATCCCATACAGGATATTCTTGGCAAAGTTACTGTAATGGTTTTCCATTTCCTTCTCCAACTCATTTTACAGATGAGGAAACTGAGGCAAGAAAAGTTAAGTGACTTGCTTAGAGTCACACAACTAAGGAAGTGTCTGAACCCAGATTTGAACTTAGGACCTCACACTCTATCCCCTGCTCCATCTAGCTAATCTATGGCTGAGTGAAGTTGAAACTCATTTGTCTTTTAATCTTAATACACATGATCTGGTATTGCTTTCCTTTCCCAGTCTTCCTTTAACTCCAACCCCTCTTCACACTTCCTTCTCATGCTATATACTCTTGTGCAAATGGGATTCCTTGTGTATGCTCAGATCTTTCCTTTGTGCCTTTTCTCAGAATGAGAAATACCCACAATTCTTCTCCCAATACCTACTGAATTCTATCCCATCCTGTCCAATCAAGCTCTGGTATTCCAATGCTACTTCCCTTGTGAAGTCCTTCCCATATTCCCTGATGACTAATACACTTTCCTAGCAGGACAACAGATTGGTTTGTCTTCATTTCTAGAAGGCTGTTGTCACACAGCATTGTGCAGTAGATGGCTCTCTATATGGGTGTTCTATCCACTACTAGATTGTGAGCTCCGTGTACTGAAGCTTGGCATATTCTCTACTACCTATTACTGAGCTCTTGCACAGAAATTGGTTAATAAATGTTTGGTGAATTAGCTCTAACCATTTTAATTAGTTTAATATCCTGCTGCTGAAGCATTTCTCCTGACATAATTTCACAGGTATAATTTGGAGGGTGCTGCTCATATAATATCTTTCACTTTTGCTTCACTAAGGAAACATTGGGAATTTCAGGAAATGACTAATTTTGCCTCTAATGGGGTCCCATTTCCCCTGCAAGCACTCAAGCTAATAAAATTAACAAAGAAAAGTGTCTATGTATACAATAGAGAGAGAAAAGTTTCAGACCTAAGCCCACAGATAGTCAAGAAAATACCCCACTTCCTACATTGAAATTTAAAGCATCAAGGAGATGGAAATTATGCTTAACGTGTTAGTGAACTCTAGAAAGGGTTTCTCTGTTTCCTCAAACAAGGGCTTCTTATATGGGAGGAATTCTACCCTTTAGGAAATCTTAAACTCAGTGTGTTCAAGATGCACTATATTTTCCCCTAAACTCTGCCCCATCCTTCAATTGTTGAAGATAACACCATCATCTTAGTCCTTGAGGACTGCAATTTAGGAGTCAATCTGGACTCTCTCCACTCCCCCCCCACCTCAACTCTCTCCCTCCCTCTTTCCCCTCATATCCAATGTGATGCCATGGGGCTGACAATTTCATCTTTGCAGCATCTCTAAAATATTTTCCCTTCTTTTCTCTGACACTGCCCTGCCCCCATGTAGGCCCTCATCTCCTCCTGCCTGCATTATTGCAATAGCTCCTAGTGGGTCTGTTTGCCTCAAGTCTCTTCCCCCCATCTCTAATTGATTTTCCTAACATGATTTTCCTAAAGTATGGGTCTGCCCCACCCCAAACAGTCAATAAATTTCAGATACTTCCTCTGAGATAAAATACAGATAAAATAAATAAAATAAAATAAAATAAAGATGAAATTTCCTCTGATTGAAATTCAAAACCCTTCATGACTGTGTCTGCATTTTCTCCTAATTTTCTAATCTTCTTACACTTTGCTCCCCGATATGTAAACTTTGATCTATTGATACTAACTTTCAGACTGTTCAACCAAAAAGAACTTCCACTTCTCTGATGGAGGCATTCTCTCTGATTGACTGCCCCCCGTGATTGCAATGCTCTCCTTCCTCCTCCTCCTCTCTGTCTACTGACTTTCTTAACTTTCTTTAAGTCTTAACTAAAATCTCCCTTTCTAAGAAAGCCCTCCCTAAGCTCTCTTCATTCTAGGGTTTTCCTTATTTTCATTATTTCCTATTTGTGTCTTGCTTTGTATTTATTTTCTTGCCTGTTGGCTCTTCCATTAGAGTGGGAGTTACTTGAAAGCAGGAACTGTCTTTTCCCTCCTTGCATGTGCCAAGAATGTCTTCATTAATCCAGACTGGAAGTCAAAAGTTTAAGATGATTGGATACCACTGTAGTTCTGACCATAAATGATGCTGACTAGTGATCCAGTGGTGTGGTGTTATTACCATGATGTGCTGGGCAGCTTCAGAAACCAAGGTCTTAGGGGCGGCTAGGTGGTGTAGTGGATAAAGCACAGGCCCTGTAGTCAGGAGTACCTGCATTCAAATCTGGTCTCAGACACTTAATAATTACCTAGCTGTGTGGGCTTGGGCAAGCCACTTAACCCCATTTGCGTTGTAAAAACCTAAAAAGAAAGAAAGAAAGAAAGAAAGAAAGAAAGAAAGAAAGAAAGAAAGAAAGAAAGAGAAAGAAAGAAAGAAACTAAGGTCTTTGAGTTCCAGGGAGAGGATGGTTCCAGGTCTGAGAGTAAAAAAGCAGTGCTGATAAATAGATCATTGAGAATCAGATTTGGATATAGTGGGTTGTCACAGCCTAGTGCTGCTCTAGGAGCATTGTGGTGTCTTGCTGATATGAGAAGGAAACCACATTCAAAAGACCAAGAATTCCCACATTCAAAAGACCAAAATCCAGACATCAACAGAAATCCAGTTTCCTTTCAAATCTGGCCATAGAGTGAAATGGTTCTGAAATGGCTGTGAAAAAGATCTCCTTGTGCAACATTTCCCACACTATATTAAATATAATGTGCAAGTTATGTCATTGTGTATATGATGGTTCTCTTTGATTATGAAGGACAAACATCATCAATCCCTAGTACTTATCAAAGCATCTGGTACATGGTAAACACTTAATAAATATTTATTGAATTGAATGGATGGCAAAAACTTGCTAATAATTATGATCAGATGAAATAAATAAAAATATTACTAGAATGATGAGGCCATTTTCTCATGTGCTGGGATTGAGGTGGGAAGGATGACTAATTTCTTGAAACATTTTAAAATTTTATTTCTATAGATCCCTTTTGTTTTTATATTACCTCTACTTTCCAATGACTTTTAAGGTCCTTTTCAACTCTAAACATATGACCTTTTGATCTTTGCAGTATGGAGGTTATGATGAGGATCTAAATGTTCCAGGAGCCATGTCTCCCAATGAATGCAAATGTGGAGTGATTCACACTTGGTAAAATTGGAAGTGGGTGGAGGGCAAGTAATGCTAGAAATGTATTCTCATCAGAATTGGGTTGCAAAAAGAATAACAAATATCTAGAAGTGTATAAAAGTCTTTTTAACTTACTGAAAAAGATGAGGGTAAGGACATAGGACAAAGGAAGAATTTTAGAAGAATGTGCAGATTAAGAAATAAGGGGACCAAGGAATAAAATAGCTGGGGAAAGAATCCCTGGAAAGAATAAAAGTGGTATTATTAATGCATGTTATCAGTCAGATGACAGGCTCAGTCATTCAACATCTCTTTTCACATCCTTAAAAGATTGATATTTGTTGATGAATATGGTCATGAAAATAGCTTTTCCTATCTTCATTCTCAAGGGTATTTTCATTTCTAAACTGAGAAATAATAGTGCAAAAACACTCTTGTAGAAAGGACAATTATAGCTCCTAAGTGTTTCCCAAGCACCCCCAAATTCCATTAACACAGAGTCCAACTTTTTAAGTTAATGATGCAACAATACAATGTTTTTGGGAGGCTTAGGATCTTCAATCCCAATTTGCTGCCATGTTATAGTAATAACAAATAATTAATCACTTGTTATCTCTTCCCTAAGAGTGCCAAACGACTTTGCAGATAATTATGTAATGTCATTAATTTTCAGAAAAATCCCTTTGTGCTATAATAAAAATGTCCATTTTTTTCAAAAAGTAAAATTGATACTGTACTATTTAATGATATTCTATTGATAATGGAGTTTGAGGCCAACAAATCAGGTTTATGGAGCCCAACTCAAATGGGGTAGCAGAGTTAAATGGAAAGGACATTGAATTTGGGGTCATAATCTTACATTTGTAAATCTTGTATTTTCTCTGGACTCTTTGGGCAAAACATTTCTGGCCAGGCCTCAGTTTTCTCAGGTGTAGAATGAGGGAGTTGGATTGCTTGATCTTTAATGTGTCTTTCCAATGAAATCTCTATGGTCCATTGTGGGTGGCCTTTCTCATTGAATGTGGCATAATAGGGAAGAAAACTATGTTTAACCCAGTTCCCCTTCATCATCTCAAAAACACTGTAGTCATACATTTAGAAAAATAACAACTACAACAACCACAAGCATCTTGACAACAAAACTCAAGGGGAATGGAGAATGATAATCACATGGAAATCTCATAGAGAAACCACAGAGCCTCAATCAATCAAGTCAAAAAATCAACCAGCATTCTAGTCCTTGTAGTAGATGTATCAGACTGGAAAGAGATGGGGATATATAGACAAGCTTAAGGAGATGGGAGGGGCAGAGAACTATATAAACACATAATGCAAATGTCTTTTTTGTGAACATTAACACCTCAGAAGTCAGCAAACTACAAATCAGGCTTGATTTATTATTGTGTTGATTATCTAGACTTAAAATGATTAAGATTAATAATGTAGAATAAAACTAGAAGTGTTTTGTGGGTGTTTTTTTCCAGAAAAAGTAGTTGTTAAACATTTACCAACATAGCTCTGAGTATAAGAGTTACAAAATACAGGGGAACTTTAGTGAGGAGACACCTGTAGTTGGAGAGATAAGAAAAACTCTCAATGATAGAGGATGTGTTTGGACTGAGCTTTGTAGTGGCCAAGGGAATCTAAGAGGTAAAGATGAAGGCTAAGACAAAATGCATTTTGGTCAACAGGGAAAATGTATGCAATTAAATGGAGACAAGAGATGAAATGTCTTATGTAAGCAGTAATAGGAAGTCCATTTGGATGAAATGAAGAATAATGTCAGATGAGTCTGGAAAGGTAGGTGGAGAGATGCATGTTTATTTTTTTTAAAACTGTAATAGAAAGAAAAAAATGTTCTGGGGTGAAAGAAAGTTAGGAGGAAAGTTCAGAAGAAAAGAATAGAAAACAAACAAAAATGTCTACCTGAAGAGAATGAAACTTGTGAAATTGTTCAAAAGTTCAGTTATGAAGGAAAGGAGGTGAAGTGACACACACATCAGAAACTGTTCATTTAGAGCAAATTGTGAAAAATCTCACTAGAAAAACAGGAGCAAATCTGAGAATCAGCTATGGAGACATGAATATTAGGACAAAATCAAAAAAGCAAAGTTGAAAATGTAGTTAAGTCTACTAGAAAGAAAAGCATATAACCTTGAAGACAGACCTTAACAAACTAGTCTGAGGATATTTACCTTTCTAGAACTAGATGTGTACTTGAATATGGTATTTCAGAATATTGCCCAGAAACATCAGAGGCAGATAACAGCTTTTGGTTGAAGGAAACTATAAAGGTATCATTTTGTACTACTCAATATTTTTTAAAAGATTAGTATACAATAAGAAGAGGGTAACAAAAATGTATGAAATATCTACTGTATGCCAACCACAACAAATATTATCTCTTTAGATCCTGACAATAATCTTGTGAGGTAGGTGCTACCATGTTCTCTGTTTTATAGTTGAAGAATCTGAGGCAGCAGTTGAGTACCTCACCCAAGGTGTGCTGGACAAAGAGTGTCTGAGATGAGCTTCCTATCTTCAGGTTTGATTCTCAGGGCATTCTGAGATTCACTAGCTGCTACCTGTATCTTTCAGAAAATGTGGGACTAGAGAGAGGTAATATTAATAACAGGTAATAAAGATAATCTGAGCAAGTACTCTCCGTGTTTCATTTTTTAAAAATTAATTAAACCAAGAGTTGTTGGGCACTTTCTGGGTTCAGATCTCTATGCTAGAAGGGAAACACACAGTCTGGAGATTAGCATCTAGTAGAGGTTTTCAGAGGTGGGATCAGCTCAGATCTCTGGTTGGTTGGGTCAGTTACTGGAGCACTTGGTTGGGCATTCAACAGCTAACCAGGGGAGATTTGCTTTGTCATAATTCAAGGAAGACAGTTAAGGAGAGAGGGCATTGAGGAGCTGTCCAATTGAGAAAGCACTGAAGAACAGTCCAATTGAAAAGCCACTTAGCCCCATTGCCTTGCAAAAACCCTAAAAAAAAAAAGGAATTAGAAATGACTGAAGATAGATAAAATGGGACTCAAAATGGACTAGATGAAAACTATGCAGAGTAGATGCAGGCTGGAAGCAGCAGAATTTTTAGGGCATTTGGATTATCAAGATTCTTGAAAGGAGAATGGTTATGACAAAAACATGGACAATATCTTGTACTAGGAATGATAGCTGCTTACCCAATGTATATAAAAATTTTTCCAATTTTTATAAAATTGCAAGCAAATAATGCAAAAAAAATAATGCAATCAAGCATACACACACACACACACACACACACACACACACACACAGACACATATGCCTGCAAACACTGAGGGTGCACTTGATGGAAGTAAAAGGGATACCATGTTCTAATGCCTTGATTGATAAAACAAAACAAAACAAACAAAAAGCAAAAACCCATGGACAATTCAAGCCAGGGTATTTACTCCTCAGCTGAATCAACTGGACAACTCCTCAATAGCCTTAGCTATTGGCTTCCATCTAGCTTCCCCCCTCCCCATTTCTAATTTCTTCTACAGAAAATCCAAATTGATTTTTAGACATGACAATAATTCTCCTAGATCCATGCATTTGTCTCCCATGCCTGGATTGTGCTCTCTTCACACCTCTGCCTCTTGATTTCCTTCAAAACTCAGCTCAAATCCAACTTTCTATTTTATATCAATTAATTTTCTCTATTTCTTGTTTAATTAAAAATTCTTTCCCTGACTAACATCATAAAGGATATCCTCTTTGGTTCTCTTCTAGGATTTCTTTTTAATAGTTCAGTTCAATTCAACAATCATTTATTAAGTTCCTGCTATCTGCCAGGCACTATACCTATCTATACTGGGGTATTAAAAAAAAAAGAAAAGGGGCCGCCTAGGTGGTGTAATGGATAAAGCACTGGCCTTGGAGTCAGGAGTACCTGGGTTCAAATCTGGTATCAGACACTTTAATAATTACCTAGCTGTGTGGCCTTGGGCAAGCCACTTAACCCTATTTGCCTTGCAAAAAAAAAGGAAAGAAAAGGAAAAGCAGTTCCTGCCCTCAAGGAGCCTGTAATTTAATTGGGGCAGGTAATGTGAAAGGAAACTAAAGAGGGGTCAGCACCCAGGGGCCTCCTGGTATGGGGAATATCAGTCTATGGAGCAGAAACCAATAAGAGTTTCCAGTGGAAAATGGAGAGCTACCTGGAAAGTTCAGATTGCAGTCCTTTAGAAGGGAAAATAGAATGCCTTTAAGCAATGAATCAAGCATAGCAATTTCAAGGAAATTTGGGGATATGTTCTAAATGATGGTCAAAATGTAGTTTCACCCAGATGGCTTTTTTCAGGCTGTCTATCAATTCTTTTCAAAATGATTAGTTCCTATAGCATTGTTGAATCCAACCATTTGTGCTTCTTCCAGTATTTTCTACTAATCTACTTCACTCTCTTCTTTGGTAATCAATGGTCAGATGACTTTGATGATAACTTCTTTATGATATAATTTTGAAATAAGGAAAGACCATTCCTTCTTCATTCCTACCTTTTCTTCATATTTTCTTTGAGATTTTTGACTTCTTTCTATAAATTATCTTTATAGTGTACAAACTTTGGGCTTTCTTATTTCTTTCTCCTAGATCATATTGTAGAATATACTTTTTACCCTTGACCTTGACCTCCTATTAAATAGAATATATGTTGATTTCTTTGTGAGGACCTTAATAAGCTCTTTATAGAATGTTTTCTGCAATCTTATCCATTGTAAGTAATGTTGGTTCATTAGCTGTAGATACTTTCCTGGTGATCTTTTAGGAAGCACATCCCCTAAATGCAATATTATAGCAGTCTTCAACTATCCCAGGAAATGCTATCTCATATTCTTTGTCTCTGTCCTCTGCTCCACCCCTGGATTTTTTCTTTGGCAGAATTCTGCTTGAGTTCATTGTTAAACTTTACATATATTTATCTGCACAACTCCTACAGTGCTTTCCCCAAATGTCTGTGGTGACATCTCCAAAGATGAGGTGATGGTTATGCAGTGACTGGTTTTACAATCTTTTTTTATGTTCTTGGTGTTTCTCAAATGAATTCTCTAAACCCCTTGGCAGACCACAATTCTTCACCACTGGATCAGGCAAAAGGGAACCTGGGTACAAATCACCCATAATTCTGATGGGAACTACCCTTGGGAGGAACTATGCCATGGAACATTGGTGCTTAGTAGCAGGAATCTGTTTTTTTTTCCCTCCAGTGTGGGTAGGGAATCCATCTGGCTTCCATGTGTCCTTTGGCAGTTCTTAGGAAGCATCCACCCAGGGAGCATCCTGTGCATTTGTAGAATGTGGTTCAACAAGCCACATTGCTTCTCTGCTCATAGAATAGAACTGGGCATCCTGCCCACATATGATCCCTTATTAATCATTTATTTTCATAGTCATTTTCTTTTTTACAACTATCATTTCAAGTTGATTCATTGAATTAATTCGCTATTTTGGGGGTTGTCAAAGCTCCTAGGGTCAGAGGATGGTAGATCTCACACTGCAAGGGACCCCAGACACTAGCTTGCCCAACCCAATTTCTTTAGAGATGAGAAAACTCCAGTGAGTTTTCTTTATTTATGTAATTTTTCTTTATATCTTCCAATTACATATAAAGATCATTTTCAACATTTTTTTTAGGATTTTGCAAGGCAAATGGGGTTAAGTCAACATTATTTTTATAAGAATTTGAGTGGCCCCATTTTTCTTCCTCCCTCCTCTCACCCTCCCTTTGACAGCAAGTAATCTGATATATATTATACATACATAACTATGTCAAACATATTTCCATATCAATCATCTTATGAAAGAAGAATTAGAACAAAAGAGGGGAAAACCATGAGAGGGAAAGATACCATAAAAATAAAATTTTAAAAATTAAAAAATAGTGTGCTTTGTTCTATATTCAGATTCTAGGGTTCTTTCTCTGAATGTTGATAGTATTTTCCATCACAAGTCTTTTAGAATTGTCTTTGCATTGTACTACTGAGAAGAATTAACTCTATCAGTTGATCAGCAGACAATATTGCTGTTAAAGTGGATAGTGTTCTTCCTGGTTCTATTCAATTCACTTAGCATTAGTTCATGCAAGTTTTTGCAAGATCTTCTGAAATTTGCCTTTCTGAAATTTGCTTGCTCATGATCTTACAGAATAATAGTATGAGATAAGTTCTCTAAGGTCACACAAGTAGTCAGAGTCAAAAACTGCATTAGAATTCCAATCCTTGATTCTAGAGACAGCTTGATTTTTTTTTTTTAGGTTTTTGCAAGGCAATGGGGTTAAGTGGTTTGCCCAAGGTCACACAGCTAGGTAATTATTAAGTATGGAGGTCGGATTTGAACTCAAGTCCTCCTGACTCCAGGGCTGGTGCTCTATCCACTGTGCCACCTAGCTGCCCCAACAGCATGATTTTTAACTGTATTCCCTCACTTCCTAATTTAAGCATTCCTATGACAGGGATTTTGAGAAGCCACCCTTCTAGTAGCCCCCAAACTTCAGGGGAAAAATAGGCTGGGTTTTTATCAGAAAAGTTTTTATGAACCCAGGATTATGAATTATGATTATTCCCCCCATTCAAATTTACCAATTCTCTGAAATTTAGTCAGTGACCCTAGGTTAAAAACACTAGTCTGATCGATACCCTTATTTTACATGTGCACAAATGGACCAAAGTTCGTGTAGGCAGTTACAGAAGTAGGATGTGAACTCAGGTTTTCTTCCAACTACACATTTATTTTTTCCATTTTATAAAAAGGCCAGCACCAAAGAAAGGATTCCTTTAAGAGATTAAAGTGAGCATTTCAAGAAACTAAATGCTAACCTGTAATCTGTCAGTGTATTACTCTGAGTTTTGGTAAATTATAGGCCAGTAAAATTGGAGATGACTTTGGATTATATAAAACTCTCCTAGTTTATAATTTTGTGATCTTAGTTAAGTCAGATAAGATGAAAGTCTGAATCCATCTGACCATAAAGAGATTGGATGGGTATGGAGGAGTTAAATTATGGGGAAGATAAATATAAAGGATTAGATCTTGTTATTTCTCGGTATTTATTCAATTTACAGAACACATTTCCTTAAACATGCATTTATTGTCTCAGCAATAGTAAACATTTTAATTGGTTTTCAGGTGCTCATACTATCTTACTATAAAAATCCCTTTTATCCTGATATCAAAAAGCTCTAAAATTGTTAGATAAACTGAAGAGATTTTCCCATCCATTCAGTTCATATATAGAGAAATTGTATATTGGAAAGTCCCATATCTTTCATGATCTATTTGAAGTACTAGCTATGATGGCATGCCATAAAAAAATGACAACTATCCCACCAAGGAGAAAGGAATATTCCACTGTCCTTGATGAGTTGCTTCACCTGGAAGGAATATCATTCAGTTACTGAGTGAGATGGATCTGTGCATATAGTTCTCTTTGAAAGATATGCCAGTTTTGAAATAGAGAAACTAGAGTAGAAACTACTCAGAAATATAGAAAACCTTTTGACGGAAGTGATGTCAGTTATTTATTTCAGAAGGTCAGAATACTGTTTGAGAGGCTTGTCATTTCAATGAATTTATAGACCAAAGGAGTGAACTGTTTGGAGCTGTTCTGGCCTTAGATCAGTCTCCTGAATCCTAGACCCTGGGAAGAAGGAATAATCAAAGAATGGCAGGACCTGCCAAGAATAGACCATTGGGGGAGGGGCTACCTATACTCTCTGTCTTTCCTACTTGATTTTGAAGTCATGATTTGTCCTGAGAGAAGAGATGGTGCTTATCTTCATAAATCTGAAATAATTTTCTTCCTCTGTTCTCTGTTAATGACAAAAAACAAAAAACAGAAATCCATTGAGTCAGTACTCCTATTGCAGTTCATTGAGTTTCTTTCCAGCTCAGAACAGCTGCTACTTCCTAGGTGAATTTTTCCCTCTCCTCAGAATGATCTTAACTACACTTCACTTTTTGCCAGTTACCTTGTTCTACTAAGCATAAGCTCCCTGAAGGCAAAACTATTTTGTATTTAATCTCTGGATATCAGAGTGACCCAGTTCTCACACAATTTATCAAAAAGAGGTTGGGGGAAGAACACATCAGGTTACAGAGATGATATTCCCTCTCAGGGAATCACTGTATGGGCTTTATTTATTGTTAGTCTTTTTGTGTTAAAATTAGCATTATTTTTCTTAGAATATTAATGACTACTTTATGGACTGCCTTGGAATTTATGGGAGAATATCATTGTTCTTTCTTCTGTCACTCACTTGAATAGCTAAGCTAATGGACTTGGACTCCTTGTCAGGAAGGAGCAGGTCCACTCCTAACACTTTTCAATCTTATTGCTTCATTGGCTCTTCTCAAAACACCAGGATCCAATGACCTAGGCAGTTGTCATTAGTTCCTCTTGCAAATATATAGACTTGTGAAGTTTAAACGTAAAATAAGAAGTGGGGGAGGGGGAGCAAAGATGGTGGAGTGAAGGCAAGAAATTCCAGAAGCTCTCCAAATGCCTTTATTTTTTATTTATTCATTCATTTATTTATTTAGTTATTTATTTAAGTTTTTGCAGGGCAAATGGGGTTAAGTGGCTTGCCCAAGGCCACACAGCTAGGTAATTATTAAGTGTCTGAGATTGGATTTGAACCCAGGTACTCCTGACTCCAGGTCTGGTGCTTTATCCACTACACCACATAGCCACCCCTCCAAATGCCTTTAAATTATGACTCTAACCAAATTCTAGAGTGGCAGAACCCATAGAAAAACTAAGTAAAACAATTTTCCTACATAAGACAATTTGGAAGATCTGCAGGTAGGGTCTGCTCCCCCAAGGTTGGAAAGAGCCCTAGCACAGCCTAGGCCATGCTGGCTATGGGAGCAAATCAGCATCCAGGAGCAGCCCACAGGGTACCTGGGTGCCTGGGGGCACCTGGGTCTGTTGCAGCAGGAGGAGGTTTATAGACCTATCAAATCAGAGATTGCCAAGGACAACTTGGAAGGTCAGCAGAAAAACTCTGCTCCACCAGAGTGAGCAGGAATCCTGGCCAGCCTAGGTCTTAGCACACCCTTCTATGAACCAGAAGCAGACTTGAGGAGCCACCTCATGACTGCTTCCAGAGCATTTAGCCCATGGAAGGTAAGGGGACTGGGGAAGACTGTAGAGGTTTCTTCACTGTCCCTGGGGCAGGACTCTATTGCTTTGTCCATACTCTGATCCAGGGCATAGTCTGGGGCCTCATACTGCCATAGTGGAGCAGAGATCCTTTTCATGATTCCAGGACAGAGGGGAGTGCTTGTGATCATTCACAGACCAGAGTACAGGCCATGATTCCAATCAAAACCTCTCAAAAGACCTTAAAAGAATTGAGGTCCCTGGAGGGGGGGTGACAGTGAGTCCTCCACTCTAGAAGTAGCACCCTACCTTTACAAAGACTAAAAATCAAGTGGTAGGCTGAAAAAATGTGCAAACAATAGAAAAAAAATAGTTTTTGACTATAGACAATGCTATGATCCCAAGGAGAATCAACAGGATTCTGGGATTCTGTGTAAAATACACTCAGAAGATGACAAAGTCAAAGCTTCTATATCCAAAGTCTCCAATAAAAAAATGAATTGGTCTCAGGCTATGGACAAGCTCAAAATAGATTTTGAAAATCAAATTGGGGAGGTAGAGGAAAAATTAGGAAGAGAAATGAGAGCAAAACAGGAAAATCATGAAAACCAAGTGAGCAGCTTGGTCAAGGAAATACAAAAAAAATACTGAAGAATCTAATATCTTAAAAACCAGTTTAGGTTAATTAAAGAAAAGCAGTCCAAAAGGTCAATGAAGAGAAAATGCTTTAAAAAAGAAGAATTGGCCTTATGGAAAAGGAGATAAAAAAGTTCTCTGAAGAAAATAATTCCTTCAAATGTAGAATGGAAGTGAGGGAAGCTGATGACTTTGTGAGAAGTCAAGAAACAATAAAACAAAACCAAAAGAATGAAAAACTAGAAGAGGATTGAAATATCTCATTGGAAAAACAACTGACCTGGAAAACAGATCCAGAAAAGATCATTTAAAAATTATTGGGCTACCTGAACGTCATGACTAGGAAAAGAGCCTAGATATCTTTCAAGAAATTCTTCAGGAAAATTGCCCTGATATCCTAGAAGCAGAGGGTAAAATAGAAATTGAGGGAATTCACTGGTCACCTCCTGAAAGAGATTCCCAAATTAAAATTCCCAGGAGTATTATAGCCAAATTCCAGAGTTCCCAAGGCAAGGAGAAAATATTACAAGCAACCAGAAAGAAAGAACTCAAATATCATTATTATTTCCCCAAGTTGCTATTGTTAGCTGTATTATACAGTGTTTAGCAGCATCTACATTATGGGCTCATACAACTTAGAATACGATATTTTGGAAGGCAAAAAGAACTTGAACTACAACTGAGAATAAACTACACAGTAAAATTGAACACATTACATTCCTTCAAGGGAAAAGATGGACATTCAATGAAATGGGGGACTACCCCTTCTATAATAAAGGATGAGGGGAATGGTCAGAGATGGGATCTCAGGACTTGTTGGGTGAAAAGAGAAGGCACATAGGAGGAAGTGGTTGAAAATGAAGAAAAATTTAATAATAAGAAAACAAGAGTTGGAGATGGCACAATAGTTGTGTTGAAATAATCAGAGCTGAACAGGACACAGGAGAAGCATAGAGAGGGGTGGGAAAGGCAAATTATGAGGGATTTAATTATGTTGAAGTGTTTGTATTATTGCATGGGAAGATGTTACTGATAATTCATATAAACCTCATTTATTAGAGCAGTTGGAATATATAAACAATATATAAACAAGGCACAAAAGTGAGCTGAATATGAAGGTATATTATAAAGATGGAGTTAATGGTCAATAAAGGAATATACTGGAAGAAAGGGAAAGGAGAGGTACAATGGGCAAAGTTATTTCACATAAAAGAGACAAGAAAAAGCTTTTTCAAAGGAGTGGAAGGGAGGAAAGTGAGGGGGAATGAGTGAGTCTTCATTCTCATTGGAAGTGACTAAGAGAGGAAATAATATACACATTCAATAGAGTATAAAAATCTATCTTACCCTAGAGGAAAAAAGGAGAGGAAAAGGTGGGGAGAAAGGGAACAGGGGAGGAGTTGGGGGGGTTTGTAGGTGGTGGAAGAGAGGTAAACTTGTGGGGGAGGGTAGTTAGATACAAGACACTTTTGAGGAAGGACAGAGTGAAAGGAGAAAGAGAATAGAATAAATGGGATAGGATGGAAGGAAATACAGCTAACAATAGCAACTGTGGGGAAAAATAATGAAGTAATTTCTCTGAAGCAAAGATAAAATAAGAACAGGTTTGTTTCAGGAACAAAATGAAACAGTAGGGGGTGGCTAGGTGGAGCAGGATAGAGCACTGGCCATGGAGTCAGGAGTACCTGAGTTCAAATTTGGTCTCAGACACTTAATAATTACCTAGCTGTGTGACCTTGGGCAAGTCACTTAACCCCATTGCCACGCAAAAAAAAAATGAAACAGTAGGACTCATAAATTTTCACAGAAAATAGAGACCCATTTACCCTTGAGTTTTCCCTTCTTGAAGTCTGAACCTGAACTTTGGCAGTATTCAGGAACTGTTTCTCCTTGGATTTGTAAAGTGCTTAGCATAATTTTGGCACATAGTAGATATTGTAAAATTGCTTTTTTCCTTTCCCCTTCCATTCTCTCTTCTCTTCTCTGCTTGTAGTCCCGGCTTCCAAGCACTCTCAGCAGCAATTAGTCAGTCAGTGCTTTTATCCAAGTTTTCTTCAGTATCTATCAGATTGCACTCATTTACTGGTATCCTTTATAGTCTTCTCATGCTCCCCTTGTAGCTATTTGTAATTTCTAGTAGATGGCTCCAGATCTCTACAGATTCATCAAATGGATTATGACTGCTGTCTACCTCTTCTTTGAGACCAGTCTGCTGGGGGTAATAAAGGATGGGGGGGAATGGTCAGAGATAGGATGTCAGCATTTGGTGAGTGAAAAGAGAAAGCACATAGAAGGGAGTGGTTTAAAATGAAGTTTATTAATGAGGAAACCAGAGTTCGAGATGGCATAATGGTTGTGTAACAGGGTAGAGTGTAGTGGAATAGGAATGTCAGAATGGGAAACAGGGGAGATGGAAGAGGTGGTTTGTCCTTTGGTTGTCAGTTATTCAATATCACAGAAGTTGGAAGAGTAAGAATTCTAAAAATTAGGATTGAAATTGGGGAGAGAATCAGCAGATGAGAAAAATTTCATCAGTGATGAAATGGGTGACTAGCATATTGAGGTTTTTGGTATGACTGTGATTTTGGTGCAGTGATGACCTCTGTGTAGCCTGTCTTAGATCTAAAACTCAGCTCTCATAGCTTTGTGTCAGCTTGGTCTGATGTTTGGAGGCTTGAGTTGACCTTGTTTTCCCTTGAAGATTGTATGTATTCAGCACGGAGATATCTATTCAAAACCTTGTTCTGAAATGATTTTTCATCTGAATTATGACTGGGTGGTTGGGAAAAATGCTTTTTTTGTGTGTGAAAATTCTTTGGTTCCAGGACAGTTTCTTTCCTGAATGATCAACAATATTTTGGTATTTGCATTTGTAATGCAGAGATTTCTTTTTTTATTTGTTAGTTAATGAAGGTTAGAGTGCTCCTGGAGGATTATTTTGGTGATTTGATCATGGCTTTCCAGGTATTCAGTCAATGCTAACATTTTGTAACTCATCAATATGTTGCATGGTTTGCATCATTTCACCACATATTATACATTAATCAATAATTCTGTGCTCTAAGGATAACCTTTTCTGTTATTTCTGACTGCAATGATCTGTTTCTGAATCACTAAATAAATCTTCTTTTTCTATAACAAATCTAGAAAACTCAAATATTTGTTTGATGTTTCATTGTTAACATATTGTTGATTGAACTCAATCAATAAACTTTTATTTATTATTATTATTATTATTATTATTATCATCATTATTATTATTATGGACCTACTATGTGCCAAGTACTCTATTCATTATTCTCTTTCTGGGTTTTGCCTGATGTTTTGAATTTCCAAACAGTGTCTACTCTAGAACTAGTTCATTCTAAAACTTCTCACAGTGCCTGGGGCCTTCTTGATCTGAAATAATCTATCTACTTACCACTCCTATGGCCTTTTACCCTGGAATATTCTCCCTCATGGCCAACTCCACTTCTCTCATGGGTGAATTCCTCCTGGAACCCCAGATTAGCTTGACTTCACTCTTCTCTTGACTCTATTTTTTACTTTCTGGACTTCAACTCCATGGCCTCTTTCTCTTTTTCTTTTGTTTGTTTGGATTTGCCTCCCCTTTCCCCAGGACTTATCACACTGCCTAGTATACTCTTGCTGTTTAATTTATGCTTGTTCCTGAAGCTTATTATATGGAGATTGTCCCCAAGATACTTCTGTCATCTCTCAGAAAAACATCCATTGGATTCTAATTGAGAAGTCCTTTTACCAATTTGTGTTCTACCCTGCCGAACATGAAAGATAAAAGAAGAGCCTTAGGCTAGTGACCTATCCCAGAACCATTTCTACCCGAATTCCATTGAAAAACACAGGAACAGGGGTGGCTAGGTGGTGCAGTAGATAAAGCACCGGCCCTGGAGTCAGGAGTACCTGGGTTCAAATTTGACCTCAGACATTTAATAATTACCTAGCTGTGTGGCCTTGGGCAAGCCACTTAACCCCATTTGCCTTGCAAAACAAAAAAACCCTTAAAAAAAAAAGAAAAAGAAAAAGACAGGAATGGGGAAATAACAATGACCCCAGAAGTCTGTTATCTATGGCTGGAGGGTTCCATGGGTCCCAGAGGCCCAGATGAAAACTCTTAGACCCCAAGTGCATTCTGAGGGGAACATGACCCTCCAAGAATTGGAATTCAGACTTGTTTGACCTATTGCCATCCTTTCAGATTTCCAGGGAAGAATTCCCAAGGTAACTTAGGTACTACCAAAAGTCACTACAGGGTCCCTTCTAGCTAGGTACTGTTAAACCTAAAACTGTAAAAACTTTAAAAATAGAGGGTTAAAATAAAACGACAGAAAATATAGGTTAGACATTTTAAAGTTTTATTCTCTGTGACCTCACTCCTAAACCTTATTGCAGAGGCCATTACAAAAATGACCACACTTCAATTGGGAAAGAGTTGATCTTTTGTGCAAAAACACAGAATAAGGGATATTGTTAACCTCTTCTACATGACCTGACACTAAGGGTTGCACAATGTCTCTGCCCAAAACTGCTCCTCAAAGGTTATCATTCTTGTAGAATATCATCTTGTTTCTTGTTTCTTCCTGCAGGACAATCTTTAAGCATTGTGTTCACTGTCTTCCTGAGTTTGTAGTTAACATCTTAATTTCTTACTAAGTTACCAAGGTGACTGATATGAAGGCTGAGTACCTGCTAAAGAAATTAATCTTTTTTTTTTACCAGGATTAGAGTTCTGAGAATCTTATACTTTGACAGTACTTACCCATTGTACAGAATAATATATAACTGGAAGTCATCTCACCAAGTCAATGAACATTTATTGAATACCTACTATATGCCAGACAATAGGTTAAGACATGGGGATGTAACAAAACATAAAATCACCCCCTGTTCTAAAGAAGTCCACAGTCTAATGGGGGAAACATGTAAACAACTATGTACAGTCAAGATAAAGCTGGGATAATGTAGAGATACTTAACAGAGGGAAGAGCCTGGCAGTAAGGGAAAGGCTTCTTATAGACCATGGGACTTTAGTTGGGGCTTGATGGAAAAGGGAAGGCAGAGGAGGCTGGGCTCAAAGAGGAGGAAGTCTGGTGTTGGAAAGGAGTGTTTGGAGCACAGAGAAGTGATGAGGATAGGACCACTGAATCCCAGATGAAGAGGAAAAGAATGAAGTGGGGAAAGGGTCTAAGGGCTCAGACTAGGAAGGACTTTAAAATTCAATTAAATTTCTTCCTAGTGATGAAAGGAAAACATGAGAGTTCATTGAATATGGGGTAGCTATTTATTTCCTCCACCATAAAAAGAATGCTTAAGACACTAAAGACTGGGGGCTGCTAGATGGTGCAGTGGATAGAGCACCAGCCCTGAAGTCAGGAGAATATGAACTCAAATCAGACTCAGACACTTAATAATAATAATTGCCTAGCTGTGTGACCTTGGGTAAGTCACTTAAACCCATTGCCTTAAATAAAAAATAAAAAAAAACACTAAAAACTGAATCAAAAGTCCAGTCTCTGGAGAAATGGTATCCTAAAGTTTGGCAGAATCTCTACTGCCTGAGGGATGGTTTTTTTGGTCCAGACTGACTAACCTGGTGAAGACTGAGAGAGAGGGGAGTGGAGATTGTTTTTAGAATTACACTTTTTCTGAACTCTTTCCCCTCCTCACAGGACTAGAAAGAGAGAAGAATAATATAGAGGGAATGATGCAAAAGGATGAGATCTCATCTGATATGCTTCCTAGTATAGATCAATGGCTGACATCAATTACTTTTCAAAAGGGATATTTACTGAAATGTATAGCAAAGACAAAAGTTACATAATATTCCTCAGACTAGGGATGTACTCTCTTTTCACTCTGGTGATTTTTGTACACACACACACACACACACACACACACACACACACAGGCTGAATGGGCTAAGAATTAAAGCTTGAAAAGAGTATCACATATATGTGGAGAATAATTGGGACCAAGGACTCCCTTGTAGTTCCTGACCTTTGAGTTTTTCCCGCCATTCCTAGTGCACCCATCAATTTACTTTAAGCTGAGGTGTTGGCAGTGGCCTAGGTCCTCCCATGGTCAGCAGGACACACTTTCTTGATGACTGGTCAATCAATTATTGGTCTAGGTCAAATATCAACCCTGAACTGCTCTTCTGGCTCTTCCCAAATTCAGTAGAGAAGATTATGGAACCTCTGATGACTGATGAATCTCCCAATACCATTGATCACATGGAACTCCTCTCAGAATTTGTTTGAGCAAAAACCTTTTTCAATGGGTATTCAGCTTCCCCTTTCCCTCCTTGCTTTCCCCAACACACCCCAAGATCAAATCAAGATCTACATGAGTCAGAGAATCCTATTGGATTATATTGAGATTGTCATGTAGGAAACAAGATTTTATGCAGAGAAATTTTGTTACTAGGAATTCTTGAGGAAATCTTTTATGCTTCTAGGGAACTGATCTCAGTTTCTCAGAGGCACAAGTCCTACATACTCAGAAGATGAATCATGTGTCATTCCATGGAACCAATAGAGTTCTCCTATCAAAGCAAATTCATCTTGGTTCCAATTTAATTACAAAAGTTCCCTTTTTGGGAAATTACTATTGATTATCCTTTGTCAAGTTTTATGAGCAAAAGCCAAGAAAATCATAAAAATGTTAGGTTAAAACTAGCCCTTTGGGTCTTCCTGTTTCTATATCATAAACTATAGCATTCTGAGCTGTTAGGTTAGAAAAACTTCAGAGGTGCTTCTGTAGTTGATTATAGAAAAAAGATACAAGGTAATTTACCATTAGAAGGTAAATAAAATGACCCATTTCTGTACTTCCAAATTCTATTTGTTTTTTAACATTCATTTTATTTGAGTTCCATAATCTCTACCCCTACTTCAGAACTTCTCTCCCCTATTGAAAAAGCAGAAAATATTATGCTATTCTATGTGTAAAGACATACATGTAAAACCTATATCCACATTAGGTCAAAGGGTAAATTTCTGGACATTATTTCTTTAAAGATTAGGATCTTGATAGAGCAATGAGAGACTGCCGTGATCATTGGAATGGGTATATATTTATAGAAAGTAGATTAATTTGTTCACTTAATAGTTCAAGACACATTGTCCCATAGATAAGAGAGATTTTTAAAAATTAAGACACTTGATAGTCTTTTTTTATATTTTATTTTTCCCAATTACATGTTAAATAATTTTTAGCAATTTTTTAATGTTTTAATTCAAAATTCTATCCCTCCTTTCCTCCTCTTCCCCATCCCTGAGACAGTAAGCAATCTGATGTAGGTTATGCATACGCAATCAAGTGAAACATTTCATAGTAATCATTCTATACTGGACTGGAACAACAACAAAGAAGGAAGCAAGAAGGAAGGAAGGAAGGAAGGAAGGAAGGAAGGAAGGAAGGAAGGAATGAAAGAAGGAAGGAAGGAAGGAAGGAAGGAAGGAAGGAAAAGGAAGGAAGGAAAAAAGGAAAAAAAGGAAAAAAGAAGGAAGGGAGAAAAATAGTATGCTTTCATCTATATTCAAACAATATCAATTGTTTCTCTGGTGGAAGATAGCACCAAAACCCTTTAAACTCTAAAAAGAAGCTCCCATTATTATTCATTGACTAAGAATCATCTCATAAGGTACATATGTATTTTTCTGAATTGTGGTCTATTAATTATCATCATCATCATCATCATCATCATCATCATCATCATCAAATTGTTCCCTAATGATCAAAGCTTGAAATGAGGGTTAGAGCAACAATCTTCGATTTTTGAAGCAATCTTACTGTATATCATGGCCTACCTGAGCACGAATCATTTGCTGCATCTTTTTATATTTATCTTCTGATCCAGTGTACAATATTTACATTTCTGCTACAGCTGTTCTTGGTGTTTTTTAGACTGGGCTGATGAATGCCTTTCCAACCTTCAGATTGTTAGGAAGAATGAAGGCTTAAAGTGCTAAAGAATGAAGGCTTAAAGAGGTAAAGGTCAGTGGGGGACAAAAGGGACCTGAAAGTTGCAAGGAGAGATTTGACTTTTGTCAGGAATAGAAAAATGTTATCCAAATGATACATGTAAGGAAAGGAAACACTAGGCTATTAGAGCTTTAAAAGATAGATTTCAGGTTGTACCAGAGAAGGAGGGAGTTGCTACTCTGAGATGGAAGAAGCTTCTTACCCTCCCCAAAATTATAATTGACCCACTGGAGGGATCAAATGAATCTATCCACTAAGAGGCTAAGGATAACAATTCCAACTCGGGGGTAAAGTAATCTGGATACAGCAAGAAATGTCTGTCTCTTCCTGAGGTAAAAGACCCAGAGAGTTTTCTAAGACTTTTCTGGTGATTCCCTTGGTTACCAATGATACTACCTGAAGGAAACTCAAATATGCCACAAATTATTTTGAAATCTGGGTCAAGAAAATAAAGATGACAAGGTCATTGAGTATTCTCCTCAGTGTTGTTCATTGAATACAAGGGATGCAGAAGAATAAAAAAAAATTATCTAGGAAAGTAAATTACTGACAAAGTTTGAGATTTCTGAATCACAGCTTACAATGTAGGCTATAACCTGAATGCCTTACTATCATTCATATACCAGCAATTTATTTGTTAGACTTATTAAGGAAAAAGTGGAAATAAAGGTTCAAATTATTTTATTCAATTATTTTATACATATAAACATATATAAATATACATGCACACTTGCTTGGTTCTTGTTATTTGTTCTCAAAAAGGAGCACTGTGAAATCCCTATGTTAGGGTCATGCAGTGTGAGTGACTGGTTGATCAGACCAATATGAGCTCAGAAGGCTCTATCATAATGCAGGCACAAATAGTCCATGTGAATACCTGGAATGGGTTCTTTAAACTTGCTCATCTTGTGTTTTCTTTGAATTGCTTCCATTCTGCCTTACTCATAGAGCACAGCACCCCCTCTGATGAGGACATGCCATGCAGGGCAGTCCTGTGCCAGTGTCTCCCATGCTACCCAATCAATTCCACAGTTCTTAAGAGAAATCTTGAGCATGTCCTTGTATTGATTTTTCTGACCACCCTGCAAGCACTAGCCTAATGTGAGTTGTCCATAAAATAGTCTTTTTGACCAGATATGCTTAGAATTTGAACAACTTGGCTATTCAAGTTGAACTCTCTGTGGTAAAGTTTGGGTGCTTGGCAGTTCAGGTTGAGAAAGGATCTCAGTGACTAGTATCTTCTCCTGTCAGGTGATCTTCAGAATTTTCCTAAGACAATTCAAAAGGAGGTGATTCAGTTTACTGTCAAGGCACTGGTCCAGGTTACATAGGCATACTCCAATGAAGTCAGCACAATGACTCTGTAGACTTTTAATTTGGTAGTTAGTCTAATACTTCTTTTCTCCCACACTTTCCTTCAGAGCCTCTCACATACTGACCTAGCTCTAGCAATTCATGTGCTGACCTCATTATCATTTTGGACATCCCTGGAAAGTACATTGCCAAGATAAATGAACTTATCCACAGTATTGAAAACTTCTCCATTTGCTGTTATTGTTGGTTCTACACATTGATGGTATAATGCTGGCTGATGGAGCACCTGTGTTTCCTTAGTGTTAATTGTTAGACCAAATTAGCACAAGTAGCTTTGTGGCAACTTGTTGCATCTCAGTTTCAGGGGTAGCATTGAGTACACAATCATCTGCAAACAGAAAAGCATGTACCAATACTCCCCCCTACTTTGGTCTTGGCTTATAGACTTTCCAAGTTGAAAATTTGCCATCAGAGCAGTAGATGATCTTGATGCTGTTCATCCTCATTGAAGGTGTTTGACAACATGGTTAAAAACATCATGCTAAAAGCATGAGAGCAAACCACAGCTTGTTTCATTCCATTGATGATTGGGAAAGTTCGAGAGCAATGTTCATTATTCAGAATCCTACAAGCATGCTGTCATGAAATTGAGGAACAATACTGATGAACTTCTCCAGGCAACCAAATTTTGATATAATTTTCCCTAAGCCCTCATGATTGATGGTATCAAAGACTCTGAAAACATCTATAAATGTTGTATATAAGACCTCTGTTCTTCTCCTGGAATTTCTATTAGAAATAGAATTAGGCAGCAGACATCATCTTGACCATTGCTCAGCTCTTTGTGAAGCCACACTGGCTCTCAGGTTTGTGATCATCTTCCAGGTGCAGGATTAGCTTCAGAAAGAGGCCTCTGGCAAGAATTTTACCAGAAATGACTAAGAGAGAAACAACTCTGTGGTTGTCACAGAACAATCTATTCCCTCTGCCTATACAAAGATGGACAATGGAGGCATCTTTGAACTCCTGGAGTATAACTTTCTCATGTCATAGAGTCTGGAAAATTTCAGTTTAATTTTATATGAATAGTGGAACTCCATCTTGTAAATCTCAACTGGAATAGAATCAGTAGCAGGTGCTTAACCAAAAGAAAGGAGTCCAATGGCATTCAAAATCTCTTCTTCAGTTGAAATTTCATCTAGGGAATGATTGACTCCAACTTGAGGTAAATGGTCTATGGATTCCACTTTGATCAATGAGAATTGAGAATGCTATGGAAGTGTTCAGCCCATCTTTCTAGGATCACATCCCTATCACTAAACAGTGTGGTTTCATCAGCAATGAGTAATTGAGAGGCACAAAAGGTCTTTGGCCCATAAATAGTCTTGGGGCATCATAAAAGAATGTGTAGCCATAGATATGCAAATATACTTGCTTCTTTATACATACATATATGCATATAAATATATACAAAATATATTCTATGCATATATATGCATATATTTATCTATCTACATAATCTCCAAAATATCTATACAAATTGCTATCTGTGATCTATGTGTGTGTGTGTGTGTGTGAGACTATTGAAAAAGAATCCATCTCTTTGGCAAATTTCTGGTTCCTATGTTGATTCCAGTGCTTATCGGTGGCAAAGAAACTGGTGACAACTAGTTTAATGAGTTATTCATTGCTCTTTCTTAATGAATTGTGATGCATAATTTCTCCACTTAATCATTTCAGAAGGCTGAGCAAAATACATGGCTTGAAGTTCTTTAGTTGGGTGTGAGGTAAGTCAATTTGACCAAGAGAGAGTCTCAGATTTCACCCAAGGAGACATGTCCCAAAGTCTTTGGTGAAGCAGGCTAGTGACAGGGTCAAGCTGGAGATGGCTAACTCTTCTCAAGATAGCATCTTTCCAGAGACATTCATCTTTCAACTCCCTAAAGTGGGATTAGCACCTCTCCCCAAACTGGAAACTAGAATTGCCCTAAACAACTCGAGCCCTAAGGGAGTCAACAGACCAAAGGAATTTGAAGAGACTCTTCTTTTTCTCCTGTCCATCTCTACACCTTACACAGGTACTCAGTCATGATCTCCATCAACGAAGAGTCTGAGAGTCCTCTACTAAAGGTCTTTGGGGTTCAGTTCAAAGGCAAGAAGACCATTATCACTGAATTATGAAGTGGGTCCTTGAGCTGGGGTTTGAGGGAGCCAGAGTTTCCAAGAGGGAAAGAAGAAAAAGGAGAGGTCAGTGTGCAAAGGTGTGAAGGTGGAAGATAAAGTGTTATATTCAGGAAACTTGGAGTAGGTAAATTTGGATTGTGGAGGGTTTGAGGAAGATATTGTTATGAGAGGGAAGGTGCTGGACAGAAAAAAGATTGGTGAGGACTTCCTGGGGAGCCTTCCTGGGGAGGGCTGAAACTTTAGGTGAGATTTAGAGAAAACCAGGAAAATCAGTCATCAGAGTAGACCAGGGAGAGTGTTTTAGGTTTAAGAGGCAGAAAGAGAAAAGAACAGAACAGAGATGGAATTTTTAGCCTTTGGAATAGTGAGGAGGTCAGTGTCACTGGATCAAAGAATAGACTTTGGGAAGCAAGGTGTAGCAAGAAAAGAAAAAGAGGAGATGGTAGGTAATGAAAGACTTTGAATACAGAGGGGCCAGTTTAGGAGTCAGTTCAATCCAGCCCAGACTGATAGAACTGATCCATCCAGTAGAACATATTATGAGCAGTAGAATCCAATAAACCAGAGAAATTCAAAACCTCCTCATCCCTGGGGGTCTTCAATAGTAGTCACATTGTCATAAGAAGGAACTTCAGTGGCCATTTCATACAACATGCATGAAAAGGTGGCATGTTTTAATAATCAGCATTAATATGGTGTGTGTGTGTGTGATGGCTTGTTGGGGATATGCAGAAGAGGGATGATGAGAAGGGAGAACTGGTACTTGTTAAGAAATGAGTTGGACAAGATTTCCAACCCTTTCTGTAATTCTGTGATTCTATGATGTATGGCAAATTGTGAACAAGAATCATAGACTATCAGAAGACATGGATGAGGGGTGATCTTTCTCTAATGGAGAGGAGACCCATACTAAATTAACCATGGACCCAGTGAAGTCCCTGCCTATGCCTGCTGACCATGGCAGGTATACATGGTGAGGCCATGGGATTTTTGTGTGCTCACGCTCCATACAACCAGTCACATTGGGATGTGGAGTTGCCATGTCTTTGAAGTCCCCTGCTTGAATGCCCTTAAAGGATCTTTCTCTACCTTCCTCTGGATAGGTAGCAGAAATGATGCAATGACTGGATTTGACAAGTCCATGTTGGCAGTCACTGACCCAAAGGTCTGGAGCTGGGTCTGAAATGTGACACCATATGGTCCTGCTTCCTGGAATGTGGTTTGAATGGCAGGTGAGGTTCTGTGGCCACCAAGGTTCATATATTATAGGAAATTGGGTTAAAAACAAGACTGAAGAGCAACTCCACATCATTCCACACCTAGGGGAGTTTCGCCATTCTAGCTTAAAACCATCTCAAAAAGAGGAGGAAGTCTGTGGTAGCCAGGAGACAACATCTTCCTATCTGAGAAGGAAGTTCTTGGTACTGAGAATCAAAGAGTAAAATGTGTATGTTATGGTGACTTTGCCGAATATGAGCCCCAGTGACAAATGACTGTTTTCATAATTGCAAAGTCTGATTTTTCCTGTGCCTGAGTCATGTGTTAGGTAGCCATATGCCTATTTCGCAGGGGCCTCAATGTTGGTTGGGTCATCCTGTTTGGGCAGAGGCTCATCTACCTGTGTTTGGCTTTCATGACTCCCCACATATGAAATCTACAGCCTGGAAATTGTGAAATCTGCTCAATGATGTTGAAGAGGAAACAACTTCAACTAGCTAGTATGTCTGTCTACAGGTTCCCCAATAAAGAACCACCACCACCATTCCCCCAGTAATGGGGGGGGGGTGAACTTAGGAACAAATAAAAGTTGACAACAAACCCCCCACAGCAATGTGTTCTTGGGGTAAAATATGAAAGCCAGATGACCAAGGGATCAAGGAGATGGGAGTGGGATTAGGGGAGGGGCCAGACGAGGAGAGAGACTTGGAGGGACATTACACAATGCTGAGAAGGGCAGAGGGATCGCTTGGGAAAATGCAGATGTCTGTTTTAAAAGGGGACATTTCTTGGAGAGTCAAATCACCCTCAATGGACCCCCCCCCCCGGCTATTATGGGGACAGGTGGCCTCATTGTCCAGTTTCCCTTCAGGAAACAGACAAATAGAAGGTAGAATGGGAAGGGGGTCGTGACTGCATGGAGGGGGGGTGGGGAATCCAGGCGGCCAGCGCCTCCCCCCCCAGCAGCCCCTTCCACAGAAGCAGCCAAACAACTAGGATGTGACACTCCTCATCCCCCAACCCAATGGAGGGATGGACAGGCGGAGTGAGAAGTCTCTTTCTTCCCTCTCCGCCCCTGGCCCCTCGCCCCCTGCCTGGCAGAGCACGAGGGGCAGGAGAAGGAGGTCTCTGAGACCCAGCAGGCATGTTTGCCGGCAGAGGCGGTATTGCCTTTTGGCAGCTGCGGGCAGCACTCAGCTTCGGGGTGGGGGTGGGGTGGAGGGGAGAGGGGTGGCCCCTGGCCGGGAGGAGAGGAGAGCCGAGTGCAGCTCGCTCGGCGCAGCAGTCAGGAGCCAGGGCCGGGCGGACTGGCAGTGGGATAGGGAGGGAGAGAGGGAGGGAGGAGCCATCTCGTTCGCTCTTCCTGCTGCGTCCCCCCCCCCCCATCTCCCCTTTGCCCCCACCCAGCAGCAGAGCCTGCCTCCCTCTTGGCCTCCCAGGACCCGCCTCCCCACCTGAAGGAGGACCTCCTTTTTCCTGACCCGGGACGGACTGCCTGGCGGCCGCGGGCACTCAAAAGGTGCGGGGGCTGTGCCATCGCCGGGAGCAGCCGCGCGGCAGCAGTCGGAGCTGGAGGCTTGGCGCCGGGGCAGCTGGGGGGCAGGCGGGTCCTTGGCGCCTCCTCTTCTTTCTCTGCTCGGACCCACCTGCCGGGCCTTTGCCGCATGGCGCTGTCCGGGGGAAGCTTGGTGCTGCCTCCTCCTCCTTCTTCTTCTCCTCCTCTTCCTCCTCCTCTTCTTCCTCCTCGGGATGCTGCAGTTCGCCGGGTGCGGGTCCTCGGCTGCTGGTAGCAGTGGCAGCAGCAGCACCCCAGGCGGCAGCGGCATCCCAGGCAGCACCCGAGGCAGCATCCGAGGCGGCGGCATCCCAGGCAGCAGCATCCGAGACCGCATCCGAGGCAGCATCCCAGGCAGTGCGCGGCTCCCGGGAGCTGCCCCGACTCAGTTCCCCTGAGCGAGGCGTCGCCGGGTTCCCGGGCGCGTTGGCGGGCTCAGTCCGCGGACCACCACCGCCGGCCGGAGGAGGGAGAAGGCGAGGGCGGGCCGAGGGCTCCGCGTGGATGGGGCCGAGGGCTTGGAAGCGCGTGGCGGCCCGGGCGGCGTCAGGGGCGCCCTGAGCGGGGCCAGGATGCGCCCGGGCCAGGCGGCCGAGCCTGGGAGCGGGACGAGGCTCCTGCGTCGGGCCGCCCAACTCAGCTACTAAGTCGCTCGGCTCCAAGTTCTCGGCTCCGGCTCCTCCGCAGCCGGAGCCCCGCTCTATGGCCGCAGCGGGCGGCGTGGACCCCGCGGCGCCGCAGGTAGGTGAGCCTGGGGACTCCCCCCTCCCCACCATCCCGCTCCCTTTCCTCTGCCCTTCCCCCTCTGCTGCTTCTTGCCCCTCTTCCCTATTTTATCTCGCCGCTGGGGCCGCAGAAGGCGCGCAGGGATTAGGGGTGCCTGGTCTGGAAGCACGGGAGGAACGGGTTCCTGGGCTCTTCTAGCGGGACCCAGACCTGGGGCTGAGGCCGCAGGGACCAGCAAAAGAAAGAAGGGCGTCCGGAAGCCTGGCCTCCCTGCCCCGGGCAAGCAGCGAAGCGCGAGGTGGGTCTGGAGCGCAGAGGGGTCATGGCCTTGGCCGAGGTTGGGTGGGAAGCCGAGGCTGCCTCCTTCTCCCCTCTGGCTGACTCCGCCAAAAGTTCCCTCCTTGCTCACTGACTCGAGCCTAGGCTAGAGTCAGTCATTGCACTCTAGCAGTGGAGGGGCCCGGAACGGAGAGGGGCACCCCTCATCCTAGGGCTTAGGAATGGAAAGGGGCACCGGACATCCTAGGGGCAGGGAATGGAGAGGGATCATCCCTCTTCCTAGGGGCCACGAATGGAGAGAGAGGCACACCTCATCCTAGGGGTTAGGAATGGAAAGGGGCACCGGACATCCTAGGGGCAGGGAACGGAGAGGGGCATCCCTCATCCTCCACCCGGGGTTGGTTCACGCAAGCTGCCCTTGTCTGGAGCAGCCCGGGCCCTGCCTAGTGTTGGCCCTGCTTCAGGAAGCGGGGTTCTGACCTACCCCTTTAATTCTCCCCCCTTCCCCCACCTTCCTCTCCCCTTCTGGCCAGCTTGGCTTCTGGCCGGCTGCCCTGGGCTTGCCCCGTGGGGCTCCCGCTCCGTGGATAGAGTTGGGGCACGAGTGTATGTTTGTGTGTGGGGGTGGAGAGGGGTACTGATTGTCCTGTCCTGACCGTCCCGAGCTCTTGAGCCCGAGCGCCGTCCTGTGGGGGCCAGAGGAGCTACGCCCCTGAGTCTCTATCCCCATCTCGGGTCCCCCAGATGCTGGAAACTGGATGGGAGTGGGGGTGGGGCTGTCCTGTCAATCTCAGGCTATCCTATCCCAGGACATTTCAGCACCCCCCCCCCCCACAACATATATCAGGCTCTCCGGGAAGGGTCTGTATCCCCACTGGGAATCCAGCCTTGGCTGGGGGCTGGCTTAAGTGGTAAACCACCACCTCCCTAACCTTCCACGGGGCCTTCGGGGCTGCATAAGTGGAGGAGGCTGCTCTCTTCAGGGTGTCTTCAGCTCAGACTTTGTACTCCTCCTCCCCGCCTCCTTTCCCTCCTCTTGCCCCTCTCATGGTTCTTGATATTGGGGTAAGAGAGTAAGATTCAGAGAAATACAGAGATAGAGTAAGAGACTTAGAAATAAATAGTGAAGCACAGGGCCAGAGACCCAGAGAATGATTAACGGAGGCGGGTGCTGGGAAGGCAGGGGCTCCCCTGGGTGGCTGGCTGGCTGGCTCTGCCAACACAGAATAGGGGCCTTTGGGTTCTTAGAAACAAGAACAGGAAGTTCAAATGGCCAAAGAGAAAGTGTTTCTTAAGGACTGGTTGCCTCTGACCTCTAGTTCATTATTCAATAAAGTAATAAGATATCCTGCGGTTGAGGTGGGGAACAAATGCTCAGCACCTTCCTGCTGGGGTAAACCACACCCCAGAGAGGTGGGGTGACCTTGAATAGGTCAGATTCTGGGCCAAGCTCTGAATCAAGTCCAGCTCCTGGCAATCCTCCCTCTTTGCTGGAGGCCCTTCCCAGGTCTTGTCCCTAAAGCCCTTGTTCCAAGGTGCCAGCTCTGGTGGAAGGAGGCACAATGACACCTACTGTCTGTCTATGCCTAGACTATCTGTTGCTCTGTCCTGGGTATCTTGGGACACCTAGCAAAATAAAGCTTTATAATTTTGGGAATTGATAGTAACCAATGTCCATTCCCTTACCCCCCCTTTCCATTTCTTTCTGCTCCCTTTCCCCTTTTTTGTGTTCCCACCCCTCCCACCCCTCTTAGTTACATCTAAGAACAGGAACCTGGGAGGAACTTCTTGAGGGTTTGGGGATGGATCTGTTCCAATGAGTGGTAGCAGATGGGGGGGGGGATGTCATGGTGGGGGTTGAGGCAAAGGAAAGGGAGCAAAATGATGAGCTCCTTTAGCCCAGCTGGAAATCCCACCAAAATATGTTCACCATTTCTGATCACTGTCCCATTGGCTACAGGATTATTTCAGATCTATGCTGCTCACCCAGTAGGGCCAGTATTTCCCAGAGACTGGCACATGTTCCCAGAACCCACTCGATTAGGAGCCTGGGAAGGAGGGAGCAGCATGGTGGGGGATGCTCCCACTCTGACTTTGTTGTGGTCTTTGGGAATGGTTTCTAGATAGACCAGAGCTTTTTGTCTTTTGGGGTTCATTCTTCTCATCACCCAACCCAAGCTCAGGGAATCAGGACTCAGAATGAAGCTAGAGAAATGATGGTTCCTCAAGTGGGAGGGTCACCCCCCCCCTTAAGTTCCAACTCCCTCCAAAGGGCTCTGATGAATAGTCAGTTCAGAGGCACACCGAGGACATTGGCATGTCCTCCATTTAGACCCTCACCAGGATCAAACTCTGAAGAATTTTGAAACCAGATTCTGAACTTCATAACCACCTAATAAAAGAACTATGTCCATATACACTGGAGAACAGAAGGGGCCAAAACAGCATCTATTATGCAGATAGTTCTTTTCTTTTCAAGTAAAATATAGAATGAATTCTTGATGAACTTGTTCAATTCCAGAGGAAAAGAAGGACATTATAGGCACCAAAAAGAAACTATGAAGGAAAGAGTTGTACCATTTTGTTCTCAAGTCATTGTCCCTCAATAAAATGACTTCCTTCCATTCCCACCATTGCTTCAAAGTGAAATGATTCTGGCCCAGAATAAGCTGGTGTCTTCATTTCACTGATGCAGGGCTCTTGTAGATCCTAGGAATTGATAGCAAGCCAATGGCCATTCCCTTGCTCCCCCTTTCATTTCTCTGCAGTTCCTTGTCTGAAAAAGTCACCTAGAGATCCCACAGGTCTAGGGTCTCCCAGCAGGATGTCAGAGGTGGAACTTTAACCCGCATCTTCTGGTAGCTCTGGCCATTGCCCCATGGTGCCATAGGTGCCAGTGGGTTGTGAGAAGCTCAGTATCATTGGTGGAATGCTACCTTTTCTTTGGACCATGAGCATACAGGAATGTTAACACTAGTCATGGGACAGTTTGATCTTGTGGTCTTCTCCTTGCTGTATCATTAAAGAACCTAGGATCTGACTGGATTCTCTTTCAGACTTGCTTGGGCATCATGGGCAAAGGATTCTTGCTGGTAGTTACATTCAGGCAGGGCTGACCCTTGTTTCTGACTAACTGATAACAGGCAGAGATGTTTCCCCTTCTTGGTCTGCACAGTTTCCTGAAGGAAGGGGCAGATTATCTTCTGAGAGGAAAGAGTGTATGGTAGAGGCTTTGCTTTTCCTTTGATCTTGTCCATTATCCAATGCTTCCATGAACTTTCCCTGTAGTGGGTGTTACAAAGAAGAGACCCCCGACCTTCTTAAAATAATAGAACCTCTTCTGGGACCTCATGACCATGAAAATCACAGCTTTGGCATTGGGAAAGATTATTTAGACGCTTGTTTGACTTGGGAAAGGAGAGGGGTGTGTGTGTGTGTGTGTGTGTGTGTGTGTGTGTGTGTGTGTGTGTGTCTGTGAAGGCTGCAATGATTGCTTTGGAAATCATAGCAACTCTAGGAGTGTACTTGGGCTCTTTGGTTAGATACTTGTTTTGCCAGGGTCACTTAGAGAAGGTGCCTTTCTAGGATAGGAGATATGACCCTAGGAGACATAATTCTTTCACTTGCATGGTGAAATCCAATCATTTTCATTTTACAACTAGACCATATTGATTTCAGAGGATACTGGTGCTCGTGGTGTGAGTGTTTTGAAATCCAACTGGGCAGTGGAGTGGGGACACTCTCATCTAGGCCTCTGTCCATCCATTCACAGCTGTCCTCTTGGTGGTAAATAACTAGGAATAGTTGGATTGTTCCCAGTCACTCACAGACTGGAAGGAAGCTGTTTCCACAATATCTATTAATTATTTTTGTGGAATAAGCAAGTATCATTAATTCACTAAACTTGCTGGTTGATTTTGTTTGCATCCACTATAATGACACATCATTGAGGTTCCTTCCCTAATCTCCTAGTTAGGCTTCAGTTTTTAACCTTTCTAGATAAATTCATACATTGAAGTAAGTTCCTCTGAGCCAGAATCCTTACCCAGGGGCATATAGACCTTTTTCTTTTTCTAAACATGTAACTGTGTTTCACAATAACTGTGGGGGTTTTTTTGATAGTTCTCTGTATTTTACTTCAAACACTTTACAAACATAATTGTGAGAAGTTCAGAGAGTTCCTTTGATTGCCAAAGGGATCCTTGACAGCCAAAAGGGCAAGAAGTTTTGTTTTACATCAAGAGAGATAAAGAGAAAACTGATCATTAGAAAACAAACAAACAAACTTTATCTATTGCACCTAAATGAATGCAACTCAAAAGGGTGGATGGAGTGAATGAGTCTTTAATGTTGTGATTTGACAAGGAGCTGATTGCAGCATTTTAGACAGCAAGGGGGGGGAGACTTAGAGCTTAGAAGTAGGAGCTTCTTTTCTCCCATGAGTTGCTCAACTAAGGAAAATCAGGATTTTGACAAGAAGGCAGTATTGGGATGAGTCTAAGTAGGTGGTGAGTCTTTTTTTTTTAATTTATATGTTAGTCATTCCATAGTGGGGAAAAAAATCATACTCTAGAATTCTCCTATTTTTAGTCACTGCTTTATTTTTCATTTCTTGCCTTCATAGAGGCAGAGGGATTTGCAAAGTCCCATTTCTGACTTCCAAAGGAGCCTTTTCTCCTGCATTAGACTGTAGCACCCTCCTCTGGACCTCTGGATGTCTCCAGCCCACACATTAGCAATACTTTCCAATTAACCTTCCTTTGTTTTTGAGCCCAGAATCAGAAAGCTAACATAACATCTAAGCAATATTTGAGGGAAAGGGTCCTTTTATAGAATTCAGAGCAGTTTGGGTATGGTTCTAATATGGCTGGCAGAAAGTCTGAAGGATATCAAGGCTCAAACCCTCTGGGCTGATTCCCAGGGGGACATATACCCCAGAAGATCCACATTTCCATTTTTTAAAAACAGAAACCATTCTTGGTCTAAGTATTATGACAAGATTGAATTTCAGACTCTGGCTACCTCAGTACTCCAAAACCATTGGCTGCCTCCTTTTTGATCTCTGGGTTTTCTCCGCAGATAATGACAGGGTTGTGGGGATCAAATGAGGTAGTTTAAAAACCTTGCAAGGTTTTTAATGATAGTTCAAATGATTGTCTATTTTCAATCCAATGAGTCCATTCTCTCATCCTTAGTCCTCATACCTTACTTCTTGTGCTTGTGGCTCCTTCTTCATTCTTTTATTTTTATTTTTATTTTTATTTATTTTTTTTTTTGCAAGGCAATGGGGTTAAGTGGCTTGCCCAAGGCCACACAGCTAGATAATTATTAAGTGTCTGAGGCCAGATTTGAACCCAGGTACTCTTGACTCCAAAGCTGGTGCTTTAGCCACTACACCACCTAGCTGCCCCCTCCTTCTTCATTCTTGAAGAGAATTAATGTCATCAAATCACTTCAAGGTTCATGTCTTGACTTACTTGTGAATTGGATTTAAGTGAGCCAGGGCTGCACATAGTGGGGCATTTTCACTCTTCTCCAGAGTCAATGATCCCTAGTTTCTTTAAAACTCAACTCAAGTGCCATCTTTTCCAAGAGTTTTCTCCTCTGTCTTCCAAATTCTGGTGCCATTCTCCTTAAGGTGACCTTCCCTCTACTCTATATTCATCTGGTATATTTGGATTTAGATATTCTTCTGTCTCGCCCCATTAGAAGGTGAGCTCCTTGAGAGGAGGGGTTTTGATTTTCCTTTTTATCTCTAGTACTTAATACAGTGGTTGGGACCAATAATGACTGGTTGATTAATTGATTAATTAAAAGAAAAATTCACCAGACAAACAGCCTTGAAAATATAGTTCTAAAAGACAGTTGAATGTTGCTGTAATTCACCAAAGCATTGCAAACATCCCCAAAGCTGAAGCATTTTCAAGGGTTTGTCTAAATAACATGTACTGAGATTCTCCTTTCTCTGTATTCTTCCCAAGCTGAAATCTTATCCTGCCTCCCTCCTGATGTCAATATGCAGAGGAGACAGATCAGATCAACTGGCTTTCTCGATCAGCTTCTCTAATTGAGGCATGTAAATATGTAACTCCACCCCTTGAGTCCAAGGTTTCCAAAACCCAAGGGGGGGTCAGGGTTTCTACCAAAAGTGAGAAAATGAAATCTCTGTGGGCATGTAAATGATCCCGGAGTCTTTTGAACTAAAAGTATGAATTTAAACTGTGAACTGCATTTGACATACTTATTGAGATGTAGTAAGAACAAAAATGAACTTCGTTTACTCAAAGTCACCTTGTTTTCCCAGATACAGACTTCTAATACACCTCCCTTTCATTCCCCAAGTTCCACCCCCAACCTTGTCTGAATGTATCTGACTGTAAAGCCTAGAATAGACACATTACAAGATGACCATATATTCATGGATGTGACCAGTGGTTCAAGTAGGTTTTGTTTTAGTTTTAATCTGTTTGATGCATTTAAAATATATTTTATCATATACCAACATTGAGCCCTGTCATATAATTAATGTTGTCATCCCAAACAACTCCAAGAGCACTGTTATACAATGGTGTCTGGAAATTTGTGTGACATTCTACCTAGGGAAACTTACCCACCAGGGAAACTAAGAAAGTGGAAGAGTGTTTCCTCATATATCTCTAGGGACCAAGGCTGACAATATGAAGTTTACATTTGGTAGAGAACCCCACATACCATGAAAAAAGAAGGAGTTGAAGAGGAAAAAGTATTCTTTGGATGGTGCTAATTCAGAAGTTTTGTTGATTTATTGTGGAAAGGAGGTTGGCTGGAGGCTAGTGAAATTACAAAATGTGTACCCTAGTGCTACTGCCATTAAAAAATAAGGTTATCTTTTGTTTCTCTACCTTACTGCTGTCACCAAACCATCAATGCAAGTAGCTCTCAGAATTGCAGTTGAGAAGACCGGACAATAATTGCTATGGTAACATTCATCAGCACATGGTAGATTTCATCTCTTGTCTTAGATATTCATCAGAACAGTCCCTCCACAGCATGTTGGATTTTATAAGCTGTTAGAATTCAGAAGCAACAGGATATGGGCCTACAATGAAGAGGGAGTAATTGAGTGAGACAGTGGGTTGTTGTGGGTGAGAAAAGAGCTAAATGTCATGGGTTTTAGGACTGGATTTCTCATCACCTTGCTAGGTGACATTGGGATAGTCATTTATATTCTTGAAACCTGTTTAGTCAAAGCCTCAGATACTTTTTAGCTGGGGTGTCCCCGGGCAAGTCACTTAACCTTTGTTTTATCCTCAGTATCCTTATTTATAAAATAGTGATAATACCCCTATCTTTCAGGGTTGCTGTAAGGATTGAATGAGATAATCTCTTCAAAGTGTGAGACAAATTTAAAGTGTTTTATAAATATTAAAAGTTGGATTAAATCTTTCTTTCTTTCTTTCTTTCTTTCTTTCTTTCTTTCTTTCTTTCTTTCTTTCTTTCTTTCTTCCTTCCTTCCTTCCTTCCTTCCTTTCTTTCTGAAAATCTAAATAATAGGTCAATCTTTCTTACTTTGGGCTAAATCTTCCTCTTACTGGTCCCAACTTTGCTTTCTATAATCCAGTAGAACAAGTCTGATTTTCTTTCCAAATGGTCAATCTTCACCTTCCTTCTTCATCTCTACCCTACCACCTTGGCTGCCTTCATTGGATCAGATTTGGAGTTGGAGGGTATTTTAGAACTCATTGGGTCAACAATAGCCTCATTTGACAAATGAAATAGCTGAGACCTGGGAAGATTGTGACAGCTGACCAGGGACCTATGAAATGAGTTTATACATGATAGAAAAGGAGCAACCTGAGTCCTGACTTTCCCACTACCTATATAAATCCTCCCCTCACTGGGTCATGGAGTCCTTTTTGCATGGCCCAACCTATCAATGTCAAAGGGATGGAATGGAAATGTAAAGCAGTATTCCAGAAATTCTCTGACAAGGGGGACAATTCTGTCATCATGCCTGAGGGATCTATTTATTCTCTCTCTCTCTCTCTCTCTCTCTCTCTCTCTCTCTCTCTCTCTCTCTTCTTTCCTTCCCCCCCTCCCTCCATCTCTATATCTTTTCTTTGTTTCTTTTTCTTTTTTTCCTTCCTTCCTACCTTCTTGCTTCCTTGCTTGTTTTATTGCTTGTTTTCTTTCTTCCTTACTTTCTCAATACAAAATGAGTATACTATTATCATCATCATTATTAACTGTTATTGTCACATTACTGATTAAATTGACTATCCAGTAAGCCAACTCTGAGGGTTTTTCCTTGTGTATTGTTTTCCAACTCTGTCTCATCTTGCCAATTCTGTAGCTGGGTAATTTATTTTTTGGTCCCACATTGGTGACTTTACCTTGATCTAACATGCCTTGGGCTACATTGAGGATAATATTCAAGACTAAGGATATGATATTCCTGCTGTCCTGCCCTGATCAATCTATATTGTGAGGAGAGTTGTTAGCTCTGGGAAATTTTGGAAGAACCTGGTCAAGATGGAAATCATTTAGAGAACGGCCACTTTGACTGGAAAAGTGCCTTAAGACCACCCTACAAAAGGATTGATTGCAGGAATTGTGACAGTCCTTCTACTGCCCCCAATTAATTAGCCTTATTCCCACCCAGGATTTCAAAACTTTTCTCTTAAACATTCTGGGTCATCCCCAACCTGAAACTTCTGCTAAAGACTTCTTCTTATACTTTACTGAGAAAAGAGAGAACTATTGGACATGAGGCTCTCTTTGACTCTTTTTTTCATCTCAAATTTCTTAACATCATTCACTTCCTCATTTGGTTTTATAGTTTCTATTGAAAAGGTGATAATTTTCTTGATAATTTAAGATCACTTCTTTTACTAGGGCCTTGGGAGTCATCATCTCTCATCTTCATCAGATTTTCCCCAGGTTCCCAACATACCCTTTTTATCTTTTTAATCTTAAAATTTTCAAGTTAATAAACATATATT